>NC_092765.1:44516982-45801982 GCF_047496795.1 Chiloscyllium punctatum | reverse complement strand
ATGATGTGAAATAAATGTCTTTTCATGTTGTTGCAAAGCAAGTTTGGATTTGAAAGAAACAAACAGCTGGTGGTAAATTTTGGATAAATGATTGCCTGGCTAATATATTAAAAATCTAATTACCTTTGTTTTATTTCTAAAAATTGAGGTTTTATGAATTTATTGATGTATCACTGGCCATACTGTACCATTATCAACTTTTCTACAGTAATTAAAGAGCTGCCTCCTTGAGCAGCTGTCATAGTTGCAGTATAAGGGCACTCACAGTACTGTTCGGGAGGTAGCACTAGGATTTGAACCCAGTGACAATTGAGGAATGATAGCCATGTGGTCCTAAGGCAGATAGTAGTGTAGGAAATAAAGTTTGCAGACTTAGAAGGTACCAAAGGTGACTTGCAAAATTCCTACCCTGTAATATAGCAATATTCTTTCCTTCAAAATCCCATCCAGTTCACATCAACATTTCCCTCCTTTTAGTTAACTTGGGCACTTTTCTATGCCTTCAATTGGGGGAAGAGTTAAATATATTCAAGACTGCAAGTGTCAAATCAGTAAGCAAACCAAGGGTTCTTGGCAAAATGCGTGCAAGATTGAGGGTAATCCGAACATCCACGAATTCACATAATAGCAGAGCATACTCAATGGGTTGAATGGCCTACTTCTACTCCTAAATCTTATGACCATATGGCACTTTACCACTGATCCACAACCTTACCCCCATCTGACTAACCCAAGGTTGAAGGTGGTACTCTTCCTCCCCATTATACTCAGACTCTCCAAGTTCTCTCCTGTGCTGACACTATACCTCAATTTCCTATTGCAAAACAATTTTTTACTTACCTGATTATAATCTATTCTCCTGTTGTCACTCATTTTTCTCCCTCTTTTACTGCTTTTCTCTCCCTTTTCCAATTATTTTGGAGAAATAAAATGCTTAAAATGAAACATTGTAGAAGAAAAGCTAAAATTTCTCAAGACAAGAATGATGTCCTGGTTTTCCAATTCAATATTCAGATTTACACTTTAGATTTCCACGTACTTCTGTTTCTTCACTCAGATAAAAGTAATAAATTGACTTTTACTTATCATTCAAAGTGCAGTGGCCCTCATGGCTATTCTCAATTTGTCAACTTATTTGGCTTGTGTCAGCTTGTTGGAAGTCGTGGTTAGATCTTACCCATTTGCTAGGTTGGCATGCATGCTCACCAGGCATAATTTACAAATGGTTTGCATTAAATGGGACAGTCACAGATGATCCCCTAACAACCTCAAATTTAATGAAATGGGGAAACTGCCAAAAGCCAAATAAACGAACGTAATATTAAACAGATGTGAAAAATATATGGATGATGTAGCCAACTTCCAGATGGTAGTCAAGATTAGAGTGGTGCTGGAAAAACACAGCAGGTCAGGCAGCATCCAAGGAGCAGGAAAATCAATGTTCGGGCAAAAGCCCTTCATCCAAATAGTAGTCTATAGTCAAATAACAAGTAATAAAAGGAGAGAAAAGAATTTGCCAGGAACCTCTTTTACCCATTATCTAAATTATCAAAGAAAATAGCCACATCTTTTTTTGATAACCGTTAAAAGAATACCTGACAACTTCAACTTTAAAAGGAAAGAAAATTCAACAAGCTGTCAACTTGGCAATGCCAAGGCTACTACCCTGGCAATACCAAAGAGGCTGGCATGTTACCAGCTGATTCTGTTGTGTTTATCTTTTTAATGATCGTCCATAAAGTGTATTGGATGTTGTTATATTTACGACTATGAAAATTTGAATTATTATTGTAACCAATTTTTTCCTTACCGCCCCAATCCTGCCACACAGTGAACAGCAATACAACATCCAGGTTCGTCATGGAATCGCTCTCTCAACAGGTTCAACCAGTCATCCACAATTTGAGTAGGAGGTGGGGCTCCATCATCAAATGGCCAGTCCTAAATGAAACAAATGAAAGACATTAATAGTAAAACTAATACATCACAATAAATGTGGCAAAATTGCCCATGCCAAAACATTTTGTTGCTCTATAGAACACAAGAAATTAGAGATCATTCTACGTTTGAGACAAACACTGCTTCTAACAAGTAACCATCAGGCAGACAAAATAATCTCAACAATTGACAATCACCTAGATGTATCAATCAGAAGCAACATGCACAGTTGGATGCATCTTCAAATGAATGACCCATAAATCTTGAATGGCAGCAGGAGAAACTGCCATTCTGTCAGACATTTTATACTACCGTATTATCAAAGAATAACCTAAAGTGTGGAAACACGGCCCATTGGCTCAACAAGTCCACATCAACCCTCCGAAAAGTAACCCACCTAGACCCATTCCCTACCCTATTACTCTACATTTACCATGAACACTATGGGGCAATTTAGCATGGCCAATTCACCTAACCTGCACATCTTTGGATTGTAGGAGGAAACTGGAGCACCTGGACTAAACTCACGCAAACACGGGCAGAACATTCAAACTCACAGAGTCACCAGAGACTGGAATCAAACCTGGGTCCCTGGTGCTATGAGGCAGCAGTGTTAACCCCTTAGCTGCCCTATTGTTCAAAGGGTCAGCCTAAATTAATTTGCAAAGGTATTTTCTTCATTCTTTGAGGTGCCACCATGAAGATGAATAGTCTACTTGAGAAAAAGCATGTTCTTCACAATCCCACTATTTATGCATTGAATGAAGGGTTATTCAATAAGGCAATAGTGATGTACGTTGAAATTCACACACAAGTCAAAGAGGAGCCCTCATTCATGTCATTACATTATTTTGTATAAAAACAATTTTGAAAGTCTTGAGGCACATTTATATCCCAACAAGCTGCTCCCCCTCCACCAAAATTTTATGGTAGTATCTGGCAAAGCGTCACCAAATCATCATACAGTGAAGCACCCTATTAACGGAACTTCTCGAATATAATTGGCATTACTAATGTCATATGGGGAAAGAGAGCTTCTTTGCTTGACCAGATCAGCCTCATGAGCCCATTTTAGGTCAATCCTCAGCCTATCAAATATACAAAAATTCAGTAAAGTCACAATCGTCAACTTGTTAAACAAACAGGAACTCCACACTATTACAAAAAAAAGCATCAACTTTAAGGTAAAAAGACAGCAGGCAATTTAAGACAACAGATACCCATGGTTCAACTTATGGCAGGATTATAAACACACCTGGCAAATCACTCCCTAACCATTCACTGATTCATGTGTATTAAATTTTGCTCTTAAAAATGAACATGTAAATAAGATTTCAAAAGATTTTAATAAAACCAAATGATATGTCAAGTGATTTTTTTCTTTCAAGTGTCCTTTTTCTTTCTCTCTTTTTTGCTTGAATGCCTTTTATAATTTTTTCATTACTCTGGCTCATCAGTTAATATCCTCACTTTGTGCCCTTGCATGTTTCAGAATCCCTACAGTGTGAAAACAGGCCATTTGGCCCAACAAGTCCATACCGACCCTCCAAAGAGGAACCCACCCAGACTCATTCCCTACCCTATTACTCCACATGTCCCCTCACCATTGCATCTAACCTACACATCCAAGTACACTACGGGCAGTTTAGCATGGCCAGTTCACCTAACCTGCATGTTTGGATTGTGGGAGGAAACCAGAGCACCCAGAGAAAACCCTCACAGACACATGGAGAATGTGCAAACTCCACAATGATAGTCGCCTAAGGCTGGATTCAAACCCAGGTCCCTGGCGCTGAGAGGCAGCAGTGCTAACCACTGAGCCACTATGCCACCTCTATTGTTTGATGTTCCCGATTAAATTCTGTTCTGAACCATTCTACAATTCTGTTATTCAACATTTCTCAGTTCAAGAAAGCCATTTTTACATTAGTAGAGGTGTAGTTTGCTCAGATTATTTTAATAAAGAATGCAACTACGTTATAGTTTTCAGTGAACTGAACCTAAATCTAACACCAGATTCAATTTAGCATCCAGACATGAATGACTAATGTTTCAGCACAGTATTAGGAGCTGAAGAATCAGGGCTATTCAGAATTTTCATGAATTCCTATCCAGGAAAATGGGTAAACAACAAGAGGACAATCTTCACAAAGACGACTGTTAAGGCCACTGGCTTATCTACATGTGAAACTTAAAATGCGGAATGTTTAGCACAACAATTTGCTCCAGTTCAATACTTTGTGGAATGATGTATGGTTAATGTTGGCCATTATCATTTGATGAAGGGACGGTGCTCTGAAAGCTTGTGATTTCAAATAAACCTATTGGACTATACCCTGGTGTCATGTGACTTGACTTTGTCCAATCCAGTCCAACACCAGCACCTCTAAATTAATGTCAAAGGCAAGCTGCAGAATATTGGCAATTTTAAAAACACAATTATTCTTTATTGGTTGTGACCTATTTCAGTAAATCAGTATTTATTGCCCACCTCTAATCACCCTCAGGGTAGTGTGAGCATCCTTCTGGAGGAGTTGCATTCCAAAGTAGTTACACTCCAGAACTGTTAGGGAGGGTAACTTTTCAGACAGGGAAAGTGGACAGGGCATATGGGACAGTTTAATAACCACATCGTTTCCACACCTTTTGTTTTGTTTATGGCCTCTGTTCAGTGCAAGTAGTAGAATGCCAAAGATGCAGTCACCCACCATTTTCTCCTTTATGGAAGCAATTATCTCAGCTGAAGATTGAAAAGATTTTTCTTACAGAATCTTAAGACAGCACAAAGAGCCTAGCTGATGCAGTAAAGAAAATATGAAGGAAATAAGGAACACAAAGGTACAACACTCAAAAATCTCAAATTGTGAAAACATTTTAATATTAGGCTTACATTTTCTGTAAAAACCACATGGGATGGTTTCACAGAAAATTTCAGAGGAATAAAATTTAGGATTTCTTTTAAACAGGCCACGCTCAAGTAGAAAAACAATGAAATCGACTTGATCAGACTTCAAAGGGCATACAGCATGACCACCTCGACCAGACGTAGCAAGGGACAGAAATGCAACATGGGTCATATGCTCAGAAGTTATTATCTCACATGGTAGATTTTCAGTAAGAAATGACATTAAGTCTGTGCTGGGTTTGTGCGCATTCAGGCACATCTCTGCTTCCATAATAGTTCAAATAAATTGATTAAAATCTCCTATTAGTTTTTGTCAATGCAAATCTAAGAGCATTCAATGAGTCATGTAAAAAAGAACCGACTGAGTTGCCATGAGCAGAGGTCCACGTATCATTTACATGTACGCCAAGTGAAACTGATCAAATTCAACTACTCTTGAATTCAGGTACAAAGACTTCTCTGTGGCATCTGACCAGGAAATAGAACACTGTTGCTATTTAAATTGGTGGCACAGAGCCAAGAGGCCCTCAGCTTCAGTTTACCAGTTACACAGTAGTATGCAGGTATAAATTATATCCTAGTGTTAAGACTAACATGGACATATTGGAATAGTAACACATAAACCCTAGGACAGTTGAAACAAAGACACATGAGGCATGGCATTCTAACCAATGTCTAACTAATTTTAGATGTGGTGGTGGTGGTGGGGGGGGTGGAAGAAAGAGAAAGAGACCCGGAAATGACATCACCCACCTTAAGAAACCAAGACCTGTAAAGAGAGAGGTGTGACATACCACCAGTGCGTCACCGAGAGCTCTCACTGATAATGTCACCTAGTATGGTGATGAAACATCCAAAAACAAATTTTCCAGCTCAGCAAGCTAACTTACATACGAGATTTGATTTTCCAATTTTTGATCTTTCTAATAGTTTTAACAGTTTAGAGATTTTGAAAAAGATTTGCAGCTCGGGTATCAGACTGTACTAACAGTGACATTAGATTAGATTACTTACAGTACGGAAACAGGCCCTTCGGCCCAACAGATCCACAATGACTCTCCGAAGAGCAACCCAGCCACACCAATCCCTACATTTGCCCCTTCACCTAACACTAGGGCAATTTAGCATGGCCAATTCACCTAACCTGCACATTTTTGGACTGTGGGAGGAAACCCACGCAGACACGGGGAGAATGTGCAAAGTACACACAGACAGTTGCCTAAGGCGGTAATTGAACCCGGATCTCTGGCGCTGTGAGGCAGCAGTGCTAACCACTGTGCCGCCCACATTACCTCATACTTTACATGCAATCATGAAGGGTGCTTAGTTGACAGTACAGCTAACAGTGCAAGTTCAATCCCAGTATTAGTTGAGATTACCACAAGGGACTCTCCTTCTCTACCTCTTGTCTGAGGTATGGTGACCCTGAGGATAAACCACCACCAGTCACACTCTCTCTCTCACACTCTCTCTCTCTGTGTGAGGGCAACCTATAGTCCTCTGGGGCTATGGCAACTTTATATTTAATATTAGATGTATTACTGTGGAGTGTACTTAAATTAGTTGTTTAACATACTTTATTAACTTTGTTCTTCTCTAACCAGAATGCATCTAAGTTATCACTGATCAATGGGAAATTCTTTACAGAAGCAGCTAGGTAAAGATTTATACATATGCATAAATAATTTTCAACAACCTCAAATGGTTATCGTTGTGAAGTGATGAAAAAGGTCGACGAAGGTTGAGCAGTGGATGTAGTGTATGTGGATTTCAGTAAGGCATTTGATAAGGTTACCCATGGTAGGCTCATTCAGAAAGTTGAGGTATGGGATACAGAAAAATTTGGCTGTCTGGATATAGAATTGGCTGGTCGAACGAAGACAACGAGTGGTAGTGGATGGAAAGTATTCCACCTGGGGGTAGGTGACCAGTGGTGTACGCAGAGATCTATTCTTGGGCCCCTGCACTTTGTAGTTTTTATAAGTGTCTTAGATGAAGTAGTAGTAGATTGGGTTAGTAAGTTTGCCAAAGACACAAAAGTTGGTGGTGTTGAAGCTAGTGTTGAGGGCTTTTGCAGGCTACAAGACATTGACATGATGCAGAGTTGGACTGAGAAGTGGCAGATGGAGTTCAACCTGGATAAATGTTAAGTGATTCATTTTGTAAGGTTGAATTTGAGTACAGGGTAAAAGACAGGATTCTTGGCAGTGTGGGGGAACAGAGGGATCTTGGGGTCCACATACGTAGATCCCTCAAAGTTGCCACCCAAGTTGATAGGAAGTTGTTAAGGAGGCATGTGGTGTTTTGGCTTTCATTAACAGGAAGACTGAGTTTAAGAAATGCAAGGTTTTTCTGCAGCTCTATAAAACTCTGGTTAGACCATACTTGGAATATGGTGTCCAGTTCTGGTCACCTCATTATAGGAAGGTGTAGATGCTTTAGTGGGCAGCACGGTGGCACAGTGGTTAGCACTGCTGCCTCACAGCGCCTGAGACCCAGGTTCAATTCCCGCGGAGGAGTTTGCGTGGAGTTTGCACGTTCTCCCCGTGTCTGCGTGGGTTTCCTCCGGGTGCTCCAGTTTCCTCCCACAGTCCAAAAATGTGCAGGTCAGGTGAATTGGCCATGCTAAATTGCCCGTAGTGTTTAGTAAGTGGTAAATGTAGGGGCATGGGTGGGTTGCGCTTCGACGGGTTGGTCTAGACCTGTTGGGCCGAAGGGCCTGTTTCCACGCTGTAATGTAATCTAATCTAATCTAAAAAAAAGGTGCAGAGGTGATTTACCAGGATGCTGCCTAGATTGAAGGGTTTGTCTTATGAAGAGAGGTTGAGTGAGCTACGGCTTTTCACACTGGAGAGAAGGAGGAAGCGAGGTGACTTGATAGAGTTGTACAAGGTAATAAGAGGCATAGATAGTCTCTGGCTATCTACTCTTTCCCCCAGGGCAGAATAGGCTCTCACAGGAGGGTCATAATGTTAAGGTGATTGGAGGAAGGTATAGGAGAGATGTCAGAAGTAGGCTCTTTACGCAGAGAATGGTGGGTGTGTGGAATGCACTGCCAGTGGTGGTAGTAGAGTCAGACACATTAGGGATTGCAGGACAAGCACATGGACAGTAGCAAATTGAGGGGTGTGTAGATTAGGTTGATCTTAGATGAAGTTAAATGCTTGGCACAACATCATGGGCCAAAGGGCATGTACTGTGCTGTACTGTTTTATGATCTAAAAGAAACTGCTATACAGATGGCTTGGACTCCACAAGAATAGTTTTATATTCCAGTTGTAATTTGACAACATATTTCAAAAATCACACAATACCAGGTTAGAGTCCATTTGGAAGCACTAGCTTTCGGAGCGACGCTCCTTCTTCAGGTAGCTGTGGAGTAGGACCATAAGACACAGAATTTATAGCAAAAGATTATAGTGTCATGCAAGGAAAATGACATATTTAACAAACCTCGATTGTTGTGTCTTTTATCTTTTAGAATAGGTTACAAGTTTTGGTCCATTGATAGTTAAATGCTAGAACTTTTTAAGTCACATTCTCAAGATAAGGTTTTATAAAATAAAAGTGACATCTCAGCTCAGACAATGCCTTAAAAGTGTGAGGTGAGAGTCTATTTCCCAATCTTGACTCAGACTGGTTCTATTTCCAAAGTGGAATTTATAAAATATTGTATGGATTGACTCACGCAGACCCTCTTTCATACACACGCTGTCTCTTGTACATGCACATATACACCCTCCACACTCACCCCCTCACAGACTTCTATCCCATCACACTCCCACACACTTTATCAAGCTTGCAACATACAAAAACACTCTCTCATGTACTTACTCACGCGCACACACTCTCATGCACGCGCGCACAAGTCTACATGGTGAATTTGTATTTGCATAATTAGGCAGTCAATGCAGACAGTTCATCCATATAAGAAGGAACCGCATGGTGAAAAGCTAGTGCTTACAAATAATCCTGTTGGACTATAACCTGGTGTTGTGTGATTTTTAATTTTGTCTACCCCAGTCCAACACCGGCTCCTCTACATCATAACATTAATTTCAACAAAGTATTTTAAAACAACTTAATATAAACATAAAATCTGGAACACATTTAACAAAGCTGATATCTAGCTACTTCACATATCACAAATTAAATCTCAGTATTTATCAAAATGAATGCACTACTGTATTTAATCACAAAGGTGTGTTCAGACATTCATAAAAGGTACACAGCAGAAACATCTGCTTTCAAGATGCCACAGGATTCCTTTATAGGAAATGAATCAAGTTAATTTTGATTCATTGTCTTAACTTGCAACTACATTGCTAAGAAACTGGTGAGAACTGGTACTGAAATTAGCAAAATAAGGGTGACTGAGAACATCGCAATGACGGGGGGGGGGGGGAATGGAGGGAGAACTATTAAGAAATGAGAAAAATATTAAACATTAAAATTGGGATGAGACTAATCTGTAATAATGAGTGTATTTTTGACAGAAATCATTGTACCTTTGGTGCAGAGATATCCACTTCCTATGCCCTTTTTGATTCAAAGCATCACCACTGTGGCCAATTCAGATTAGTTCGTAGTAAATTTTGCAGAGTAAATTCATTCATAATAATCCAATGAGACCTTCGTGACCAATATCACTGTTGCAAGAGATTTCCAATAGTTGCACACAAAAGTTGCTGCAAGACAAGAACCGTTTGCAAATTTGCACAAAATGAGTGAAAGCTTAAGCTGATCAAGCTTAAATCGGAATGGGTTGATCAATTCCGCTGTGTTCAGAGTTCTCTCATGATGCAAATCCTGATGCCTTTTTATAATTTTATAAATATCAATGAAATGCAGTTGCCAGGCAGATTTGAGTTATTGTTAGCTAAGCAAGGAAAAGCAAAAACGATGCTGCACAGATTGCTGTCAGGACACTGGCTGGCTTGATTTTCTTTCTCAATTGCTAACTTGAGCAATTGATTTCATTAATGACTCTTGCTGAGACCCACTTGCAATTTTGGCTTATTAATGGTTAACTTGGATGCCTAGAGACAGGAGTGGAGGTGGGTGGGGGGGGGGGGGGGGTGGGGGGAAAGGTGTGAAGTTTCAAACTCCATTTAGCAGACAACGCTAGGTTAGCAACCCCTCAAATTGAAGATAAATTGGCCTGCTTTTCTAAGTACATTGAGATCATTGATGCTTTGGCAAAACCTCACATTCAAGTTTTGAATGCATGCACTAACTTTAGAAGTCATTTTAAGAATTGGGTTATTTTCAAGACTTGATGACTGAGTTGCGCTAAAGTTTTTACTAAAAACTCAAGGTGTAATTGAAATCATGTTGTTTGATTGTGTTTATTATTGTTACCTGAAAATCATGACAACGTGAGATTGAACACAATTCAGCATACTAATTATAGTAACAAAAAGACCCCTCAATGATGTTACATTAGGATTTCTTTTGTTTTTGTTTCTGAACATCCAGGGATATGGACATTGGTGGTGAAGCCAACATTTATTGACCATCCTTAATTGCCCTAAAGGTGGTGGGATGGAGTTGCTTTCTTGAATTTTTGAAGTCTTTGAGGGGAGAGTACATCACACTGGTCAGGAAAAGTAGTTCCAGGGTTTTTGCACAATGACAATGAAGGAACAAAGTAGTTCCAACTCAGGATTGCAAGGCTTGGTGAAGAACTTGTAGATCATGGTGTTCCTTTTCATCTGCTGCCTTATAGGTGTTAAGGTTAGCAAGTGTTGTCAGGGGAATCTTGGCAATTTACTGCAATGCATCTTAGAAATGGCACAGACAGCTACAATCTTTCAGTCATAAAGAGACTGAACACGAAAGATGATGGACAGAGTACCAATCAAGCAGACTGCTTTTTCCCCCAATGGTGTCAAATGTGTGTATTGTTGAAACTGCAGGCACCCAAGCAAGTGGAGAATATTCCTTTATATACATAATTTGTTACTTGTAAACAGGATTTAGAGAGTCAAGTGATGAGTCACCTACTGCAGAATCCCTAGCTTCTGACCGGTTTCTGTAGTCACTATATTTATACAGCAAGTCAGCTTTTGATAAATGAAACCTCCAGGGCGTTGATAGTGGAAGAGTCAGGATTGGCAATATCAAAGATTGATTGTCAGACTCCCTCTTGTTTGGGATTGTCATTGTTGGTACTTGTGTGACACCTATATTACTTGCACTTATCAGCCCTAGGTATAAAATGGAACAAATTGAATTGGATGCCATCTCTGCTGGATCTGTGTCATGCCCAGAGTTGGCCATGGAGGTATCTGGGACAGAGTTATTTTAAGAGAATATCTGGCTTTTGCTTGACCAGTCTCTGGGACAGCTCTCCCAATTTTGGTACAAGGCCTCAGATATAGTAAAGAAGATGGACAAGGTTGGGGTTTGCTGTTGTCGGTTCCAGTGCCTGTTAATGTTCATGCTTAATTTCCTGCTTTACATTGTGTAGTAGTTTTGATACGGCTCATTAGGCCATTTCAAAGAGCAATTCAGTCAACTATATTACTGTTGGTCTACAGTCATGTAAACAGGCAACAGAAAGACTGCAGATTCTTTCCCTAAAGGATGTCACTAAGGTGAGGAGAAATTTCTTCACGCAGAAAGTGGGGAGTCTGTGGAATTCTTTGCCATAGAAAGCAAAAACTTCTCAGCCAAAACAGTCAATGCTTTCAAGGAAGAGTTAGATATAGTTTTGGAGATACAGTAAAGGGATCAAAGGATATGGAAAGAAGGTAGAAAAAGAACACCAAGTGGATGATCAGCCATGACCATATGAATAGAGAAACACGCTTGATGGACTGGCCCACACTACTTCTTCCTTTATTTCTACAAACCAGATAATTTTCTGTTCTAATCAATATCTGTTGTGGCTGGATGCCATAGGGGGTCTGGATTACTATTGCAGTGACAACATCACTGCCTCCTGAATTCACATTATTTTATTTAAAGTATTCGAGATGATCAGCTTCAAATATCTAGGTGAAAACAAAGTAGAATCTTGGAAAATAAATTTAGATTAAAATGTATTAGGGTGTATAAAAATAACAAAATGGCAGAGCAGTCAGTAAGGTATGCTAAAAAGAAGTCAAATCATTCCAAATATTTTCCATAAAATGTTTTGACCACAATCTTCAATTTATCGTGCAGAAATTTAATACTGGAAGTGAATTGTAGAATTAAAAAGGTCATGTGAAAATGACTACACTTGAGTTTATAATAAGTTCTACACATAGATGTGGAGGGGGGTGTATGGCATTGAGATAGACATTAGGTTATGAATAGCTTACTCTAGCTTCTATTTTCTAAGCTTCTGTAATATATGGCACATTATACCACATAGGTGGTGAAATACAAAGGGCTGTTTATAAGAAAGTGCTATCAACCACAGAGATTCAGTAAAACAGATGTTATACTTCCCAGTGTTCATGGAGTTTAGAAATTTAGTGCAAATTCAAAATGGCAGGCCAAAACATTTAAAAATTGGACATTGGCCAGTTTAAAAATTAAACCTTTCTGAAACCCTAGATACCATTGAAAAAATATGCAGATTGAATATTGAGGCTATAATCCACAAAACAAATGGAACATTTATGGAACAGCGGTTTCTTACCAAAGCCTGAAATCTGGCCTATTGAAAAAGAACAATATGGATTAAAATATCTATGGACTGGTTAATTAAATTGAAAGTGTTGTACCAGTGAAGACCAGCTTGTCAATTTGAATTTCAACATAGTATAGCCTCCAAACAAACAATTCCTCCCTAACTACTCCCTATTAAAACAAAATCCTAATGGTATGCTGTTCCAATAAAATACAAGCCCCACTTAAATAAGAAAACAATAGAATTTAGTCTTTCAAAATTACAGTTGGGAAAGATCTTCCAGAATGCTTCTCATCTTCTCTGCTGACCCTCCACCTGGAACGCCTTTCTCTGTTGAATTCTGTGTGAAACTCCTATATCGATTGTGTGTCAGAAATATTAAGAGTGCTGTAATACCTTTAAACTCTCTAAGCACCATCTAAAAAGGTATGTGAGAGCCATATATTTACTCTTCACATGGCAGTCTCTCTCACCCTGATTTTCAAAATGTCATCTTTTATACCCTTGTGACCTATTAATTTATTTACAATCGGATTGGTCAAAGCCATCAAGTTTAAATTCAATTGAGCTTTGGCATGTAAGGCCTGGTTTAAATTAATTGGCGAATATTCAAGTTGGTTGCCTTAACATCAAAACAAGCCTAGGTTGCCAATCACACAGCCATGTGTTTCAATTTCAATTGATACATATATATTTCAATTTCAGAAACTTCTGTGCATCTGCAGCTGCTTGCAGACTGTTTAAATCTCCAAGCTTTGAAAAGCACAACACCTCCTAAAGGGACCAACATTTTCTCCCCTATAATTTTTACCAACAGATTCTAACCTCCTGCCTTCTAATTCACAAGTACTCTTCACAATTTTGCAACACAGTAAAACAAATGGATTAAAATCCAATAGTAGAAATTTATTAACTTTGACAGCCCTGAATTTAAACATATCTGACATTATCAATAACTATCGTCCAACAGGTTTATTTGGAAGTACAAACTTTCGGATGCTGCTCCTTTGTCAGGTAGCTAGCCGAGTAGGATCATAGGACACAGACTTTATTCTGTGATTTTTAACTTTGTCCACCCCAGTCCAACATCGGCACTTCCACATCACTGCTATTATTAGTTAAAAGTTGTGGAAATGATTTTAATAATTTAAATTCGCTAGTGCATATCCATATATCTCACACACACACTCTGGCCTATAAGTACGCATAGTCCTAAAATTAGCAGAAAAGTTAAATGCTATAGCCCTTGTAGGAAATTTATATATGCAAGTAACTAAGGTACATGAGAACAATGAAGGTTACGAAGCATTTTATTACTAATTCACTCATGGGATTTGGGTATTGCTGGCTGTCCATCCCTCATTGTCCCAGAGAAGGTGGTTATGAGCTGCCTTCTTGAACTGTTGCATTCCATGTGATATAGGTACACCAACAATACCACTGAAGAAACAGCAATAAACATCCAAATCTGGATGCTGAGCTGTTCAGATGGGTATTTAAAGTTTGTGGGCCTCCACATATCTGCTACTTGTCCTTCAAGATGGAAGCACTTGTGGGTTTGGAAAGTATTGTCTGAGGAGCTTTGGTGAATTTCTACACTATGTCTTGTAGATGACGCACTGGTGGTACTGAATGTCTGTGGTGGAGGGATTGGATGTTGTGCCAAATGGGCTGCGTTGTCCTGGATGGTGTCAAGCTGCATTCATCCAGACATGTGGGGAGTATTCCATTATACTCCTGAATTTTGAAATGAGATGGTAGACAAACTTTGGGAGTCAAAGGGTGAGGTTACTTGCTGCAGATTCTAACCTTCTGTGACAGCTACTGTATTTATATGACTAGTCCAATTCAACTTCTGGTCAATGGTAATCTCTAGGATGTTAATGGTGGGTGATTCAATTATGGCAACATCATTGAATGTCAAGGGACAATGGTTAGATTGTCTCTTTAGATAGTATGACATCGGAGTGGTGTGAATGTTACCTGCCATTTTTCAGTGCAAGCCTGAATATTGTCCAGATCTTGCTTCATTTGGACATTGACTGCTTCAGTGTGTTAAGGAAATTATCATCACGTCCCACACCCTCCCACCAGACTCCACCTAACTGGAAATACTGACTCAAAGTTGATAAAAAGAAGTCTTCTTATATTCCTTTACAATAGAAGGACATTCTGACCCCAGTTTTACCCAACAGCCTCCTGCAATAATACACTCTAAAGAATGTTAAAAGCGATTTAATTACATGTACAACACTGTTACATTGCAAATCTGTTACTGCTGCACATGTTCAGCACTAACTTAACATTTCTGAAACTGCAAAGCACAGCTAAAGTGAACAAAAACAATTTCGGCCTCAAAACATTTCTAAGGACCACAATGACAAAACAATTAGCAAAAACTACCAATGAGGAACAAATAGAATGCCACATAAAATCTTTTAAGTGATTGCTTGCTGACAAGAAAACATTTAAACTTTCTATAAAATACTATTGTTGCACATTTGATATCTTACACAAATTGGTTTGAAGTACTGAATACACCTGTTTACTCCTTGGAGTCAGGTGAGAAAGGTAATGACAAACACACCCAAGATTACCTTTGTGGGAAGTCAATTGTCTGCTGTAAATGAAGGGCCATCTCCCCTGCTGACTTGCAGATTTATTTTTGAGAAATACAGAAGAATGTACGTTTACTTATCCAGAATGGATACTGAAAATGCTATTTATTTTTCAGGAAGCAATCAAACCAATTACTTCATTGTCTGACCATGACTCCCTCAAACCTCTTCCCAAATAATCTGTGGCAACAATCACCCACTTTACATGTCGCTGCATTTATCTGCAGCAACACAACAACATGATTTCTGACTCATCTTCAGCAACCCCTCAGAAGCTTATAGTTTCAACAGTTTATGCCCATTATTTTTATTCCTATGCCATAGTTCTCATAAATATCTGCAGTTTTAGGACACTGCTGCCATGAGAAGAGTGGTTTTCACTTTGTTTTGCATTGACCTTTTACTCTTCT
Source organism: Chiloscyllium punctatum (assembly GCF_047496795.1). Classification (NCBI taxonomy): domain Eukaryota; kingdom Metazoa; phylum Chordata; class Chondrichthyes; order Orectolobiformes; family Hemiscylliidae; genus Chiloscyllium; species Chiloscyllium punctatum. The sequence continues at coordinate 45,786,487 of NC_092765.1, read as the reverse complement.
CCTGGATAGATATTTAAAATGGAACTCAAATTGAATTTCCCCACCATGATAGAAATTACCCTTACTGTGGAAAACCATGAATTCAATTCAGGATCTGGCCAAACTTCTAGGAGTTTCCGCATTTTAAAAACACATTAGATCAACAGGGATTGAAACACAATTTTTATTGGAAGGGCCAAAACTCAGTCAAAACAATGGGATATTCAATTATCTTTTTATATTATAGCTGCTGTTGCTGGCAATCCCCAACTTGAGCACTGAAATGGAAATAACTGGAGTACCATTGCTGTAGTAACAATCAAAATCAACCCATGGAACACTTTTCTGCAGCATCTCTGGTGATAGGAAAGCCACTGTTTTGAGTCAGTGATATCAAGGCTTGGATTAAGTTCTCTAGCCAATATCACGTGAGCACAGCTGCTTGTTTAAATGGTCTTCCATCAGAAAGGTCTACAGCCAAAATGCCTAGAAATTCACTTTCAGGCATCAGGAGTTCGCTATGATGCAAGTAGGGAAGATTCCATAGATATTACAAGACCATTTCAGCCAAGAGTTTAACAACATTGAAACATCAATGAGTTAAATCAAGAGAACCAGTTTTACTTCGACATTTTTTTCTCCCATCTGATAAACAATAGAATATACTGCAAAAAAGACTCATTAAATGAGAAAGATTTTCTAGGTATCACAATCTTTTGATTTTTTTGCTAAAATTAAGGTTATGAAAACTCAGCCATTACAATTGCATAGAATCAAAGTTCCAGTTCAAGGATTAAACAGCAGAAAATACACTTTAGATGCATTAAAAAAAAATTACTAGGTGCACTGAAACTTTTAGTTGTCCGTTTCATCTGAAATCAAAAGGTTACAATAATTTTAAAGCATCAACTATCCTATCCTGTGGCTGAAATTAAACGAACCAATATAGCAAGCTCTCACTGGTCAGGCAACAAGTCAAGAAAAGGGGTTTCTCCAGCTCTAAACAGGAAACGCATCCCTGAGTGATCTATTTCTACTCCAGTCACTAGTTGAAGTGCATCAACAATTCAGTAATGGCAACAATTGTAGCTGCTTGAACTTTGCTCTGGTGAACATCAAATGACAGCAGAATATAGGTACTTAACATGGAGTGAGCCTGCAGAGCTTGACCATTCACCTTATCAACCAAGAATTTCCATTATCACAGGGAAAGTGTTACATATGCAGAACTACCAATCTAATTGCATGAAACTGGAAATCACCACCACCTGCTCTGGCCTACATGACACCAGATGCACAGCAATGTGATTCACTCTTAATTTCGCTCTCAAAATGTATTAGCAAGTCACTTGGTTCAAGAGAAATTAGGCAACAATTGCTGGCCTCTGCAGAAGTTATAATCTAGTCTCTTACCGTGGAAATAGCAGCTAAGCATCCAATCCTTACTTAAAATATTAATCAGCTCTCAAGTTCAGAACTTCAATTCCTAGTTTGCTATTAGAAGATAACTATATTAGAAGATAACTATATTATAATGCCCTTTGTAGTTGTCCTCAGTACACTTATTTCCTGTTAAACTATTGCAAGGTATTACTCAATACACAAAAACCAAAAACTTGGCTTCATTCTTGGATGACTGGTCTGTTCTTCTATAGTCTTAATTGTACTGGTACTGACTGGAATGGCAGCCACAGCCTTCGACTCCAGGCATCAATGGGACAAAGGTTTCAACTGTCTCTGCCTCTCATTAACATTATATCTGGCAGTGAAAGTTTTAATTGGAGATCTGGTTACTGAATACACTTGCATTATCGTAAGTCACAATATGCTTGCATGCTAACTGCCATGATCAAAAGTCACGTGAGCCGGTCTGGAAGTAGCAGCACAAGTTTGACCTGAATTTGTTCAGGGAAGATGTGTGTGAATGAGGCTCTGATGCAACGAGCAGCCCTTCCTTCCAGTATAAGTATTAAAACCTTAGTTGGATCAAAGTTACACTGAAAAATATTATTTCCTTGTTTTAACCGACCTCTGCAAGTAGCAGCCATTCGTATTGTAAAATGAGATTGCAATACATTTCAGTATCTAACCTTCACTACATGTAATTTGGCAGACATAACTAACATTCCAATTGTTGGACAGACTCTAGTTAGTTACAGAAATTTTCTAAACAAACTGTTCAGAGACATTATTACACACCTCTGGTGCAGGTGGGACTAAGTTTTCCACTAATTGTCAATCATTTGGATAACGTAAATATGAGGATAGATATGGAACAGAAAATCAACAGCCAAGAGAATATTTGCCGCAGCTCAGAGATTCAAAACTATGTTCCAGGCATCTACAAAGATTATTAATTATAGAAATATCATTCGTTGATCTGATTACTGGAGTATCTAAGCAGGTTATCAAGGACCAACTGAATTAGTTTCCAGGCGTACAGTGCTTAAAATTAATGACAAAAAGGCTTATTCCCTGTCCATAAAAGACAGGAAAGCTAAAAACTGACATTAAACACAAATAACTCACATTCTTTCATGATATGGCAAAGGACTTCGTAGCCACTGAAACACTTCTGAAGTAGTCATTGTAGCAACGTAGAAAAAGTGACAACCAATTTGTACCTAACAGGTACCTAATAGGTTCCTCAAATACCAGTAAATTAATAAACTGATTAACCTGTTTGCATTATTCTGGTTGAGAATAAATATTGATCAGAACAAGATGGAAATGCACCAGCTCTTCTTCAAATAGTGTCAGTGGATCTTTTACATCTATCAGGAAGGGCAAGACTGTCAGTATTAGACTAACATACCAGTCTGGATTTCAGCACGTGCTCAAACCTAGTGAGTTTGAATCCTGAAAAATATAATCTAGATCTGGCACCAATTAGGTGTCATTGCGTCAACTCGTCCATACCAACCAGATATCTTAACCTAACTCAATCCCATTTGCCAGCACTTGGCACATATCCCTCTAAACTCTTCCTATTCCTATACCCATTCAGATGCCTTTTAAATACTGTAATTATACCAGCCTCCTCCACGTCCTGTAGCAGCTCATTCCATACATAAACTACCCTCTGTATGAAAATATTGCCCGAGGTCCCTTGTTAATCTTTCCCTTCTTACTGTAAACCTATGCCCTCTAGTTCTGGACTCCCATACCCCAAGGGAAGAGACCTTATCTATTCACCCTATCCATGCCCCTCAATTTTATAAACCTCTACAATGTCACCCCTCAGCCTCCAACGCTCCAGGAAAAACAGCCCCAGACTATTCAGCTCTCCCTATAGCTCAAATTCTCCAACCTTGGCAACATCCGTGTAAACCTTTACTGAACTCTTTCATGTTTCGCAACATCCTTCTGATAGGAATGGGGCCAGAATTGTACGCAATCTTCCAAAAGCGCTCAAACCAACGTCGTGTACAGCCACAGCATAACCTCCCCAACGTCTATACTCAATGCTCTGACCAATAAAGGAAAGCATACCAACCGCCTTCTTCACTGTCCTATCTACCAGCAATTCTACCTTCAAGGAGCTATGAACTTGCACTCAAGTCTTTGTTCAGCAACACTCCCCAGGATCTTACCGCTAAGTGTATAAGTCCTGCTGGGATTAGCTTTTCCAAAATGCAGCACCTCGTATTTATCAAAACTAAATTCGATCTGCCACACCTCAGCCCACTGGCCCATCTGATCAAGATCCTGTTGTACTGAGGTAACCTTCTTCGCTGTCCACTACACCTCCAATTTTGGTGTCATTGCCAAACTTACTAACTATAACTCCTACATTCACATCCAAATCATTTATATAAATGACAAAAAGCAGTGGCTCCAGCACCGAACCTTGTGGCACACCAGTGGTCACAGGCCTCCAATAAGAAAAGCAATGCTCCACACCACCCTCTGTCTTCGACCTTCGACCCAGTCTGTATCCAAATGGCTAGTTCTCTCTGTATTCCATGAGATTTAACCAGTCTTCCATGAGGAACCGTGTCAAACACCTTACTGAAGTCCATATAGATCACGTCTACTGCTTTGCCCTCATCAATTCTTTGTTATTTCTTCAAAAACCGCAATCAAATTAATGAGACATAATTTCCCATGCACAAAATCCTGCAGATTATCCCTAATCAGTCCTTGCCTTTCCAAATACATGTAAATCCTGTCCCTCAGGATTCAGTCCAACAACTTGCCCACCACCGATGTCAGGCTCACCGATCTATAGTTCCCTGGCTGTTCCTTATCACCTTTCTTAAATAGTGGCACCACATTAGCCAACCTGCAGTCTCACGGGACCTCGCCTGTGACTAATGATACAAACATCACAGCAATCACTTCCCTAGCTTCCCCCAGAGTTCGAGGGTACACCTGATCAGTTCCTGGGGATTTATACAACACCCCCTCCTGTAATATGGACATTTTCAAGATGTCACCATATATTTCCCTACATTCTATATCTTTCATGTCCTTCTCCACAGTAAACACTGGTGCACAATACACGTTTAGTATCTCATCCGTCTCCTGCAGCTCCACACATCGGCCGCCTTGCTAATCTTCAAGGGGCCCTATTCTCTCTCTAGTTACCCTTTGGTCCTTAATGTACTTATAAAACCCCTTTTGATTCTCCGTAACCCTAATTGCCAAAGCTATCTCATGTTTCCTTTTTGCCCTCCTGACTTCCTTCTTAAGTATACTCCTACTGCCTTTATACTGTTCTAAGGGTCCATTTGATCTCTTCTGTCTACACCTGACATATGCTTCTTTTTTTCTTAATCAAAATCTTAATTTTTCTAGTCATCCAGCTTTCCCTACATTTACCAGCATTTCCTTTCACCCGAACAGGAATATCCTGTCTCAGGATTCTTGTTACCTCATTTCTGAAGGCTTCTCATTTTCCAGCCGCCTCTTTACCTGCGAACATCTGCCCCAATCAGCTTTTGAAAGTTCTTGCCTAATACCATCAAAATTAGCCTTTCTCCAATTTAGAACTTCAACTTTTAGATTTAGTCTATCCTTTCCCATCATTATTTTAAACTAATAGAATTACGGTTGCTGGCCACAAAGTGCTCTCCCACTGACACCTCAGTCACCTACCCTTACCTTCTTTCCCAAGAGTAGGTCAAGTCTCTGAATCAGAAAATTTTCTTGTGCTTCCAAAGTAGTACAGTATTTGCAGATACATTCTATTTTGCTCAAAAAGCACACAATTTGCAGGCAGTTAATGCAAGCACTCAATCCATATACCACTTTATAAATTCATACTTTGAAAACAGAACCAGTCTGACTCGAGATCGGGATACAGACAGAATCCAACCTCACACCTTTAATACATTGTCTGAGCTGCGATGTCACTTTTTTTTTAATATAAAGCCTTAAGCTTTCTCGAGAATGAGACTTAAAAGTAGTTCTGGGATTTGCATGTTAATGAAACGAAACCTGCAACCCATTCTAAAAGATGAAACACTTAACAGCAATCTAGTTTTGTTCAATATATCTTTTCAGTTGTATGACACTATAAACTTTTGCTTTAAATTGTGTCTTATGATCCTGCTGCACAGCTACCTGAAGGAGGAGCAGCACTCCAAAAGCTAGTATTTCCAAATAAACCTGTTGGATTATAACCTGGTGTTGCGAGATTTTTAACTTTGTACACTCCAGTCCAACACTAGCACCTCCACATCAAACTAAACAGGCAGAGGTTGGGCTCCAGTGTATAGAAGTAGAAAAAGAGGAATATTCAGGAGTATTGAATAGAATGGTTTCTATCTAATATGCTACTATTTCCTTCACTAGCTTTTGCATGCATAGACAAGATTGATAAGCTACAAACATAAATAATCATGTTGAAATATGGTATAGTGATAATAATAACAGAAAAATGAATTAAAGGTGGGGAAGACTAGGTGCTTAATATTCATTGATACAAAATGCCAGAAAAGACAGGCAAGGAAAAAGCAAATCTGTTTTGTTAGATTTGATACGAACAAGGATACGAACACGCTGGTAAACTTCAGGATATTAAGAAAGTGATGGAGGGAAAAAATCTACAGTGAAATTAAAGATTCGTATGAGGAAAGGCTGTTCTCATTGGAGAAAAGAAGGTTTAGGGGAGATTTGATAGAGGTGTACAAGATGATTAGGGGTTTAGATAGGATTGACAGTGAGAACCTTTTTCCGCGTATGGAGTCAGCTGTTACAAGGGGACACAGCTTTAAATTAAGGGGAGGTTGGTATAGGACAGATGTTAGGGGTAGATTCTTTACTCAGCGGGTTGAGTGTTCATGGAATGCCCTGCCAGTAGCAGTGGTGGACTCTCCCTCTTTATGGTCATTCAAGCGGGCATTGGATAAGCATATGGAGGTTATTGGGCTAGTGTAGGTTAGGTAGGCTTCGGTCGGCGCAACATCGAGGGCCGAAGGGCCTGTACTGCGCTGTATTTTTCTATGTTCTATGTACAAGAGCTGCACAAAGATATTGGGAATTACATTACTCTTGTTGAGTTTGATAATGTTAAGGGTGGAGACAAAGGAATTTCTGGAGTGAGTTCTTAAGCATTGTTTTCTTGGTCCAACTAGGAAGGAGACATTGCAGGATCTGGTGTTGAGGAACAATGAACACTAGGGTAAGAAAGATAATTCTCTCCTAAGGTTTAAATTGGTAACTATGAGGAGATTTTTCTAATCTAAAGTAGAATTTCAGAATTGGATAAGAGTTTTCTTCAAAAAGGGACCCAGCAGGGTAAAATGGAAAAAAAACTGGCAGGATAAACTAATGGAACAGCGGGTGATCTTGAAAGAACAGACTTTTCAAGCAAAGATTAGGTATACTGCAATGATGATGAAAGGTAGGGGAACCAAAGCTAGGATGGCTTGGATGACGAAGGAGATAGAAAATATGGTCAAAACAAAAGATGAATCATGTATTTCAGGTGAATTCTTCAAATCAGGCCAAAAATAATCAACAGTGGGAATGAAAGGGAAACTAGGACAGCAAAGATAAAATGCATCCATAAAATAGCAGTTAAAATAAGATATAAATATTTGTTTTAACTGATTCATAGATAATAATACTAAGATAGGAAGTTGGTCCCGTTAGGGACAAAGAGGCTGAGAAATGCATAGTGGGCAAGGCAATGCTAGAATACTTAGTCAATGCTCTGTGCTTTACAGGAAAAGGATGTTGACAAAATAATCAATAGAATCAGCGATACTGCAATTCTTCAATACAAGGACATCACTGCCTGATGTTTCTCGGGGTACAAGTCCTTGGTAACTGATCTTCCCTCCATCATGAGGTCAGGAATAGAAACATTCACTTATGATTCTGTGATGTTCAGCATAATTCCTGACTCGGGTACCAAAGCAATGCATGTTTCTGCAGGGAGACCTGGCAATAAACAGACTTGGCCTGGTAACTGGCAGGTAATATTCACACTACATGTGCTGATCAATGTTCAAATCCTGCAATGAATAAATCATCTCCTGTCTCCCCCGTGAATATCCAAAATTTACAAGGCTCAAGTCAGGAGTGTGATGGAATGCTACTCACTTGCCTGGATGAGTATAGTTCCAGCAACACTGAAGCAGTTCATCACCATCCAGGAGAAGACCGTCTGCACAATTAGCATCCCACCCGCCAACTTCAACAATCAATGCCTTCACCATCGATGCACAATGGTGCCAGTCTATCAAGGCTCCTTCATAAGGACACTATAAACTACCTAAATCTCCACCACCTAGAAAGACAATGACAGCAGACGCTTGGGAATTCCACCATTTCCAAGTTCTCATGCAAGCCACAGACCATTCGGACTTTGAATTACATTGCCATTCCTGCAGCGATGACTGGTTAATATCCTGGAACTCCCTTTTTAACAGCACTGTGGGTCCACCTACACACCAAGAACTGCAGCAGCTTAAGTTGGCTACTCACCACTGTTTATTCCAGCTCAATTTGGGCAATAAAGATTGGCCCAGTCCACGTTCCATGAACTTTAAAACAAAGGTTACAGGCAGTGTAATAGATGAATGGACAAACTGGCTAGGCTTAGAAGAGTTAAGTCACCCAGTCCAGATGGCATGCATCCCAGATAAGTGAAGGTATCAGAGAATTGGAGATTGGCAATGTCACTCCTTTATTTAAGGGTAAAAGGACATTGTTAGAAACTAAGGCTGGCCAATTTAACATCAATAGTGGACAAGGTTTTAGAAATAATTATCAGGGAAATAAAATCAACAGGATATTGGAGAGCTTTAAGTTAATTAAGGTTAGCCAGCTCAGATTAACCAAACTGAACTTTTTGATGTTGTAATAGCCAAGGTTGATGAAGGAAAAAACAACAGATGCTGTCCAACTGGATTTTAAGAAAGCATCTGAAACTATTGTAGAAAAGGCTAGGTATCAAAACGGAGGCTCATGGAATCTATGGAATTCCATGCTCAGTCAAGTAGTTGAGGCTTCCTCATTGAATGTTTGTAAAGCTTAGATAGATAATTTTTTGAACAATAAAGGATTCAGGGATATGGTGAGAGGGTGGGTAAGTGAAGCTGAGGCCACAATAAGATCAGCTATGATTTTATTGAATGGCAGAGTGGGCTTGAAGGGCCAGATGACCTACTCCTGCTCAGAGTTCTTATATTCTCATTGTACAGGAAGGTCATCACCAGCTTGGATAAAGAAAGTTTGGTTTAAGAACATAAAATAACAAGCTGTGGCGAATGATTATTGAATAAGTCCTAAGTAATTTTTAAGTACAGCAAATAGATAAATTTCAGCTACGCTGTGATGCTTGAGAAGAGATAGCACATGAAGTCTTCCATTTGGTCACTTCCTAACTTTATTCAGAACTGAGCTCTCAAATAAAATCACGCTTTTTCTGGGAAAAAGATCCATTAGTGGATTTGTTATATCTCATAAAAACAGAGTTTTAGACAAGGACTGATATTTTTACATCATCAACCACAGGTGAAGTCCCAGAAGACTGGAGGGTAGCGAATGTTGTGTCCTTATTCAAGAAGGGCTGCAGAGAAAAACCTGGGAACTATAAACCAGTAAGCCTAACATCTGTGATCGTTAAGTCAGTTGAGATGATGATGTTGGAGCACCTAATGAAGAAACAGTGCTTCCCAATAAACATTTGGACTATAACTTGGTGTTGTATGATTTTTAAATTTGAGAAGGTTCTGAGAAATAAGATATTTATGCATTTGGAAAGACAGGGTTTGATTAGGAATAGTCAGCATAGCTTTGTGCATGGAAAATCATGAGTCACAAATTTGTTAAGAGTTCTTTGATGAAGTGATCAGAAATGTTGACTAGGACAGGGCAGTAGACATTGTCTATACAGATTTCAGAAAGGCCTTTGATAAGGGTCCACATGGTAGACTGCTCTGAAAGGTTAGATCACATGGAATCCGGGGGAGCTGGCAAATTGGGTGCACAATTGGCTTGAACGTAGGAAGTAGAGGTTAATAGTGGAAGGATGTTTGTCGGACTGGAAGCCTGTAACTAGTGGAGTGCCTCAGGGGTTGATGTAGCCGGTTTCTGTTTGTTATCTATATCAATGATGTGGATGAAAATGGCATGATTAGTAAATTTGCAGATGGCACTAACACAGGAGGTATCGTGAACAGTGATGAAGGTTATCAGAAATTGCAGCATGGAGTCATAGAGATGTACAGCATGGAAACAGAGCCTTCGGTCCAACCAGTCCATGCCGACCAGATATCCCAACCCAATCTAGTCCCACCTGCCAGCACCCGGCCCATATCCCTCCAAACCCTTCCTGTTCATATACCCATCCAGACACCTTTTAAATGTTGCGATTATCCCAGCATCCACCACTTCCTCTGGCAGCTCATTCCATACACGTACCACCCACTGTGAGAAAAAGTTGCCCCTTAGGTCTCTTTAATATCTTTCCCCCCCCACACCTAAATCTATGCCCTCTAGTTCTGGATCCCCCCAGACCAGGGAAGAGATTTTGTCTATCTATCCTATCCATGCCTCTCTATAAACCTCTATAAAGGTCACCCCTCAGCCTCCAGCACTCCAGGGAAAACAGCCCCAGCCTATTCAACCTCTTCCGATAACTCAAATCCTCCAACCCTGGCAACATCCTTGTAAATCTTTTCTGAACCCTTTCAAGTTTTACAACATCCTTCCAATAGGACGGAGACCGGAATTGCACACAATATTCCAAAAGTGGCCTAACCAATGCCCTGTACAGCCAGACCTTATCAGCTGGGGAAGTGGGCTGAGAAAGGGCAAATGGAGTTTAATGTAGATAAGTGTGAAGTCTTGCATTTTGGAAAGTCAAATCAAGGTAGGAGTTTCATGGTGAATGGTAGGGCCTGAAGGAGTGTAGTGGAACAAAGGGACCTTGGAATTCAGGTGCACGTTTCTCTGAAAGTGGAGTCACAGGTAGACAGGGCAGTGAAGGCGGCTTTTGGCGCACTGGCCTTCTTCAGTCAGAGCATTGAGTATAGACGTTAGGAAGTTATGTTGCAGTTGTGCAGGATATTGTTGAAGCCACACTTGGAGTATTAAGTTTGGTTTTGGTCACCTTGTCATTGGAAAGATGTTATTAAACTGGAAAGAGTGCAGAAGAAAATTACAAGAATGTTTTTTTTAAGATTAGATTAGATTAGATTACTTAGTGAGGAAACAGGCCCTTTGGTCCAAAAAGTCCACACCAACCCGCCAAAGCGCAACCCACCCAGACCCATTCCCTTACATTTACCCCTTCACCTAACACTATGGGCAATTTAGCATGGCCAATTCACCATTTTTTGGATTGTGGGAAGAAACTGGAGCACCCAGAGGAAACCCACGCAGACACTAGGAGAATGTGCAAACTCCACACAGAGGGTCGCCTGAGACGGGAATTGAACTCGGTTCTCTGGCACTGTGAGGCAGCAGTGCTAACCACTGTGCCACCATGTTGCCAGGACTGAAGGGTCAGACTTATGGGGCAAGGTTGGACAAGCTAGGCGTATTTTTCCTTAGCGTGTAGGAGACTAACAGGGAATCTTATCGAACTGTATAAGATCATGAGAGGCATGGATAGGGTGAATACACTCAGTACTTTTCCCAGGGTTCGGGAATCAAGGGCTCGAAGGCATCAGTTTAAGGTTAGAGGGGAAAGAGAAAAGGGAACCTGAGGGGCAACATTTTCTTTTTACACAGAGTGGTACACATATGGAATGAGCTGCCAGTGGAAATGGTTGAGGTGGGTACATTAACAACATTTGGACCAATACAAGGATAGGAAAGGTTTAGAAGGATATGGGTCAAGTGCAAGAAAATGGGGTTAGCGTGGATGGACATTTTGGTCAGCATGGCCCAGTTTGGGCCGAAGGGTCTGTCTCCGTGCTCTCTCTCTCTCTCTCTCTCTCTCTCTCTGTGACTGGCAGCATGGGTTTACGCAATGGAAATTTCTTCCTAAAATGCCATATTCTAGCAGGTGTCTAATTTGCACTTGCAATGCAAACACTGAAATGTGAAGTCAATCAAATCCTATTTTACAGTTCAAGTCCTGGTTTGTCTTAATGAGGCTGGAAGTTTGGAAATGTTTGTTTTCATCACTGTTGCCTCGCAGATGTGACATCAGAGTCAAAGTGCCAAAATCTGGCTGATTTCAGCAACTTGAGAATGCTCATTTGTTGCCCCAGAGCCTACATAGTCCATGAAATCAGGGCTTAGACACACTGTTACCAATAAACAAACAAAACATGAAGTTTTGTTAAATCTATGTCCCACCTTGTCTTTTGGCGCATCATTCCCCTTTTATTAAAAAAGTAGTATCACAGGGAGGTCATTCTGACTCCATTCACCTGTAGCTCTTGATAAGGATTAAGCCAGGTGCAGGAAGAGCAATGATCAGCTGATCCTCTAGCTATATAGAAATCATAAAGTTGAACTGGATGGATTACATGACTTTTTCACAGGCATACTTTTTTTCTGGCTTTGTTCAATTACACTTTCAGATTGTAATTCAGTGGACACTCAAATCTCTGGAACAAAATCAAAATTCTACAATTTGCATATCATCAGATGATGTCCAAAACCTGGACTCTGTTTGTAGTTAATAGCTACTTACCAAAACCTGAATGCCTTCTTTTTCAACAGGAGCCTTGTCATAGGTGGCTTCACAAACTCGAACCAGTGTGGTAACACCAAACTTTTTGAGTTCCTGAGAAGGCACAACAATAGTTTGCATTAAAAAGGTTCTTTCAGAAGATTTTTTTTTCCTGTTTCTGCTTTCCCTGATTGGTTGGTTGGTTGGTTTGAATGGTACTTTTGATTTGTCAAGGAGATGGTCAGCTATGGGTAATGAAATAAAGGCAATGTCACAATGGAGGGTGGTCAGTTTTATTATTGTGGAATGCTTTTTTATGGGCTCCCGTACAACACTGGGGATCCAACAGGCTGGGGTTTGTGGTTTGCAGCTGACAGTCTGAGCAACTGCTGGATATCAGTCCATAGCTGTAACTTTGGCATGGTTTCTGACCCCATGAGCATTCAAATTCTTAACTTCTGCTTTGGAAGCAGGAAATACTACCAGTAACTAAAGATTTGCACATTTTTGGGGTGTTTGCACCTTTGAAAAAAAAAATCACATGGTTTACTTTTAAATCACTTTGCATTTTTTTCTTAAAGCTGTTTTTTGTTGTTTCAATTAGGACGTAAACTAAGGAAAAACCGAAGTAAAAATAAAGTTCCGAGTTTACTGAAGCACAAGAACAGCAACAAACCTGAACTATACCTTGATGCTTTTGCCTTCAATTTGACAGATTTTAATTAACCAACAGTGATTGCAAATTTTACTTCTAGTTGGAACTTTATCAGGACTACTAGAAATAAAAAAGTCCTCAGGGTTGAAGAAAATCATATTGCTGCAATTTGACAAATTTTTCCATGATGGCAACTGGATATTTGTGGTGTGAATTTTGCAGTGGCAATTAGAAGCAGAGACCTGCAAGATTGACTAGAGTTTGGCTGTTTCTGCATCACGTGGGGTTGATTCAAGTTAAGTAATTCAGTAATGCTAAGAATTTAATATGTCTTTGAGAAACGTGTATTTAATATTTAGCTGAAGGAATCTGAAAGGCATCGCTACTGTGCTACAATGGGCTCAACGTAAGGTTTTTCAAAAGCTTAGTACTCTCACTGCTTTCATAGAGTCCTACAGCATGGAGACAGGCCCTTCAGCCCAAACTGGGCCATGCCGATGAAAATGTCCATCCACGCTAACCCCATTTCCCTGCACTTGACCCATATCCTTTAAAACTTTCCTGTGTATTTGTCCAAATGCCTTTTAAACTGTTGTTACTGTACCTGCCTCAACCACTTCCGCTGGCAACTCATTCCATCTACTTACAACCCTATGTGTAAACAAGATTGCCCCTCAGGTTCCCTTTTAGTTTTTCCCCTCTAACCTCCAGTCCTCAATTCCCTAATTCTGGGCAAAGTACTGAGTGCATTTCCTATCCATGCCAAGATAAGATCCTCCCTCAGTTTCCTACACTCTAACAAAAGAACTCCTAGCCTGTCCAACCTATAACTCTGACCCTTCAGTCCTGGCAACATCCTTATAAATTTCTTCTGCATTCTTTCCAGTTTAGTAACACCCTTCTTAGAGCAAGGTGACCAAAACCAAACTCCAAGTGTGGCCTCACCAACATCCTGTAGAACTGCAACATAACTTCCCAGCTTCTATACTCAGTGCCCTGACTGATGAAGGCCAGTGTGCCAAAAGCCTCCTTCACTGCCCTGACTCCACTTTCAGAGAACCATGCCCCTGATCTCCAAGGTCTACACTCCTTAAGGCCCTACCATTCACCATGAAACTCCTACCTTGATTTGACTTTCCAAAATGCAAGACCTCATACTTATCTATATTAAACTCCATTTGCCATTTCTCAGCCCACTCCCCCAATTGATCAAGGTCCTGCTGCAATTTCTGATAATCTTCCTCACTGTCCACAATACTGACTATTTTAGTGTCATCTGCAAATTTACTAATCATGCCTTATCCATTCTCATTCAAATTATTGATATAAATAACAAACAGCAATGGGCCCAGCACCAATCCAGGGCACTCCACTGGTCACAGGCCTCCAGTCTGACAAGCATCTTTCCACTATAACCCCCTATTTCCTACCATCAACCATGTATACAATGTGCCAGCTCCCCCTAGATTCCATACAATCTAACCTTCCTGAGCAGCGTACAATGTGGAACTTTACCAAAGGCCTTATGAAATCCATACAGACTACATTTACTGTCCTTCCCTCATCAACATTCCTGGTCATTTCATTAAAAGAACTCTAACAAATTTGTGAGACATGATCTCCCACACACAAAGCCATGTTGACTACTCCTAATCAAACCCTGTCTTTCCAAATGCATGTATATCTTATCTCTCAATCTTCTCAAGTAACTTAACTATCACAGATGTTAGGTTCGCTGTCTACAGTTTGCAGCAGCAAGACGGTCATTTGAAGATTTAGCAAATTTGTCCGTCAATTCCATCACAAAATCTAAAATTGGTATTCTTAGTGTAGACTAATAATTCATTGTGTCATGTCCTCCCAGCAGGTTTTATCTTCAGATACTCTCCAATGTTTTCCAAGTTGGTGATCCTGGTGTGGAAAACAGATTCTGCGTGTAGAGCTGCTCAGAGACAACTCCAGGTAAGACTATAGTCTTCAAGGACATGCTTTGTGCTTTACTGTTTACTTATGAATATGTGCTAGCTGCGGGTTCAGAGACAGAACATCAAGGTATTCAGCAATACACATGACAACCACAACTTTCGTATCAGCAGAAGGGAAAACAAAGTGATCAGCTTGTTCAGGAAAGCTTTTTGAACCTAAGGTTTCAGTTGATGACTAAAACCTGATGACTAAAACATTCACATAACTTGTCTGCAGAGACAATGAAACATGTGACAAAATTCCTTAAGTGTAGCCTTTGGCAGTTTGCAAACATTCGTGTCAGAATGAAGAGGCATATGTCTGCCTGTCAAACTGAAAGTTTAAAGAGCAAGAGTCCTGTCTTTGCTACTCTGCATATGCAACACATGCACTGTGTACCCAACTACTTGAAGCCAAACAGCCGCATCATATTAAGAGTTATAATTAAGTTTGGCGGGTAATCATAATATCTGACAATTGCTTACCAAAGCAATCTTTGAATCATAGAATCTCTAGTGTGGAAACAGGCCATTTCACCCATCGGGTCCACACCAGCTCTGCAAAGAGCATCCCGTCCAGAGCCCTCCTCCCTGTAAACCTGCATTTCCCGTGGCAATCCACCTAGCCTGCACATTCCTGGTTACAGTGGGCAATTTAGCCTGACTCATCCACCTAACCTGCACATCTTTGGAATGAGAGGGGAAATTGGAGGACCCAGAGGAAACCATGGAGACGCAGGTACATTGCACTGTTTGCACAAACTCCACACAGACAAATCGCCTGAGGATGGAATCAAACTCAGGTCCCTGGCATCGTGGAGCAGCAGTGATAACCACTGTGCCACAGTATCACCCTCAAGAGAGTCAGAGTCTGAGTGTGTTTTCATGGTCAAAGTTTTGACCTCAAATTCTGGTGTTGGGAGAAGCTAACCCAGGATTGCATCAGAGGCTGAGAAAATGCAAAGTAAGAAATCCTGAGTCAGTACTTGTTCAAAGCTAAATCATCTGCAATATCTTTCCCATCTGTAGCAACACCTTCCCAGTAAAATCTCATTTATCCAACAGAACGTTATCAAATACCTCAGAAGAAGAGTACTGTCATTTTTTTTACCTCAAAGAAACACAAGATATTTTGTCGGTGGTTGAGAAAGTTCCAGGATAAAACTTCTTCATTTAATACGATTAATTACATTAGCCCTTGACAACAGCAGCATCATACTAGTTAACTTTATATTAATTGTATCTGAGACAAGTGTAAACAGCAACTTTTAGGCTTTAGGATTGTTGCTTTCTTTTAAAAGTGGCTGTTTTAATCACTGGAATGCATGCTTAGAATCTCCAGGGCATAAAGGTTTACTGGAAAAAGAATGGTAAAACAGAAACTATGGGAAATACTGAGCAGGCCCAGCAATATTGATGGACAAAAGGTAGAGTAATATTTCAGGTAGTGACCAGTTGTCAGAACTGGTTCTCACAAAAGCTCGTGAACCTGAACATAACCTTAGTTACCCCCCCACCTCGAAAGAAGTTAACAGAAGTGACTATCTCCAAATCTGGAGTATTGATATACAAAACACGGCCTGGTTAAATCAGGTCCTCATCATGACAAAGTCATGGACTCTGTGTAGTAGTAGAATTGAGATTAGCAAGGCAGCCGAATGGAGGGAAGTGCTTTCTGTGGATCGTGTTCGTGTTCCTGGCAATACATTTTTTTCCTCCCATCAACTGGATTTTTTAAACCAGGATTTGTAAAAATCATATCACCTAAATAAAAACCTTCCATCCATCCAGACAGAAGATGGTTGAACCCTTTATACACGACTTATGTTTTTAAGCAGATGCAATATTTGGGTTGGAACATAGTCACATATAAAAATCTGATTTGCAGATTACACTTCTGTTTTATGGTCGCAGGTTCAGTTTCCAGGTTATCTATTATTGAAGAAGTTCATCAAATGCAATGACATTGAGAGAAAAATGCCTTTAATGATGAAACTCAAATCTTGGGTGATTACACAGCCAACAATTCATTTAAGAAAAAAATCTGGATGTTTGCCACTTAAGTAATTCTCCAATATAAGAAATGATGCTGAGATGCGCTCAGCTTATAGACTCAGTTAAGTGCCAGCATTAATTCAGGTGGTCAGTAAGCATGAAGTATTCATAGAACAGAAACTTTCAGCAACACTGCCAATCTTCTGACACTTTCGGGATGCCTTAAGATGTGGATTTCTTCTTTGGGAGAGTCCAGCACCAGATGACATAATCTCACACTAAGGGGTTACTCAGTTAAAATAGATGAGCAGGATTTTTTTTTTCAAGAAGGTAGTAAATGTGTGGAATTCTTTACCACAGAGGGCTGTTGTGGTTAAGTTGTTAACTATATTCAAGGTTGAGATAGCTAGATTTTTAATCAGTCTGAAAATCAAGGGTTATGGGGTAAAGGCAGGAAAGTAGAGTTGAGTTGGATTATCAGATTAGCCATGAATGGCAGAGCAGACTCAAAATGGTTCTAATATCCTACGTCTGCTCCCTCATTTTATGGTCTTATTATGGACAAGTCCCATTTATATTTGACTGGATTACAGCACAGGAACAGGCCCTTCAGCCCTCCAAGCCTGCACTGATCTACATCCTCTATCAAAACCTGTTGCCCATTTTCTAAGGATTTCTATCTCTCCGCTCCCTGCCATTCATGTATCTGTCTAGATACATCTTAAATGACGATATCATGCCTCCCTCTACCACCTCTGCTGGCAAAGCGTTCCAGGCACCACCATCGTCTGCGTAAAGAACTTTCCACACATATCTCCCTTAAGATTGTCCCCTTGAGATATTAAAGGGTTAATTTGTTCTGATGACATGTCAGGAATTGGATGTCCAGTTTGGGGGGGGGGGGGGGGCGCGCGCGCAGGCGGTTTCTTGTTTTGTAGGTAGGATGTGACAATCTAATCATACTCTGTAAATGCTGTTTTAAGGAAGAACCTAATCACTTTACATTGTAGTGTTTTGATTCTTTCCAGAAACATTGTGTCTTGACTTTGGGGGAGTAGCTGGGGATTGTCTTGTGGACATTACTGACTGTGATGTAAAATCTTGTATAAAGCAAGAACTGGTCCCTTTGTTCCAGGAGCCTCGCTTGATACACTCTTTGCAAGCATTGCAAAGAGTGCAAGTGATCCTCCAAAAGCTCATCCTTGCTTAATAAATTTTGGCTGCTCACAGAAGTTGGTGTATTGTAGTTGCATCACGTGTGTAAGACTCTCAAGAAAAACAACCTATCATCCTTTCGCCTTGAATTTGTGACTCCTAGTTATTGAGTGCCCCACTCTGGGAAAATGCTTCTTGCTATCTACTGTGATTTTATATACCTCAATGGAGGTTCCCCCCTCAATCTCCATCTTTCGAATGAAAATAATCCTAATCTACTCAACTTGCCTTCATAGCTAGCGCCCTCCATACCAGGCAACATCCTGGTGAACCTCCTCTGCAGCCTCTCCAAAGCATCCATATCATTTTGGCAATGTGGCGACCAGAACTGTACGCAGTATTCTAAATGCAGCCGAACCAAAGTCCTATACAACTGTAACATGACCTGCCAACTCTTGTACTCAATACCCCATCTGATGAAGGAAAGCATGCTGTATACCTTCTTGGCCACTCTAATCAACCTGCGTTGCCATCTTCAGGGTACAACGGACCTGAACACCCAGATCCCTCTGTACATCAAAAGATTTTAAATGCCACTTTAACTACATTAAGTGATTGCCTCTGAGGAAAAAGCAATCAAATGGCAGAAATTTCTACTACATAAACTTCGAAAACACTTTATTCATTTACCATCAACTCTCATGAAGTTGCTCCTCATGTTACATTGTTGGCAGTTGTTTGTAGTAGTGAACATTTTTTACCCAGTTCAGTCTAAATTACTTGGTCAAGAGCTGAACATGCAGTGAAAGGAGCTTTGCTCTATCACTCCATTTAATTTCAAGCTTCAATATAATAACCACAGCAAACTGCACCTGCACAATATTTTATACTTCAAAGTAGTAGAGTGAAGACTCATACTTAATCCCCACATTTTGAGAGAAATGAAGTGGGGGGTGGGGGGGGTGGAGGGGGAGAGAGCAGAGGAGAAAAGAGAAAAAAAAGGGAGAAAGAGGACATTTTGCAATAAGTTACTCACTGCCTTAATTAGGGTGAAAATAGGAGTTGATAAAGATCAAATGAGCAATTTTTTTTGTGTTACATGTAAAAACAACTGGTGACAACCGATTGGGTGTTTTTTTTTCCCCCAATGCCTGCTTAAGAGATGGCTAATTGAGTGACATTCACCATCTAACATTACCTACATTAGAAACAAAATCACATCTACTCCAGGAGTTTTAATCCATTGAAGATTGAAATGAATAGTCAAAATGACTTTTAATCCTTTACCAGTTAAATTCCAACCATTTTGCTTCTTTTTGCATTACAGTAATTTACTGTTTAGAAAAGGAGTAGGGACAACAGAATGGGGCTGGGCTTTTACTTTCAAAATTAAACAAATCTAGATATTGGCAATGCTATGGACATTAAGGGCAGGTTGAAAAAAAACAGCAGAATATGACAAACAAGTCAGTATTATAGATAATGCAATGTTACCTGAGGGGGAAAAAAGGTTTTCACTTTGAAAGTGTTGAGGTTAAAATCATACATACTCAACCCACATGTCATCTTGCAACAAGACCACCTTGGCTGCCTCTGAACATTGAATGCAAAGCCTGTTTTGTTTTGTGAACTTCTGATCACTGGACAAGAACATACAAGTACAGAGGAACCTCAATTATCCGAACTAGATGGGCGGGCATTATTGATTATTCGGTTAATCAATTCAATGTCTTTCCTCTGAGGTTCGGAGTTTTCTATTAAGTCTTGTCCCTGTTCAGAAGGTAAGGCAGCATCACAGCTCACGCAGATTCCCCCCCCCCCGTATATGTGCCTAGGATTTTAGCATTGGTTTGCATGGCATGTGTGGGTGAGGCTTGTCACGAGATGGTCATGCTCTGAACTCGGTTTCAAGTACCAAAGGTGAAACAGTTTGTCACAGTACCATTTGGTTTTTCCTAAAGCTTTATCCTCTCTCCTGCAGGGGCATATTTCAACCCAAAAAAACAGGGAATATTGCAGAGTACACTGAAAATATTGCATCAGTTTCCATGTTGATTAGATTATTTACACATTGGCCTGAAGATAACATTGTTTTTACCTCTGTGAACTTGTTGAGGGTAGCATTGGTTGGGTTGTGTGTGATGAGAAACCTCATACTGTTGAAGATGATTTCTACGGGGGCCGGGCGGTTCATTGTGGTTGCAACGTCAAAAAAAAAGTGTATATAAAAAAAAGGGGAGATTCTGAAGCAGCACTTTGTGATCCTTTTCGCTGTTCGTACTTGTGCTTTTAAAATTTCCACTCACACAATTGGACTCAACACAGTTGATGTGAAATCCAATTCAGACTGGCACGTTTTGGTTGGTGTCTCTGAGCAATGGTGCTTCTTACAGCATCCAATTGCACAAAACACAGGCAGATTTACCCCATCCAGGCTAGGTCATTGAAAGAACAAATGTCCTCTACTTCTCACAAACTATCCAATTTTTAAATCCAGTATCCAGATGAATCCCAGTTTGCTGTTGGCACTTTTACATTTAAGATGATTTCCTCGTGGAGCAGATGAAATGGGAGAGACCTGGAGTTCACTTGTCCGCGAGGCGGCCGTGCTGTGCCTGGCAATAGTCCCTGCTGCCCTTCAGAAACTCCATAAATGAGCAACCGGAAATGCCACTGATTTTCTGTTGAAGAAAAAGACAATCACTGAGTAAAAAGGATGACAAGTAAACAGCCCAACCAAAACAATAATCAATTGCTTCTAATGCAATTCATGGTGAAATGCTTTGAATGTTGATACAGAAAAACACTAAAGCCAAACATTAATGCTTTTTCCACACAAAGCAACTTTTCGCATTCCTTCACCATCAGTTATGCATTTACTTTCTCCCCACTCCAATTCCACTACACAATTAGCATTCACTCTCCCCTGCACTCCCAAAAATCTTATGTAATACATGTCCAAACAATTAAATCTCTCTTCAGACTCAGAACTGCCTTTTTCCAGGAGTTCCTGATGGAATTTTGTCATATCTGATGCTTGCACTGGTGAGAGATAAAAAAACTGCAGATGCTGGAATCCAAATTAGACAGGCAAAAGGCTGGAAGAACACAGCAAGCCAGGCAGCATTAGGTGGTAGAGAAGTCGATGTTTCGGGTATCTTCAGTACTGGGGGTTGGTGCGGGGGAGCTGCAGATAAAGAGGTGGCGGGGCAGGGTGGGGAAGTGAGGATAAGTGAAGATGGGTAGAGGGTACAACCTGGTTGGTCAGTGGGAGGAGTGAATCCAATTGGTGGCAGGGAGGAGCAGAAGGGGCTGGGAAGGGAGTCAGGGATGGGAAGGAAGGTTATTTGAAATTGGAGAACTTAATATTGAGTCCTCCAGGCTGTAAGCTAGCCAGGCGTAAGATGAAGTGTTGTTCCTCCAATTTGTGGTGGTGGTTCGTTCTGGCAATGGAGGAGACCAAGGATGATCATGCCGTAAAGGGAGGAGTCACTTGGGGAATTGAAATGGACGGTGAATGGGAGGTCTGGTTGGCCCCTGCTGGCTCAGCTGCAACGCTCAGTGAGAGGCAGGTGAGATAGAGGTTCACCTGCCTCTTTCAACCTAGTCTACTGCATCAGGTGCTTCCGATGCGGTCTTCTCTACATTGGGGAATAGTCCGCCAAGCATCACAGCAGGCAGCTCCCATATCTGCAGCGTCCCTACAACCACCCCAGGTCCTCAAGACTGGTTACACCCAAAACGTCTACCCCTCCACCTCTGTTGCTGCCTGGCTTGCTGTGTTCTTCCAGCATCCTCCCTATCTATGGATGCTTTCACTGAGCTTTTGCCTGTCCACAATTGTTATCTGAGCTTGGCTAGTCAACTTAAGAGGACAGTCAGAAAATATGTTTGCCTTTACTTTTGGCAAGAGGACAAAGTGAGGACTGCAGATGCTGGAGATCAGAGCTGAAAATGTGTTGCTGGAAAAGCGCAGCAGGTCAGGCAGCATCCAAGGAACAGGAGAATCGACGTTTCGGGCATCAGCCCTTCTTCAGGAATGAGGAAAGTGTGTCCAGCAGGCTAAGATAAAAGGTAGGGAGGAGGGACTTGGGGGAGGGGCATTGGGAATGCGATAGGTGGAGGGAGGTCAAGTTGAGGGTGACAGACCTGAGTGGGGTGGGGGCGGAGAGGTCAGGAAGATGATTGCAGGTTAGGAAGGCGGTGCTGAGTTTGAGGGATTTGACTGAGACAAGGTGGGGGTGAGTGGAAATGAGGAAACTGGAGAAATCAGAGTTCTCCTGTTCCTTGGATGCTGCCTGACCTGCTGTGCTTTACTTTTGGCAAGACAAACGTGACAAGATTTGCTTTGTCTCTTAAATTGTATCCCTTTATCTGCCTCCCTTGAAAGCTCTGTGCGTCTTAGCGTTCTATAGGGATTCTCTATTCCCTTGCCCAAATTGGTCATTCGCGATGTGAGCCTAAAAGAGAGAATCCTGGGTGTGAAGAAGCTTTGCAGCAATGTCAGAACCAAGATATAAGGAGTCACAGTCATCGAGAAATACAGTACAGAAACAGACCCTTCGGTCTACCACGTCCATGTTGACCAGATGTCCTGACCTAATCTTGTCTCATTTGCCAGCACTTAGCCCCATATCCCTCTAAACCCTTCCTATTCATATACCCATCCAGATGCCTGTTAAATGTTGTAACTGTACCAGGCTCCACCACTTCCTCTGGCAGTTCATTCCATACATGCACCACCCTGTGCGTGAAAAATTTGCCCCAATAGATCCCTTTCCAATTTTTCCCCTCTCAACCCTAACCCTATGCCCTCTAGTTCTGGACTCCCCCAACCCCAGGGAAAATACTGCGTATATTTACCCTATCCATGCCCCTCATGATTTTATAAACCTCTATAAAAGGTCACCCCTCAGCCTCTGATGCTCCAGGGAAAACAGCCCCACCTATTCGACCTCTCCCTTTCACTCAAATTCTCCAAACCTGGCAGCATCCTTGTAAATCTTTCCTGAATCCTTTCAGGTTTCACATCTTTCAGATAGGTGGGAAACCAGAATTGCACACAATATTCCAAACATAGCCTAACCAATGTCCTGTACAGCCGCAACATGACCTCCCAACTCCTATACTCAATGCTCTGTCTGATAAAGAAAAGCACACCAAATGCCTTCTTCACTGTCCTATCTACCTCCAAGTCCATTTTCAAGGAGTTATGATCCTACACTCCAAGGTCTTTTTGGTCAGCAACACTCCCTACGACCTTACATATACACTAAGTGCATATGTCTTGCTCCGATTTGCTTTTCCAAAATGCAGCATCTTACATTTATCTAAATTAAACTCCATCTGCCACTCCTCAGCCCAATGGCCCATCTGATCAAGATTCCATTGGAATCTGAGATGAGCTTCTTCACTGTCCACCACATCTCCAATTTTGGGGTCATCTGCAAACTTACTAACTATACCTCCTCTGTTCACATCCAAATCATTTTGTTCAATGACAAAAAGTAGTGGACTCAGCACCGATCCTTGTGGCACACCAATGGTCACAGGCCTCCAGTCTGAAAGGCAACCCACCACCACACCCTGTCTTCTGCCTTCGAGCCAGTTCTGTATCAAAATAGATAGTTCTCTCTGTATTCCATGAGATTTAACCTTGCTAACCATCCCCCATGAGGAATTTGTCAAATGCCTTACTGAAGTCCATACAGATCATGTCTACTGCTTTGCCCTCAGCAATCCTCTGTTGGTTCTTCAAAAAGCTCAAGTTTGAGAGACATGATTTCCCACGCACAAGGCCATGTTGAATTATACCTAATTAGTCCTTGCCTTTTCAAATACATGTAAATCCTGTACCCCAGGATTCCCTCCAAACACCAACATCAGGGGTGATTGAGTTTAAGAGTCATGAGATCTTGTTGCAGCTCTATAAAACTTTGGTTAGACCGCACTTGGAATACTGCGTCCAGTTCTGGTCGCCCTATTATAGGAAAGATGTGGATGCTTTGGAGAGGGTTCAGAGGAGGTTCACCAGGATGCTGCCTGGACTGGAGGGCTTATCTTATGAAGAGAGGTTGACTGAGCTCGGACTTTTTTCATTGGAGAAAAGGAGGAGGAGAGGGGACCTAATTGAGGTGTACAAGATAATGAGAGGCATAGATAGTGTTGATAGCCAGACACTATGTCCCAGGGCAGAAATGGTTAACACGAGAGGTCATACCTTTAAGCTGGTTGGAGGAAAGTATAGAAGGGATGTCAGTGGCGGGTTCTTTACCAAGAGAGTTGAGAGAGCATGGAATGCGTTACCAGCAGCAGCTGTGGAAGCAAGGTCACTGGGGACATTTAAGAGACTGCTGGACATGCATATGGTCAGAGACATTTGAGGGTGCATACATGAGGATCAATGGTAGGCACAACATCATGGGCTGAAGGCCTGTTCTGTGCTGTACTGTTCTATGTTCTACGAAGCTCACCAGTTCCCTGGTTTTTCCTCATCATTTTTCTTAAATACTGGCACCATGTTAACCAACCTCCACTCTTCCAGCACCACACCTGTGACTATCAATGATACAAATATCTCAACAATCACTTCCCTAGCTTCCTCCAGAGTTCTAGGGAACACATGATTAGGTCCTGGGGATTTATCCACCTTTATGTATTTTAAAACATCCAGCAGCCCCTCCTCTGAAATAAGTTCCACACATTGGCTGCCTTGCTGATCTTTCGAGGGAAGAAAGTGAGGACTGCAGATTAGATTAGATTCCCTACAGTGTGCAAACAGGCCCTTCGGCTCAACAAGTCCACACCGACCCTCCGAAGAGTAACCCACCCAGACCCATTTCCCTCTGACTAATGCACCTAACATCATGGGCAATTTAGCATGGCCAATTCACCTGACCTGCACATCTTTGGGCTGTGGGAGGAAAGTGGAGCACCCAAAGGAAACCCATGCAGAAACGGGGACAATGTGCAAACTCCACACAGACAGTTGCCTGAGGCTGGAAGCGAACCTGGGACCCTGATGCTGTGAGGGAGCAGTGCTAAACACTGAGCCACCGTGCCACCCATGTTGGAGATCAGAGTCAAAAAGTGTGGTCTAGGAATGAAGAATAGCTTATGCTCGAAACCTGGACTCTCCCGCTCTTCAGATGCTGCCTGACCAGCTGTGCTTGTCCACCACCATCTTTTGACTCTGATCTTTGAGGGGCCCTATTCTCTCCCTCTGTTACCCTTTTCCCCTTAATGTATATGTAGAATCCTTTTGGATTCTCCTTAACCCTATGTGCCAAAGCTATCTCATGCCCCCTTTTTGCCCTCTTGATTTCCCTTTTGCTGTCTATACCTGTCATATGCTTCCTTCTTTTTCTTAACCAAAATTCAACTTCTCTCGTCATCCAGCATTCCCTACACCTACCAGCCTTTCCTTTCACCCCAACAGGAATGTACTGTCCATGGACTCTTGTTATCTCCTTTCTGAAGGCTTCCCATTTTCCAGCCGTTCCTTTACTTGCGAACATCTGCCGCCAATCAACCTTTGAAAGTTCTTGCCTAACAGCATTAAAATTGACCATCCCCAAATTGTCAGTGCTCCCCCACTGACACCTTAGTCACCTGCCCTGCCTTATTTCCCAAGAGTAGATCAAGTTTGCGCCTTCTCCAGTAGATACATTCACATACTGAAGCAGAAAATTTTCTTTTACGCACTTAACAAATTCCTCTCCATCTAAACCCTTAACACGATGGCAGTCCCGGTCTATGTTTGGAAAATTAAAATCCCCCACCATAACTACCCTATTATTCTTACAGATGATAGATCTTCTTACAAATTTGATTCTTTTTCTGCTTTTTTTTTGCGGGGGGGGGGGGGGGGGCGGAGGGAAAGAGAAGGAGGAGAGAATCTATAATACAACCCCAATAAGGTGATCATCTCTTTCTTATTTTTCACTTCCGCTCAAAATAACCTCCCTCGATGTATTCCCAGGAATATGCTCCCTAAGTACAACCATAATGCTATCCCAGATCAGAAACACCACCCCTCCACCTCTCTTGACCCCCTTTCTATCCTTTCTATAGAATTTGTACCCTGGACAGCCAGTCCTGTCCATCCCAGAGCCATGCCTTTGTAATTGCTGTGATATTTCAGTCCCATGTTCCTAACCATGCCCTGAATTCATCTGTCTTCCCTGTTAGGCTTCTTGCATTGAAATAAATGCAGTTTATCAGTCCCACCTTGCTCTCTGGTTTGTTCTTGCCTGCTCTGTTTTATTTGTTCCTTTTCTTAACAGTACCAGCCTCAGACTGATCTCTTTCCTCACTATCACACTGGGGTCCCAACACATCCCACACACCCCTAACCAAGCCCTGGCCTTACCTTACTAGTTTAAATCCTCCCAAGCAGCTCTAGCAAATCTCCTTGCCAATATATTAGTCCCCTTCCAATTCAGCTGCAATGCATCCTTCTTGTCCAAAAAAATATGAACCCTTCTCCCCTATACCAGCTCCTCAGCCACGCATTCATCTGCTCTATCCTCCTATTCCTACCCTCACTAGCTCATCGCACCAGGAGTACTCCAGATATTACCACCCTCCAGGATTCCTTTTTAAATTCCTGCCTGACTTTCTATATTCTCCCTTTAGAATCTAATCGTTTTCCCTTCCTCTGTTATTAGTTCCAATGTATCTGTCCATATCATACAGCAACACATGACTCTTCAGTAACATCCTCAGAAACAGCAATTTAAAATGAGGACATTCAAATCAATTAACTGAATCAACCAGGAATCTAACTCTGATCTTTATCCTTTTGTCAAATGTATACAATTCTGCCATTATGCCATTATGTGACACAGTAGTAGCATCTCTACCTTTGGCGCAAAAGCCCCACCATTTAGTTTCACTGTGGAAGGAGTAATCATGACATGGTTCAACAGACTATATGGCCCGTGAATCCTTCTGCCACTTCCCTATTATTCCAAAGAGAGAAAAAAGGTGCGCCTGAAGAAAGAATGAGCTGAGCATTAGAGTGGTACATATTAAATGGAGTCCAGTGTTAACTTGCTGGCTTTTCACATATCAAGCAATAGATACTCCATAACAGCACATGATAGATCTCACATCATGAGTACAATGTTGCAGTCATTAAGAAAAATCATCTGCATAAACATATTACTATCAAATTAAAAATAAAACATCAGCAACAAAAATATAGCTTGTTATGCTATAGTTTAAAATATAGCTGGAAAATCTGCCCATTTCTGCTGAAAAGTCAAGCTATTCCATAGAGTGGGTTTAAACAGGAAATTAAATACCTGTATTACTTGTCTTTGTTTTCAAAGTAGCAGCAGAATTTGAAGTTTAGTACAAATGACACTAATCATCTGTGGTGGGGCACAGTTTCACAGTTAAGCTGAAGTTCAGCCCCTCCCGGCACCCTAGCTCAGTGAGCTGCTGCACATCTGAAAGGCAGCTCAAGTTCTGCAATTACGTGGCAAGATCTTGTCTTGGTGCATGCATTCCACATACATACCACACAGAACCTTTCAGCGCAAGTTGTAAACTGGAACTCAAAGCTCTTGGCTTGATTCCATATCTCAAAACACCACTACCGTTGGGCTTTCAAAAGCCCCACAAACACTGGCAACAACAGCCTTCTACTCTTACACTACAAATGTGCTTCAGAAAAGGTTATGAGGATCAGTTTTCAAAACATTCTTCACACCAGAAGAAAATTTCAAATTAAACTGGACTCCTCAAATGGGTCACAAAAGTTGAGCTTGAATTTTTACAGACCCTGGGATGCTGTGAGACATATTTGCAAAATGATCGTTTTACTGATTTTTAAAAGTCTTTTATTTTACAGCACGGTGGTTCTTTGAGAGTGAGTCGCAGTAAAGAGCAACAGATTTTTGATACTCCAGTATTTGCATGAAAACTGCTTGGCTAACAGCAATGTTGAGCCCATCTCACTATAAACTGGAAGTGGCTGGACCACAAATTTACACATCAGCGATAAATTTTGTTTTCTTCAATAGCGAGAGCCATACATTGTTTTTCTGTTTTCCTCGGGCTGTCGCAGACTTAAGTGGTTGCGATATAAATGGTCATTTTGCCTCCTCCCTATCCTCTTGCAAATCTAGAACATCCTGATTCAGCTATTGTAACCAGCAATTAAGGTTTTCTCCAGTTTCTAAATGCCAAATTGAAATCATGCAGGAATCCAAAGTAGTTACTCACAAGATTAAATTTTCACGCAAGGTTTTGACTTCAGTTATGTAGATAGATTGGAGAAGCTAAGGCTGTTCAGTAAGAGGAAGTTATGGGGAGATGAGGGGTCAGGACAGAGTAGATAGGCAGAATGATTCTTAATGATAGAAGGATTGAGAACAGATTTAAGGTAATTGAAAAACATAGCAATGGTCGCTTTTTAAAAACATTATTAATGCAGCAAATAGAGTCAGAGTCAGATGTACAGCACGGAAACAGCCCCTTCGGTCCAACTCATCCATGCCAACCAGATATCCCAACCCAACCTAGTCCCACCAGCCAGCACCTGGCCCATGTCCATCTCAACCCTTCCTATTCATTGACCCATCCAAATGCCTCTTAAATGTTGCAATTGTACCAGCCTCCAGCAATATCCTCTGACAGCTCATTCCATACACTTACCACCCTCTGCGCGAAAACGGTGCCCCTTAGGTCTCTTTTATATCTTTCCCGCTCACCCTAAACCTATGCCCTCGAGCTCTGGACTCCTCGATGCCTATCCATGCCCCTCAATTTTGTAAACCTCTATAAAGGTCACCCCTCAGCCTCCAACACTCCAGGGAAAACAGCCCCAGCCTGTTCAGCCTTTCCCTGTAGCTCAGATCCTCCAACCCTGGCAACATCTTTTCTGAACCCTTTCAAGTTTCACAACATCTTTCCGATAGGAAGGAGACCAGAATTGCATGCAATATTCCAACAGTGGCCTAACCAAATGTCCTGTACAGCCGCAACATGACCTCCCAACTCCTGTACTCAATACTCTGACCAATAAAGGAAAGCATACCAAACGCCTTCTTCACTATCCTATCTACCTGCGACTCCACTTTCAAGGAGCTACGAACCTGCACTCCAAGGTCTCTTTGTTCAGTAACACTCCCTTGGACCTTACCATTAAGTCTATAAGTCCTGCTACGATTTGCTTTCCCAAAATGCAGCATCTCACATTTATCTGAATTGAACTCCACCCGTCACTTCTCAGCCCATTGGCCCATCTGGTCCAGATCCTGTTGTAATCTGAGGGAACCTTCTTCGCTGTCCACTACACCTCCAATTTTGGTGTCATCTGCAAACTTACTAACTGTACCTCTCAAGCTCGCATCCAAATCATTTACGTAAATGACAAAAAGTAGAGGACACAGTGCCGATTCTTGTTGCACTTCACCGGTCACAGGCCTCCAGTCTGAAAAATAACCCTCCACCACCACCCTCTGTCTTCTACCTTTGAGCCAGTGCTGTATCCAAATGGCTAGTTCTCCCTATATTCCACAAGATCTAACCTTGCTAACCAGTCTCCCCTTAAGAACCTTGTTGAACATCTTACTGAAGTCCATACAGATGACATTTACTGATCTGCCATCAATCTTCTTTGTTACTTCTTCAAAAAACTCAATCAAGTTTGGGAGACATGATTTCCCACGGACAAAGCCATGTTGACTATCCCGAATCAGTCCTTGCCTTTCCAAATACATGTACATCCTGTCCCTCAGGATTCCCTCCAACAACCTGCCCACCACTGAGGTCAGGCTCACCGGTCTATAGTTCCCTGGCTTGTCTTTACCGCCCTTCTTAAATAGTGGCACCACGTTTGCCGACCTCCAGTCTTCCGGCACCTCACCTGTGACTATTGATGATACAAATATCTCAGCAAGAGGCCCAGTAATCATTTCTCTAACTTCCCACAGAGTTCTAGGGTACACCTGATCAGGTCCTAGGGAATTTATCCACCTTTAACCGTTTCAAGACATCCAGCACTTCCTCCTCTGTAATATGGACATTTTGCAAGATGTCACCATCTATTTTGCTACAGTCGGTGTCTTCCATATCCTTTTCCACAGTAAATACTGAAGCAAAATATTCACTTAGTATCTCCCCCATTTTCTGTGACTCCACACAAAGGCCGCCTTGCTGATCTTTGAGGGGCCCTATTCTCTCCCTAGTTACTCTTTTTCCCTTAATATATTTGTAAAAACCCTTTGGATTCTCCTTAATTCTATTTGCCAAAGCTATCTCATGTCCCCATTTTGTCCTCCTGATTTCCCTCTCAAGTATACTCCTACTTTCTTTATACTCTAAGGATTCACTCGATCTATCCTGTCTATACCTGACATAGGAGAAAGTGAGGACTGCAGATGCTGGAGATCAGAGCTTAAAAATATGTATTGCTGGAAAAGTGCAGCAGGTCAGGCAGCAAAGGAGAAGGAGAATTGACGATTCGGGCATATACCTGACATATGCTTCCTTCTTTTTGTTAACCAAACCCTCAATTTCTTTAGTCATCCAGCATTCTCTATACCTACCAGCCTTCCCTTTCACCCTCACAGGAATATACTTTCTTTGGATTCTTGTTATCTCATTTCTGAAGGCTTCCCATTTTCCAGCCGTCCCTTTACCTGCGAACATCTGCCTCCAATCAGCTTTCGAGAGTTCTTGCCTAATACCGTCAAAATTGGCCTTTCTCCAATTTAGAACTTCAACTTTTAGATCTGGTTTATCCTTTTCCATCACTATTTGAAAACAAATAGAATTATGGTCGCTGGCCCCAAAGTGCTCCCCCAACGACACCTTAGTCACTTGCCCTGCCTTATTTCCCAAGAGTAGGTCAAGTTTTGCACCTTCTCTAGTAGGTACATCCACATACTGAAACAGAAAATTGTTTTGTACTCACTTAACAAATTCCTCTCCATCTAAACCTTTAACACTATGGCAGTTCCAGTCGATGTTTGGAAAGTTAAAATCCCCTACCATAACCACCCTATTATTCTTACAGATAGCTGAGATCTCCTTACAAGTTTGTTTCTCAATTTCCCTCTGACTATTGGGGGGGTCTATAATACAATCCCAATAAGGCGATCCTCCCTTTCTTATTTCTCAGTTCCACCCAAATAACTTCCCTGGATGTATTTCTGGGAATATCCTCCCTCAGCACAGCTGTAATGCTATCCCTTATCAAAAATGCCACTCCCCCTCCTCTCTTGCCTCCCTTTCTATCCTTCCTGTAGCATTTGTATCCTGGAACATTAAGCTGCCAGTCCTGCCCATCCCTGAGCCGTGTTTCCGTAATTGCTATGATATCCCTGTCCCATATTCCTAACCATGCCCCAAGTTCATCTGCCTTCCCTGTTAGACCCCTTGCATTGAAATAAATAGTTTAATTTATTTGTTCTAACTTGTCCTTTCTGACAGCTCATTCCATATACGTACTGCCCTCTGCGTGAAAATTTGCCCCATAGGTCTCTTATATCTTTCCCCTCTCATCTTAAACCTATGCCCTCTAGTTGTGGACTCACCGACCCCAGGGAAGAAGATTTTGTCCACTTATCCTTTCCATGCCCCCCATGATTTTATAAACCTCGATAAGGTCACCTCTCAGCCTCCGAGGCTCCAGGGAAAACATCCCCAGCCTATTCAGCCTCTCCCTATAGCTCAAATCCTCCAACCCTGGCAACATCCTTGTAAATCTTTTCTGAACCCTTTCAAGTTTCACAACATCTTTCCGATAGGAAGGAGATCGGAATTGAACACAATATTCCAACAGTGGCCGAACCAATCTCCTGTACAGCGGCAACATGACCTCCCAACTCCTGTACTCAATACTCTGACCGATAAAGGAAAACATACCAAACACCTTCTTCACGATCCTATCTACCTGCGACTCCACTTTCAAGGAGCTATGAACCTTCCATCCAAGGTCTCTTTGTTCAGCAACACTCCCTCGAACCTTACCATTAAGTGTATAAGTCCTGCTAAGATTTGCGTGCCCAAAATGCAGCACCTCACATTTATCTAAATTAAATTCCATCTGCCACTTCTCAGCCCATTGGCCCATCTGACCAAGACCCCTTTATAATCTGAGGTAACCTTCTTTGCTGCCCACTACCTCCAATTTTGGTGAGACCTGCAAACTTACTAACTATACCTCCTATGTTCACATCCAATCATTTATATAAATAAAGAAAAGTAGTGGACCCAGCACCGATCCTTGTGGCACCCCAATGGTAGGTGTCCAGTCTGAAGAGCAACCCTTCACCATGATCCTATCTTCTACCTTTGAGCCAGTTCTGTGTCCAAATGGCTAGTTCTCCTTGTATTCAGTGAGCTCTCAACCTTGCTAAACATGGGGAACCTTGTTGAACACCTTACTGAAGGCCATATAGATCACATGTACCGCTCTGCCCTCATCAATCCTTTGTTACTTCTTCAAAAAACTCAATCAAGTTTGAGAGACATGATTTCCCATGTACAAAGCCATGTTGACTATCCCGAATCAGTCCGTGCCTTTCCAAATACATGCATATCCTGTCCCTCAGGATTCCCTCCAACAACTTGCCCAGTTAGCTAGTATCTGGAATGCACTACCTGAAAATATAGTAGAAGCAGGTTCAATCAAGTGTTTGAAGAGGAATTGGATTGTTATCTGTGGGGCCCGGGAAAAATGGCAGTCCTGCAGCAATAGATGAACTTCTCCGACAAAGGACCAGCATTACACGGTGGATCAAATAGCCTCCTAGGCAGTAACCATTCTACATTTCCACAAAAGATGTATATAACAATTTACCCCTACTTATACACTAATTCCTGCAAGTAGTTCAGTCGACACTAGTCAACAATCAATTAATTTAATCAATACTTAATTCTTAGTTTAAAATAATCCTACATCAATCAAAGACAGAAGAAGCCTTTTTCTAATAATCTGTCTTTTCTTACAAATTCAGCAGAATTTTCATAAACGACCTTTTGATTCGTGCTTCTCAGTCCACAAAGTGACTTGACTCCTGATCTGTGCTGGTTAGCTGATCTCTGCAGCACTGTCAGCTGAATTATAATTGGCCCCAGGAAAAATAGAAATTGGTCAAAAACTCTGGCACAATTTTATCCTATGATTCGTGATGAGATGATAATATCATGAGATGGAACTACGGTGAATTTCATGGTTCAATAATCAACAGCACATATCCTTTGGAACATTCAGAGTGGTCCCTAAAGGATGTCAGCAACTTCAGGAAAGGAAGGCAAATAAAACCTTTTAAAAAAAGAGAGAACTCATATCCATAAAAGCAAATTACTGCTGATGCTGAAATCTGAAACAAAAAGAGAAAATGCTGGAAAATCTCAGCAGGCCTGACAGCATCTGGAAGGAGAGAAAAGAGCTGATGTTTCGAGTCTACCTGACCCTTTGTCAAAGTTAGTCTCATTTTGAACTCATATTTATGGCAGTTGATTTAAAATGGTGATATGGATCTGCTCTTTTATTTCACACAAGTGGATATGTCAATGTGTCCAGAAAGGGTAGAAAAGAGAATACAACAAGAATATTTTACTGGGAGCAAGTGCACAAATATTTAAGAGCATCTTAAATCTGAAAAAACTGATCTTCCTTTAGAGATACACAGTAAAATTGGAAAAGGTTATAAACAGAGCTCTGAAGAAGGGTCACTGGACTTGAAATGTTAACTCTTTTTCTTTATAGATGCTGTCAGACCTGACTTTCTCCATCAAATTATGTTTTTGTTTGTTTCAGATCTCCAATATTCACAGAGCTTCATTTTATTTATTATATTTGCACGGTCTGGCAGAAAAGTTAACCCCAACATTGAATCTAATCCTGGGTTTTTGGGAGGTAAAGGAAATTGGCAACTTGCACACTGAGCGTGACCACATTCAGAACTTGAACAATTTTTGTTCTTAAAAAGTACAATATAGATGTGAGCAAATATGGGGCAAAACTGCAGGAAATCATAACTTTATTAAAAAACAGAACATTGTAAAATCACTTCATAGACAAATCAGCAGCCTTTCATATTTAGTATTTAAATACTTTATCAGCATTATTCTTCTTTTCCACCAAATAAATTGTAAAACAATTAATGTCACTGATTATCAGCACCAACCTTCATGCGCATTGTTTTACAGCATTTATGTAAAAGGCCAATGTCTCAGGAAGCCTGTTTCAACAAATTCCCAAATCAAGAATTTGGGCCATTTACTGGAATGCCATTTATAACAGGAATGCTATTTTTATGCACTAGAATACTGAAAAATATTGTAATTAAATTTCTCTGAAGGCGGAGATCTATATAGAAGCTATTTGTCAGCACACTCTTGGATCTGAAAGGTGCCTTGCCTCAGCTCCCTTCTGTACGAAGCAACGATTGTAAGCTGACTAATATTGCTGAAACCTAGATGACAGCCTTGAGAAGGGATCATAAAACCGGAACCAAAATTATTCCGATGTAGGTGGTATCACCAATGCCCTGTGTAACTGTAGCAAGACTCTGTACTTGAATCCTTGCTATGAAGGCCAACATGCCATTTGCCCTTTTCACTGGCTGCACTTGCATGCTTACTAATGATTGAAGAGACCTTAAAAATGCCATTGGAATGCCATCTTCTTGGACTGATATGCCAGTTCTTATAATTTCATAGTGACCTGATGTAAAAGGTTACATTGGAATAATTTTTGGTTCCAAGGCTGGAATTGAACCTGGGACCCTGGTACTGTGAGGCAGAAGTGCTAACCACTGAGCCACCCTGCCACCCCTATGATTACATTAGATTAGATTCCCTACAGTGTGGAAACAGGCCTTTCGGCCCACACTGACCCTCCAAAGAGTAACCCAACCAGACTCTGACTAATGTAGAAGAAAGTGAGGACTGCAGATGCTGGAGATCAGAGCTGAAAATGTGTTGCTGGAAAAGTGCAGGTCAGGCAGCATCCAAGGAGCAGGAGAATCAATGTTTCGGACCTGAGCCCTTCTTCAGGAATGAGGAAAGTGTGCCAAGCAGGCTAAGATTAAAAAGTAGGGAGGAGGGACTTGGGGGAGGGGCGTTGGAAACGCAATAGGTGGAAGGAGGTTAAGGTGAGCATGATAACGGTGAGGGTGATAGGCCGGAGTGGGTGTGGGGACAGAGCGGTCAGGAAGGAGGTGCTGAGTTTGAGGGTTGAAACTGAGACAAGGTGGGGGGAGGGGAAATGAGGAAACTGGAGAAGTCTGAGTTTATCCCTTGTGGTTGGAGGGTTCCTAGGCGGAAGATGAGGCACTCTTCCTCCAGCCATCGTATTGCTATGGTCTAGTGATGGAGGAGTTCAAGCACCTGCATGTCCTTGGTGGAGTGGGAGGGGGAGTTGAAGTGTTGAGCCACAGGGTGGTTGGGTTG
Source organism: Chiloscyllium punctatum (assembly GCF_047496795.1). Classification (NCBI taxonomy): domain Eukaryota; kingdom Metazoa; phylum Chordata; class Chondrichthyes; order Orectolobiformes; family Hemiscylliidae; genus Chiloscyllium; species Chiloscyllium punctatum. The sequence goes on along the minus strand of NC_092765.1, from coordinate 45,751,236 downwards.
GTTGGTCCGGGTGTCCCAGAGGTGTTCGCTGAAACGTTCCGCAAGTAGGCAGCCGGTCTCCCCAATGTAGAGGAGGCCACATCAGGTGCAGCAGAGGTGGAGGTGGATTTGTGGCGGATATGGAAGGATCCCTTGGAGCCTTGGAGGGAAATAGGTTGGGGGGGGGGGGGGGGAACGAGGTGTGGGAGCAAGTTTTGCATTTCTTGCGGTTGCAGGAGAAGGTGCCGGGAGTGGAGGTTGGGTTGGTGGGGGGTGTGCACCTGACGAGGGAGTCACGGAGGAAGTGGTCTTTTCGGAACGCTGATAGGGGAGGGGAGGGAAATATATCCCTGGTGGTGGGGTCCGTTTGGAGGTGGCGGAAATGGTGACGAATGATACGATGTATATAGAGGTTGGTGGGGTGGTAGGTGAGGATCAGTGGGGTTCTGTCCTGGTGGCGATTGGAGGGGCGGTGCTAAAGGGCGGAGGAGCAGGAAGTGGAGGAGATGCGGTGGAGAGCATTGTCGATCACATCTGGGGGGAAATTGCGGTCTTTGAAGGAGGAGGCCATCTGGGTTGTACGGTATTGGAACTGGTCCTCCTGGGAGCAGATGCGGCGGAGACGAAGGAATTGGGAATATGGGATGGCATTTTTACAGGGGGCAGGGTGGGAGGAGGTGTAGTCTAGGTAGCTGTGGGAGTCGGTCGGTTTATAGTAAATGTCCGTGTTGATTCGGTCGCCTGAGATAGAAACGAAGGGGTCTAGGAAGGGGAGGGAGGAGTCTGACTAATGTACATAACATTATGGACAATTTAACATGGCCAATTCACCTGACCTGCACATCTTTGGATGTGGGAGTAAACCGGAGCACCCGGAGAAAGCCCAAGCAGACATGGGGAGAATGTGCAAACTCCACACAGTCGCCAGAGGCTGGAGAACCTGGGACCCAGGCGCTGTGAGGCGCCACTGAGCCACCGTGCCGCCCTAGATGTGATTGGTCTTTAGATGCGAGCAATGAACTTTTCCTCAACATTGTTGAAAACAGTTTTTAAAATTCGGAATATCAAATGAACTTGCTGGTGCAGAAGATGATCATTTGTGAAATGATACCACCATTCTTTCCATTAATACTGATAATGATGCTGATAAGGATCCATAAACCAGAGATGAATTATTCTGAATAATTTTTCTGAATGAATTATTCAGAGTAATTTTGAAGCAATTCAGGAAACTATTTAGTTATGTTTGGGCATATACATACATATATTATGTTGGATGAAATTTGCATTGCTTTAATGCTGTATAATAAATTTTTGGGTATAAATTGCATCTGTTAGAGTTGCTGTTTTTAACATTATTACATGGCAACAACCTTTTAAGAGCCAAATTAAACATTTCAGTTTCTCAAAAATAATTTGAGAAAACTTAACTCCTTGACTTTTGGCCTAAGAATGTGAATATAAAACTTTGAATGTTATGTGAAGTGATATAATGGTCTGTAGAGTGCTCTTGGACATCATGGGTCTTAAAAGGAGTTCTATAAGTGGAAGGCTTTCTTTAATTGGTGAGTTGGAATAGTTTCCACCATAAAAACTTACTCAGATTTAAATACAATTATAGGCATGATTAAAATAAAGTGAATTTGAAATACACAATTTCTTTCATGTGCAAAGCATAACTTATTGCTGGAAATTAATGACATATGCAATTTTCAATTAGGTCAGTTATTTTGAATCCAAGTACAGTCTGTCTATAAACTACTAAAGGAACAGCAGAATTCTCGAAAATAGAATTAAAATAAGTTTCAACAAGTTTCAACGTTGTGGTACACGCGAATTTCCGAATGTCATTGAAGCTGATTGACACAGCAGTTCCCAGAGTAATGTTTTGGTTTGTGCCTAATGTGCTATACTTAGTTCTTAGTATCTTGTGCTCAGGAAGCAGCTGACTAAGGAGATGCAGAAGCACTCAGCACAGCTACTCCTATTCCTGGAACAAAAATTTCCTAATATCAAGAGGTTTCTTGAACTAAAATTCAAGCTACTTCAAAATTCCACTTTGAACACAGTGACATTGATATCTAGACCAGAAGATCAATAAATATCTAAACTTTGTCACCATACATGTACTTGCAATTTAACTCCTCAATTTAGAACAACATAGAATAGTACAGCACAGTATAGGCCCTTCAGCCCTCGATGCTGTGCCAAGCTTTTATCCCACTCTCAGATCAAACTAACACTACATACCCTTCATTTTACTATCATCCATGTCCCTAATGTATCTGACTCTACCACCACTGCAGCAGTGCATTCCATACACCCACCACTCTCCGAGTAAAGAACCTACCTCTGGCTTCGCCCGTAAGCCTTCCTCCAATTACCTTAAAATTACGTTACCTCATGAAAGCCATTTCCACACTGGGAAAAAGTCTCTGGCTAACCATTCTATCAATGCCCCTCATCATCTTGTACATCTCTATCTAGTCACCTCTCATCCTTCTTTGCTCCAGTAATAAAAGCCCTAGCTCCCTCAACTTTTCTTCATAAGACATGCCCTTCAGTCCAGACAGCATCCTGGCAAATCTCCTGTGCACGCTTTCTAAAGCTTCCACATTCTTCCTATAATGGAGGTGACCAGAACTGAACATAATATTCCAAGTGCGGTCTAACCAGGGCTCTACAGAGATGCATAGTAACCTCTCAGCTCAAGCTCAATCCCACTGCTAATGAAAGCCAACACATCGTACGCCTTAACAACCTTCAAAACTTGGGTTGCAACTTTCAGGGATCTATGGTTGGGGACCCCAAGATTCCTCTGTTCCTCCATACTGCTAAGAATCCTGTCCTTAACCCTATAACCTGCATTCAAATTCAACCTTGCAAAATTAATCATTTCATACTTTTCCAGGCTGAACTCCATCTGCTAATTCTTAGCCCAGCTCTGCATCTTGTCAATGTCTCATTGCAACCTACAACAGCCCTCCACATTATCCACAACTTAACTAACCTTCGTGTCAATGGCAAACTTACGAACCCATAAGACCATAAGACGTAGGAGTGGAAGTAAGGCCATTCGACCCATCAAATCCACTCCACCATTCAATCATGGCTGATGGGCATTTCAACTCCACTTACCCGCATTCTCCCCGTAGCTCTTCATTCCTTGAGATTAAGAATTTATCAATTTCTGCCTTGAAGATATTTAACATCCCAGCCTCTACTGCACTCTGTGGCAATTAATCCCACAGGCTCACCGTTCTGTGGCTGAAGAAATGTCTCCTTATTTTCATTCTAAATTGACCCCTTCTAATTCTAAGGCTGTGCCCATGGGTCTTAGTCTCCCTGCCTAACGGAAACAGCTTCCCAGCGTCCATCCTTTCTAAGCCATACATTATCTTGTAAGTTTCTATTAGATCTCCCCTCAACCTTCTAAACTCTAATGAATACAATCCCAGGATCCTCAGCCATTCATCGTATGTTAGGCCTACCATTCCAGGGATCACCCTTGTGAATCTCCGCTGGACAAGCTCCAGTGCCAGTATGTCCTTCCTGAGGTGTGTGAGGCCCAAAATTGGATACAGTATTCGAAATGAGGCCTAACTGGAGCTTTATAAAGTCTGAGAAGCACCTCACTGCTTTTATATTCCAACCCTCTTGAAATAAATGACAACATTACATTCGCTTTCTTAATCAAGGACTCAAACTGCAAGTCAGCTTTTAGAGAATCCTGGACTAGCACTCCCAGATCCCTTTGTACTTTGGCTTTATGAATTTTCTCACTGTTTAGAAAATAATCTATGCCTGTACAGGGGAACCTCAATTACCTGAATACCAATTATCTGAAAATCGGATTATCCGAAGGGGTTCTCGAGGTCCCGATAGAAACACTACATCAAAGACATGCTTCCAACAGTGATCGGTGTCTTTTGTTTAGAGTGATGAAACAGGTATCGTCTCCAAATGACCGACCTCCCGCCCTCTCTCTCTCCCCATACTTTCCCTGGAGTTCTACAGAGGGGTGCACCCTAAACTCCCCACCGACCCCTGCTTCCCAGGAATAAGCTCTCCAACATTGCCCTGTGCAGGGCAAACGTGGAACCTGTCAAAAGGTTCCAGTAAAAAGTTGTGTGTGAGCGTTATTTGGAGACTTACCTGACGAAGGCAGTAGCAGTCTTATGATTGATGTGCAGTCCGGATGCCGGTGGGGGGGGGGGGGGGGAGGGATGGAACGGGGGTGGCGGAGGGGGGGCTGGGGCTCGCGCGCTTGTGTGTGTGTGTGTGTGTGTGTGTGTGTGTGTGTGTGTGTGTGTGTGTGTGTGTGTGGGTGTGTGTGTGTGTGTGTGTGGGGGGGGGGGGGGGGGGTGCAGGATTGGGGGTGGGGGTCACACAGACTGTGTTATGCTGCAGTCTCTTGAATGAGGACCAGACTTTAAAAACTCCGAGCCCCAAAAGGAAAGACATTTAATTGATTTTCCCAATAATCGATTATCTGAACAAAATAGTGCCTGCTCATCTCGTTCAGATAATCAAGTTTCCGCTGTATTCTCTTTTCCAAAGTGCAAGACCTCGCATTTGCTCAACATTGAATTTCAGCAGCCATTTCTTGGACCACTCTCCTAAACTGTCTAAATCTTTCTGTAGTTTCCCAACCTCCTCAACAAAGTCATTTATGAAATCACAAAGAGCAGAAATCCCAGAACAGATCCCTACAGAACACCACTGGTCACTGAGCTCCAGGCTAAATACCTTCAATCAACTACCACCCTGTCTTCTGTGGACCAGCCAATTCTGTGTCCAGACATTAAACATTACATACAATCCTTCACACTTTAAATGGCTCTTAACATCTGTGTATAGCCATTTCATTTACCTGCACTCACAGGCACAGCTACAGAATATACAAGGATGGTAGCTCAATTATGTAGTTGGACCAGTAATCTAGAGATCCGAACTAATGTTTAAGTGATGTACTCAAATCCAACCAAGAAGCCAGGAGAAATTTGATGTTCATAAAATTGGAATAAAATGTTCATCTCATTCATTATGATCATGAAACTACTAGATTGTGGGAAAAATCATCTAAATGTCTGGCCTGTGTGTTTGACTCTAGGATTTGCAAAAGATGTAGATCCTGTTAATGCCGTTTGAAATAGAGCAGCAAGTCACTGGGCTTTATCAAATCATCGACAGCAGGTGAACGTAGTAATCAAATAACCAACAGCAGAAGCAGCAATTCAATTTCCCTTCCCACCCCTTTTCCGCCTTCTGCAAAGACAGTTTCCTCCGTGACTACCTGGTCAGGTCCACACAGCCCCCCACAACCCACCCTCCCATCCTGGCACCTTCCCATGTCACCGCAGGAATTGCAAAACTTGTGCCCACACCTCCTCCCTCACCTCTATCCAAGGCCCTAAAGGAGCCTTCCACCTCCATCAAAGTTTTACCTGCACATCCACCAATACCATTTTTGTATCCATTGCTCCCGATGCAGTCTCCTCTAGGGAGACTGGACGCCTCCTAGCAGAGCGCTTTAGGGAACATCTCCAGGACACCCGCACCAATCAACCACACCACCCCATGGCCCAACATTTCAACTCCCCCTCCCACTCTGCTGAGGACATGGAGGTCCTGGTCCTCCTCCACCACCACTCCCTCACCACCAGATGCCTAGAGGAAGAACGCCTCATCTTCCGCCTCGGAACACTTCAACCCCAAGGCATCAATGTGGACTTCAACAGTTTCCTCATTTCCCCTTCCCCCACCTCACCCTAGTTCCAAACTTCCAGTTCAGCACTGTCCCCATGACTTGTCCTACGTGCCTATCTTCTTTTCCACCTATCCACTTCAGCCTCCTCCTCGACCTATCACCTTCATCCCCTCCCCCACTCACCTATTGTACTCTACACTAATTTCTCCCCACCCCCACCCTCCCACTAGCTTATCTCTCCACCCTTCAGGCTGTCTTTATTCCTGATGAAGGGCTTTTGCCCGAATCGTCGATTTTACTACTCCTCGGATGCTGCCTGAACTGCTGTGCTCTTCCAGCACCACTAATCCAGAATTCAAGGTGGCAGCCTACTACCAGCTTGAATAGAGGTGAGCAACAAGTGCTGGCATGGCCTACAACACAATTCCAGGAGGTACTGAATATACAATATATTTCTAAATTGTGCACCTCTATGCTTTCCATCCCCATTTCCTTTTACAAATTCTCATTTATAGGAAGAGGGAATGGGTATGGGTGGGTTGCTCTTCGGAGGGTCGGTGTGGACTTGTTGGGCCAAAGGGCCTGTTTCCACACTGTAATTAATCTAATCTAATTTATAGTATATACATTACATTCAATGTTAAAAATGGTTACCGGATGCAACTATCAACCTGAAAGAAAAAAACTCTAAAAAGGAACAAAAACAGAATCTTGTGAACCAGAAATAGTGATAACAAGGGACTTAACCAGGTTACATCCCAGTTGATATTAACAGAATTAAGTGCAACAGTTTGGAAGTAAGATGAAGCAGAAACAGATGCTATTCTGAGTCAGACAATGCTGGTGAAAATTACCATTGATAACTAGATTGAAAATAAAAGGCTCAGAGAGGAAGTGAGAAGTGTACCAGTCAAAGAGATAGTAAGAGCAGAGACTGGTTGCTAACATAAAAAGGCAACCCAGAAGACAGAGGTACTTCATATGTCTTTACATTTGTCTTTACAAAGACTGATGTTACCAAAGTCACAGTGAAAGAGGAGTAACTGAAATAGGTAGATGCTGGTGTAATGTTAATGCTGGTGAACTTGGCCATAGAGCCAAGCAAATATCCTGAGGACTAAGTCCAAATCCCACTATGACAGCTGGAAGAATTTAATTTCAAATTAAATGAATCTGGAATTGAAAACTAGTTGCAACAACGGTAAACATGAAACACTCTCAGATTACTATAAGAACCATATCTAGCTTACAAACACCGTTTAGGGAAGGAAATCTGTGGTTTTACCTGGTCTGGTCTACAAGAATCCATATCCACAAAATGTGGTTGACTGTTAACTGCCCTCTAAAATACAAGCCCCCAGTTGCCCTGAACTGAGTGAGGGATCATAAATGCTCATTTTCCATTAAAACAAATGTAATAACAGATAGAATAAAAATGGATAAAAGCAAATGTGACAGAAAGACTCGTTATAGTATAAATTTAAGAAGCCACTGGGAATGTATAGGATCTACCTGAGGATACCAAGGCAAAATTGCAAACAATCCTTCCATCCAAAGCAAGTATTTTCACCCTACCCACTCTGTCAAGGCCTTTTCAAGGAGAACTGGTACTTCTTGGAATTTTTTCAATCCTCCTTAGATACAGGAGTGTGTCAGAGGACTTGACCATTGAAATGTTACAGCCTTCAAAAAAGTCTGCAACTCCAGGCCAGTTTAACCCCAGTGGTGGAATGGCTTTAAACCCGATAAACCAGGTCAATAAACTAGCTAAGACATATGGATTAATTAAGAGAAGCCAGCACTGATATGTTAAGAAAAATTATGTTTAACTAACTTGACTGAGTTTAACGAGGTGAGAGAGGGTTGATGACAGTAATGCTTTTACATGGAATTTTAAAAGATGTCTGATAACTTGCCACAGACATGCTGGTAGATTGAAACTGCTGAATAAAAGGGGTAGTGGACTGTGTAGATACGAAGTTGTCTGAATCACAATAAACAGAATACCAATGAACAATTTTGTTTTGGACTGGAGGATGATAAGCATTGGGGGTTCCTGGGATAGGGCCGACATTTTAGTTTAGTTATTTAACCTGAGTATATAGGGCAACAGGTCAACATTTACAGATGAAAAAACTTGAAAGTGTGGAAACAGAAGAATAGTGATAAATCTCATGAGGACAGATACGGGGATACAATTTAATGCAGAAAGGTGTCAAATGCTACATTTAGGTAGGATGAATAAGGGATATATCAAAGGACACAGATTAAAAAAGGGTCTATGCACACAAAGAACTCAGGTGGCAGGATAGGTGGGAATAACAGAACAGTTGAAAAGTCATATGAGGTTCTGGGTTTCATAAATAGGCATAGAACTCAAAGCAAAGTTAGTTATTTTGAAAACTCTGTCTTCAACTGGAATATCACATGCAATTCCAAACCCTGCACTTGAGGAAGGAAGAGAAAACTTCAGATAGGGTGGGGAGAAGATTCTGTGAGAATGGTTTGAGGAACAAGACACTCCATTTTTGTGGATAGACCAGAGAAGCTTGGACTTTTCTCAAGTAATGGTCGAGAGACTGACAGGTGCTCAAAATTATGAAAGGCCTTGACAGAGTGGGTAGGGTGAAACTACTTGCATTGAATGGAAAGATTGTGAACCAGAGAATACCAACTTGAAATGATTAACAAAAGATTAACTGTAACCTGTGGAAAATGCCAGGGTTTAAAGACCTGAAATTCGTTGTCTGACAATGTGATTGAGGCAGATTCAACACGGCTTTTAACAATTAATTACATTTGCACCTAAAGAAAATAGATTTGTGCAGAAAAAGTTTGGACGAATGGGACAAGCAGAGAACTAGCACAGACATTACAGGCCAAAAAGAGTCTTCACGGTTCCTCAATCACTACATGATAACATGACTAGCAATTTACATTGTTAAAAATCACACAACACCAGGTTATAGTCCAACAGGTTTATTTTGAAGCACTAGCTTTCCGAGCAACGCTCCTTCATCAGGTGATATTTACACGTCAGTGCAATTACACCTTGCCTCAGTGGTGGTAATGGATCTTTACTTTTGCAATGTCAGCCTAACTGATATTCAGTTGCAAACAGTAAGACACTTTGTGCTGAGCTTCTTGCCAATTTGAGTTGATTTTCTCACTGTTTCAGCAGAAGTACATTATCTAGTTAGGTATAAGTTCAGTATTAGCAATGATCAAAAGCATAATATCGTCCATAATCCATGGTGCTTTGATGAAATACAGAACAGGATGTCCTGAGCTCGCAGACATCAACTGTAGGAAGCTTGAGGGCTCAGCAAGAAAAACTGTTTCTAAAATCTTTAAAACCGAATCCAACAAACTTTGTAGATTTACGAAAGATAGCTAAAACGCTCTAATTCAGAAATAAGAAAACTCTTTGCTTTTGTATAAATTAAGCTCATTTCTGAGAACCTCCCCCCACGCAAATTGTTTGCCACGAAGTATGTTTTCAGTAACTAAACACATTACTCTGTGTAATTTAAACACACTGGGATTCCCCCACTTCAGGCAAAAGTGAGGACTGCAGATGTAGAAAATCAGAGTCCAGATTAGAGTGGTGCTGGAAAAAGCACAGGAGGTCAGGCAGCACCCAAGGAGCAGGAAAATCGACGTTTTGGGCAAAAGCCCTTCATCAGGAATGGATGAAGGGCTTTTGCCAGAAATGTCAATTTTCCTGCTCCTTGGACGCGCCTGACCTGCTGTGCTTTTCCAGCACCACTCTAACCTTCCCCCATATACACAGTCTGTTCTGATATAATGCGATAATTCCATTCCCATGCGCTCCTGCGTTATAAGAAAATCACCTAATAGCAGTACCATTTAAACCAACGGGACCAGAATCGCATTATAGCCAATTCAGATAAGGAGAGTTCATGTTCTACAAATAATGGGCTAAATTCCTGAGTCACACAGAAGAAACGAGTGTTATAGCAGAACTGACTGCATGCAGCTGACTTTGTGAAAGCTACATATGATAACATTTTTAAAGCTGTAGTTAAAATTTTAGGTGTATTAGGTTTTTGAAAACAAGAAGAATAAGTTGGCGTAATGATACCTGTTAACATAAACAAGAGCTTTCATTCAAAAGAAAGAAAATGTAATCTGCCACATCAACTGCCCAGTCATTATGGATCACAATATTCATCACTGTATTTAACATTAGAATCATAGAAACCTACAGTGTGGAAGCAGGCCATTCAGCTCATGGACTGCACATCAACCCTATGAAGAGCATCCCACCCAAGCCTACCCCCCAAACCTATTCCCATAACCCTGCATTTCCCATGGCTAATCCACCTAGCCTGCACTATCATGGACACCATGGGTAATTTCACATGGCCAATCCACGTAACACACAAAATTCTGGACTGTGGGAGAAAACCCAAGCCACCAGAGGAAATGCATGCAGACGTGGGGAAATTGTGCAAGGGCACACAGTCACCCAAGGCTGGAATCAAACCCAGTACCTGGCACTGTGCGGCAGTGGTGCTAATCAGTGAACAACCATGCTGCCTGTGTTTTGTTTTAAACTCAAATTAGTTTTTAAGGATTGCTTCTTGGATTGACACTATAATTTCCATTTTCATGTCAACATCACAGTCCAAAAATAGAAGATTACTATCTTGAGGTTCGACTGCAACCTCCTGGGTTAGTTTGGGAGATTCCCATACAGATCTGCTTGCTACACAGCTTTAAATGGTCAGTTTCCACTTTCTGTTAACAGAGATTGTGGAAAGACAGCTGCCAGGGCAGGGCAGGTGGACGAAGGTTGTTCACCTGCTCAGGATACGGGAGAAACTTATGTATGAAACTCTAGTTTGCATATTCATTTAATGACCAGAAGGTCTGGCACACTTAAAAGCTGCACTAGGATGGGGTTAAAGGAGGAATTATTGTCAGTGACCAAACATCAAAAGTACAACTGGTCTTTCACTTTCCTCTTTTGAATTAGAATACTTTACCACCCTAGTCTAGTTTGGACAAGACTGGAAACTAAGCAATACAAGCTACTTGTGCATGACAACTCAATGCTGTCAGTTCTTTCTTCACAAAACATTCAAAAACATTTTTGTGAACAAACACCCAATAGCCTGTGTGTTATAAACTCAACTCTAAGCACTTTTTAAAAATTAAAATGTGCAAGCTCCAGCTTCCTAAGGAAGGGAAGAGTTAATGCAGTTCCCAATAAATGCATTAACCCAGTTATTAAAAGAAAGGAAAAGCTGCAATGAAGAAAGGTCATTTTGCAGATCAGGAGCCTGACACATTTTTGGCATACTGACAAGCACAGGTTCATGGTATTAAGCAACATTTTCCAGTTATTTGACAGAATCTGATTTAATGCTTCAATGGAATTGGAGCTGGTGTGGGAGGGCAAAGAGACAAATGTACAGAATAAACAGCAATGAAGAACTAATTAGGATACTTCACAGATCAGAACGTGTTGATGTCTTATCACTGTTAAAGACTGGTGTTCTCACTGGTGCTAAGGAAGGGACATTGAGAACATAATTCTCTCAAGAAGTTGCAAAAACATTTTTTGTTGCTTTATCTGACAGCAATGACCCATACAACTTTCTAGAAACTTCACATTGTTAAACTGGTAATAAGATCGATAAATGGTGTATGATTTATCATGCAAGTGGTAATTAGCACATCAAAACCACATTTGAAGTTTCAGATGTTTTCTAGTTCTTCTGGCTATGTTAACACCTAAAAGAAAAGACAGTTTAGATTAATCTATTTATTCCAAATTTCTATTCCAAGTCAATGTAAAATTCTTGATACTTTGGGTGAAATCCATTTGACTCCTTGTTTTGAGCCCAACAAATACAGAATGCACGAAGCATAAGTATCTTTGTATTGAGGCTTAGAAGAGCAGTATCTGACTGAAGGCACTGGTCTGGTGACATAAATGAAAGCTTTTGCACTTCAAGTTCTACCTGTTGCACTTCACATTCCAGTTTTGTTGGAGGCTATTAGTACAGGGGCAGAGTACAACCACAATTAGGAACACAGCACAGCAGTTAACTGTTCTATTAATTCCCCAGACTCTCGTTATCCAATCTCACTGCAGGAAACCTGACCCTATGCATATCGTAAATACAGAACTATAAAAAGGAAGAGAAGGATTAGACCTAAACACACACACACAGAAACTAAATAGTAGAGCAATATCCTATAAATTGCTATGGATATTTACATTAGAACTAATGTTGATAGCTTAGCATTATCACAATATAGCTGCTATATTGTGGTTTCCTTCACGTTAACTTCATCTTATTACTTCTATTCTTTACTATTTCATGGGTTGAGACTGTTACTGGCAAAGCATACATTTGTTGCCCACCTCTAAATGTCCTTTACCAGGAGACTTGCTCGGTCATTTCAGACAAACAATTAGTCTGTCCTACATGTGACCCCAGGCAAACAGACTAAATAAAGATGGCAGATTTCCTTCCCTAAAGGACATGTATTTTTAATTCATTCAGGGATGTTGGCTTCATAGGCTGGGCTGTCACTTGTTGCCCATCCCTAATTGCCTTAGTGATGGTGGTGGTGGGCTGCTTTCTTAAACCACTACAGTCCATTTGATGTCGGGAAGGAGTTCCAGAACTTTGATTCAGCAACAGTAAAGGCTCAGACTTCCAAATCAGGATGGAGAGCAGCTTGGAGAACTTGCAAACTGTGGTGCCCCCATGTATATCCATTCCCTAGTCCTTCTGGATGGTATTGGTTTGGAACGTGCAAAGGAGCTGTGGTGAATGAGTGTTGCAACAATGAATATTCACCTCATCGCCATCATTCTAGAAAAGTAGCTTCCACATCCACTTTTTTTGAAAACTGATTTTAAGTTCTACCTGCAGCTTTGCAGGAATTTGAATCCATGCCCCTTCCACCCAGAGCTTGAATGTGTCTGGGCCTCTCACTCACTAGTCAAGTAATATTACTACTGCCTGCCCTCAAGCAGAACGCTTGCAGTTCATACAATTTTTAATTCTCATATTTGAAAACCTCCCATGGCACTATTTGCACCAAATGAAAAGATACATTTCAAGGGCAAGAATATTACATGTAAAACAGAATGTAGAAGTGCATCCCTTGAAGGCTAGAAGAGTAATTGTCATGAGTTCTTGGAAGATGGGTTTACCCAGAGATTCTGGGCCATAGATTGCAAACAGCAATTAAAATGATGTCATGTTTGGTGGCTCCAGGACTTTTGAGAGTCCATAGCAGCTTAAATATGCAGTTTTTAAAGACTATTTTGACATCTTTAAGAGCACCAAGTCCCAAGATAGAATCTGAAAACTTCCAATTTTTACAAAGATTATTTAAAATAATTTCCACATATCCACTTCGAATAAAATTGTTTACACCTTGTTCTAACCTACTTCATGCTGCACTGCAGCTTTTGAAAAGCATGAGCCAGAGTTGGGAAGCCCATCACACTAAATATTTTCTTACAATACAGATCATTCTGCTATGACACGATTGACAAACTGGAGACATTGCTTCTAAAGTGCGAATTTTTAAACGTGTTGGCTATAACGCATTTACATTGCCTATTCTTTGAAGCGATGGTTCCTAAGCACGATTTTGCCGTTAGGTGGGGTTGCACAAGATTGCAACTATCGTGTTATACAAGAACTACCTGTATAACACTCTTACTTGAAAGTACTAAAAGCTCATTTGCAGATCACCACCCAGAGACACTCAAAGCTTTTTAAAAGCATTACAAGTATTCAGCTCATGAGAAAAACTACTACAGAGGAACCTCGATTATCCGAAGTACACAGGTGGGCAGTATTTCATTCGATTAATCGAATGCCAGATAACAGTTTAGCCGAGCACTGGGACCAGGCAATCTTGCCAGATAATCTGATATTCGGATAATCAAATGCCAGATGACCGGAGGTTCCTCTGTAGTTCATTCCAGTGCACAAACTTTGAGAAAGCACTGTATTTAACATAGCTGAGTATAATGCTATAGGCACCTGTTTTAGAATGTATGCATCGACCTATTGAATCATGCACTCAAGTCGTTGCTTCATTAGCTCTTTAATTGGCTTAACAATTTATTTCAGCACAAACAGCAATGATATTAGCAATTATTTCAAACAAGGCTACAAATAAACAGCAGTATTCCCAGCTGGAATGGAAATACAGGAGAAACTGGCCTAATCACATCTATTCAAAGTGGAATTTATTTTATGTGCATAATTTGTACGCAACTATCTTCCCTTTCTTGCACTTTGCTGGAGAAAATCACCCTAACTTTGTTGATGCAGTTTTAGTAGAGTCCTTTTGCTGTACTTCAGACACTCTTTACATGGTCTGTTTTGCTGTAGTGTGCTGTTTAAACAGACTTTGCTGGGAAATTGTTTACTTTGAATCCTGTTGCAAGTCCTACTCCACCTCCAACTCACTGCCCAACACAGGCATCAATAGAGACTTTGTTCTAACATTATGGGGTAATTCATCCTCAGTTTTTTTTCCCCCCAGGCGGTGGAGTCAGTGCCCCAATTAAAACACTGGAGTCACAAATGTGGATCTTAGTGTAGAGCATTCCACAACTTAACCATTACGGAAAGAGATATAGACAACGTGCAAAAATAGTATAAAAATCATCCCAAGTGTACTTCAGGTCTGCATAACAGAAGAGGTATAACTTAATTATGATGAGCAGAGCTATTGGCTTAACTTACAGATGGAACTTTTAAATGTATATTTAGCTAGCAGTTTCTTAAATTGAATAAGAAGTGTGTGTGCTTGGTTAAGTGCAAGTACCAAGTTAAAAAAAATGAACTAAACAAAATTTTGAATTTCACACAACAGAATCATTGTTTAAAGAAATGAATATTTCAGATTCCAACAGCAACCAATTTGTGTTCACAACCTAGCAGATTCTTAGATCACAGAATCCCTACAATGTGGAAACAGGCCAGTCAGCCCATCAAGTACACACCAACCCTCTGGAAGAGCATCCCACCCAAACCCACTCCCCTACCCTATCCCTGTCACCCTACATTTCCCATGGCTAACCCACCTAGCCTACTGGACACTATGGGTAATTCAGCACGGCCAATCCACCTAACCTGCATGTTTTTGGACTATGGGTGGAAACTGATAGAGACATGAGGAGAACGTGCAAACGCCACACAGACAGTTGCCAAGGGAGAGATTGAACCTGGGTCCCTGACACTGAGGCAGCAGTGCTAACTGAGCCACCATGCTGCCCATCAGATCCTTGAAGGATTCTGGACAAAACTGTACCAAGTCTGTATATCAGCATTTTAAAACTGAAGCAGAGCTTAATTTTAGCAGTTATATTTAACTTCCAAGTCTCTGACTCTGTTGAGAGTGAGAGTTCAGAGTCATAATGGCATATGCGGACATGTGGCCCAAAATATATACCAATTCTCAGTACAGTACTCATCACTCTCACTCCCCCATTGTATTTCCATGGCTCTAGAACTTACTTTTCCTCAAGTGCCTGTCCAGTTCCTATTAATGTCATTGATTATCTCTACTTCCATCATTCTCAACCACAGCACATTCCAGGCCATTACCAAGTTGCTATGAAGCACAAATTTAGACCTCTGGAAGATACATAACAGCACATCATAACTGATTGCTAATTGTTGCACTTAAATTTTCTAATTCTCAGTTACACACCAATTGTCAAAAGAAATAGCATTAGCCTAAAAGCCAAAGTTTTCAAAGCCAAAGTGGTAATATTTTAAAGAACCTTAAATCAGCAGGGTTGTAGTTACACAGGTTGGCAAAGAACAAGCTACAACTTGTCTGGTGGTGCATCCTACCTTCTGGTACTTTCAACTTTTACATAACACAAATGCTGTAACAGATCCAGTCTTTCTACTTCTTATGCTGCCAACTGCATTTCACACACAGTACAGGACTATTATTGCAGGATTCCACCTTCATCTTTCTCGAAACATCCATTAAAATGATACACGTTGTGAGTAATTAAATCTCTCATTTAGATGACATTCATCGATTGTGACCATTGGTGATAGCTACACTTCACATACAGTTTAGTGGAGGTTGACTTGGGAACACAGGAAAAGAAAAATGCTTCTCAGCCACTCAAGGCTGTTCTGATCTTCACCTCAACCTCATTTCTAAGCCTTGGCATCGTATCCCTTGACATCTGCATCCATCAGAGACCTAACCAATCTTGAGATTTCAAAACTTTAACTATCTCAGCATTTGGTAGAGAGAGTTCCAAACTTCTACTACCTTGTTCCAATGTGTTGAGGCTATAATGTTAAGAATTATCCCAGAGTTCTGGACTTTCTTAGTGGAATAAACGTATGTGCTTTGTCACACCCTCAGTAAAAACCACTAAAACCTCGACTGATTGCTCCTCAGCCTTCTACAGTATTGTAAACTGTAGCAAGAACTTCAATGGAACAGACACATTGATGAAGTATGGGCGGATTGGTGGCAGTTGAAGTTCAATGCAAAGTGTGAAGTGATACATTTTGATAAGAAGAACATACACAGTAATAAAACAAATTAAAGGGCACAATAATTACAGGAAAGCAGGAGCAGAGGAAGGTAGGTTAATAGGTGCACAACTCAAAAGTGGCAGGACTGGTGAAAGCAGTATTAATAAAGCAGGCTTTAATAATAGGGGCACAGGGTATAAGAGCAAAGAGTCTATACTGAATTTCTGTAAGACACTAGCTCAGTCTCAGCTATAATCTTATATCCATTTCTGAGGATGGGGGAAGAATGAAGGAGACATTAACACTTTGATGTTTTGAATAATACACTTCAAGCCTAATTACTCATTTGATTCAAACAAAACATTTTCAATTCACAGGAACTGCATGTTTTGTTGTAGACCCAGTTTAGTGAGAGGATTTTGTTCTGAACTTGTCATGTTATCATTAACATTCATACCTGAATGTAGCTTTATGGGATGGGGCTGATTTTCAGATGAGTTGAAAGACAACAGTTTGTGGGCAGCACAGTGGTTAGCACTGCTGTCTCACAGCGCCTGAGACCCAGGTTCAATTCCCGCCTCAGACGACTGACTGTGTGGAGTTTGCACGTTCTCCCCGTGTCCGCGTGGGTTTCCTCCGGGTGCTCCGGTTTCCTCCCACAGTCCAAAGATGTGCAGGTTAGGTGAATTGGCCATGCTAAATTGCCGGTAGTGTTGGGTAAATGTAGGGGTAGGGGTGGGTTGCGCTTCGACGGTTCGGTGTGGACTTGTTGGGCCGAAGGGCCTGTTTCCACACTGTAATGTAATCATAATCTAATCTAGAATGCAATGATATTGGACAGTGTGCAGAAGAGGTTTATGGGAATGTTTCCAGGGATAGGGAATTTCAGTTATGAAGACAGATCAGAAGAAGCTACAAATGTGGTTTTTGGAGATGAGAAAGCTGAGAGTAGTTCAAACCGAGGTAATCGAATTCATTAGGAATCCTGGAGATTCAGTGGTAGAAAAATTTCCGCTCATGAAAGGATCAAGGACAAGAGGGCACAGGTTTAAAAGTAAAAGAAACAAAAAAAGGTATATGAAAGAAAAAAAAAATTGTGTTTGCAACAAGTGTCAAATACGTTGCTGTGTTATTGTGGCAGAAAAATGTTCAGCTCAGAAGGGAATCAGCAGGAGGATGGCACTATTTTGGAGAGTTGGTATAGGCATAACAGGCTGAGTGGCTTCCTTCCGCACTACAAAAATAACCTGTGATTCTCTAATGTATAAGTAACCTATCTCCGTAACTGTTCCCTTTGCCTTTAAACTTCTGTATCATTCGTAGTCAATCTTCACTACACCCCTTCTGAACCTACCATTCCTTTTCTGGTGCAGTTTTAAGAACTGGATGACCGTGCCCACCCAGTAGCTAATAGGGAAAGATTTGTTCATTTGCTTACTTATTTGTTTCCACTGTAAACATACTTATTAACATATCTACTCTGCAAATAAATAGTATCATCTAAACTGTCTCTAGTGTATGAATAGAATAAAGTGAACAGTGAATCTGATAATTCAAATCACCACATTTGTATTGAGGAATATGCAGATGGGAAGGGAAATAGTTGCTGCATTGGGAGCTGACCAAATGACACATTTCAACCAATAATTTAAGTCCCAATAAAACTGCACCAAAAGAAAAGTAAAAAGATATTTTATGTTATCATGCTGAGGTCTTTCACAGCAGATTCCAACTGTTCTGCATCTCTTCCTTCACATTGTGAAAAGACAATATTAGAACATAGAACATAACCGTGCAGGACAGGGCTTTTGGCCCTCGATGTTGCACAGATCTGTGGAACTAATCTGAAGTTTATCAATCCTACACTATTCCATTTTCATCCATGTGTGTATGGAATGACCATTTAAGTGCCCTTAAAGTTGGCGAGTACACTACAATTGCAGGCAGTGCGTTCCACGCCCCACTACTCTGAGTAAAGAGACTACCTCTGACATCTGTCCTATATCAATCACCCTCAATTTAAAGCTACGTCCCCTCATGCTTGCCATCACCATCTGAGGAAAAAGGCTCTGTCCAACCTATCTAACCCTCTGATTATCTGATAGGTCTCAATTAAGTCACCTATCAACCTTTTCTCTCTAGCCTTTCCTCGTGAGACCTTCCTTCCATACCAGGCAACATCCTAGTAAATCTCCTCTGCAAAGTTCCAAAGTTTCCACATCCTTCATACAATGCAGTGACCAGAATTGTACACAATACTCCAAGTGCAGCCACACCAGAGTTTGTGCAGCTGCAGCAGGAACTCATGGTTCCAAAACTCAAGTCCTCTCCTAATAAAAGAGAACATGCGCCATCTTAACCATATCAACCTGAGCGGCAACTTTCAGGGACACAGATCTCTCTGCTCATCTACATGACCAGGAAACTTACCATTAGCCCAGTACTCTTTCCTCCTATTGCTCCTTCCAAAGTGAATCACCTTACACTTTTCTGCATTTGCCATCTGTCAGCCAAGCTCTGCAGCTTACCTATGTCCCTTTGTAGCACTATCCACAACTCCACCAACCTTCGTGTCATCTGCAAATTTACTAACCCATCGTTCTACGCCCTCATCTAGGTAATTTATAAAAATGATAAAAAGCAGTGGCCCCAAAACAGATCCTTGTGGCACACTACTAGTAACTGAACTCCAGCATTACCATTTCCCATCAACCACCAACCTCTGTCTTCTTTCAGCTAGCCAACTTCTGATCCAAACCACTAAATCATGCTCAATTTCATGCCTCCATATTTTGTGTAATAGCCTACGGCAGGAAAACTTATTAAACACCTTACTGAAATCCATATATCCATCAACTGCTTTACCTTCATCCACTTGTTTGGTCACCATCTCAATAAGGTTTGTGAGGCATGACTTCACAAAACCGTGCCGACTATCCCTAATCAACTTATTCCATAAGACCATAAGACCATAAGACCATAAGACATAGGAGTGGAAGTAAGGCCATTCGGCCCATCGAGTCCATTCCGCCATTCAATCATGGCTGATGCACATTTCAGCTCCACTTGCCAGCATTCTCCCCGTAGCCCTTAATTCCTCTAGACAACAAGAACCTATCAATCTCGGCCTTGAAGACATTTAGCGTCCCGGCTTCCACTGCACTCCGTGGCAATGAATTCCACAGGCCCACCACTCTCTGGCTGAAGAAATGTCTCCGCATTTCCGTTCTGAAATGACCCCCTCTAATTCTAAGGCTGTGTCCACGGGTCCTAGTCTCCTCGCCTAACAGAAACAATTTTCTAGCATCCACCTTTTCAAAGCCATGTATTATTTTGTACGTCTCTATTAGATCTCCCCTTAATCTTCTAAACTCCAACGAATACAATCCCAGTATCCTCAGCCGTTCCTCATATGCTAGACCTGTCATTCCAGGGATCATCCGTGTGAATCTCCGCTGGACACGTTCCAGTGCCAGTATGTCCTTCCTGAGGTGTGGGGACCAAAACTGGACACAGTACTCCAAATGGGGCCTAACCAGAGCTTTATAAAGTCTTAGTAGTACATCTCTGCTTTTATATTCCAACCCTCTTGAGATAAGAGACAACATTGCATTCGCTTTCTTAATCACAGACTCAACCTGCATGTTTACCTTTAGAGAATCCTCGACTAGCACTCCCAGATCCCTTTGTGCTTTGGCTTTATTAAGTTTCTCACCATTTAGAAAGTAGTCCATTCCTATATTCTTTTTGCCAAAGTGCAAGACCTCGCACTTGCTCACGTTAAATTCCATCAGCCATTTCCTGGACCACTCTCCCAACCTGTCTAGATCCTTCTGTAGCCTCCCCACTTCCTCAGTACTACCTGCCTGTCTACCTAACTTTGTATCATCGGCAAACTTCGCTAGAATGCCCCCGGTTCCCTCATCCAAATCATTAATATATAATGCGAACAGCTGTGGCCCCAGCACCGAACCCTGCGGGACACCGCTCGTCACCGGCTGCCATTCTGAAAAAGAACCTTTTATCCCAACTCTCTGCCTTCTGTTAGATAGCCAATCCTCAATCCATCCCAGCAGCTCACCTCGAACACCATGGGCCCTCACCTTGCTCAGCAGTCTCCCGTGTGGCACCTTATCAAAGGCCTTTTGAAAGTCCAGATAGACCACATCCACTGGGTTCCCCTGGTCTAACCTACTTGTTACCTCTTCAAAAAATTCCAACAGGTTTGTCAGGCATGACCTCCCTTTACTAAATCCATGTTGACTTGTTCTAATCAGACTCTGCTCTTCCAAGAATTTAGAAACCTCATCCTTAATGATGGATTCTAGAATTTTACCAACAACCGAGGTTAAGCTGATTGGCCTATAATTTTCCATCTTTTGCCTTGATCCTTTCTTGAACAAGGGGGTTACTACAGCCATCTTCCAATCGTCCGGGACCTTTCCTGACTCCAGTGACTCTTGAAAGATCTCAACCAATGCCTCTGCTATTTCCTCAGCAACCTCTCTCAGAACTCTAGGGTGTATCCCATCGGGGCGAGGAGATTTATCAATTTTAAGACTTTTTAACTTTTCTAGCACTATCTCTTTCGTAATGGCAACCATACTCAACTCAGCCCCGTGACACCCTTTAATTTTTGGGATATTACTCCTGTCTTCCACTGTGAAAACTGACGCAAAGTACTTGTTAAGTTCTCCTGCTATTTCCTTATCTCCCATCACTAGGCTCCCTGCATCAGTTTGAAGTGGCCCAATGTCTACTTTTGCCTGTCGTTTGTTTCTTATGTACTGAAAGAAACTTTTACTATTATTTCTAATATTACTGGCTAGCCTACCTTCATATTTGATCCTCTCATTTCTTATTACACTCTTTGTTATCCTCTGTTTGCTTTTGTATCCTTCCCAATCTTCTGATTTCCCACTGTTCTTAGCCACTTTATAGGATCTCTCTTTTTCTTTAATACATTTCCTGACTTCCTTTGTCAGCCAAGGTTGTCTAATCCCTCCCCGGTTAATCTTTCTTTTCTTGGGAATGAACCTCTGTACAGTGTCCTCAATTATACCTACAAACTCCTGCCATTTTTGCTCTAGTGTCTTCCCGGTTAGCCTCTGCTTCCAGTCTATTTTAGTCAGTTCCTCTCTCATGCCCTCATAATTACCTTTATTCAACTGTAACACCATTACATCAGATTTCGCCTTCTCCCTTTCAAACTCCAGACTGAACTCTACCATATTATGGTCGCTACTTCCTAAGGGTTCCCTTACTTTAAGATCTTTTATAGAGTCTGGTTCATTGCAAAGCACTAGGTCCAGAATAGCCTGCTCTCTTGTGGGCTCCATGACTAGCTGTTCCAAAAAGCCATCCTGTAAGCATTCCATGAATTCCCTTTCTTTAGATCCACTAGCAACATTATTTACCCAGTCCACCTGCATATTGAAGTCACCCATGATCAATGTAACCTTGCCTTTCTGACATGCCTTCTCTATTTCCCGGTACATGTTGCGTCCCTGGTCCTGACCACTGTTAGGAGGTCTGTACACAACTCCAATTATGGTTTTTTTGCCTTTGTGGTTCCTCAATTCCACCCACACAGACTCCACATCATCCGACGCTATGTCATTCAATACCATAGATTTAATTTTGTTCTTAACTAACAAGGCAACTCCACCCCCTCTGCCCACCTCTCTGTCTTTTCGATAAGTCGAAAAACCATGGAGGTTTAACTGCCAGTCCTGACCCCCCTGTAACCAAGTCTCTGTGATGCCTACTACATCATAATCATTCACTATTATCTGTGCCATTCATAATCATTCACTATTATCTGTTCCTTTCTAGATGGATTATAAATCCTATTTCTTATAACCTTTTCCAACACTTTTCCCACAACCGAAGTAAGGCTCACTGTTCTATAATTACCAGGGTTGTCCCTACTCCCCTTCTTGAACAAGGGAACAACATTTGCTATCCTCCAGTCTTCTTGCTCTATTCCTGTAAACAATGCTGACATAGATCAAAGTCAAAGACTCTGCAATCTCCTCCCTGGCTTCCCAGAGAATCCTAGAATAAATTCCATTCGGCCCAGAGGATTTACAGATTTTCACACTTTCCAGAATTGCTAACAACTCCTCCCTGTGAACCTCAATCCCATCTAATCTAGTAGCCTATATCTCAGCATTCTCCTCAACAACAATGGAAAAAGACAATGTGAATACTGATGAAAAATATTCATTTAGCACTTCTCCTATCTCCTCAGACTCCACACACATTAGAAATGGACTCATTCGCTATGTGACCATTTTAAGCACAGTTTAAAAGAGGAAGCCATTTCTAAGCATATTGGTTCAATATATTGTTTTTGAGAAAGGTCTTCGTTAGACCAGAGAATTTAGCGCTAAGGGTGCTTTTTCAGGATTGTACAAATTCAGATTTGCCGCAGATATCTACCAAGACTCAGTGATACAAGACGTCTGCTGACTTGCTCCTTATAGAAGTCTATACCCCCTCCCTTGTATCTAAGCATAGCAGTGTGATTCAGGATTCTGAGAATGAAACCACCTCGCTCTCAATCAGAATTTGGCATGTCATATTTGCAAATTTCTTTCACATCTCCAAAGTAGGGATCGATTAATACAACTGAGTATCACTTTGCCTATGTGAACTGCTTTATTCCAAACTAGGTGAAAAATGCAGAATACACTGAAGAGACTACTGCAGGCAAAATTCTGTTATTTTGCTGTGAATACTTGATGTTAAAAAATCTCTTAAGTGTTGACAGCCTTACAGTGTGCAATGGCTAACCATTTTGGCTTTGGTCTTGTTTTTTAAAAGCCATTTGTTTTTCTCTGCTTGTCAACAGTAGGTGTTAGGTGCCTCTTGAATGTCCAGACATTGTTAATCAACTGCCTGAAAGCCAAGACAAATGTCAATAACCATTCACTTACTAGTGAACTCACAACATTTTTATTCAAAACACTTTTCAAGAATAATTTATGCCATTGTCTTTTGATGGGGAAAATGGGCAAAGAGTTTGAAACTGCAACAAAAGACCAAAAAAAGTCTCCCACCTACTTTCAGAGAGACTGCATTTTAGTTTTTTTAAAATTCACTTGTGCGAGGTGGACATCGTTGGCTGGCCAGCATTTATTGTCTGTCCCTAGTTGCCTTTGAGAAGGTGGTAACGAGAGTCTTTCTTGAACTGCTGCATTCCACATAGTAGACCATCAGTGCCCTTAGGGATGGAATTCCAGGATTTTTACTCCGAGACAGTGAAGGAACAGCAATATATTTCTAAGTCAAGTGAGTGGCTTGGAGGATACTTGCTGGTAGTGGTGGCCCCATATGCCTGCTGCCCTTGTCTTTCTAGATGGAAGTGATTGAGGATTTGGACTGTCCCGTCTAAGAATCTTTAGTGAACTTCTGCATCTTGTAAACAGTACACATTGCTGTTACTGACCATTGGCAGAGGGAGTGGATGTTTGTGGATGTGATGCCAATCAAGGGGGCTGCTTTGTCTTGAATACTCTCAAACTCAGTGTTATTGGAGTTGCACCAATTTGCATCCAGGCAAATGGGGACTACTCCATCACAGTCCTGACTTGTGCCTTGTAGATAATGGAGAGGCTTCGGGAGTGAAGAGTTGAGTTACTCGTGCAGTATTCATAGCATCTGACCTCCTCTTGAAGCCACTATGTTTATATGGTGAGTCCAGTTGAGTGTCTGGTCAATGGTAATCCCAAGGATGTTGATAGTGGAAGATTCAGTGATGTTAACACCACTCAATGGCTAGCTTGTCTATTATTGAGAGATGGGCAATGCCGGTCATTCGTGTGGTGCGAATGCGACTTGCCACTTGTAAGCCCAAGCCTGGCTATTGTCCAGAACTTGTTGCATTTGAACATGGACTTCTACAGTGTGCTGAACATTTCATATTCATTCATCAATGAACATCCCACCTCTGATGGAAGGAAGGTCATTGATGAAGCAACTGAAGATGATTTGAACTAGGACACCACCCTCAGCATCTCCTGCAAAGATGGCCTGCAGTGGAGATGACTATCCAACAACCACGACCATCTTACTATGTGACCCTTGTGACTCCAATTAGCAGAGCGTTTGCCCCAATACCCACTAACTCCAGCTTTGCTTGGACTCCTTGATGCCATACTTAGTCAAACGTGGCATTGATGTCAAAGGCTATCACTCTCACCTCACCACTGGAATTCAGCTCTTATGTCCATGTTTGAACTAAGGCTATACTGAGGTCAGGAGCTGAATGGCCCTGGTGGAATGCAAACTGTGTCACGGAGTATGTTGTTGCTGAACAGGTGCTGCTTGATAACACTATTAGATTAGATTAGATTCGCTACAGTGTGGAAACAGACCTGTCAGCCCAACAAGCCCACGCCAACCCTCCGAAGAGTAACCCACCCAGACCCATTTCCCTCTGACTAATGCACCTAACCTATGGGCAATTTAGCATGGCCAATTCACCTGACCTGCACATCTTTGGACTGTGGGAGGAAACCGGAGCACCCGGAGGAAACCCACGCAGACACAGGGAGAATGTGCAAACACCATACAGACAGTTGCCCGAGGCTGGAATCAAACCTGGGACCCTGGTGCTGTGAGGCAGCAGTTGATGATACCTTCCGTCATTTTACTGATGACGTAAATTTAAAAGGATAAATATAAATTTGAAATTGAAATCCTGATGTATTCCTTCAAAAAAAAAAGCTCTTGTGGGGAAAAGTGATTTTAAAATGCAAAAGTCAGTGAGACACATTTATGATTTTAAACAAAACATTCAAATATAAAAGGTTTTATTGGGTTCTCTCAGGATAAATTACTGAATTTTTTTTATTAAATGCACTGGTTTACTTGTTACCGAACATACAGGCTATTTAGCCCAAACAGCCCAGTAATGCTCCAGTGTAGGCTCATTCAGTCTTTCATTGCCAGATTAATCCAAGAACAAAGAAAATTACAGCTCTGCAACAGGCCCTTCGGCCCTCCAAGCCTGCGCTGATCCAGATCCTCCATCTGGACCTATTTTCCAAGATCTTTATCCTTCTGCTCCCTGCCCATTCATGTATCTGTCTAGATACATCTTAAATGACGCTATAGTGCCCGCCTCTACTTACCTCACTTCCATTTAACCTGCTTGCTTAGCATCTGTTAAGTGCATTAACCACTCCCTACAGTACTAAGTAACATATCTTCAGTTTCTAGGTACAGAATTTTTATTTCCTCAATTGATTTCAGGATAACTACATTCTATTCAGTTCTACCCTTCCCTCCATGCAGAAACATTTTGCATTTGTTCCATCAAACCCTTGATTAATTTTAGAAGGCCCCCCACTAAGTAACCCCTTAAGCCATTTTAAGAACAGAAACATAGCCTTTCCTGACAGATTATAACCAAACATTTTGTGATGACCTTATTCAACTGCATTGCTACTTACAGTAGTGTATTTGTCCTCCCAGATTGCCTTTCTCCTCAATCCTATTTAAATTTCTATTTTTCAAGAATGCAACCTCGTCATCTTTCTTACTAATGTGTAATACTTCACTCATCTATGTTGAAATTTATATGCCAATTACAGTAAAATAACTACGGTAAAATAAATATAAGCATGCCTTCGAGCAACTTGTTACAAGCTTCCTCAACATTACACTTATCCATATAAATGAAAAGTCACTTCAAGTAAGCTGTAAAATGCAAATCAAATCTAAAGAGTTAAAGTTTTAAGGTCCTCAGGTCAATGTGCAAATTTCAGGCTCACAGCCATCTAAAACCTGCATTTATACAGCACCTTCCACAACCTCAGTACAGTCAGTTCTTCTATAATGCGATGGTTGTATCCTTGGGCACTCCTGCATTATAGAAAAATCACGCTTTAGAAACAGCACTTAAAGTATTGGCACGGTCATCGTGTTACAGCCAACACACTTTTTAAATCTTTGCACTTTTAGAAACAGTACTCCAATTCGTAATCGTGCTCGTGAATTCTCGTTGATGAAACATGCATTTTAACAGAACGACCAGTGCATCATAAAGCACTTTACAGGCAAAGGACCTGAAAAGGTAGTCACAATAGCAATCACAACAGCCAATTTACACAAATCAATAAGATAATAGGTACATAAATTGATTGAAGAATAAATATTCAATAGGATGGGGGAGAACTCTCCAGCTACTCTTCAAATGGTGTCATAGAAGCTTTCATGCAAGAAAGTCTTGAGTAATACTTCTCTAAAATGGAAGCACATTAAGTACCACCCAGATTAGATTCTACACTCAAATCTCTGGAATGGAACAGACTGATAATCTGACTGAAATTAGATGTGAGGCGAAGTTGAAAACAATATTTTCTCCTTGCTGTATGGAACCAAATCATTTGTTTTTCTTCTTTTTCATGGGATGTGGGCATCACTGGCAAGGCTAACATTTGTTACCTGTCTCTAATCGACCTTGAACTAAGATGCTAAGCCTATTTGAAGGCAGTTAAGAGTCAAGCATATTGCTGTCGGTCTGAAGTCACACGTAGGGCAGACCAGACAAGGATGGCGGATTTCCTTCCTTAAAAGGACATTAGACAAAAATTAAAGATCAATAACTCAAAGATTCATTACTCAAAACTTCTACATGCACAGAGAGAAAATCTCAAATTTCATGCACATAATAAGTCATCACTTGGAACTATGTACTTTGAATTCAGCATTCTTCATGTTGTGGGCATACAAGAACTAAAAATATATTTTCCAGTGCAATCAAACAATGTATTTAGTACCCACCAAAACACAGGTATAAATGCAAATTTTTAAAAAGCGTAGTTAGCCTGAGAAGCTTTGATTATAAAACTTTCTGGTATAAATTCAATTCACCATAAATCATGCCATGACTGCCACGATACAATGTGAATGCTGATTGTTGGTCTATCATTGTTTTTGGTTATGCTTTTAGTTATGCCTTTACTAACACTTTTGAATTTCACGATCAACTTTCATAATAGAAACTAGTCAAAACTTAACAAAGTCCTACTTTTGACTAAGTTTCATCTTGTACTTTCAGAAAAGTTACATTTAAGAACTAGCAGTAGACAACCTACAACTATTAAAAAAAATCATTCATGAGCGAGACCTACCCCACTTCCAGAGAAATAATCAGTAATCACTCAGAGTAGAGATACAATCTATTCAAAGAGTCTGAAGTTCCAGTGACTTTGTTGGCACAGATTCTTAATTACTTATAAATGCACAATGGACACGCCAAGCCACAGAGACCCTATTCATACAGAACAATTCACTGGCACTAAAATAGTAAAATTACAGGGTAAACAGAGCTCATCACCAGTACAAAAATAGCCTAGGCAGACTGAATAGAGTGAGGAAATCTAAAAGAACTGTCTGAGCCGCCACTGTGGGCTGATGGAATTTAACAGCAGCAAAACGTGAGCCAGAACTTCCAGTGAAAGCAGTTTGCAATGTCTCCCATGACCATTGTTAGTGCCAATAAAAATTAACTATTTGTAAGACGTAGAAAAAAACCCCAAAATTTATCAAAGTCTGAACAGATTTAAAGACTAAAAACCATTCTTAGTACAGGAACATTTATTTTTACACTTTTCAGAGGGAAACAGTCCTCAATCAAATTTGTCTCTTAAAATAATCATTGCGTTTTAGGCCTTTCTGCTGCAACACATGTTGAAAGACAACAGAAGCTAAGGTTTTCTCATTTGAAATTACTCATCAGCAAGATTAAATACATTTGTATTCAATGCACGGATTTTCAAAAAGAAAGGGACTTTTTCCTTCCCTGAGAAGGTGGTGATGAGTCACCTTAAGAACTGCTGAACAGAAACCATTATTGTTAGAAAGAAAGCTCGAGCAAAGCAGGCGGGTACAAAGAGATTTGAACACAAAATCACAAGAAATAAATACTGATTTTGAGAGAATTACAGTGTACATCTCCTAGAATGAAATAAGAGTTTAAACGATTAAATTATCAGGACAGGTTCTGTAAACGTGGCTTGAGCTTTCCTATTAAAATGATTAAAGGATTCAAAAGGGTACAAGCACAATGCTTCAATGGGGAAATCCAGAATAATGAGTCATCATCCTAAAATTGGAGGTCCACAGTGAAGGGGTGATATTTGTTAAAGACCAGGCCTAGCTGCCTCAAAATGTATTAAGATAGTCTAAACCTTAACTTTTTCTTATTTTAAAATAAGTGTAAGGTGTTGTGTTCTGGATGCAATTTGATTGATCAGACTGCCAGAGTTGAAACAAAACACACCTTATACATATACTAATTAAAATACAGACAAAAAAAAATTGGCTTAATTATAACTCAATTGAAATGCTTAACTACTAATTAACTGTTCCAATATAGTAACAATCTATAAACACATTCTTGACAAAGACAAATTCAATAGACAATAGGTGCAGGAGTAGGCCATTCTGCCCTTCGAACCTGCACCACCATTTAATATGATCATGGCTGATCATCCTTAATCAGTATCCTGTTCCTGCCTTATCTCCATAACCCTTGATTCCACTATCCTTGAGAGCTCTATCCAACTCTTCCTTAAAATGAATCCAGAGACTGGGCCTCCACTGCCCTCTGGGGCAGAGCATTCCACACAGCCACCACTCTCTGGGTGAAGAAGTTTCTCCTCATCTCTGTCCTAAAATGGTCTACCCCGTATTTTTAAGCTGTGTCCTCTGGCTCGGCACTCACCCATCAGTGGAAACATGTTTCCTGCCTCCAGAGTGTCCAATCCTTTAATAATCTTATATGTCTCAATCATATCCCCTCTCAGTCTTCTAAACTCAAGGGGATACAAGCCCAGTTGCTCCAGTCTGTCAGTGTAAGGTAATCCTGCCATTCCAGGAATTGACCTCGTGAACCTACGATGCACTCCCTCAATAGGCAGAATGTCTTTCCTCAAATTTGGAGACCAGAACTGCACACAGTACTCCAGGTGTGGTCTCATCAGGGCCCTGTACAGCTGCAGAAGAACCTCTTTGCTTCTATACTCAATCTCTTGTTATGAAGGCCAGCATGCTATTAGCTTTCTTCACTACCTGCTGTACCTGCATGCTTACCTTCATCGACTGGTGTACAAGAACACCCAGATCTCTCTGTACTGCCCCTTTACTTAAATGGATTCCATTTAGGTAGTAATCTGCCTTCCTCTTCTTGCCACCAAAGTGGATGACCATACATTTATCCACATTAAACTGCCATGCCTCTGCCCACTCACCTAACCTGTCCAGGTCACCCTGTAATCTCCTAACATCCTCATCACATTTCACCCTGCCACCCAGCTTAGTATCATCAGCAAATTTGCTAATATTATTACTAATACCATCTTCTATATCATTAATATATATTGTAAAAAGCTGCGGTCCCAGTACTGATCCCTGCGGTACCCCACTGGTCACTGTCTGCCATTCCGAAATGGAGCCGTTTATCACAATTCTTTGTTTCCTGTCAGCCAACCAATTTTCAATCCAAGTTAGTACTTTGTCCCCAATACCATGCGCCCTAATTTTGCTCACTAACCTCCTATGTGGGACATTATCAAAAGCTTTCTGAAAGTCCAGGTACACTACATCTACTGAATCTCCCTCATCCATCTTCAGAGTTACAGCCTCAAAAAATTCCAGAAGATTAGTCAAGCATGATTTCCCCTTCATAAATCCATGCTGACTCTGACCTATCCTGTTACTACTATCCAGATGTGTCATAATTTCATCCTTTTATAACAGACTCCAGTATTTTTCCCACCACTGAGGTCAGACTAACTGGTCTATAATTTCCTGCTGTCTCTCTCCCACCTTTCTTAAAAAGCGGTACAACATTAGCCACCCTCCAATCCACAGGAACTGATCCCGAATCTAGCGAACTCTGGAAAATAATCACCAATGCATCCACGATTTCCCGAGCCACCTCCTTCAGTATCCTGGGATGTAGACCATCAGGCCCCAAGGACTTATCAACCTTCAGACCTAACAGTCTCTCCAACACCAAATCCTGGCAAATATAAATTCCCTTAAGTTAAGGTCCTTCAGCCACTGTTACCTCAGGCAGATTGCTTGTGTCTTCCCCAGTGAACACAAGATCTGAAGTACCTATTCAATTCTTCTGCCATTTCTTTGTTCCCCGTAATATATTCCCCTGTTTCTGTCTTCAAGGGCCCAATTTTAGTTTTAACCATTTTTTTGCCCTTCACATACTTAAAAAGACTTTTACTATCCTCCTTTATATTATTGGCCAGTTTACCTTCGTACCTCATTTTTTCTCTGCGTATTTCCTTCTTAGTAATCCTCTGTTGTTCTTTAAAAGCTTCCCAGTCCTCCATTTTCCCCACTTACCTTTGCTATGTTATACTTTTTCTCTTTTAACTTTATATGTTTCTTAACTTCACTCGTCAGCCACAGCCACCCATGCCTCCTCCTAGGATCTTTCTTTCTTTTGGGAATGAACTGATCCTGCAACTTCTGCATTATACACCGAAATATCCACCATTGTTACTCCACTGTCAGCCCTGCTAAGGTATTGCACCATTGAACTTTGGCGAGCTCCTCCCTCATAGCTCCATAGTTCCCTTTATTCAACAGAAATATTGTCACTTCCGATTTTACCCTCCCCCTCTCAAATTGCAGATTGAAGCTTATTGTATTACGGTCACTACTTCCCAATGGTTCCTTCACTTAGAAGGTCCCTGACCAATTCTGGTTTATTGCACAATACCAGATCCAGAATTGCCTTCTCCCTGGTCGGCTCCAGCACCAGCTGTTCTAAGAATCCATCTCTGAGGCACTCCACAAAGTCTCTTTCTTGAGGTCCAATACCTTCCTGATTCTCCCAGTCTACCTGCATGTTTAAATCCCCCATAACAACTGTAGTAACATCTTTGCGACAGGCCAATTTCAGCTCCTGATTTAACTTACATCTGACATCCAGACTACTGTTTGGGGCCTGTAGATAACTCCCAAGAGGGTCTTTTTACCCTTAGTATTTCTCAGCTCTATCCGCACTGACTCTACATCCCCTGATTCTAGGTTCCCCCCGCGCAAGGGACAGAATATCATCCCTTACCAACATGGCCACCCCACCCCTCTGCCTGTCTGTCCGTCCTTACGATAGCACGTGTATATTCATATTGAATATTCATTTCCCAGGCCCTATTTCCCATGCAGTTCTAGCAGCAGGAAGTGAACCCCAGCTTTTCGCTGTTATAGAGAGAGGACTAAGTGCTTCCACATCCAGCTTCATGATCCCAGCAACTGAACGTTAAAGCTAAAAAAGAAATCCTGGTTCTGTTGGAGCTGGATTCCCTCCATTCAGGCTGTTTCTATTGTTCTAACATAAAACCCAAGACATCACAACTGTTTACTTTATTGTCTTTGGAGTAGACTGGTCTGCACCTCATCTCAACCTTTCTCCATCAGATTAGGACAAAATACACCTTTTAAAGTTCAAAGTTTGTGAGAAGATTTGTAGCTCGGGTGCTCGTTGTGGTTCTGTTCAGAGAGCTGGGAATTTGTGTTGCAGACATTCCGTCCCCTGTCCAGGTGACATCCTCAGTGCTTGGGAGCCTCCTGTGAAGCGCTTCTGTGATGTTTCCTCCGGCATTTATCATGATTTGTATCTGCCACTTCCGGTTGTCAGTTCCAGCTGTCTGCTGCAGTGGCTGGTATATTGGGTCTAGGTCGACACAAAACGACACGACCAGCTATCCTTAGGAGCCACACATTCAGATGACAAACAACATGAATTCGACTGGGACAACACTACTATTATAGGACAAGCCAAAAAGAAAACAGCCAGGGAATTCCTAGAGGCATGGCACTCATCCACAGATTCAATCAATAAGCACATCGACCTGGACCCAATATACCAGCCACTGCAGCGGACAGCTGGAACTGAACCGGAAGTGGCAGATACAAACCTCTATAAATGCCGGAGGAAAGATCACAGAAGCGCTTCACAGGAGGCTCCCAAGCACTAAGGATGTCACCCAGACAGGGGACGAAACGTCTGCAACACAAATTCCCAGCTCTGCAAACAGAACCACAACACCTTTTAAAGCCACAGCATTGTTACATATTGGACAGCAATTTTTTCCAATAAGAATGTTCAAAGACAAAACTGTCTGAATATTTCATGAGACATAGAATCATGTAATTCATTATAGCTTTTATGATTTGTATTGAGTGCAAATATTTCTAGGTCACTTCAATTGGGTGGAATTATTAGACTTTGAACAATTAGAAACATTAGTTTTCCCTTTGCTCATCTTTGATTAAAGATTAATACAGTGGACTGTTGCAGTTGTATTAAAATATCAGATTCACCTCAGCATTTCTGACACAATAATAGTTACGAACATAGAAACAGAGCACGCCATTCAGTTGGTCACGCCTGCTCCAACATTCAATATAATAATCGCTGATCTAAACTTCATTGCTTTTCACTCACCCTACTCACATAACCCTGTATGCCATTGGTAATCAAAACTTAATCAGTCTCTAATTTAAATATGTTCAAAGACAGGGCTTCCATAGCTCTCAGCAATAGAATTCCAAAGGTTCACAACTCAGTATGAAAAAATACTCTTCTCATCTCAGACCTAATTTAGCTCAGACATTATTTTTAAATTGTGTGCCCAATTTTAGTCTCCTCAACCAGTGGAACATCTTGCTTGCATCTAACTTGTCAATCTCTTTTTGTACTTTAGAAGTTGGAGACAACCTCTCATGTTTCAAAACTGTTGAAAATACAGGCCCAGTTTTCCCAATGTCTCTTAATAGGACAGTCCATCACCAACATATATTTTGCACATTCCCATTTAGCTTTGTATCGCCTGCAAATCTGGAAATGTTACATCTCATTTATATTTTGTGAACATCTGGGATTCAAAGCACTGATCCGTGTGGTACCCCACAAGTCTCAGTTTACCAATGTGAAAATGACTCATTTATTCCTAATCTGTTTTCTGTTGATGCGTTTACTACAGGATGAAGTCCATACTGACAACAGAATAAGACCTTGCTGTATTAGGTACTTAAAAAGTAAAGAACTATGGCTGCAATTTGCAATTTTTTTGAAAAAGGGTGTTCCAATTTTAAATTACCACCGTACCACTTCTTCAAGGGGAATCAGGGGTGGGCAATAAGCGTTTCCATAAGCTAATGATGATCCCATGAATGACTATTGACCTGCTGAAAATTACCTTGGCTCCAGGCACCAGCAAAAACAAAACTCCCATTAAACATTAACAATTTACAGCACATTAACTAAAGTTTGCTTTTGATTTACAGATCAATATACAGTCGGTTCTGCTCTAATGAGTGTTTCTTCAAGACGAATCGGCTTTAATGCGATTGAAGAATTTCGACAGCTGTTTGTAGAATGCAAACGTTCCTTACCTGTATTGGCTATAATGCATTTCCGATCCCATTAGTTTAAATGGCACTGCTGCATGATTTTCTTATAACGAGAGATTACGTAAGAACAGAACTTTTGTGTTAAATCAGAACTGACTGTATAATACATAGAAGTGGAAATGTTTAAAAAGAATTTAGTAAAATGTTATAAATTCATGGACAGCCAAATTCATGTTGAGAAAATATTTTGCAAAGTTTCCACTTGGAGTTATGTTCAGGCCCCATAACAGCAACCAAACAGCAAGGTCGGCATAAAGGCAGTCATACTGGACTGAAGACATTAAATCTGTTTCTTTCGCCACAGATGCTGCCAAATTTTTCAAGATTGCTTATTATATAATACAAAAATTCACACCATCATTTTCTCAAGGACAACTAGGGATGGACAATAAATACTGACCCAGGCAACAAAACTCATTCTATAAGCAAATGAAACAAATTTCAGAAAGGCACACTAATAATCATGGGAAATTTCAATCAACATATTGAATGGAAAATTCAGATAAGTAAAGGTAGCCTAAATGAGTTCATAGAACGTTTTCAGAATTGTTTCTTAGAAGATGATCAGAGAACAAGCTATACTGGGCTTGAAATAGTGCAATGAGACAGAGTCAATGATCTCATAATGAAGTTGTCCTTATACAGCAGAGACTATAATAAAATATCATTGTCTCACACTTTCTTCCCCTCAAAGTCAAAAGATTATTTTTTAAAATTTCAACAAGATCAGTCATGAGGGGACGAAGGTAGAGCTGGCTGAAGTTAACTTGCAAATTATATTAAAGGTAGGTCAATTCAAATGCAGTTACAGATATTTAAGGGGATACTTCATAACATACAGTATACTGAATGTGAGAGAAAAATTCCTAATGACAGATCCACCATCCATGGAAATGTTAAAGATAGCATCAAACATTTTTTTAGATTGTGCAAAGACAGGTACCAGGTCAGCAGATCAGAGTTTTCTTAAAACACCAAAGAATAAGCAGAAAACAAAGTTAATTACATCACAAAGTAACAAGGTAATTAGAATATGAGAGAAATTTAGCCAGAAAAATAAAAACAGATACTAAGTCTTTCTATGAATATTTAGAAAAGTCTTAACAAAATGGCATTGGTCCTATCAAAAGTCAGACTGAAGAATGAATAACATAAAAATAATGAAATTATTCCAACAGTTATTTTATATCAATCTTCACTAAAGAGTAAACAAGAAATCTCTCAGAAGTAGTGATAAATCAGGGAGTGAGAGGGAGGAACTCAGGAAAATCAATCATCAGAAGTGTTTGAGAACAAATATGCTGGAGCTGCAGGCTGGTAAGTGCACGGATCCTGAAGACTTTACCCTAGAGGCCAGTGAGATAGTTGATGCATTGATTTCAATTTTCCAAGTTTTTCCAAATTCTGATTTTTTTCTTGATTTGGGAAGTCCCACTGGAATTGTAAGTAGTATACAGTCTTACAGCACGGAGACAGGCACTTTGGCCCAAGTCAGCCAAAATGCCCATCCACTCTAACCCTATTTCCCTGCACTTGACCCATATCCTTCTAAACCTTTCCTATCCATGTATTTGTCCAAATGCCTTTTAAATGTCATTAATGTACCTGCCTCAACCACTTCTGCCTGCAGCTTATTCCACATGTGAACCATTTTCTCTGTAAAAAACATTGCCCACCAGGCTCCCTTTTATTCTTTCCCCTCTAACCTTACATTGATGCCCTCTCGTCCTCAATTCCCCAACCCTGGGAAAAAGACTGAGTGCATTCACCCTATCCATTCCTCTCATGATCTTATACATCTCTATAGGATACCCCCCTCGGTCTCCTACAGTCTAAAGAAAAAAATCCTAGCTTGTCCAACTTCTCCCTATAACTCAGCCCTTTGAGTCCTGGCAACATCCTTATAAGTTTATTCTCCACTTCTTCCAGTTTAACAACATGCTTTGTATAGTAAGGTGACCAAAACTGAACACAATACTCAAAAGTGCAGCCTCAGCAATGACCTGTACAACTGCAGTATAATTTCCAACTTCTATAGTCAGTGCCCTGACTGATGAAGGAGGCTTTTGGTACACAGGCCTTCACTGCCCTATCTGCAAATGTAATTCTGTTTTGCAAAACAGGAGGCAAGGCAAGGAAACTACAGGCTAGTTAGCTTAACATCAGTCAGAGGGAAAATGTTAGAAACCATTATTAGAGAAATTTTAGCAGACTGCTTGGCTAAGAGCAAGGTTTTGTAAAAAGAAATTTACTTTTGACCAATCTATTGATTTTTTGAAGAGGTAACATGCTGTGGATAAAAGGAAACTAGTGGATGTAACATACTTAAAAGTCTTAGCCTATT
This sequence comes from Chiloscyllium punctatum, assembly GCF_047496795.1. Classification (NCBI taxonomy): domain Eukaryota; kingdom Metazoa; phylum Chordata; class Chondrichthyes; order Orectolobiformes; family Hemiscylliidae; genus Chiloscyllium; species Chiloscyllium punctatum. Next base: position 45,715,223 of record NC_092765.1, on the reverse strand, counting down.
ATAGTAATATATTGGCATGGAGAGAAACAAAAACAGAAAATGTAGGAAAAGCTTGGCAGGTCTGACAGCATTATGGGGAGAAAAATAATTAATGTTTCATCAGTTTACATTTTCAAAAAATCACTTTTCACTCACACCCATTTAGTATTTAATTCTCTCCCAGCTTATCACCTGTAATCTGTCTGCTTCTCCTCCCTTTCTCTTTCTCTGGGTACTATCTCCATCTATTCGATTTAGTACTCTACCCCTACAACTCGTCATCAGTATAAATACCATGTCCCAGGTGCTTTCAATTCTAACAAAACATTAATTCTTCTCTCTCCATTGACATTGCCAGACTCTCCAAGTTTCTCCAACATGCCCTGTTTTTGTTTCAGATGTCTACCATCCACAAGTTTATTTTAAAGTAGGAAAGTTAAGTTGTGAAGGGAACAACTTACAAAAAAAGGATACAAAAAAAAGTGGGCAAAAGATATGACAAACATGTGCAATTGCCCCTTTGATTAAAAAAAATTTAAATAGCAAAAGATTGCAGAGCTCTGCAAAGTAGAAGAATTTGGGTGCTTTTGGCTTAAATCAGAAAAGATTAGTATGAAGATTAAATTAGATTCCCTACAGTGTGGAAACAGGCCCTTCGGCCCAAGTCTTGAGGTATCCCAACCCAATCTAGTCCCACCTGCCAGCACCTGGCCCAAATCCCTCCAAACTCTTCCTATTCATATAACTATCCAGATGCTTGTTAAATGTTGCAATTGTACCAGCCTCCACCACTTCCTCTCAGCTCATTCCATACATGCACCACCCGCTGCATGAAAAAGTCATCCCTTAGGTCTCTTTTATGTCTTTAGCTCTGGACTCCCCGACCTCACGATTTTATAAACCTCTATAAAGATCACCCCTCAGTCTCTAATGCTCCAGGGAAAAACAGCCCTTGCCTATTCAACACTCCCTATAGCACAAATCTTCTAACCCTGGCAAGAGAGTCTTTGAATTCTTTTCCAGAAAAGGAAGCAAAAGGTGAAAGCAGAGACCTTAGAAGATAGATTCTTGTTAATCAAGGGTTCGAAAGATTATCAGGGTAGGCGAAAACATGGATTTGAGGTCACAATCATGTTGACTGGCAAAGCAGGCAACGGGCCAAATGCCTACTATTGTTTCAAAACCATATTTTCAAAGACATCTCACTTCCTGAATGCATTTTATGCTAGGTCTGCCACCCCCAAACACCCCCTACCATGCATTCATTCAGTGGCACTTTTTATGAACCTTCACTTCATCCCAATCACTCACTCATTACCATGTTTGCAAACAGTTTTGTAGCAATACAGAGCTGCCCTGCTGCCCCACAGGCCACTTCATGGTCAGATTGTGATGAATTAAATTCACTATGCAAGTAGTTCTTCTATAATGCAATGGTTGTGGTCTTATGCAACCCTTCATTATAGAAAAATCGCGCTTTAGAAACAGCATTTGGCGATGTATTGTAATCGCATTATAGCCACCACACATTTTAAAAGTCTGCACTTTAGAAACAGTGCTACCAATTTGTTAATGAAACACGCATTATAGCAGAGAGACCTACACTGTAATTAGTTAGCACCTGGGAGTTCTGACCTCACTAGTCCCTACACTACAAGCCCGCTGAACTCTGGAGATTTAAAAAACTGTTTACAGGATCTCAGAATCATCCTAGGTGTTGCCACAAAAATACCAGGGGTGGTTCCCACTCTCAAACATAAAAGGCATTCAGGTTGTAAGTTTGCTCACTGAGCTGGAAGGTTTTTTTCAGACATTTCATTGCTATGCTAGGGATCATCAGTGACCTTCCAGTGAAGCACTGGTGTTTTGTCCTAGTTTCTATTTGTGTCTTGATCCCTTAAGGTGGGTGATGTCATTTCTGATTCTGTTTCTCAGTGGTTGGTAATAGGGTCCAAATCAATGTATTTATTAATGTCATTCCAGTTTGAATGCCAGGTCTCTAGGTATTCCATGTGTGTCTCTGTCTAGCCTGTCCTAGGATGAATATGTTATCCCTGTCAAAGTGGTGTCCTTCTTCATCAGTATGTAAGGATACTAGTGAGAGTGGTTCATGTCTTTTGGTGGATGGTTGGTGTTTGTGTATCCTGGTGACTAGTTTTCTGCCTGTCTGTCCGAAATACTGTTTGTTACAGTCCTTGCGTGGCAATTTGTAAATGACATTTGTTTTGCTGGTTGCTGGCAAAGGGTTGATCAATAGTTGTTTCAGTGTGTTGGTAAGTTTGTGGACGACCATGATGCCAAGGGGTCAGAGTGGTCTAATAGTCATTTCAGAGATGTCTTTGATGTATGGCTTTGTGGCAAACGTTTCTGGGCGCATCGTGGCTGCTTGTTTGGGTTTGTTGTTCAGGAATTAGTGGACTGTGTTTATTCGGTACTATTCTTTTTGAAGACGCTGTGTAGGTATTTTTCTTCTGCTGCCCAAAGTTCCTGGGTGCTACAGTGTGTTGTGTGGCCTGTTTTAAATAATGTCCTGATGCAGCTCCGTTCGAGGGTAGTGGGGTGATTGCTTGTACAGTTAAGTATCGGATCTGTGTACTGTTTTCCTGTAGACGCTGGTCTGCAGTTCTCCATTAACTGTTCACTCCACTGTGACATCCAGGAAGGAGAATGTTGTTGTTCTAATACTCTTTTGTGAATTTTGCGCCAATAAGGGTATTGCTGATGTTGCAGGTTTTCTCTAATTTGTTCCATTTTGTGATGGCAACGGTACCTCAGATACCGACAGGCGGCGAAACTCCTGACTCCACATCTAGAAAGCCAGGTCACAGCCTCATTGAAGAAACTTCATAAACCAGGACAAATTAACAAAACAGATCTCCAATCAAAAAAATGAAACCTCACTTCTATGGACTGCCTCAAATAGAGAAAACAGGGGTACCCCTCAGACCCATAGTCTCACTACCTGGAACACCGACATACACACCAGCAAAGAAACTCCACCAAAAACTGAAATTCCTAATAAAAGACTCATGCCACTCCATCCAAAAATTCCTGAACACCAAAGACACCAAGATAGAAGACGATGAAATAATGGTCTCGTTTGACGTAATAGCCCTAAAAACATCAGCCTGGCCAAAGAAACACTGACTGCACTACTAGAGAACCAAGGACACAAACACCAGACAGCATCAACCTCATCAGCAAGGACAACATCCTCAAGCAAGCAGACCTGTGCCTCAATACCCACTTCACATTCTATGACAAGACCAACAAACAAATTAATGGAACACCCACGAGATCACTAATATCAGGGTTCCTAGCAGAAACTAATGCAGAGACTCGAACGAACAGCCCTCCCCACGATTCAACCAAAACTTTGGATGCGCTACGTGGGTGGCACCTGAGAACACAAATTAGAGGAACCTACAAAATCCTCAACAAAACACTTACTGGCATAAAATTCACACACCAAAAAAAAAAGTAGGAGAACAACATCCTCCTTCCTGGATGTCAGTGGAATGAACAGTTAATGGAGAATTGCAGACCAGCGACTACAGGAAAGCAACACACACAGACCAGATACTTAAACTACTGAAGCAATCACCCTAATACCTACAAACTGAGCTGCATCAAGACATTATTAAAAGAGGCTACAAACACACTCCAGCACCCAGGAACTACAAGCAGAAGAAAAATACCTACACAGCATATTCAAAAAGAATGGGTACCCAATAAACACAGTCCACCAATTCCTAAACAATAAACCCAAACAAGCAGACACGATGCGCCCAGAATCTCTAGCCACATTGCCATACATCAAAGACATCCCTGAAATGACTATCAGACTACTCCGACCCCTTAGCATCAAGATAGCCCACAAACCTACTAATACACAAACTGCTTATGAACCTAAATGACCCTATACCAACAGCCATCAAAACAAATGTCATTTACAAAATACTATGCGAGGACTGTAACAAACACTACATTAGACAGACAGAAAACTAGCCAGCAGAATACACGAACACCAACTAGCCACCAAAAGATACGACCCACTACCACTAGTATCCTTACATAAAGGCAAAGGAGGACACCATTTCGACATCCATCCTAGGATAGGCTAGACAAAGATACGCACGGGAATACCTAGAGGCCTGACATTCAAACTGGAACTCCATCAATAAATACATTGATTTGGACCCCATTTACCAACCTCAGGAAAAGAATCAGAAATTATATTACCCACCTCAACAGATCAAGATACAAATAGAAAGTGGGACATAACACCAGCTCTTCACTGGAAGCTGATGTAACCTAGCAACTAACATCTAAAAACAAACTTTCCAGCTCAGCTAGCAAACTTACAACCTGAACCTCAACCTGTGCTACAAATCTTCTCAAAAAACACAAATAAAAAGCTTTGTACATGTGGAGCAACAGCTAGCCTAATACAGGTTCCACCCCAGTACACGTGTAGGGAACCAACATGACAGGATGCAACATGAAAGCTAGGATGCACAACACCATATCACACCCACAAAGTTTTCTTGTGCACTATTTATTTGTGAAATGACAAGCATATCAAATTAGTTTCATTATGTCTCTGTTCTCCCCACATCCTCCTAGACTTTTATCTAGCTAGCAATTTGTCCACATCTAATTTGGTTATTCTCTGATCAAATCCTGAGATTCACCATAATCAAAACCTGCTGCATGAAGACATTTACCAAGGGAAAAGGATGACTGCTTTTCATGGAATTTGTTGAAGTTAGCATCTGTACTGAGGAACTGAGGTAAGGTCACAGTGTCATCCCATTCCCACCTCAGTCGAAGCAAAACACTCAGACACACAGTATAGTTTTACTTCCTCCATCTTTATTTCGGGCTCTGGAGGGAGAGAGAACGCTCGCCCATGTACACAGAGACATGAGTTTGGGGTCTTCTCTTGAACAGCAGTTTCTTAGATGAATTATATAGTCATTTGCAGGGAGGAGCATCCAGATAAGGCAGCATACATATTGATTGGCTGACCGTTACAATCAGCAAGCATCAACTGTAAAGATTAAGCCATCTGCTGTTACAGAATGAATAACTGGCTTCACATGATGAATATTTCTTCATCTTGTTAAATGGCTTTACATAATTAATGCTTTTCCACCTTGTTAACCCAGAACCCTTGTCTCCAGCACCCCACTGTTTCCCACAAGATCGGAGTCATGCTTAGCTGAACCTTTGCTTCACAAAACTCAAAACCTAACTCTTTTCCTACCTGCTGATACTGTGTACACTTTCTCAACCAGACCCGAAACATTAACTTTGATTTCTCTTCATAGATGCTGCCAGACCTGCTGAGCCTTTTCAGTAACTTCCGTTTTTGTTCATGAAAACTGCAGTATTGTTGTAAATCCTTTTCAGTGTTGTAGACCTCTAGGTCTCTAAAACCTGAACTAGTTGACAAATGCCCTTCTGGGATTGGCACTGTAGTGGCAGTGAACTATTATGTAGTCAAGTCCAGTAGTGTTCTCAGGCTAACAAGTATTGCCTTACCAGTGGCATATACAATGCAAAAAAAAATTCAAAATTTGTTGCCAGTCATTACTATTTCAAGAACAGTAACCATCCTTGAGTATGTGGTGCTAATCTAATGGCCGCTTTGCCTAGATGGTGTCAAGCTTCCAGTGCTTTTGGAGCTGCACTTATCCAGGCAAGTGGGGAGCATTCCATCACACTCCTGACTTTTGTCTTGTAGATGATGGACTGGTTTGAGGAATCAAGTGGTGAGTTACTCACTGCAGTGTTCCTAGCGTCTGACATGCTATTGTAGCCACTGTATTTATATGCCAAGTCCAGATTAGATTCTGGTCAATGGTAACCCCAAGGATGTTGACAGTGGGGGATTCAGTGATGCTAAGACCATTGAATGTCATGGGGCAGTGGTTAGATCAGCATGCTGAAAAAGCAGCTCCCACATTGTACCTTTCGATTTACTGGTGAACAGCCTTCAAGACGTGATCATTTGAAGAGTAATCATTATTTCTACATACCAGAAAATCACAGGATACATAAAAATACAGAACAAATAATCTGATCCTACACACACACTAAAAATATCAGTTCAATTAAAGGAAAAATTAAAATAATTATAGTAAGACTAATGGTAGGTATTGACAAATTTCACTCCAACACCTCTTTGAACATTGCCCAGTTAACACATTTACTTAAAAGTAGTATATAACGCTCTACTCACTGACCAGGCATCTCCACTCACATCAAGGTATCCACTTGTATGGGATCTTCAACATGGGAAAACATTCCACAGAAGCTCACTCAAATATAAATTAGATTTTTAAAATGCCTAAGCAAAAGGAGATACTAGGAGGGTGTATGATTTGTGACTTTAAGAGGTGAGCTTTGTCCTGGTTTCTTTTAGAGAGATTGGAGGCCAGGTATCGACCAGTCTACGTGAAGGTAAACAACTTGTGAAGACTTGGGTGTGCTTTTTTTTAAAAAAAAGGGTTGGAACAATAGAAAGAAGGTGAATAATTGTGGTCAAGCTCCTACCCGCAGAACCAGATGTTTTTTTAGTTTTAACATTCAGCAATTACTATTGGGGTCTCAAAGAAGTGGCAGCTATTTTTCCCTCTCGCAGATACAGCGGAAAGCTGGGCTTCTCTGCCTGCTATGGAAGTTGCATGAGAGACAATCACTGTCCCAAATTTGCTTTTTGCTAAGAGTGTATTTATGGAATGTTACTATATTGGAACAGTTAGTTAACAGAGCAATAGATACAGTAACTACTGTTAAGTTTTCCAAAAGTTATGCCAATTCCTTCTTTAGTTAAAATGCAAGAATAGAAAAAAAAAAGTGTTTGAATAAATTGTAATTTGCTTAAGTAGTAAGTTGAGAAGTTGACCAATCAAATTGCATTTGGAATACAGCACTTCACATTTACCCGTTTAAAAAGAGAAGAAATCTACCTTCTTCATATATTTTGAGGGGGTCTGGTCTGGTCCATAACAAGGGCGATTAAAAATGGAGAAACAGGTAAATTCTAAGGAAAGTCTTAAGATAAGCATTAAGAAATGTGAGTTTTAAAAGGATTGTAGAGATGAAGGAGGTTACATCAGAGAGGGCAATTGTAAAGAAGCATCTGAATACCGGAATGAGAATTATGACATTTTTGACATTGGTGAACCAGGACCTAATAAATGATAGTGAAAAGGTCATGCTGGAAATGCAGGTCTTTGTACAGGTGAGGAAAGAAGTGGCAGAACTATAGATGAGTTCAAGTTTATACAGGATAGAGGATGGGAAACAAGACAGACAGCACAAGAATAAATCAGCCTGGAAGCAATTCAGAAGCTTGAACAAAGGTATTAAAAGATGAAGGCAGACATAGAAATAGGCATTGTTATTTCGGCTGCCAAAATGGAGAAACTGGCAGAACCTCGAGTTCTAGCTCAACAAAAACCACAATCAAAAGCATGAGTTAGACCTGTAGGCCATCTCCATACATGCCATACTGTAAGAAGTTTTGCCCTGAACTGCAAGTACTAAAGAAGAGCCTGCCGGCAAAACCTTTTATTACAAACAAACTCAGGAAGCCATATCTTAAGTTTATTTAAAACTTAGTTCTATGAATTACCAGATCACAAATTAATAGCTTCAACTATTACCAACACTGATGCTTTTATACATTCAGTTTGAGCTATTTAAAAAGGGACAGAGGCATCCTTGTAACATGCTTTGTATATTTACTTAGTTTACAGAGCAAAGTATGTAAAGTTCAATTGATAATTTGCCACACTATTATAGATCCAGCCCAAAATTAAACACATTACTGGTAAACGCTAAAATTTCAAAAGAAATATGCTGTCAAAATTAACATTATAACAAATGTCATATCTGACCACAGGGCAATCTTTTACTATGGCCAACATGACCACAATGCAGATAGATAATTTTGGCAACTAAAACCAGAAATTGCTAGAGAAACTCAGCAGGTCCAGCAGCATCTAACTTTTTGGGTCCAATGACCCTTCATCAAAATGTTCAAAGGGAAAAAAGGTAGCTGCCTTCTATATTTTCAAAACATTCTGCAATACAGTTCTGCACGGAAGGTGCTGTGAAGACTGCATGTTTTATACTTGTGATTTCCCATTGTAGAAGCAATTCACAACTTTTACAGCATCAGTGGCTGGGGGTGAAGGCCAATTCGGTCAGCAAATGCATGTCTGCTTCCAGTTTCTGTTGATGCTGTTCAATACAGCACTGCTGTCAAAAGGTGATTGCAAAAAACTCTCTCTCAGCAGAACAGATAACCTTAAAAGGATATTGCTTCCTTTTATAGACTGCCAACTCACTATTAACTGGAGAGCATGGATTGATTTTAAAGCTGGAAACAAATCCAACATCGACTCTCCCTTAAACTTATACACAAATGCCCCAACTGAAACAGTACAAATTTGTTTCAGTTGTTAACTTCTAGTACAATTTAAATTTGGTTGTGTGTTACGGCCACTATAACTGGCTCAATTTATTTTAAAAAATTAAGAATGAAAGTTAATTAAGCCTCAGTGCAAGAATATTTTTAAAAATGCCACCTCAGTGCTACCAATTCCCTTCAATTTTTTTTAAAACAAGTACAATCTTTGCAGAATGAGCTTGTGCTCTGTTAATCTAGATGCCAACATGATAGGTGGCACAAGATTGCTTCAAACACCAATTTCCATCCTCATTCTAAAAAAAAGCTGAGGATTGTCACCATCAAACAATGTCAAAACAGTACAGTAAGGTATTCCACTTTTGTTTTGGTATATCTAGGTAAATGCTTGGAATAGAGTGGACAAAAAAAAAGGCAATGTTGTTTTGCAATTGGCAATCTGTAACTCCTGAACTTAACAGTGTCTGATACAGACGCTTCATATTCAAAATGATGTTATATTTGTCAACACGTGATGACGATATTTAGAACGATACAATTATTTTTCCCCTCCAAAAGGCAGCATGACTGGACATTTTTATTGCCTGATATTTTGATTCCAAAATGGATCCTGGAGTTACTGAAAAATGTTCCAAGTTATATATTCAAAGACAAAAATTATAGCTCTATTGTATATGTTTAATTGGAATCGGGGTATTACCCAGTTTTGCTTCACAGTGACTAACTGTGGCTTTGATATTGCACTGGTAACAACCTGGCTTGTCACTCAGAACATCTGTGCAATCACACATGTAGGCTAGCAGGACTTAACCAATTAAGGTTACATTCTCAATGTGAAACCTTCATGCAGCAATAAGTACTGCTAAGAATAATATTAAGATTAAACTGTAAAGTGAAAACTAAATACAAGATCTTGGAAGACAAACAAACAAAATGCTGGAGAAACTCAGGAGGCCTGGCAGCATTTGTGGAGACTAACAGAATTAACGTTTTGAGTCCAATATGACTCTCCACAGATGCTGCCAGACCTGCTGAGTTTCTCCTGCCTTTTCGGTTTGTAAACTGCAAAGTAAGGGTGGTATTGCTGCCTCACAGCACCAGGGACCCAGGTTCGATTCCAACCTCAGGTGACTGTCCATGTGGGCATTCTCCCAGTGTCTGCATGGGTTTCCTCCCACAATCCAAAGATGTGCAGGCTAGGTGAATTTACCATGCTAAATTGCCCATAATGTTAGGTGCATTAGTCAGGGATAAATATAGGGTAGGGGAATGGATCTAGGTGGGCTACTCCTCGGAGGATCGGTTTGGACTAGTTGGGCTGAAGGGCCTGTTTCCATACTGCAGGGAATCTAATCAAATCTAAGTTTTTTGGCATGAACATTATGATTTGATATGAAAATTATAATAATTAAATTTCCCCTGAATGATCTCATTAAGTCTTTACTTCTAGACAGCCAAATGAATTTAAAAAGTTTTCCAAACTTCTGCAATACTGAAGTTCAAATACTGTTGAACAACAGTTATGCAACAACAGAATGCAAGCAAGGATGTACATTAACAACTACCCAAAAATAAAGTTATAGAAACCAGAAACTAGACAAATCAGCAAAACCTGGACCTGTCATGATCATTCTTCCTACTTTCGTTTGGAGTGAGCAAAAAATGTATTTAAAAATGCAACCATTTTTAACTGCGGTAATTTAAAAGGGCTAACTAGTTCACAACATGCATGGAAGTTCCTATGATTGCCATGTAGTTGTGCAAATTAGAGGGAATATTGCAAGGTACCTTATTAGTCTTTGCAAGGTAAGCTTGACTCCATGACCTACTCAAAAAGGATCAATTAAATCGACAAACACAACAGCTTGGATGGTTTTTAAATAGGGATAGTCAACCTGTGTTCTGTTTTCAAGAAGGAAGGGCAATTGGTTAAAGGAGTGAGAGCAACAGTCAAGTTTTGAACAAACTGAAGTAGGATATAGCCTGTTCATGTACCAAATAAGAAATTCTCTCTCCTTTCCCAATTAATACAGCACAAAACAGTGTTTTTGCACTTTTATACAAGTTTTTCTTGTAACAATTAGAAGTTCCAGCTAGAAGACGATGCTGGGCACAGATTGCAAACATAATTCCATACAAAATAATTACCACACAGGAATACCTTGCACAACATGTGTTTTGTATTCTAAGTAGAGTGTTACAGCAGGAAGCTACAACATTTGGGAAACAAGATCCACATACAAAGTGACTTGAATATTAAAGCATCAAGTAATATGAGTAAAGTATTTGCGGCAATCTTAACAGAGAAACTAATTTGAAGTATGTTTGAATTGGGACTGTGGCAAGTTACTTTTTAGTTATAATGAAAACTTGCAAAATCCAGGAGATAACAAAGCAAACGATAGCTCAAGTGCTTTTTCTCTTTTGGCTTCAGTAACAACAATTCCTTGGCTCTTTGTTCAAAGTAAACTACTCAGTGGCTGCACACTAAATCCAACACATGCTGGTGAGTCATTTCCCGTTTCTGCTAACCAGGCCATGAAAGTAGCACCATGATATAATCTCCAACAGTATCACACTCACTCCTGCCCAAGGTCACCATGTGCACAAAAACTAAATTTCTAGTGGCAAGTTTCACTCAGCACTTAGTTTAGAAGATTCAGGCAGTTACCATCTTCACTGGAGTGCGACAACTAGAAAAAATGTTTAAACTATACATCAGGGATTTGAGATTAACCCTTAAACAATCGGTATAGCTTCATTCTGTCCTTCAACGTGCCTTTCAACTATAGAATTTAAGAAACCACTCATGCAGCTGTCAAATGAGTCAGAGGTTAATTTCCATAGCTCTGTCTGAAGTTATGGAAAAATGTACAAAATATATATATATATATGGCTTTGAAATTTTGCAAGTGAGGTTTGACTAATGCAATTAGAGGATGAAACCATGGTAATACAACTCTGCAAACCATCGAATGTCACTGCTTGTACAAGTGTTTGTATTACAACTTAACGCCACACAAAAACAGTAACCAGAGAAACTGATGAAACTATCACCATGATTTAATCAGTTAAATCAGGTAGAGCCTGCAAGTCATACCAGGCACCATAACTTTCCAGTTATCAAAGTACACATAGTGGGCGGCACGGTGGCACAGTGGTTAGCACTGCTGCCTCGCAGCGCCGGAGACCCGGGTTCAATTCCCGCCTCAGGCAACTGACTGTGTGGAGTTTGCACGTTCTCCCCGTGTCTGCGTGGGTTTCCTCCGGGTGCTCTGGTTTCCTCCCACAGTCCAAAGATGAATTGGCCAGGCCACATTGCCCGTAGTGTTAGGTAAGGGGTAGATGTAGATGTAGGGGTATGGGTGGGTTACGCTTCGGCGGGGCGGTGTGGACTTGTTGGGCTGAAGGGCCTGTTTCCACACTAAGTAATCTAATCTAATCTAATCTAATTACATTGAAAAAATATTGTTAATGCAGGAACAGAGGGCCATCATCATCACTACCTTCAGGTGTAGTTGTGGTTGCAGAAGTAGATGGCTGTGGTTGATTGTCGTCTGACTGTTTGTTGGGGGTGAGTTCAGAATAAGAGATATGCAAGTAGAGGAACAGATTAGAAAGGCAATGGCATGTATGAGAGTAATGCAGTCCGACAGGAATTATGCAGGGCTTATACAAGAATATTCTTGCCTCAGAGGGAGAGCAGTCTGCATTCATTAGTTTAATGTTTGAGATGAAGCTGCTCAATATTTGGTACTGTACCTCTCACATGCTCTGACAGCAGCTGACATCAGCACATGTGCAGAACAGCGCGGAGACTTCAGTGCTGACAATGCATGCGCAGAACAAAGTGTGCAAAACGATCGCTGATGGAATCGCACTATTGCGAAGAGGTAAGCGTTCTCGAAAATACCATTCCCTAATTCTTCAGTGATATCATAGCCAAATCGAGCTACCGAAACACACTTTACAGGAGAACCATCTGTAACTGATAGGAGATTTACAGCAGACTTAAGGAGGATATTATTTTGACCAGAGTGGTGGATATCTGGAACTCACTGCCTGAAAAGGATGGTAGAGGCAACATTCAAGTAGTAATTAAATGAAAAGCCACATTATACAAGGTCACAGTCCAAATGCTGGGAAATGGAATCAGACTAGATAGGTACTTTAATGAGTGGCGTGGACAGAATGGGTCAAAGGGCCTCTTTTCATGCAGTAACACTGATATGTCTCTACTTCATGACTCTATGAAGCTGTGATCGAGATTTTGAAACATTCACCCTCCTCAGTGATAAAACTCATTTCAGTCTTTAATAGCCCACCCCTTTTCCTGATATTATGCCACTTGGTTCTAGAGTCATCAGCTAGCTAAGCTGAAGAATATTAGATTTGCAACATCAGAATAGCTGAGCTTTAATTCCACGTACTAAGACAGACATCCAGATAAAAAGACATGAAGTCTTGGATTAAAGTGCATTATCTACACTACAAATAACAGCTCCCCCACAAAATTTGAATCTTTTAACACCTACACAGGTTTGGAGATTGTTAAATAAAAGCTCAACCATGGAGTCAGGCTTATTACTCAATAGGCATCATAACATCCTTCTTCATCTAACTCTGGATTCCTCAGGCATTGAAAAGTGTCCACTTCAACTCATAACAGCTCAAAGGAACGCCACCCAATATTTCTCTACCATCTCAAATGCACGACCAATCCAATGGCCTCAATAAATACTTTAACTTTTAAAACTTTTCATATTGATCTAAAAAACAGTCAAGCCATATTTACTTGCCATCCAGTACTTTACTTTGTTTTAAGGCATTACGGTCTCTGGTAGCTTCTTGACTCTGAAAGTGGGCTTTCATGCTGTAGGAATATAAACAATGTCTTCCCTTTATGCTGGCAAATTTCCCTGGCAGCCACTGTGCCAACCAGAACTAAGTATACGCAAATTAAATTTAACTACGCATACTCAAGGCACCAGCATTTACTGCTGCTTTGCCACGGAATCTGTCCCACAAAAATAAATATGGATCCCACAGCACAAAATGCCACAGTCAATATTATAAAACTGTTTTCTGAAGTGGGTCCACAAAATAAACACAACATAAATAAAATGATCTTCATGCTCACTGCAGTAATTTAAAGGCTTCCTATGACTCTTGTCCTATGTGATTTCTTCATTAAATGTTTGAACTAAATACGTATAAGGCAGCATATAAGTGACCAATAACTTAATAGGCAAAGTTAGCATTTTTATCTTGGTAGGACAAAGTGAAAGACAAGAAAGAGAATACTCAAAATACACTTTACACCAATATTCTTACATTTAATGAGAAAAACTAAAGAGCCTGAAACACAAACTAAAGCTAAGCACCTCTGATGCATTTTTATAATTATTGTACCAACCAAGTTTAATGCTCGGCTCAGTGAATTAAGATCCTTTTCTTCTTACATAGAATGCAGTGCTTAAGAAGTCTTGACAAATGGAATCACCATTTGCTGTAACAGGTCCTAGTCACTCACTCGCTACACATTTTTGATATAATTGACAATCAAATTACAATGGATTATTATCACTGGTGCCATGACAAAGATTTTTACAACAAATCTGGAATATCAAATACAGTTTATGTTGAATTGCATTTAATTTATTTTGTGGACAAGAAAACAAAACATTGAACACTACCAATTTGTTCAGAATACATTTTACCTCAACGTAATGGTGATGTTATGAATTCAGAGTTTGATCTGTAAAACCTTCAATCAAAAAGTGAAGTTTGAGTTTTCCTTGTAAATCACAACTATGGGTGCAAGCTTCTATTGAAACTATTCCAAGTTAAGTTTGTTTTATTTTGCTGCATATCCCTGGTTACTCTTAAGGTAGTGGTGAGTTACTGTTGCAGTCCGTGTGCTGCAGACAGACCCACAATGCCTCTAGGTAACCAATGCCAAGATTTTGACCCAAATACACTGAATGGCATTTTTATGCAAATCAAAATAGTGAGCAGCTTAAAGGGGAACTTGCAGATGTTGGCATTTCCATGTATCTGTTGCTTTTGTTTTTCTAAAAGTGATCATGGCTTTGGAAGGTGCTGTCCATGGATCTTTACTGAATTTCTACAGTGTATCTTGTAAATTGTACACACTACTGTCACTGAATACCTCTGGGTAGATGGAGTAAATATTTGTGGGTGTGGTGCAAATCAAGCAAGTCCTGATGGTGTTAAGCTTTTTGAGCATTGTTATTTTGTATTCATCCAGATTACATGGACAGTATTCCATCACACTCCTGACTTGTGCAAAGTAAATGGTTGACAGGCTGTGGGCAAATCAGGAGGAGAGTTACTCACTGCAGGATTCCTAACGTCTGACCCCCTCTTGTAGCCACTGTACTTACTTGACAATTTCTGGTCAGTGATAACCCCTGGATATTGATAATGGGAGATTCAGTGATGGTAGTGCCATTGAATTTCAAGGGATGATTATTAGATTGTCTCATATTGGAAATGGTCATTGCCACAAAAATGCTAGGCATCCACGTGACATCCCACTTTTCAGCCCAAGTCTGGTTATTTATCAAGGTTTTGCTGCATTTGAACATGGACTTCTTCAGAAACAGAGTTGTCAAAAATGATGCTGAACACTGTATAACTATCGACGAACATCCCACTTCTGACCTTATGATGGAGGGAAGGTCATTGATGAAGCAGCTGAAGATGGTAGGCCTAGAATATTACCCTCAGGAACTCCTGAGAGATGTCCTGGAGCTGAAATGACTGACTTCCAACAACCACAACCAATTTACTATGTGCCCTGGATGACTCCATCTAATGGAGTCCAAAGATGTGCAGGGTAGGTAGATTAGCCATGGGAAATACAGGGTTACAAGGACAGGGTAAGGGTGTGGGTCTAGGTGGGATGCTCTTCAAAGGGTCAGCATAGTCTCGATGGGCTGAATGGCCTGCTTCCACATTATAGAATCCATACAATGGAGAGATTTTGCCCCTAATTCCCACTGACTTATTTTGCCTTCTTTCATTTACTATAATGCTTAATTACAGAAATAGAAGTGTAACATATAATTTTTTTGACAAGTTAACTACCTAGTCATTAAATTGTGATGTAAGCTCTGATCATTGAAAGCAACAACTATGACTCAAGTAGCATGCCGAAAATAGTTTGATGGCAAAATATGCCAGAACTTACAAAACAAAAAAGGTAAAGTTTCCTTCAATCCCTGGTGTGAACCACTATGCTGCGAAATAAATAGGCGCATGCTGCTGGAACACAGTTACATTTTTTCACTGATAATTAGACAATTATTCCAACTGGCATTAAATAATTGTGTTTATTTGCCAATATGAAAATTAACAGTTCAGATCTTTGGGCCAACTGTCAGTTATCTCAGTTGGATGAAATATGTTAGTTCAAATGCAGGTCTCTACTTTGAAGAGATAATATTAAATAGCTGTTCTGCTTTTGGGATACAGCTGGATAAATAGTATCTAAAGGAAGAGCAACTGAATACAAGAGGAGCACTGATCACTGAAATTGAGCCTAATACTTCAACCATCATGGGCAGTATTGAACAGTGGGAACAGCAGAGAAATCTGTAAATATCTTCTAACCAACCTGTTCGGAGGTGCTATTACACATCTATGGAGCAGGTGGGACTTTAATCCAGGCCTCCTGGCTCAGAGGTGGGGACACAATGAGTGCACAACAAATTCCCTTTGAGAAATCTGTATTCTTGGATCATAATCTGCATGAAAACAGGGCTGGGCCTTAAAAATCAGTAGACATGACATTCAATTAACTGGCTAGCCAAAGTAGAGGGGACTGAAAACTCTTGTGAAATGCCTGACTAAACTTTCAGCAGATTTGGAATACAGCTAATAAGCTACCCCCAATTTTAAGTTTGCAAATCACAATTACAAATGCCTAACAAATTTCAGCTGCATATTTTGCATGAATAAAGTTGAATTTTTAAAAAATATACCCATTAGCAAGCTACACAAAACATTACCAGCTAGAAAAGAAGTTTAATTCCCACTGTTTATGTTCCAATAAAATTCCTGGATTGCCCTTGAAATGTATTTGTGAAAGATTTCCTTCACAGTTCTTCAGGCACAAACAACAAAATGTCCCTAGTCTCCCAAGATTTACAATTGGCTTTTTCTATACCATCGCACACTGCTTGATGACATATGTGTATGTGCAATCTGCAGTATGATCATATGATGACATATTACCTGACTATTGCAATATCTACAGGTGCCAAAATTATTAGGCCAAGCTCTTAGAACAAGTACTGTCTTGAGGGAAGGTGTGGTATTTATCCCTCAGAATTCATAAGAACAATCCTTTAAAAGGATTTGGAGATGTCAGTGTTGGACTGGGGTGTACTAAGTTAAAAATCACATAACACCAGGTTATAGTTCAACAAGTTTAATTAGAAGCACTAGCTTTTGGATCCTTCATCCAACCAACTGATGAAGGAGCAGTGCTCAGAAAGCTAGTGTTTCCAATTAAACGTGTTGGACTATAACCTGGTGGTGTGAGATTTTTTACCTTTAAAAGGAAATTAAGTAGGCAAACAAACAGGTGTTTTTAAACAGCGCTTGAGTTCTAGATTACTTTCATTCCTTGTATGGGAATTACTAAATCAGGATACACAAGGAAGCTTAGTTCTTTCCAATACGATAAAATAAGAACCTCGTCTTCCAAATAACTGAACACAATGGCTTGGTCTAATTAAAGACTCGCTTTCAGCCATGAGGTTTCTGGCGAATAAGCTTTCCTGGCTGAAAGTCTATGTGATGATAGACTGTAAGTATCATTATGCAGTTCCTGCTTGTACTAGGCAGTGTCAGTATCAGTATTAAATACTTAGAGTCAGGATTATAATATCATTTCACTTTGCCTAATTAGTCACCTTTGTAGCATGTTTTGAGTAGGATTCAGATTGTCAGAACAAGTAGAGAGAGACAAAGAAGAGAGTGATTGTCAGAATGCATAGACAGAGAGACTGACTGGAAGGGTGGGGGGGGGAAAACTAAGAGTGTGTAGGGAAAGAGAGAAAGACAAAGGGGAGGGAAACATGGAGTCACTGACTTGTGCAAATGTCTGTTTCACACAAGGACAGATCAGGTCCAGTTGTGTTTCTCAGTTCGTTGTCAAAAAGTTGACCATCACTCTTAGTGTGAGCTCAAAATGAAGACTTCCTGATGAAGGGCTTTTGCCCAAAACGTCAACTCTCCTGCTTCTTGGACGCTGCCTGACCTGCTGTGCTTTTCCAGCACCAGGCTCTCGACTCTAATCTCCAGCAACTAGTCCTCACTTTCGCCTCCTCAAATGAAGAATGGTCAGACAGGGAAGGCACTAAAGAACTTCACAAATGGGAGACTAGTTTTATCTCAATCAACCGTACTGGTTATTGCTCTTTAGTTTAAAAAATGTACCACAGAGACACTAAGCAACATGGCTTAAAAAGGCAATAACTTTTTTTATTACACAAGTTCTTGCATACAGCTTTTCATTGTCAGAGCAGACCTATACTTAAAATTTCACTGAGCTTTAAAACTTAAAAGGCTTTGAAAGAGCTACTTATTATTCTTAGTGCCACGCCATTTTCCCCATAATCCAGCATCTAATTCGATTTTAAAGTTATTTAAAATTGATTCTTTTTTCACTAATTCAGGCAGCACATTCAAGATCACAACTAAATACTCAAGTAAAATTCACATTTCATATCTGTCCTTTATTGCCAATTATCACAGAGTCTACTGCCAACAAAATTGTTCCTCCAGCTTACTCTATCAAAATGCTTCATGAGTTGATCACTTCCTTAACTTTCTCTAAAATCCAACTTCAATTACTCCACATGTTCTTAAACTGTGGTAGCATTCTAGTAAATATTCTCTGCATCTTCAAGGTCCTCTACAAAGAGGCATCTGGAATTAATAGAGATTTATTGTAACATTCATGTTTCACTAAAATTCAGGAACCCAAAAGCTTTTTAAACTGCTTTCTCAAATTGCAATATATTCACCTAAATGTGTGCCCATAAAGTCCACGTTTCTTCTCTTACACCTCCCCTTGAGGTTTGTATCCTTTATTTCATATTGCCTGGTCTCATTATTCCCAAAAGTTATCACTCCACTTGTCCCCAAAAGGACCCATTCTTGGCCAATGCCTGTCATGGCCATGTTTCTTTTAAGTCAGTGAGTGACTGGGAATTATTTTTAAAAGCTGTTGGACTCTGTGGGGATTATTAAAACAAATTTCCCTTGAACAAATCCAGTCTTTCCTTAATTAATCCACACTTGTCCACGTACCTGTTAATTTTGTTCTGAATTAGAGTTTCTGAAAAGTTTCCTATTACTGAAGTTAAATTGACTGACTTGGGAAATATTGCAGCTTCTCTGGTGTTTCTATGGATCTTCCATTGAATACCACCACACACCCTCCCCCACAGGGTTAATGTGCATAAACAGTGCATAATGTTTACTTCACCTTCATAATCCACAAACCCCAAATTGTAAAATAAAGCACTGAAGTCATTTTCTTGTCTGCCATTTCAATGGTACTGATTCAATGCCAACAAGCAGAAAGGAATGAGGGAATCAGAAATAGATTTAATTAGGTGGTATGTTAATTGATGGAAGTTTTCTTAAAAAGACAGGAACCAGTTCCTAACCATAAATGTCTAGTCCAAAATGGGGCAAAGACTGAAAGTATGAAGATTGCTGACTGTTCATACTAGATCATTTTAATTGAAAAGAAGAAATCCAAAAACATGCTATCCCATCAACCTTGCTTCTTCCATCAATTCCTGAAATTTGCTCAATTACCTAGGTCATGGTGGACTGCCTGGAGTACAAAACAGAGGACTTTAGTTCAGACATTTTTTTGCTGTACGTGATAGAAGAACAAGCCTTAAATAACTCTGCTTCGCCAGACCAGGCTGAAAATAACTGAGGGGCCAATAATTATAACCTTTTGATGTCTAAACTAGTGCAGCCACAACCCAGTCCAACCATTTTATATGTAGGTCTTATGTAATGTTGTCATGGAGCATCACAAAACTTTTGTAGCCAGGTTAGATCTAGTCTTTTAGCTTTTAACGTTTTGTTCTATCAAGTACAAAACTGATTGTAAACTCAGAGCATAAGAACTAGAAGCATGACTCCAATTCAGCTCCTCGAGCCTCCTCTACCATGTGATACGATCATGGCCAATCTCATTTCCATCTCAACTGCACTTTACTGCCTGCTCTTCATAATCCTTCCGTCCATTCCTAATTAGAAATCTCTATCTCCCTGTTAGGTTCCCTTCTTGAGATTCTTACATGCTTGATACAGCTATAATACACCAATTTCTGTGAATAGTCGCGATTCATTTCGGCAAGTACAAGCTTTTGGAGGAACACTTAACACTCTTGGTAAGTCTTGCAGAATATGTCAAGCTAGGCCCCCTGAACAAGGGAACTGTCCTCCCTTTTTACAGGCATTTATATCACAGTCAGTCATGTACACAAGACACAAACCCTGGCCACTCCCCCACAGTAACATGCCACCCAAAAAACAATGTAAAGTGATTAGATTATTTCCAGAAATGAGATCAGGCTATCCCTTAAAACGGTATGGGATTAGATTGTTTTCCTGTCTTGCAGGTAGGATGTGACATAGTTCTTCCCTCCTCCCCCCACCCCCAGCTAGGACATCCAATATTTTTACATCCCAGCACAAGTTAACCCTTTAACATCTCATTCCCTCCTTTTACCATTCTAGGATAACCAACTAAATGAGGATGCAAAAGGTGCTACCAGCTTATTTGTAAGAATTTGACAGCCAGTATTTAAGTTAGTTATTGACACATAGCATACAATGATTGTAACAAGAATTACTAGTCCATACAGTCAACAGGATCCTCACATAGAAAAAAAAAAGTGTTCACTAGTCAAGTTCTTAAATTCCATATTCCTTAGTGACAATTCCACCCCCTCCAAGTGGAGTGAAAATGAGCCAGCTATGCAAAATCTCCTTCAGTAAAGTCCAACCTGAAAACAAAATTTCTCCATGGAGAAATCTGAATTCTTGGATAAGTGCAGTTAAATACTTAAAACTGACAAGACTTCCATCTTCATGGAGATACTTCAGATGGAGGATACCAGTGCATCGGAGCGTGATGTGCGGCAGCTGCAGCTTCAGCAGCAGGGTAGGTGAACACAGTATGTGGAATGGCAGGGGTCAGTTCTGTTGTGTACAGTGGATAGGGAGTCCAGGCCTCTGGAGGTGCAGGGATCAGTGCTGTTCGTCAGGGTCAAGTGCAATGAAGTGTGCTCCCAAGGCACGGTGCGTATTTGTGGGGCTAGTTGTAGCCATCAGTTTGCTTTTGGCCACGTTAATGTTCACCTTTGCAAATTCCAACCAAAATGTCTGAGAATTTTCGGGATCAAGTCGAATGCCATTAAATGCATTCTTGACTGCTTCTGCTCCCATTCTGCTGTCAAATGTAACAAAGCCAACTGGCTGTTTTGGTGTTAGCTTGATCAGTGAACCTTCATATCCCTTAAATGATCGAAAGACAAGGTAAAGCAGATGTAGTTTAATATCCATAGGAAAGCCACTGACAAAAAGCATACAGACCTCCTCTTCACCACTGTTAGCTTCATCAGATGATGAATAAGGATGAAGGAGGTAAAACTACACTGTCTCTCTGAGCATTATGCTTCGACTGAGGGGGAAAGCGGGAAGACAATATTGGCGTAGTCGGCAAACAATCCAGATAGTTACGATCACACAGTGTCAGCAGCTGCCCGGAACATCAGTGCCTCTCGACGGACGGGCCCACAAGGTGTTCAACTTTGGCCCCTCTCGATATTTCTGTGTGCCAGAGATGGCCCCTCACTCGATTGCTCTTTATCCGATGGATTCCTCAAACGCTAATTAGTCTAGTTGAGAGAGAGACGGTTTTGCAAGCGTGCTAGCAGATAGAGGTTAGATTCCTCTGCGCTGCACTTGGCGGGGGGGGGGGGGGGAGAAAGAGGGGTGTGAGATTGAGGTTCGGGTCCTCTGCGCAGTACTGGGGCTAGTGTTTAATTGGGGTTTGCGTTGTGTGTATTTGATTGGGGTGCATGTCCTCTGTGTTTAAGTGGGGTTCAAGGCCCCGTGAGGATGACAATAAGATGCCTAACTTCCAAAAACTACAACCAACTTCGTCTATGTCAGGCATGATTTTAATCACCGGACAGTTTTCGTCCTGATTGATTGATTTGCTTGATGGACTGCTACTTCGGGCAAAGGTAATTCACATCAGGTTTCATAGTGAACAGAAAATCAACCATTTATTGTAGACAAAATTGGTTTTCAACAGAGGCAAAAATTGGATAAATTTATTACACAGTTGTAGTGTTTTAAACCCAATACATGCACAAATTATTCATAAGACAGACAAATCAGATGATTTGACACAAATATTGTGGGTGGAAAGAAAACAAGTTCTACAGATCAATAAACCCAGACCATAAGGTGGAGGTTATTTCCTCAAAGCTCTTTGATTTTAGCAAGGAAGAGGAGAGGGATGTTTCTCATACCACTCGTTGCACTGCACTCACAGGTCTTGAACTGCAGCTGGACCAATTGTAGGATGCCACTAGAAAGAATTTTCCCTAACTTAAGTGTCAAATATTCTAGTTGCAACTTTGTTGGGAACCTTTTTGCCAAACAGAAGCTTTTGTTCAAGCTGTCCTAGCCTCCTGGTCTAGAGGTAGGTTCACTGTTACAATGCCACAACAGCATAGGAGGCAATTTTCAAGGGATATTATTACTATACAATGAATCCAGAAACTCGGCTAACGTTCTGGGGATCTCGGTTCAAAACCCACCACGGCAAAAGTGAGCACTGCAGATACTGGAGATTAGAGAGTGTGATGTTCAGAAGCACAGGTCAGGCAGCATCTGAGCAGGAAAATCGACGTTTCAGGCAAAAGCCCTTCATCAGGAATCATGCCTCATTCCTGATGGAGGGCTTTTGCCCAAAACGTCGACTTTCCTGCTCCTTGGATGCTGCCTGACCTGCTGTGCTTTTGCAGCATCACACTCTCAACTCTAGTCCCACCAGGACAGATGGTGAATTTTGAATTCAATTTTAAAAACCTGCAATTAAGAATTTACTGAACCCGTATCACTGTTAACCATTCAAAACTCCGTGGCTCACTGATGCCCTCCAGGGAAGGAAATCTGCCACCCAGTGTAGAGTTTGCACATTGTCTCCATGTCTGTGGGTTTCCTCCAGATGCTCCAGTTTCCTCCCCGACTCAACCATTACCATCTGAAATAGGGCTAATCCCCTGTCTTAAGAGTACTGGCACTTCTCAATATGGGGTTTTAACCTCACAAAGCCACCAAACAGAACTTTTGTTCGAAATGTCAATTCTCCTGCTCCTCAGATGCTGCCTGACTTGCTGTGGTTCTCCAGCACCACACTCTCAACTCTGATCTCCAGCATCTGCAATCCTCACTTTCACCGAGAACTACTTTCATACCAAGCACCGTAAGCAAGTGACAAGAGCTAAGCAGACGCAACCAGTGGATCAGATCTAAACTCTGCAGTCCTCCCATATCTGGTTGTAAATTGCGGTGGACAATTAAACTCACTGGAGGTGACTCCACAAATATTTCCAATGAAGGAAGAGCCTGAAATAAGGCCAAATCATTCACACAATCTTCAATCAGAAGTGCCAAGTGGATGATCCATCTCCCTCTCCTCCAGAGGCCCCCAGTATCACAGATGCCAGTTTTCAGCCAATTCGATTCACTTCACATTCTATCAAGAAATGGTTGTTGGCACTTGATACTTCACAGTCTATGTGTTCTGACAACATTCCAGCAATAGTACTGAAGACCTGTGCTCCAGAACTCACCACTTCCTGAGCTAAGCTCTTCCAATACAAGTACAACACTGGCATCTGTCCGACAGCGTGGAAAGTGTGTCTCCTGTACACAAAAAGCAGGACAGCCCAGCCAGTTTAGTTTTCTCTCAATCATCAGTAAAGCAATGGAAGGGGTCATAAACCGTGCTAGCAAGCAGCACCTGTTCAGCAATAACCTGCTCAGTGACACCAAATTGGGTTCCACCAGGACCACTCAATTCTTGACCTCATTACAACCTTGGTTCAACATGGACAAATGAGCTGAATTCCAAAGGGGAGGTCAGCCTTGACATCAAGGCCACATTCAACCAAATGTGGCATCAAGAAACCCTAGCAAAACTGGAATCAATGGGAATTAGGAGGTAGATTTTCCACTGGTTGAAGTCATACCTGGCACATTGGAAGACGGCTGTGGTTCTTGGAAGTCATCATCTCAGTTCCAGGATCTCTCTGCAGGGGTCGAGGTCCAACCAACTTCAACCGCTTGATCAAAGACTTTCTCTCTATCATATGTCAGAATCAGGGATATTCATTGTGATCACAATTGTTAGCACCATTCACGACTCCTCAAAATACTGTAGTCGTCCATGGTTCAACTACAACATGATACTGACAAAAGACAGGCCTGGGCTGACAAATGGCAAGTAAAGTGTGTACTACACAAATGCCAGGCAATTATCATCTCCAATAAGAGACCATCTAACCACAGCCCCTTGATATTCAATGGTATTAGCATCACTGAATCCCTTAATATCAATATCATGGGGGTTGCCATTGACCAGAAATTCAACTGGACTCACTACATAAATACAGTGGCTAGATCAGCAGATCAGACGCGAGGAATATTGTACTGTGGTGATCACCTCCTGACTCTCCAAAACCTATCCACCATATACAAGACACAAGGCAGGAGTGTGATGAAATACTCCTGACTTGCCAAGATGGGTGCAGCTCCATTAACATTCAAGAATGCGGACAACATTCAGGACAAAGCAGCCCTCTTGATTGGCATCGCTTCCACAAACATCTATTCCCTCTATTACTGCCACTTAATAGCAGCAATGTGTACTTTAGGTCATTGTGCTCTAACGTGCATTGTTAACACAAATTTGCTATAACATGATTGACACACTGTTTCTAAAGCACGAACGTTTAAAACGTGTATTGGTTATAACGTGATTCTGGTCCCATTAACTTGAATAGTGCTGCTTTGCATGATTTTCTTATAATATGACATTGCACGAGAATGGAACGACCGCGTGATAGCAGAACTGACTGTATCTACAAGATGTACTACAGAAATTTACCGAAAATCCATACACAGCATCTTCAAAACCTATGACCACTTCCACCTAGAAGGACAGGGGCAGCAGATATATTGAATACCACCACCTGCAAACTCCCCTCCAAACCACTCTGCTGACCTGGAAATATATAGCTGTTCCTGGGTGAAAACCGTGAAATTCCTTTCCTAATGGCATTTTGGGTCTACCTATAGCATGTGGACTGTACCAGTCGAAGTAGGCAACTCGCTACCACCTTTCCAAGGGCAACTAAGGATCAGTAATAAATGCTAACCAGCCAGTGACCAGGTGCATTAAGGAAAGTCTACATGCCAAGTAGGTACGCTTATCCATTTACAATGGATTTGCTGTTAACTGACCAGGTGGGAGTCAAGGTCTGAGATAAAGGCCCATTTACAAGAATGTTTGAAGGGATAATCATT
This sequence comes from Chiloscyllium punctatum, assembly GCF_047496795.1. Taxonomy (NCBI): domain Eukaryota; kingdom Metazoa; phylum Chordata; class Chondrichthyes; order Orectolobiformes; family Hemiscylliidae; genus Chiloscyllium; species Chiloscyllium punctatum. The sequence continues at coordinate 45,690,130 of NC_092765.1, read as the reverse complement.
GTTACACATCTATAAAATGAGCAACTAATTTTAAAAATATTTGCGTTGACAATACATGTTTCTTGCATTCTCGGCTAATTTGTTTGGCTGGGAAAGTTAGCTTCAAAAATTGAGGTGTGAACCTTGCACATCATCCACAAATTTTCAAAACTCTCATCTTCATTTTCAAAAATTATAGCCTGTACTTCCCCAATTTAAGCATCTCCTCCAGATTTTTCCAAGAAGTCCATGCTTCACTAAAGCTACACATTTAAGCATGGGCCCAAAACTCCGCAATTACCTCCTTCAGCTTCTTCACCTCTTTAGCTCACTTCTCATTTAAGGCACACTTAAAACTATACTTCATCCAAGCTTTTGGCATTTTGCCTCGTTTTTAAGAGGTTCATACTTCAGAGTCATACAGCACAAAAACAAACAAATGAGTCCAACTTGCCCATGCCAACCAAGTTTCCCGAACTAAAAGGATCGGTACTGGGTCCACTTTTGTTTGTCATTTATATAAAGGATTTGGGGATGAGAATTTCGGGAGGCATGGTTAGTAAATTTGCATACAACACAAAATTGGAGATATCGTGGACAGTGAAGAATTTACCTAAGATTACAAAGTGACCTTATCAATTGGATCAATGGGCTGAGGAGTGCCAGATGCAGATTAATTTGGATAAACACAAGGTACTGCATTTTGATAAAACAAATAAGGACAGGACTTACACAATTCATGGCAAAACCCAAGGTAGTGTTGTAGAACAGAGACCCCTTGGGGTTCAGGTACATAATTCTTCGAAATTTACAGCACAGGAGGACAAGCATTTAGCTCACTTGCCTTCATTGTCCAGACCTTTAAGTATAGGGATTGAGACATCATGTTGAGTTTGTACAAGATGTTGGTGAGGCCTCTCCGGGAGAACTGTGGGCAGTCCTGATTGTCTTGTTATAGAATTGAAGAGGGCTCAGAAAAGATTTACCAGTTGAGAGGAAAAAGATTTAAAAAGGAGATCAGGGCAAGCTCTTTACAAAGAGTGGTTACAGTGTGGCCAGAACTGACAGAGGAAGTGGTGGATGCAGGTACAGTTACATATAAAAAACATTTGGATAAGTACAAAAATAGGAAAGGTTCAGAGGGATATGGGCCAAACACAAGCAGGTGGGACCAGTTTAGTTTGGGAACATGGTTTGTGTGGCATAGTTGAACTGAAGGGTCTGTTCGATGCTATATAATTGTATGACTCTATAACTAGTCCTACTTGCCTCTTAACCTTTCCCATTCATGTACTCCAAATGTCTTTTAAATGTTGTAACTTTCCTGCATCTACCACATCCTCTGGCAGTTCATTCCATATACGAACCACCCTCAGCATCAAAAGGTTGCCCCTCAACTCCCTTTTAAAATGTTCTCCTCTAAGCCTAAAAAACATGCCCTTGAGTTTTGAACTCCCCTACCCCATGGGAAAGATCTTTGCTTTTCAACTCATCTATGCGCATCATGATTTTATAAACCTCTATAAAAAGGTCCCCCTACAGCCTCTGACACTCCAATGAGAAACGTCCCAGCCCATCCAGTCTCTCATTATAATTCAAACCCTCCAGTCCTAGCAGCATCCTTCTAAATCTTTTCTGAACCCTCTCCCATTTAGCAATATCCTTCCTACAGCACGGCGAGAAGAACTGTCCGAAAATGGCCTTACCAATGTCCTGTACATCAACCTGATGTCCCAACATATTTGTTTGATTATTTTATTATATTAAAAGATCCACACAATAACAGATGATGGACCATGGCAATGATACTAGCAATTTAGAGGCTGAAGTTAATGTTCTGGGGACACAGGCTAAAATCCCACTACTGCAGTCTGTGGAGGTTAAATGGAATTAATAGATCTGGAATAAATACTAGCCTTAATAATGGCAAACATGAAATTGTTGACTGTCCTAGATGCTCATGTGTATCCCTTTGGGAAGGAAATCACCTGGTCTGCCCTCCACGTAATGCAGCCATGTGATGTCTAAACTAATACCTAGCAGGCCAGTCAGGACAACTGGGTATGGATAACAAATGCTGGCCTCACCAGTGATGCCTAAATCCCACAGCCCAATTTAAAAAATACAAGATTCTAAGAGACAAGAGGGGGGCAGTTCATAAGTTAGGACTTTGTGGTGACCTTGGCCAGTGCAGGATGTTGGTGTCTTTCTGCAACACAAAACAAACCAGCCATCTGAGCTTAAAAGTACACAAATACAAAGCAATTACTAAACATTCTTTAATTTTTATCATTCCTATAGCCTTCCAAAAAGACCATATTTTAGGTACTCAAATATTGCCGTTGGGCAGACTTAAATCTTCTAAATAGTGGATTTTTCAAAATGAGTTTAATAAGAGCTTATCTCCACCCAATCTAACAAGCTCCATCTGACAGATGAGACAGCAGGCAAAACCATAATGTTGCTAAATGCAGTTGTTTTGTTCTTACTGAGAGATGTTAATCTGTTGTTCAAAGCTGTATCAGCAACAAAAGATTTAAAAGCCACTTCCACTTCTAGCAGTTGGGTTTGAAATGTTTGAAATGGGTCAGTGAATACTTAAAAATAAATTGTGCATGAATCTACAAGGTGTACACTTGCTAGAAATTAATCTGTATGGTTAACGTCAGAAGGCCTGGTAAAGTTCCAATCTCTCCTCACAAACTCAAGTATACTCAGTCAGTGAAAGATTATGATACAAAAGTTGGTGACCATCTTTAACTATTCCACAACTGGAGCTAACACTACACAGTTTAAAAACAGGGTTTTTAAAACAGGGTTTAAAACAGAGTTTCAGTATTACAATAGCTGGAAATTCTTTGAAATGCAAGCATGACTTCCTAAAAATTATCTAGAATACCAATGGTCCCTCAACCTTTTCTAATCACTGCGATGCATGCTTAGGATCCAAAATATGATTTAGTTTTAAAGATTATGCTTGTGTGAATGTAATGCTCCAAGCTAAATTACTAATTGAAATTATAGGCATAATGTGTCACACTGAATGTCAAGTCGTCTCTTAGATTTTGAATATACATTTTATCAGTACTTCAATTGTCACCAAGGTTTCCCTTTGATTGAACAATTTATCCCACTCATATTTTGGCTCTGTCTTAGTTAGGTAAAACTGGATAAGGTCATATTTGTAGAAAATAGCAATGAAACTTTTCCTGAGGCAACACTTAAACACACAAGAGATATAGAAGTTACATTAACCCTCCTCACAAAAACTTTGATTATGCTAGTACCTAAAATAACATTTAAACGGCTATATTAGAATAACACATAACTGTCAGTACAGGTGATTCATTAAAGAACATCTTTAACCTATCAGATAGAATGAAGTCTGATTATGATGAGATTGGTTTCTGCTCTTATTACAACACTTGGAGGAAGCCGTTTAGTTTCACCATTTACCAGCTTCAGCATGAAACCAGCCTATTCTCCCTAAGAAATAGGCAGCCATTAGTGCCAGGACCTGTGGTAGAATGCTTTACATTGTAAAATGCTGTTTTGCATGGCGTTTATGAGCATCTGTGTGCTGTTTTCAATCTGATTACAAATTACTTCATGCAAGTTATACCAGAATGAGTAAAGCAAGCTACAAACTTATAATAAACAAACATGATCAATGTACATAAGTTATATGGAAATTTACATGACAACATCCTAATATCAAAAATGCAGAATTAGAAGTTCAGTTCCTCAACTCTTCCACCCATGCAATCTAGCTACAAAGATACCTCATTTATAAAACTTTAAAGGTTCTACAAAGTTTCAAAATACTATTTTCTTTTCAGTGATCCATTGCAGACAATGGTTTACATTAAGCCAATAGCAAAAAAAATTTTTTTGCAACAAACAGCAAAATAAAAGTGTCAAGTCATAAGTTTTAAGCAGGTGGTAATCCTAAACAGGTAATTCTAAAATAGATTTTGGTTGCTTTTATCCAGAAAGTTCCCCCAGGAACATGCTGCATCCTTTTTTTCACTCCCCATCTCTTCCCAACCTCAGCCTTACTTCCCTTCACTAAAGGGAAATCACAATTACTGATCTCATTTCTAACCCATGAAAGAATAGCCAAAGCTAAAAATGTGAAAGGTCATCAACCTGAAACATTAATTCTGTTTCTCTCCACAGATTCAACCTGATCTGAATTTCTTTTGTTCTTATTTCAATGCTAAAACACCTCGGTTTAAGGAAGGGATCTCAGATCTCATACATATCCTACTATTCATTTTTCTGTATTTTGTCTTTCTGTATGGAAAAAGCCGTTATTGACAGCTCCTACTCTCTTTCCTCTAAAAACAGAACACATTAGAAGAAGACAATGCATAAAGCATTGGAAGATCATTTTCATACAATCATTGGGTGGAGCTGCAGTACAGTCTGCTGAAATAATGAAGTGTCCAGTACACAAGACAGCAGTTCCCAAACCTGTGCTTCAATGTGCAGAGAACCTCCTGGCAGCTGACAAGCATTAAGCTCCCAAACACTTTGGTCAGTAATATGCCATTAGCTTGAACCATCCAAAACCTCTGAATCCAGCACTGTGCATCTCCACACATGTTAACACTGACTTGTATGCAATGTTATAGTCAGAACTTCTCTCTCACCTCAATTTTACTTCATCTGTGCTGATGTTAATTTTTTTTGTTGTAGAAGTTCTTGTATCATAAAAAGCACAGGAAGCTAACTGCTTGTCAAGTCTCTCCAGTGCACGAGGTGTGTAGTTTTAGAAAAAAAAGAGACTACTAGAATTGAGGTGAAAATGTGTTGCTGGAAAAGCGCAGCAGGTGAGGCAGCATCCAAGGAACAGGAGATCGACGTTTCAGTCATAAATCCTTCTTCAGGAATCACTACTCCTACTAAAATTGAGTGTTTGGTTAAGAAAATGAAGGAAGCATATGTCAGGTCTAGATAGGATAGATTGAGTGAATCCTTAGAAGAGTATAAAGAAAGTAGGAGTATACTTGAGGGGGAAATCAGGAGGGCAAAATGGGGACATGAGATAGCATTGGCAAATAGAATTAAGGAGAATCCAAAGGGTTTTTACAAATATATTAAGGACAAAAGGGTAACTAGGGAGAGAATAGAGCCCTTCAAAAATCAGCAAGGTGACCTTTGTGTGGAACCACAGAAAATGGGGGAGATACTAAATTAGTATTTTGCATCAGTATTTACAGTGGAAAAGGATAAAGAAGATATAGACTGTAGGGAAATAGATGGTGACATCTTGCAAAATGTCCAGATTACAGAGGAGGAAGTGCTGGATGCCTTGACATGGCTAAAGGTGGATAAATCCCCAGGACCTGATCAGTTGTACCCTAGAACTCTGTGGGAAGCTAGAGAAGTGATTACTGGGCCACTTGCTGAGATATCTGTATCATCGATAGTCACAGGTGAGGTGCCGGAAGATTGGAGGTTGGCAAATGTGATGCCACTGTTTAAGAGGGTGGTAAAGAGAAGCCAGGGAACTATGGAACGGTGAGCCTGACCTCAGTGGTGGTTTGGAAAGGCAAGGACTGATTAGGGATAGTAAGCATGGCATTGTGCATGGGAAATCATGTCTCACAAACTTGATTGAGTTTGTGAAAGAAGTAACAAAGAGGATTAATAAGGGCAGAGCAGTAGATGTGATCTATATGGATTTCAGTAAGGCGTTCGACAAGGTTCCCCGTGGGAGACTGATTAGCAAGGTTAGATCTCATGGAATAAAGGAAAAATTAGCCATTTGGATACAGAACTGGCTGGTGGTGGAGGGTTGTTTTTCAGACTGGAGGCCTGTAACTAGTGGAGTGCCACAAGGATCAGTGCTGGGTCCTGTACTTTTTGTCATTTACATAAATGATTTGGATGTGAGCATAAGAGGTACAAGTTAGTAAGTTTGCAGATGACACCACAATTGGAGGTGTCGTGGATAGGGAAGAAGGTTACCTCAGATTACAACAGGATCTGGACCATATGGGCCAATGGGCCGAGAAGTGGCCGATGGAGTTTAATTCAGATAAATGTGAGGTGCTGCATTTTGGGAAAGCAAAGCTTCACAGGACATAAAGACTTAATGGTAAGGTCCGAGGGAATGTTGCTGAACAAAAGAGAGCTTGGAGTGCAGATTCATAGCTCCTTGAAAGTGGAGTTGCAGATAGATAGGATAGTGAAGGCGGCATTTGGTATTCTTTCCTTTATTGGTCAGAATACTCAGTACAGGTCGTCATGTTGCAGCTGTACAGCAAATTGGTTAGGCCACTGTTGGAATATTGCGTGCAATTCTGATCTCCTTCCTAACGGAAAGATGTTGTGAAAGGGTTCAGAAAAGATTCACAAGGATGTTGCCAGGGTTGGAGGATCTGAGCTACAGGGAGAGGCTGAACAGGCTGGGGCTGTTTTCCCTGGAGCGTCGGAGGCTGAGGGGTGACCTTTATAGAGGTTTACAAAATTATGAGGGGCATGGATAGGATAAATAGACAAAGTCTTTCCCTGGGATCGGGGAGTCCAGAACTAGAGGGCATAGGTTTAGGGTGAGAGGGGAAAGATATAAAAGAGACCTAAGAGGCAACATTTTCACGCAGAGGGTGGTACATGTATGGAATGAGCTGCCAGAGGCTGGTACAATTGCAACATAAAAGAGGCATTTGGATGGGTATATGAATAGGAAGGGTTTGGAGGGATATGGGCCAGGTGCTGGCAGGTGGGACTAGATTGTGTTGGGATATTTGGTCAGCATGGACAGGTTGGACCGAAGGGTTTGTTTCCATGCTGTACATCTCTTATGACTACTACTCATTTTCTCTATTATTCAGTTCCACCTTGACATTCATAATGATATAAAAAGAAAAATAAGGCTAAGGAGCCCTTGTTATTAAACTTCATGTGACCAGTTTTCTCCAAGAGATCCCTCTGACTGCTGCCAATGTTCTCAGGTGGTATCTTTTTGTCATCATGTTCTTAATTCAATATTTCAGCTCTCAAGGCTATTTCAAATATGGCTCTTCACCTTATGTTACACCTCAACTTGTACTCTTTGGAAAAGCATTTTAGGAGGATTTGAAACAGGTCATCAACAAAATCTTTATACTGCTGGGATATTTAAAAACAAAATATGGTTTGAACCTTCACCTTCTCACCAAAAAGAGAAATCCCCAAAACTCTAAAATGTCAGTGTGACAAATCAGGTATCATAAGGGGTTACCAGCCTATACAGTCAATGTGAGGAAGTGCAAGTGTGCATGCCATTTGGTATCCTATTTGCAGGCTCCCCAAAAAAAGTAAAAACTTCCATAATAAAGGAATTCAGAAGTGTCAGTATAGACTTCGTATCAAGCGTTTCTTGCTTTGTACGAATGTTTTGACCATGGAAACTATTTTGCACCTTGCCCCCAGTCCCTCTATATAGATCCAACCTTTATCCCATATGTAATCTTGGATTAATTTATACAGTGACAACAAAAATGGGGTTCTGAATTTTAAATATTTTGGCAGGGCAACAACAAGAAAAACTCAAATTGGTTCTTAAAGTTAAACTGGAGCTGCAACTTCTTAACACAAAAATTCATCAAAACTTGTAACCTTCATTACTCATGGCCCTACTAAATAAGTAAATGGAAATAGTTTACAATGAAGTCAAAAGGTAGCACAGCAAAAAAAACTGTCAATTATTTAGAGTGAAAATAATTCATTGAAAGATTTGGAACAATTGAAAGGCACTGCAGCAGTGGTAGATATGCTTTATTTGATATGATAGCAGTTATACAGTATTCTATCATTGTCAATATAACCACATAAGGAAAACAGGCTATGAGATATTCCCCTTTGGTAAATGATTACCAGATCGAAATAAATACAATTACATTCAGGGAAAGTCTTAAGTGGCTGCTGCTCATGAGTCATAGGGAATCAATTTACTGACCAAATCTTTTTTAGCAACTACACATTTCTATTTGATAAACTTAGATCAACCTAAACTACTCATCTTTTGCAAATGCAGTTTCACAGTAACATGCAGGATGATGATCGTTGACAACTGCTCAATGTTAGGAGGAAATTAGCTCACCTCAGTTTACAATATACACTTTATACCCCACAATGCAAAAGAAAAATAAAGACAACAGCATAATCTTGGAACATAGATTAGAAAGGTGACAATTAAACTACTTTGCTTTCTGTAAAAATCCTTTAGGACATCCTGAGATTATGAAAGACATTATAAAAATACGAGATTTTTTAAAAAACCAAAAGTGTTTTATGATCACATTCCATAAACTCATCTGAACCAGGTATCACTTCGTAACCATTCTCTACTATACTCTCATTTTAACTCCCAAGAGAATGCAGTTTAGTGTACTATTGCTGAAGTTAGTTCTATTGCGAATCAAATCCTGCTTTTATTTCTCTGCAATTCTGGATTCTCTGCCTATTTCAGTACACCATTTCACACAGAGACTGGCCTCACTGTGAAATGCTGGACTATAATTATAGTCCCATTAACTGGAAAGAATTCAGGCTATGGAATGACCAGGTATACCAGGTCGTACAAAAACAGATTAATTAGAAACAGGAGCCCTCTCATGGTGCAGAGATAGTGTCCCTGCCCCTGAACTGAGACACCTGGCTTCAAGTCACAACTGCTCCAAATGTGTGTAAACACATATCTGATCAGGTTGGTTAGAAAATATAGGGCTATTGCTACTGAACCAGGAACTTTAGGCTTGAGTCCCCGATTAAAAAATCTCTTCTGATCTATGTGAATCAGTGACACAATCACTACTCTAAAAGGCACCAGTTTTATCCACAAAACAGTCCCGTTTAAAAATTGAAAATCATTTTACATCTGGGGTTGCAAATATTTACTGTTTGGAATAAAACAGATTCTGTAACAAGACAGAATAAAGCAACCAGTAGCACCTTCAAGCATACTAAATTTAGATACACTTCAAACTGGTAGCTTTAAAATGACACTATCATTACGTCCTTAAAATATACAGTTAAATATCTTCTCAAGTTTAAGAATGGATCTTTTCAACATTAATTTATGCCTCCATTTGATTTAACATAGACTTCCTCACAACAGTTAACTCCCAGTTATAATTCTCATTCCAAATCATTTCAACACATTTCCCCATGGATTAGTGTGTCCTCATTGTGGGTTTGTACTTTATTTTGCATGCACATTCAGATAAAATTTCTCTAGACACCACTGCATATTTCCCTTCTCTGTTCTGGGCCAACATTCAATGAACATGCTTTCCCCTATAAAGATAGTGTCCCAGATTTGACACTTTCAGGAGCTCACTTGTCACATGCATGCTCACTCTCAGAGTATGACCTTGACCCTATACCCACTACTTTCTTTCATTACTTAATACAAAACTCTTTTCTTCGCTTGCATCATTGATAGATTTCCTCTACACTTTATTCAGTGCAAAAAAAAAGTATAAACCCACTCTTTAAATATATACAACTTTATTACACCAAACATGGAGGAAACCTATCCAATCCCTGTATTTACGTCTCTTCCTCTACATCAAATGTCATGTCTCCTGCTCACACATACCCGCATGCTCCTCTTCAACAGTACAGACATTTCACACGTCGTCCCACATAAGCTACAGCATAGGAATTGCTCGTTACCTTTCTAGCAGTGTCAAAAAGTGTGGTGCTGCAAAAGCACAGCCGGTCAGTCAGCATCTTGGGAGCAGGAGCGACGACGTTTCGAGCATAAGCTCTTCATCAGGAATGAATGACCCTGCTCCTCAGGTGCTGCCTGACCGGCTGTGCTTTTCCAGTATCACACTTTTTGACTGATCTCCAGCGCCTGCAGACCTCACTTTCACCCTTCATAGTGGGCAAATGATATACAACATTAAGTTAGCGAGTAATCCTTGGAACTAAACTTTATCAACTGGATGCAGACACGAGTGAGGAAACCTGAAGGATGTAGAGCTTTGAGAATGATCTAAAGTCACCAAACAATTCCTGTCAAACACACTACGCTCGCCGCGAAGCTTTCCTGAAAGGTTTTTCCTATTTCTAGTTCGTTCTTAACTCCTCCTTTGCTATCCAACTCTCAACCAGCCACAGAAATTAAATACTGTATTAGCTAATCCACATCCTCTTCCCTCTCCATGGCCAAGCCACAGCTGGTGATCATTCACCCCTCCCCACCCCACCACCTCCTGGTAACACGGAACACAATCTGGAGATGGACTGGAGTGAGCTATGATCAAAATTAACTCCACCCGACCGGTTGTGCGGGAGGGCTACCATCCCTCCGCCTGACTCTCTCCGGGCCTCCAGCCCGCGGCTCGCTCACTCACTCACTCGACACCCGCGAATTGCGCTTCTCGAGCAGCCGCCACCCTCCACTCCCCGGAAGCCGATAATACGGGCCTGCTTCCCCCGGACTGACCGGCACCCCCCAACGCCGCGAGCTCGAGGCTCCGGACAAAAGTCCCAGGACCGACCCACCCCCACCCCCTCAAACACGGCCACTTGTACGGCCGGGCAATACTCACAGTAACCAGGCCAGTCATTGAAAACCGCTGAGCACCGTGCCGTTCCGAGCAGCGATTCGCACAGCGGCCACCTCGCGCACACTCTCTCACCGCTCAGGAAGTCTGGCGGCTACCAGCGGGCCCCCGGCGCAGCCCGAACCCGCCGCCGAGTCCTCCCGAACGCCTGAACCGCGCCCGAGTCTTCCCGAGTCCACCCGAACGCCGCCGTGTCCTCCCGAACCCACACCGAGCCGCTCCCGAGTGGTCCCGAACGCCTGGACCGCGCCCGAGTCCTCTCCGAGCCGCTCCCGAGTGGTCCCGAACGCCTGGACCGCGCCCGAGTCCTCTCCGAGCCCTCTAGACGGGCTCGTGTCTTCGCAAACGCTCTCGGAAGCCGGCAGTGCGATGTTAGTGGTTATCCCTCAGACTGCGCCTGTGTTATCTCGGGTAAAGTGGGGAGGACGCTTCAGCATTTGGTGAAAGGGATTCGAGTTTAATTGCCGATATTCGTTAAACTTACCTCAGTGTTACCTATGAGCGGGGAGCACGGTATAACGGGTGTGGCTGTGAGAACTGCCCCGTGGTAACACCATGGCGCCCGGTATTTCCGAGTGCAGGCCGCTCGTGCAAATGGCGTTGGTTGATTCCCGCCTAAACACGTGCTTTGGCGCTTGGAGCAGCAGGTGAGACTTGGCTGAAGGTGGGGACCATGATGGGAATCAATCACCTGGAAGACTGAGATGAACAACTGAAAGGCATGTGGATTGGAACGTGAACAGGAAGCGTTTAGAGGGATATGGCTAAATGGGACTAGATTAATTTAGGATAGCTGGTTGGCATAGACAAGTTGGATCAAAGGGTCTGTTTCTTTGCTGTACATCTCCATGAACCCACTTGTGAGAAGCACTCCCTGTTGTCCTCAACACCTTTGAGAAGATATTTGAAAAGTCTACTAGAATGGCACTGTGGATCAGGGCCTGCAGCCATATGGATGGGTTTGAGAGGATTCTTCACCTTCCAGCAGAGGGATTCAACATCAATTAGAGCAACTAGAGAGAGAGCAGGGCACCTTAAAGATCAAAGAGGTCCTCTTTGTATTGAACCTCAAATGAGTATTTTGTGGCAGATTTTACCATGGAGAAAGAAATGGAGGCGAGTGAACATGGAAATAAATATTGATATTTTGAAACCATTTCACATTACAGAAGAGGAAGTGTTGGAGGCCATAGAAACGTTAAAGATGGATACACCTCCAGGACCTGATCTAATGTGTCCCAGGATGTTATGGAGAGTTAAGGAGGAAGTTGCAGGCTGCCTTGAAGAAATATTTGTATCACCTATAACCATGGGTGAGGTGCCAGATGATTGAAGAGTGGTGAATGTGCCTTTGTTGAAGAGGGTATGTGAGGAGAAGCCCGGGAACTACAGACGTGTGAGGCTGACTTCAGTGGTGGATAAACTGTTGGAAGAAATTCTGAAAGATAGGATTTATGTACATTTCGAGAGATAAGGAATGATTTGGGACAGTCAGCATGTTTTTTTGTTTGCTATGGAAATAATGTCTGACGAACTTGATGCAGTTTCTTGAGGAAGTAACCAATGGTGGCTCGCTGGTTACCACTGCTGCTTTACAGCTCTGGGGACCAGGGTTCAATTCCAGCCTCGAGCAACTATGTGTGGAATTTGTACATTTTCTTCATGTCTGCATGGATTTCCACCAGTTTCTTCCCACAATCCAAAGATGTGCATGTTAAGTGAATTGGCCATGCTAAATTGCCCATAGTTTGCAGGCTAGGTGGGTTGCCATGAGGATTGCAGGGGTGGGATGCTCTTTCGAGGGTCAGTTGGATTCAGTGGGCCGAAGGGCGCGTTTCATGCTGTGGGCATTCTATGAAGATTGAGGGCAGAGGCATAGACATTGTTAACTCAGACTTTAAGAAAGCCTTTGACAAGGTTCAGCTTGGTAGACTAATTAGTAAAGCTAGATTACATGGGATTCAAGGTGAGCTTCCAATTGGATACAAAATTGGCTTAACGGCAGGAGACAGACTGTGATTAGATTAGATTAGTTACAGTCTGGAAACAGGCCCTTCGGCCCAACAAGTCCACACCGCCCTGCCGAAGTGCAACCCACCCATACCCCTACATTTACCCCTTACCTAACACTATGGGCAATTTAGCATGGCCAATTCACCTGACCTGCACATCTTTGGACTGTGGGAGGAAACCGGAGCACCCGGAGGAAACCCACGCAGACACGGGGAAAATGTGCAAACTCCACACAGTCAGTCGCCTGAGGCAGGAATTGAACCCAGGTCTCTGGTGCTGTGAGGCAGCAGTGCTAACCACTGTGCCACCGTGCCTCCCTTGCGGAGAGTTGTTTTCAGACTGGAGCCCTGTGACCAGGGATGTTCCACAGGGATTGGTGCTGGGTCCACTTTTGTCATTTATATAAGTAACTTAGCTGAGAATATAGAAGGCATGGTTAATAAGTTTGCGGATGGAGCCAGAATTGGTTATACAATGGACATTGAAAGATGTTTTTTAAGATTACAAAGAAATCTTGATCAATTGTGTCAATGGGCTGAAGAGTAGCATATGGAGTTTAATTTGGATAAGTCCGAGGGATTGCATTTTGGTTAAACAAACAGGAGCAAGACTTCTTTACAATTAAAAGTAGGGCCTTGAGTAGTGTTGTAGAGACCTAGGGTTCAGGTAAATAATTCTTTGAGGTTTGCATCACAAAAACAGAGTGGTTAAGAAAAGGTTTAGCACGCTTGCCTTCATTGCTTAGCCTTTTGAGTATAGGAGTAAATTTGTTGTGTTGAGGTCATATAAGATGTTGATAGGGCCTCCTCTGGACTACTGGTACACTTCTAGTTGTCTAGTTAAAGGAAGGATATTATTAAGCTAAGAGGGTTCAGAAGAGATTTGCCAAGACATTGCTGGGAATGGAAGATTTGAGTTATAAGGAGAGCTTGATTAGGCTGGCACTGTATTCACTGGAATGTAGGAGGTTGAGGCGTGACCTTGTAGAGGTTTATAAAATCATGATGGGTATAGACAGACTGGGGTGGAAGATTTCAAGACAAAAGGCACATTTTTAAGGTGAAATGAGAAAGATTTAAAAAAGATATGAGGCAATCTTTTACACAGTTATTTGCATATGAAATGAACTTCCAGGGGAAGTCATGGATGTGGGTACAGTTACAACACTTAGAAGACATTTAGATAAGTAAATGAATAAGAAATGTTTGGAGGGATATGTGCCAAGCGCTGCAGGTGGGGCTAGTTTGGGATTATGGTCAGCTTGGAAAGGTGGACCGAAGGGTCTGTTTTCTTGCTATGTGACTCAAATGACTGTATCATCAATTATTCTAATAGCGAAAATAGAGACTGTTTCCACAGGTGACCTTTCAAATGTTACCCTCCCTTTTGCTCTAAATATATTGCTAACGTCTGTGTGAAGAACGCTAAGGCATTTTTCAACCTTGAATATTCTACACAATTGCTTGTTATTTCTTATCATTTGCTGCCATCCTTCCATTGCTCCTACCATTCAAATGTCATTTATCCACCTTGGAGACAGGAGGTTTAAAAATTAGTACAATTCAGTTGCAAAATTGTCCTGTCTCAGATAATCTCCAGTCACTGTTAGCCATATAGCTAAGGCACAGTTATGATAATCCATTTGGAACAAATGGAAATCAATGAACCTGGAGAGGAAAAAAGTTTCAAAACCCTTATATTGGAAACATTGAAGTAATCTTTTTGACCAGTATTATGTAACCACATAGACATAACCTAAAAACCCAGAGCCAAAGAGGGAAGATATTTGAAAGGGTGACCAAATGATCGGTCAAAAGTGGATTTTAAAGGGGGTCCTAAAAAGTAGGGAGGACAGGCAACTGATCCAAGAGGAAACTCGTATGTATCATGGTGAAGTTCATGGAAACATAACCACCAAAGGTACACTGAAAAGAGGGCATTCTAGAGATCAAATTCAGAGTTTAAGGTTGCATTGCAGGTTAAATTTTCAGAAGGCACTTGATAAGGCACCACATGCAAAGGCTACTTAATGAGATAAGATAATGTTGGAGATAGAATATTGGCTTGGACAGAGGACTGTTTAATTAATAGGAGGCAGAGAGTTAGGATAAGGAGGTTCATTCAGGATGGTGTACCACAGGGATCAATGCTAGGCCATAATTATTTACTTCCTGAAGAAGGGCAAAACATCGATTCTCCTGCTCCTTTGATGCTGCCTGACCTGCTGCGCTTTTCCAGCAACACATTTTTTTAGCCATAATTATTTACTGTATATTAATTATTTGTAGGAGGAAAGTTAATGTACTGTGGCCAAGTTTGCAGATGACACAAAAGTAGCTTGGCAGTAAGGATTACACAAAGAGTCTGTAGACAGATATAAACAGATTTAAAAGACTGGGTAAAAACTTGGCTTAGTTAGTATAATGTGGGAAAATGTGAAGTTATACTATTTTGTAGGATGAATAGAGGAGTGGTATGGTACTTAAATGGAGAGGGACTGAATAAGTCTATAACACAGCGATTTGAGATTCTATGTGTGTGAATCACAAAAGCAAGCATCCAGTTCAGTGGGTAATGGGGAGCCAAATGGAATGTTGGCCTTTATTTCAAAGGAACTAGCATATAAAAATATGTAATACTGAACAGATTTAGGTCCTTCATCTAAGGGAAGATACACTAATATTGGAGACAACCAGAGAAAGTTCACTAAGCCGTTTCCTGGTACGGAGACACCATCTTATGAGAAGTTGTGTAATTTGGGTCTGTACTCATTGGAGAGTGAATCTAATTGAAAAATGCAAGATTATTAGGGAACTTGACAGGGTAGATTCAAAAAGGTTGTTTCCCATTTGGAGAGTCTAGAACCAGGGATATAATCTCAGAATAAGGAGTCACATATTTAAGACAGTGATAAGGAAGAAATTCTTCCTCCGAGAGTAGTGAATCTATGGAATTCTTAACCACAGACAGCTGTAGAGGTTGCTTGTTAAGGATATTGACTGAGATTTTTAATCCGTAAGAGAATTGAGCGTTATGGGGAAAAAACAGTGAAGTGGAGTTGAAGATTATGTAATGAGCCATGATCTTCTTAAATGGCAGAGCAGATTTGATGGGTTGATTGGCCTTGGTCTGCTTTTATATCTTCTAGCCTTAGATTTTCCAGTTTTGTACGTTCTTGTTGAATGTTTGCATGCTTCTTCCCAATATACTTGCATAAGAAGGATAGGTGGGTAGAGCTAATGTTAGTAATTTGTCTAAATTTCCAGAAAAGATACCTTGAAAATGAAGAAATGGTGGTTCAAAGATGTAGTGTTGAAGTGAGAGCAAATTATAAATATAAGGGACTCTGCTCCAGAAAGTTGTCAGCCATGTGTATTGTAAAGATAGTTTACAAGGTGGGGAGGTTGTCCACCTGGGCATGGGGCAATATATATACTTTGGAAAGAATTGAAGGATCAGGAAGAACCCAGTAGTATCAGTAGGTAGCTGTGTCTAATGGGGTCAGAAAATTATGTTTAAGTCTTATTCCGAAGACTTGTGCACATAATCTACACTGACATTTAAGAGCAAAAAGAATGCTGCAAGACCAGAGGTAACCTCTTTTGAATAAGATGTTAACCAAGTCCCCATCTGTCTTCTTTAGAGTGTCATAAAAGTTGAAGAAGATGAGGGTATTTATTTCAATGTCTGGCCAATACTTGACAAAACAAAAACACAAAAAGACTGCAAATCTTGGAAATCAGAAACAAAAACAGAAACTATTGGAAATTCTGCAGAAGGGCGAATGGACCCAAAAACGTTAACTCTGATTTCACTCCGCAGTGCTGCCAGACCTGCTGAGATTTTCCAGCAATTTCTGTTTTTGTTTCTAGCCAATACTTAGTCCTTAATCATCTTGAACTTGGGTTACTTGTCATTATTACAACACAAGACCAGAATAGCATAGATGCTGAAAACCTTAAATAAGAGGAGAAGATGCTGGAAATTTTCATCAAGTGAGGCCTTTCCTCATTGTCGCTCTTCCTATTCAACAACTTACATTCAAGAAAATTTATTTTCTGTTAATTCTCTGTTGGCCTGCAAACCTATCAAATAGCGTGCTTCAGCGTAATACTGTACCTGTCAGTTGCATAAAGTCCATGTTCAGCAAGACAGACTAGTCCCTTGATGCATCACTCAATACATAAATGCACCTGTTTGATTTCCACAGCTCCCCTTCAACATCACACTTCTTAAAAGTGGCTTTGGAAACACTTCTCTTTTAAATTTTTCACCTTTTTAAAGGAATGATTTTTGTATTGATTGACTTGTATTCCCACAAATATGTAGCCTGGAGACCAATGAGGGCATTTACTCTAAAATCTTGATCTCAAAGTTTCTCTTTGAAATGCTTAGCCACTAATCTCATTCTAGCCATATTCTTTTTCTGTGTTGTACAAGCTTGTGATAAGATTTACTGTCCTCTAACTTGTACTTCAGAGCAATGACTAAATTCCTTCAAACTCTCCAACTCTATTTGTTCTTTTATTACATTATTACTCTTTTCCTTTTATTACTTTATCGTAGATTGTGTTTGTCACCAATCTCTACTAATCATAAAATTCTTAAATTGTTCTGCAGTCATTATTCTCTCACAGCCATAGTCAAGCTACAGCCTCTACTTCATCTCCTTGAGTTTCAGGGCTGCTGCTACAGGATCAGTCCTCAAAATTACCAGTACATATTGTTTCCTCGTGCCAGAGTCGCTCCCAGAAGCATTTTCTTGCTTTCCACATTTTCACCTAATTTTCCAGCCCATAGCTCTTAACTGTTGCCTATCACCTTGGCCATGTAGCCATGTATACATTTACTGGGACTTTCAGCAATGAGAGCAGGAATGAGGCTTTGTAAAGAGTGCAACAGAGACAAAGCAGGCACAGCAGCTTCATGAAGAGCAGCAAAGAGAATAGAATAAGCAAATAATGTGAGACAATGGTGACAGCAACTTCATAAAGATAAGTAGATTGTGAGAGAAGGATAGTGGCACTGGGAGATGTAAAAAAAACCTGTGACAGAGGGCCCTTTCAACTTGTTTCTACATGTCTGAAATGTGTGATGTCACAGGAAAATGGGTGATTGATAGGTGCTCGTTCTGTGTCTCCTTATTGGCCAAATTGTTGAACTCAGGTGATGTGATTACAGCCAAGATTACAGTTAAGGATTTTGCTGTTAACATGTTTAAAGACCTAAATTGATTGCCTGCCCAGTCATCTCTATTTTATGTAATTATAGCATTTGAAACTTATGGGCACCAATGGAATCCATGGTGACCACAATTGCAGCAAGTGTTGGCTGTTTGAGGAACTTTGGTTGAGAGTTAATGAATGGAAGTCCAAGCTGAGAATGCTATGGAATTTCTTCTCCCAGAGGATCGTGAATGTCTGGAATTCATTAGCCTAGAGAGTTGTAGAGGCTAGAGTACAAAGTATTTCAAAAGGAGGCAGTTTTTTTGAAATATTGGGGAGTTGAGCACTATGCGCAGCTGCACAAAAGAGAAATTGAGGTCTGGCAGATCAGCTATGATCTTGTTGAGTAGAGCCAGGCTTGAAGGGCCAAATAATCACTCCTCCTATTTCTTGTGTTCTGATGTGATCTTGGTGAAGCACACACAATCCTGAGGGGACTTGATAAAGGGATATTTTCCCACAAACAGGATTTTTTTTCACTTAGAGTTATTGTTACATCGAATTTGCTTCCTCAGAAAGCATTGGAGGTTGGTCCATTGAATTTATTCAAAAATGAGCAAAGTAGAGTTTTGACAACAGAATCAAAGAAACTGACTGGCAGAAATATGGTTGAGACCACATTTAGATCAGTCATGATCTTATTGAATGGCAAAGCAGTCTTTATAGGGCTCTGAAGGTTATTCCTGCTCCAAAGACCTATCCCTGTACCTATTTTAACCAGTTTGTTCTTATTACTATCCAGATGCAACTACTAACCAGCACTGTGTAATTAAATGGACCTGTACTGTTGTTGTTAGACTGAAGGTTTTTGTAATCAATATAATTCCCTCAGACTAATCAATAAGAAATAGGAACAGTAGTAGGCCATTTGGCCTCTCAAACATGTGCCACTGTTCAATAAGATTATGGCTGAGTTGACTTTCCTCATGTCCACTTTCCTGCCATTTCTGCATAACCCTTGATTCCTCTACTGATTAAGAATCATCATATTCAACTTCCAGACTTTCTATATTGGACATCAGTTTGAGAACCCTGTTGTTTTCCTTTGGACAATTTATTATGTAATGGTATTTTGAGTAAACTGTAAACCACTCGTTAATAATTCCCTGGAAATTCCTGCGGTTTATTCATTTCGAGAGGGAGATTTGGGGAGGGAATCCTAGAGCCTGGGGCCTGACCTGTTCTATGTGCAAGGTACAAGTAAAACAGTCATAAGATTATGTATATTCAGAGTGCTGAACCTCCTCTGAAAATTTCTTTTTCTCTTATTTCCTCCACAGATTGTTTCTGTCTGTTTACCTGTGGGAGGACAAATACGCAGATCAGTACTGAAGCTAGAAATAGTCAGTATACTGCAGATAGTGACATTTAGCAATGTCAGTTCACCATGAATGATAATTAAGTATAAAGTACCAATGTGATATCTAAAGCTGTCAGCACACCTTTCCAGCAATCCTATAGTGGTGGCAGCTTCAGCTGCAGCTCTACCTCCTATGCTCCCTAAGATCTGAACAGTCTTTTACAGTGCGAAAAAGCAGGCATATTGGAGTGTGAGGACTCAACGATTACTGCTGATGGAGTGTAGACATTGAAGAAGGAGACTGAGGGACAATAACTTGGGAACTTGCCATGTTATCTGTTAAAATGGAGATTTGAGGAGGAGACTGGAGCAAAAGCTATGTGTGAGACAGCAGAGAGTATCAATCAAATCAGTGATGTACAAAAGAATAAAGGAGGTGAGACAGTCATGACTACCATTTAAGAGTTTCCAGACAGTCACCTTCCTGGACCTTTATGAGGATATTGAACCTTTTTTGTGTTAATCTACAGAGTTGGGCACCACATTCAATCCTGCTGGCCTCTGCAATTTGTAGCTTTACCTACTTGAGGCTAGCTGAATTGCAGGCTCAGTTATAGCATGAATAATGAGGGCTGTAAGAATGTTTTATATTTTACTCTTTAACGGATGTACTGCTGGAGCTTCAGGGTGACCCAGCCTGCCTCAGAATCCAGGCACCCTTCTCAGCTTTTCCTGAATCGCCTGGCCCAAATTCCAATTCAGCCCACGCCTCAGGCTGAAAATAGGAAATGCAGGCAGCTGTTTTTAAAGGGTTGATTCATGGAGTCAGAATTTCTTGTGTCTCTATGCAATTCAGGGTACAACATTGGAACCTGGCTATGAAAAACAAGAAATGCCTCGATCTTAAAAATACTTTGTAAAATATTCAAACTATTGTCATTGTATGCTACCTTTGATTAGGCTGAACACTAAATATGAAATGCTGTTGAATAAGGTGACAATATGTAGTGAAGAACATGCAGTGAAGGCATTAGCTACCTGTCGAAGACAAACTTAGAATCTAGTTGATTTCAATATTCGATAATGCTAAAATTGTTCTCTCTCATGCTGTGCTCCTGTGCTATCACATTCCCATCACATGCTGGAAATTCCTGGTTATTTTTATCTTAACAAGCACTCAAAATAATGGGGTTAGTGCTTTCATTTTCCATTTGAATATTATGGTCAAATTTACAGATAACTCTGACCATCTAGCATTCAGTTAACAATGCAAACGTACAACACAGAATCTGCAGTAGAGAAAAGAGGCCATTCAGCCCATTGCATCTTTGATGACTCTTGAAAGAGCTATCCAATTAGTTCGACTCTCCTGCTCTTGTAGCCTTGCAAATTTCTCATTTTCTAGTATGTCTCCAATTCTATTGAAAAGATACAGTTAAATCTGCTTCCAACACCTTTTTAGGCAGTGGATTCTAGGCAATAACAATTTGCTACATAAATCTCTTCTGGATTCTATCTCTAATTTCTAACTCTCATGTCGGTACAAACAGTTTTTCCCCATTAATACTATAAAAGCACCTCAGAATTTTCAGTTCTAAAGAAGGATTACTTATTTTGAATCATTAACTCCACTTTCTCTCATTAGATGCTATCAGACATGCTGAGTTTCCCTGGCAATTTCTGTTTTTGTTTCAGTATTTCTATCAAATCTTCTCTTAGCCATCTCTGCACTATGAAGAATAGTTTCAGTTTCTTTACTGTTTCCTAAATCTGAAGTCCTTTACCTCTGGAACTATTTTGGTAAATGGTTACACTTAAGTACACTTTTCAAAGCCTTGATATCCATTTTTCCTGAAGTGTTGTACCCTGAATTGAACACAATGCTGCAGCAATGTCTAAGTAGTAATTTATAAAGTATCAGCAATATGGCATTGCTTTTCTCCTTGACGCCTCTATTTAGAATTCATACCATTTCATTTCTTTTTGCCTTATTTTGTTTTTCCTTACAAAATGCAATACTTGATTTTACTCTGGTGACATAGACAGATGTGTGACTGTGTCTCTGTCCTCTTAACATCTGTTACTACGTCCTTATTAGTTATTGTATTTTCAAGTCTTGTCACCTTTAAACTATATAAATAGCCAAACACTCAAACTTAAGAGCAAGATTGGAAGCCTGAAAATTTCTGGTAAATAGCCTTGACATTTACAGTAATATCAAGACATGTCAATTCAGGCAACCTGATTAGAGATGCAGAGTTTTTTGTGTGGCTTTTGTCTACATTCATTAATTTTAGCTGCAGAGCAACTCCAGTAATATTGGCAACATAAGAATATGGGTCAAATAGAGCTTTGCGATTATTCACCATGGCAACACTTGCTGAATGCGGTTGATCAAACATCAGGTGGGACAGTTTCCAACAGGCATCGTTCTGCAGTTACAATCATAACTAAACTATTTGTATAGTGGAAATTTACAAGATTCCTCAGGGTTACAGTTTAAACTGTGTATATACTTTAAGCATTTCATCTTATGTCCACGTTCCTGTACAAGGACATTAAATTAACCCCGTAGCTGACGTGCTAACATATATTTGCTTTCAGGGGAGTTGCTCACCCAGTACAAGAACAAGCTGTCCATAATTATCACATTTTCCTTTAAGTAATCCATTATGAGAATAAAAATAAATAAAGTTCTGAAACCAGAGAAATTATGTGGAAGTTTTGTCAAGAAATTAATAAGGGAGCAGGACGGCCTCCCTTATGGAATTGGCGGATCAATAACGAATAATAAGTCTCAACACTCTACCACTCCTCCGTTTGAGACAAAAAGAAAATCGACTTGTTGACCAAGCTTTTAGTTACCAGGTGTCATATTTTCAGATAGATATGATTCAATGTCATGATGTAAGCACAGAAACAGACCCTTCAATCCAACTCGTCCATGCCAACCAGATATCCTAAATGAATCTAGTCCCATTTGCCAGCATTTGGCCCATATCCCTCTTAAACCCTTCCTGTTCATATACCCACCCAGTTGCCTTTTATGTGTTGTAATTGTACCAGCCTCCAATACTTCCTCTGGCAGCTCATTCCTTACACACACCACCTTCTGCATGAAAATGTTGCCCATTAGGTCCCTTTTAAATCTTTCTCCTCTTACATCTATACCCTCTAGGTCTCCCCCACCCCAAGAGAAAGACCTTGTCTATTTACCCTATCCATGCCTCTCATGATTTTATAAACCCTCCATAAGGTCACCCCTCAGCCTTGCCTCCATGGAAAACAACCCCGTCTATTCAGTCCCTCCTGAGAGCTTAAACCCTCCAAACCTGGCATCATCCTTGTAAATCTTTTCTGAACCCTTTGAAGTTTCACAACATCCTTCCAATGGGAAGGAATTACACACAATATTCCCAAAGTGACCTAACCAATGACTTATACAGCCACAACATGACCCCCCAATTCCTGTACTCAATGCTCTGACCAATAAAGGAAAGCATACCAAACACCCCTTCACTATCCTAGCTACCTGCAACTCAATTTTCAAGGAGCTATGAACCTGCACTCCAAGGTCTCTTTATTCAGCAACACTCCCTAGGACCTTACCATTCAGTGTATCAGTCCTGCCCTGATTTGCCTTTCCAAATACAGGACTTCACGTTTATCTAAATTAAACTCCATCTGCCACTTCTCTGCCCATTGGCCCATCTGATCAAGATCCCATTGTACTCTGAGATAACCTTCCACGCTGCCCACTACACCTTCAATTTTGGTATCATCTGCAAATTTACTAACTATATCTCCTGTGTTCACATCCAAATCATTTATATAAATGATGAAAAGCAGTGGACTCAGCACCAATCTTTGTGACACACCACTAGTCACAGTCCTCCAGTCTGAAAGGCAATGCTCCACCGCCACTCCTACCTTTTGAGCCACTTCTGTATCCAAATGGCTAGTTCTCCCTATAATCAATGTGATCCAACCTTGCTCACCAGTCTACCATGAGGAACCTTGTTGAACGCTTTACCGAAGTCCATATAGATCACATCAATCACTCTGCCTTCATTAACCTCTTAATTACTACTTCAAAAAACTCAATAAAGTTTGTGAGACATGTTTCCCCCACACAAAACCATGTTGACTATCACTAATCTGTCCTTGCATTTCCAAATACATGTCCATCCTGTCCCTCAGGATTCCCTCCAACAACTTGCCCACCACTGATGCCATATTCCATCTGATATAGTTTTCCTTACTCGCGTAACCAGTTTATATCCCTCTGCAGACTCCGTGTCATCCTCACCATTTCCTTTCCATCTATTTTTCTGTCATTTGCAAACTTGACTGTAGTACATAAAGGTAAACAATAATGAAGTGGCTACACTAAAAAGCCATGGGCAGATGCGTTGAACATATTTCTGAGCTTCCTACTCCCATGGCCCTCAGTATACTTTGGAGCCACTCTCTCATATTAGAAACATACCTTTAGGAAGCAAAAATATAGCTCTTTAATAAAGTGTGTGCATACAAGTATATTATCTGTAACCATTGCCTGAGCAAGAGTGAATGAATCAAACTTTTTTTCCCTTTTTAGGTTAAGCAGAAAGAGAAAGGGAAGGCTCCAAATGCTGATCACTAGGAAAAGAGGGTAGGTATTGGCGCCAGTGAAGGAATTGGATTGAACTAACATTTTCATTCATCTCTGCTGGGATGCACGTTAAGGTGACCTTGGCACGTTACACATGAAAGTGCATGGACCAGAGAAGGAGGGTGCGTGTCTGTTCAGCTAAGTATCTCAAAACCAGCAGTTGAGTTGCTGAACCTACTCACCCACCATTCAGTCAGTCGGTCTTCACCCAGTCACTCAACACACACCTGCCCACTGCCACTAGCCCACCTGACTTTTATCTCTCCACACCCCGACCTCACCCTTGCCAATGTTTCATCTAACCATTATTTCCCTGCCCTACTGAATCCCATCGACCTCTCCAAACTTCATCGTTCAAGATGCCATCCCAGGCCTGCCCTAAAAGTAGCCTATGACTCCATCATCTTTACACCTATTGAACTCTCAATGTCCACAGCCATCTCTGATAGCCTAATTGACATTCATATTTTCCCCAAGCCATTGTCTCCGAAAGCCTCCCATCCTTATCCAGTGCACTCAGTACCATGGCTTGGGGCCTTGGGCTGAGTTACTTCACTCACATTGTGCAGCCATGATCTTACTGAATAACAGCAAAAGCTAAACAGGATTGCAAGGCCTACTCCTGCAAAATAAAATGTTCATAGTTGCTCTCTAGACTGGTAATGAAAGACTTCATAGATGAGGTGTTGAGGTCTTGAACCCCTTGAATATTTATTTTATTTGTAAGGACACAGGTCCATGTGGGTGACCATGCCCAAGCAACTGTCTACATTTTAAACAATCCCAAGAAGATTTGAATTCCTGGGTGTAATAGCAGAGACAGTCCTCATATAGGACCTCCAGTGCACACAGTACATAGCCTCCAGTACACATGTTCAACCTCATCATTGGACGGTGCTTTACCCTGGTTCATCCTTAAGGTTTTCATCTACATTTGGTCAAAGTCTGCTCACGCTGCATGGAAAGAGATTCTTTAGTTTGAATATTTGTGACCATTCTTGGAGGCTTGGGAGGAAATGGAAGGTGGAAAGAGGAGAATATGTTGTCATGATTGAATGGCCTTACTTCCACTCATATAGTCTTATGATTCAGCTCGAGCTAACCACCTTGTTAAAGGTTTTGTGAAGATCTGTAGCTCGGGAAGTAGTTGGATTCGTTGTTGGTGTATTTGCTGAGCTGGTAAGTTTGTGGGCAGACGTTTCATCCTCTTTTCCAGGTGACATCATCAGTGCTGTGTTGCCTCCTGTGAAGTGCTGCTGTACTGTTTCGCATTGAATTGATGTGATTCCGTTTGAGCTGTTTCCGGTTGGTGTCGGTTCCGATTTTTACCTTGCAGCAGTCTGTATATCGGGTCCAGGTTAATGTGTTTGTTGATGGAGTCGGAGGATGCGCACCAGGCTTCCAGGAATTCCCTTGCTGTTCTTTGGTTAGCCTGACCTAGTATCATTGTCCTGTCAAACTTATGGTTCTTGTCCGTGTGTATGGAAACCAGGGAGAGTTGGTTGTGTTGCTTAGTTGCTAGTTGGTGTTCATGGATGCAGGTCGCTAGCTGTCTGCCTGTTTGCCCTACGTAGTGCTTAATGCACTCGCTGGATGGGACTTTGTAAATTACGTTTGTCCTACACATACTGGGTATTGGGTCCTTTATTCTGGTGAGCTGCTCTCTGTGTGGCTGTTGGTTTGTATGCTGTCAAGATCCCTAGTGATTGGAGCAGTTTAGTCGTCAGTTCCGAAATGTTTTAATATATGGGAGAGTAGCTGTTGTGTTGGGGCATGTCTTGTCTTCTTGGTGTTGCACATGAAGGTGCCTAATTAGGCACGATGTAGGACAAACAAGTAGACAGCTGCATCCAGGAACACCAACTAACAACTGAGCGACATAACCAACTCTCCCTCGTATCCATACACACGGACAACAAGAACTACAGGTTTGACTGAGACAATGATACTAGGTCAGGCTAACCAAAGAACAGCAAGGGAGTTCCTGAAAGCCTGGTGCTCATCCTCTGACTCCATCAACAAACTCATTGACCGGGACCCGATATACAAACCACTGCAGTGGAAAAAACGGAACCGGCATCAACCGGAAACAGTTCAAACGGAATCACATCAATTCAAAGCAGAACAGTACAGCAGCTCTTCACAGGGGGCAACACAGCACTGATGATGTCACCTAGAAAGGGGACCAAATGTCTGCACACAAGCTGACCAGCTCAGCGAACAGACCAACAACCAATCTAACAACCTTGTTTCATGAAACCCTGTGATACTTTTTTTGTACATGAGCTGTGTCTGCCACTGGCATTAATTGTTCCACCCTAATTTCTTGAAGTGGTGATAACGGGCTCTCTTTTTAAGTCACAGAAAACCTTTGTAATCAAATGATTTGTTTCTGAGTGAAGTTAAGACCCAGCTATGCTGTTGGTCTGTGGTCACTTTATAGTCAGATTGTGTAAAGACAACAGGTTTCCTTCCTTAAGGTGTAGCAGTTTGTTTTTAGGGCAATCCAACAGCTTCAGGATCATGTTTACGAACTTCATATAACTTCTCAACTTTTTTCTTTAATAATTCAAGGTCTCAAATTTCCATGGCAAGATTTGAAAAATGCTGTCTGGAAAACTTGACCAGATTATCACTCTTAATCTCTGTGCTTTAAAAAGATTCCTCCAATTCAGTGAATACTTGTTTACAGACACTTAATGGTTACATGACAAACATGTCAGCCTTCAGCCCAAGGCAAGCTTCTGACTTTGCACTATGATCCTTTCCTTCATAATTACAGGAAGGCTATCCTTTTCAAATGGGTAATGGGAATTACATTTTCTTTGGCTCTCCTTGAAGATTTTACTCTATCACATGGCACCCAGTCGGAATCTTGTACATACGTTCTTGTTATTTGGGAGTCTATCACTGTGTCGTCAAAAATGCTATCGAACTTCACAATCTGCTTTGTAAAACTCAGTTTGGTTTGGGTCATTTCGTGTGAAGAAATATTCATGCCACGCAAATGCTAGGCAGTGACCATCTCCAATAACAGAGAATCTGGCTCTCTCCTGTTGACATTAATTAGCATTACCAATGTTAATACCAGAGTGATAATGATGATTAAATCTGTTTCAGGTATGTATGGACCAGGATATTGAGGATAACATCATTTCAATAGTGCCATAGGATATCCTGTGTCTCCCTCAGAGGACAAACTGGGACTTTGTTTAATATCTTATTCCAGATTAGTGCACCTACGGTGGTGCAACATTCTGTCACTATGTCGAACTGAGTTAATTACTCATTTTATGGTGCAGCAGTAGTGGTAGAACCTCTAGGCCAGTTAAAGCCCCACTTGCCCCAGATACTTATCATATGTCTGAACAGCTTGATCAAAAATATCTATTTAATACTCATGTCTTGGGAGCTGCTATCTGGTTGAAAGGCAAGTACTAATGCTGAGCCACAGCTGCCAATGAGGTTGAATTTCAGATCATGTTTCAATTGCTACAAAAAAACCTAATAGTTTCATTCTCTTTATGTCAATTAAGGTTTTGGGATCACTGCCGCTTTTCCCTACCAGTTAGGGTATGAATCTTTGTACAGTACTTTGAACTGTGCTGTTTTGTTGCCACCTTGTGGTTGGAGTTAAAAATCACACAACACCAAGTTAGAGTCCAACAGGTTTTTTTGGAAGCACTAGCTTTTGGAGCACTGCTGGTGCTCAAAAGCTAGTGCTTCCAAATAAACCGGTTGGACTATAACCTGGTGTTGTGTCATTTTTAACTTTGTACACCCCAGTCTAACACCAGCATCTCCGAATCATGACCTTGTGGTTGATGTGTGATGTAAAGGTAGAATGGTGAAGGAATTCCAATGACAGGTGAATTTGGATAACAAAAAAAGACAGTTCTCGTTACAGGTTTTAAAATTAGGCGTTTTTCAGGTTTTGATTTAATGTCAAATTCAGGAAAAAGAATTTGACTCAAGTGTAGAGAAAATTGGTGAAATATGCGTAATGGTAAAGTCCTGCGGAGTATTGGTGAACAGAGACCTTGGAGTGCAGATTCATAGTTTCTTGAAAGTGGAGTTACAGGTAGATAGGATAGTGAAGAAGGAGTTTGGTATGCTTTATTTGTCAGAGTATCGAATATAGGAGTTGGGAGGTCATGCTGTGGCTTTACAGGACGTTGGTTAGGCCACTTTTGGAATGTGGTGTGCAGTTCTGGTGTCACTCCTATCAGAAAGATTTACAAGTATGTTGCCAGGGTTGAAGAGTTTGAGCTGTAGGGAGAGGCCGAACAGACTAGGGCTGTTTTCCTGGAGCGTCAGAGGTTGAGGGGTGACCTTCTAGGGTTTGTAAAATCATGACGGGCATGGATAAGGTAAATAGACAAGATCTTTTCCCTAGACTGGGTGAGTCCAGAACTAGAGTGGGTGAGAGGGGAGAAATGTAAAAGGGACCTAAGGGGCAACTTTTTCACACAGATGGTAGTGTATGCTTGGAATGAGCTTCCAGAGGAAGTGGTGGAGACTGGTACAATTACAGCATTTAAAAGGGATCTGGACGGGTATATGAATAGGAAGGGCTTAAGAGGGATATGGACCAATTGGGACTAGATTAGTTAGGATATCTGGTCACCACGGATGAGTTGGACTGAAGAGTCTGTTTCCATGCTGTACGTCCAGAACACTCACATTTTATTTGGAACATTTCTGTTTCATTCACTCCTTGGATTTGAGTGTTGCTGATTGCCCACCCTAAATTACCTTCTCAACCTGCTGCAGTGCATATGATGTTAGTATACACAGTGCTTTTTGGGAGGATTTTTGACCTGTCTACAGTAAATGAATGGCAGTACAAGTGGCCATGTCTGGCGAGTGGAATTTGCAAGGTATTTCTTTCTGCTTTTTGTTCTTTTGAGATGGCTGAGGCCATAAGTATGGAAGATGTTGTTCAAAGAGCCTTAGTGAACTGTTGCAGTTCATTTTGTAAATAGTATGCACTTTGTACCAGTGGTGGAGTGAGTGAATGTATAAGGTGGATGGGGCGTGGATCAAGTGGGCTCCTTTTAAGTTGAGTGCAATTGAGCATCTTGAACGTTTTTGGAGCTGTATTCATCCAGGCAAGGAAAGACGTTTCTGTGGCCAGCAGAGAAAAATCAGAATGGTATGTTGCTTCCCTGGTGCCAGGATCAAAGATATCTCAGAGAGGGTGCAGAATGTTCTCAACGGGGAGAGGGGCCAGCAAGAGGTCATTGTCCACTTTGGAACCAACGACATAGGAAGGGAAAAGGTTGAGATTCTGAAGAGAGATTACAGAGAGTTAGGCAGGAATTTAAAAAGGAGGTCCTCGAGATTAGTAATATCTGGATTACTTCCCGGTGCTACAGGCTAGTGAGGGCAGGATCAGGAGGATAGAGCAGATGAATGCATGGCTGAGGAGCTGGTGTATAGGAGAAGAATTCACATTTTTGGACCATTGGAATCACTTTTGGGGTCGAAGTGACCTGTACAAGAAGGACGGATTGCACCTAAATTGGAAGGGGACTAATATACTGGCAGGGAAATTTGCTAGAGCTGCCCGGGAGGATTTAAACTAGTAAGGTGGGAGCCAGGGAGATAGTGAGGAAAGAGATCAACCTTAGATTGGTACAGTTGAGAACAGAAGTGAGTCAAACAGTCAGGGCAGGCAGGGAGAAGGTAGGACTAATAAATTAAATTGCATTTATTTCAATGCAAGGGGCCTAACAGGGAAGACAGATGAACTCAGGGCATGGTTAGGAACATGGGACTGGGATATCATAGCAATTACAGAAACATGGTTCAGGGATGGGCAGGACTAGCAGCTTAATGTTCCAGGATACAAATTCTATAAGAAGGATAGAAAGGGAGGCAAGAGAGGCGGGGGAGTGGCGTTTTTGATCAGGGATAACATTGCAGCTGTGCTGAGGGAGGATATCCCCGGAAATACATCCAGGGAAGTTATTTGGGTGGAACTGAGAAATAAGAAAGGGATGATCACCTTATTGGGATTGTATTAATGACCCCCTAATAATCAGAGGGAAATTGAGAAACAAACTTGTAAGGAGATCTCAGCTATCTGTAAGAATAATAGGGTGGTTATGTTGGGGAATTTAACTTTCTGAACATAGACTGGGACTGCTGTAATGTTAAGGGTTTTGATGGAGAGGAATTTGTTAAGTGTGTACAAGACAATTTTCTGTTTCAGTATGTGGATGTACCTGCTAGAGAAGGTGCAAAACTTGACCTACTCTTGGGAAATAAGGCAGGGCAGGTGACTGAGGTGTCAGTGGGGGAGCACTTTGGGGCAGCAACCAAAATTCTATTAGATTTAAAATAGTGATGGAAAAGGATAGACCAGATTAGATTAGATTACTTACAGTGTGGAAACAGGCCCTTCAGCCCAACAAATCCACACCGACCCTCCGAAGAGCAACCCACCCAGACAATGGGCAACTTAGTGTGGCCAGTTCACCTAACCTGCACATCTTTGGACTGTGGGAGGAAACCGGAGCACCCAGAGGAAACCCACGCAGACACGGGGAGAATGTGCAAAAGTTGAAGTTCTAAATTGGAGAAAGACCAATTAGACAAGAACTTTCAAAAGCTGATTGGGGGCAGATGTTTGCAGGTAAAGGGACGGCTGGAAAATGGGAAGCCTTCAGAAATGAGATAACGAGAATCCAGAAAAAGTATATTCCTGTAAGGGTGAAATGAAAGGCTGGGAGGTATAGGGAATGCTGGATGACTAAAGAAATTGACGTATTGATTAAGAAAAAGAAGGAAGCAAATGTAAGGTACAGACAGGATAGATCGAGTAAATCATTAGAAGAGTATAAAGGCAGTAGGAGCATACTTAAGAGGGAAATCAGGAGGGCAAAAAGGGGACATGAAATAACTTTAGCAAATAGACTTAAGGAGAATCCAAAGGGATATATTTTACAAATATATTAAGGACAAAAGATAATCAGGGAGAGAATAGGGCCCCATAAAGATCAGCAAGGTGGCTTTTGTGTGGAGCCACAGAAAATGGGGGAGATACTAAATTAGTATTTTGCATCAGTATTTACTGTGGAAAAGGAGATGGAAGATATAGAAAGTAGAGAAATAGATGGTGACACCTTGCAAAATGTCCATATTACAGAGGAGTATGGGCTGGATGTCTTGAAACGCATAAAGGTAAATAAATCCCCAGGACCTGATCAGGTGTACCCTAGAACTCTGTGGGAAGCTCAAGAAGTAATTGCTGGGCCTCTTGCTGAGATATTTGTATCATCGATAGTCACAGGTGAGGTGCTGGAAGACTGGAGGTTGGCAAACGTGGTGCCACTGTTTAAGAAGGGCGGTAAAGACAAGCCAAGGAACTATAGACCAGTGAGCCTGACCTCAGTGGTGGGCAAGTTGTTGAAGGGAATCCTGAGGCACAGGATGTACATGTATTTGGAAAGACAAGGATTGATTAGGGATAGTCAGCATGGTTTTGTGCGTGGGAAATCATGTCTCACAAACTTGATTGAGTTTTTTGAAGAAGTAACAAAGACGATTGATGAGGGCAGAGCAGTAGATGTGATCTATATGGACTTCAGTAAGGCATTTGACGAGGTTCCCCATGGGAGACTGATTAGCAAGGTTAGATCTCATGGAATATAGGAAGAACTAGCCATTTGGATACAGAACTGGCTCAAAGGTAGAAGACAGAGGATGGTGGTGGAGGGATGTTTTTCAGACTGGAGGCCTGTAACCAGTGGAGTGCCACAAGGATCAGTGCTGGGTCCTGTACTTTTTGTCATTTACACAAATGATTTGGATGTGAGCATAAGAGGTACAGTTAGTAAGTTTGCAGATGACACCAAAATTGGAGGTGTAGTGGACAGGGAAGACCTCAGATTACAACAGGACCTGGACCAGATGGGCCAATGGGCCGAGAAGTGGCAGATGGAGTTTAATTCAGATAAATGCGAGGTGCTGCATTTTGGGAAAGCAAATCTTAGCATACACTTAAATCATACACTTAATGGTAAGGTCCTATGGAGTTTTGCTGAACAAAGAGACCTTGGAGTGCAGGTTCGTAGCTCCTTGAAAGTGGAGTCGCTGGTAGATATGATAGTGAAGAAGGCGTTTGGTATGCATTCCTTTATTGGTCAGAGTGTTGAGTACAGGAGTTGGGAGGCCATGTTGCAGCTGTACAGGACATTGGTTAGGCCACTGTTGGAATATTGCGTGCAATTCTGGTCTCCTTCCTATCGGAAAGATGTTGTGAAACTTGAAAGGGTTCAGAAAAGATTTACAAGGATGTTGCCAGGGTTGGAGGATTTGAGCTATAGGGAGAGTTTGAATAGGCTGGGGCTGTTTCCCTGGAGCATCAGAGACTGTGGGGTGACCTTACAGAGGTTTACAAAATCATGAGGGGCATAGATAGGATAAATAGGCAAAGTCTTTTCCCTGGGCTGGGGGAGTCCAGAACTAGAGGGCATAGGCTTAGGGTGAGAGGGGGAAGATATAAAAGGGACCTCAGGGGCAACCTTTTCATGCAGAGGGTGGTATGTATATGGAATGAGTTGCCAGAGGAAGTGGTGGAGGCTGGTACAATTGCAACATTTAGAAGGCTTTTGGATGGGTATATGAATAGGAAGGGATATGGAGCGATATGGGCCGGGTGCTGGCAGGTGGGACTAGATTGGGTTGGTAAATCTGGTCGGCATGGACGGCTTGGACCGAAGGGTCTGTTTCCATGCTGTACATCTCTATATTCTTGAGGCAAAAGTGAGGACTGCAGATGCTGGAGGTCAGAGTCAAGATTAGAGTGGTGGCGGAAAAGCACAGTAGGTCAGGCAGCATCTGAGGAAGAGGAGAATCAATGTTTCAGGCAATGGCCTTTCATCAGGAATCATGTTCTTGAGTTCTGTCTTGTAACCGGTGGAAAGACTTTGGACAGTCAGGAAGTGAGTTACACATCATAAGATTCTCACCTCTGACCTCTCCTTGTAGCTTTGGTATTTGTATGGCTGGCAAAGTTAGGTTCCTGGTCAGCAGTAACTCTCAGGATCTTGATGGTGGAAGATTCAGTAGGTAATTTTATTAAATGCCTTGGAGAGATGGTTAGATTCTCTCAAGTGCAGATGGTCATCGCTACTATTCGTATTATACAAATTTCTTCTGACATGGAAAATGGGTGTCATTGGTGTTAGACTGCCTGTCCCTAATTGCCTTGAAATGTTTGGTTCTCTGGGCATTTTCCGGGGGCAGTTAAGAATCAACCACATTTCTGTGTTCTTGAATCTTCTGTAAAGAGTATCCATAAATCAGGATATTTTTTAACACGATCAACACACCATTAGGCTAAATTAAGACAAAGAACTGCGGATGTTGGAAATATAAAACAAAAGCAAATGTTAGGGAAGGCATTGTGGTATTATCGCTGGACTATAAATGCAGAAACTCAGCATTCTGGGGAATTTGAATTCAATATATTAACAAAAAGACTGACATTAAGAATTTGCCGAAGACCATGAAACCGTTGCCGATTGTCAGAAAAACCCATCTGGCTTACTAATGTTCTTCAGGAAGAGAAACTGACAACCTTACCTAGTCTGGTCCACATGTGACTCCAGACCTACAGCAATGTGGTTGACGCTTAACTGCCCTCTGGGCAATTAGAGTCAGGCAGTAAATCTTGGCCTGGCCAGAGACGCCTTTGTCCTGTGAATGAATAAAGAAAAAATAACACTCAGCAATTTGGTTGACCTTTTAACTGCCCTCTGAAATAACCAAGCAGGGCTCTAAGTTCCAGGGCAGCTAGCGACAGGCAATAAATGCTGGCCAGCCAACAATGCCCAATTCCCATAAGGGAATTAGTCTTCAGGTTGCCCATACGAGTTCAACACATGGCATGACATCGAACAATTCTTCTGCCGCCTTCGCCTCCGCGCCTACTTCTTCAACCAGGTTTCCCGCCCACCCTCTGAGACGCCTTCTCCCGCCTCCAACACACCCCATCCACCTGGACACCCCGTGCTGGCCTCTTACCTGCCCTCGATCTCTTCATAGCCAACTGCCGCCGCAACATTAACCGCCTCAACCTCTCCACCCGTCTCACCCACTCCAACCTCTCACCCTCAGAACGTGCAGCGCTCCACTCCCTCCGTTCCAATCCCAACCTCACTATCAAACCGGCAGACAAGGGAGGCGCGGTGGTAGTTTGGCGCACCGACCTTTACACTGCTGAGGCTAAACGCCAGCTCGCGGACGCCTCCTCCTACTGCCCCCTTGACCATGACCCCACCTCCCACCACCAAACCATCATCTCCCAGACCATCTATAACCTCATCACCTCAGGGGATCTCCCATCCACCGCCTCCAACTTCATAGTCCCACAACCCCGCACCGCCCGTTTCTATCTCCTGCCCAAAATCCACAAACCTGACTGCCCCGGCCGACCCATTGTCTCAGCCTGCTCCTGCCCCACCAAACTCATCTCTGCATACCTTGACACGGTCCTGCCCCACTTAGCCCAAGAACTCCACACCTACGTTCGGGACACCACCCACGCCCTCCTCCTCCTCCATGATTTTCGCTTCCCCGGTCCCCAACGCCTTATTTTCACCTGGACATCGAGTCCCTATACACCTCCATCCCCCATCACAAAGGACTCAAAGCCCTCTGCTTCTTCCTTTCCCGCCGACCCAACCAGTACCCTTCCACTGACACCCTCCTTCGACTGACTGAACTGGTCCTCACCCTGAACAACTTCTCTTTCCAATCCTCCCACTTCCTCCAAACCAAAGGAGTAGCCATGGGCACCCGCATGGGCCCCAGATCTGCCTGCCTCTTCGTAGGATATGTGGAACAGTCCATCTTCTGCAGCTACACTGGCACCACCCCCCATCTTTTCCTCCGCTACATCGATGACTGTATTGGCGCTGCCTCGTGCTCCCATGAGGAGGTTGAACAGTTCATCCACTTTACCAACACCTTCCACCCCGACCTCAAATTCGGCTGGACCGTCTCAGACTCCTCCCTCCCCCTCCTAGACCTCTCCATTTCTATCTCGGGTGACCGAATCAACACGGACATTTACTATAAACCGACCGACTCCCACAGCTACCTAGACTACACCTCCTCCCACCCTGCCCCCTGTAAAACTGCCATCCCATATTCCCAAATCCTTCGTCTCCGCCGCATCTGCTCCCAGGAGGACCAGTTCCAATACCGTACAACCCAGATGGCCTCCTTCTTCAAAGACCGCAATTTCCCCCCAGACGTGGTCGACGATGCTCTCCACCGCATCTCCTCCACTTCCCACTCCTCTGCCCTTGAGCCCCGCCCCTCCAACCGCCACCAGCACAAAACCCCGCTGGTCCTCACCTACCACCCCACCAACCTCCATATACAGCGTATCATCCGCCATCATTTCTGCCACCTCCAAACGGACCCCACCACCAGGGATATATTACCCTCCCCTCCCCTATCAGCGTTCCGAAAAGACCACTCCCTCCGTGACTCCCTCGTCAGGTCCACACCCCCCCACCAACCCAACCTCCACTCCTGGCACCTTCCCCTGCAACCGCAAGAAATGCAAAGCTTGCGCCCACACCTCCCCCCTTTACTTCCCTCCAAGGCCCCAAGGGATCTTTCCATATCCGCCACAAATTCACCTGCACCTCCACACACATCATTTACTGCATCCGCTGCACCCGATGTGGCCTCCTCTATATTGGGGAGACAGGCCGCCTACTTGCGGAACGTTTCAGAGAACACCTCTGGGACACCCAGACCAACCACCCCGTGGCTCAACACTTCAACTCCCCCTCCCACTCCACCAAGGACATGCGGGTCCTTGGAATCCTCCATCGCCAGACCATAGCAACACGATGGCTGGAGGAAGAGCACCTCATCTTCCGCCTAGGAACCCTCCAACCACAAGGGATGAACTCAGATTTCTCCAGTTTCCTCATTTCCCCTCACCCCCACCTTGTCTCAGTCAAATCCCTCGAACTCAGCACCGCCTTCCTAACCTGCAATCTTCTTCCTGACCTCTCCGCCCCCACTCCAGCCTATCACCCTCACCTTGACCTCCTTCCACCTATCGCATTTCCAACGCCCCTTCCCCAAGTCCCTCCTCCCTACCTTTTATCTTAGCCTGCTGGACACACTTTCCTCATTCCTGAAGAAGGGCTCATGCCCGAAATGTCGATTCTCCTGCGCCTTGGATGCTGCCTGACCTGCTGCGCTTTTCCAGCAACACATTTTCAGCTCTGATCTCCAGCATCTGCAGTCCTCACTTTCTCCACCATATGTTCCTCTGCTCCAGTTTTGGCAGGGTACTATAATACCCTAAATTTAGACAAACACCGGACTGTTGTCAAGGGCAGTCATTCTCACCTCATGTCTGGAATTCATACTTTATGTTTGTGTGGGCTTAGACCAAGGCTGTAATATGGTCAGGAGCTGACTGACCCTTGCATCTACAGGTTATTCCTAAACACTGCTAAATAACACTGGCCCAGATGCATTGTGATGATAACTGAAAATAAACTGTTGGGTAGTAATTTGCCAGATTATATTTGTACTGTTTTTTGTGTGCAGGATATACCTGGGCAATTTTCCACATTATTGGTTTGATGCCAAAGCTGTAACTATATTGGTGCAGCCAAATCTTTTAATTTGCAGCAGGAATGTTGTCACAGCTTCCGGTTGTTCCTTCATATCTTGTGGAGTCAATTAAATTTGCTAGACTGGATCTGTAATGTTTCAAACTGGGGACTAAAGTAAGGGCCTACAATTGATGACAAATACTTCTGGCTGAAGATGGTTGTGAGCGCTTTAGCCTTGTCTTTTGTACTGATATGCTGGGTTCCATTATCATTGAGGATAGGACATTCCCAGCTGTTTAACTGTCTGTATCATTTATGACTGCAAATGGCAGAACTGCAAGATTTTAACCCGGGAATGTACATAAAGTTAGGACTGGCTTGATTTGCTGATAGTTCCGTCAGTAGCACGTAACATAGCACTCATCCAGAGTAAATCTCATTACCTCAGACATGGTGCATGAGGCAAAGATGATACAACAATATGATGCCACAGATTTGAAGGAAGATAAAGCAGCATTCCATAATTTTTCAAAACCATTGATAATAGGTAGTGTAAACAAATGTTTTCCAAAATCCCAGCCTCTCTACCAAGACACATGGACACTTTTTTTAAAGTAAAGGTATCATGGTGTATGCAGCTAAAACAAGTCAATTGGGTGAATATGCATGATATAACTGGCTACTTAAAAAGATCCAAGTATCTGATGGCCTGACGATCCTCAGTCAGCACATTCTAAACCCATAACCACTTCCATCCATTTGGACAAGGGCAGTTGACCTAGTAGAACACTACTGCTTGTATGTTCCCTCCCAGCCACTCACCATCCTGACTTGGAAATATATTACTGTTCCTTCACTGGTGCTGGGTCAAAATCCTGGAATTCTCTCTCTAATGGCATTATGGTCAACCCACAGCAAGCGGACTGTGGTGGTTCAAGAAAGCAGCTCTCCACCACCTTTCTCAAGGGCAACTAGAGGTGGGCAGTAAATGCTGGCCAGCCAACAACACCCACATCCCATGAACGAACAAATAAATCATCTTTCTGTGCCCAACCTCACATCTGAGGAGCTGTCTGTAGAAACCGTGGTTAGCATATCAGACCAGGGAAGCTGAAATAAAAGCACTTTATAAGGGTGAGGGAAAAGACCTTTTTAGGAGAAAACCCATTGTGTAGCTCACTGTGGCCCACATGGATATATTTGACAGAATCCTTGGAGTCACTAGAGTCTTTAACTGTTCATGTTTAGACAGGAACTGTCCTCGTAGATCCAGGATATGCCCAGCTGTCAATGGGTAGATTTTAAGGAGCATCTTAATGGAGACCTTTAAAATGGAGAGAATTCCAAGTTCCTACATGAAATCAATGTACGTGATATCCAAATTATCGTACTTTCTTTACAATCTTCAGAGATAATATAATGTCAGTGAAAAGAATGTGCTCACACTAGTTCACATTAAAAATGAATTTTCCCACTTTGTAAAAATACATTCACGGCATGTGGGTGCTGCTGGCTGAACCAGTTTTTTTTTATTTACAGGATGAGGGCATTGCTGACTAGGCCAGCACTTATTGCCCATCCTTAATTGCACAGAGGGTAATTTAAAGTCAACCACATTGCTGTGGATCTGGAGTCACATGTAGTCCAGATGAGGTAAGAGTGGCATTTTCCCTCCCTAAAGGACATTAGTGAACCAGATGGGTTTTTCCAACAATCATTCATGGTCATTGTCAGATGTTTAATTCCACATTTTAAAAAAAATTAAATTAAAATTCCACCATCAGCTATGGAGAGATTTGAATCCAGGTTCCCCAAACATTCCCTAGGTCCCTGGATTAACAGTCCAGCAATAATACCACAAGGCCATTGCCTCCCCATGACTATTATGTATTTATTACTCATTCTGAACTGCCTTGAAGAAGACATTTATGTATCTTAATATTTTTCTATAAGTTTGAAAATCAATAAAGTATTCGGAGAAAAAGAAAATACTGTTCAATGATTTTTTTCTTCCCTTGTTGCTCACAACAGTGTATATGAAATTACCTTTGAATTCCTAGAGACCCAATGGGAACTCTGGAAGATTGGCACCTCCAGTAACTCTCTGTGGGTGCTTGGGTGTCTGTTAAATGTCAGGCAAGTATGCCTGCATTAGTGTACATCATTGGGATTGCTGTGTGACAAGGTTGCACAACAAGCCCTGTGATGTTCAGCATATTAGTGTCTTAGCTTTTAATAAGATGCAGAGTGATTTGTAAATAATTTGTAAATGCATCCTTGGTTAAACGGCTGGCATTATAAATATGCGCACACACCCCATCTGGATCTGACTACTCTACATTAGTGAGTTCTTTCAGTTCTCTCACTGTTTAACAAGCTGTTGAATAAACATTCAGCACCAGTGCTGTATAGAACATGGCTGAAGAATCAGAGTTATAAAGCATGAAAACAAACCCTTGAGTCCAACTTGTATCTGCCAACCAGATATCCTAAACTGATCGAGACCCATTTGCCAGCATTTGGCCCACATCTCTCTGAACTCTTCCTGTTTATGTACTCAAAAACATGTTTTTTAAATGTTGTAGTTAAACCTGCCTCCACCATCTCCTTGTGGTAGCTCATTTCATACCCATACATGACCCTCTGTGAAAAAATTGCCCCTTAGGTCTCTGTTAAATCTTTCCCCTCTCACTTTAAACCTCTGCCCTTTAGATTTGTACTTCCCTATCCTGGGGAAAACACCTTGGCTATTCAACCTATCCGTGCCTCTCATGATTTTATAAACCTTAACAAGGTCAACTCTCAGTCTTTGAATCTCTAGGGAAAAACACAGCCTATTCAGCCTCTCCCTATCTTTCAAACCCTCCAAATCTAACAATATCCTTGTAAATCTTTTCTGAACCCTTTCAGGTTTAACAATATCTTTCTAATAACAAGGAGACCTGAATTGAACACAATATTCTAAAAGTGGCTTCACCAATATCCTGTACAGCCTTATTCCAAGGTGGCACTGAAACAGGGAAAATCTTTGTGAGATCTCTGCAGTAGATCTTATTCTCACACTTCTGCACTTTTAATCCTCAATTCTAAGTCTGTCAAAACAACTAACATATTCTTAAATCGGTACGCTGCCCAACAGATTCAAGAACAGCTTCTCTGCTGTTTATTAGACTTCTGAATGGATCTCTCTAATTTCAAATCCAAAGTTGATCTTGCTTTTTGTGCACCTTCTTTGCAGCTGTAACTTTATTTCCTTGCTCTGTTCAATCACCCAAAGATCTTTGTACATTATGATCTGCCTGTACTGCACACAAAACAAAACTTCACTGTGCCTAGGTACATGTGACAACAACAAACCAAATCATAGCCTCAACATGACTCAACTTCTATACAGAGAAACCTCAATTATCCGGCATTTAATTACCCGAATTTCAGATTATCCAAATAAAATTGCAAGATCCCAATGCTTGGCTAAACTGTGTTATCCGACATTCGATTATCTGAACAAAATATTCTACACATTCTACACTCGTGTCATTCATATAATCGAGGTTCCTCTGTACTCAGTGCACTGACCAATGAAGGCAAGTGTGCTAAATACTGCCTTAAACGCCCTACAGCTCCACTTTCGAGGAACCGTGCACCTGCACCCTTCGGACATTTTGTTTGCCAATGCTCTTCAGTACCCTACCTTTAAGTGTATAAGTTATATTGCACCAAAATGCAACACCTTGCATTTATCTAAATTAAACTTCACCTGCCACTCAGCCCATTGGCCCATCTGATCAATCTCCCAATGTACTCTGAGATAGCCTTCTTCACTGTCCTTGACACCATCAAATTTGGTGTCACCTGTAAACTAAATAATCATAACTCCTATATACTCATCCAAATCATTTATATAAATGACAAAAGACAGTGGACCCAGCACTGATCCTTGAGGCACACCACCAGTCACAGACCTATGGTCTGAAAAACCACACCCTCTGTCTCCTTTCTTAAAGCCAATTTTGTATCCAACTTGTACCTAGCTCTCCTTGGATTTTCACTGCTAACCAGTCCACCATTTGGCTTACTACCATATTGACGTCTACCTTTCTAACTTCAAACTTCTTTGCACCTCTTCAAAAATCTCAATCAAGTTACTGAGACATGATTTCCCACGCACAAAGCATTGTTGACTATCCCTAATTAGTCCTTGCCTTTCTCCCCTTTGAAGCCTTCTTCTTTTCACCCCATCTTTGCAGCACCCTCCCTAACAGCATGTCTCTCCTCCCACCATTGTAGCCTTTCTGGCCAGGCCACCTCACCCCTTCCCAGCACCACAATTCTGATTTCTTATTCATCTTTCGGCCCTTCATCTCCACTACTTACTTTCTCACTGCTTCTCCTTTATCTGTCCAATTGGTCTTATTGAATCAGTGTAATACAGCATGGAAACAGGCCCTTCCCCTTCACTGTTTTGATCACAAAGCATTGCCCTGTGGTTTGAAGGGCAGTGCTTGTCACTGGTCACTCGGGTGTTTTCCTATCTTCCTGGTGGTGGAAATCGAATAAAGATTCGTGCACCTTGTGTCTCTCACTGTGTCTCACACCTGCACACACACACCATGGGTGCTGGGGAAAAAATAAGCACTACCGCAGTTAGGCGGTAGTGTGGGGGTTAAATTTTTAAAAATGGAAACACGCCCTTCGACTGAAACTGGTCTATGCTGACCATAGTGCCCACTCAGCGAGTTCTAATTGCCCACATATGAACCAGATCCCGCTAAAAACTTCCCATCCATGTACATATTCAAATGTTTTTTTAAATGTTGCTAGTGTACCTGTCAGAACCACTTTCTCTGGCAGACCATGTACTACTCTCTACATGAAGTTGTTGCCTCTTAGGCCCTCCTTGAATCTTTCACCTCTCACCTTAAACCTATGCGTTCTAGTTTTCAATTGCCCATCCCTGCAAAAAAGACTATCTGCATTCATCCTATCGATGTCCCTCATGATTTTATACACTTCGATAAGTCAACCCTTGTTCTCCTATGTGTCAAGGAATAAAATCCTATCCTGGCCAACCTTTGCCTTTAACTTCTGGCAACATCTTCATAAATCTTCTTTGCACTCTTTCTA
This sequence comes from Chiloscyllium punctatum, assembly GCF_047496795.1. Classification (NCBI taxonomy): domain Eukaryota; kingdom Metazoa; phylum Chordata; class Chondrichthyes; order Orectolobiformes; family Hemiscylliidae; genus Chiloscyllium; species Chiloscyllium punctatum. Next base: position 45,648,665 of record NC_092765.1, on the reverse strand, counting down.
GTTTAACTATGACTTTCCTTTGACAGGGTAGCCAAAACTGTACACAATACTCCCAAGTGTAGCCTTACCAATGACTTATACAACTGTAACATAACGTCCCAACTCCTATATTCAATATGGAGGAGCTGGTGTTGGACTGGGGTGGACAAAGTTAGAAAACACACAACACGAGGTTATAGTCCAACAGGTTTATTTGGAAACACTAGCTTTCAGAGTGCTGCTTCATCAGGTGGTTGTGGATCATAAGACACAATTTATAGCAAAAGATTAGTGTCATGCAACTGAAATGATATATTGAACAACCCTGGATTGTTGTTAAGTGTTTCATCTTTTAAAATGGGTTGCAGGTTTCAGTTCATTCATATGTAAATCCTAGAATGTCTTTTAAGTCACCCACACAACAATCATCAGACAGGGGTGTTCCCTCCCAGTCAGGGAACACTTCAGTGGTCAGGAACATTAGGCCTCGGATCTTCGGGTGACCATCCTACAAGGCGGAGTTTGGAATAGGCAACAAACCAAAGTGGTCGAGCAGAGGCTGATGGCCAAGTTCGGTAACCAAGAGGAGGGTTTCAATCGGGACCTTGGAGTCATGTCACACTACAGGTGACCCCACTACATTATACACTCTCTCTCACACACACATTCACTCAGATTCTCTCATACACATGCTTTCTCTTATAAACAGAAATACACCCCCACCCCTCGCACACACCCTCTCACAGGCTTATACTCCATCACTCCCACACACACACACACACACACACTCACAGGCACTCACACTCACGCACACTCTCTGTCATGCACGCGCACACACACGCATATAAGTCTGTGGGGTGAATTTTATTTGTAGAATTCTATTTGCCCACTTCCCATCTTATCAAGATCTCTCTGTAATTTTTGATAACCTTCTTACCTATCAGTGATACCTCCTAATTTTGTATCATTTGCAAACTTACTATTTACGCCTAGTACATTCGCATCCTGATCATTAATGTAGGTAAGAAAGGTCCCAGCACCGACCCCAGCAAACTACTAGTCTCAGGCCTCCAGTCTGAGAAATGACCTTCACCCTCTGCTTCCTACCATAGAGGCAATTTTGAATTCGATGAGCTAGCTCTCCCTGTATCCCACGTGACCTTCATGACTAGCCTGCCATGTAGGACCTTGTCAAAGGCCTTATTAAAGTCCATGTAGACAACATCTACTGCCCTACCCTGCTCTATCACTTTGGTTACCTCTTCAAAAATCTCGAAAAGATTTGTCAGACCTGACATCCTGCATACAAATCCCTGCTAACTATTCCTAATCAGACCTTGACTATCCAAATGTTGGTTGATCCTGTCCCCCAATATCCTCTCCAACAATTTGCCTACCACTGATGTCAGGCTCACTGGCCTGTAGTTCCCTGCCGTTCTTAAACAATGGAACATTAGCCACCCTCCAGTCTTCCAAAGCTTCACCAGTGGCTAAAGATAAAGCAAAAATTACTGCAAGGGCCTCCACGTTTTCTTCCCTAGCCTCCCACAACATCCGAGGATGGACCTGATGAGGTCCAGGGGATTTATCCACCTTAATGCGCCATAAGGCTGCAAACACCTCCTCTATCGTAATATGTATGCAGTCAAAAACATCCCCACTTGTTTCCCTTATTTCCTTAGCATCCCCGATTCTCTCCTCAGTAAACAGAGGAGAAATATTCATTAAACGTCTCCCCCATCTCCTGTGGCTCCACACAGACAGCCATGCTGATCTTTAAGGGGGGCTATTCTCTCCCTAGTCATCCGTTTACTCTCAATATGACTACAGTACCTCTTGGGAATATCTTTAACCTTAACTGCCAGATCCATCTCTTACCATCTTTTAGCTCCTCTGATTTCCCTCTTAAGTGCTCCTATACTTTTTATAGTTATCTTGGGATTCACTTGAGCCTGATAGCTTAAACCTAATGTATGCATTCTTCTTAGTTCTGACCAAAGCCTCAGTATCCCTAAACCTCCAGCATTTTCCTTCATCCTTCTCTCTCTTTGGGCTCTATCGCCACCTATTGTTTACTCCTTACACCCCTCCCCCACTCTATTTTTTTGCATAAACAACCCTTTCCTAGCTGCCATCTGAAGAAGGGCCAATGGACCTGAAACATTGACTCTGATTTCTCTCCACAGATACTGCCGGACCTGCTGAGCTTTATCCAGCAATTTCTGTTTTTGTTTCTGATTTTCAGCAACTACAGTTCTTTTGATTTTTTTTAATGAAGTTAGTGTTGGTGATTTAAGAAAACTACTGAGAAATTAGATGTGGTAAAACAAGAAAAACCAGTGGGGTTTATTAAAGTGGTAAAGGAGATCCCAGTGGAAGTTGAAGAGCCTGGTCAGAGGTTGGTTAATAAGAGAGTACTAGATCTCTTAAAATAATTTACTTATGTGGATAAGGTTTACTCTTGCACAAGGAGTAGGTAAAGAAATTAAAATTTTAAGAGATACAGGAGCAGGTCAATGTGCAAGAATGTACTTTGGAAGGAGCATTGCCAAAAAAGGTGGTAATAAGTTGAATCTATGGTGAGAAAATGAGTGCTGGAGCTTGGAGAGTCGGGTGAAGTGGAGGTCACAGAACACGCTGGAAGATCAAGAGCAAGAACACACAGTTCTCTTATAACTCTCCCTTCAACAGTGCCTCACAAACCCACAACATCTACCACTTCGAAGAACAAGTGCAGATTGTTGTAAAAGTATTAGTAGTGATCTTTCAGGAATCACTGGAGTCAGGGAGGGTGCCAAAGGACTGGAAAACGGCTAATGTAACACCCTCGTTTAAGAAGAGGGAGGAAGCTATAGACCAGTTAGCATGCACTTGGTCGTTGGTAAGATTTTAGAGCCCATTATTAAGACTGAGATTGCGGAGTAAATGGAATGCATGGTAAAATAAAGCTGAGTCAGTATGGTTTCAAGGGGCAGTCATACCTGACACATCTGTTAAAATGATTTAAAATGGTAACAAGAGCTAATGGGCGTGATTCGATTTCCAAATATATGCTGCTAAATAAGACAGAGTAATTGGTGTTAGTAGCAGCTGAGAATGGTGCAGCAGACTCAATCGGCTAAAGGACGTGGTTCTGCTCCTATATCTTATGGTCTGCTAGCACCGGGAGTATAACTAACTCAAGGTCAATGCAGTAACTGACCACCACTTTCTCAAGGGAAATAAGCAATCAACAAAAAATACTGGCTTTGTCAACAATTTAGGGATGACTAAGAAAGACTAGTTCTACACTAACTGAAAATGCACCCAACTTATTGTGAACACCTACAACATAAGATTTACTCTTAAAAACCAGGCACTGACTCAGAGTCTGGTTGGAGAAGGATGCCTTTCCCTTTGAAGGCGACCTTCCTGTCCCACATTACCCAAAACCCAAGTCATCACTGAATGTATTTACAAGCAGAATCACCCTTTTTGGGAATGGGAAAAGAATTGATACAAGTTTGTGTTTAGATCCAAGTATGTACAGTGACTTCAGAATTATTATGGTTGCTCAGCACAGTCATTGGGTTAGCAGTGCTTGCTATCAGCTGAATTAAATGTTCACACTTTCGACAAACACTTAAGATTCTGTCCTTGCCAACATGAACTCTGGATTCGGTTCTCTACCACATGACTGAAAGGGAGGTACACATGGACATGATATTCACTTTTAGTGGGGTTCAATTTTAAAAGAGATTCATACAAACTTTTGTTATATTTAATTATCAGTATGGATGTGAATGGCCTGTAGTATAATGGTAGTGACTGCAATGGAGTAAGTACCAGGTTGTGGGAGCATTTCCTTCTGCCATTCATTCTATTTACAATTGAAAAGGTGACACACCAGTGACAATACTTACCATCACCACCTACTATGATCAGCATTTGTTTCAAATACACATGGATCTTGCTGACCTATACAATAGGCACACAGAAACCATGGACATGGCGGCACTGGCTCTTAAGAAATCCACTCAATTATCCAATCACCTATTAGGAGCACAGACATAAACACAGCGGCAATGTTTGTGATAGCACTTGTATTTGTATATCATCCTTCCACATCTCAAAGATAACTTAGAATGCACCTGAAGAAATACTTGGAATTTGAAGTGCAAGTCACTGATCTGTTGTGGGATGTAGCAGCTGTTCAGCACAGCAAGATTCCAAGATAAAATCAATGTTTATGTAGAATCTGGACAGGAACTAGTAATTTCCATTGTTCCAAAACTGCCAAGGGAGCTGTACTGGCACAGTGACCACTGAAACAGCTGATACTGTGGTATGATGTTTCAAAGATGGTAACTCCAACAACACAGCTCCCTCTCAGTACTGTTCTGGAATTCAACCGGCCCACCCATTCCTCACTGGAGTGCGAAGCTTCCAACATGGTAATAAGGATTGCAGCCAGTCTTGCCAAGCATATCAGACCAACTGGGCAAGCAAATCCACACCCACAGTGATCAGTCACCATACTCCACTAAGCCCTGATGTCCAGTGCCCAAACACCACACTGTCCTGATAGCTACACCCTAAACACAAATCACTCCTGATCACCACACTCCCCAAACGTCACTGAGTCCAGATATCAAACCCAGTCCCATGCAATACCCCCAAATCAGATGCCCACTCTCCAGCCCTGATATCCACTCTCTCCAAACACCACCCAATTTGACTATCTAATTACCTGAAAAAAAGCAATCAGTTCAGATACCCGATACCCAACACCATCCCCCTCCCCCTCCCCCCACCAAAACATCAAGTTTGGATAACCAAGCCTCCAGCGCACAGTCATTATATTCACACATAAAACCCTAAACACCCGTCATGGTATCCACCCCTCCACACACCACTTAGTCCAGTTAATCAGTCTCTCAAACACTACAGTCCTCATATTCCCCACCCAAACACCACCCACTCCTGATGTACACACTTGCCATACACCATCCAGTCCTCATACACCCCAAACACAGCACTGTCCAAACCCCAACATCACCGAATTCTGACATTATCCTTTATGTCCCACTTGCATCACTGAGCTGTGATGGCACATCATCGCTACTTTTTTGATAGAAATTCTCTTCTCCCTCGATCTTTCCCTCCAAAGTTACGCACTTGGTGGATTTTCTGCAGTTGGTTCTGAACAGTCTCAATTATATCAATCTCATCTGGGATGTGAACATAACGTACATTTCTGCCAGTCACAAAAAAGTCATCCAAGTTCGACACTCTGCCCTGTCTGTCAGTATATGTAACCTCAGCTAGCCGGATGTTCATGAATGCATCAACGTTCACAAAGCGACCCTTCACGGAGCTCTCGTCCCTAAGCTCCACAGTGGTAACGTGATTATGTATCCCCTGGAGAAGTATGATGAGGCTGTTCTCTGCAATTGTTCGTTCTTTAATGGAATGGCTCAATGCCATAATGTTGACTCATAAACTCTATTCAGTTGATAGATGAGTACAAGGCCTAACTCAGGGACTCCAGACGGTAGGACTGCATGGAAAAAAGAAAAAGATCATGGAGAGTTTTCATCTAATACCCATTAATTTCAATTTTGTCAGATTGCACTGATGAGGACAAATTGAGGACTGCAGATACTGGAGCTCAGAGTCAAGAGTGTAGTGCTGGGAGAGCACAGCAGGTCAGGCAGCATCCAAGGAGACAGGTCATCTTCTTGTGGATTGTTTCAGAGAACATATCTGGAACACCCGCACCCACCACCATGTGCCTGAACACTTCAACTCTCCCTCCCATTTAGTCAAGGGCATACAGATCCTGGGCCTTGTCTACCGCCAAACCACCCGATGCCTGGTGGAGGAACATCTCATATTCCGCGTTGGGTCCCTGCAACCACACGGGATAAGTGTGAATTTCAACAGCTTCATTTCCCCTCTCCCTCACATTATCCCAATCCCAAGCCTCCAACTCAGCACCGCCCCCCGGACCCGTCCATCACTGCCCCCTCTGACCGAACACCTTCTTCCTCACCTTCATCCACCTATTGCTTTCCCAGCTACCTTGTGTCCCCCCTCCAACCCCACCCCACCCCACCCCCCCTCCCATTTATCTCTCAGCCCTGACCTACAAGCCGATGCTACCTGACCCTCTGTGCTTTTCCAGCACTACACTCCCAGGTTGCACTGATGTCCAATTTCTGCCTTAATTTCAAGGGTGATGATTGTCACCTTCCTCAGCTTGCACATATGTTCCAGCTGACTGCATAAATTCAGCAGCCTAGTGCAACACAAGCTCAAAAGTCACACGACACCTGGTTACAGTGCAACAGGTTTATTTGAAATCACAAGCTTTCAGAGCACCGACCCTTCGTGTCAGGAGAAGTCTGCTAAGGGGCAGTGCCCCCAAAAACTGGCGACTTAAAATAAACCTGTTGGACTATAAACTGTACCGTGTGACCTCTGACCTTGTAAAAACACCAGCAGCTCCACCTCATGAACACAAGCTGAGCAAAGTGATGAGTGGTTCATGGGGTTATTCAGCCTCACCATGACCTCGATAACCTGCCACTTGCTGATTTCCAAAGGAGCTGGGAGCTGAATGTGTCCTGAAGGGGCCCCACTGTGGCCATTCACTCACAGACAGGGAGCGGGCACCCATGTTGCAAAGGGATGCTCACTCCACCCACACGGCCCCCCCCAACGGAGGCAGCGGACAGCCCGCGCCCGCAGGGTAAGGGCTATCGGTCCCGGTCCCGGTCCCGGTCCGCGCAGCATCAACTCTCCGCTGAACCACTCACCGCTCCCCCCCGCAGGGCAGCCTCTCCCGGAGGGTCCCGTCTCCCGGGTAACGACAACTTCCGCCTCGAGGCTGTGGGCGGGGTAGTAACCGGAAGTACGTTTCCAGGGTTGCCCCGCTCCGGTGACGCAATGGGACAAGTACCCGGAAGTGGGAGCACGTGGTGGTCCTGGCCACGTGCCTCAGAATAGGCTGAGTGAGGGAGGGAGCTAACTCAGAATAACCCATAGAAAGACAGGCAAGAAAACTTAGACCAACTCGATCGATCTAGAGCAAAGTTTTATCTGTACTGGAAATTCACTGGAGAAATTCTTTTTTATATGAATGTGAAATATACTATTAATTAGTGTTAAAATGGAGGGTTTTTTTGGTCATTGGCTCATATCCAACAACAACATTTGCATTACAAAATTTATGTTGCAGCATCTCATTTTCCACTTGGGATCCCCACAGCCTTTAAGAATTCCATATCAAGCTCAATAATTTTAGGGCCTGAGCACCTTCCCCTATGTCTTTATGCAAACTCCCATAAACCAGGCCCACCTCTTCCTCTGCTACATTGATGACTGCATTGGCGCCACCTCGTGCTCCCGCGAGGAGGTTGAGCAATTCATCAACTTCACCAACACATTCCACCCTGACCTTAAATTTACCTGGACCATCTCTGACACCTCGCTCCCCTTCCTGGACCTCTCCATCTCCATTAGTGACGACCGACTTGACACTGACATTTTTTACAAACCCACTGACTCCCACAGTTACCTGGATTACACCTCTTCCCACCCTACCTCTTGGAAAAATGCCATCCCATATTCCCAATTTCTCCGCCTCCGCCGTATCTGCTCCCAGGAGGACCAGTTCCATAATAGAACACACCAGATGGCCTCCTTCTTTAGAGACCGCAATTTCCCTTCCCACATGGTTAAAGATGCCCTCCAACGCATCTCGTCCACATCCCGCACCTCTGCCCTCAAACCCCACCCCTCCAACCGTAACAAGGACAGAACGCCCCTGGTGCTCACCTTCCACCCTACAAACCTTTGCATAAACCAAATCATCCGCCGACATTTCCGCCACCTCCAAAAAGACCCCACCACCAGGGATATATTTCCCTCCCCACCCCTTTCCGCTTCCGCAAAGACCGTTCCCTCCGCGACTACCTGGTCAGGTCCACACCCCCCTACGACCCACCTTCCCATTCTGGCACTTTCCCCTGCCACTGCAGGAACTGTAAAACCTGTGCCCACACCTCCTCCCTCACCTCTATCCAAGGCCCTAAAGGAGCCTTCCACATCCATCAAAGTTTTACCTGCACATCCACTAATATCATTTATTGTATCCGTTGCTCCCGATGTGGTCTCCTCTACATTGGGGAGACTGGGCGCCTCTTAGCAGAGCGCTTTAGGGAACATCTCCGAGACACCCGCACCAATCAACCAAACCGCCCCGTGGCCCAACATTTCAACTCCCCCTCCCACTCTGCCGAGGACATGGAGGTCCTGAATCCTTCACCGCCGCTCCCTCACCACCAGACACCTGGAGGAAGAACGCCTCATCTTCCGTCTCGGAACACTTCAACCCCAAGGCATCAATGTGGACTTCAACAGCTTCCTCATTTCCCCTTCCCCCACCTCATCCTAGTTTCAAACTTCCAGCTCAGCACACTCTCCTTGACTGGTCCGGACTTGTCGAACCTGCCTATCTCCTTTTCCACCTATCCACTCCACCCTCTCCTCCTTGACCTATCACCTTCATCTCCTCCCGCACTCACCCATTGTATTCTATGCTACTCTCTCCCCACCCCCACCCTCCTCTAGCTTATCTCTCCATGCTTCAGGCTCACTGCCTTTATTCCTGATGAAGGGCTTTTGCCCGAATCGTCGATTTCGCTGCTCGTTGGATGCTGCCTGAACTGCTGTGCTCTTCCAGCACCACTAATCCAGTATTTGCTTTCCAGCATCTGCAGTCATTGTTTTTACCTCCTTGTCAATACATGGGCTACTACCACAAACAACCTATTGTCATCCACCAATGGTCCCCAGTAGCAGTTACTGATTTTACCATTCTGACTTTTCCCCATTCTGCTGCCCTTTTATTCTCTCACCCTAGGTTCATCCATTGTTTGCTTCTCTCCCAACCCCACCCAATCTTCAGCGTACAGTCATTCATCTGTATCCATGAGGGTTCCGTTCCCGAGAACCCCTGCAAATGATGACATTAGTGAGTGCAGACCTTGTTTAAAAATAGGTTAAAAGCTGTGATGTTGACTTTGGTTGTTACTTAGTTTTGGGGCAGATAGGCGAATGTACTGTATAGGTAAAAACAATGACTGCAGATGCTGGAAACCAGATTCTGGATTAGTGGTGCTGGAAGAGCACAACAGTTCAGGCAGCATCCGAGGAGCAGTAAAAGCCCTTCTGGCTTTTGCCCGAAACGTCGATTTTACTGCTCCTCGGATGCTGCCTGAACTGCTGTGCTCTTCCAGCACCACTAATCCAGAATGTACCTGTATATACTTTTCCAAGCTAAAATCAGTTCTGAAGAAGAATCTTTCCACCCAAAATATTAACTTTGCTTTCTTTTGTGAGAAACAAAGCTCACTCACTTCAAAACTTTCAGTCCGAGACAAGATCTGAAGCAATCAGTATGTTTATTATACGCTTGCAAGCGTGGTGCCTGAAATAAGGCACACAGAGTTTAGCAAGTACATATATAGGATTCACTACTCCCAACCCGGTGCCCATTACTATTGTGTATCTCTTGCCTTATCCAGCCTTGTGCATAACAAAGTACAAGTTTTACTCGGCCATTTCACCACATCCTGCTGTGGCCCACTGTTAGGTATATCCTTCTTCACTACTATCTACTTCCCCCACTTGTGTCATTTCCTCCCTTTCCCCAACCATATTGATCCTTATGACCTTTTAATTGGGGTTTGTTTTTGTGTTTTTGCAGAAGTGGGAAACAGATGCTTATAACTCCTGCTTGTACAAGCATATCTGGCTTAACCTACATCCTCACAGCACCTTATCTATTTGTCTGTAACATCTACCATCATTTGCAAGCACGTTTCATTCTTGCATGCACATTTTAGCTAATACAAAAACAGTTATATATTTCCTTCATATAGTTTTCATTCTTGTTGACTCAGCTCTTGGTTGAAACAATTATACACTGGTGTGAGTGCATTTACCTTGGTTAAGTAATTATGATTGCAGAAGTAACATTACTTTACCTATATCCCACAATTTCCCCCTTTTTCTTTAATTACCATTTGTTATCTTCTGCTATTTTCTTTTAAGCATCGCCCCCAAAATTCGCAAGCATCATTCCGGAGATTTCATCCATCTTAGTCTCACTCATTTCCTCTGGACATCTGGAGAGCAGCACCAGGCATATCTTACAAGTATTGAACAACTTCTGGAAGTTCATGTACACACATCAACAATCTTTCCCTCGTCCCCGATATGACCTCTTCAAAAAACCCCAAACATTTAGTTAGACATAATATTTACTTATCAAATCCATGCTGACTGTTCAAGATTGACCCAACTTTTTTTAACTATGACTGTTAATTCTATCACAAATAATTATTTCTTGAAGCTTCCCCACCACCTGAATTAAATGACTGGTCTGTAATTGTATCTTCCACGCTGGAGGCTTCCTGTCTCTATTTCTGATGAAGGGCTTTTGCCCGAATCATTGATTTTCCTGCTCCTCGGATGCTGCCTGACCTGCTGTGCTTTTCCAGCACCACTCTGACCTAAACAATTGTATCTTTACGTCCTTTTCTGAACAAGAGCGTGATGTTTGAAATTCTGCAGTCCTCCAGTACCACCCCAAAATCCAAGGAAGAACCCTCGAATCTTCAGAGAATGATCATGAGACTGGAGGTATAATACGCATGGGTGATCATTTCAGCAACAGCCAAACTGTGGCAGCAGCTAATCAGGTATGATGCTGGCCAGTTACAGGGCCTTACTGATTAAATGAACCTGCTTGTGGAAACTCTTTTCTGGGTTTCTTGTGAAATCAAGGTTGCCAACTTGCGGATCATGCTTCGACAGTTGCCAGAGAAATGACTGAATCTGTGGCAAAGCAACTGAGATTGTCACAGGAGAACAATGGCTTCAATTTTCTCATTTTTAGTTGGATAAACTATCTGGTGAAGCCTGACAAGTAGTGTGAGACATCAGAGACAGGCATCAGGAAGCCTGGTGTTGATGTGGAGATGGGTATCAGCACACTTGAGGAGACTGGTTAGCAAGGTTAGATCTCATGGAATACAGGGAGAATTAGCCATTTGGATACAGACCTGACTCAAAGGTAGAAGACAGAGGGTGGTGGTGGAGGGTTGTTTTTCAGACTGGAGGCCTGTGACCAGTGGAGTGCCACAAGGATTGGTGCTGGGCCCTCTACTTTTCATCGTTTATATTAATGATTTGGATTTGAGCATAAGAGGTACAGTTAGTAAGTTTGCAGATGACACCAAAATTGAGGTGTAGTGGACAGCGAAGAAGGTTACCTCAGAATACAATGGGATCTTGATCAGATGGGCCAATGGGCTGAGAAGTGGTGGATGGAGTTTAATTTAGATAAATGCAAGGTGCTGCATTTTGGGGAAAACATCTTAGCAGGACTTATACACTTAATGGTAAGGTCCTCAGGAGTTTTGCTGAACAAAGAGACCTTGGAGTGCAGGTTCATAGCTCCTTGAAAGTGGAGTCACAGGTAGATAGGATAGTGAAGAACGGATTTGGTATGCTTTCCTTTATTGGTCAGAGTATTGAGTTGGGAGGTCATGTTGTGGCTATACAGGACATTGGTTAGGCCACTGTTGGAATATTGCATGCAATTATAGTCTCCTTCCTATCGGAAAGATGTTGTGAAACTTGAAAGGGTTCAGAAAAGATTTACAAGGATGTTGCCAGGGTTGGAGGATTTGAGCTATAGGGAGAGGCTAAACAGGCTGGGGCTGTTTTCCCCGGAGCGTCGGAGGCTAAGGGGTGACCTAAAAGAGGTTTATAAAATCATGAGGGGCATGGATAGGATAAATAGACAAAGTCTTTTCCGTGGGGGGGGGGGGGGAGTCCAGAACTAGAGGGCATAGGTTTAGGGTGTGAGGGGAACGATATAAAAAAGACCTAAGGGGCAACCTTTTCACACAGAGGGTGGTTCGTTTGTGGAATGAGCTGCCAGAGGAAGTGGTGGAGGCTGGTACAATTGCAACATTTGAAAGGCATCTGGATGGGTATATGAATAGGAAGCGTTTGGAGGGATATGGGCCAAGTGCTGGCAGGTGGGACTAGATTGGGTTGGGATATCTGGTCGGCATGGGCGAGTTGGACTGAAGGGTCTGTTTCTGTGCTGTACATCTCAATGACTCTATGAGTAGAGAGGTGGCCATTCTAGTTAGAAAGAATCTCCCATTTAAGTTATGAGAGTGTATTAAAGATACACACAGGGGATTTGTAATGCTTAAAGCTCTGAAACATGGGGGAGAATACAGGATCTTAAATGTTTACTTAAATTGTCTAATGGTCCCTACGGTGGACAGATTGCCCAAAGGACTTCCAATAACTTCTTTGTGATTTAAGCGATTAAAGGATTTGTGTGCTGAACTGGGATAGGTAGATGCTTGGAGGCACCTTCACCCTACTGGTCGGGACTTCATGTTCTTCTCAAATCTGCATAAATGCCATACTAGGATTGATCTATTTTTGATCCCTGCAGCGCATTTGGGCTCAGTGATGTCATGTACAATTGGCAATATCACTATTTCCAATCACGCCCCAGTGTATTTAATGATTAATAGTAAGGATACTGTGGTAGGCTCGAGGCACTGGCAACTAGACCCCTTCATCCTCAAGGTTAGCAAGTTTTATTGAATTCATTTCCACTGAGTTCATGCCTTTTTTTAGATATTAATTCAGGCTCAGCCAGTAGCCCATCCATTCTTTGGGAAACAGCTAAAGCCTAAGCTAGAAGGTTGGTTATTTCCTACTCAGCCAGTAAGAAGCGGCATACGGGTGAGCAGCAACACTTGCTCGAGGTGCATCTGAAAGTAGCTGTAAAGGCTAACTTTGACAGGCCCTCGCTGGTTAAACTGTAGAGGTCTACGCTGAACGCCATGCTCACACAGACAACCAAGAGGGAGCTTACGTTTGCAAGTCAAAGGCTGTTTGAGCATGGGGATAAGCCGGGCAAGTACCCAGCATACCTGGATCGGAAAAGGTTTGCCTCCCGAGCCATTACCTTGATCACAGAGGACACTGGAAATTTAACCCATGATTCTAAAAGGATTAATACAGTATCCCGGAAATGTTACCCTTAACTATACCAGTCTGAAAGTTGTGAGGATGGGTGGCTTAGGCTGGAGACTTTTTTTAAGAATTTGACCTTCCAGGAGTGACCCCTGAACAAGAGTCTGTCCTCAATGCCCCATTGTCAGAGCAAAAAGTGCAGGAGGCTGTGAGGCAGCTCAGAATGGAAAGGCACTGGGTCCTGACAGAATCCCCAGTGAGTTCAATAAGGAATTTATAAGTATATTGTCAGGGCCGATGCTTAGTATGTTTAATGACTCACATAGTCATGGCCTCCTCCCACCGTCTCTAAAAGAGGCGAACATCTCTCTCTCATCCTTAAAAAAGGGAAGGCCCCGGAGGTCTGTGCTTCCTGTAGACCCACTTCGCTCCTGAATGTCGACTTCAAAATCCTATCCAAGACTCTGGCATTAAGGCTAGAAACTGTACTGCCCTCCATCATTAAGGAGGACAAGACGGGGTTCATAAAAGGTCGAATAATGTCAGGAGATTGCTTATCATAATCCAAGTATGTCAACAGTGATCGGTACAGGGATTGGTGATCTCCTTAGATGCAGAAACGGCATTTGGCAGGGTCAGGTGGCCATATCATTTTCATACTTTGAAGCGGTTTGGCCTGGGAGAGACCTTCATCAGGTGGGTGGAGGTTTTGTATAGTGATCCTCTTGCTGAGGTCCTCACCGATGGTGTATGGTCAAACAATTTTAATATTTGGAGGGGCAGTTGACAGGGCTGTCCCTAATCACTGTTGCTGTTTACATTGGTGATCAAACCACTAGCAGAGGCAATATGTAGAGATCCCAATATAATCGTTCCAGATGTAGGGACGAAGTCACATAATATTGCACTGTATGCAGACGACGTTCTTGTCTTCTTATCAAACCCAACAGTCTCAGTGCCACACCTGATGCAATGCATCAATTTATTTGGTGGCTTCTCGGGTTATAAGATCAATTTTATGAAGTCAGAGGCCATGCCCATAGGTGGTCTCCCGAGAGTGCCTGATTCTGAGGGCGGATCTCGGTTCCCCTTTAGATGGTTGCATGAGAGCTTTCTCTACTTAGATATATTTATTACTTCCATTTTTGATCAGCTACTTAAAGCCAACTTTTATCATTTATTCAACAGAATCAAGCAGGACCTTCATATTTGGGAGGTGCTTCCTCCGATCTCTTGGTTAGGTTGGATAGCCCTCATTAAAATGAACATTCTGCCCCGCCTGTTGTATCCTGTGCAAATGCTTCCTCTGCTTTTTACTAAGCAAATATTTAGAAGTCTGAACAGCCGGTTTAGTTCTTTTATTCTGGTATTGCAGGCGGCCCCTAATTAAATTGACTAAATTGCAGTTACCTGAAAGACTGGGAGGAGTGGGCCTCCCAGATATCAAAAACTATCAGTTAAGTTCAGTGCTATCTTACGTGAATGATTGGGCCGGGGGGGGACCCTCACTCACTTTGGTTGGACATTGAAGCACCTCAGGAAAGTTGCCCCCTTAGTAGCCTGCTGTTCTTAGACAAAATGACGACAGTTAAGGAGTATTGTCACAGCCCCAGTAGTCATCAATACTGTCATGGCATGGAGGACGATGCGTCAGGGTGTGGGGAATACTGCCAAAGCATCATTTTTGACACCCGTAGATGGTATACCAGGCTTTCAGCCAGGGATAATGGACTCTGGGTTTAAACTATGGGTAGGTAGGGATCTGTCTTGCCTGGGTGATTTATTCGAAGGGGACATACTGATGCCTTTTGACCAGTTGGCTCAGAAATATGAATTGCCCAGTGGGGATCTCTTCCATTTTTTTCAAATTAGAAATTTCACACAAAAAGAGACCACACTTCTAACTAATTCGTATAAGTCTGACATAGAGAAGGGGGTTGAGCGCTGAGGGTACACTTTCTGTAACCAATGTTTTGGGAGAGGGTCCCTCAGACGAGTCCAAACAGCTAAGGTATGGGAGAGGGAGCTGGACGTTCAGATTTCTTCTGAAGTATGGGAGGATCTCGATTTGCAACAGGACCCCCTCTTTGTGTTTGAAGATTCTCCAGAGGGTCCATTTGGCTCCAGACCGCCTCACTAAATTTAAAGCAGGAGAATCTCCGATGTGTCCAAATGCAAAGTGAGTTTGGGCACGCTCACTCCTTGTCTTTGGACCTGCCACAGACTGCGGGCATACTGGAGCACTGTGGTAGGTGAAATAGAGAAGGTCTTGGGGACGGAGGTGGAGATGAACCCAGAATCTCTTCTTCTTGGCTTTGTTAATTCACTTCCACACAAAAAAAGGCTTTTCAGTATCCTCACTTTCTATGCCAGAAGGAACATTCTATCAGGGTGGGTGTCGGACAATCCCCTGGGGCTGTCGGGCTGGCATAAGCTAGACATGGAGCACATCCCTTTGGATTTTCTTACAAGTATGGTGCACCATAAAACTGAGAATTTCTATAAGATGGGACAACCCTTTTTGGACTACCTGGGTACAGATGTGTCCGCCTTACTAGCAAGAGCCTTTATATAGCCATGGCAATTCTGTTTAGTGAATCTGGTATCCATAGTGGAGGAACTACAAACATATGAATATGTATAAATTTATGCGCTCGATGGTAGAGGGCTACTGCTCTGTTTCATTGAGCTGTTATCATTATTGTTATTGTTATGATTTCCTTTTTTAAGTTATTAGTTATTACTTATTTATCCATGTAATTAGTGTTTTTTTACATTGGTTTGAATTGTTTGGTTTTTCAAATATTCCGATCGGGTGTATAAGATTCTGAAAGGGGAGGGTGAACAGCCAGAAATCGTGTTACATATTGGCACCAATGATATAGCCAGGAAAAGGATCAAGGATATAAAAAGTGATTTCAGGGAGTTAGGGTGGAAGCTGCAGAGCAGGGCGAACAGAGTAGTGTCCTTGGGTTTACTACCGGTGCCACGAGATAGCGAGGCGAGGAACAGGGAGCGGGCACAGCTTAACACATGGCTGCGCAGCTGGTGTAGGAGGGAGGGCTTCAGATATGTAGATAATTGGGATGCCTTCTGGGGAAGGTGGGACCTGTACAAGAAGGACGGGTTGCACCTGAACTGGAAGGGGACCAATGTCCTTGGTGGAAGGTTTGCTCGAGTGGTTCAGGAGGGTTTAAACTAGTATGGCAGGGGGGTGGGAACCTGAGCTATATACCGGAGGTGAGAGTTGATGGAGATGAGGCAATAGCAAGAGGTAGCGCAGTCAGTGGGAAGGAATTTCCTGGGAAAGAACCAAGGGATCGGTTAAAGTGTGTTTGCTTTAATGCAAGGAGTATCAGGAATAAAAGTGATGAGCTTAGAGCATGGATCAGTACCTGGTGCTATGATGTTGTGGCCATAACAGGGACGTGGGTTTCTCAGGGGCAGGAATGGTTGCTGGATGGCCCAGGGTTTAGAACATTTCAAAAGAATAGGGAGGGGGAAAAAAAGAGGAGGGGGTGTAGCACTACTAATCAGAGAGGGTATCACAGTTACAGAAGTTACCATTGTCGAGGAGGGTCTGCCTACTGAGTCAGTATGGGTGGAAATTAGGAACAGTACGGGAGCAGTCACCTCATTAGGGTTTACTACAGGCCCCCCAGTAGCAGCAGGGAGATTGAAGAAAGCATAGGTTGGCAGATTTTGGAAAAGTGTGAATGTAGTAGGGTTGTTGTAATGGGTGACTTTAACTTTCCCAATATTGATTGGAACCTCCTTCGAGCAGATGGTTTGGAAGGAGCTGTTTTTGTAAAGTGTGTTCAGGAGGGTTTCCTAACTCAGTACGTTGACAGGCCGACGAGGGGAGAAGCCATTTTGGATTTGGTGCTCGGCAATGAGCCGGGGCAGGTGTCAGATCTTGCGGTGGGAGAGCATTTTGGGGATAGTGACCACAACTGCCTCACATTCTACATAGCTATGGAGAAGGAGAGAAGCAGGCACAATGGGAGGATATTTAATTGGGGAAAAAACAACTATGATACTATCAGACGTGAGTTGGGAAGCATAGACTGGGAGCAATTGTTCCATGGAAAGGGCACTATAGACATATGGAGACTGTTTAAGGAACAGTTGTTGCGAGTGATGCATAAATGTGTTCCTCTGAGACAGGCGAGAAGGGGTAAGATAAAGGAACCTTGGATGATGAGAGCGGAGGAGCTTCTCGTCAAAAGAAAGAAGGCAGCTTACGTAAGATGGAGGAAGCAAGGGTCTTGCTCAGCTCTAGAGGATTACAGGCAGGCGAGGAAGGAGCTCAAAAATGGTCTGAGGAGAGCCAGGAGGGGGCACGAAAAAGGCGTGGCAGGAAGGATTAGGGAGAATCCAAAGGCATTTTACACGTATGTGAGGAATAAGAGAATGATCAAAGAAAGAGTAGGGCCAACCAGGGATAGCATAGGGAACTTGTGTATACAGTCTGAGGAGGTAGGGGAAGCCCTAAATGAGTTTTTTGCTTCTGTCTTTACTAAAGAAAAGGACCTTGTAATGAATGAAACCATTGAGGAGCAGGTAAGCATGCTGGAACGGATAGAGATTGAGGAAGTTGATGTGCTGAAAATTTTGACAAACATTGAGATTGACAAGTCGCCAGGGCCAGACCAGATTTGTCCTCGGCTGCTTTGGGAAGCGAGAAATGCAATTGTTTCGCCACTTGTGAAGATCTTTGCATCCTCGCTCTCCACCAGAGTTGTACCTGAGGACTGGAGGGAGGCAAATGTAATTCCTCTCTTCAAGAAAGGAAATAGGGAAATCCCCGGCAACTACAGACCAGTTAGTCTCACGTTTGTTGTCTGCAAGGTGTTAGAAAGGATTCTGAGGGATAGGATTTATGACCATTTGGAAGAGGATGGCTTGATTAAATGCAATCAGCACAGCTTTGTGAGGGGCAGGTCATGCCTCACAAATCTTATTGAGTTCTTTGAGGATGTTACTAGACAAGTCGATGAGGGTCAAGTGGTGGATGTGGTGTATGTGGACTTCAGTAAGGCATTTGATAAGGATCCCCATGGTAGGCTCGTTCAGGAGGAATGGGATACAGGGAAATTTAGCTGTCTGGATACAGAATTGGCTGGTCGACAGAAGACGTGAGTGGTAGTGGAAGGAATATATTCTGCCTGGAAGTCAATGGTGAGTGGTGTTCCACAGAGCTCTGTTCTTGGGCCTCGTCTCTTTGTAATTTTTATTAATGACTTGGATGAGGAGATTGAAGGATGGGTCAGCAAGTTTGCAGACGACACAAAGGTTGGAGGTGTCGTTGACAGTATAGAGGACTGTTGTAGGCTGCAGCGTGACATTGACAGGATGCAGAGATGGGCTGAGAGGTGGCAGATGGAGTTCAACCTGGATAAATGCGAAGTGATGCAGTTTGGAAGGTTGAACTTGAAAGTTGAGTACAGGATTAAAGACAGGATTCTTGGCGCTGTGGAGGAACAGCGGGATCTTGGTGTGCATGTACATAGATCCCTTAAAATTGCCACCCAAGTGGACATGATTGTTAAGAAAGCATATGGTGTTTTGGCTTTCATTAACAGGGGGTTTGAGTTTAAGAGCCGTGAAATCTTGTTGCAGCTCTATAAAACTTTGGTTAGACTGCACTTGGAATACTGTGTCCAGTTCTGGTCGCCCTATTATGGGAAAGATGTGGATACTTTGGAGACGGTTCAGAGGAGGTTTACTAGGATGTTGCCTGGAATGGAGGGCTTATTTTATGAAGAGAGGTTGACTGAGCTCGGACTTTTTTCATTGGAAAAAAGAGAGGGGACCTAATTAAGGCGTACAAGATAATGAGAAGCATAGATAGAGTTGATAGCCAGAGACTTTTTACAAGGGCAGAAATTGTTAACACGGGGGGTCATAGTTTTAAGCTGTTTGGCGGAAAGTATAGAGGGGATGTCAGAGGCGGGTTCTTTACGCAGAGAGTTGTGAGAGCATGGAATGTGTTGCCAGCAGCAGTTGTGGAAGCGAGGTCATTGGGGACATTTAAGAGACTGCTGGACATTCATAAGGTTACAGAAATTTGAGGGTTCGTACATTAGGTTTACCTTACATGAGGATCAATGGTCGGCACAACATTGTGGGCTGAAGGGCCTGTTCTGTGCTGTACTGTTCTATGTTCTATTACAACAAATACAAAAGTTTTCCTTATGTTTAAAACAATTTTAAAAAAAGGTGGTGCTGGAGACAAATGAAATGATTGGAATAACATGGTAGATATAAGAGTTATCCTAAACATCACTGATACAACTGCAGAATATTGTGTCCAAACTTGTCAATGTGCAAATCAACATGCACATAATTGCATGTACTCTTTAACCAACTAAGCTCCTACGTGTTTCAGTCCAAAGCAACATTGCCTGCTTCTATTGTCCACCCACATCAGAAGGGGAACAGCAACAGGCAACCTGCTGGAAAAGGTCTACTTCAACCGAAATCAACTCTTATTCAATGATTTCTCAACTGACCAGAAGTAACCAAGGGGTGTCACCCCAAATGATGAAAGTCATCACACTAGGAGTAACAGTGACTCAAGAAAACAACCATCAGAAAGCACTCTCCCACTGTACATCCCACTGCTGGTTCCTTCAGCTTTTATCTCCGACAACATGTGGACCCTTTTAAAACATTTCTGGGCTGGCCGAGGCTCTGTGCAACAGGGTCCCCAAGAATAGACTGCAGCTCTTGTGCACTTCAAACATTGATGTACCTAATTGAGAGTGTCCACTAACTAGACTTGAAGATAGACTTGAACACCATTAGTTACTGAAAAGGATATTGCTTGGTCAAGTGACTGTGCAAGTATTAAATAAATAATTTAAAATATCAAGTGCTACTAATCCTCAATAGTTTGAATAAAACAACAGTTAACTTTTTAAAACAAAAATGCTTCAATGCATTTTGATTTTCAACTGATTATGAAATACAGCAAACTTTGAAGTTCACAAAACCTGGAACTGAAAGTTAGTTCCAGACCATAAAATTCTGTCAGGTTTAAAATACAATTGACAACCAAGAGGAACATGGAAGGTTCGAGGGAATACAAAAAAGCAAGTTAGAGAAATAAAATGGAATTATGAGGAAAGACTGGTGGTCAATGTAAAGGGGAAATCCCAAGTCTTGGCTCTGATAGCACATAAGTAGTAGAGTAGTGGTAAAAGGAGGATTTACACATGCAGGCAGTGGGTGTGGTTGAGGTAAGAAGTTAATACATTCACCAAAGATGTAGATACTACCCACACCGTAATGGCAGAAGAGGATTTTTTTTTACTATAAGTGTTCACATTTGATTTTAAAAAGTATTAGATAGCCCTGTTGGTAATCAAAATCGACAAAACACCTGGACAGGATAAAATGCATCTGAAGATACTGAAGGAGGTGACAATGAAAATTGCAAGTTATAATCCTTCAACCTTCCCCCAACTTGGGAGAGGTCCCAGAAGACTAGAGAATTATAAACATGGTGCCCTTGCATTATTCAACCCCCGCCCCCTCACCCCTTTATTTAATTTAAAGCCCTCTTTACAACCCTAACAACCCTAGTTATTTAGTTCCGTGAGGCACTGTCAAAGTGAACAAAGACAAAATATTTTTGCAGAGCAAATACTGAAGCAAATACTGAAAAGATGACTTATTTAAACATCTTAACTTCAGCAAATAAAATAAAGTTAATCAAATCCAGTCCAACATCCAAGATAGGGAAGAATAAAAATGAATGGAATGAAAGCATTAAACCTCAATGTTAAAATAATAAATATTAAATCAAAAATAAATATGAATCAGATATGCTAAATACAAATTAAAGCTGACACTTAAATTTACATGTAATATTTTAATGAGGTTGTTAGTGTTCAAAGTTATTTAAAAACATTTAATGTCTGAAATTAATAGTTCATCTTTAGAAATTCTAAGTTCTGAAGCCCAAATCTTGAGGCCAGCTCTGTTCTTCAATATTAAAAGCTGAACAAAGCTTTGTCTGTTTGATCAGATGTACAAATATCAACTGTCCAACCAGATTTTTATCCAACTGCCAGCAAGATGCCTCAGTGTGGCCCAATGGCTCTACTGCCATAGACTGTGATACCAGTCACACACAGTGAGCCTACTTTAGCCTCACTGACTGGTTTAAATTTTGCAACATACTTACTGACCATCTACATACCACGTTTACATTCCCCTAATTTCCACCCATGGCCAACTAATCAGTTTGAGTTCCAGTTTTACCTGGTGTGATTTGATTTTCACAGATGCACATTCAAAAATTATGTTAAGAAAACACTTGTATAAAACTTCCACCAGTTCACTGGTCTGCAAAAATTCACAGCCAAGCTAACATCTCTGTTACCCCTTATCCCTATGCTTTTCCAAACCTCCATCCAGGTTCTGAAGGTCACAAATGTTTATGAATTATGAGCCACAGCCTGGTTGCTTAAATATTTACTATTTACAATGAGTTAAACTGGATGCAACGGTGCCAAAGTGCACAGAATTGTACAGAATGGGAATTCAGCTTTCAGAGGGTGTCACAGATCATCCATCATGGCCAGAAGATCATCTCCTTTACTGCAGCTGTGCTTCGGCTGCTCCTGGACATGGAATTCTTCCATTATTCGAGCTAATTCTTCATGCTGCTGCTGGTCCTGCAGAGAAGAACAACACATATGGTCCAAGTGGCAGTCTGCCGTTTTACTCCTTAATGAAACAAGATCCTTGATTGACTGAGAGAGTAAATGCACTGTCCATGATGTGCTATTACTTGTGCCTGAGGCAAGATCCATGTCTAAGCAGGCCCTCCTCAGAGAAGTTGGTAGTGGGGGAGCAGGACAATGACTGTCACTGTCCACTTAGGCTATGAAGCAGCTGAGGAGCCTTCTGCTCTTGCCATTCAGTGCCACTCTGAGTGACTATGTGGGGGCACAAACCAGGATTGGGCTTGTATGTTACTACCTAACCCCTGCTCATTACTTACATAACAAAATGAATTCATGTGCCCATTTAGCCGAATTAGCAAAGGGTCTGCTGGTGCCCACAGGTTTGAAGATCTTTGTTGATCCAGTGCTTTCAGCTTTCCAAAGCTGGAGAAGGAAGTTGGGAAGTAGGGCATCACAGATGTGTCCAATCATTAAAATAAAAGGGGCAGCTTTTGCAAATAGTGATCCAATGATATTCGCTTACCTTAGAGACCTGTATGTCAATCACCTCATCAAAATGCTCTGGAGACTTTATGGCTGCTGCTTGGCTGTAACGATAAAAATAGGTCAGAATGAAATCTCTTGGGACAAACAGCCTGTCTTAGTACAGCCCTACTGACCTCACTGACCGATTTTAACTGTGATATATTTTCTGACCATTCATATAGCTTACCCTTCCTCTGGCTTCCATCCATGGCTATCTAATCAATCACAGTCCCAGTTTTACTTGGTGCGATTTGATTTTCACAGATGCGCACACAAAAAATATCAAGAAGACACTTGCACAACCTATACAGATCTTCCACCAGTTCACTGGTCTGCAAAAATCTTTGACAAACAGCTGTCCCTTGCTCATCCAACATTAGTAGGAGAAGTGTTTCTGTCTTCCCTTTACCTGGTTAATTTTGTTGTGTTATAGTGATGCTCTGGTTTCTTACTGACAGAGTTTTAGGGTAACACAGTGGTACAGCTGTCTCCACTGAACAGAGGTCTGAAGACATGGCCCAGACGGAGGCAGTGATGGCAAGCATCTTAAATTGCCCTTTCTCATTGTCCCTCTAACCTTACAGCACGGTATCACACCAACACAGTTCCTGTGTGTGCTGAGGATTAAAGTATTCCAAGATGTTTTACTTGCTGCTTGGGGTTAACCTGCTCTATGTATCATTCCCCAGCTAAGCATATAAACAGGTAACACTGCTTCTGACTAGAAGGTACAAGGTACTGGTGCCAACTAGACTCTCAGTTGTAACATTCCAGCTCTCAAAGGCAGAGTCAGATGTGAAAAATTCATTTTCAAAGCATCTTACAGCACGGAACGTGACCATTCTGTTCTTCACGCCCAAGTGTATGTGCACAATGGAAAACATACATGTGGATGCTGAGGCGATAAAGTATGTGAAAGTTGATCTGCACAGGAAAGATGATGTATAGATACAGTGCGAGTAAGAGGAAAGGACCATGCACAAGAGAAAGAGCCGTGTATGTTTATAAATCTTGTTCCTGTGAATGACACAAAACAATATTGCCAACTTACTCCTCCTCTTCGTCTGTGCCAAACAGATTCAGCCGAAATCCTGGTTCAGTGCCCACAGGCTTTTTGATCTCTAGACCTCCCATTAACTGCGCCAATAAATTCAGCTCTTCCTTAGCCAGTGGGTTGGGTGCTGTATTCTCCTGAAACAGCATAAGGAAAGTGAAACGTTGAGAAAATAAAACAAGCAAGAACATAGATGATTATAGGGTTGAAATCTAACACAGATGTTGTGACAGCATCAGTATCTAACTTTTGAGACAATGTGCTAATTTACATGGAGGATTTTGGGTTCTCTCTCAGCAGAGATCATCTGGTACTTATTGGCAACAGGATTTTAAACAGGGGTGCAGTGACTGGCAAAGGAAAAATATATTCTTGCCTTTGATGATTTTGGGGCTTACAGAGAGGGGCAGCACAGAGGCTCAGTGGTTAGCACTGCTGCCTTGCAGTGTCAGACACTCAGGTTCAATTCCTGCCTTGGGCAACTGACTGTGTGGAGTTTGCATATTTTCCCCGTGTCTGCATGGATTTTCTCCGGGTGCTCCGGTTTCCTCCCACAGTCCAAAGATATGCAGGTTAGGTGAATTGGCTATGCTAAATTAGTGTTAGGTGGATTAGTCAGGGGTAAATATAGGGGAGTGGGTTTCTCTGCGGAGGGTCAGTGTGGACTTGTTGGGCCGAAGGGCCTGTTTCCACACTGTAGGTAATCTAATAAATGCTCAAAGTGTAGTGAATGTTATATCACTGATTATCCATTTACCAAAGCAGGAAGTAAGAGTCTGTCAGTCTTCCACAACTGTTTATTTGTATTTATTAGTTCAATACAAACTCCTATCTGCTCTCTCTTCTTGACCAACTCCTTGGTTTCAGAACACATGAAGAAGGGTCACTGGGCCTGAAATGTTAATTCTGTTTCTCTCTCCACAGATGCTGCCAGACCTGCTGAATTTCTCCAGCAATTTCTGTTTTTCTTACAGATTGCAAGTATTCACGGTTCTTTGTTTTCGTTGAATAATTCGATGTAATTGTGAGAATGTGTGCGTGTGTCCGTTGGGGACAGGGTACAGCTACAAGTTGTGCACTGATTGATTTGAGGCGGGAGAGAAACCTTTTGCATCTCTGTGAGGTATATGTCAAGTCAACATTTTTCATCCTGGTGATGCACGTGAAGGTAAAAGCCAAGGTTGGAAGCAGTTGCGTTCCCTTAGACCATCACAAGATTTTAAATTCAGGCCCAATGCCAGTGCCATCTCAGATTGTATTTGTACTTCATTCGTGAGCATGATTATTTCTGCCGACAAATAACTACATTTGGTAGCTGTGAGATCCCCTTATTATAAGCAAATTTATATTATATATTGATCTGCATTAGAACAGACGTCCACTGCATTTAGTCAGATTGAAACAAATAAAGGAATAAATTAGTGCTGTATGTTTTATTTTCCTGCTTAATGGTTCATTTGCACAGCTAGTGGAATGACTATACATAGGTGGTGAGATCAGTAACAGTAGAACAGCAACTGGGAAGGCAAGTAAAACAGACCACCATAAAACTAAACGGCTTTTCTTTTAAGCTTATTTAATTTGATGCCTGCTGAAATGGGGAAATTATTTATGTAGAGATAGAATACAAGTTGCTTTAGTAAACAACATTATGATTACTGGCGAGGAGAGTAAAGGGGAAACACTGTTTTGGAAAGTGGGAGGAATTTTTAATTGATTACTATAAGAATTGTTATTCTGTGATGGGTGCAACATGAGTCACATTTGAGGGGATACTATTCCTCACGTTTGTTTAAAGTAGTAGTTGCCTAGAAAAAGAAAAGCCTTTATTCATTTGTGTTTTTAGTGAGTTCTTACAGTAAAATGTTTAAACAAGGTGAAATCTTCACGTAGTGGCTGCAAATTCAAATCTGGAGCTATTTTCCCTGGAGGAGGAAGCTGACAGAACGTTTGATCGAATGTCTGAGGGGGCTAGGCAGCAGATAGGGAGAAACTTCTAATTTTTTAAAGGACTGAGAACCAGTGGATACAGACTTAAGGTGGTTAGCAAAAAAAAAATTAGCGACATGAGGCAAAACTATTTTGTGCAGATAGTAGTTCTAACTTGGAATGCACTCCTGCGTACATAGGCAAGGGCTAGACAGAAACCTTCAGCAGGCTGGACTCTGGCTTGTTTTTTATTCATTCACGTGATGAGGTCATCACTGGCCAAGCCAGCATTTATTGCTCATTCCTAATTACCCAGAGGGCAGTTAAGAGTGAACCACATTGCTGTGGGTCTGGAGTCACATGTCGAACAGACCAGGTAAGGATGGCAGTTTCCTTCCCTAAAGGAAATTAGTGACCCAGATGGGGTTTTTCCGACAATTGACAATGGATTCATGGTTGTCATTTAGATTCTTAATTCCAGATTTTTATTGAAATCAAATTCCACCAACTGCCATGGCAGGATTTGAACCCAGGTCCCCAGGATGTTCTCTGGATCCGTGGATTAACAATCCAGTGATAATACCACTAGGATGTTGCCTCCCTCATAACACAATCCTGATCAAACTCAATATATAAAATTGATTCCCAATTTTGAATGATATTGTATTGTTAATAATAAATTTATCAAATCCCAACAAGAAACATTCAACATCCATCATTATTTTGTATATTTTCCCCTTCTCTTTTGAGCACTTGAAATGTTGTAAGATTCAAGGCTCAGGGTCTAGTGCTGGAAAGTGCGACTGATATAGATTTTGTGTAGCCTTGGTGGGACAAACGTTATGGGTCAAAGGGCTTCTTCCACACTGTATGATTCTACAATAACAAAGCACTGCATTCAGTTCACATGTATATTTTTAGAAAACTAAATCTGGCAGAATAATATTACACTCTAGAAACAATCTTCAGGCCACTAAGTTTATTTCATTTCCTGAGTTTTACTTCTGCATCTGTTGCCTTTTTGAAGTAAGTTTCAGAAATTCTCTTCTCTGAAAAGTCACAACCTGCAGGAACACAGCTTTTAGGTTCATTAACCCATATACTTACACTTCCATAATTCTGCTTTCAGAATTAATGTTTTGAGTTCTGTGACCCGTCATCAAAACTGGATGCTACCAGACCTGCTGAGTTTCTCTATCAACTTCTATTTGTGTTTCATATTCCCAGCATCTGCAGTTCTTGGTATTGGTTAATTGATACTGTTTTAAATAGAACTGCCAAAGTCAACAGTTCTAAGTCTCACTCACCCCCAATAATCTTCAACCCCCTCTCATGGAATCACAGAGCAATTAGAGCAGGATAAAATTGACAATCAGAGCTTCAAATGTCCTGCCCAATTGCAAAAGAAGAGTGCACATTCCAATGCACTAGAGGCTGCTCCACATATCAGAATACTTGGACCAATATTTATAAAGGCCAAAGAATGGGAAATGCTGTGGTTTAGCTTGGGAAGCTAAGAAAATTAGTTGTTTAGTGACTAAAATACTCACTCTTGTGGAGGTATGGCATATGGGATACAATTTATCAAATCTTTCTTATAAAATTCTGTACAATGGTGTACTGAAGATAAAGTTAAAAATCACACACCACCAGGTTATAGTCCAACAGGTTTATTTGGTAGTACAAGCTTTCGGAGCATTCTCCTTCATCAGGTTGCTAGTGGAGCTACACTATAGGTGATCCCTACTACCCTATACACACACATACACACTCAAGCAGGCCCTCTCTCATACTCATGCTCTCTCTCAGACACACACTCACACTCATGCGTACACCTTCTTACAGACATATTACTGGGTCAGGAGAAAGTGAGGACTGCAGATGCTGGGAATCAGAGTCAAGAGTGTATTGCTAGAAAAGCACAGCACAGCACCTGAGGAGCAGGAGAATTGACATTTTGGGCATAAGTCCTTCATCAGGAATGAGACTTGTGGGCCGGGGGGTTGAGTGATAAATGGGAGGGGAATGGGGCTGGGGGAAGGTAGCTGGGAATGTGGTAGTAGATGAAGGTGCAGGTGCAAGTGATAGGTTGGAAAGGAGGGTGGTGTGGATAGGTGGGAAGGAAGGAAGATGGACAGGTAGGACAGGTCAAGGTAGCGGAGCCGAGTAGAGTTGGAGGTTTGGGACTGGGATAAGGTAGGGGGAGGGGAAATTAGGAAACTGGTGAAATCCACACTGATCCCATATGATTGCAGTCCCAAGGCGGAAGATGATGAGTTTTTCCTCTAGGCATCAGGTGGCAAGGGTTTGGCAATGGAGGTGGCCCAAATCCTGCATGTCCTTGGTGGAGTGGGAGGCATAGATGGGGTCCATGCAGGTGCCCATGGCCACCCTGTTGGTTTGGAGGAAGTGGGAGATTGGAAGGAGAAGTTGTTGAGCATGAGGACCAGTTCAGACAGGCAAATGAGAACGTCAGTAGAAGGGTACTGGTTGGGTCAGCGTGAGTGGAAAAAATGGAGAGCTTGGAGGCCTTCTTCATGGCGGAATGATGTCTACAGGGACTGGATGTCCATGGTGAAGATGAGGCATTGGAGGCCAGGGAAACAAAAAGCTTGGAGGAGGTGGAGGGCGTGTGTGATGTCCCGAACACATGTGGGGTGTTCCTGGAGTGAGGGGTCAGGATGGTGTCAAGGTACGTAGAGATGAGTTCAATGGGGCAGGAGCAGGCTGAGACAATGGGCATTCAGGTTTGTGAATCTTGGGGAGGAGGTAGAATCAGGCAGTGCAGGGTTCGCGGACAATGAGGTTGGAGGCTGTGGATGGGAGATCCCCAGAGGTATTGAGGTTGTGGATGGTCTGGGAGATGATGGTTTGGATATTATTCTGTCGTGTGAACGCGCGCACACACACATATATATAAGTCTATGGTGTGAATTTGCATTTGCAGATTTGTATTGGCAGATACATGCAATTTTGTTCAAAAAGCATACAATCTGGAAGCAGTCAGTCCAAATGACATTTTATATATTTCAACTTTGGAAACAGAACCAGTCTGATTCAAGGTTGGAATACAGACAGACTCTAACCTCACACCTCTAATATATTGTGTGAGCTGAGTTGTCACTTTTTTTATAAAACCTTAAATTATCTCAGAAATGTGACTTGAAAGCACTTCTGGGATTAACATATTAATGAATCGAAACCTGCAACCCATTCTAAGTGATTAAAGACTTAGTAGCAATCTAGGTTTGTTCAATATATTTCTTCAGTTGTATGACATTTTGATCTTTTATTATAAATTCGGTGTCCTACGATCATACTCCACTCGCTATCTGATGAAGGAACAGCACTTCTTCCAAATAAACTTGTTGGACTATAATCTGGTGTTGTGTAATTTTTAACTTAGTCCACCCCAGTCCAACACCGGCACCTCCACATCGGTACTGAAGATAGTAGACCCACTGAATTTATGGAGAGAGCACGTCATTTATGGAGAGAGCAACTCTCTGATTATCTTACTGAAAGAAATTTATGTAGGAAGATAATGATAGGGTCTTGGAAGAGGAACATCTTGGGACCACAAGACTTGGAGGTTTTTTGACTGTGTTTTGAAATTTGGTTGGATATACAGATTCTAGTCTTTATTTAAAAAGAGAGAGAAGGGAATCTCTTAATTGTATTTAATTGTAGGCAGATAGTGAGTATTAACTAGAAATTCACTTCAGAAATTCACTTCCTATTAAGAGACTGACTGGAGCTGCAGCTGTTGGGAGATGTGGCTTACATTCAAACATGTCATTTGGATTGATTGACCTAGAGTTGAAAAGATAGCCCTGCACATTACAATAAGAGATGTAACTTGCAAACTTCTCAATATCTTTTCTTTAATCTCCTGTTACCTTCCTTTAGGTTATAATACTTTTTTCCAGTAGCCAGCAGTGGGAGGAGGGACAGCGAGGACCAGGGGCCTGCTGGGAAGGTAAATTTAAAATGATATAAACTTAGCTCGTGAATAGGCAGAGCGCACCCTGAGCAGGAGCAGACACAGGACTGCTGAGTACGTGACGGAATATTTCTGGGTGGTTGCATTACTTAAAACACTACTTAGGTAGTGTCTCCCTCCCATCCTCCTCCTCTAATCCTGTGCACTGGATTGGGAAGGTAACTCTTTTTTTAATTCTTTATTTTTCTAGTTTTTAGGGAATTTAGAACAGTGGGGATGGCGGCTAGGGCAGTTGAATGTTCCTCCTACAGAATGTGGGAGGTAAGAGTCATCACTCCAGCTCCTCGATAACCACATTAGGGAACGAGAGCTGGAACTAGATGAACCTTGGATCATTCGGGAGGCGGAGGGGGTTATTGAGAGGGGTCATACCTCAGGTACAAGAAAGAGACAGATGGGTTACAGTCAGGGGACAGAAAGGGCACTGGCAAACAGTGCAGGGATCCCTGCGGTCGTCCCCCTCAATAACAAGTATACCGTTTTGAATACTGTTGTGGGTGGGGGGGAAAGACTTACCGGGGTAAGCAATGGGGTACAGGTCTCTGGCACAACGTCTGACCCTGTTGCTCAAAAGGGAAGGGGAAAAAGAGCAGAGCAGAGTTAGAGGGACAGATAGGAGGTTCTGTGGGAACAAGACAAACTCACGGACGGTGTGTTGTCTTCCAGGTGCCAGGGTTCGTGATGTCTCGGATTGTGTTTTGGGATCCTTGAGGGGGAGGGGCAGTAGGCCCAAGTCATAGATCACATAGGTACCAACAACTTAGGTAGGAAGTGAGATGGGGTTTTAAGGCAGAAATTCAGGGAGCGAGGGTGGAAGCCTAGAGACAGAACAAACAAGAGTTGTTATCTCTGGTTTGTTGCTCGTGCCACATACTAGCAAGGCAAGGAATAGGGAGAGAGAGGAGTTCAACATTGGGGTGGTGCAGGAAGGAAGGTTTCGGATACCTGGATAATTGGGGCTCATTCTGGGGTAGGTGGGGCCTCTATACACAGGATGGTCTATACTTGAACCAGAGGGGTACCAAAATCCTGGGGTGGGGGGAGGTTTGCTAAAGCTCTTTGGGAGGGTTTAAACTAATTCAGCAGGAGATGGGAACCTAAATTGCAGTTCCAGTGTCCAGGAGGTTGAGAGTAGTGAGGCCAGAAATATGGTTTCAAGGTCGCAAGAGTTCACCGGTGAGCAGAAAGGTGGTTTGAAGTGTATCTACTTCAACGCCAGGAGCATCTGGAATAAGGTGGATGAACTTGCAGCATGGGTTGGTACCTGGGACTTCGATGTTGTGGCCATTTCAGAGACATTGATAGCGCAGAGACAGGAATGGTTGTTGCAGGTTCCAGGATTTAAATGTTTCAGTAAGAACAGAGAAGATGATAAAAGAGGGAGTGGTATGGCACTGTTAATCAAGGACAGTATTACGGTGGCAGAAAGGATGTTTGAAGACTTGTCTACTGAGGTAGTATGGGCTGAGGTTAGAAACAGAAAAGGAGAGGTCACCATGTTGGGAGTTTTCTCGAGGCCTTCGAAGAGTCCCAGAGATGTAGACAAAAGGATAGCAAAGATAATTCTGGACAGGAGCAAAAGTAACAGTGTAGATGTTATGGGGGACTTTAACCTTCCAAATATTGACTGGAAATACTACAGTTCGAGTACTTTAGATGGGTCAGTTCTTGTCCAATGTGTGCAGGATAGTTTCCAGACACAGTATGTAGACAGGCCAATAAGGGGCGAAGCCACAATGGATTTGGTACTGGATAATGAACCTGGCTAGGTGTTAGATTTGGAGGTAGGTGAGCACTTTGATGATAGTAACCACAATTCGGTTATGTTTACTTTAGTGATGGAAAGGGATACGTATATAACACATTGCTGGGGGAAAGGCAATTATGATGCAATTAGACAAGATTTAGGATTCATTGGATGGAGAAGGAAACTGCAGGGGATGGGCACAATTGAAATATGGAGCTTATTCAAGGAACAGCTTCTGCATGTCCTTGAGAAGAATGCACCTGTCAGGCAGGGGGGGAAGTAGTCGAGCGAGGGAGCCATGGTTTACTAAAGAAATTGAATCTCATGTCAAGAGGAAGAAGGCGGCTTATGTTAGGATCAGATGTGAAGGCTCAGTTAGGTCACTTGAGAGTTACAAATTAGCCAGAATAGGTCAAAAGAGAGAGCTAAGAAGAGCCAGGAGGGGACATGAGAAGTCATTGTCAGGTATGATCAAGGAAAACCCGAAAGCTTTCTATTGGTATATTAAGAATAAAAGAATGACTAGAGAAAGATTAGGACCAATCAAGGATAGTAGTGGGACATTGCACTTGGAGTCCGAGGAGATAAGGAAAATACTAAATGAATATTTTTCGTCAGTATTCACACTGGAAAAAGACAATGTTGTCAGGGAGAATACTGAGATATAGGCTACTGGACTAGATGGGACTGATGTTCGCAAGGAGGAGGTGTTAACAATTCTGGAAAGTGTGAAAATAAATAAGTCCCATGGGCCAGATGGAATTTATCCTAGGATTCTCTGGGAACTCAGGGAGGAGATTGCAGAGCATTTGCTTTGATCTTTACATCGTCATTGTCTATAGGAATATTGCCAGAAGACGGGAGGATAGCAAATGTTGTTCCCTTGTTCAAGAAGGGGAGTAGAGACAACCCTGGTAATTATACTCAGTGAGCCTTACTTCAGTTGTGGGCAAAGTATTGGAAAAGGTTATAAGAGAAAGAATTTATAATCATCTAGAAAGGAATAAGTTGATTAGGGATAGTCAACACGGTTTTGTGAAGGGTAGATCATACCTCACAAACCTTATTGAGTTCTTTGAGGTGGTGACCAAACAGGTGGATGAGGGTAAAGCAACTGATGTGCTGTATGGATTTCAGTAAGGGGTTTGATAAGGTTCCCTATGGTAGGCTATTGCACAAAATACAGAGGCATGGGACTGAGGGTGATTTAGCGGTTTGGATCAGAAATTGGCAAGCTGAAAGAAGACAGAGGGTAGTGGTTGATGGGAAATGTTAATCCTGGAGTTCAGTTATTAGTGGGGTACTGCAAGGATCTGTAACCCTGTACTTTCCATGGCTAATCCAACTAACTACACATTCCTGGTCACTGGGGGCAATTTAGCATGTCCAACCCACCTACCCTGCACATCTTTGGACTGTGGGAGGAAACTGGAGCACCCGGAGGAAACCTGCACAGACACAGGGAGAACATGCAAACTCCACACATACTGTCACCTGAGAATGGAATTAAACCTGGGTCCTGGTACTGTGAGGCAGCAGTGCCAACCACTGTGCCGCCTAAAATTCATGATTAATATTTGTCAAAGAACACTACATGAACAGAACGTTCTGTAAACTATATTAGGGCTTGAATTACATTCACATAAGATCCTCCAGTCTGTTTCAATGATCTTAACCAAGTCTAATGGAATAATACCCTTTAAGAACAGGATAGTAGCATCTGAATTGAAATTAAACCCCCCTGTACCACAGTTCTAAAGGGGGCATAGGCTGCCTCCATTTCTTCCTCTCCCATCGACCACCCAGTCCCCCTCCACTGCCTTTGTCATTCAATTGGCGGAACTGATCCGTACGCTGAACAACTTCTTTCAATCCTCCCATTTCCTACAACCTACATCCACCCACTAATCTCCAAATCCAGCACATCATCCTCTGGAATTTTTGCCATTCACAGTCAGACCCCACCACCAAAAATATATTTCCCTCCCACCTCTAGCTACATTCCGTAGGGACCATTCCCTCCGCGACTCCCTCATTAGGTCCACACTCCCCACCAAACCCCTCCACACCTGGCATCTTCCCCTGCTGCTTAAAGAGTTGGCAAAACCAGCACCCATATCTTTCCCCTCACCTCAGTCCAAGACGCCAAAGGATCATTCCAAATCCAGTAGAGATTTACTTGTACATCCTCCAACCTCATTTATTGATCTGGTGTTATCAAGGTGGTCTCCTCTACATCCGACAGACCGATGGAATAT
This sequence comes from Chiloscyllium punctatum, assembly GCF_047496795.1. Lineage (NCBI taxonomy): Eukaryota > Metazoa > Chordata > Chondrichthyes > Orectolobiformes > Hemiscylliidae > Chiloscyllium > Chiloscyllium punctatum. Next base: position 45,615,409 of record NC_092765.1, on the reverse strand, counting down.
CTCTGGTCTGTACACACCAAACAACCCCACCTTCCCATGGCCATCCAGTCCAACTCCCCTGAGGACATATCCATTATGGGCCACATCCATCACCTAAACTAGGCCACCCGCAAACTGGAGGAGGAACACCTCAGCTGCCTACTATCGCATGGCATGAACACAGAATTCACCAGTTTCCATATCTTCCCTCCCCCCACTCCATCCCAGATCCAACCCTCCAACTCAGATCCATTCTCTTGACCTGACATACCTGTCCATCTTCCTTCCCACCTATCCATTCTACACTTCCCACCGACCTATCACCTCCTACCTTTGCCCACCTCTTGCCATTCCATCGACCTTTTCCCTTACCCCACACCCCCTCCCTCTTATTTATTTCTCAGCCCCTTTCCCCCTCCCCAGTCCTGAAGAAAGGCCCTGCCCGAAATGTCAACTCTTTTGTACCCAGGATGCTGACTGACCTGCTGTGTTTCTTTCGATACCATGCTTTATCAACCCTCTTTCCTGGATACCAACTATCAAACTCTTTGGGGTTCTTATTTTCCAGTAACTTTGGCCTTCTCTCAGTCACTTTCTCTCTGTTTCCTGTCAGTAATCCTACTTCCATCTGTGGCCACTGCTCAGAAAAACTATTTCCCAATTAATTTATAACTGCACTTTCAAACTCCCAAGTATCCAATCTTTGGTCTTCTATTCACCATGATATTTCTGGAGCTACTGATCTGTTCAACTACACTGTAACCTCCTGGAAATACTGTCGGACAACCTGCATCAGACAGAGTGCACAAGTTAACATTCTGAAGAACATCTGAAGCATTTCATCTGAAACCATCTTCCCTCTATGAGTTGACAGAGGATGGTCTCAGCTAAAAGTCTGATCTGCATTTTCATACCTGACCTCCGTAACATTCCTCTCTCTAATCTGCCCCAGGTCCAAAATCCTTTGAACAATTCAGGCCTTCTGAATATTCCTATTTATCTCCTTCGGCTCTAAACTGGAATTCTCTCCCTAAACTCTCCACCTTTCAATTTCACTTTCCACCTTTAAGATACTTCGTAAAACCCACTTCATTGATCAAGCTTTTGGGTTATCTTCCTCCGAGGCCCTTTATATGGGTCAGTGTCAAAGTTTGTGTATCAACTCTCCTGTGAAGTACCTAGAGATGGTTTATCACGCTAAAATACATGTCATTGTTGCTGCTGCTGTTCAATCCATATTTAATTTGCAAAATGCCTTGTTGTGCATTGTATATCAATTCACACAGGTATATGGGAAACACATGAAAGAAAATGAAAATGAAAACAAGAGGAAGCTAGAAACAGCAAATAGCAGTGGACTGAGCACTGACCTTTGTACGTGCAGCTGAATTCTTTAATGTCCCTGACATATGTGTTTCCACAGGCCGCGAAACACTGTACCTGTGGCCATTCAGATAATGCATGAGATTTAAAAAGGCACACAGCACAACATTAACAAACAAAACAATCTGTTGTATCTATCACTCAAAGATTCAGCAGCAAAATGTATATAATGAGCAGGCACCACTGGCAGCTCCCTGGAACAATGAATGATTTTTCACACTCATGATTAAAGCACAGACTAGGCATTGCTTATTCTGCATTCATTCTTGAAAATATAGGAATGAATAACAAATGAAAAAAATCGAGCTATTAGCTACACAAATTATAACATGGTGTGGGAGTTTGCCATCGGTTTCATCCCATTCGATCCCTTAATGTACACATGATGTTCTCAGAGATGGCATCTTTGCACGTTAATTTAACAAATGAATACTTACTTAAACGTGAACTGATTCATTACTTAAACATGAACTGATTCATGTTGGTCAACAGAACTGTGGTTCCTTTAGAACCCTGTGCACAGCATTTCTCTTACTCAAATCTACGGGTCCGGAGAGGTCATGGTCTGCTCTATTGTACATCGGCCTAGACCCCACCTATCTGAATCCTACAGCATCCTGAGGAACAGCATCTCCAACCTAAATGGCTACAAGACGGACAGATAAACCAGTAGCGCTCCCTGATACACACACATGCCACATTAACCCATTCACACACCTCCTTCATGCAAACCCCACTCCATACACCCTTGCCCCCCCATCTAAATTCAACAACCCATCTGTTTCCTTAGCTGACCTCTGCCCTCTCAATCCCCTTGCCCCCCCATCTAAATTCAACAACATCTAAATTCAACAACCCATCCGTTTCCTTAGCTGACCTCTGCCCTCTCAACCCCCATGACTTCTCACCCCCTGTCCCCACCACTCTCTCACCCCCTCTACCCTCTCAAACATCTGCCCTCATGTATATTGCATGCCAGCTCCTGACTACTGTTTGGAGGCATACACAACTCCAACTATGTTTTTATTAACCATTGCGGTTCTTCAATTCTCCCCACACAGATTTTACACCTTCTGACCCGACTTCATTTCTTGCTAATCATTTAATTTCATTTCTTACCAGTAAGGCAACACCCCCCTACCCCGCCCACCTGTCTGCCTGTTCGATAGGACATACAGCCTCAAACATTCAGCTCCCAATCCTGATCCCCTTGAAGCCACGTCTCTGTGATGCCCACCACATCATACCTGGCAATTTTGATCTGCTCCACAAGCCCATTTACCTTGTACCTTATACAGTACTGCGTGCTTTCAGATATAATACCTTCAGTCCTGTATTAACCATCCCTCTTCTCATCGTCACTCGTTTGTCCAGTGTGCCTGCCAAACTCTCTCCCCATCCCCCCCTCACTCTCATCCCTCAGCTACGCGCTCAACCTTCCCTCTCTACACTTGCAACCCCCATCACATCCTTACACCACCTCCATCCTCTTCTTGTTTTTCACTAACTACCCTGTAACTTCTAACTTGGCACTGTTTAAAACTTTTCAACTGATTCAACCGTCTTTTGTGCAACCTCAAGTCCTTACGGTAGTTTATTTTCTCCTATTTTGAGTGACGGTTAAGTGAGGAGCCTTCACTTCATTTAGAAGTTAAACAGTGAGAGTTGTGGCAGGATATTCACCTCCAGCTCAGCCTCACACACATAACATTGCAGAACAGCACTGCTATACCTTAACCCTCCTGGTCCATGAATGCTAAGACCAGCTGGAGTGATGAGAATAATGAGTAAATCTGGAAGGTAACGGCATCACCCACTGAGGGACTGAGATACGGGGTCCAAAAAAATCAAACCTGGGACCTGTTCGTCTGAATCTCTGAGTGCTACAACAGCAATGAACATTTGTGTGTGTATAGGGGCAACAATATCACGTGGCATCTTAAGGTGTTTCAGAAACATTTTAAAATAATATGACATTGAGTCCTGTAAGGCAATATTAAGACAAAGATTAGTCAAAGCAGCAGGTTTTGAAGGAGGGTAGTGAATTAGCAAAGCTGAGAGGTGTATGGAGTGAATTTCAGGGCCCACACCACTGAAGGCATGGCCACCAGCTCCATTCCAAGGAGCATCAACACTTTGGAAAGTTGTACAGATATAGGAGATCACAGAGAACAGAGCCAGCCAGGCATGGTGGGATTTAAAAATAAGGATGGGAGGTTTAAAATTGAAGCATTGCTTAACTGCGCGTCAGTGTAGGTCATATAGCACAGGGGTGATGGGGGCACAGCATTTGGTCCAAATGAGAACTTTAAGCAACAGAGAACACCAAATGAATAATTTTGAAATAGCCCCCCTTGATTCTTGGTTCATTCCAGAGGGTTCCTATTATAAAGCAGGAGACTGTTGGGCCAGCCTAGAGCCTCTGGGTCTGGTACCCAAGAGACCATTAGGATGTGATAATGATGCAACTTACATATTAGTGCCAAGTTTAATGACTCTGTCACCAAAGAGATCGAAAGATCCTTCTGTCAGCACATTCGTGTAACTGCCACTGACTGGGAAAGTTGCTCGTTTCACCTCTTCTCCATCATAGTTAAACATTCTGTAACAAGTGGAGAAATACTAGATGTCAGTATTGTCCTTACCTGAGAAGCTTCCAAACATCAAATTCCAATCACTTTCATCACTGTAAAACTACAGACATATAGAAACTAGGAACAGGAGTAGGCCATTTGACCCCTCAGGCCTGTTCCACCATTCCATAGGATTATAGTAGCTCCACTATCTCAATGCCATATTCCCATTTCTTCCCATAAGATGCCTTTAAAGTTGCACTTTGATAGATACTCATGTCTTTGTGGATTATGCAGGAGGGGTTTGATGGAAAGTTTGATGTATGTAAAAGCTGGAATAGACATCACAACATGCTCAGCTCATGTCTATCCATACATTCAATGTACTGTAAAACTGTCCCAGGGACAACTTTGTGTAAGAGTTCAGGTTTTTTTTAAAGCATATGGAGACTGAAAAAAAGAAGCCAAAGGCTGCACAACACAAGCCAGCATCTTAAAAAAGACGTTAAGGGAATACTTTGTAGGGACACTCTTCAATAAGGTGATTCCCACAAAGAGAGCTCAGCCTGGAAGGTTCATCAGTCTTCTTTCACCTTCTTACCACATAGTTTCAACAATTTCTCAACCATTAAATTTAGATAAAATTATTATATGGTCTATGATATGAACACATTAGAGGATGCTTTGGGACCTGTCCAGAAGAAACAAGCTACTTAGCTCAGGAATTTCAGGTCCGTCTGCTCTCCAAAATGTATTCAATTTGGAATATTAACAGCAGTGATGGTTAATTGGAGTGCAGACAGACATAGGTCCATGGAAGTTTGCATATATGGTGCAAGAGGGAAGGGTTATAATTCCTGGGACACTGGGACCAGCTCGGTGGAAGATAAGCTCTTAAAAGCATGGACAGATTGTACTTAGCTAAAGCTGGGCTAATATCCTTCCAGGGTGATCTGCTGGTGCTGGTAGGGAGGATGTATACTAAGTTGGCAGGGATGTGGAAGCCAAGAAGTAATATTAGAGAGGTGCACAGAGTACTGGGAGAAACAGATGGAATTAAAATAGGCAATACTAGTTTAATAAGGGGCATCAATATGAAGAGAAAAGTAATACATCGAAATTTGGGTGACTGTGCAGGTATGTGAATGTGGAAAATGCGGTAAACAACTTTGCGGAGCCACTGGCAGAGATGGCCCCATGTGGAAATGTGATACTGCAATAATGCAAACCTGACTCAAAGGAAGGCAGGCCTGACAGTTAGATTTTCCTGGATACAAAGCGTTCAAGAAAGATAGGAAAAGGAGGACAGAGAAGATGTCCAAGATGGTCCAAGGACAGAACAAACATACTTTGCTAGAGTCAAGGAACATACAAAAAAGTTGCAATTAGATTACTTGATGTGGTGTATAGGCCACAAGTGGGAAAAAATGTAGGGGAACAATTCATAAGCCAACTACTGAAATGCAAGATTTCTAATATATTTCGAATGAGGGATTATATTTATCCAAATATAGACTGGAATATTAGCAGCATATAGGACAGTTGGGTTCTTCGGTTATGTTCAGGACAATCTTCTACATCAGTACATTTCCATCCAACAACAAAGCAGATCCTGCTGGACCAGGTTTTTGGAAGCATTGTGGCCCATTGAGGATCAGGTTTCAACAGAAGATGATTTAGGGGATAATGAATAAAGTATCAGAAGGTTTCTGAACAAAAGGGAGGGTCTACGTCAGTTGGAAAGCAGGAGAAACTAAATAACAATAAACAAAAAGCAAATGTTATGATTCTGCAATTCATACCTACTCTAGATTTTTGATTTATCTTTCCATGTTCCATTAACAATCACTCTGGCCTTGTACCATTAAACATTTATTAATTCCAAACTATCAAAGACCTCCCCTTTTAGTGTTCTTCCCACTCTCCTCTCTTTCACTTGCTTAAAATCTAGAGCATCTCTGAAACATTTCTCAGTTCTGAAAAATCTGTCATTGCCCCAAAATGTTAACACTCTTCCTCTCTCTACAAATGCTGTATGACTGACAAAGTATGCTGAGCATTTTTGACTTGAAACTTTTTTTAATAGATATTTTTATTGAAGAACAAGGAAATTTTTAAAAACTTTTTTTACAAACTTACAAAATAACACAAACAAATATAAACACTAATGTACAATTAAATATTAAATAAACAATAAGCAAAACACAACAAACAAAAAAAGGAAAAAAAATCAACTAAATACTAATCTAACCTACAAATAACCAAAGCATATCATAAAATATCTTACATTACTCAAAAGAAAAGATAACATAGTAATTAAATAATGAAGTACATGCTCAGAATGAATTAACATCCAGTCATAATAAAACCCGTATTCATACAGGATTCCTCCCCCCCAGGGGCCCCTGGACCAGCCAGAACCACTACCACAACTAGATAAAAGCCCTTGACAATATGGCCGAAATATATGTATCTAAATAATTCAGGAAGAGCTGCCATATTGTATAGAATAATTCAATTTTTTGGTGCACCATATTTGTGAGGAAGTCAAGGGGAATACATTCCATGATTAACTTTTGCCAATTTGAAAGTCCTGGAGGGCCCTCAGCTACCCAGTTTACTAAGATATTTTTCCTTGCACAAAAGGAGAGAGTGGAAAATAATTTCCTCTTGTGCACATCCAGGGAGGGCAGGTTCAAAAGCCCAGGAGAAGAGATACTGGATCTACTCCAATTTCCGCTCCCAAGATTTCTGTCAGAGCATTTGCTACTCTGATCCAGTATTTGCGGATCTTATGACATGTCCATAAGCAGTGTGTGAGACTGCCCACTTCTATTTTACATTTAGGACACATTGGAGATGTTCCTGCCCTAAATTTTGCCAATCATTCCGGTGCTATATGAGTCCTATAGAGTATCTTTAATTGAATAGCTTGGGTTCTATTACAAATGGAGATCTTTCTGGCATTTTCCCAGATGTCGTCCGACATTTCTGAAGGGATTTCCAACCCCAATTCCTGATTCCATGTTTTAAACAATTGTTCCATGTCTTTCGATACTTTGTTTTGTAATGAGTGATAAAGGGTGCTGACCGAGGGTGGACCCATTGGCCATAACACTCTTCTTTCCCTATCTGATTTATAACAGCAATCTAATAACGTAGTCTTCTTCTGTATGTAATCTCGAATTTGGAAATATCGAAAATATCTCCATTAGGCAGTCCAAATTTCTGGTGCAGCTGTTCAAAAGACATCATAACCTTCCCATCGAACAGATCCCCTAAGCAAGAAATACCCCTGGACCTCCAGGTTTTAAATGTAGCATCTGTGAGCCCCGGTTGAAAATCCCATGCTCCCACTATAGGAGTATAAGGGAAGTTGTTTGTGAATTGCCCTCGTCTTGCCGCATTATCTTCCAAGCTTTAACTGTATTTAATACAATAGGATTTTTACAATGGTCCATAATAACTTTCATCTTATCTAAAAATAAGAGATAAATGAGGGAACACTTGACTTGAGAAGCCTCAAAGTCCAGCCAGATTGATTGCAGGTCACACAAGACCCAATCAGTTACGTAGCTTAACAGAGAACTCAGCTGATACTTCCTAAAGTCTGGAAAATCCAGCCCTCCCCTTGCTTGTGGAAGCTGCAGCTTCTTTAATTTAATAAGGGGCCATCTATGATTCCAGAAGAAAGAACCATGCCAGCCTCGGCAACATTAGAGGGAGCATTGTCGTAGGGTATAAGAGACAAGACAAAATATTCATTTTAATTAGATCTATTCTGCCTAACCAAGATATCAGGAGATACCCCCAGCGTTGAAGGTTCTGCCTTATCCTCTCTAATAGGTGCACAAAATTGGCTTTATACAGCTGACCAAATACTGGGGTGATAAAAATACCTAAATATAAAAAACACTCCAGAGACCACCGAAAGGGAAAGCAAGACCTGTCTGATAAATTGGACATACTAACCAGACCTCCCATCGGCATGGCCTCTGATTTTGTGAAATTGAGTTTGTAATCTGAGAACGCACTAAATAAATTGATTACTTGGATCAAGCGGGGCACGGATATCAAAGGATTACTAAGAAAAAGGAGAACATCGTCTGCATAAAGGGTATTCAAAGTTTGGGAGAAGATTTGTAGCTCGGGTGCTCGTTGTTGTGGTTCTGTTCGCCGAGCTGGGAATTTGTCTTGCAAACGTTTCGTCCCCTGTCTAGGTGACATCCTCAGTGCTTGGGAGCCTCCTGTGAAGCGCTTCTGTGCTGTTTTCTCCGGCATTTATAGTGGCTTGTCTCTGCCGCTTCCGGTTGTCAGTTCCAGCTGTCTGCTGTAGTGGCCGGTATATTGGTTTGAGGTCGATATACGACCCAATATACCGGCCACTACAGCAGACAGCTGGAACTGACAACCTGAAGCGGCAGAGACAGCCCACTATAAATGCCGGAGAAAACAGCACAGAAGCGCTTCACAGGAGGCTCCCATGCACTGAGGATGTCACCTAGACAGGGGACGAAACGTTTGCAAGACAAATTCCCAGCTCGGTGAACAGAACCACAACAGCATAAAGGGTAATTTTATGTTTACCCGAACTAACCCTCGGAGCCATGATATTAGAATCGGCCCATATAGCTTCCGCTAGTGGCTCAATTATTAGCGTGAATAATAACGGTGAGAGAGGACATCCCTGACGACAGCCCCTACCCACACTGAAGCTATCCTAATCATGGCTGCTTTGGGGTCATTGTACAATATTGAGACCCATTTAGCGAATACCTCTCCCACACTGAACTTTTCCGGTGTGTAAAACAGATATGATCATCCAACCCGATCGAATGTCTTCTCCGCATCTAAAAAGACTACTACTCCCAGTATTCTTTCCTGATGACAGACTTGAATCACATTCAAAACCCTTCTAATATTATTAGATGATCTACGGCCCTTGATAAACCCTGTCTGGTCCTCTTTTATGATGTATGGTAAAACCCTCTGCAGCCTTAATGCTAATGTTTTAGAAAGAATTTTAAAATCTACATTTAGCAAAGATATTGATCTGTATGATGCACAATCTTCTGGGGCCTTCTCTTTTTTAAGAATGAGAGAAATATTTGCTTCTCTCAATGAAGGCGGGAGACAGCCCATACTATATGAATAATTATACATGTCTATAAGTGGGCCAGCCAGTACCCCTATAAACTCTTTGTAGAATTCAGCCTGGACTCCATCTGGGCCAGGTGCTTTAACGCTCTGAAGCTGCCTGATTGCATCAAGTACTTCCTGGGTTGTTAGGGGAGCATTCAGAATCGACACCTGTTCCGGGGTTAGGTCCAGAAAGGCCAGGCTTTTAAAAAAGGACTCCATCTTCTTAGCTCTGTCTTCACAATCCTGTGATTTATACAGATCAGAATAAAACTTCCTCAAGTCTGTACTGATCCTTTAGCGGTCATGAGTCAAAGTACCAGCACTTTCCCTAATGGATGTGATAGCTTGAGGGACCTTTCTTCACCTTGCTAGATACTCTAGCTATCTACCAGGCTTATCGCCGTATTCATATAATCTTTGCTTTGCAAATAATATTTCCCTCTTTGCTGTTTGGGTAATTGCAGTATTCAAGGCTGTCCTCAGGGCTGTAATCCTTTGTAACTTAGCAATAGAGGGCCTATCAACATACGCTATCTCAGCTACCTTCAAGTGAGCCTCGAGTAGACACTATTGTTCTCTCTTTTGTTTTTTCTGTGTTGCCGAGTATGGAATAATGAGACCTCACACATAAGCCTTAATGGTCTCCCACATCATCGACGGGTTACTGACCGTACATGAGTTAATTTCCATAAAGGTTTTAAATTCTTGAGAGAAATATTTTACGAATTTACTATCCTTCATTAAGAAGGAATCCATACGCCAATGTCGGGGGCTTGTCTCATTGTCCCTAGTTTTAACTTCCATGTATACTGGAGCATGATCAGAGATTATTATATTACCTATTTTGCAGGATATTATGGGGTTCAAAAAGGTCAAGGGAGCAAAAAACATATCAATTCTACTATGACACTTATGTGGGTTAGAGCAGAAAGCAAAGTCTCTGCCCTGCGGATGAAGGCACCTCCACACATCTCCAACCCTAGCTCCTTATTCAAATCCACTAATTGTCTGGATCTAAGAGATATACCCACAGTACTCTTGGGTATCCTGTCTATCTCTGGGTCCATAGTACAATTAAAATCTCCTCCTATAATTGTATGACAAGCCCCAAAAGCCATCAGTTTGGAGAACACTTCCGTTATAAATTTGCAGGGGTGTGCCGGGGGACAATAAAGATTCAAAATTCCACAATCCTCCCATTTATGAGGGCTTTAGTCAGTATATACCATCCAGATTCATCTTTTATCTGACTTAAGAGTTTGAAAGGAAGGTTCTTCCAAATGAGAATGACTACTCCCCTACTTTTTGAACAAAAAGACGAAAAGAAAGCCTGATCGAATCCTCCTTGTTGTAATTTTAAGTGCTCTTTATCCAGAAGGTGTGTCTCCTGTAAGAGAGCTATATCAACCCTTTCTTTTTTTGAGGCTTGATAGTATTTTCTTCCTTTTGATTGGTGAATTACTCCCCTTGTCGTTCCAGGTGCACCACCTAATCGAATGACTAACCATGATCGTCCAGGTAAGTCCGAGACCCCCTGGGAGGAAGAACCCCACCTAAAACACCCCGAGCATAGACCGTAGAAAATTCACAAAAGTAGAAATTCTTTAATACATTAATGCCGATATAGTTAAAAACTATTTCTAAATAAGAAAGATATAAAATACATTTAAAAGGAGATTTTCCCCCTTGCTCCCAGGGGGCATCACTACCTGTCAGTAAACCCACTGTATCCTCTCCCAACCAGCGCCCCGTCCTCGACCCCAGGCACGACGTAATAAACAAATTCAAGTATACTATAAAACCAAAGTTAAAATGAGTGCCCTAACCCTCCACCCACACCAACACTTAGATACATTTAGTAAAGATAATACAAAGTATAAACATATAAAACTATAAAGTTACAATCCCAGCAAGTAATAGATAACTAAGTATAATAACAGAAGAAAAAAGAACCCCCACTCTAAAAAAAATTGAGGTAGGACAAAGTAAATGCCCCCCCCCCCCCCCCACCGACACAAATCAACTAAGCTGCCCGGCCTGAAAAAAAATCATATAGTGAATAACAAATAAGCCCCCCTCCCTATCCCCCAGAGACGATACTAAACAATAGAGGGGATGAAAAGGGAAAGAAAGGTGGGGAGGCAAAATTGCATCATTAGCCATACGGTTTAATTCTTACTATCTATTTAAGAGAGTCCAAAAATTCTTTAGCCTTCTCCGGTGATCCAAAGTTATAAATGGATCCTTCATGGCTGAAGCGCAATGTTGCTGGGTAACGCAAGGAACATTGGATGTTTTAAGTCTCTCAGACGCTTCTTCGCCTCATCAAATGCCCTCCTATTGCGGACCACGGCTGGAGAAAAATCCTGGAACAGCATAATCCTAGAGCCCTTGTACACGATGGCCTGGGGGTCCTTCCCCAGGATTCTAGAGGCTTCCAGGAGCATTGTTTCTCTCTGTAGCATTGGAGCCAGAAATGGACTGGGCGGGGGCGTTGGTCCGACCCGGGCCTGCATATAGCAACCTGGTGGGCCCACTCTACCCGTACCTGGCCTGGTCCGGATTCCAACTTTAATATTTCGGGGAGCTGTTGCTCCAAAGAAACTGCCAGCTGGCCTTCCTCTTCCCATTTGGGAAGGCCCAGCAACCGAATATTTTTTTCAATGACCCCGATTGTCGAGGTCGTCGATGTGCTCCTCTAAGGTCCAGACTCACTGTTCGAGAGCCCAGACCCCAGCCACAGCCAATTCAGCAGCAGTTTCCGAGGTCCCAGCCTTTAGCTCCACCCCTCCAACGCGATGTTCGAGTTTTTCAATTTCTCGGTCGTGGTTTTGCAGCGCGACCGAGAGCGACTCCCACCTGCTCCTGGATTCTTCAACAAAGGCATCGATCCTCTCCTGCAGCTTGTTAATTACGGAGATCAGGCTCACCTCCGCAGGTAAAACTCCCCAGGCGGCCGCGGACATCTCCGCTGCTGCTAGAGGGGGTGGGGGAGGGGTCCCTGCCTATAGCGAGCTGCGGGCATTTTTACCTTTAGTCATTTTAAGCACAGCATTAACTGTTCAAGTTTGGTGCAAAATGACTAAATATGCTGGGTAAGAGTTATTTTAAATGGTGTGGCAGGTGTGGTGGAGGCGGGTACCTCACTTTGCCTGAGTCTTGGGCAGAGTACTACAGACTCAGACTTGCTGGGCCACCGCCATCTTGGATCCCCCGACTTGAAACTTTTAACCTTTGCCAATTAGTTCAGGTCACTGGTGCAAGTAATAACCAGTAAGGATGTTAAAATGATACCTGCAACAATGTCCCATCATCCTGACATAACCCCTTTGATTAATATTTGCAGTGTCGCAAGTTGCAGCTCATTCTTGCATGGCTTGTTATTCACTGCTGGGACGTGGGTTTTGCTGGCTGGCAAGAATTTAATACTCATCCCTAGTTGCCCTTGAGAAGGTGGGAGTGAGCTGCCTTCTTGAACCTCTGCAGTCCATGCACTGCAGGTTGACTCACAATACCCCTAGGGAGGGAATTCCAGGATTTCGACGCAGTGACAGTGATGGTACAGTGATATATTTCCAGTGAGGATGATGACTGATCTGCAGGAGAACTTGTAGCTAGTTGTGTTCCCATGTATCTGATTGCAGGTCTGAAAGGTACTGTCTAAGGATCTTTGGTGAATTTCTGCAGTGCCTCTTGTAGATAGCACATGCTGCTGCCATTGAGCGTCGCTGGTGGAAGGATAGATGCTTGTGGATTTGGTGTCAATCAAGGGGGCTGCTTCGCTCTGGAAGGTGTCAAGCTTCTCAAGTGTTGTTGAAGCTGCAGTGATCCAGGCAAGTGGGGAGTATTCCATCACACTCCTGACTTGTGCCTTATTGATGGTGGACAGACTTTGGGGAGTCAGGAGGTGAGTTACTGCAGGATACCTCCCTCTGACCTGCTCTTGTAGCCATTGCATTTATGTGGGAAGTCCAGTTGAGTTTCTGGCCAATGGTAATCCCTAGAATGCTGATAGTGGAGAATTCAGTAATGGTAACACGATTCAATGTTAAGGGGTAATTTTTAGATTATCTGTTACTGGAGATGGTCATTGCCTGGCATTTGTGTGGCATGAATGTTACTTGCTGCTTGTCAACCTAAGCCTGGCTACTGTACACATTTTGTTGTATTTGAATATGAATGGCTTCAGTATATGAGGAGTCATGAATGGTGCTAAACATTGCATAATCATTGTTGAATATCCCCACATCTGATCTTGTGATGGAGGGAAGGTCATTGATGAAGCAGCTGAAGATGGTTGGGCCTCAAACACTACCCTGAGGAACTCCTGAGATGACCGGCCTCCAACAACCATGACCATCTTCCTACGTGTCACGTGTGACTCCATCCACTAGAGACTTCGCCACTTGATACCCACTGATTCCAGTTTTGCTAGTGCTCCTTGATGCCACACTCTCACTTCATCTCTGGAATTCAGTGTTTTTGTCCATGTTTGAATCAAGGCTATAAGAAGGACAGGAGCAGAGTGGCCCTGGCAGAACCCAAACTGATCAGCATTGAGCAAGTTATTGCTAAGTAGGTGTGGCTTGATAGCACTGATAATGACATCATTTATCATTTTACTGATATTCGAGAGTAGACTGTGACTGTCATGAGGAGTTTTGTTACAGGGTTTTTGGAAGTTTAAATGTATACATCACAAGGACCAGTTGGCATTAATCACCTCAATAAAGTACAAGTAATTGGTCAGGCAGGATCTTCCCCTTCTAATCAATCTTGGCTGCTTACCAAGCTATCATCATACACACAGTCATCAAGTTTGTTCTTGATAACTCCATAAGATATAGGACCAGAAGTAGGCCTTCCAGGCCATCAAGTCTGCTCTGCCATTCATCGAGATCATGATTGATATGATAATCCTCAAATCAGTTTTCCTGCCTGTTCCCCATAACCCTTGATTACTGATTAAATATGTCAGAGCCTTTAATATACTTAACAAAACAGCCCCAACAGCCTTCCACTGTGAAAAACATACAGATTCACCATTCTCAGAGCAGAAATTCCTCTTCATCTGTCTTAAATGGGCATATTTTTATTCTGAGATTATTCCCTCTGGTCCTACCCTGCCACAAGGGGAAACAATCTCTCTCTAAGTATCTTGTACATTTCAATAAGGTTAACTCTCATTCTTCTAAACTCCAATGACTAGTTGCCCAACCTACTCAACATCTCCTAAGACAGTCCTCTTTCAAACCTGGGATCAGCCTAGTGACCCTTCTCCGGACCCTTTTCCAATGCCAGTATATCACTCGTTGGATAAGATGACCAAAACTGCTCACAGTATTTCAGGTGCAGTCTGACAAGTGCCTTGCACAGTTTTAGCAAGACGTTTATACACCACTCTCTTTGAAGTAAAGGCCAACAGTCCATTTGTCTTCCATGTTACTCACTGAACTTGGATGCTAGTTTTTTGTGAATCATGCACGAGCAATCTGAAAGTCTCTGTTCTGTAGCTTTCTGAAATCTTTCTCCATTCTCTATTTTTCCTGCCAAAGTACATATCATGTTTTTCCCACATTGTATTCCAGCTCACTTAACCTGCCAAATCCCTCTGCAGACTGAATCTTCCTCACTACACTCCTCCCTACCCATTTTTGTATCATCTGCAAATTTGGCAACAGCACATTTGTTTTCCTCAACCAAGTCATTAAATGTGTTGTAAATCACTGTGGCCTTAGCACTGATTCCTGAGGCATTTCACCAGTTACTGGTTGCCATCCTGAAAATATCCCTCTTATCCCAGCTCTAGTATTTAGCCAATATTCCATCAATGCTATCTCAAGCAGTCTAATGTATGATACCTAATCAAACCCCTTCTGAAAATCCAAATATATTACATCCAGTGCTTCCGTTTTAACATACTTATTATCTCCGCAAAGAGTGAGTAAATTTGTCAGGGATAATTTCCACCTCATAAAACCATGCTGACTCTGCTTGATTATATGATATATTTCTAAATGCTCTGCTATTACATTCTTTATAATAGACTTTCCCGTAAACGGATATTAAGATAACTGGCCTATAGTCAACTGTTTTTCACCTCTTTTTTTAAATAGAATAGCTTTCCAATCTCTTGGAACTACATTATTTTATGCACATACTGGGAAGAATGGTATCAATACAAGTGAGTTAATGCTTGGAATGGGCTTTGGTGTATGATCGGGAAAACAAAATCATTAATTTAGACAATAGACAATAAGTGCAGGAGTAGGCCATTCTGCCCTTCGAGCCAGCACCACCATTCATTATGATCATGGCTGATCATCCTCAATCAGTATCCTGTTCCTGCCTTATCCCCAGAACCCTCGATTCCACTATCCTTAAGAGCTCTATCCAACTCTTTCTTGAACGTATACAGAGATTTGGCCTCCACAGCCTTCTGGGGCAGAGCATTCCACACACCCACCACTCTCTGGGTGAAGAAGTTTCTCCTCAACTCTGTTCTAAGTGGCCTACCCCTTATTTTTAAGCTGTGTCCTCTGGTTCAGGACTCACCCATCAGCAGAAACATGTTTCCTGCCTCCAGAGTGTCCAATCCTTTAATAATCTTATACGTCTCAATCAGATCTCCTGTCAGCCTTGTAAACTCAAGCGTATACAAGCCCAGCCGCTCTAATCTTTCAGCGTAAGATAGTCATTCCGGGAATTGACTTCGTGAACCTACGCTACACTCCCTCAATAGCCAGAATGTCTTTCCTCAAATTTGGGACCAAAACTGCGCACAATATTTCAGATGCGGTCTCACCAGGGCCCTGTACAGCTGCAGAAGGACCTCCTAGCTTCTATACTCAATTCCTCTTGTTATGAAGGCCAGCATGCTATTAGCCTTCTTCACTGCGTGCCGTACCTGTATGATTGCTTTCATTGACTGATGTACAAGAACACCTAGATCTCATTGTACTGCCCCTTTACCTAACTTGACTCCATTTAGGTAGTAATCTGCCTTCCTGTTCTTGCCACCAAAGTGGATAACCACATATTTATCCACTTTAAACTGCATCTGCAATGCATCCGTCCACTCACCTAGCCTGTCCAGGTCACCCTGTATTCTCCTAACATCCTCCTCACATTTCACCCTGCCACCCAGCTTTGTGTCATCAGCAAATTTGCTAATATTACTTTTAATACCTTCATCTATATCATTAATGTACATTGTAAAAGCTGTGGTCCCAGCACTGATCCCTGCGGCACACCACTGGTCACTGCCTGCTATTCCGAAAGGGAGCCGTTTATCGCTGCTCTTTGTTTCCTGTCAGCCAACCAATTTTCAATCCATGTCAGTATTTTGCCCCTAATACCATGAGCCCTAATTTTGCTCACTAGCCTCCTATGTGGAACTTTATCAAGGGCTTTCTGAAAGTCCAGGTATACTACATCCACTGGATCTCCCTTGTCCATCTTCAGAGTTACATCCTCAAAGAAATTCCAGAAGATTAGTCAAGCATGATTTCCCCTTCATAAATCCATGCTGACTCTGACCTATCCTGTTACTGCTATTAGAGGGCAACGTCAATGGTATGGTGGGGAAATACAAATTCCCTTTCATGGATAGTTGAGTATAGGGTGGACCATCAGTGGCCTTTTGATGTTTTATATCTGCTGCACAGAAAGATGACTAAACAACACTCAAAAAGAAAACATACTCCTCTGTGGCCATGGAAATACGTGCCAGGATCTAAATAGTGGGATTTATGGAGGAGCAAGGAACAATAAATCATAAACAATTGAACCAAATTGTCTTCTTTCTACCACAGTGAAGATCAAAATTAAATTGGTGAGAGTGTGCACAGGGGATCACGAATGGAAAAATTACAATGAGCATAGAGTTTAGAGGAGGAAGACGATGTGACTTACTTGATCAATCCAGGGATCTCTGTTCCCCAAGGAACAGGTCCAGAAATTGGCAGCACAAATCGTCCATTGGAATTCTGAACTTTATCTTTCAGAAAGATGGACACCTGTGGAGAAACCATTTATCACCATTACTGACGGTGCCATAATGCACAAGATATACAGCACTAAATCAGCCAACTCGACAATGTATCTATCATGAAAATAAAACTAAGAACTGCAGATGTGCTGGAAATCGGAAATAAAAATAGAAATTGCTAGAGAAACTCAGCAGATCTGGCAGCAACTGTGGTGAGCAGGCAGAGTCAACGTTTCGGGTCCAGTGACCCTTTGTCCATTCTGTTCTGAAGAAGAGTCATTGGACCCGAAATATTGGCTCTGCTTTCTCTCCACTGATGCTGTCAGACTTGCTGAGTTTCTCCAGTAATTTCTGCTTTTGTTCAATCTGTATTTGTGCTCCACTCAAAAATCTTCCCATCCTTCTGCCTTTAAATGTATCATTGTAGCCCTATAATCCCTCCTTCCTCATATTTGCCTAGGTTCCCTTGAAATTCATCTGTCAATTCCCAAACGGATAACATAGTCTCAGATACCCACAAAGACAACAGACCAATAATGAAGCATGGTAACACTGAGCATATAACTATTAATGTCAGCAAATAATAAGTCAACACGTAACAAATCATATAAATATAAACGTCTGCAATGAGAATCCCAGGTTCTGT
This sequence comes from Chiloscyllium punctatum, assembly GCF_047496795.1. Lineage (NCBI taxonomy): Eukaryota > Metazoa > Chordata > Chondrichthyes > Orectolobiformes > Hemiscylliidae > Chiloscyllium > Chiloscyllium punctatum. The sequence continues at coordinate 45,597,696 of NC_092765.1, read as the reverse complement.
GTGAGCAGGGTGCAGTAGGCTGCTAAATCAGCATCCACCTTCACCAGTGCTGCTTTCAGAAGCCACTCAGGAAACTTTTGATATAATTAAGCAAATGCATAACTACAGCAAAGAACATCTGATTAGAACTGCCACAGATAATGTCCAACACTAGTAATTTGATTAGATAAATCAGATTGGTTCGACAACGTTGGGAAGTGTGGTCATGGAGGAGGGATTAATGTCACTTCATGTCTTCTGACCTTATCTGCTGTTTCTTGGGAATGGCTAATTTATAATAGGCACTTCAGTCACTCCACACAGTGGCATGTTCCACATTCTCACCACTCTTCAGGTGATGAAACTGCATTGAAATTCCCTATTGGACTTTTTAAAAATTCATTCCTAGCATATGGGCATCAGTGGCTGGCCAGCATTTATTGGCCATTCCTAATTGCCTCCGAGGAGATGTGGTGAACTTCCACACTTAGTGTGCTGTATGTAGACCCAGAATGCTATTAGGGATGGAATTCCAGGATTTCAACCCACCAACGCTGCAGGAACAGCAATATATTTCCAAGTCAGAATAGTGAGTGGTTTGAAGGGAAACGTATAGATGGTGGTGTTCCCATGTATCTGCTGCCCTTGTCCTTCTCAATAGAACAGTTGAAAGATGTTATCTGAGGATATTTGGTGAATTTCTGCAGTGTATCTTCATAATATTACACACTGCTGCTACTGACTGTCATTGGTGGAGGGTGCGGTGCCAGTCATGCAGGCTGTTTTGTCCTGGATGGTGTCAAGCTTCTTGAGCGTTGTTGGAGCTGCACCCATCCAGGCAAGTGGGGAATTTCCACTGCACTTCTGACTTATGCTGTGTAAGTCGTGGACAAGGTTTAAGGGAGTCAGGAAGTGAGTTTCTCACCATAGTGTTGCTAGCCTCTGACCTGCTCTTGCAGGTATCATGTTTATGTGGTAATTCCAGTTGAGTTTCTGGTCAATAGTAACCTCGGGATGTTGATAGTGGGGGGATTCAGTGATGAAAACACCAGTGAATGTCAAGGGCAGTGGTTAGATTATCTTTTAATGGAAATGGTCATCTCCCGGCATATGTGTGGCATAAATGTTACTTCTTGTTGCTTTTTGGCAACTTCTAGTGATGACCACTAGTTATACTTTTTCCACAAAAGGAAATATTTCTCTATGACAACTCTATCAAAGCCTCAATTTAAAAACTTCTTCAATTATCTCTCAGACCTTTTCAAGAGAAAAGGGATCATGTATTTCTTGCATCATTGCTTTAATTTTTTCTTTTATTCCTCCTATCCTGTAGTTGCTCACTCTTGCTGCTACAGAGTAATTATTGTCCTCAAGTATTCAATAAAACTGAAAGAACGGCAGATGCTGTAAATCAGAAATAAAAACAGAAATTGCTAGAAAAGCTCAGCAGGTCTGGCAGCACCTAAAGAGAAATCAGAGTTAACTTTCGGCTTGAGTGACCCTTCCTCGGAACAGACCTGCTGAGCTTTTCAAATATTCAATCCTCATTCTGAGATAATAGTGTCAGAAGAATATTCAACTATCAAATAAACTAGAAAAGTTAGCTTCCAAGACAAGGATTATTTCTTCACTCAGTCCCAACATCTGGAACAAATCACCAAGGTGTACTCCAACTATATACTCTACAATTCTTTCAAATAGAGCTGACTAAGATGCGAGGATGCTTTAAGTTGTAGATAGCAAAAGTGGAGCTAGCAGTGATTGGCATTATGATTTAAGACAGTTGTTGACCTTATAGAGGTTTATAAAGTCATGAGGGGCATGGACAGGGTGAATAGCTAAGGTCTTTTTCCCGGGTAGGGGAGTCCAAAACTAGAGAGCATAGGCTTAAGGTGAGAGGAGAAAGATTTTAAAGGGACCTGAAGGGCAACATTTTCATGCACAGGGTGGTACATGTGTGTAACAAGTTGCCAAAGGATGTGGTGGAGGTGGGTACAATTACAACGTTTTCAAAGGCATCTGGATGGGTACATGAATAGGAAGGGTTTAGGATGTTGTGAAACTTGAAAGGGTTCAGAAAAGATTTACAAGGATGTTGCCAGTGTTGGAGGATTTGAGCTACAGGGAGAGGTTGAACAGGCTGAGGCTGTTTTTTCACGAGTGTCGGACGCTGAGGGGTGACCTTACAGAGGTTTACAAAATTATGAGGGGCAAGGATAGGATAAATAGACAAAGTCTTTTCCCTGGGGTCGGGGAGTCCAGAACTAGAGGGCATAGGTTTAGGCTGAGAGGGGAAAGATATAAAAGAGACCTAAGAGGCAACTTTTTCACACAGAGGGTGGTACATGCATGGAATGAGCTGCCAGAGGATGTGGTGGAGGCTGGTACAATTGCAACATTTAAGAGGCATTTGGATGGGTATATGAATAGGAAGGGTTTGGAGGGATAGGGGCCGGGTGCTGGCAGGTGGGACTAGATTGGGTTGGGATATCTGGTCGGCACGGACAGATTGGACCGAAGGGTCTGTTTCCATGCTGTACATCTCTATGACTCTATGGATATGGACCAGAAGCTGGTAAATGGGACTGGGTCGCATTGAGATATCTGGTTGGCGTGGATGAGTTGGACCAAAGTGAAACGTGTACAGTTTCCATGCTATACAGCTGTACGAATCTTGGAGCCCGCTTGATTGCTTGGGCTGAAGCAGGGGGTAAACTGGGGAAGAACGCAACAAGAATTTACCAGAGTTGCCCTAATATGGATTATGATAATTTCCTTTGTTTTTGTTTGTCCCAAACTCTAACTTTAATCAAAAGAAAAAAAAGTGGGCTATGTACAAAAGTGGGAGAAAGTGAGGACTGCAGATGCTGGAGATCAGAGTCGAAAGTGTGGCACTGGAAAAGCACAGCAGGTCAGACAGATTCCGAGGAGCAGGAGAATTGATGTTTCGGGCAGGAGGAAGGGCTTATGTCTGAAATGTCGATTCTCCTGCTCCTCTGATGCTGCCTGACCAGCTGTGCTTTTCCAGCTCCACACCCTCAACTATGCACAAAAGTGATCAATTTGAAACAGTTACCAAAGTTAATATGAGCCCATCTCTCTGTAGATGGTCTTTCTGCACTATAAAGAGGCACCATAAAAGAAGCATAAAGTTCTCATCTACTCTTTGCCGGCACAGTAAATATTTTGCAACACAACCGTGAAACTGTGGGCTCAGTAAGTTCTATGTTATGTGCCTGATGGATCACAGATCTTGAAGGGACCTGGTATACTTACTCGGATATGAAGATCCTGAAAGAAAACCAGCAGGGTTTGTCTGATGAGTTGAAACTCTCCTGCAGGTAGGCAGCTGTATGTCTGTTAATCAGAGAAAGGCAAAAAGACATGTATTACATTCCAAATCAGAAACATGCAATCTGTTTCACAGCACTAAACACAGTTGACTAGATGCCCTACCAAGTGTGGGGCTATCACTTGGTGTAAGTGCCCAAGTCAGAATTTTTACAGTTCCTCCAAAGGCCGAGTATAGAGATGTTCATCAGCTGGTAATCTTTGATGGCTCCTATTATCTTTGCATGCTTGTACTATCTTGATTTTCCTTTTAATTGAAGAGTTCCTTAAGTTTACCACATTTGAACAGTAGAAAACAACTTCCCTTTCATTGCTGCAAAATAGCATCTTGCTGACTGTTCGACATTAACCTTGAAGAGGACAATATTTATCTGTTTTTCAAGTTCAGAAATTAGAAGAGCTGAGGCTACAGTTTCCAAGTTTGCAAGCATTCATGGGAGATAGATGTGAGGAGAATGATTGCAGGGGGAGTGGGGGTGAGGTGGGGGCAGGGGTTTCTGTCTGGCAGCTCACATCTTTTGTATGAAGAAACTGTATGTTGGTGAGAATTGGGGTCATGCATTTCTGTGGGAGCTTATGTCAGTGGACAAAGTCCAATCACAATCTCATCCCTACTCTGATGCATTTGTCACCAGCAAAATCATACACACACATCCAGCACGGTCTTTCCTCTTGTAATGGCTACAACTTTCAATTCCAAGAGTCATATTTGGAGTTTGAAATACAACCAGTTTGGCTATTCATTGTCAGCTTGGACCACAACAAGTCCCATTAAGTACTACTCACCTCTGCGAAAATCACAACTCCAGGATCTCACAAACAGAACCCCCACGAGTTTTCTCCACTACACCCTCTCTTTAAACCTTTTACCCTACCCTCCATCTCCTACGACACACCTATACATTGGAGATGGTCATTACCTTTCACCTCTGTTACAGTAGTGTAACTTGGTACTTAACAGCACAAACCTGAACGTTGTCCCTGTTTGTATGGTCATAGATTGTTCCGCCATCAAAGGAGTTGCAAATATCATATAAAACTTAACAAACATAAGACCAGAAGATATAGGAGCAGAATTGGACAATTCAGCCCATCAAGTCTGCTCCAACATTCACTCATGGCTGATATGTTTCTCAACCTCATTCTCCTGCCTTCTTCCCAAAACTACTGATCCCATTACGGAATAAGAACCTGTCTCCGTCTCCAGCTTAGACACTCAATGACTTGGTTTCCACAGCCTTCTGCGGCAATAAATTCCACAGAATCACCACCTTCTTGCTGAAAAATTCTTTCTAATCTCAGTTCTAAAGGGTCATCCCTTCAGTCTGAGGGTCCTGGTCTCTCCTATTAGTACCAAGCATCTTGGTATTCTGTCTTTTTCAATCGGATGCCCCCCTCATCCTTCCAATCTCCATCCAGTACAGAACCAGAGTCCTCAACCATTCCTAATGTAATAAGCTCTTCATTCCCAGGATCGTTGTTGTGAACTGCCTCTGGACTCCATTCACGGCACATCCTTCCTCAGGTAGAGCCCAAAACTGCTCACAATATTCCAAGTGTGGTCTAACGTGACCCTTTTCTGCTTCAGTACTTCTCTGCTGTTGTGTTCTAGCCCTCGTGAAATGAATGCTAATATTGCACTTGCCTTCCTATCTGCCAACTGAACCAGCATTTTAACCTTATGCAGTAAAGGGATCCCTCTGTGCTTCAGATTTCTGAAGCTGCTCCCCATTTAGAAAACAGTCTATGCCTCTATTCTTCCTAACGTTGTGCATAACCTCACACTTTCCCACACTCTATTACACCTGCCACTTCTTTGCCCACTCTCCAACTCCTTCTGCAGCCTCCCCACCTCAATACTCTCTGTCCCTCCACCTATCTTTGTGTCATCTGCAAACTTAGCAACAATGTCCTTAGTTCCTTTGTCCAGATTGTTAATTTATAATATGAATGAGTGTGGTCTAAATCTTCTATCCATGCTAATACCTGCCAACACAATGGATTATCATCTTATTCAGCAGCCTCTTTACAGCACTTTGCCAAAGGCCTTCTAGAAATCCAAATAGATCACATCCAATGGCTCTCCTTTGTCAAATTTGCTTGTTACCTCCTCAAAGAAGTCTAACAGATGGGTCAGGCATGATCTCCCTTTGATGAAGCTGTGCCAACACAGCCCTATTTCACTAGGGATTTCCAATTACTCCACAAAATCACCCTTCATAATGAACTATTCTCCACTTCTGGTTTTACAAAGGAAGATCACTGATGAAACCAATGATAGCCAGGCTGAGGACACAATCTGGAGGAACTCGAGATGAATGACCTCCAAAACTCTCAAACATTTTCCTTTGTGCTTGGTACAATTCAAACCATTGGAGAGTCTTCCTCAGATTACCATTGACTTCAGTTTTCTCAGGGCTCTCATGTTGAATTAGAAACTGAGAGAAATGCAGGTGGTATAAATCAGAAACAAAAAAGAAGTTGCTGGAAAAGCTCAGCAGATCTGGCAGCATTTGTGAGGAGAAATCAGAGTTAATGTTTTGGGTCTGGTGACCCTTCCTCAGAACTGTGCTGAGTAAGGGTCACTGGACCTGAAACTTTAACTCTGATTTCTCTTCACAGATGCTGCCAGACCTGCTGAACTTTTCCAGCAACTTCTGTTTTTGTTGGTCAAATGTTGCCTGATTTCAAGGGCAGATATTCTCACTTCCCCTCTGGAACTTAACTTTTCTTTCTATGTTTGGACAAATGATGTAGTGCAATCTGAGATGAGTGGCAGATAAACAGAATTCAAATTATTGTTGAGTATGTGCTGCTCAAGAATGCTGTCAGCAACACCATTCATTAATTTTTCTGATGAACCAAATTAAGTTAATAAGATAGGTATGAATGAATTGGATTATTTGATTTGAATGATTTATTGTCACTTGCATTTTACAGTGAAAATACAGTGAAAAGTTTCAACTGTCACCACAAACCAGTGCCATTTTGAATAGTTTTAGAATAAAAAGATATAACTGAAAGAGAGTCTATCTTCCCCTCCGCTGCCTCCACCGTGAATCCTGAGCTGGCTCATCAACACCAACTGCGCCTCCATCGCCACGCCACTACCTGCACTGGATGCAGCAATGTGAGAGTCACCACACTTTAGGCACCATCTCTTTGGTACTGGTCTGACCTCATCGATACCACTGCAATGTCCCATGCTGAACTACATTCGCCCCAAAACCAGGAGTTCCTGGCTCCGCTGCCGCCACCTCGTCAATAAACAAGAATCCCTAGCTCTGGGCCTGCCGCGACCGCAACCAGGAGTCACTGGTTCTTCTCCACTCTGGCCAGGCCAGGCTAGGCCGCCACTGCCTTGCCACAAGTTCTGCTCCAGCCACCCTCCTCTGAAATGTCACCCTGAACACTGAGAGGGTGTCCTTGCTGCTGCTGCCTCTAATCGCTGAGAGGAGTTACGTCCATTGCTGCTGACTGCCAAGAGGCTGCCACCATTCTGTGCACGACCTGCTCTCGTTGCCATGCCAATGCTTCTGATTAACCTACTACTAAAGCCTTTAAAGAAAAGAAAACCGAACAAGAAAATGAAAAGGACAAAAAAGAACAGAAGCAAAAAAAAAGAAGCAAGCAGACGGGTGCGGACGAGTCACAGGCTCAAGAGCCCACATGCAGCCATGCCACTCCGCCATCATCTTGATTAAGTCCTGTATTTGAGGATTAATACTACTACACTTTGGGGATAGAACACATTTGGGCAATTTTCAACATGCCCAAGTAGTTGCCATTGTTGCAGCTGAAACAGAACAGTCTGATTCACGGCATAGCTTGTCCTGAACTGCAAGTCTTCAACATCCGGCTGGGGTAATATCAGAGTGCACAACCCTTGCTGTATCCAATGTAATCAGCTGCTTGTTGGTCTCACATAGAGAAAATCAAATTGGCCCAAGACTGGCATCTGTGATGGTGGAGACTTCAGGAAGTGGTTGAAATCAGATCATCCCTTTGTACTTCTAGTTGAAGATGATTGTAAATACTTTAGACTCATTTTTAGCACTGATATTCTGGTTTACCCCATCCATGAGGATCAGAATGATTGTCAAAGCTCATTCTCCAGTTAGCAATTTAGCTGTTGACCCCAAACACAACTGGATACGACAGGAATGTAGAGGTTTGACCTGGTCTATTATTGTGGAACTGCTTAGCTGTCGATAATGTGCCACTTCTGCTGTTTAGTATGTTTGTAGTCCTGTGTTGTACCTTCAGCAGGTTGGGAACATATTTTTAGTTATGCCTAGACCTGCCTCTGCATTACCAGCAGCTTAATGGTAATAGTAGAATGAGGGATGTGCCAGACTATGAGGTTACAGATAGTGGTCAAATGCAATTATGCTGCTGTTGACAGCTCACAATGTCTTATGGAAGCTCAATTTTGAGTTGTTAGATAGATTCTGAATCTATCCAATATAGTATAGCGCCACACAACATGACATTGAGTGTCCTCATTACCAAAACTAGACTTTTGTCTCAAGACGGACTATGCAGTGATTACTCCTACCAACAATGACATGGTCAAAAATCACACAACACCAGGTTATAGTCCAACAGGTTTACTTGGAAGCACTATCTTTTGAAGCACTGCGTCTTCATCAGATGGTTGTGAAACAGAACCATAAGGCACACAATTTATAGCAAAAGATTACAGTGCTACAATGATACATTAAACAAACCTAGATTGTTAAGTCTTTCATCTTTTAGAATGGATTTGCTGGCTTTGGTTCTTGAATATGTAGATTGCAGAATTTCTTTAAGTTCTATTCTTAAGATAATTTAAGGTTTTATAACAAAAGGTGACATCTCAGCACAGACAATGCCTTAAAGGTGTGAGTCAGACCAGTTCTAATTCCAAAGTGGAGTTTACAAATATTATATGGATTCACTGCCTGCACTGACTGCTTGCAGGTTCTGCATTTTTTGAGCAAAATAGGAAGTATCTGCAAATATAATTCTACAAATACAAATTCACCCCATAAACCTATATGTGTGCGCACGTGCAGGAGCGAAAGACAGAGTGTGCATGTGAGTGTGTGGCGTGTGTGTGTGAGTGCATGTGAGAGAATGCACAGTTACGTATGTACAAGCTTGGTAAAGTGTGTGTGAGTGAGTGTGATGGGGCATAGGCCTGTGAGAGGGTGCGTGCATGGCTGTGAGTGTGGGAGGTGTATGTGTGTGCAGGTGAGAAACAGCCTGCGTATGAGAGAGGGTCTTCATGAGTGTGAAAGAACATGACAGACACCTGAAGGTGCTCAAGGATGCCCTCATAAGAACAGGGTATGATGCTCAACACATCAATTACCAGTTCCAACGTGCCACAGCGAGAATCCTTAATGACCTCCTCAGGAGACAGACCACAAGCTGCAACCAATAGGGTACTCTTTATTGTCCTGTACTTCTCGGGAGCCAGAAAACTATGCCATGTTCTTCGCATCCTGCAACACATTATCGATGAGATGAACACCTCACCAAGACCCTCCCTTCATCTCCACTTCTTGCCTTTAAACAACCACCAAACCTTAAACAGATCATTGTTCGCAGCAAACTGCCCAGCCTTCAGGACCACAACCACAACACCGTACAACCCTGTCATGGCAACCACTGCAACACGTGTCAGAGTATTGACATGGATACCACCAGTACACATGGGGACACCACCCACCATATTGACAGCAGGTACTCATGTGACTCAGTCTATGGTGTCTATCTCATACGCTGCAGGCAAGGATGCCCCAAGGCATGGTACTTTGGTGAGACCAAGCAGATGCTCATGACAACAGATGAATGGACACCGCACATCAATCAACAGACAGTGGTGTTCCCTCCCAGTCAGGGAACACTTCAATGGTAAAGAATATTCGGCCTTGGACCTTCAGGTGACCAACCTCCAAGGCGGACCTAAGGACAGGCAACAATGTAGAGTGGCAGAGGCTGATAGCCATGAGGATGGCCTCAACCTTGGGGTCATGTCACACTACAGGTGAAACAAACACACACACACACACACACCTATGCCCCAACACGCTTGCACAAACACTTTACCAAACCTGCACAAATGGAAACACACTCTCTGATGTGCACTCACATTCACATGCACACTTTGGAAATTCCACTTTGGAAACAGAACCAGTCTGCCTCAAGATTAGTCTGACTCACACCTTTAACGCATTGTCTGAGCTGAGATGTCATCTTTTATTATAAAAGCGTAAATTATCTTGAGAATGTGATTTTAAAAATGTTTTGGGATTTACGTATTAAAGGACTGAAACCAGCAAATCCATTCTAAAAGGTGAAAGATTTAACAATCATGATTTGTTCAATGTATCATTGTAGCACTGTAATATTTTGCCATAAATTGTGTCTTACTGTCCTGCTTCACAACCATCTGATGAAGACACAGCGCTTCGAAAGCTAGTCTTTCCAAATAAACCTGTTGGACTACAACCTGATGTTGTGTGATTTTTAATTTTGTCCACTCCAGTCCAACATGGACATGGACAGGTGCATCTGCAACAGGTAGGTGAGTCAGATTTAGGTCAAGTAGCATTTTCGCTCTTGCTGGGTTGCTCATTGCTTTGCCTTACCGTCTAAGATTCCCTCCTTGTTTCAATGCAAAATTTGCATATTTTGCTAACTTCTCTTTTAATTCTCTGCATGGCCTTATGATTTTGTGTTAAACCTATTCCCACAGAACTATTGATCATCCAACTTGCTTTAATGGTCCCTGACAAGCAACTTTGTGAACATTCCTTTCTGCTCAGTTCCTGGGTTCCTCCCTTCCTGCTGTCATTACCCATCTCGCCAAAATAATTCGATCCTTGACCACTTTTCCAAATCTTTTGCATGTTGTCAAGGAACCTGTCCAGAAACAGTCCTCCCCACCATCTGTCTCCGTAATTCCTGATAGGTGGTTCACATAATGACGCTTGCAGCCAATATGACGTGATGTTTTCAATTCGCATGCCTGGGCCAACATTGGCCTCAGCCACACCGACTTCGAATCAAGTGAAGATAAAACCCACCTCGATCAGCTGTCGGAATATCTCATCTACCTGGTTGAGAATGCTTGGCGAGTCACGAATAAATTCCTTAACTGCATCCATATGATTGAATGTGACCAATAAGATGTCTTTAGGCCTTGGACAAAGCAGGACTTGGTACTTGAATGCCATTGTCATCAGGTCATAGAGCTGGAGATTATAGAGAAACAAAGCTCAGATACTTACTGCACATTAAATTACATGAACAATATTCTTTTCTGGAAACAAATATCACCTTGGAATTATTTTATCCTTTTCCCACCCCTTCAGCTGTGGACACTTGGCACAGGCGATCAACGACATCATCCATATCTTTTTGTGAAGGGTGAAGTTGGGCTAGTGTTTGAGCTAGCATTGTGAATTTTCATCGATTGCACAGTTGAGGGCCTGACAGATTACCCCTGTTTTTTCCTATAGCAATATTTAATACTCAGGTGTCAAAAAGAATGAATAGTGATTACTCCCAACAGCTTTGTCTGATCAATGTTGTTAGAGGAGACTAGAAACCATTTGTATTTACATATGTTATAACCAAAATACTCCCATATTTCCCTAAGGATTAAATATTGAACTGATCCATTCACCTTGTCCATGCTGGCCTGATTAAGTCTCATAATGGAGGCATGAGCCAGCCGATCAAACACTGTCCTTAGGGCTTTCTTGGAATACAGTTCTTGGGATTTGAACAATTCCTCCATGAACTTCTTATTAAACATAGTGCTGATAATGTCATTCATTACTAAGAAAAAAGAGAAAGAGTTACATATAATTTAATGAATAATTCATCAGAATCCTTTATATTGATGTACTGGATAGAGGAACTGCCCAAGGTAGAACTCAATCACATGTATCTAGAACTAAGACCACAAATTTAATCCTGGATCAGTCCTGAGTTAATTGAGCTGCGCTCAGGGTAACAGTAGGGGTTTACCCAGTATATTTATCCTGATTACAATATTTGACTTGATTAAAAAAAAAGGTGCATGTGATAGGAACAAGAACAGCTAGTGGAGGAAAACTATGAATCTACACGACAGACATCACTTTACCAAAGTGCAGTGATTGGAACTGGGGGAACCTGTTGACTACGAGATCCTTGATTGGGGTTGTTAACTTGAGCCAATAAGGAAGCCCTGGCTGACCAATATAAACAGGGGCGCTACCGCACTTAGGCGGTAGTGTGGGGGTTAAAAAAGAAGAAGAAAAAAGAAAGAAAAAAAAAGTATAAACAGGGGCGAGGGGCAGCACGGTGGCTCACTGGTTAGCACTGCTGCCTCACAGCACCAGGGTCCCAGGTTCGATTCCAGCCTCGGGTGACTGTCTGTGTGGAGTTTGCACCTTCTCCCTGTGTCTGTGTGGGTTTCCTCTTAAAAAAAAAAGAAAAACAAAAAAATATATATAAACAGGGGCGAGGGGCAACACGGTGGCTCACTGGTTAGCACTGCTGCCTCACAGCACCAGGGTCCCAGGTTCGATTCCAGCCTCGGACGACTGCCTGTGTGGAATTTGCACATTCTCCCTGTGTCTGCGTGGGTTTTGCTCCAATTTCCCCAAAGATGTGCAGGTCAGGTGAACTGGCCATGCTAAATTGCCCATAGTGTTAGGTGCATCAGTCAGAGGGAAATGGTTACTTTTCGGAAGGTCAGTGTGGACTGGTTGGGCCGAAGAGCCTGTTTCCACACTGTAGGGAATCTAATCTAATCAAAAATAATAAATAAATAAATCAACAGGGGAGGCTCTGCCTTATGAGTGGATTCTGCCTAATGCGGTTTGTACTTTTTTTTACTGTGTATGCACTGTATCTTGTTGTATAGGTTCTGATTGAACAGTGTTTCCATTGTGTTTTGTGTATCTCTGGGGTGACTAATTTTTGCTGGGGGTGCTGGTGTGTGGGTTTCCTTTTATGCCCTGTTTTCCAGCTGTTTGCAATGTGTTTTTTGGAGGATTGCTAAGTGGTTTGCCTTATTGCTTCTGTGTATTGCTTTTCCTGCTGGTTTTGGGGGGACTTGAGATATCTGTTGTTGGGACCCTTTTTTTTGTAGTTTTTTTTAACTGTTAATTGTTAGTGTATCACGTGTTTGTAAATTTGTATAATGTTGAATTAAAAAAAACGGGAAGCAGGCGAACTGATGGCCTAGTAGTATTAGCCTGAGACAATTAATCCAGAAACTCAGCTAATGTTCTCTGGACACAGATTTGAACCCCACCATCGCAAATAGTTGAAGGTGAATTAAATGCTTTGAAAAAAAATGTAATTAACAACCTGCAAATGAGTATTAAACAATTGCTAACGTTAAAAAACTATATAAACAGAGGATAGGAGCCCTCTTGGGGCATAGAGGTAGTGTCCCTAGCCCTGAACCAAGGATCCCAGGTTTAAGTCCCACCTGCCCCACTGGTGTGTAATAACATTTCTGAACAGGTTGATTTGGAAAATTAGGTTCTGTTAAATAAATTATAAACAGGGAATTTAGAATCTCCTCAGTTCAGAGGACTGAGCTGGCTGGCCACAGCCAATGTACTGTGCACAAGTAAATAAAGGGGACTTGGTGACAAGATTCCAGCCTCTGTGCAGTTACTTCACAAAGGAAGGAAATAAATTGGAGAAATGAATGAAGACTTAAAAGGAGGTGAGGAGGAACAGTACAGTGACACAGTCTTGGAGCTCAGGCAGAATTCACATTCAAATCCACCATTACAGATTTGAGAATGTGTTGAGCTGCTATCCTTGCAGGCCTTTAAGGGAGTTTGGTGACCAGAAAAATAACCAAAATGCTGTACCCACAGGTTGTGTACAGTAGACCAAACAGAGGGTTGGAAGTATATTACCTGCCAGGAAATATGTGCGAGACTAGCATAAGCAAGACATAAAACCTCCCTCACACTTATTACAGTTTTTTTCAGGAAATGTCAAAACATATATCATTAGAGCCACACTTTCTGTTTTAGTCTCCTGCGGCTCACATGATGCATTATTTTATTGGGTAGTTCAGGTTTACCTATAGACAGAGTCTTTGATCAATGTTAAGTTTGGGTCACTTATGATGACTTCTGTGTCGTGCTGCATTCAACCTGGTGAGATACCAACCTTTGCAAATTGGGGTGAAGGAGAGTCAAGTGGATACACACATGCACAAAAATTCAAAAAGCTTGCTTATCCACCCTTTTTTGATCCTACCATTATGGAAAAGAGAAACAAAACTGTTATTCGCAGACTGTATTAATATCAAACCAAGTACACATTATTACAGATGCTGGAAATCTTAAACAAAAATAGAAAATTAAAATACTCAGCAGGTCAAGAGGGATCTGCAGCAATAGAATTTTCAGGTTGACTATGTTTCATTGGGATCTGGAAGATATTGGCGCAGGACATCAGTTACCAGGAGCTGAAAGATGCAGTCATTCTCAAAGGCAGCTATGGGTCATAGAGCACTGAGGGCATGCACACTCTGATATCAGCAGCCCATAAGGTCCAGTGGTCGAGAGTGCTTGCAGGGGTGGGTGAGCAGTTTGTTAACTGCACAGGACATTTCATTTTAAACACATTTTGAGGCATCTCCAGCACAGCTTTTGCTGTAATCACTTTCAACCCAAGTTTGACCCATATTAACACTGTCAGTATCCTGGAGTAAATATCTATTTAAATGCAGGACCTTCACTGTTTCTTCCATTCCCTTCTTAAAAAATCTCTATTTAAAGGGAATGGACTGTCCACCATTATCTATTGCAAGGCCACTGAATTTGACTGCCATCTTGATTGAAATTCTTCACACCTCATTCACTGTGAGGACTAAATTCCATTTTCCAATTTCTCTTAACACGTTCTGAGAATACCACTTTCAACAATTACGCTTCCAAAATATCTTCCCTTTTGCTCAGCTAATGATTCCTGTCCATTGCTGTTGATGGGTCTCTCCTCCATTTTTTGCATTTCCACGTCACCCATATCAACCCACAATTAACTTGAAGCCACAACACACAAGGAGACTATTAATTTCTTATATCACTGTTTAAATTGGTAAAACACAGCAGGCATAAGTAAGCAAAAGCTTTTTCAAAATGAATTCTACTGCCATCTTGATTTAAATTCTTCACACTTCATTCCCTGTGAGATCACAAATAATTTACTTCTATCAAGCATGCACAAAGATAGAATTTTAAAATCCAGTTACTCCTCATTTACTGCATCTCCAATCTTGATCGTGGATTTAAATTAAACAATCAATCCAGTGTTCATTACTACAGCATGCATGACAGGCTTTCCTAAAACATGAACTCCTGAGCAACTGTTACTTTAAGCGAGAGATTCCACATTCTATTTGACTCTGAATATAGTATACTGGAAATCGCACCCCACTATTCCCTGAGTTACCACATACGACTGATTTAAGCTCTACGATAAAAGAAACTCACATCAGGTTTCACCAATAAAATGTAAAATAAAAAAATTATAACAAACTTATCTACAGAACTGACAAGACCAAGACTCAGCAAGAATATTGTGAATGGAAAATAGGCATAAATTCTGCACTTGAGCCTAAACCAAAAGAGTTTGAATGAGGTGACATTTTCAGTTCCTTTTCGGTTTTTGACAATTATATCACATTATTGTTAACCATTGACCATCCTCAATTTGCTAATCAATTGGACGTGGCTCTTGTTTTGACTTAGCAGTCATTTTTGCAAATGATTTGAGTGACATGCACAATCAATGCACAAACTGATTTTGGACAGTTACTTTCTTTTCCCCCAAACAAATGGGGCGTCAGTATGAATCCCTGAAGTATAAAATCCAGTGCCAGGAAAACAACACGCAGTGGCACTCGCTCTACAAGTTGTAAAAAGAAAACTAATAAGCCAAACATCCATTCTCCGGCTTACACTTTCAAGTAAAATGTGTGGTTTTTGCAATTCATTTGTAAAGAATTCATTGTATCAATGATTTAAACTACTCCTAGATGCTAGTATTCTTTTGCTGATCCATTTAAAAATGTCATCTCCTTTTGTAAGCTCCCTCCTCAGAGCCCCACACAGCCTGCTCAAAACCCGACCCCTTCCTGCAACCTCCCGCCTTTATCCATCCCTTCCTTCTAACCTTCACCTTTGTACTGTTGCCTTCTCGACCACCACCATTTGCCCTCCTTGAGACAGTTACTGTGACAATGCAACCACCGCTCCCTAAGGCAGACAGCTGCACTGACAAAGAGCAGCTCCTGGCTCCCCATCACAGCCTTGACAAGCGGTTGTCCCCACACCAGCCTCCCAGACTGGGCTAAAGGCAGGTTGGATTCTATTGCCAACTGTCTCACTGCTGACAAAATTTTCCGAATTGCTCACTGTCCCTCCAATCACAAGATGCTTCTTTCCAGCATTTAATATTCATATAGGTTCATAATGATCCATATTGGAACCAGCAAATGGAAAACAATCAGCCAATGACTGGTGGTACAGCCACTCTCCAATATTGTCCATTTTACTGGGGGGGGGGGGGAAGAGGAGGAAGGTAAGAGGGTGGATTTTTAAAATTAATTTATGAGATGTGGGCGTCGCTGGCTGGCCAGGATTTTATTGACCATCCCTAGATTCCCTTGAGAAGGTATTGGTGAGTTGTTTCCATGAACCACTGCAGTCCACTTGCCATTAGGAAATGAACTTTCTGACTGGTCAGTCTGGCGATTGAATTTTCAGAGGTGTTTTGAGGATTACAGGGGTGAATTTGCCTGTTTGCCACAGTGTAATTATATTGCTGCTGTGCAGTACACAACAGATCATAAAGAATCTTAACATGTGCTGGCTGAACCCTAAGACTCTTATCCCAGCAGCTGCTGACACATTGTTTAAGTATATTAGTGACTTGCTTTATCACATTGCTTATAGCTGTAGAACTTTCATCATGTTCATACTGTTCATGTTTGTGAAATATATATCAAAGAAATAACTCAATAGCCTCCCATTGCTTTATGTTGCTGGTTAAGTTCATAAGACATGGGGCAGATTTAGGCCATTTGGTCCATTGAGTCTGCTCCGCCATTCGACCATGGCTGATATGCTCCTCACCCCCATTTTCCTGCCTTTTCCTCATTACTCTTCAACACATTACCAATTAAAAATCTGTCTAACTCCTCCTTAAACTTACTCACTATCCCAGCATCCACAGCACTTTGGGGTACTGAATTCCACAGATTCATAACCCTTTGGGAGAAGCAGTTTTTCCTCAACTCTGTTTTAAATTTGCTACCCCTTATCCTAAGACTATGACCTCTAACCCTAGAATGCCCTACAAGAGGAAGCATTCGCACCATGTATATTTTATCCATACCTGTTATCATCTTATAAACCTCAATTTGATCTGCCCTCATTCTTCAAAATTCCAGAGAGTATAGGCTTAAACCGTTCAATCTCTCTTCATACGACAAATCCCTCATCTCTGGGATCAATCTAGTGAATGTTCTCTGAACTGCCTCCAATGCCACTACATCTTTCCTCAAATAAGGGGACTAAAACTGTGCATAATACTCCAGGTGCGGTCTCACCAATGCCTTGTATCGTTGCAACGATACTTCCTTACCTTTACATTCTATTGCCTTTGCTGTAAAAAACAACATTCCTTTCACTTTCTTTATTATCTGTGTATCTGCATGTTAGCTTTCTGTGACTCATGAACAAGGACACCCAGATCCCTCTGTACCCTGAAGTCTCTCAACTTTTAGATAATAGCTCTCCTTCCCATTTGTCTAACCAAAATGCATGACCTTGCTGTTATCCATATTAAACCCCATCTGCCACATTTTGGCCCACTCTCCTAAGCTATCTATATCCATTTGCAGGGATCTTACTTCCTCACTGGAATTCACCATCCACCTATTTTTATGACATCTACAAATTTGGATATAGAGCCTTCTATTCCTGTATCCAAGTCACTAATGCATCTTGAAAATAGCTGGAGTCCAAGGAACCCTGGGGCATCACACTAGTTACTTATGGCCATCCAGAAAAAAAAATTACTCTGACTCTGTCTTCTGCCTATCAGCCAGTCACTTATCCAAGCTAATAAATTATTCCTAATCCCATTTGATCCAACCTTGTGAATTAACTTTTTGTGCAGCACCTTATCAAGCGCCTTCTGGAAGTTCAGATACATTACATCTACAGGATCCCCATTAACTATTTTGCTTATTACATCGTTAAAGAACTTTAGCAAATTAGTCAAACAGGATTTGCCCTTCATAAAACTATGCTGACTCTGATGGATAGTGATTTGACTTTCCAAATGTCCTGATATTGCTTCCTTGATGATTGATTCCAACACTTTCGCAACAACAGATGTTAAACTTGCCACATATTGCCTCCCTCACTTTTTGAATAAGGTGTTACATTAGCATGCTTGCAATTCACTGGAACTTTTCCCGTGACAAGAGAATTTTGGACTATTGTCACCAATGGATCCACTATCACTGCCACCACTTCTTTTAATACCATTGGATGTAGGCCATCAGGCCCAGGGGACTTGTCTGCCCTCAATCCTAATAGTTTGCTGAGTACCTTTTCCCTTTTGATGTTGATTGTTCTACTTTCTACCCTTTCTATAACCTCTACACTTTTTAAATAAAATTTAAGGTTTTATAAAAATGACAGAATTATATTTGCAGATACATTCTATTTTGCTCAAAAAACACACAATCTGCAGGCATCAATCCATGTAATATTTTGTAAATTCCACTTTGGAATAGAACCAGCCTGACTTAAGTTTGGGATACAGACAGACTCTGACCTCTCAACATTAATGCATTGCCTGAGCTGAGATGTCACTTTTTTTAAATAAACCCTTAAGTTATCTCAAGAATGTCACTTAAAAGAAGTTCTGGAATTTACATATTAATGAACCGACATCTGCAACCCATTCTAAAAGACGAAAGACGTAAGAACAATCTAGGTTTATTCAATATATCATTTCAGTTGCATGACACTGTAATCTTTTGCTATAAATTCTGTGTCTTATGGTCCTGCTCCACAACCACCCGATGAAGGATCAGCACTCCTAAAGCTAACGCTTCCAAATAAACCTGCTGGACTATAACCTGGTGTTGTCTGATTTTTAACTTGGTTGTTGAATCTCATTGTTGCTTTTTCACTTTGTTCAAAATATGTGGGGCAATGCTGACAAACCAGCATTAATTACCTATACCAAATTGCATTCGAGCAGGTGGAGGTAAGCTGCCTTCTGGAATCACTGTCGTAACTTTGTTGTTATGGCGAATATTTCCAGGATTTTTGTTCGAGCAGATTGAAGAAATGGTGACATAGTTTCAAGTGAGATGGCATACAACTTGTGTCCATCTGCTTACACTTTGTTCTTCTAAATTTATTTTTTAATTCATTTAGGGATGTAGGATGAGCCTGCATTTATTGCCCTTCCCCAAGTAGAGGTCACAGGTTTAGAGGATTTTGTAGATGGTACGCATTGTTGCTAATGTTGGAGGAAGTGAATTTTTAAGGTAATAGATAGTGTTGATCATGTGCATTGCTTTGTCTGGAATAGGGTTGAGCTTTAAGTGTTCTTTGAGTTGCACTTAACCAGGCAAATGGACATTTTATCACAGTCCCACCTTGTGTCTTGTAGATGGTGGGCAGGATTTGAGGATATAGGAGGTGATTTACTTGCCAAAGAATGAGCCTTGGAGGGAGTACAAGGTAGATTTACAAAAATGATACCTGGACTTCAAGGGTTAAGTCTATAGGAATTAGGTAGAGGAAATTTGAGGCTGAAGATTCAATTGTTGAAATACATGTGAGAACCAGAGACAGTCAAAGAGCTGTACAGCACAGAAAGAGATCTTTCGGTCCAACTCGCCCATGCAGACAAGTTTATCTTAAATTAATCTAGTCCTATTTGCCAGCATTTGGTCCATATCCCTCTAAATCCTTCCATTCACATACCCATCCAGATGCCTCTTAAATGTTGTCATTGTACCCACCTTCACCACTTCCTCTGACAGCACGTTCGATACACACACCACCCTCCACATGAAAAAGTTACTCCTCAGGCCTTTTTAAACTCTTTCCCCTCACCTTAAATCTATGGCTTTAAGTTTAGGACTCCCCTATTCTGGCAAAAAGAACATAGAACATAGAACATAGAAAAATACAGCGCAGTACAGGCCCTTTGGCCCTCGATGTTGCGCCAATCCAAGCCCACCTAACCTACACTAGCCCACTATCCTCCATATGCCTATCCAATGCCCGTTTAAATGCCCATAAAGAGGGAGAGTCCACCACTGCTACTGGCAGGGCATTCCATGAACTCACGACTCACTGAGTAAAGAATCTACCCCTAAAATCTGTCCTATACCTACCACCCCTTAATTTAAAGCTATGCCCCCTCGTAATAGCTGACTCCATACGTGGAAAAAGGTTCTCATGGTCAACCCTATCTAAACCCCTAATCGTCTTGTACTATACTATAGACCTTGGCTATTTACCCTTTCCATGCCCCTCACGATTTCTAGGACTAGGAATTAAATCCTGTGAAGAGAATTTAAGACATTGGGGTGAAAATGAAAATACAGAGGATCAAAATCATCTTTGGATTGTTACCAAAGCCATGCACCAATTGGCATAGGATTGTGCAGCTTAAATTTAACACTCAAAAGAGTAATTGAATCCCTGCATTATTGAAGCAGGCCATTCAGCACACCAAGTTCACACCAACCCTTCAAAGAGCATCCCAACCTGTTACCCTATCCTCACATTTCTCATGGCTAATCCACCTAGCCTGAATATTCCTGAACATTATGGGCAATTTTAGCATGGCAAACTTCACACAGACAGTTGCCCAAGGCTGGAATCAAACCTGGGTCCCTGGAGTTGTGAGGCAGTAGTGCTAACCACTGAGCCACCGAGTCACACATGAGAGAACTATGAGGACACTAATTAATAATTGGCAAGGATGGATTTGGAGACCTCCTTATCTAATGGGTTGATAGTGGATAAGCAGTGGTTCATATTTAAAGTTTGCATGCATGGATTACAACAATTATTAATTCCTGTCTGGCACAAAATTAAGAGGAAAGGTACTTCAACGATGGGTAACAAAAGAAATTAAGGATATACATAGATATAAAGAAGAAAAGTACAAAATTGCCAGAAAAAATAGTAAGCCTGAAGGTTTGAGGCATTTTGGAATTCAGATTTGAAAGCGGATAAAAAAAATTGATCAAGCGGGAAATAGAAGTATGAGAATAAAATTGTTAGAAACATAGAAAATGGTTATAAATATTTCTATAAACATGAGAAGATAAATGGATTAGTAAAGATAAATGTAGATCCTTTACAATGAGAAACCCATAAACTTATAATGGGGAACAAAGAAACAGCAGAAGATTGTATATAAACTTTGGGGTTTGTGCCTTCACAAAAGAGGCTACATATAACCTCCTAGAAATGTTACAGAAGCAAGGATAAACTGAGATGGCAGAATTGAAGGAAATCAGTATTAGCAAAAACCTGATGCCGGGGAAATGAAAGGGGCTAAAGGTTGACAGATTCCCAAGGGCCTAATAATCTACATTCCAAAGGGAGTGGTCCTGGAAATATCTGATGCATTGGTGGTCATCTTGCAAAATTCTGAGACTCTGCAGTAGTTCTTATAGATTGGAAGGTGGTAACTGTAACTAGGAGGGATAGAAAAAAAACATAATTACCAACCAGTAAGCCGAACTTTAGTAGTGGGAAAATGCTAGAGACTATTATAGAAGATGTTAAAGCAGAACATTTGGAAAGCATTGATGGGATTGAACAAATAGGAGAAAGTGAGGACTGCAGATGCTGGAGACCAGAGTTGAAAAGTGTGGTGCTGGAAAAGGTGGTGGGGGGGGGGGAATTTGGGGGACGGGTGCTGAGAATACGTTAGGTATTGTGATTCTGTTCACCGAGCTGGGAACTTGTGTATTTGTGTTGCAGACATTTCCTCCCCTGTCTAGGTGACATCCTCAGTGCTTGGGAGCCTCTTGTGAAGTGCTTCTGTGATGTTTCCTCTGCCATTTGTAGTGGTTTGAATCTGCTGCTTCCAGTTGTCAGTTCCAGCTGTCCGTTGCAGTGGTCGGTATGTTGGGTCCAGGTCGATGTGCTTATAGATTGAATCTGTGGATGAGTGCCATGCCTCTAGGGATTCCCTGGCTGTTCTCTGTTTGGCTTGTCCTATAATAGTAGTGTTGTCCCAGTCGAATTCATGTTGTCTGTCATCTGCGTGTGTGGCTACTAAGGATAGCTGGTCGTGGCTAGTTGGTGTTCATGGATGTGGATCGTTAGCTGTCTTCCTGTTTGTCCTATGTAGTGTTTTGTGCAGTCCTTGCATGGGATTTTGTAGACTACATTGGTTTTGCTCATGCTGGGCATCGGGTCCTTCGTCCTGGTGAGTTGCTGTCTGAGAGTGGCTGTTGTCGGTTTGTGTGCTGTTATGAGTCCTAGTGGTCGCAGTAGTCTGGCTGTCAGTTCGGAAATGCTCTTGATGTATGGTAGTGTGGCTAGTCCTTTGGGTTGCTGCATGTCCTCGTTCCGTTGTGTTTCCCTTAGGTATCTGTTGATGAAATTGCGCGGGTATCCGTTTTTGGCGAATACATTGTATAGGTGTTCTTCTTCCTCTTTTTGCAGTTCTGGTGTACTGCAGTGTGTTGTGGCCCTTTTGAACATACCGACCACTGCAACGGACAGCTGGAACTGACAACCGGAAGCAGCAGATTCAAACCACTACAAATGGCGGAGGAAACATCACAGAAGCGCTTCACAGGAAGCTCCCAAGCACTGAGGATGTCACCTGGACAGGGAACGAAACGTTTGCAACACAAATTCCCAGCTCGGCGAACAGAACCACAACAACGAGCACCCGAGCTACAAATCTTCTCACAAACTTTGAATACGATAGGTATCGTATTCCCAGCGCCCCTCCCCCAAATTCCCCAATCCCACCTTTTATCTCAGCCCACTTGGCACATCAGTCTCATTCCTGAAGAAGGGCCTATGCCCGAAATGTTGATTCTCCTGCCAACATGAGTTTACGAAAGGCATATCATGCTTAATAAATCTTCCGCAGTCTTTTTTGTTTTTGAATAAAGAACGAGTAGAAAAGATTAGGGAGGACCAGTGGTTGTACTGTATTTGGATTGTCAGAAAGGTTTTGATTAGGGTACCTGATAAGAGATTAATGGGAAAAATTAAAGTACATAGGATCGGGGTAATATTTTGGCATGGATTGAGAGCTGATTGACCTACAGGAAACAGAGTTGGTATAGCTGGCAGTGACTAGTTGAGTATCACAATGAAAAGTGCTTGGACCCTAGATGTTCCAAATATATATAAATGACTTGGCTGAGGGAACTAAACGTAACTTTTCCGAGTTTGGTGAGGTCACAAAAACTAGGCAGGACTGAAATTTGCGAGGACAATGCCAGGAGGCTTCCAGATGATTTAGACTTGTTGAGTGAATGGGCAAATACATGGTATACGGAGTGCAATGTAGCTAAATGAGAAGTTATATACTCCTATGAAAAAGAGAATGGATGAGTATTATTTAATGGTGGTATGTTGGGAAGTGTGGATGTACAAAGGGTGTCCTAGTACACTAGTCAATTAAAGCAGATGCAGCAAGCAATTTAGGAAGGCAAATGGTAGATTGCTCTTTCTTGCAAGAGGATTTGAGGTCAGAAGTCAGAATGTTTTACTGCAGTTATGCAAGGCTTTGGTGAGACCACACCTGCAGTATTATGTCTAGTTTTGGTCTTCCCCACCCCAAAAATAAGTTACTTGCCGTAGACTGAAAGCTGAGGCAGTTCACCAGGTTGATACCAGGGATGGCAGGATTCCAGGAGTGTAGTCAAGAAAGAAAGATTCACATTTCACAAACTTTCACAAGCATTGAACATCTCAAAGCACTTTACACATCCTCTAGTGAAGGAAACACAGGTGCCAACTTGCAAAGCGCTGCTCTCACAAAGTGCAATGCTAACCCCCAGGATTTAAGTAAAGTTAGTTGAGAAATAAATATCAGCCAGGATACTTGGGATACAAGCCCTGTGCTGCTGCCATTACTTTTTTTTAATGTTGACCCGGTTTGGGTAGCTTTGGTTAAATATCTAATCCTGAAGATGCACTTCTGATAATACAGCACTCCTTCAGTACTATACTGCATATCAGCTTTAATTTTTGTGCATTGATTTAAATCCAGACAGTTCTGGCTCAGAGGTGAGGACACCATCAGTCAAGCCACAGCTGACAGTGAAAGCTGTACAAGGTGTTCTTCCAATATAGAGATACGATAAAAAGGAATTTGTGACAAATTAATGCAGTGCTGCTTACTTTCTAGTTTAGAAGTATAATTCATTGAAACATACTAAATTCTGAGGTGAGTTGTTGAAAAGGTTAATGCTGCAGGGACCTTTCCCCTGAGTGGAGATTTGAGAACAGGGATCATAGTCTCTGTACAAGGGGTTGCCATTTTGGATTAATTTTTTTTCCATTCATTGAATTTGAACCTTTGCAATTCTCCATCCCTGGGTGCTCTTGTATTGAATACATTCAAAATTAAAAATGAGAGATTTTTAGATTCTAAATTGATCAGGGAACTTGGGGATCAGGCAAGAACCTGGAACTGAGAATCAGTAATTATTGAATGGCAGACCAAGGGTGCGGGCAGAATGGCTTACTCCTGTTGCTTGTGTGAGCTGAGACATTGGAGCAACAATTTCCAATTTGACAACATTTATATTAGACAGTGGCTCCTGGCAGAGAATCCCCATTTTATGAAGACAAGTGGACTGTGATCCAGCAAATGTGATAACAATCTTCAAACATGAAATGACCTTGGCCTGACCTCATTATATTTTAATAATGCTGCACGTGGCACAGTCTATCATTCAGCCAATGTTAAGATAAGATCTTTCAGTCCAGCTTACCAATTCCCAGTATTAAGTCTGAGGCCTATGGGATGCCAATTACCAACATTTTAAATAGGTTGCAATGTCTACCTGTAGGAGAGGGAAAAAAATGAGTTGCCATATAGCTGACATGTCATTTTTTTCCAATATTTGTACAACACATTTTCAGGAAAGCAGAAGAAAGGAAGATTCTCTTTTGCTTTACTGGGAAGAAGGACAACCATCATGAAAGTTTCCATTCCACAATCTGTTTTTCACCTGAATGGACAACAGGATCATATTGGAATGGAATAAAGACGAGCATGAGCTGAAAGTACCAAAATTACACCAGGCTTTCAAAAAATGCTTTGTTAATAAGTGTGTAAAGAGCATCCAGCTGTAGCAATTCAGTTTGTAGCTTCATTGCAGAGATACAGGAGGTTAGAAACATTTATAATGAATTATGTACGTGCGATTTTCAGGAGACAAGGGTCAATTAAATGTGGAGCTGGAAGAGCACTGCAGGTCAGACAGCATCGGAGGAGCAGAAATGTTGACGTTTTGGGTCAGGACCTTTCATCAGGACTGGGAAGGGGGAAGGGAGCTCAGAGATAAATAGAGGGAGGAGATTGGGGTGCGGGAAAGGTTGGTGGGATGGTGATAGGTGAATGCAGGTGGGGGTTATTATGATTGGTCAGTGGGAAGGATGGAGCGGATAAGTGAGAAGGAAGATGGACAGGTTAGGTCAGGTGAAGGAGGTGGGGAGGAGAGGGAGGTGTGGATATGGGATGAGTTTGGGGAGAAGCGATTTTGAAGCTGATGGACTCTGTTCAGGCAATTGGGCTGTCAGCCCCTGAGGTAGAATACAAGGTGTTTCTCCAGTTTGCATGTGACCTCATTTTGACAAGAGAAATGAGGCCCAGGATGGACATGCTGCCAAGGGAGTGGGAGGTGGAGTTAAAATGGCTGGCAACAGAAGGTAGTGTTGGTTGGAGCGTACAGATGCTCTGCAAATGGGTTCCGGAAGCTGTGTTTCAACTCTCTGATGTGGAGATCACATTGGGAGCAAAGGATGCAATAGACCAGGTTAGAAGTCCAGGTGAACCTCTGCTGGATTTGAAATCACTATTTGGAGCCTTGGATGGAGGTGAGAGGAGAGTTGAAAGGGTAGGTGTTGCATTTCCTGCAGGAAAAGGTGCTGTGTAGAGGAGAGGTTAGTGGGGAGTATGGAACTGACAAAGTGGAATGTTAAAAGATGAAATTGGAATATCTCTCTGGACATTAATGTAATATTAAAGGGTTAAACTGCACTGACTGAACATCCTAGAAGTGAGTGGGGACAACATTCATGCAGGAATGCAGATGCTTCCAACTCCACTTAGACAGTCAGTTGCTACTACTATTATCAAATCAAACCATCATTCAGTGCCTTCCATTCAGAAATGCTTTCATAGCCATCCCCCGAAGCTAGGTATATCATACCTACATTGTCTTAGGAATCACTGAGTCAGGAAATTGTCTGCATAATGATTCCCCAGGATTAGGGATTTACATTTGCACTATCTCCAAGGATGATCTCACTCTACCATTGTATCTGGGGTAATATGTGACTGTGGGAGAGTGGCCAGAGTATCGGTGAACATTGCCAACTAACCTGGATAAAGGGGATGTGCTTTTTTTGTTCGGGGCCTCTTTGACTTGACTTTGCACGCCTGCGAAGAGGGTCAAAGGGGGTCACCTAGCTTGTACAGGCTTTAATAAACTTTAACTGTTTGCAGTAGTTGGTGTGTGCAAATTGCATCTCGTGCATGAAACCTCGGGAAAAGAACCTAACACATGGTGGCAGCGATGGGATTCCAACATACACGGAGCTTCCAGGTGGACTGATTAAGCCGTCTGAGTGCTCGTTGCGTGAGACAGATGGGCTGACAAGGTAAGCTTCACCTTGATCTCTCTCTCTGTAAACCTACTACTCAATCAACCCCTCATCTCCTGGGACTCAGTGGTGATGGAACCTTTGAGGTAACTCGCACACTTGCACACCTATGATCCGCTTTGCACAAACAAGGGTTTTAAATCGGGGTTAGAGTCCCAGGGTTACATCGGAGTTAGAGACCCCAGAGTTTTGATTGGGGTTAGAGTCTCCATGAGAAGTAACGCAAGAAAGGCGTTTATGTTCTCTACAGACACTAGATTTGAGGCTATGGAGCATTAAAAAAAATTAGAATTTGATACTTCTTAAAGTTATTGCCCTTGTCCCCCACAGCTCCCCTTAGAAGTACTTTTAGGACAACATGGCATCACCGGGGAAAGGGGGACAAAGTGGGGCTGGTCCATTCAGATCCCAACAGTAAAGTACATTGACTGCCAGGGAAGCTTTGTCCGGGTTTTTGTTGTGGGAGTCTCAGTTTCTGGATTGTGTTCTGGGGAAGGCGAGTGGCTTGGACTGTGGCGCCATTTGGCCCATTGCAAGGGTTTTCTTTTTTTTAAATGTAATTTCGTCAAGGGGATGAAAAAAAAGAGAAACGCTGAAATTAAGGTTGTACTAATACTTGGATCAAGGGGGGAATTGTGCCAAGCTGAGAGTTTGATATTTAAATATTTTGGTTTGCTGAAGTACTGGTTCAGAAAATCCTTTTAAGTAACTGTTTTGCCTTATCTGAATTAGGATCTCAATTCAATGTGTTTTGTGTACTGTGCAATGGGTAAAGCATGCCTTTGGACCACCGTCCAGCCCTCCACAACCTGATCCAACAGATTCAATCTGCTCTTCAGTCATGAGCATGAAAAGTGAAGAAGCTAACAACAATGAAGAGGAGGTCGGTTTGCTTATCGTCAGTGGCCTTTCTACAAACATTAAACGGTGGGGGGCTTTACCTTTTGATCATTTAAGAGATATGAAGGTTCACTGATCAAGCTAACATCAAAACAGCCAGTTGGCTTTGTTACATTTGACAGCAGAGTGGGAGCAGAAGCAGCAAAGAATGCTGCATTCACCTAGCCGGCTATCATTCAGTGCCTTCTATGCTTTCATAGCCATCCCCTGAAGCTAGGTATATCAAACCTACATTATTGTCTTGGGGAATCACTGAGTCAGGAAATCGTCTGCATAACAATTCCTCAGGATTAGGGTATTTACATTTGCATTATCTCCAAGGATGATTTCACACTACCATTGTACCTGGGGTAATATGTGACTGTGCGGGAGTGACTGTGGGGGAGTGGCCAGAGTATCAGTGAGCATTGCCAACTGACCTGTATAAAGGGGATGTGCTTTTTTTATTCAGAGCCTCTTTGACTCGACTTTGCATGCCTGCGAAGAGGGTCAATGGGGGTCACTTAGCTTGTATAGGCTTTAATAAACTTTAACTGTTTGCAGTAGTTGGTGCGTGTGAATTGCATCTCGTGTGTGAAACCTCGGGAAAAGAACCTAACAAAGGGAGTCACGGAGTGAACAGTCCCTACAAAAAGTAGATGGGGTGGGTCAAGGAATATCATTTTGGAGGTGTGGTCTGACTGGAGGTGGCGAAAATGCCAGAGGATCGTGCGTTGGATTCGGAGATTGGTGGGGCGGAGTGTGAGGATCAGGGGGATTCCAACCTTATTGTGGTTAGGAGGAGGGGGTTTGAGGGCAGAGGTGCGGAAAATGGAGAAAATGCGATTGAGGGCATTATTAATCACAGGAGAGGGGAAATAGAAAGATATCTGGAATGTCCTGGAGTGGAATCCCTCATCCTGGGAGCAGAGACAATGGAGGCGGAGGAATTGGGAGTATGAGACTGAATTTTTGTAGGGGCGGGGAGGTGGAGCAGGGTGTGGAAGGAGGTGCAGTCAAAATAACTGTGGAAGTCGGTGGGTTTGAAATAGATGTCTGTATTGGGTTAGTTGCTGGAGTTGGAGAAGGAGAGGTCCCGGAAGAGGAGGGAGGTGTCAGAGATGGTCCAAGTGAATTTGGGTGGAAGGTGTGGGTGAAGTAGATGAAGTGTTCAAGCTCATTGTGTGAGCACAAGGCTGCAATGATACAGTCATTGATGCAGCAGAGGAAAAAGTGAGGGATGGCACTGGTGTAGCTGCAGAAGAGGGACTGTTCCATGTATCCTACAAAGACGTGGGCATAGCTTAGACCCATGCGGCTGACCATAGCCATCCCTTTGGTTTGTAGGAAGTAGGAGGAGTCAAAGGAAAAGTTGTTGAGGGCAAGGACCAGTTTTGCCAAGGGAATGCGTGTTGGGGGAGGGGACTGGTTGGACCTGAGAGAGAGGAAGAAACAAACAGAGGCCTTTTGTGTGGATTGTGTCCCGAACATAGGTGAGGAGTTCCTGGAAAGGGAAAGAATGGAATCGAGATAAGAGGAGATGAGTGCAGTGGGGCAGAAGCATGCAGAGACAATGGATAACCGGGGTAGTCAGGTTTGTGGATTTTGGGTAGGAGATAGAAAAAAGGCTGGGAAACTGCAGATGCTGGAGATCAGAGTTGAAGTGTGTGGTGCTGCAAAAGCAGCATCCAAGGAGCAGGAGAATCATAAGCCCTTCATCAGGGGAATTATCAGGTTGGAGGCTATGGATGGGACATCTCTCAAGGTGATGAGGTTGTTGTTCATTTGGGAGATGATGGTTTGGTGATGAGAGGTGGGGTCATGATCAAGGAGACAGCAGGAGGAGGTGTCAGAGTTGGCATTGGCCTCAGCAATGTAGAGGTCAGTATGCCAAAATACCACCGTGCCCCATTTTGTCTGCGGGTTTAATAGCAAAGTTGGATCAGAAATCCCACTGTTTTATAATCCACTTCTATGTTTAAATTTATGTTTACAGACATCACAGTCAGCCTTTTTCTCCATCAAGAATGTCAAAGAATCTAATGTAAATTTAAGACTGGGCTAACATAACAGATTTTGGTTTTCAATGTGTGTACCATGCATCAGAAAGCCTGCACTGCTTCCAAAGATGCAATCTCTCAATTGGAATGGCATGATGTTTCTCTTAAGTCTATTCTAGGTGACACTGGTGATGCCGCATGAAATTACAAGTGGGACCTCACCAAAGCACAAGTGCTCCAACTCCCCACTGCTGAGAGTCAGACAGAATGGCTATGGACTTCCCTGTGCAGTAGCTTGCTGGCATGAACAGTGCATTAACTCTGTTCTATTTTCAAGCTAAACAGCGAACAGGATTTGATTTCTCATGACCATCAGCCCTGCCCTCTTCCTCTAAGAAAAGAAACAATAAAGTCCAGGGCTAAGGGGCTAATACTCTCTCTACAATCTTATGGACCTATTTAGAAGGAGAGTTGAGGTGGAGCAGCACAGGATGCAACTGTGCAGCTAAACAAAACAAAGTACAATACCTTGTTGTCGGTCTGCTTCTGGCCACTCATCTACAAGATGCACAAGAAAAAAGTGAATGACTTTTTAAAAAGATAATTATATTATTTACAAGCTACTGTAGCCTGATGATAATAATTTCATGCACTACTAATGAAGAAATAAATGTAAAATAAGGTTTTTTTGCAACACAGAATGGCACTTCTTTTTCTCTTTCACCCACCTCATCCTTCAAAAAAAAAGTTGTCTTCTTTCCATTGATCTTACTGAGCCTGTAAAACACTTTGATTCATAAGAAACATTTTGGGACATGCATAAGAGAACGGAGACAAATTGAGTAATTCAGAACCCTGGGATTTCAGTGTCAAATGAACTTGAACTGTGAAAAACACCAGCAGTCCAATTCTATGCCGTCCTTCCAAAACTAAAGGGAATCTGGACAGCCCATTGGAGCTGTGTATGCAACACTGGTGTTCAATTCCTATTTCACTCTCCATCCCAATCATCCAATATTCCAATCCTCTGATCTTCACCAACCATCCAGCTCAAGCAAACCTGAACTGCACTTATTGAACTCATTCCAGTTTACAAATACTTCACAATCTTCACTAACATAATCTACCCAACATCACTCACATAATCTATTCACACACCTGAAATTGTAGCTTATCTTCCAGCTTTCCCCACATACTGCTCAATTCCATCATCATTAGTTGAGCCTAATTTGCCATCTTGACCCTAAATCCTCACAATATCAGCTGTCACTTTGAAAAGCTTCCTTAAAGGCTTGCTCTTCAATTATACTACAAACTCCTTTTCTAAATACCCTGCATGGCTTTGTGCAAAAGTCTTTGGAATGTTTACGTTTTAAAGCTGCTACATAAATGCAAGTTGTTGATGACGCTAGTTAGAAGTGCTTCAATTTTGGTCTAATACTGGAAGCAATTAAGTGGGGAGGTGTCAAAGACGAACACAACATTAAAATGTACTGAACAATATCTTGTTCAGTAGGTATATTGGCACAATTACACAATGTGGCAGCATTGCTTAAAAAAAAGGAAGGGATGTAATTTCTGGACAATCAATATTACAAAGTGCACCAAAGTCCAGTGAATGTGCTTCAAGAATGAAAAGAAATCAAAAGGCTGATGTTAGATTGAATGATATAAAGTGATATCAAAAATAAGAGATAAATATGAAGTGATACACTTTGGTAGGACAAACAGAAAACACTTCGCTTCTTCAAAAGTAAGAAATTGAATTGATATAAAAGAAAACATGAAGAACCAGATGAACATAACATTAAATGTAACATCACTGGTCAGCAAAGGAATTAAAATGGAAACAAATCATTTGGATTTGTTTCTGAGGGTAGATATTTCCTAATCAATCTGTTCAGAGGTGGCATTAAACAACTTAGGATATAAAAAACCAAAATTAGTGTTGTCATTCTGCTTATTTTATGGGGCACTGGTAAGGCTGCACCTATTATATAGTGCACTGCTTTTGTTTCCTTTAATAGGCTCAAGAGCACTAAAGAAAGTGCAAAGCTAATTTAACATCAAGGTACCAAAAAAATGAGAGAATACATTAATCACAAAAAAATGTAACCAGTATTTTTTTAATTTAAAATTAGCAATAGATTAGATAAGAACAACATAGAAAAAAAAATGTTGCCACTTGGAATAGAGTCCAAGACTAGGGACAATAAACAAAAGAGAGTTGTCAATAAATCCCATAGGGGAAAAAAGATTTTTGAAAATTTGAAGAGTGGTTCTAATGTAGACCTCACAACCACAGACAATGATTGGGGTGGCACAGTGGCTTAGTCGTTAGCACTGTTACCTCATAGCGCCAGGGACCCGGGTTCAATTTCCACCTCAGGTAACTGTCTGTGTGGAGTGTGCACGTTCTCCCTGTGTCTGTGTGGGTTTCCTCCAGGTGCTCTGGTTTCCTCCCACAGTACAAAGATGTGCAGGTTAGGTGAATTGGCCATGCTAAATTGCCCGTTGCATTAGTCAGGGGTAATTGTAGGGGAATGTGTCTGGGTGGGTTGCTCTTCGGAGGGTCGGTGTGGACTTGTTGGGCCAAAGGGCCTGTTTCCACACAGTAGATAATCTAATCTAATCAAATAGTTCACATGCTTTCAATGGGAAGGAGAAGGGTAGTAAGCAAAAGCCAGGGAACTATAGACCAGTGAGCCTGACATTGGTGGCGGGCAAGTTGTTGGAGGGAATCCTGAGGGATAGGATTAACATGTATTTGCAAAGGCAAGGTCTGATTAGGGATAGTCAAAATGGCTTTATGTGAGGGAAATAGTGTCTCACAAACTTGATTGAGTTTTTGAAGAAGTAACAAAGAGGATTGATGAGTGCAGAGCAGTGGAAGTGATCTATATGTACCTTAATAAGGCATTCAACAAGGTTGCTCATGTGACACTGGCGAGCAAGGTTAGATTACATGGAGAACTAGCTATCTGAATATAGAATTGGCTCAAAGGTGGAAGACAGACAGTGGTGGTGGAGGGCTGCTTGTCAGTCTGGAGGCCTGCAATCAGCAGTGTGCCACAATGATCGGTGCTGGGTCCACAGCTTTTCATCATTTATATAAAAGTGATTTGGATGTGAACACTGGAGGTATGGTTAATAAGTTTGCAGATGACACCAAAATTGGAGGTGTAGTGGACAGCGAAGATGGTTAGCTCAGAGTACAACAGGATCTTGATCAGATGGGCCAATGAACCGAAGAGTGGCAGATGGAGTTTAATTTAGATAAATGTGAGATGCTATATCTTGGAAAGGCAAACTAGATCAGGAATTATACACTTAATGGTAAGGTCCTGGGGCGTGTTGCTTAACAAAGAGACCTTGGAGTGCAGGTTCATAGCTCCTTGAAAGTGGAATCCCAGGTAGATAGGATAGTGAAGAATGTGCTTGCTATGCTTGCCCTTATTGGTCAGAGTATTGTGTCCAGGAGTTGGGAGGCCATGTTGCGGCTGTACAGGACATTGGTTAGGTCACTATTGGAATACTGCACGCAATTCTGGTCTCCCTGCAATAGGAAAGATGTTGTGAAACTTGAAAGGGTTCAGATAATATGTACAAGGATGTTGCCAAGGTTGGAGGGTTTGAGCTACTGGGAGAAGCTGAATAGACTGGTGCTATTTTCCCTGGAGCGCCAGAGGCTGAGGGGTGTGGCCAGACAGGCTGTTCAAAATGATGAATTTATGATGTATTTACAAAAATTGGACATTGATGATGGCATGCTGGGAAAGTAAGGCAAGCCTTGACCAAATTAACTGTGCTAATAAACATGCTGCAGAATCCAGACAGGCTGCAGCTACCAATAGATAGTTTGCAACCAACCTGGTAGCTGCAGACACGACAATACACACCCAAATTTAGGTTTGAATAGAGTAAACGCAATATAATCTTCAGGGCGATTGGAAACATCAGGGTGTGTACCAGACCCGGGACTGCCTCACACCCTTATTTGGAGGAGGCTGCGTAGACCCAGTACCTCCAGGAATGGATGCCAAAGGACCTGCCATTAACATGCTAAAGCCTGGTTGGGTCTGATCAATCAGGATGATTGAGCCCGATCAATCAAATGGTGATCCAAAAGGGCACAAAGTTACAAGAATCACCATAAAACCACGCTTAGGACAGTAACTCAAGACCAACCACCAAGAGGAGAAGACCAGACGATCATCACCATCTGGATCAAGGCCAAGAGCTCATGTGGTGGTATATGATCATCCAGAGTTAAGCTAAAAATAGATGTGTAGTGTAAATTGTTAATTTATAGCATATTTTGTTATGATAGTATTAATGGTGTCAAATAAGTGAATATTATTTGGGCGTCACGGTGGCACAGTGATTAGCACTGCTGCCTCACAGCACCAGACACCCAGGTTCAATGCCCGCCTCAGGCGACTGACTGTGTGGAGTTTGCACGTTCTCCCCGTGTCTGCGCGGGTTTCCTCCGGGTGCTCCGGTTTCCTCCCACAGTCCAAAGATGTGCAGGTCAGGTGAATTGGCCATGCTAAATTGCCCGTAGTGTTAGGTAAAGGGGTAAATGTAGGGGAATGGGTGGGTTGCGGGTCGGTGTGGACTTGTTGGGCCGAAGGGCTTGTTTCCACACTGTAAGTAATCTAATCTATTGTTTATTATTATTGAGTCCACTCACAGCTCTTTTGCTAGACACAAGAGATAAACAGAGTGGCAGGTGCAACAAACTGGTGACATAGATGGGACCTCGATAAGAAGTGACTTTATCACTCCGGAATCGAAGCCCATGGAAACTAATTCTTTGAGATTTTGCCTGAGCCGGTTGTTAAGGGGACAGCTGTCCCACGCGAAGGTCAAGAATTCAAATAAATCAAAGGGAATAGAAAGGTCTAAACTGAGCTGTTCTTTAAGATAACATCCAACAGGTGTTTACTCCTGATCTAGCAAATGACTTTCCTTTGTGTGCCTGAGTGGGATAGGTAAGGTAAAACACTGAAAGTCGGTAGAAACCTGGTGGGATTAGGACTGGAGCATAGCGAAAGCCATACCCTCAATCTGATCCATCCTCAATACCTCGCAGTTTAATTGGAAATGGCAGAGAAAGACGTTGGAGAAGAGGATTGTCCCACATGGGAAACAAAACTGAGGCAGTATATTAGTAAGGAAAAGTGGCCCATATGGGCAGAATTTTGTTGAAATAATGAAACAGGCCCAGGATCCCTCAGACAGAAATACTGGGATGACTTTAGGGGAACTGTGCTGGGTCCACTACATTTTGGTATTTATATAAATGATTTGGATGTGAACATAAGAGGTACAGTTAGTTAGGAAGGGTTTGGAGGGATATGGGCCGGGTACTGGCAGGTGGGACTAGATTGGGTTGGGATATCTGGTCAGCATGGATGAGTTGGACCGAAGGGTCTGTTTCCATGCTGTACATCTCTATGAACTCAAGAAAAGTGGACTTCCAAACTTGAGAAGATCACAGCAATAATGTGCTGTCTGGGACAATTATTAGGGACCGAGCAGGAATTAAAACCATTTGTCAGGAACTACAAGACGTGAAAAGGAAATAACAGATTTAAAGCTGAAAAACGCAGCTCAGGATCACAGAACTCAAGCAAACCTACTCCCCATGAAGCAATTCCAAACCCAGTGTGAAAAACCATACCAAGATATCCAGTGCATAGTGTCAGAGAAAGAGGCCACTGAGAACAAAGTAAGGCAATTGAGAAACAACTGTGCAGATTTGCAAGCTGCAGTCAAAGTACTGCACCAGACACATGGGGAAAAGAAACAGGTAGCCACAAACCACACCAAGTACCTGCAGGAGATGGGGAAATTTAAAAGGTCAGCTCTCAATCCGCAACAGAATAATTTGAACATATGGAAAGGTTAAAGAGGAAGGAGAAGGACTGGAGATAGACTGGGATGAGCTCAGGGAAGACACACACCGGTATGCCATGTGCACGGAGGATTGGGGTCCACCCCCACCCTTCCCAGAAGAGTCAATTCCTTCAGTGCCCCTTTGGGACAACCACTGTCACAAAGAATCCGATCACCACTGAGAGACAAGTCGGGATGTCAAAGCCCCAGCGATCACATAGACCACTCCATTTACAGTGGCACAGTTAGCAGAGATCGGGGAAAAAGATTCCTGCATTTGAACCACCAGCTGATCTGTTTATGTTCTTTGAAAGGGTCAGGCAGCAGATGGTTTTACATGGATTAGATGAGACAGAGGAAGTAAAACTCACTGTAATGTGTGTAAGCCAGTCAGTGCAGTCCGTGATCCCAGGCCCACGAAGTATAGGAGACAGAACCCTTGCCAACACAAAAAAGGTGATCATAATAGCAATTGGGTACAATAAGGGAGACCCCATAGATAGGTTAAACAAATACAGACAAAAGAAGGGGAAACACCCGACTGTCTTTACTAGTCGCTTATGGGTGCACTTTACAGGAGTCTACGGAGATTTAGATAGGGGTCAGTTATCTGAGCCTGGTTCAGCAGTGTGGGCCAGAACTTTAGTTTCTCATACCACCGAAGAGAGCAGGAAGGCATGTATAATTTCGGTCCCACAGAGCCAAGCCATGGATGAGGCATGGATTCTGCGGAGAATGACCCGTGTATGGGAGAAAGAAGCCCATGAATTAAACAGGAGTAAAGCAGAGAAAGGAGGATAAATGCTTCCTTTCTGAACCTCCAACCAGGGTCTCATGTGGAGGAATGAAGGAAGAGGAGGGAGCTCTTATGAAGGTAACCCAGTTCCACCCTACACAGCCACAGGGAGAGGTAGAGGGGCACAACAAGAGAACAAGTGGCAGCCAGTGTGGTGCTACCACTGCAGGCACACAGGACATTGCATGAGAATGTTCAGACCAAGTGCGTCTGCACTCACAGCCACAGGGACCACCAACTGCAGCGGGACCAAGAGGTGATAGAAGGAGTCACCATTCATATTAGAAGGCCCAAGCCGGCAGGTTCCAGTCCATGTCGTGGACACGAGTCAACCCCACGTACACCTCACTCCCAACCTATTAGACATCCGCATGACAGTGACAGGCTTCTACCTCTCTAATATGGGTCTGCAATACCAAGTGGGGGAATGTAGGTAGACCACTAGTCAATGGCAAGGTAGGAGGCCAACCTGTCGAATTCCTTTGGGAATCCAGAGGTTCCCGCACAACCCTGAATACCTCGCGATTTAATAATCTACCCTGGTGGACCACAGGGACTATTGTTTTAAGTTGGTTTATTGGCCACATACAGGAAGAGCACAAAACAGAACCGATAGAATTTAAACTGGGTAACATTACATGCCAGTACCCTGCTATTTTAGTCAACCTTCTCTAGGTACAGAACACATCCTTGGCATTGATTAGAGGACGAGGTACAATCTTAATTTTGATCTAGTGAAACCTGCATATGGCAACTGTCTCCAGTTAGCAATGTCCCACCCATCATTTCAGCAGGCTAGTCGAATCAACACAATCGCAGAATTTTGGTTTAATCCCCTTACAGCAACCAAGGATCTAGCTATGCGAGAGGTGATTGTGAAACACAAATGGGTATTTGCCCAGCATAAGCACGACTGCAGGCATATCCAGGGAGAGGTGATAATCGAGGGGCATGACCAGAAAATCCAAAGACAATACGGTTTCCCCAGAGAGGCAGAGTTGGAGGTGGCTAAGGTGATTAACAAGGTCTGTTACAGCAAGGAGTGCTGTGACCTGTAGCCTCCAGTGATAATGCTCCAGTTTGGCCGGTCAGGAAACCAGATGGTTCATGGCGTTTAACCATCAATTATCGAGAACTTAATAAAGTCCCCCCTCTCACTACACCAACAGTAGCCACCAGCTCAGACACAATAATGAAACAAGCCCCACAAGCGAAATACTTCACAGTACTTGATATCAGTAATGGCTTCTGGTCCAAACACTTAAATTGGTCTTGCCAGTACAAATTCGCATTTACCTTCCAGGAATAACAGTATAGCTGGACTTGCCTATCTCAAGGGTTTCATAACTCACCCTTGACTTTTCACAGCCAGTTAGCCAAGGAACTGGAAATGGTTTCCTGGCCTTTTTTTTTGTCATTTATGTCAATGATTTGGATATGAACATAGGAGGTATAGTTAGTAAGTTTGCAGATGACACCAAAATTGAAGGTGTAGTGGACATCAAAGAAGGTTACCTCAGATTACAACAGGATCTGGACCAGATGGGCCAATGGGCTGAGAAGTGACGGGTGGAGTTTAATTTAGATAAATGCGAAGTGCTGCATTTTGGAAAAGCAAATCAGAGCAGGACTTATACACTTAATGGTAAGGTCCCACGGAGTGTTGCTGAACAGAGAGACCTTGGAGTGCAGGTTCATAACTCCTTGAAAGTGGAGTTGCAGATAGATAGAATAGTGAAGAAGGCGTTTGGTATGCTTTCCTTTACTGGTCAGAATAATGAGTATAAAAGTTGGGAGGTCATGTTGCAGCTGTTGAGGACATTGATTAGGCCACTTTTGGAATATTACATAGAACAATACAGTGCAGAACAGGCTCTTCGGACGTCAATGTTGCGCGACCTGTGAACTAATCTAAGCCCATCCCCCTACACTATCCCATCATCATCCATGTACTTATCCAAGGACTGTTTAAATGCCACTAATGTGGCTGAGTTAACTACATTAGCAGGTAGGGCATTCCATGCCCTTACCACTCTCTGTGTAAAGAACCTGCCTCTGGCATCTGTCTTAAATCTATCACCCCTCAATTTGCAGCTATGCCCCCCTTGTACAAGCCAACATCATCACCCTAGGAAAGACTCTCACTGTCCACCCTATCTAATCCTCTGATCATCTTATATGTCTCTATTAAATCCCCTCTTAGCCTTCTTATTTCCAATGAGAATAGACCCAAGTCCCTCTGCCTTTCCTTATAAGACCTTTTCTCCAGACCTGACAACATCCTGGTAAATCTCCTCTGCACCTTTTCCAATGCTTCCACAACATTCCTGTAACGGGGCAACCAGAACTGTACACAATATTCCAAGGGCAGCCACACTGGCATTTTGTATAGTTGCAGCATGACATTACGGCTCCAGAACTCAATCCCTCTACCAATAAAATCTAACACACCGTACACCTTCTTAACAACACTATCAATCTGGGTCTGGATAAGTGGTTCTGGAAGAGCACAGTAGTTCAGGCAGCATCCAAGTAGCTCCAAAATCGACGTTTCGGGCAAAAGCCCTTCATCAGGAATAAAGGCAGTGAGCCTGAAGCGTGGAGAGATAAGCTAGAGGAGGGTGGGGGTGGGGAGAAAGTAGCATAGAGTACCATGGGTGAGTGGGGGAGGGGATGAAGGTCAAGGAGGAGAGGGTGGAGTGGATAGGTGTAAAAGGAGATAGGCAGGTAGGACAAGTCTGGACAAATCATGGGGACAGTGCTGAGCTGGAAGTTTAGAACTAGGGTGAGGTGGGGGAAGGGGAAATGAGGAAACTGTTGAAGTCGACATTGATGCCCTGGGGTTGAAGTGTTCCGAGGCGGAAGATGAGGCGTTCTTCCTCCAGGCGTCTGGTGGTGAGGGAGCGGCGGTGAAGGAGGCCCAGGACCTCCATGTCCTCGGCAGAGTGGGAGGGGGAGTTGAAATGTTGGGCCACGGGGCGGTGTGGTTGATTGGTGCGGGTTCCCGGAGATGTTCCCTAAAGCGCTCTGCTAGGAGGCGCCCAGTCTCCCCAATGTAGAGGAGACTGCATCGGGAGCAACGGATACAATAAATGATATTAGTGGATGTGCAGGTGAAACTTTGATGGATGTGGAAGGCTCCTTTAGGGCCTTGGATAGAGATGAGGGAGGAGGTGTGGCCGCAGGTTTTACAGTTCCTGCGGTGGCAGGGGAAAGTGCCAGGATGGGAGGGTGGATTGTAGGGGGGGCGTGGACCTGACCAGGTAGTCATGGAGGGAACGGTCTTTGCGGAAGGCGGAAAGGGGTGGGGAGGGAAATATATCCCTGGTAGTGGGGTCTGTTTGGAGGTGGTGGAAATGTCGGCAGATGATTTGGTTTATGCGAAGGTTGGTAGGGTGGAAGGTGAGCACCAGGAGCGTTCTGTCCTTGTTATGGTTGGAGGGGTGGGGTCTGAGGGCAGAGGTGCGGGATGTGGACGAGATGCGTTGGAGGGCATCTTTAACCACGTGGGAAAGGAAATTGCGGTCTCTAAAGAAGGAGGCCATCTGGTGTGTTCTATGGTGGAACTGGTTCTCCTGGAAACAGATCCGGCGGAGGCGGAGGAATTGGGAATACGGGATGGCATTTTTGCAAGAGGTAGGGTGGGAAGAGGTGTAATCCAGGTAGCTGTGGGAGTCAGTGGGTTTGTAAAAAATGTCAGTGTCAAGTCAGTCGTCATTAATGGAGATGGAGAGGTCCAGGAAGGGGAGGGAGGGTCAGAGATGGTCCAGGTAAATTTAAGGTCAGGGTGGAATGTGTTGGTGAAGGTGATGAATTGCTCAACCTCCTCGCGGGAGCATGAGGTGGCGCCAATGCAGTCATCAATGTAGCGGAGGAAGAGGTGGGGAGTGGTGCCGGTGTAATTACGGAAGATCAACTGCTCTACGTAGCCAACAAAGAGACAGGCATAGCTGGGGCCCATACGTGTGCCCATGGCTACCCCTTTGGTCTGGAGGAAGTGGGAGGATTCGAAGGAGAAATTGTTACGGGTGAGGACCAAACGAATGAGAGTGTCGGTGGAAGGGTACTGTTGGGGATGTCTGGAGAGAAAAAAACGGAGGGCTTGGAGGCCCTGGTCATGGCGGATGGAGGTGTAGAGGGATTGGATATCCATGGTGAAGATGAGGCGTTGGGGGCCGGGGTGGTGTCTTGAACATATGTGGGGAGTTCCTGGACTAGGGGGGATAGGACAGTGTCGAGGTAGGTAGAGATGAGTTCAGTGGGGCAGGAGCATGCTGAGACAATGGGTCGGCCAGGGTGGTCAGGCTAGTGGATCTTGGGAAGGAGGTAGAACTGGGCAGTGCGGGGTTCCCAGACTATGAGGTTGGAAGCTGTGGGTAGGAGATCTCCTGAGGTGATGAGATTCTGTATGGTCTGGGTGATGATGGTTTGGTGATGGGGGGTGGGGTCATGGTCGAGGGGGCAGTAGGAAGAGGTGTCCTCGAGTTGACGTGGCAACTTTCAGGGATCTATGTTCATGGACACCAAAATCCCTCTACACATTCAAACTACCAAGAATCTTTCCATTGACCCAGTATTTTGCTTTTCTGTTATTCTTCCCAAAGTGAATCACCTCACATTTATCTGCACTGAACTCCATTTTCCATCTCTCAGCCCTATTCTGCAGTTTACCCAAGTCCCCCTGCAACCTGTAACATTCTTCCATACTGTCCACTACTCCACAACTTTACTGTCATCTGCAAACTTACTCACCCATCTACCAATGCCTGCATCCAAGTCATTTATAAAAATGACAAACAGCAGTGGTCCCAAAACAGATCCTTGTGGCACACC
The DNA here is from genome assembly GCF_047496795.1 of Chiloscyllium punctatum. Taxonomy (NCBI): domain Eukaryota; kingdom Metazoa; phylum Chordata; class Chondrichthyes; order Orectolobiformes; family Hemiscylliidae; genus Chiloscyllium; species Chiloscyllium punctatum. The sequence continues at coordinate 45,557,017 of NC_092765.1, read as the reverse complement.
ACTAGTAACTGGACTCCAGGTTGAATATTTCCATCGACCACCACTCACTGCCTTCTTTTAGAAACCCAGTTTCTAATCCAAACTGCTAAATCACCCTCAATTCCATGCCTCTGCATTTTCTCCAAAAGCCGACCATGTGGAACCTTATCAAAGGCTTCACTGAAGTCCACGTACACCACATCAACTGCCCTACCCTCAGCCACATGCTTGGTCACCTTCTCAAAAAAACTCATTGAGGGTCTGTGAGACACAACCTGCCCTTGATGAAACCGTGTTGACTCTCTCCAATCAAACTGTTGCTTGCTAGATGATTATAAATCCTATCGCTTACAATCCTTTCCAAAACCTTTCCTACAACAGACATAAGGTTCACTGGTCGATAATTATCTGGGTTATCTCTATTGCCCTTCTTGAACAAGAGCACAACATTTTCAATCCTCCAGTCCTCTGGTACTAACCTGTCGACAATGACGACTCAAAGATCAAAGCCAAAGGCTGCACTATCTCCCCCCTGGCTTCCCAGAGAATAAGACGTGCAATATTGGTCTCCTTTCTATTGGAAGGATGTTGTGAAATTTGAAAGGGCTCAGAAAAGATTTACAAAAATATTGCCAGGGTTGGAGGTTTTGAATTATAGGGAGAGGTGGAATAGGCTGGGTTGTTTTCCCTAGAGCGTCAGAGGCTGAGGAGTGATCTTATAGAGGTTTATAAAATCACGGGAGGGCGGTGGAGAGAGTCTAAAACTAGAGCACATGAGTTTAGGGTGAGAGGGTAAAGATATAAAAGAGACCTAAGGGGCAACGTTTTCAGGCAGAGGGTGGTGCGTGTATGGAATGAGCTGCCAGAGGAAGTGGTGGAGGCTCGTACAACTGCAGCAATTAAAATGCATCGGGATGGGTATGTGAATAGGAAGGGTTTGGAGGGTTATGGGCCGGGTGCTGGCAAATGGGACTAGATTAGTTAGGTTATCTGGTCGGCATGGATGAGTTGGACCAAAGGGTCTGTTTCTGTGCTGTACACCTCTGTGACTCTATTGGTCATGATGACCATCATTTCCATCTTCACTTACATTTAAGTCATTGGTCATGTTGACCACCTCATTTCAGTCTTTCCTGACAACTTCATAGTCAGGTCGTTTAAACCAACCTTCCCCCTACCACGAGAAATCAAGGTTGGAGCCTACCAGGCCTCTAAATACCCAACTTAACACTTCACATAAGGCTCACATTTTGTTAAGTTGTTTTGTTTTTTAAAAAAAAAGTGGGGAACAGTTAGGGCATAATCTTTACATCTATTCAAAACTATTCAGATATTAGACAAGGATAACAACAGAAACAACCTTGATCTCTTCCCAGGACAACCATCACCGCATGAAATGCAATCAAAATATACCTCATTGGGATTGTCATCATCTGGAACACACATACAAAACACAGCACAACCGGGGACAAATATTTGATAGCCTAGTAAATATCAGTTATCCTATTGTTTGTATAAAATATTCTCTGGGTTTACGATGTTTGATCGATTTCCATTATGAATATTTTTTCTTTTATGAATTTTTTTTGTATTTGTTTATTTCTCCAATGTTTATTTTGTTAATTTACTACATTTGCTTGGTCAGCCATTAAGTACGAGTATATTTTTATGTTCCATTTAGATGTAGTTTGCTATGATGTTGTTTGTATTTTCCAGTATTATGCTGTTTGATTTCCATTATGATTTTGTTTTCTGTATTGTTTCTATTTTTCTTTTAATTTCCCAGGTTATCCGTCAGAGTTTAGCTGCTTTAGTGTGCGTTGTGGTTTGTTTGAGCCTGGATGATCATGTAGTCATCACATGGAAATCATTCTTTGATTATGTAATCCATCACACTTCGCGTTCAGGATCATCAGATGGGCTGCCCAAAACAATGAATTTATGATGGATTTACAAAGATTGGACAATGACCAACGCATGCTGGGAAACTGAGGCAAGCCTTGACCAAAGTGACTGTGCTAATAAACATGCTGCAGAATCCAGACAGGCTGCAGCTACCAATAGACAGTTTGCAACCAACCTGGTAGCTGCAGACATGACAATACACACCCAAATTTAGGTTTGAATAGAGTCAACACAATTTCATCTTATGGTCAATCGAAAACATCAGGGTGTGTACCAGACCTGGGACCGCCTCACACCCTTATTTGGAGGAGACTGCGTAGGCCCAGCATCTCCAGGAATGAATGCCAAAGGACCACTCTGCCATTAACATGCCAACACCTGGTTGGATCTGATCAATCAGGGTGATTGAGCCCAATCGATCCCCTGGTGAATGGTAAAGGTCCTCCCGAAAGGGCGCAAAGACTCTGAGGTACAAGAGTCACCACAAAACCACACTCAGGACAGTAACTCAAGCCAAACCACCGAGAGGAGAAGACGCCCCTGAGACCAGCAGGAGAAGACCAGACAATCATCGCCACATGGATCAAGGCCAAGATCTCCTGTGGTGGTATATGATCATCCAGAGTTAAGTTAAAGAACAAGATAGATTTGCAGTATACATTGCTACTTTATAGTATATTTTGTTGTGATAGTATTAATTATGTCAAATAAATTAATATTATTGTTTATTATTATTGAGTCGACTCACAGTTTTTTTTGCTCGACATAAAAGTTAAACACTGTGTGGCAGGCGCAACAGGGTTGACCTTATTGAGGTTTATAAAATCATGAGGGTAAATAGACAAGGTATTTCGTCCAGGGTAGGAGAGTCCAAAAGGTTTAAGGTGAGAGGAGAAAGATTTAAAAGGGACCTAAGAGTCAACTTTTTCATAGAGAGGGTGGTGTGTGTACGGAATGAGCTGCCAGAGGAAGTAGTAAAGGCTGGTACAATTATTACATTTAAAAGGCACCTGGACGGGTGTATGAATAGGAAGGGTTTGGAGGGATATGGGCCAAATGCTGTCCAATGGGATTAGGTTCATTTAGGATATCTAGTTGGCATGGATGAGTTGGACCGAAGGGTCTGTTTCCATGCTGTATATCTCTGTGATCCTATGAGAAGGAAATATAGGCAAAGGAGGAAGGCAGAACAGGAAGAGACTCCTGTCAAGCAGCACAACAACGTTGGGCCAAATGGCCTATTCCTGCACTGTTCAATGAAATCCTCTGTAAAGAATAATAACTTGCATTTATAAAGCATCTTTGACATAGTAGAACATTCCAAAGTGCTACATAGAAGTATCATCAGAAAACAATTGACACAGATATGGTGCTTAATCATAGCGATAAACTTCAGTGAACATCTTAAGTGGGGAGAGGGAGGTGCAGAGGTTTAAAGGATTGGATCAATCTATCATTTGTCACATTTATCTTCTATTATGCCTTGTTCTGAGGTAGGGAGTACAGAAAGTTGATTTGCCCCCATGGAACATATTTGATGACCAGCACAGCTATTTCCACAACATGAATCAAAAACCTAGAAGAAAGGCAAGAAGAGGAAAAACCAACAAATAACATTCCAACTCAGTGAATACATCAGGAAATAAAAGCAAAGACAAGTCATTTTAGACATGAAACTTTAACTCTGTCTCTCTTCACAGATGCTGCCAGACTTGCTGAGTTTCTGTAGCACTTACTGTTTTTATTTTAAATACTACAGAGTTGATTTAGACATGAGGCAAGGTGGTTCATTTCACAACTTTACCATATTGAACTAACCTGATGTCACTGTCATAGACCGTTAAGTAAATGGACAAAACTTGGCAGGCACAATGTAATATGGAGAAATTTGTTAATCAATTCAGTAGGATAAACAGTCAAACAGGATAATATTGGCTTTCAGAGCTATCTCGTTAGCCCAGTATAGAGGAGTGCAATCTATGAGAAACTAAATCTTCTTAAAAATATACAGACCTTGGTGAAAATCACATGGAATATTGTGACATGTTTTGTTCTCCTTACATAAGGATGATATTATTTTAGACGAAGTACAAGAAAAGGGGTCTCTTTGAGTGATAGCCAAGATGTGGGCATTGCCCATTAGAAGACACTGAGTGGATCAAGCCTATACTAGTGGAGTCGAGAGTGTAATGCTGGAAAAGCACAGCAGGTCAGGTAACATCCGAGGTGCAGGAGAGTTGATGTTTTGGACAAAAGCCCTTCACCAAAAAAAAAATCGACTCTCCTGCTCCTCAGATGCTGCCTGACCTGCTGTGCTTTTCCAGTGCCACACTCTCGGCTCTCATCTCCAGCATCTGCAGTCCTCACTTTCACCTATATTAGTGGAGTTTAGAATAATAAGAGGTAAGTTACATCAAATTCCTAAGGGGCTTGACAAAGTATATATCTGGAGGATCTCCTCCTGGCTATGTACAGCATAAAACCAAAGAGTCAATTCAAGGGAAAAGTGAGTCAGTTTAAGGCTCAAACTAGACTTTTTTTCATTCAAAGGATTGTGAAGATTTGGAATTCTCTACCACAGACAGCTGTGGATGCTCAGCTATTCATTCTATTTAGAATAGAGATTGACAGATTTCTTTGGTACTAAGGGAAGCAAGTGGATGATCTCTCTTTATTTTACTGAATGGCAATGGGGCTTAGAGGGTCAAATGACCAATTCCTTACCTTTTTGTAGTGTGCAGCCACCAGAGTCAGAAATATGAATTAAAATGCTACCATACAAATTAGCCCAGACAAGGTGTGTAAATGCAAGTAAATGAAACCCTCTTCTTACAGGATTCCAAGATGAAAGGAAGGACCACTTTGCATTCTGTCAAACACAGCCACTCCACAAATCTTTCACCACCTGAATGACACTCTCCAAAGAGAAGGTGCAGTTACAAAATAATAATAGGTTTCAAAAGGTTAAACTGAAAAATGAAACGATGAGGGGTAGGAACAGGGCAAGCTCCAATATTGCAGGCACCACAGTCATGAAGCTGTCTGCCCTCTCACCCCCAGCACTGATGCTTTTGCTGCTTTGGTCACCATTCAGAGCTAATAGGTGATTATTTTAAAACATCTTTGATCTCATTTCCACTCTCAGAGGTGGCAGCATTGAGACTGCAAGCTGCAAATGCCAGAAATCAAAACAGACAATGGCAGCAATTCTTATGAAGTCAGCCTTTTCCTCATAAAATACCCACAAAGACGCAAACGTCACCAGCCATTGAGTGCAAAAGCCCTGGACAATGTTTTCTCTGTAGGTCATGAACACCAAAGCCAACTGGTGCAGGCCTATCGACTATCAACTAATCTGAGCAGTGAGAGAGTCAATACAGCAGATGAAGGGCTTTTGTCCGAAATGTTGATTTTCCTGCTCCTCTGATGCTGCCTGACCTGCTGTGTTTTACCAGCACCACAGAGGATCAATACACCAACTTTACCCAATCCTTGCAAAAACACCAACTTTACCAAATGAAATGACAACAAAGACATGCAAATCAATTCTTAGTTATACTGCAGATTTCCTATCTAAATAGTAACAATGAAAAACTGGCAAACAATAACTCAAGTGGAACACAAGGGGATCTTGTAGTGCAGCAAGATTTAACACCCGCCCCCTCACCACACACAAACCACCCCCCTCTTCCCGCCCCCGCACGACAAGGTCTCACTTCAAGTCCCAGAAATGTGTCCTAACATGTCCAAACAACTTTAATTAAAAATAACACTTTAACCCAACCAACATTACAGAATAAGAGAGTGGGAGGGGGCAACACGACAGTGAGGAAGAAGTGGAGTGGGCAAAACAGAACAAAGACGGATGGCAGAAAGGTAAAGGGGGAGACGGATGGAGGGAAGGGAAGGGGGAAGACAGACAGAGAGGAGGGGAGGGGGAAGACAGATGGAGGTGGGGCAATGGAGGGGGAGGAGATGGAGGGGGAGTAGAGATGGAGGGGGGAGCAAGATGGTGGCGGGGAAGATGGAGGGGGAGAAGATGAGGGGGGAGAAGATGGATGGGGAGAGATGGAGGAGTGGAAATGGAGGAAGGACAGGGGTATTGAGAAGGAGGAAGGAGATGTCAGTGTGAAGCTCATTAGGGCAGTGTATAGAGGGTGCATGTCCTCCCCAACACCCCTCTCTCCCTGGGTGAGGTACCTTTCTTGGCCTTATCACTCGGGATGTTCTGGGCTCGGAGCCGCTGGTCCAAGATGTACAGCATCTCCCCACCCAGGTTAATGAAGAGCAGTGGCAGTGTCCGCAGTGACATCTTCACTAGGGACAGGGGTCTCTCTCTCTCTCTCTCTGTCCTGGGGGTTAGGGTACTTTCTCTCACTCTCACTCTGTGTCTCTGTCCTGGGGGGGTGGGGAGCTCTCTCTCTCTCTCTGTCCTCGCAGGGGGAGGAGAGCTCTCTCTCTCTCTCTGTCCTGGGGGGGGTGGGGAGCTCTCTCTCTCTCTCTGTCCTAGCAGGGGGAGGAGAGCTCTCTCTCTCTCTCTGTCCTTGGGGGTGGGGATCTCTTTCTCTCTGTTTTGGGGGGGTGGGAATCTCTCTCTCTCTCTCTGTCCTGGGGGGTGGGGATCTCTTTCTCTCTGTTTTGGGGGGGGTGGGAATCTCTCTCTCTCTCTCTGTCCTGGGGGGGATCTCAATCTCTCTCTCTCTGTCTCTGTCCTGGCGGGGGGGGGATCTCTCTTTCTCGCTCTCTGTCCTGGGGGATGGGGATCTCTCTCTCTCTGCCCTGGGGGGTGGGGATCTCTCTCTCTCTCCCTGAACTCGGGGTGGGGGTTTCTCTTTCTCTCTCTGTCCTGGGGGGGTGGGATCCCTCTCTCTCTCTCTCTCTCTCTGTCCTGGGGGGTGGGGATCTCTCTCTCTCTCTCTCTGTCCTGGGGGGTGGGGATCTCTCTCTCTCTCTCTCCCTCCCTGAGCTGGGGGGTGGGGATCTCTCTCTCTCTCTCTCTCTCTCTCTCTCCCTGAACTCGGGGTGGGGGTTTCTCTTTCTCTCTCTGTCCTGCTGGTGGGGATATCACTCTCTCTGTCCTGGGGGGTGGGGATCTCTCTCTCTCTCTGTCCTGGGGGGGGTGGGGAGCTCTCTCTCTCTGTCCTGGGGAGTGGGGATCTCTCTCTCTCTCTGTCCTGGGGGGGGTGGGGAGCTCTCTCTCTCTGTCCTGGGGGGTGGGGATCTCTCTCTCTCTCTGTCCTGGGGGGGGTGGGGAGCTCTCTCTCTCTGTCCTGGGGGGTGGGGATCTCTCTCTCTCTCTGTCCTGGGGGGGGTGGGGAGCTCTCTCTCTCTGTCCTGGGGAGTGGGGATCTCTCTCTCTCTCTCTCCCTGAGCTGGGGGTGGGGGGTTTCTCTGTGAATCCGGGTCCTGGCCGGGGGTTGGGTTTCCCCGTTGCCTTGACGCTCTGGTTGTCAGGGCGGTGACGCAATCACGCCGGCACCAATCAACAATCCGCTGGCTGCGTGGTGCCGTTAAAGGGGTAGGTTAAAGGGATGGTCTACTGGTGTTAGCCGACAATAAATCCCCATGTGACTGTCCCTTTTCCAGCCAGCACTGGGGGTTGACTTACTTTAATCATAAACTTACCACGTCGTGCTGACTGACCCACATTGGCTCCCACTTGATCATAGCAGCAATTTTAAATTCTGTCCTTATTTTCAGATCCAGCCATGGCCTTTTCCCTCCTTGTCCCCTGTAACCCCCAAACCCTCTATCATAGTTGTGCTCCTTTCATTATAGTCTATGTGCATTTCCAGTTATAATTGCTGCACCACCAGCATTCCTTCAGTTGCCAAACCCATTTCCATCCCTAAACCTCTCTACATAGAATCCCTGCACTGTGGAAACAGGCCCTTGGGCCCAACATGTCCACTCCAACCCACCCAGTCCCATTCCGCTGTTATCCTATATTTACCCTTGACTAATGCCCCTCACCTATACACCCCTGAACATGCTTTGGGCAATTTAGCATGGCCAATTCACCTGACCTGCACATCTTTGGATTTTGGTGGGAAACCGGAGCACCTGGAGGAATCCCATGCAGACACGGGGAGAACGTGCAAACTTCACGCAGTCACCCAAGGCTGGAATCGAACCCAGGTCTCTGGCACTGTAACGCAGCAGTTCTAACCACTGAGCCACTATGCTGCCCTTAAAACTCCATTAACACCATACTTAATATTGACATACTCTTGATCAGTAGACGAACCAAGAGTTATAGGGAAAGGGCAGGAACATAGACATGAGTAATGTCAGATTGGCCATGATCCTGTTGAATGGCAAAGCACACTTGAGGAGCTCAGGCAGCCTACTCTTGTTCCTATACTTTATGGTCTTATCGAACTCTCAATCTGCCTCAGCTTTTGGTCAGCTGTTCGAATATTAAGACCATAAGACATAGGAGTGGAAGTAACGCCATTCGGCCCATCGAGTCCACTCCGCCATTCAATCATGGCTGATGGGCATTTCAACTCCACTTACCCGCATTCTCCCCTTAGCCCTTAATTCCTCGAGACAACAAGAATCTATCAATCTCTGCCTTGAAGACATTTAGCGTCCCGGCCTCCACTGCACTCTGCGGCAATGAATTCCACAGGCCCACCACTCTCTGGCTGAAGAAATGTCTCCGCATTTCTGTACTGAATTTACCCCCTCTAATTCTCAGGCTGTGTCCACGGGTCCTAGTCTCCTCACCTAACGGAAACAATTTCCTAGCGTCCACCCTTTCAAAGCCATGTATTATCTTGTACGTCTCTATTAAGTCTCCCCTTAATCTTCTAAACTCCAATGAATACAATCCCAGGATCCTCAGCCATTCCTCATATGTTAGACCTACCATTCCAGGGATCATCCGTGTGAATCTCCGCTGGACACGTTCCAGTGCCAGTATGTCCTTCCTGAGGTGTGGGGACCAAAACTGGACACAGTACTCCAAATGGGGCCTAACCAGAGCTTTATAAAGTCTCAGTAGCACAACGGTGCTTTTATATTCCAACCCTCTTGAGATAAATGACAACATTGCATTTGCTTTCTTAATCACGGACTCAACCTGCATGTTGACCTTTAGAGAATCCTCGACTAGCACTCCCAGATCCCTTTGTACTTTGGCTTTACGAATTTTGTCATTGTTGTCAATGTCCATTTTAACTGACTATGCCTCAGCAAAACCTTGGGCTTTCTATCTTAAAGGCAGAATATAAATGCAAGTTTATTAATCGCTCTTTATCTGAATGCATGTTATAGAGTCATAAAGATGTACAGCATGGAAACAGACCCTTCGGTCTAACCTGTCCATGCCAACCAGATATCTCAATCCAATCTCGTCCCACCTGCCAGCACCCGGCCTATATCCTTCCAAACCCTTCCTATTCATATACCAATCCAAATGCCTTTTAAATGTTGCAATTGTACCATCCTCCACACTTCCTCTCGCACCTCATTCCATACACATACCACCCTTTGTGTGAAAAAGTTGCCCTTTAGCTCTCTTTTATATCTTTCCCCTCTCACCCTAAACCTATGCCCTCTAGTTCTGGACTCCCCAATCCCAGGGAAAAGACTTTGTCTATTTACCCTATCCATGCCCTCATAATTTGTCACCCCTCAGCCTCCAACGCTCCAGGGAAAACAGTCCCAGCCTGTTCAGCCTCTCCCCCTAGCTCAAATGCACCAACCCTGGCAACATCCTTGTAAATCTTTTCTGAACCCTTTCAAACTTCACAATATCTTTCCGACAGGAAGGAGACCAAAATTGCACACAATAGTCCAACAGTGGCCTAACCAATGACCTGTGCAGCCGCAACATGACCTCCCAACTCCTGCACTCAATACTCTGACCAATAAAAGAAAGCATACCAAACACCTTCTTCACTATCCTATCTACCTGCGACTCCACTTTCAAGGAGCTATGAACCTGCACTCCAAGGTCTCTTTGTTCAGCAACACTCCCTAGGACTTTACCATTAATGTATAAGTCCTGCTAAGATTTGCTTTCCCAAAATCCAGCACCTTGCATTTATCTGAATTAAACTCCATCTGCCACTTGTCAGCTCAATGGCCCATCTAATCAAGATCCTGTTGTAATGTGAGGTAACGTTCTTCGCTGTTCACCACACCTCCAATTTTGGTGTCATCTGGAAACTTACTAACCATACTTCTTATGCTAGCATTCAAATCATTTATATAAATCATGAAACATAGAGAACCAGCACCGATCCTTGTGGCACTCTACTGGTCACAGGCCTCCAGTCGGAAAAGCAACCCTCCACCACCACCCTCTGTCTTCTACCTTTGAGCCAGTTCTGTATCGCAATGGCTAGTTGTCCCTATATTCCATGAGATCTAACCTTGTCAAATGCCTTACTGAAGTGTATATAGATCGCATCTACCACTCTGCCCTCATCAATCCTCTTTGTTACTTCTTCAAAAAACTCAATTAAGTTTGTGAGACATGGTTTCCCAAGCACAAAGCCATGTTGACTATCCCGAATCAGTCCTTGCCTTTCCAAATACATGTCCATCTTGTCCCTCAGGATTCCCTCCAACAACTTGCCCACCACCGAGGTCAGGCTCACCGGTTGATAGTTCCCTGGCTTGTCTTTACCGTCCTTCTTAAACAGTGGCACCACGTTTGCCAACCTCCAGTCTTCCACCACCTCAACTGTGACTATTGATGATACAAATATCTCAGCAAAAAGCCCAGCAACACCTCTCCAGCTTCCCACAGAGTTCTAGGGTACACCTGATCAGGTCCTGGTGATTTCTCCACCTTTATGCGTTTCAAAACATCCAGCACTTCCTCCTCTGTAATATGGACATTTTTCAAGGTGTCAGCATCTATTTCCATATATTTTTTATCTTCCATATCCTTTTCCACAATAAATACTGATGCAAAATACCCGTTTAGTATCTCACCTATTTTCTGTGGCTCCACACAAAGGCCACCTTGCTGATCTTTGAGGGGTGAAAATGTGTTGCTGGAAAAGCGCAGCAGGTCAGGCAGCATCCAAGGAACAGGAGAATCGACGTTTCGGTCATAAGCCCTTCTTCAAGAATGAGGAAAGTGTGTCCAGCAGGCTAAGATAAAAGTTAGGGAGAAGGGATTTGGGGGAGAGGCATTGGAAATGCGATAGGTGGAAGGAGGTCAAGGTGAGGGTGATAGGCCAGAGTGGGGTGGGGGCGGAGAGGTCAGGAAGAAGATTGCAGGTTAGGAAGGCGGTGCTGAGTTCGAGGGATTTGACTGAGACAAGGTGGGGGGAGGGGAAATGAGGAAACTGGAGAAATCTGAGTTCATCCCATGTGGTTGGAGGGTTCCTAGGTGGAAAATGAGGCACTCTTCCTCCAACCGTCATGTTGCTATGGTCTGGCGATGGAGGAGTCCAAGGACCTGCATGTCCTTGGTGGAGTGGGAGGGGGAGTTGAAGTGTTGAGCCACGGGGTGGTTGGGTTGGTTGGTCCGGGTGTCCCAGTGGTGTGCTCCGAAACGTTCCGCAAGTAGGCGGCTTGTCTCCCCAATATAGAGGAGGCCACATCGGGTGCAGCAGATGCAGCAAATGATGTGTGTGGAGGTGCAGATGAATTTGTGGCGGATATGGAAGTATCCCTTGGGGCTTTGGAGGGAAGTAAGGGGGGAGGTGTGGGCGCAAGTTTTGCATTTCTTGCGGTTGCAGGGGAAGGTGCCGGGAGTGGAGGTTGGGTTGGTGAGGGGCGTGGACCTGACAAGGGAGTCACGGAGGGAGTGGTCTTTTCAGAACGCTGATAGGGAAGGGGAGGGAAATATATCCCTGGTGGTGGGGTCCGTTTGGAGGTGGCAGAAATGACGGCAGATGATACGCTGTATATGGAGGTTGGTGGGGTGGTAGGTGAGGACCAGTGGGGTTCTGTCCTGGTGGCAGTTGGAGGGGCGGGGTTCAAAGGCGGAGGAGCGGGAAGTGGAGGAGATGTGGTGGAGGGCATGGTCGACCACCTCTGGGGGGATATTGCGGTTGTTGAAGAAGGAGGCCATCTGGGTTGTTCGGTATTGGAACTGGTCCTCCTGGGAGCAGATGCGGCAGAGATGAAGGAATTGAGAATATGGGTTGGCGTTTTTACAGGGGGCAGGGTGGGAGGAGGTGTAGTCTAGGTAGCTGTGGGAGTCGGTCAGTTTATAGTAAATGTCCGTGTTGATTCGGTTGCCCGAGATAGAAATGGAAAGGTCTAGGAAGGGGAGGGAGGAGTCTGAGATGGTCCAGGTGAATTTGAAGTCAGGGTGGAAGGTGTTGGTAAAGTGGATGAACTGTTCGATCTCCTCTTGGGAGCACGAGGCAGCGCCGATACAGTCATCGATGTAGCGGAGGAAAAGGTGGGGGATGGTGCCAGTGTAGCTGCGGAAGATGGACTGTTCCACATATCCTACGAAGAGGCAGGCATAGCTGGGGCCCATGCAGGTGCCCATGGCTACTCCTTTGGTTTGGAGGAAGTGGGAGGATTGGAAAGAGAAGTTGTTCAGGGTGAGGACCAGTTCAGTCAGTCGAAGGAGAGTGTCAGTGGAAGGGTACTGGTTGGGATGGCGGGAAAGGAAGAAGTGGAGGACTTTGAGTCCTTCGTGATGGGGGATGGAGGTGTACAGAGACTGGATGTCCATGGTGAAGATAAGGCGTTGGGGACCGGGGAAGCGAACATCATGGAGGTGGTGGAGGGCATGGGTGGTGTCCCGAACGTAGGTGGGGAGTTCTTGGACTAAGGGGGACAGGACCATGTCGAGGTATGCAGAGATGAGTTTGGTGGGGCAGGAGCAGGCTGAGACAATGGGTCGGCTGGGGCAGTCAGGTTTGTGGATTTTGGGCAGGAGGTAGAAACAGGCGGTGCGGGGTTGTGGGACTATGAGGTTGGAGGCGGTGGATGGGAGATCCCCTGAGGTGATGAGGTTATGGATGGTCTGGGAGATGATGGTTTGGTGGTGGGAGGTGGGGTCATGGTCAAGGGGGCAGTAGGAGGAGGTGTCCGCGAGCTGGCGTTAAGCCTCAGCGGTGTAAAGGTCGGTGCGCCAAACTACTACGCCTCCCTTGTCTGCTGGTTTGGTAGTGAGGTTGGGGTTGGAACAGAGGGAGTGGAGTGCTGCACGTTCCAAGGGTGAGAGGTTGGAGTGGGTGAGAGGGGTGGAGAGGTTGAGGCGGTTAATGTCGCGGCGGCAGTTGGCTATGAAGAGATCAAGGGCAGGTAAACAGCCAGCACGGGGTGTCCAGGTGGATGGGGTATGTTGGAGGCGGGAGAAGGGGTCGCCAGAGGGTGGGTGAGAATCTTGGTTGAAGAAGTAGGCGCGGAGGCGAAGGCGGCGGAAGAATTGTTCGATGTCTCGCCGCATGCTGAACTCGTTAATCCGAGAGCATAGGGGAATGAAGGTGAGGCCTCTGCTGAGGACTGATCTTTCATCCTCAGAGAGGGGTAGTTCTGGAGGGATGGTGAAAACACGGCAGGGCTGGGAGCTAGGACCTGGTGTGGGGCTGGAGCTGGGAGTGGGGGCAGGGTTGGGCATGGGGGCAGGGACGGAGATCGGCGTTGGGGTGGGGACGTAAATCGGCGTGGGGACGGGGTTAGGCGTGGGGGCGGGAATGGAGATCGGAGTGGGGGCGGAGTTGGGTGTGGTGACGGAGATTGGTGTGGGGGCGGGGTTAGGCATGGTGACAGAGATTGGCGTGGGGGCGGGGTTAGGCGTGGTGACGGAGATTGGCGTGGGGGTGGTGTTAGGCATGGTGACAGAGATCGGCGTGGGGGCGGGGTTAGGCGTGGTGACGGAGATTGGCGTGGGGGTGGTGTTAGGCATGGTAACAGAGATCGGCGTGGGGGCGGGGTTAGGCGTGGTGACGGAGATTGGCGTGGGGGTGGTGTTAGGCATGGTGACAGAGATCGGCATGGGGGTGGAGTTAAGTGTGGTGACGGAGATCGGCGTCGGGGCGGAGACATATGCGGCGTTGTGGTCGTGATCTTTGAGGGGCCCTATTCTCTCCCTAGTTACCTTTTTGTCCTTAATGCATTTGTAAAAACCCTTTGGATTCTCCTTAATTCTATTTGCCAAAGCTATCTTATGTCCCCTTTTTGCCCTCCTGATTTCTCTCTTAAGTATACTCTTACTGCCTTTATACTCTTAGGATTCACTCGATCTATCCTGTCTATACCTGACATATGCTTCCTTCTTTTTCTTAACCAAACCCTCAATTTCTTTCGTCATCCAGCATTCCCTACACCTACCAATCTTCCCTTTCACCCTGACTGGGATATACTTTCTCTGGATTCTTGTTATCTCATTTCTGAAGGTTTCCCATTTTCCAGCCGTCCCTTTACCTGCGAACATCTGCCCCATCAGCTTTTGAAAGTTCTTGCCTAATACCGTCAAAATTGGCCTTTCTCCAATTTAGAACTTCAACTTTTAGATCTGGTCTATCCTTTTCCATCACTATTTTAAAACAAATAGAATTATGGTCGCTCGCCCCAAAGTGTTCCCCCACTGACACATCAGTCATCTGCCCTGCCTTATTTCCCAAGAGTAGGTCAAGTTTTGCACCTTCTCTAGTAGGTATGTCCACATACTGAATCAGAAAATTTTCTTGTACACACTTAACAAATTCCTCTTCATTTAGACGGCATGATGGCACAGTGGTTAGCACTGCTCCCTCACAGCACCAGGATTCCAGCCTCGGAAATCTGTCTGTGTGGAGTTTGCACATTCTCCTCGTGTCTGGGTTTCATCCAGGTGCTCCGGTTTCCTCCCACAGTCCAAAGATGTGCAGGTCAGGTGATTAGCCATGCTAAATTGCCCATTGTGTTAGGTATATTAGTCAGAGGGAAATGGGTCTGGGTGGGTTACTCTTCGGAGGGTCGGTGTGAACTGGTTGGGCCGAAGGGCCTGTTCCTACACTGTAGGGAATCTAATAGGGTGGCACGGTGACACAGTGGTTAGCACTGCTGTCTCATAGTGCCAGAGACCTGGGTTCAATTCCTGGCTCAGGCGAATGACTGCGTGGACATTCTCCCAGTGTCTGTGTGGGTTTCCTTCCACAGTCCAAAAATGTGCAGGTTAGGTGAATTGGCCATGCTAAATTGCCCGTAGTGTTAGGGACAGGGGTAAATGTAGGGGAATGGGTCTAGGTGGGTTGTGCTTCGGCAGGTCGGTGTGGACTTGTTGGCCCGAAGGGCCTGTTTCCACACTCTAAGTAATCTAATCTAATCTGAACCTTTAACACTATGGCAGTCCCAGTCTATGTTTGGAAAGTTAAAATCCCCTACCATAACCACCCTATCATTCTTACAGATAACTGAGATCTCCTTACAAGTTTGTTTCTCAGTTTCCCTCTGACTTTTCGGGGATCTAATAGTCCCAATACAATAATACAATCCCAATAAGGTGATCATCCCTTTCTTATTTCTCAGTTCCACCCAAATATCTTCCCTGGTTGTAGTTCCAGGAATATCCTCCCTCAGTACAGCTGTAATGCTATTTTCAGAACAAAATAAATGAATTCACTGCTTAAGTACAGGTTAATAGGCATGATTTTTTTAGTCATTACATAAACATGGTTACAAGGAGATCAAAGCCAAGAACTAAATATTTGGGTGTGTGACTTTTCAAAAGGACAGAGTGGAAGGAAAGGGCAGTGGAGTAGTATTGTTAGCAAGAAACTTTTAGGATCAAAGGGTGTAGAATGCAAAGGTGTTAAGACAAGAAATAAAAAAGGGAAGAAGACATTTAAAGTCTACAGGCCCCATAACCGTAGCGATATAGTGGGACAGAGAATAAATCAGGAAATAATGCTGTATTATAAAATGGCAATATATTAATTATGATGAATTTAAACTTCCTGTAGTTTGGGGTAGTCAGTTGGTCGAGGTTGCCACAAGGATGAATTCATAATACATATTTCAGACAGTTTCCTAGAACAAGCCAGTCAGTTTAACCTCAACGGTAGGAAAATTACTCTGAGGGACAGAATTAATCTGCACTTGGAGAGGCATTGATTAATCAAGAATAGTCAGCATGGTTTTGTTAAGAGGAGTTCATATGTAACCGACATGATTGAATATCTTGAAGAAGTGACCAGATATGCAAATCAGGGCCGTGCTTTTGATGTGTTCTACTTGGACATCAGTAAGGCTTTTGATAAGTTCCTGCAGAGGAGGCTGATGGCCAAGGTAAAAGCATGTGGAATCCAAGGAAATTTGGCAAATTAGAGGCACAATTGGCTGATTGGCAGGAAACAGAATGTGATAGTCTTTCTGACTGTTTTTCTGACTGGTAGTCTGTTAGACTTTAATGTAGGAGAGTTGGTCAGTAAGTTTGCAGAAAGTACAAAAATTGGCAGAATTATAAATAATGAGAAGGATAGCCTTAGACTACAAGGGACAGATCAGGCAATCTGGATAAATATGAGGTGATGCACTTGAGCAGGATGAACAAGGCAAGGGAATACAAAATGAATGGTAGGACCCAGAGAGGCATCAAGGATCAAAGATATCTTAGTGTGCATGTACACCAGACTCTTAAGGTATCAGGGCAGTTGGATAAAACATTTAAGAGTGTACATTTTCCTTTATTATTCGAGTTGTGGAGGTGCTGGACTGGGGGGGGCAAAATTAAAAATCACACAACGGGGGATCCAAGATGGCGGCAATCTGAGCGGTCTGCTTTGCTGAGCTCTGCATCCCAGTTCAGGCAAAGTGGCACTCTCGCTTCCCCAATTAAATTACTCCTATGAAAATTCAGAATTTAAAGAGTTTCTGAACCTATGGAACCTCCCCAAATTCTATTAAAAAGTTTACAGGACTAAAGAAACATGATGAACGGTAAAGGTGCCAGCAAGTCCCAACACACAGGACACTCACCGGAGCAGTTGGGCACTTCCGCGGCTGCAGCTGCAGCTCCCTCTGCCAGCCAACCAGAGCCGATTACTCACCAGATCCTGGCTACGGAGTTTATGAAACTCCGAGCAATGATTGAGTCGTCGATTAAAGAAGCATTCTGTGCCAGACTCGACCCGGTCACAGCCATGCTCCAAAAGCACGAGGAGCAGCTGGAAGGCCAAAGGCACCAAACAGAGGAAGTTGAAAGGAGGACCATGGCTTTTGAAATTGAGATCGATCCTAAAAAGAATGGGTATGAGTACTGGAGAGGTGGGTACTTAACTCACAGGACCATGTCAACCACCTGGAAAACAGAAAAACGTTCACATGGCCAGAGAGAGTAGACGGCAACTAGCCAGTGAGCTTTTTTGAAAGCTGGCTGCCGCAATATCTGGGCCTGGAGACCGCGTTGGACCAGGTGAAAATGGAAAAGGACCATCAAGTCATGATATGCAGGCCCAGCTCAGACCAGCACCCTTGTATGGTCCTAGTGCAACTCCACAGCTATTGGGACAAAGTCAAAGTTATGGAAGCCTCCAGAGTAAAGGGACACAATCCACAGGCCTTAATTTACCAAGGCTGCAAGATTAGGTTTCTCCAGGACTTCTCTGCAACTGTAATTTGGAAAAGGAAGATCTTTGTTGAAGTCAAGAGAAAATTGAGAATTGAAAATTGAAATCCAGTATTTCCTAAGCTACCTGACGGTGCTTCCCTTTACATATGATGGGTCTGTGCATTCTTTTGACTCCTTGGAAAAAGTGAAACTTTTTTGGGCACTTTAAAATAGGCTTAAAGTATGTGGACAATAGTGTTTCTTTTTTCCTTGGCCTTTTACGCTTTTTTAAAAGAAGATGTTGCTGAACCCTTTTTGTTCTGATATTAATGAGCGATAATGTATGTTTGGGTATGGGTAGTCTTTCTACTTTTAACACAAATTCTAATATTTGTTACGCTTTTTTTTTACTTTCCTCCTTTTTGGCCTGAGTCTGGGATGCAGCTCAAGCTGGAAGGAGATAGAAAGGTGTTTTTGGGATGTGTAAGTGCCCCTTGTGGGCAGGGGATAGAGCCCCTTGTTAAGTGTGTTGTATCTGGTTTCGTCTTTTTTTTGTACATGCAATTATTAAGATGTTAGCTGTAGTAGTTTTAGTTTATGTTTCTTTTAGGTTCTATGAATCTTTTTTTTGTTTACACTTGATAAATTAAGTTCTTCCTTTCTGGAGATTAAATAATGCTATAGAATGTCATGGCTAATTGCGTTCTCAGATGGTGTACCTGGAATGTCAGAGGGATCCATTTGTCAATTAAATGGAACAAATAGTCTTAGAAAGGAGAAGGTGGACATTGCCTTTTTAGAGGAGACTCATCTCAATGATAAAGGACATTTGAAATTGCAACAGATGGATTTGATTGGGTGTACTTCCCTTCCTTCAATACTAGGAGCAGGGGAGTGACCATACTTGTTCAGAAGAACCTTTCATTTTAGTTGCTAGAGCAGATTAAAGGTGAGCATGGGTGGTTTATCATTCTCAAAGCCTCAATATGTGGAGAAGAATATGGTATCTTGAATGTTTATTGTCCCTCAGCGCACCCCCTTAAGTTTTTGACAGATACATTCTCCAAATTGATGGCTCTTGCACTGCAGCAGATTATTATAGGGGGAGACTTTAATTGCCTTATGGATCCCACGGTGGATAGAATGCTTAGGGAGCCCCTAAACACATTCTTCAAATCTAAACAACTAGTAGATTTATGCGCAGAATTGGGATTGGTAGATGTTTGGAGGTGTCTCCGCCTCACGGGTAGGGACTTTACCTTTTTCTCTAATGTGCACAAGTGTCAAACCAAGATTGATATCTTCTTAACCTCTGCACGATCCTTGGATTCGGTAACGTCCTGTATAATTGGAAATATCACTATTTCAGATTATGCTGCAGTATACGTCCACATACTGAATCAGAAAATTGTCTTGTACACACTTAAGAAATTCCTCTCCATCTAAACCTTTAACACTATGGCAGTCCCAGTCAATGTTTGGAAAGTTAAACTCCCCTACCGTAACTACCCTATTATTCTTACAGATAACTGAGGTCTCCTTACAAGTTTGTTTCTCAATTTCCCTCTGACTATTGGGGGTCTATAATACAATCCCAATAAGGTGATCATCCCTTTCTTATTTCTCAGTTCCACCCAAATAACTTCCCTGGATGTATTTCCAGGAATATCCTCCCTCAGCACAGCTGTAATGCTATCCCTTATCAAAATTACCACTCCCCCTCCTCTCTTGCCTCCCTTTCTATCCTTCCTGTAGCATATGTATCCTGGAACATTAAGCTGCCAGTCCTGCCCATCCCTGAGCCATGTTTCTGTAATTGCTATGATATCCCTGTCCCCTGTTCCTAACCATGCCCTGAGTTCATCTGCCTTCCCTGTTAGGCCCCTTGCATTGAAATGAATGCAGTTTAATTTACTAGTCCTACCTTGTCCCTGCTGCCCTGACTGTTTGACTCACTTCTGTTCTCAGCTGTACCCGTTTCAGATCGATCTCTTTCCTCACTATCTCCATGGGTCCCACCCCCCCATCTTATTAGTTTAAATCCTCCCAAGCAGTTCTCGCAAATTTCCCTGCCAGTATATTAGTCCCCTTCCAATTTAGATGCAATCCGTCCTTCTTGTACAGGTCACTTCTACCCCAAAAGAGATTCCAATGATCCAAAAATGTGAATCCTTCTCCCATACACCAGCTCCTCAGCCATGCATTCATCTGCTCTATCCTCCTATTCCTGCCCTCACTAGCTCGTAGCACTGGGAGTAATCCAGATAATACTACCCTTGAGGACCTCCTTTTTAAATTTTTGCCTAACTCTCTGTAATCTCCCTTCAGAGTCTCAACCTTTTCCCTTCCAATATCATTGGTTCCAATGTGGACAATGACCTGCTGCTGGCTCCTCTCCCCCGTGAGAACATTCTGCACCCTCTCTGAGACATCCTTGATCTTGACACCAGGGAAACAACACACCATTCTGCTTTTTCTCTGCTGGCCACAGAAACGTCTGTCTGTACCTCTGACTACAGATTCCCCTAACACAATTGATCTCTTGGAAGCCGACGCACCCCTCGTTGCATTAGAGCCAGTCTCAATACCAGAAACTTGGCTGTTCGTGCTACGTTCCCCTGAGAATCCATCACCCCCTACATTTTCCAAAACAGCATACCTGTTTGAAATGGGTATATCCACAAAAGACTCCTGCACGAGCTGCTTACCTCTCTTACCCTTCCTGGAGTTAATCCATCTGTGTGACTGTATCTGAGACTTTCCCCCCTTCCTATAACTGCCATCCATCACATACTGTTGCTGTTGCAAATTCCTCATCGCTTCTATCTGTCTCTCCAACCGATCCATTCGATCTGATAAGATTCGCATCCAACAGCATTTATGGCAGATATAATCCGCAGTAACCCTTAAACTCTCTTTAAACTTACATCTGACAAGAAGTACATATCACTGCATTGGAGGGCGAATCACAGTTCCTCTTTAAATGGTCACAGGACGGTTTCCTTTCTTTAGGCAGTTTTGTTACTCCTGTCTTTGATTGGTTGTTTAAGGCCAATTTTGCCCATTTGTTCGACAGGATTAAGCAAGATTTTCAGCGAGGGGAGGCCCTTCCAATATCCTGGCTAAGCTGGGTAGCTCTTCTCAAAATTGTTTTCCCCTGTTTGTTATATCCTATACAAATGGTCCCTTAATTTTTCCTAGGTAAACATTGGATGGTTTAGCTCTTTATTTGACGCTGCAGGCGACCTCTTGTCAAGCTGGCTAAATTGTAGTTGCCTCAGGGGTGGATTTCCCAGATGTTAAAAGATATCAAGTAAGTTCCCTTCTATTTTTTGTTAGTGACTAGGCTTGTAAAGACCCAATGTCAATATGGCTGTATATTGAGGCCTCCCAGGCAAAATGTCCCCTCATTAGCTTGCTGTTTTTAGATAAATTGAAGACGGTCATGGAATATTGCTGTAATCCGATAATTATTAATACTGTTAAGGCATGGAGGGCAATGCTGCAGAGGGAGAGTAATACATCCAAATAGCTTACCCCTATAGCTGCTATGCTGGGCTTTCAGCCAGGGATAATCGGCCCCGGGCTTAGGCAGCTCAGGGAATCTCATGTTTGGGCAATTTATTTGAAAGTGAAATAATGATGTCCTTGACCAAATAATCTGGAAATATGGTTTAACCAGCTGAGACCTTTATCGTTTATTTTCAGGTCAGGGATTTTGTTCAAAAAGGGACCACGCTTTTGACCGACCCCTGCAGATCTGTTATGGAGAAGAAGGTGCTTTGTGCCAGAAGTAGCCTCTCTATTAGCACACTAGAAGGTGCTATGTTAGGGGGTGATCTTTCAGAAGATATTGAGGGCTTTGTGGCATTTGGGAGAGAGAATTAGGGGTTGAGACCCCTATGGAGACATGGGGGACATTTGCGAGAATGCAGGGAAGATTTCAATCTGTAATAGGACCCATGCCATGCAGCTAAAGATTTTGCATAGGGTTCATTGACACCAGACAGTCACTCAAAATTTAAGGCGGGAGTGTCTTAATTTGGTCCAAAGTCTAAAGCAAGCATTGGCACTCTCACTCATTGTTAATGGTCTTGCTGCAGGTTCTGTATATACTGGAGGGCTGTGGCAGGGTCTTGGGGGTCCATGTTAAGATGGACCCTATCTCTCTCCTCCTGGGCCGACCCAAAGTATCCTCTCTGGACTCTCATGGGAAAAATAAATTTTTTAATATTCTTGCTTTCTGTACAAAGAAAAATATCTTAATGGGTTGGATCTCCATAAATGCCCCCCAGGTCTGTTGGGTTGGCATAGGTTTATCATGGAACACATTCCTCTGGACGTTTTTATGAAGGTGGTACACCGGAAAACTGTCATTTTTATTGGATATGGCAGCCCTTTCTGGACTATTTGGATGTAGATTTATCTGCCATTTTAACTTGGGCTCCTGTGTGGTCATGACAATTTGATCTAGTACACCTGTACATGATGTCCTTGAAGGAAAAATTTTGGATAAATTCATGTGTAACATTTAGGGCTCTAAGGTCGGGAGCTAATGTTTTGTTGTGTTGAGCTGTTTTACTTATTGATTTATTAATTACCTTTATTGATGTGCCTATTTTGCACGAGTATAGTTGTGTTTTGTTTGTGTTGTAGTGTTTTTTTTCTCCTCTTTTGCTGTTGTATACATATAGAGTAATTTTTTTTGTCTCATTGGTTTGTTGATTTTGTTATGCAATTTTTTTTGTAATTTTATAAAAAACCTCTCTTTCAATAAAAATAATCTATAAAAATAATCACACAACACCAGGTTATACTCCAACAGGTTTATTTGGAAGCACTAGCTTTCAGAGCGCTGCTCCTTCATCAGGTAGCTGTGGAGTAGGATCATAAGACACCCAATTTATAGCAAAAGATCCCAGTGTCATGCAGCTGATATGATTTATTGAACAAATTTTATTAATTGAGGCATAAGGTTTAAGAGGAGAGAGGGTATGCTTGAACTGTGTAAAACATTGGTTAAGCTGCAGCTAGAGTATGGCGTGCAGTTTTGGAATCCACATGATAGGTTGGACATGATAGCACTCGAGATTGAGTAGAGGAGATTTACCAGGATGTTGCCTGAGCTGGAGAGTTTCAGTCATGAAGAGAGTTTGGACAGACTGGGATTCCCTCCCTTAGAGCAGAGGAGATTGAGAGGGGACTTGAATGAGATGCCTAAAATGACGAGGGGCATAAATAGTGTAAAATCTTTCCCCCTTTGATGGAGAGATCAGTGATGAGGAGGGATAGATTTAAGGTAAGGGCCAGAAGGATTAGAGGAAATGTGAGGAAAAAGAATAGGTGGTGGGAATCTAGGACTCACTGCCTGTAAGCATGGAAGAAGCAGAAATCCTCTTAACATGAAAGGAGTATTTAGATGTGCACTCGCGATGCCAAGGTGTACAAGGCTATGGGACAAATGTTGAAAAATTGGATTAGATTAGTGACTTGGTTGTTTTTGACCAGTGCAGACACAAATGACTCCCTAACAATATGTTGTGGATCCAACCAGGGATCAGGTTATTTTGGATGTGATGATGTGCCATGAGACAGGTTTAATAAATGATGTCAGAGTACAAGATCCCCTAGGAAACAGTAATTATAACATGGTAGAATTTACCATTCAGTTCAAGAAGAGGGACGTGGGTTGGAAATATGTGTTTTATGCTTAAGTAAGGTTGATTACAAAGAAATGAGGGCAAAACTGGCAGGTATGCATTAGAAAAGGGTTTTAGTAGAAATCACAATTGAGGAACAATGGGAGACATTTAAGAAAATAGTTCATGGCTCACAGCAAGGATATATCTCAATGAAGAAGGAGGATTTGAGGAAGGGGACAAGCTGAACATGGTTAACCAGGCAATTTAACAATAATATTAAATTTAAAGTATGGCAAGGATTAGTGATAAGCCAGAGAATTGGGAAAGTTTTATAAACCAACAAAATAAAAGCAAAAACAAAACAGAGAATTTGAGGATGAACTTGCAATTGATATCAGGAAGGATAGGAGTTTGGGCAGGGAATGAAATGGAGGTAGATCAAGTGAAATGTGAGCCCAATTCACACGCTGAAGACATAACCCATTTAGGGCAGAGATGGGTTGAGTTTGTTTCCTGACAGAGGGTCACGAGCTTTTGGAACTCTTCCTCAAATTGTGATGGAAACAGAAACAAAAATAGAAATTGCTTGAAAAATTCAGCAGGTCTGGCAGCATCTGTGGAGAGAAATCAGAGCTAAAGTTTTGGATCGAGTAACCGTCCCTCAGAACATCACCTAACCTGAAATGTTAACTCTGATTTCTATTGCTGTTCTCTGAGCCAATCATATCTGTCCCTATCCATTTGAAGCTTAATGTTTCTGTGGTGACAGGTCCTTAGCAGTGCTATTGTCACATGGCATTCTGAAATCTGAGTGTCCTGGGCACATTCCCTATCCACGCTTGGGAACAAAAAGTGCTCTAAGGCCTCTGTTTGTGGGATATTTGCTAACGATGCAAGCCTTGATATCGGCCCTGAGGGCTGGGTGGTTGCACTTACCAGAGTATATGAAGTCATTAAACCTGTTGACTGCATTATTTCTGCTTACATTCCAGGCACTGACAGCCTCTGCTACTTCAACTCAGGACTCTGTAGCCATGGTTGGGTGACATACCCTGGGAAGAGGAGTTTCCTCTACTCCCTTATGGCCTCAAGCATCACTATCCAAGAACAGAAGGCTTCCCGACTCTCAAGTGGCCAGGCTGTTCACTTTCCATTAACATCACTGTTCAGCACAGTCTAACTCAAGGCTCACAGGAGCTTTATCGCTATCTTACTTCAGATTCAAACTGCAGCCACGTTCATGGCTGCCTTGCCATATGAACATGGAGTCTCAGAGCAGGATTAGATTAGATTCCCTACAATGTGGAAACAGGCCCTTCAGCCCAACCAGGCCACACTGACCCTCCGAAAAGTAACCCACCCAGACCCATTTCCCTCTGCCTAATGCACCTAATACTATGGGCAATTTGCCATGGCCAATTCACCTGACCTGTGGGAGGAAACCGGAGCAAACCCACACAGACACTGGGAGAATGTGCAAACTCCACACAGACAGTTACCCAAGACTGGAATCAAACCTGGGTCCCTGGTGCTGTGAGGCAGCAGTGCTAACTACTGAGCCACCATGCCGCAGTACGTCACTCAACCCATCAAGTCTACTTCAATCTGATTGCTCCACATTCCAACCTACCCTCTATGAGCTTTCACCTATTTGTTTATATAAAAAAATCTACTTCTGCCTTAATCACATTGAAGAATTCAATTTCCATCACAATAAAAATTGAAAGAACTGTAGATGCTGTAAACCAGAGACAAAAATAGAAATTGCTGGAAAAGCTCAACAGGTCTGGCAGCAACCGTGGAGAGAAATCAGAGTTAATATTTTGGGTCAAGTGACCCTTCCTCAAAATGTGAGCTGTAAGATTATGCTCTATAAAGCCCTGGTTAGACCACACTTGGAATATTGCGTTCAGTTCTGATTGCCTCATTATAGGAAGGATGTGGAAGCTTTATTGAGGGTGCAGAGGGGATTTACCAGGATGCTGCCTGGACTGGAGGGCATGTGAAGAGAGGTTGAGGGAGCTAGGGCTTTTCTCATTGATTGTAGCAAACAAGGACGAGAGGTGACCTGTTAGAGGTGTACAAGATGATGAGAGACATTTATAGAGTGGATTGCCAGAGACTTTTTCCCAAGGTGGAAATGGCTATCATGAGGGGACATAATTTTAAGGTGATTGGAGGAAGATTTAGAGGAGATGTCAGAGGTAGATTCTTTTCTCAGAGAGTGGTGGGTGCGTAGAATGCACTGCCAGCAATGGTAGTAGTGTCAGATACACTGGGGACAATCAAGCGATTCTTGGATAGGGACATGGATGATAGTAAAATGTAGAGTATATAGATTAGTTTGATCTTAGAATAGGATAAAAGGTCAGCACAATATCAAGGGCCAAAGGGTCAGTATTGTGCTGTACTGTTCTATGTTCTATGTTCTATAGGGGAGCCCTAGCCTGAGGTCAGGAATCTTTTAATAGGTAAGCTCAGAAAGTCTTGACAACTTTCCATGTCATAATCAAATGGTAGATGAGTTAAATAGATTTTAATACACTTTTGATGATAGGGCTTAAAAAAAAAGCAGGAGTGTCATCAGTTCTGCTCACCCTAGGAGTTGTCTCTAGAGGTAACTGGTCAATGTGCACATCTAAATAAACTAGGAGAAAGTGAGGACTGCAGATGCTGGAGATCAGAGATGAAAATGTGTTGCTGGAAAAGCGCAGCAGGTCAGGCAGCATCCAAGGAACAGGAGAATCGACGTTTCGGGCATCAGCCCTTCTTCCTGAAGAAGGGCTTATGCCCGAAACGTCGATTCTCCTGCTCCTTTGATGCTGCCTGACCTGCTGCGCTTTTCCAGCAACACATCTAAATAAAGGATGACTTGGTGATGGGATACCAATCTTCATGGAGTTATTTCACTTTCGTTTCATTCTTTATGGTGCTGAATTGTGGTGACAGAATATTTTCTCACTGTATCTTCCTAGGTATATGTGACAATAAATCATTAATTCACTCATTTGTCCAATGGTCCAAGACAAAGCAAAGACAAAGGAAGATTTTCAGCAGTGAACTATTACAAACAACCTTCACCCTGTACCAAACACTAATTGTGGTAGCAAATATCACCAGATAGCAGGAGTGTTAACCTGGGAAAAGATGGGAATGAGCTTCTGTTCTCTCCACCATGGCATTGCTCCCCATCATGTTTATCTCCCCACCAGCTCCCCTAGTCCTCTCTCCAAGTTCCTGTTTTCTTGTTCTCTTACAATTCCTACTCCTGCTGAAGATAGACAGACTCGACAGTGACAAGCATTTATATCCACCTGACAGATATTTTAAAGAAGTACTAGTTTTCTTAAAAGCATTATACAGGTAGCTCTTCCATATTTTGATCACACAGAGTCCTGGTTTTACGTGAGAATAGAATGCCTACAGTGTGGAAGCAGGCGATTTGGCCCATCAAGTGCATACTGACTATCCAAAAAGCATCCCACCCAGACCCATTCAATCCCTGTAAACCTGCTTTCCCTACGACTAACCCACCTAATCTGCACATCTTTGGACTGTGGGAAGAAACCGGAGCACTGGGAGGAAGCTCATGCAGAAATGGGGAAAGCATGTAAATTCCACACAGTAACCTGAGGCTCAAATTGAATCCAGATCCTCAGAGCTGTGAGGCAGCAGTGCTAACCATTGAGCTACCATGCCATCCCATTTTCTGACTTAACATCATTTCATTTGAACATTGTTTATTTTGTTTCTTCAAATTACATCTCAATGTTTGGATTAATGTTGTTTCACGTGAATTGTGCATTCATCACGCATTGGAGAAATTTGTCACCAAGATCTGATTAGACAAGCAGGAGGCTGGAAGAACACAGTAAGCCAGGCAACATGAGGAGGTGGAGAGGTCGGTGATTCAGGTGTAACCCTTCCTACGGACTAGGGGTGGGTGTTGGGAGAGCTGCAGATAACAGGGATGGGGGCGCGGGGGGCAGGGTGGTGAGGTGGGGATAGATGAAGACAGGGAGAAGGTACAACCTGATTGGTCAATGGGAGGAATGAATCTGGTTGTTGGCCAGGAGGAAGGGTCAATCAGAGGAATGGAAGGGAAGGGGAGGACGGGGAAGAGAGTCGGAGTATGGGAAGTGAGGTTATTTGAAATTGGAGAACTCAACTTTGAGTCGTCTAGGCTGCAGGCTGACCAAGCAGAAGATGAGATATTGTTCCTCCAATTTACGGTCTGATTTATTGTGGCGGTGGAGGAAGCCAAGGATGGTCATATCAAAAAGGGAGTGGGAAGGGGAATTAAAATGAATGGTGACTAGGAGGTCAGATCGGCCCCTGAGGGCCCGGCTGAAATGTGCAGCGAAATGTGCCCTGAGTTTACATTTAGTTTCCCTGATGTAGAGAAGACCATGTCGGGAGCACCTGATTCAGTAAACTAGGTTGCAGGAGAGGCAGATGAACCTCTATCTCACCTGGAAGAGCTATTTGGGGTCCTGGATGGAAGTGAGAGGGGTGGTGTACCTGCAGGTTTTGCATCTTTTACGGTTGCAGGGAAGGTACCTGGGGGTTCGGGGTGAGGGAGTGGTGGTTGGTGGGGAGAGTGGTGTGAACCAAGGACTGTCAAAGGGAACACTCCTTGCAGAAGGCAGAGAGGGGTGGGGAGGTGATGATGGGGTCTAGTTGGAGTTGGTGTAAGTGTTTAAGGATGATGGGTTAGATGCGGAGACTGGTGGGGTAGTAGGTAATGAGAAAGGGGAACTCTGTCTTTATTACGTTTAGATGGGGAGGTTTAGAGCAGTGGAGTGGGGAACAGAGGGAGGTGCGGTGGAGGGCAGTCTGGATTACAGAGGGGGGAAGAACATGTTGCTCAAAACAGGTGGACATCTGGGAAGCTTGGGAGTGGAATGTATCCTCATCCAAGCAGATGGGGTGGAGGCGGAGGAATTTAGAGAATGGGATGGAGTTCTTCCAGGATACTGGGTGGGAAGAGATGTAGTCCAGGCAGTTGCGAGAGTCTGTGGGTTTATAGTAAATGTCTGTCTAGAGACTGTCACTGGAGATGGAAATGGAGAGGTCAAGAAAGGGGAGGGGGGTGGACCAAGTGAATTTGAGGGCAGGGTGGAAGTTCGGGTCAAAGTCGATGAACTACTCCAGTTCAGCCTGGGTGCAGGTTGCTGTGACGATGCAGTCATCAATGTAACAACAGAAGAGATGGGGCACTGTGCCTGTACAGGTATTGAAGAGGGACTGTTCAGTATGGCTGACAAAGAGGCAGGCATAGCTGGGGTCCATCCGGGTGCCCACGGCCACCCCCTGGATTTGAAGGAAATGGGATGAGTTAAAGGAAAAGTTATTAAGGGTGAGGACTAGTTCAGTGAGCCGGAGGAAGGTATTGGTGGAGGGAGACTGGATAGGTCTATTGGAGAGGAGGAACTGAGGGCCTGAAGGCCATCCTTGTGGGATATGGGCATGTACAAGGAATGCACATCCATAATGAAGATAAAGCACTGGGTGCCGGGGAACTGGAAGTTACTGAAGAGAAGGAGGGTGTGGTTGGTGTATGTGGGAGTGCCTGAATCAAGGGGAAGGGGACAGAGTGGAGACAGGACGAGCTGAACTCAGTGGGGCAGGAGCATGCAGAGACGATAGGCCGGCTGGGTGGTTGAGCTTG
Organism: Chiloscyllium punctatum; assembly: GCF_047496795.1. Classification (NCBI taxonomy): domain Eukaryota; kingdom Metazoa; phylum Chordata; class Chondrichthyes; order Orectolobiformes; family Hemiscylliidae; genus Chiloscyllium; species Chiloscyllium punctatum. Next base: position 45,528,357 of record NC_092765.1, on the reverse strand, counting down.
TGGATCTTGGGGAGCAGGTAGAACTGGGCAGAGCAGCGCAGTTGACCAGGTGGATGGGGAAGGTTGGAGGTGGGAGAAGGGGTCCTCGGAGGGAGGTTGGGAGTTTTTGTCGAAGAGGAAGGCACGGAGGTGGAGGAAGAGCTCCATGTCATGCTGGGTATGGAGCTCACTGAGGTGGGGGCAGAGGTACACAAACGTGATTCCTTTCCTGAGGACGGACCGTTCAGGCCCAGAGAGTTTGAGGACGTAGGGTGATAGTGAATATGTGGCAACAAGGCTCGGGGATGGGGTTTTGGAGGAGGGTCTCAAGGAGGCTGAAGGAGGGCAGGGGGGGAGGGTGATGGCATGTGGTGCTCAGGATTGGGTGTGGTGTGGTGGTGTTAGTGGGTGTGGTAGACAAAGGAGATTGAGAGGGGGCTGGGCTGGGAGAGGGGTTGGGGTGTGGGAAGGGGTACAGGGGCAATGACGTGGAAAGGCAGAAGAGGAGGGAAGCTGGTGTGCTGGCTGCAGGTAGGCATTAGGACCCAGGGGTGACCCTGGGAAATGGAGGGCTGGCTGCAGGCAGGCAGTAGGACCCAGGGGTGACCCTGGGAAATGGAGGGCTGGCTGCAGGTAGGCATTAGGACCCAGGGTGACCCTGGGAAATGGAGGGCTGGTTACTGGTTCACACTGCTGTTACAGAAGATGGGAGACAGAATGGAATGGGATAAGTAGAAGGGTTAAGAAGGAGTAAGAAACTTATAAATTGGGAAAAGAGAGAGAGTGTGACATGTCTGTACTGTTCAGGGCTTGTAAACATCTTCAACATGAGCAAGAGGTTGATGAGAGAGATGAAGAGAATAAGACAGACAAAGCTGAGTTCCAAGAGTGCTCTGGGTGAGAAACATGGATGATGGTGTGTGAGATGGGGATTGGGGAGAACTATCTAATTTGAATTTATACAGTATTTCTGCTGTATTCAGTGATGTATTTTATTTTGTAAATTATTTCAGCTTGGGAATACATTTTGCCGATTATGTATTTCCACTTGAATATTGGTTTCTTCAGGCACATAAATTTCCAACGGATTCTAACTCAGGCTTTAACATTAATTCCTGTGGGAACCCATGATTTCACTTTGTGAGAAACCAAGCTCACTGTTCAATAATTTCAGTGCGAGTCAGATTCTGAAGCAGTCTTTATTCATACGGTCTTGCAAGCCCAGGCGACCACAATGTAGTCACACCCGATCAGGGGGTCGCATTACAATTTATGCAGTTCAGTTGAGTCTCTCGGTACTCACCTTTTACCTCATACGTACTATTTGTATTTCTCTGTGCAATGGCTAATCTAATTGGTTTACCACATCTGTCTGAGGCCTGTTGTTGGCGTGTAACCACCCCCCCTTGATAGCTGAGTCTTATTACTTTAGCTGACACAACACTGGGTCTTATTTGGTTATCTTGTCCATACTATCTCCCTATGTGTATGACAATTGCAACTGTCATGTCAATACACCTGTTTCTACCAATTGACCATCTCTCTTTATGGTTAGTTATTTCTTGGTATACACCCACATGATTCCGCCTTGCGATTTTTGCAGAAGCAAGATACAGCTACTTGTAACTCTTTGTGCAAGCATATCTAGCTTAACATATACCTCCTCCCCCCGCCCCACCCTCATGACTCAGCCTTGTGATTTTTGCAGAAACAACAAACTTCACAAGCACTTCTCACAACTTAAAGCATCAATTTTCAGCAATGCGACCACAATTGTAGATGCTGACTCGCTGTGTTGTATGGTGTTATAATTGAGATGAGGGGGTCCATTATTACTTATCTGTATGGTAAGGAATGCTTCAACGAAAGCTTTGAGAAACACTGATGTAGAAAATGTGATAAAATAATAGCCCAGAAACATTGATGAAACAACAAACTTGGCAGAAAATCTATAATTGATGGTTTTTGTTGTAAACATTGAACAAGACACTTTGGAAATGGAAATGGCCTTGGCTTTTCTTCAAATTGTCCATGTGATTGGAAAACAGAGTGTGAGGGAACAGATGAAGGCCTCTTAGAGCACGTTCAGCTGCGATTTCATCGTAAATTACATGTTCAGATCCAAGTGTTAAACCTTAGCCCACAACCTGCTACAAGAGAAAGTGTGCTACCTCCCATTACAACAAGCCTGGCATCCAGAGTGGACTTTAAATGGTCAAATAATTTTGAGCCAAAGCTATTATTGTCACAATTTACACAAAACAGTTTAGACCTCATTAAATTCTCTTTGTAATCTTACATAAACATTGCTGTTTACTCAGTTACATTTCATTTCGTTTATTACTGTCGCATTTGCAAATCTTTGCACAAGCATGAAATGTTTAAATGAATATGAAAATCTTGCATTTCAAAAGCTTTGCATTGTATGCAGGCTAAAAATAGTCAGGGCTGCTGAATCAAGATGCATAGTTGCCTTTATGTGAAGAATATTTCTTCAACCTGCAAAAAAAATTTAAAATCTGTCAGAAAGAATTCTGAGTTTCCTCATTTTCACCCTTTCTCTTCTGAAGGAACTAGTTCAGGCTGGATTGTCTCAATACTAAAGCTCCTCTGCCTGGCAACTGTTTGAATTATCATGGCATCGTTTCCAAACTTGCTGCTCACACAATGCATGTATGTAGACAACCCAGAGGCAGTCTCTGAGTATCACCACAAAGGGTTGTGCCTGATTGCGAAAGGAATTGAATGTGGGGTGTATGCACATGGAATTTTCATAGAATCCCCAGAGTGTGGAAATGAACCATTTGTCCCAACAAGTCCACATCGACCGACCCAAACTTATTCCCCTAACTAATCCACCTAACCTACACATCCCTGAACACTATGGGGCAATTTAACATGGCCAATTCACCTAAACTGCACATCTTTGGACTGTGGGAGGAAACTGGAGCACCAGGAGGAAAACTCTAAAGTGATGGGGGAAATGTGCAAAATCCACACACAGTCGCCCAAGGCTGGAATCAAACCCGGGTTCCTAGTGCTGTGAGGCAGCAGTGTTAACCACTGAGCCACCATGCCACCCAAAATCAGATCACGATGGAACTGCTGGATTGCAAAGTCCCAATTTTTGAGACAAATGTCCTATTTGTGACTGAGATAGGTAGAGTGGTGTTTCAAAGGTTCCTGGTGCCCACATAAAACAGAAGATAACACCCTTTGCAAATGTGACGAGTGGGAATACTTCCCTAACTTCACAGTGCACCAGTTTATACCCCTTCCTCAGCATACTGCTGATCCACAAACTCCCCTGTTTTGAAGTTAAAAATCACATAATACCAGGTTATAGTCCAATGGGTTTAACTGGAAGCACTAGTTTTCAGAGCGCTGCTCCTTCATCAGGTGGTTGTGGAGTACACAATTGTAAGACACAGAATTTATAGTAAATGTTTAAACAGTGTAAATACAGGGCATCTCCAACCCCTGTATTGAAGGAGGCAAGCTACATGTGGAAGCTTGTACTGATGTTTTCAGCCAAGCCAATTCATACTAATGTGGCACAAGGTCCATTTCTGATCTGGAATGAGGTCTCTTTGGGTATGCATTATGCTGTCATTACTGGCTTTGTCAAAAAAATCTCATCAATGAATACATTTAGTGATTTGTACAGGAAAGCTGCTGACAGAGCTATTTATATTGGCAATGACAGAGGCTGGCAATCATTGGACTGTTCACCTCTGTCAATGCAGCAAATTGCTAAGCAGGTATTTGAGGGTGAATTAATTAATAAATTGACTGAGTAGATATAAAGTAGCAATCTCCCTGCCTCTGGCTCGGAAAACCTGGGTTCAAGTCTCATCTGCCACAGTAGTGTATCATAACACGTCTGAACAGGTTGATTAAAAATAATTATGAAGGTGGGACTGCGAGTTGGAAGTAGGTGTAAGACTGAGTAGTCAATAAACTACTAACTAAAACAGTCTTGGGATATTATTTCTCACCAGTATTATGTGAGGCAGGATATGATAATCAATGGAAAATGTAGTAGAAATGTCAACCTGCATTTTGTCTTTCGCAAGTAAAAAGCCAGATATGACCTTGGCATGTCACTTTACTAGAAACAAGATCAACTGTAAAGTATTCTCAGAGAATGAGGCCGAAGTGGATACTGAAGAAGGTTTGGAAATTCTATTAACATTTCTGGATGCAATTTATATGGAAGATAATCTCTGAAATGTATATGACACATGATCAAACTTTGATAAATTTAGACATCAGCGTGGATAATCTGGAGAAGAATATATAAAAGAATGTAACAGATTATAAGCAAGATTGCAATGTTTCTACTCAGAGAATCCAAATGCAAGACTTTCCTTTAAAGTTTTGGCTATGCTGAGATGTCAGACATGGATAAAGTGAACCAATGTCAGATTTTCAGAATGAAACACACCTTGGAACCGATGTCTAAAGCCTTAAAAATCCCTGGGAGTATATTCCTTCCCAGCAAGGTTCAAGAGAGACATTCAGCAGGAACACCAAGGTTGGAGAATTCAATGATAGCAGTAATGCAGGACTGTTCATACACACAGGAAGCACAAGGATCAAAGTAAAGTGGAAGGATTTGAGAGTTCTACTTTCAGGTTTGTGGATGAAAATGTGTTGAAGTTGCTAAGACAAAAGATGATTCCTTTTAAAACAGTTGGGATAAAACATGTTATCAGCACAATCATATGCGAGGTCTTGCACTTTGGAAAGAAGAATACAAGCATGGACTACTTTTTAAACGGTGAGAAAATTCGTAAAGCCAAAGTACAAAGGGATCTGGAAGTGCTAGTCGAGGATTCTCTCAAGGTAAACATGCAGGTTGAGTCCGTGATTAAGAAAGCGAATGCAATGTTGTCATTTAACTCAAGAGGGTTAGAATATAAAAGCACGGTTGTGCTACTGAGACTTTATAAAGCTCTGGTTAGGCCCCATTTGTAGTACTGTGTCCAGTTTTGGTCCCCACACCTCAGGAAGGACATACTGGCATTGGAGCGTGTCCAGCAGAGATTCACATGGATGATCCCTGGAATGGTAGGTCTAACATATGAGGAACGGCTGATGATCCTGGGATTGTATTCATTGGAGTTTAGAAGATTAAGGGGAGATCTAATAGAAACTTACAAGATAATACATGGCTTGGAAAGGGTGGACGCTAGGAAATTGTTTCCGTTAGGCGAGGAGACTAGGACCCGTGGACACAGCCTGAGAATTAGAGGGGGTAAATTCAGAACAAAATGTGGAGACATTTCTTCAGCCAGAGAATGGTGGGCCTGTGGAATTCATTGCCGCAGAGTGCAGTGGAGGCCGGGACGCTAAATGTCTTCAAGGCAGAGATTGATAAATTCTTGATGTCACAGGAATTAAGGGCTAAGGGGAGAATGCGGGTAAGTGGAGTTGAAATGCCCATCAGCCATGACTGAATGGCGGAGTGGACTTGATGGGCTGACTGGCCTTATTTCCTATGCCTTATGGTCTTATGGTCTTACATTATAATGTGAAGTGCCCTCATTGTTGATCAGGCCATCTACAAAAAAATGCTCAAATTAAACTGGCTATGGGAGATAACAAGACAATTGTCTTATGATGCTGCTGAATTTACAGTTTACACAATCTGGACATTATTATATTTCTTAACAAGACTTAACTTCTCTAATCAAAATTAAGCAGGTGATATTGGTATCAGGAGATAGCAGTGTCAAGGAGGAAAATAATCAGATGTTTGCACATCCATCTTCTCACAAAGGGGGCACCTTTTTCTCAGTCATCCCAGCACTAACGATTGTGTCTGCGCATCTCACGAGCCATTCGACAAATTTCCAATGTGCCACAGCAGCTTGTCATCATTGCATCTTGACAGATGGTTCCCTGTACAATGGAGAAGCAAAGAGTTGAAGGGTCCAACCACTGTAGAGCAGCAGTCAATAAAACAACAAGAATGGCTATACTATCCAGTCAAAGCAGACAATTATTGATCAGCTGGAGGGGGAGATGATAACTTTGTGATATTATTGCTGGACTGTTAATCCAGAGAGCCAGGTAATGTTCTGGAGACCCAGGTTCAAATCCTGCTATGGCAGATGGTGAAATTTGCATTCAATAAAAATCTGGGATTAAGAGTCTAATAATGACTGTGAATCCATTGCCGATTGTTGGGGAAAATCCATCTGGTTTACTAATACTCTTCAGAAAAGGAGACCACCATTCTTACCTGGTCTGGTCTATCAGTGACTCCAGGTCAACCGCAATGTGGTTGACAGTACCTGTGATGAACAGTAAGTGCTGGCCTGACCAGCAGTGTCCTCATCCAGCAAAGACATTTTTAAAAATCATACTGAAACTCTGCAGTCCTCAATTTGCATTTTGTCTTTCCATTCACTTATTCTGAGGATGTAACCTTGCTGGGATTTATTATCCGTCCCTAATTACCCTTGAGAATGTGGTGCTGAGTTGCCCCCTTGAACCTTTGCAGTCCATTTGTTGTGTGAACACCCACAGTGCTGATGGGGAGGGAGTTCAGGCATCTTGACTATTTGTGGTCTTTCTGGTTTATTGAGATCCAAGGGAGTTTTTCAAACATTGTTGGTGTTTTAGACTGAAGCATCTTATTTTATACCATTTCTCCTTCACCAATGCTGTGGTGTGCCGCTGAGTCAATTTTCACATTCCAAATTTATTGCACATCTCCACCTCCCATAGCTCCCTTCTTCTGTAGCTTCAGTCAGTTTCCTGAGTGAAGGAATGAGTGGGCGGGAGGAAGGTAGCTGGTTTAAGCACATTCCTGACTGTTAGGACCTTAACCCTACCTGATTTTTCAGAACATCCTTCCACAAAGTGGGTTAGCTCTTACCAATGCAATATTCTTTCTGATGAAGGGTAAATGGGGTTGAAAGCTATGTCCTAGGTGAAATAGGACGTAATGGTGGTGAACAACCTGAAATAATCAGTGACTGGGAAAGAGACGATGTCAGACACGATGATGCGGCAGAGGCCGGAGAACATCCTTATGGTCTTCTCAATGTTTAACTGAAGGAAACCATGACTCAACTAAGTCTGGATGTGGAACAATTGATCTGAAAGCTCAGAGGCCAGGCAGGAGTTGAGAGATATAATACAAAACTGGGTGTTATTAATCGAACACTAGTAGTTGATCCCATTTCTGTACTTCATATTGATAAGGGCAGGAGGTAAATGGGGAAATGATGGATCCAAGGGCACTCCAAAGGTGAGGGATTGGGTTGGAAAGACAATTGTGAGTAGAGATTCTCTGATTATGATTGAAAGAGAGAACAAGTCTGACCAAGCTTGACAATGGTGGATACTTCTGTTTTGGTCATTTTGACGCAATTGGAAGTGTTAAAAACTGATTATTTTGATTCCAGGAAGATTCATAGAGTGGGTGGACATGGATCTTGGAAGATGGGGGAAAGTAAAGACAGGTCGGAGATAAGTCACAAAGACAGACTGATGAAGGTTTTTTCCTCAGGGATAGGAATGATGGCAGCTTTAAGACAGAAATGAATATTGCCTGACCACAGAAAACCAATTATGTTACCAGCTAGTATGGGAGCAAAAGTTTAGTGGGAATGGGGTTAACTGAGTGGGAGACAACTCATACAAATGGGTTGAGGGACTAGAAAAGATAGAAGAGAATTTCAAGGGCAATTGCAGATCAGAAGTATTGACACTAATGGTCTCTTTCGTGGCCTTGCCATGGAAACAACTGTTTCAGAGAGAAAATAAATAGATCATACACCTACCTGGATGCCATATGTAAGGCGCATATGGGTGCGCAGTGCAGTCATACCTCCAGGTAAACAACCCAGACAGCAACTTTCTCCATAAGCACTAGCCACATAACATCCCAGAAAAAATGGGCAGAAGAGACCACCACAGCCTGTGAAAATAAACATTACTATTAATGTATTTTCCATCCCCTAGATCAAACCTTCCAATATTATTTCACCAGGAACAAACCATTCCAATGGCTCAGTCTTTACGTGACTCTTGGGTGGGGTGAGTACAAGAATTGTTGAGTGGTTGATGGTTGATGAGGCACGTTTCAGCGATTTACAAGGTATAGAGTGTAGAGGACAGGTATTGATCACCCCATACCTCCTTCATCTTCCTACTTTTCCCTTCTAAGAAGCAGGACTTGGGTAATTGCAGCTAGTTAGACCCCCCCCCCCACCCCCCCCCCCCCCCCTGCCAACACACAACAAAACATTTTATGCACACCAAAATAAATCACTGGAGAAACTCAGCAGGTCTGGTAGCATCTGTCGAGAGAAAACCAAGTTAGCATTTTGAATCCAGTGACCCTCTGAACATTTGTTGGCCAGTTCCATGTGCCTGAAGAAGGCAGATGTGGTCCACCACCATCAATTAACATAGTTTGTACGCTCTAGCACTTTTGATGAAAGATTTAGAAAGGACCTGAGGGGGTAACCTTTTTTTCACTCAGATTATGGTGTGTGTACAGAACAAGGTGCCATAGGGAGTGGTGAAAGCTGGTACAATGACAACGTTTTAAAAGTATCTGGATAGGTATATGAATTGGAAGGGTTTAGAGGGACATCGGCCAAATGCTAGCAAGTGGGACTAGGCCTGATTGGAATGTCTGGTGGGTGTGGATGAGTCGGGCCAAAGGGTCTGCTTCCGTGTGATATAACTCTATGATTCTATGAGTCCGTGGATCTATCACTGCATAGTTTGCGAAAGCACATCAAAGGTAGTTAATCACATTAATGTGGGTTTGGAATCAGCTGATCAGGAAAGAACAAGGCGTTTACTTCCCTAAATACATCAGTGAAGTGGTTAGGTTTTATGGTTTTTAGTGACACCAGCTTTATCATTTCCAGACTTTTAAAACTGAATTTATATTCTCCTGGGTGACAAACAGTAGCCTTTTGCTTCCACAGCTCCACCATCTCCAGAAAACTGCCAATTCCTCCCACTGTGGAGTCTTTACTTTGTTTTAATCTTCTCTTCCAAATGCAAAGTTGTGGTTTGGCTCTGTTCTATCGGAATGCCCACTTGACCTCACCCAACTGTCCATCAGACTCGTATCAGCCTTTTTTCTATGACTGTCAACAGATTAAAGGGATATCTCACAAAACCCCAGTTGCTGTTTCCCACATACGTAACTTCAGCAAAGAATGTTCTACTCTCTGCAGAACTTCTACCATTCTCTTAGTGGGATCACCTAATCCAATGTGGGTCGGGATTCGAACTCTGGTGTTGCGGATGTGTCTCACTAAGCTGTCAAGGATCCTCTGAATAATTCCAAGTTGCTCCCCTAAAGCTGGAGAAAAGAAGCAGCTTTCAACTGAGTCAGATTCTCAAGGATCAATGTGGCGCAAACGAGATGTGCCTTCCTGCTGATCTCCCACCTCCAAAACCACACTCTGCCACATCATCCATTCTGTTTATCTGGGAGTGCTGAACGTTGGATATCAGAGGTGGAGTTTAAGCATTATTGAACTGTCTTGGTGAAATATTGAGTGAGATGTCTCCTGCCATGGTAGCACAGTGGTTAGCACTGCAGCCTCACAGCACCAGGGTCCCAGGTTCAACTCCAGCCTCAGGCAACTGCCTACATGGAGTTTGCACATTCTCCCCGTGTCTGTGTGGGTTTCCTCCCACAGTCCAAAGCTGTGCCAGTCAGGTGAATTGGCTATGCTAAATTGTCCATAATGTTAGGTGTGTTAGTCGGGGGTGGAGAGGTTACTCTTCGGAGGGTCGGTGTGGACTTGTTGGGCCAAAGGTCCTGTTTCCACACTGTAGGGAATCAAATCTAATTTTAAAGAGGGCGTCATGATGGCACAGTGGTTAGCACTGCTGCTTCACAGCGCCAGAGACCCGGGTTCAATTCCCGTCTCAGGCGACTGAGTGTGTGGAGTTGCACATTCTGCCCGTGTCTGCGTGGGTTTCCTCCCACAGTCCAAAAATGTGCAGGTCAGGTGAATTGGCCATGCTAATTGCCTGTAGTGTTAGGTGAAGGGGTAAATGTAGGGGAATGGGTCTGGGTGGGTTGCGCTTCGGCAGGTCGGTGTGGACTTGTTGGGCCAAAGGGTCTGTTTCCACACGTAAGAAATCTAAAGACATTTTCATTGTAAGAAATGAAACTGAAATATATCTATGCAGATGTTCACTGAGGACTTCCTCTTTTATAATTGGAAGTGAAAGCTCAAAAATTGGTTTATTTAGAACATAGTCCTCCCAGATTAGATATGAATTAACACCTGCAGATATGCAACACAGGAAATGCCCCTCTTCTGCCTCCCTCATTCCTAACCTCACAGTTTGCATCTGCCAACAACTTAATTAAAGTAAACATTGTCATTTCCCAACCCAACAGTCATTTTGTCTCTCTGAGTAAGGTTGTCAAATCTAACATTTAAATTACAGTTGCTTCTGATGGTGAATCAGACACAGTGGAGTCTATACGGAATGTACTCCCTACATGGTAAAATAAACAGGCCAGAGAATTTCCCACAGCATACCCTGATTATTTCAAAACACAGCCCGAGCAAAAAATTCTGCTCACCAAAATTAAGAAATGAGGAACAAAAAAACAATACTTTTGTACAATACCTTTAATGCACTAGCACAATAAGAGTACTTCAGATGAGTATTATATGAGACAAAATTTAGCACTGAATCCCAGTCATGTGGTTGCAGTGACAATGTCACTAGAATGGTAATCCACGGTACCAGGGTGCTGTTCTGGCACCATAGGCCATTATCACACCATGGAAGAATTGAATTCAAATTTTGAAAATGTCAAGCTAATTGTTTACTTTAGGGAAGACAGTCCACTGTTCTTGTCTTGCCTATCCTACACGTGACTCCAGTTCCACAGTAATTCAATTGACCCACAACCACCTTCTGAAATGGTCTAGAGATCAATTAAGCTGAAAATGTGTTGCTGGAAAAGCGCAGCAGTTCAGGCAGCATCCTGAAGAAGGGCTCATGCCCGGAACCTCGATTCTCCTGCTCCTTGGATGCTGCCTGACCTGCTGCGCTTTTCCAGCAACACACTTTCAACTAGAGATCAATTAAGGTTAGTGAGCAAATGGTGACCTTTATAGTGAATCCCACGTTCCACAAAAGAAAAAATATATAAATTAGACATTAGGATAGGTGATCAGGAGTGTGGCACATTTTAAGGAGTGTGTCGAAGGAAGAGGGGATGGGAGACATATGAAGAGATTGAAGAAGAGAATTTCCATACTAAGAATTCTCAGCTCCAGTAGAACACTTAGAAACAGGCTAATGAACCAGAATCTTCATGGACTGGTTTTTAACATTTACTTGGAGAAAGTGAGGACTGCAGATGCTGGAGATCAGAGCTGAAAATGTGTTGCTAGAAAAGTGCAGCAGGTCAGGCAGCATCCAAGGAGCAGGAGAATCGACGTTTCGGGCATGAGCCCTTATTCAGAAGAAGGGCTCATGCCCGAAACATCGATTCTCCTGCTCCTTGGATGCTGCCTGACCTGCTGCGCTTTTCCAGCAACACATTTTCAGCTTTTAACATTTACTGTAAAGGCAAAGAGTTATTGATCCCAATAAAGGTGATCCCAAATAGAGATGTATAAGATTACAAAAGGCATGAACAGGGTAAATAGAAAATAGCTGTTCCTCTAAGTCAAAGGGTTGACAACAAGGAGGTATAATTTACTGGAAGGCATGAAATTTAGAGGGGATTTGAAGAAAATCTTTTTCACCTGGAAGGTTCTGGGGATCTGTAATGTACTGTCTCTGGTTATGGGGGGCGGGGGGGGGGGGGTTGCAGTTGAAGAGGGAAACCTTACAATCTTTAAACAGTACTTGGATGAGCACCTTAAGTGTTATAACATTCAAGGCTATGGGTCTAGCGCAGGAAAGTCTATGTAGGTAGTAGTCTATTTTCACAGTACAGTCTTGATGGGCCAAAGGGCCTTTTGTGAACTGTACGATTTGATGATTCTAATAGTTAATTCAAAGGTTAGACTTCAAAGCAGACTTGTCATGAATACAACTCCAGGATTTTAGCAAATGAATCTCAGTGCGGATTCTCCTGATTATCTATGGACACCACTGTAGAAAATCTGGTGAAATGGCCGTCATGCCAATTTTCCAGGATTTTCAACAAAAGGGTAAGTTGAATGATTGAGAGGAAATCTGTGGTAACTCAATCCATTATGTATCATGAGGCTGGAAATCAATTTCCATTACCACAAAAACCCGAGTGGAGGCCGGGTGATGGCACAGACTGGGTTGGAAGGACTGTTGGTCTGAACTCCTTATTTCCCTATTTTCTAATTTATTCCCATAATCTTTAATCATGGATTTTTTTTTCAATTTTTTTTTCCCTAAGAACTTGTCCTGAAGAACTGCACCTAGGTACCTAAAATGGTACTGTATGTTGTAACTTGTAAACTTTTCACTGTACTCATGTGAGTACATGTGACAATAAAGCTAATTCAATTCAATCCAAAAGTGTAAAAGCCTTATTCATTCAACAAAAATGGTCAATTTGTTTTTCTTTATTATTGTTAACAAGACCAAAATTCACTTTTACCAGACTTTTGAATAAACTCAAAAATAACATATATTACAGAATATATTCTTCAACAAGTGCCAAACTGGTTATCATTTAAGCTACCACACAAATTTATTTACTAAAGTGACTTTCTCACAGTTCCTTCAGTTTCTTGTTGACAAGTTAATATTGCTATCAGTTTTCGAATAATGGGAAATCACCAGATCACATTTCAGATTCAGAGAATCATAGAGTCATAGATTCATAAAGTCATATAGCATGGAAACAGACTCTTCAGTCCAACCAGTCTATGCTGAACGTAATCCCAAACTAAACTAGTCCTACCTGCCTGCTCCCGGCCCATATCCCTCCAAATCTCTCCTATTCATGTAGTATCCAAATATCTTTTAAATGTTGTAATTATTCCCACATCCACTACTTCCTCAGAAAGTTCATTCCACTCGCGAACCACCCTCTGTGTAAAAGATTTGCCCCTCATAATCTGTTTTAAATCTGTCTCCTCTCACCTTAAAAATGTGCCTCCACTCTTGAAATCCCCCCTTCCGAGGGAAAGGACAACTACCCATTGAGTCTACCTATACCTCCCATTATTTTTAAAAATTTCTATCAGGAGCCCTGTCAATGAGAAACAGATTTGAACCTTGACATTTGGAGCCTTATCGGGTTTTTTTTTCAAGCCAGTTCACTGAGAGAAATGTTAGAATGCTGCTTTTAGTTTGAAGCTCTCAGTCTTCAAGACTGAGTGATACTGTACTATATCCTTCCAGACTTTTTTTTTTAGATTAGATTAGATTAGATTACTTACAGTGTGGAAACAGGCCCTTCGGCCCAACAAGTCCACACCGCCCCGCCGAAGCGTACCCACCCATACCCCTACATCTACATCGACCCCTTACCTAGCACTATGGGCAATTTAGCACATCTTTGGACTGTGGGAGGAAACCGGAGCACCCGGAGGAAACGTGCAAACTCCACACAGTCAGTCGCCTGAGGCGGGAATTGAACCCGGGTCTCCGGCGCTGTGAGGCAGCAGTGCTAACCACTGTGCCACCGTGCCGCCCACTTCTCTGGGAGCTGCCCACAGCTACTCGGTGTACGGTGAAAAGCAACACTCATTCCCTCAATCAAGGAACAGTTAAAGCGATAAAACTCCACCCACATCTCTCCCTAAAAGTTCAATGAACACTTCTTTCCAAAATCACTAGAGTTTGGTAAACATCAAATGGATCATAGTCTCCTTTAACATTTTGATCTTGCAGTTTCAATCAATTGTCTAATAATTTCTTTGCAACCTAGTATTGCCTGAATGGCTATTTCCAGTTCTCAGTCTATAAATGTATGCATTCTGACACGCACTGGCTAATTATTGTGTTATTTCTCAAAGACAAGTGTAAGAATGACCCTGGACTGAGTGCCTCATCAACATTTAGAATTAGGGGATTTTTAACATGGGTTCCATGTCCAGTCCCCACAGTCTGAAATACCTGTCTCTCCAAAGCCTACACTTTGAGATTTTTTTTAATCAGCTGTGTTAATGGCTCTTTTTCTTTGGCTCCATGTCAGTTTTTGACTGAAGTGCCTGCGGATATTTTATGAAATGTTGTTAGTTTTATTTTTTTTTTCCTTTGGGAACTGATGGTGTGGGAAGGATTCTCAGGATAATGCTCACACCATTTAATTGTCTAATGAACTTTCCTTCTGTGCCTGGTCAGCTAATGAGTGGGAATTTAACCTAAAGCTTTGAGTCAGAGGCAGTGGCACTATGCACGGAATGAGTTCCCGTGATGAGGCTGTGAATGGATCCTTTGGAAGCTTGCCCTTTTTATATTTGAAGATCCAACTGGGGACAGACTGGGTACCAAATATATGCCCATAACTGACAATCTCATGTGAAAAGCTCTCATCTGTGCTTTTGTTATCTTCCCTGATTCAAAGTTGATGGAAAGAGTGACTTATAAAGGCAATTTGAACTCCATTGCTGCAATTACCCAATGAAGAATGAGTTGACGAGGAGACTTACAGACAGTCATGTCGTCACAAATGTTGCATACTCCTGTGCTCCACTGTCCATTTCCTGCTGGTATCCCAGATCCAGGCTGCTGAATAATGACAGTCGTTGATGTCATGATTGAAATTAATGGCTCTGATGTCTTTGAGTAGAGAAGAGATACAGATGGGCTGCAAAATATAACAGATTAGAGCAATAAACAAACAGATTCCCTCAACATCTCACTTTGAAACTAAATGACTGCAGCGAAGACAAGTTAATGGGTTCTTTCTTTGCTGGAACTATTCAATGATTTTATGTAACTCCCTACAGACCTGAAAAGCCCTACTAGACTGTGCTGTGTTAGTTGCTTTCCTCTAGGTCAGCAGATGATACCATAAACTCTGGCATTGACCTGTGAAGTACTGGAATCTCACGTTGCATAATCCAATGGAACATTATAGTCAATAAAAAGAGTTTGGGCCTTGAGCAACTGATGCTCTTGTAAATCGCAGCAGGGAAGGAGAAGCCCTTGCCCAATAAAGTCATCAATACATTCATGATTGAATTGACCTCACAAAACAGATCAGTTTCTGAGCCTGCTCCACTTAATGGAAGGAGAGGTTTCTTGAAAGTAGGACCATGGATTAAAATAATAATTGAATCGGAAATAGAAAGATTGATTTCTCTATGTGGGTGATGGATAGACACGATTAATTTATGAGGAATTGAAGAAGTAAGATGATTCTGTCACATGGAAAACAGAATGATGTGCTTTACTTCTAAGGAGGTGAAAAATAGAAATAGAATAGAAATTCTAGTGAATATAAATGCAAGAGGTCAGTTGAAGCTGACTGGTCAGTCCCGATACAGTGACCATGAAGAGCAAAGGAAATATCTGTATTTTTAGCCAAAATCTAAGAATTTAATGGTGGTATTGAGAAGAGTTATTATCAATTACTTACAATCATTTTAATGAGTGACTTAGACACTAAAATCAGTAAAGGACCATTAGGAAGGCTTGTCATTACAAACATATGAAGTAGGCCCCTTGTGCCTGCTCTGTTTTTCTATAAGCTCATGGCTGATCTGTTTGTTTCCAATTTCACGTTTCCATCTACTCCCAATAAGCTTTGATCCCTTGCCTAACAAGAATGTATTTACCTCCACCTTAAATACCTTCAATGACTCCAGCGGAATCACCTGCCAAGGCAAAAGTTCCAAGATTAAGTAATACTTTGCATTTTTATTCTTCCGGTAAAAGTGAACTATTTCACATTTTCCTACATTCTAATTTACCTGCCAGATATTTTCTCACTCTTTTAATCTTGTTATGTCCTCTTCACAATATACTCTCATACCTACCTTTAGGCCATCTGCAAATTTAGCCACTATGTCTTCACTCCCATCATTTAAGGCATTAGTATTAATTGTAAAATGCTGAAACCCCAGAACAGACTCCTGCACAACTGTAATTATTCAGCAGTCAGGTCTTGGGATATCAGCAGGAAGTTGGAAGTGGAGTACATGAGTATGCAATATTTGTGATACTCATCCTAGGCTGCCAATCATAAAAAAGGTCCATTTTTGCAAACACTGATTTACGTAGCCAGCTGACCTATCCTTGCTAGTATGTAAGTTCCTGCCACTTGATCTCCAACTCTGTACAATAGCCTTTTCTGTGACACCTTCCCAAGTGTCTTCTGGAAGCTAAATTCTGATACATCAACAGGCTGCCCTCTATCCACAGCGCATGTCATTCAGCAAGCCCCAATAAATTGGTTAAACACGATATTCTGTTCAGAAAACCATGTTGACTCTTTCAGATTATCTTGAATTTATTCATGTGTGTCTTACCTTTTCTTATTTTATACTCCTAAGTTCCCTTATGTACAACTCAGTGACTTTCCTGCGACAAGATCTGTGTGAGTTTTATTTTTTTCTTTCTTTTTTTCTTTTCGCTAGCACCAGTCATCCTCTGTGTAGCCAGTTCAATATTTACATGTAAAGCCCGTTATAGACAATGGCTAGAAGTTCCTTGAATATCGAATCTAGCACTTTTCACATGCAGACATCAAGCGAACTGGCTTTTAGCTTTCTGTTTTCTGCCTCTTTTAAAACCACAGGAAATAGGAACAGGACTACACTGTTCAGCCAATTGATCCTGCTCAGCCATTCCTTGGAATGATGGTTGATCCTACATTCCTCACAGCCACTTTCCATCTTCTTAATAATCCTTGATTCCCCTATTAATCATGATTCTGTCTATCTCTGCATCTGTCATGCATTTGTCCACTCATTCAGCCTGTGCAAACCACACTGTAACATCTCTGCATCCTCAGCTCACCCTTCCACCAAACTTTGTGTTATCTGCAAATGTTAAGATATCGCATTTAGTTTCCTCATCTAAATCATTAATGTATATTCTGACTAGCCGGGATCGTAGTAATGATCTCCTGTGGTACACCACTAGTCGCTGCCTGCCATTCAGAAAAAAGACCCATTTATGTTGCAGCAAGTTTTCCTTACTCTTGCACTCCAACCCCCTTGAAATAAGGGCTACCATTCCATTAGACCTCCTGATTATGCACTGCACGTGTTCGAGCTTTCTATGTTTTGTGCAGAAGTAAATTCAAGATCTCCAAGTCACTTTGTGTTGCAGGTTGTTGCAGGTTTTCTCCATTGAAATAATACTATGTTCTTTTGTGTCCCTTCCAAAATGAACAACTACACATTTTCCCACATTATCCTCCATTTGCCAACTGTATGCTCACTTACTTACTCTATCAATATTTTTCTGTAAACTGTCTGTTAACCTGCCTTTCCACCTATTTTTATGTCATTGCAAATTTGGCTACAGTACATTCACTTCCTTCCTCCAAGTCATTAATACATATTGTAAACACTTTTGGAGTTTCATTTGTTACTTTTCAGTCTGATTGCAATTTTTTTCAGCATCTAATGAATTTTGGAAAATTAATGTCAGTGAATTTACTAATTCTGTAGCCACCTCTGAAATTAGGATCCAAGGACTTGTCAGCCTGCAGCTCCATCAGTTTAGATCAGAGTGGTGCTGCAAAAGCACAGCAGTTCAGGCAGCATCCCAGGAGCAGGAAAATCGACGTTTCGGGCAAAAGCCCTTCATTAGGATTGGAGGCAGGGTGCCTGCAGAGTGGAGAGATAAATGAGAGGGGGTGGGGTGGGGAGAAAGTAGCATAGAGTACAATAGGTGGATGGGGGAGGGGATGGAGGTGATAGGTCGGGGAGGAGGGTGGAGTGGATAGGTAGGAAGGGAGATTGGTAGGTAGGACAGGTCATGGGGACAGTGCTGAGCTGGAAGCTTGGAACTGGGGGAGAGGAAATGAGGAAACTGGTGAAGTCCACATTGATGCCCTGGGGTTGAAGTGTTCTGAGGCGGAAGATGAGGCGTTCTTCCTCCAGGCGTCGGGTGGTGAGGGAGCGGCGGTGGAGGAGGCCCAGGACCTGCATGTCCTCAGCAGAGTGGGAGGGGGAGTTGAAATGTTGGGCCACGGGGCGGTGTGGTTGATTGGTGCGGGTGTCTCGGAGATGTTCCCTAAAGCGCTATGCGAGGAGGCGTCCAGTCTCCCCAATGTAGAGGAGACCGCATCGGGAGCAACGGATACAATAAATGATATTAGTGCTTGTGCAGGTGAAACTTTGATGGATGTGGAAGGCTCCTTTAGGGCCTTGGATAGAGGTGAGGGAGGAGGTGTGGACACAGGTTTTGCAATTCCTGCAGTGACAGGGGAAGGTGCCAGGATGGGAGGGTGGGTTGTAGGGGGGCGTGGACCTGACCAGGTAGTCGCTGAGGGAATGGTCTTTGTGGAAAGCAGAAAGGGGTGGGGAGGGAAATATACCTTTAGTGGTGGGGTCCGTTTAGAGGTGGCAGAAATGTTAGCGGATGATGAGGTTTATACAAAGGTTGGTAGGGTGGAAGGTGAGGATGGGGGAGTTCTGTCCTTGTTATGGGTTGGAGGGGTGGGGTCTGAGGGCGGATGTGCGGGATGTGCATGAGATACGTTGGAGGGCATCTTCAACCACGTGGGAAGGGAAATTGCGGTCTTTAAAGAAAGAGGCCATCTGGTGGGTTCTGTGGTGGAATTGGTCCTCCTGGGAGCAGATATGGCAGAGGCAGAGGAATTGGGAATACAGGATGGCATTTTTGCAGGAGGTAGGGTGGGAAGAGGTGTAATCCAGGTAGCTGTGGGAGTCGGTGGGTTTGTAAAAAATGTCAGTGTCAAGTCGGTCGTCATTAATGGAGATGGAGAGGTCCAGGAAGGGGAGGGAGGTGTCAGAGATGGTCCAGGTAAATTTAAGGTCAGGGTGGAATGTGTTGGTGAAGTTGATAAACTATTCAACCTCCTCGAGGTGGCGCCGATGCAGTCATCAATGTAGTGGACGAAGAGGCATTGCTGCGGCTGTCAGCTTTCTTTGTTCCGTCTCCCTGGTGTTTGTTATTTCACCAAATTCCCTCTTCCTTCCATCTCCTAATTTAAAACCATTACTACATTGTTTTTGGACCCTCTATAATGAATCCAGAAGAAAAATACTTATTAATTTCATTTGCTATTTCCTTATTACCTACGCATTCTCATTCTCTGAAGAT
The DNA here is from genome assembly GCF_047496795.1 of Chiloscyllium punctatum. Lineage (NCBI taxonomy): Eukaryota > Metazoa > Chordata > Chondrichthyes > Orectolobiformes > Hemiscylliidae > Chiloscyllium > Chiloscyllium punctatum. The sequence continues at coordinate 45,509,178 of NC_092765.1, read as the reverse complement.
CAATACTCATTTTGTTTACTCTTTTCCTTTTTTGATACCTGTAAAATTTGTTTTTACATTCCTGTCACACTCCAATTTCTTTCTCCTAATTATCTTTTTAGTTATTATCTTTTATTCTTTGTGTTTGGACAAAACATCTGAAATGCCACTCCTTGTGCAATTATGCACGTTTTTAAAGCTTGATCCTTTTGTCTTTAGTCCTCCCCTTAGAAATGTTCATCATATTTGAAATATATTTATTCTGAGTATACTAAAATATTCCATTAAATATCTTCCACTGCTTCTGTGTTAATCTGTCTCCTAGCCATATATCTTAATTCATTTCAGCTCGCTCAGTTCAAAATACCAATTCTAGAATCATTCTTCCCCCTTTCAAGCTAGATGTAGAATTCAATCAAATTGTACTTCCTGTTATCTAGGGATGCCATTACTCAGTAATTATTTTATAATCCTGTCACATTACACATTGTCAAATCTATGCTTTCATAGGTTCCAGAACCTGTTGCCCTAAGAAACTATCTCAAAAGAATTCTGTAAACTCCTCAATCAGGTTATCATTTTTTCAGTTGAACATAAATTCAAATCACTCCTTGATTTTTGCCTCCTTTTGTCTCTCAATACTTTTCTGGCATTCTTCACCCGACATGAAGATGACTGTTTGGGGTCGGCAGGCTATTCCCAGTAGAATTCTTTAGAGTACAATAAGACCATGAGAAACAGGAACAGGACTCAGCAGAGCCTGTTCCACCTTTCAATAGGATCATTGCTGATTCAACTTTCCTCACATCCACTTTCTCCTGCCCTTTTCCTACGACCCTTGATTCCCCGACGAATCAATAATCTATCTAGCTCAGTCTTAAATATGCACAAAGATTCTGCCCCTACAGTTCTCTGTGGCAAGGAATACCAAAGACTCTCAATCCACTGAGAGCAGTAATTCCTCCTCATCTCCATCTTAAATTGGTGCCCCTTTAATCTGAGACCATGCCCTCTGGTCCTAGAGTCTCCCAAAATGGGAAACATACTCTCAGCATTTACCCTGTCAAACCACTAAAGAATTCTATATGTTTCAATGAGATTGCCTCTCATTCTTCAAAATCCCAGTGTTTATGGTTTCCTCATTAGACAATCCTTCCATACAAGGGATCATACTAGTGACCCTTCTCTGAACTGCCTCCAATGAAAATGTATCTTTCCATAAAAAAAGGGAACAGAACTACTCACAGTACATCAGATGTGGTTTCACCAGCACTCTTATATATTTGTACAATTTTGTGAAGAAAGTTATATGATGATGACAAACACTTTCTCTAAGGAACCATTCTGAAGATTATGCATGTGGCAAAGTCAAAGCCATGTGATTAGAAATCAAGTAAATTCTACGATAGTGAAACAGAGATAAATTATCTCTTTGTAGCATAAATTAAATAGAAACTGCAAATTCCAGAAAAGGAGATGGGCACCAGTTGGATTGCCATGTTGAAAAATGAAACCATCAGAGAGACATTCACTCATAATGTAAGAAATAAGTCTAAATGTCTTAGGATTCAGAAGCAGATAACATTCTCAGAATAAGTAATAGAAAGTGAACAGCACAATAGAGAGCATCTAATATGCTGCTGACTCGATGACGAATATTAAGATAACATTGCTACAGTCATATCAGACCATAGAGCATTAAAAAATAGATGACTGTTTGTGGTTTAACTCAAGGGTTACCATGCGTCAGGCTAGGGGAGTTGGTGAGAAGGATAGTCCTTTATGGTAACCTCAACCAATGTGGGGACTGAACCCATGCTACTGGTATCATTCTGCAGTACAAATCAGCCACTCAGCCAAATGGAAACAAAATTCACTGTCATGGAGAAGAAAATGTGACAAAGAGTAAATGACAGATGAAATAAGGTTGAGAGAAAGGAGAAAGAAATAACTTATCAGATTCAGGTATACTGAAATTGAGACAAAATTAAAGAGTACATGTAGGCACCTAAAGATAAATGGCGTGATTAGATTAGATTAGATTACTTACAGTGTGGAAACAGGCCCTTCGGCCCAACAAGTCCACACCGCCCCACCGAAGCGCAGCCTACCCGTACCCCTACATTACCCCTTCACCTAACCTGATGAGGAGTGTGGTGACGTATTTGAGAGGTAAAGAAACCATAAAAACTGAGAGTTAAGTACCAGAAAGGGAAACCTTTGACAGATAGAAAAAAGGGAATAGAAACAGATGCTGTATGCTTGAAAGGCAGCAATGGTAAAATATTGTCTGAACTAAATGCAGTTGTAAAAAGACAGACAGAATTTATACAATGATCCAAACTAAGGGAGTCCTCAAGATGTAGAGGCAAATGATGACTGAACCGTTGCAACAGCAGAGGTGTGGAATGTTTTAAAATGGATGAATACAGGAAAAGCTCCAGACATAGATAAAGTAAAACCAGAATATCTAAAATTCCTTGTAGAAACAGAACTAGAAATTACAACCGAAATTTGTGAACAAATATAAACCAGAGGACACATTCCAAGTGATTTAAGGCATTCATTATTTGTTACGTTATCCTAGAAAACTTCTCACACCAGCTGAGGTTACCTTGTTAGATCTCACCTTCTCAAACTTGTTGCTCACCTGAGCCATTGTGACCGTCTGATTAAACCACCACCAATTGTCTCTTTTTAATGAGAGTGCAGCCCTTGGATCCACTGGGGTTATGGCATCTTTACCTTGTGAGACTAGCTATATTTAGAGTAATTTTTGTCAGTGCAGACATGATGGGTTGAATGGCCTCTGCTGTACTATATGATTGTATGTAATCCCAAGAAATAGAGTGCAATAATTTTATATCCCTAAGCTTGATGAGTCATCTCATTAAATTAATTTGAACAAAGAATTGGTGAAACACAGTCTGGATTTAGATCCAAAGCAGAAACAAATAGAACAGTTAATCTGAGAACAATCTTTGATAAATATCTAGAAATAAACATACATGCTTCAGAAGCTATGAAAAGCATTTGGTCACTTTTGTTATTAAAAGTTATTGACATGTTGCTAAAAATATGACATTGACAGGAAAGATGTGAGATTAATCCAAATTTATACACTGGAACTAAGTAGCAAGATCATCCCAGCTTTATTTCAAATGAAGAGAGGAGTATGACAAGATTGTGTACAATGTTAAAAATTACACAACACCAGCTTATAGTCCAACAGGTTTAATTGGAAGCACAAGTTTTCGGAGCACTGCTCCTTCAACCATCTGATGAAGGAACAGCACTCCAAAAGCTAGTGCTTCCAATTAAACCTGTTGTAATATAACCTGGTGTTGTGTGATTTTTAACTTTGTACATCCCAGTCCAACCCTGACATCTCCAAATCAAAATTGTGTACAGTTGCCAATTGATTCAATCTGTACATAGAATAAATATTCAAAGAATGTGATGTACTTCTGGGGTAGAAATTGGACGTAAGGACATAGCAAAGCTGTAGTATATTCATGACACAGTGCTACTTAGAAATCAGAAGAGGATATTGTGGATCAAGTGAAATTAGGAAGTTTAGCATATGATCTGAGTATGAGCAAGAAAAAATCGAAAACAACAGTGGTTAGAAAGGACACATTGGAATAAACTACAGTGAAGATTGGTGTGGATGGTGTCAGTAGTTAAATTTGTATACTTTGAGCGAATGAGAAGAGAACATTGCAGATTTGATGCAGATGTTGGAAGCAGGATGGCGGTGGACAGAAGTACTTTTGTGACAATGAAGGATGTGTGAACAACAAGAAAACTCAGTCACAACAGAGTCCTTGCTGCTCAGTCAACAGCATAAAGTCCACCATTTTCCAACCCTTTTCAAATTTGAGGCACAGTCATATAAATCTTCAAACATCAACTTGTTTTCTCTCTCCACAGTCAGTGCCAGACCAGCTGAGTTTCTCCACATTTTCTGAGTTTATTTCAGATTTCAAGGACCCACAGTGTTTTGTTTTTATCTGTGTTTAATTCATTGTCTCTTTTCTTCCAGTTACACCTACCTTGAAGAAATCCTTATTCTTCTCCCCAAAACCACTTCCAATATAAACTTTAAGCTTTTTCATTTTCATTGCCTTCTGTTTCCCTCCAGGTACTTGATAAAATATTTGCCAAAACCCACTTTCGTAGCCGAATCTCCTCCCTCAGTGACTGTCTCTGGCTCATACTCACCGCACACAAATTTCAAATGAACTTCCATGTTTTGTATTTCAAACCCACCCAGATTACAGATTTGCTCTGGGAACCCTCACAATCTGTTCTCTGTCGACAGCATGAAAGCCCTCAGTTTTCCAACCCCTTTCAAATTTGTGGAAGTTCCATATCGGACTCAAAAAGCTAACTGCTTATCTCTCCACAGGTGCTGCTAAACCAGCTGAATTTCTCCAGCATTTTCAGTTTAGATTTATTATGCAAGAATACGCAACACAAAATTGGCTTGACGGTAGAGGGCAGAGGGTAGTGGTGGATAGTTGCTTTTCAGACTGGAGGTCTGTGACCAGTGGCGTTTCTCAGGGGTTGGTGCTGGGTCCACTGTTGTTTGTCGTTATTCTAAACAATTTAGATAAGAATTTAGATGGCATGATTATTAGGTTTGCAGATGACTCCAAAATTGATGGTATCGTGGATAGTGAAGAAGGTTATCTAAGATTACAAAGGGATTGTGTTCAATTGGGCCAATGGGCTGAAGAATGGCAGATAGAGTTTAATTTGAAAAAAAGCACTGTTTTGCATTTTGGTAAAACTATCATGAGAAGGATTTATGTAGTCAATGGTAGGGCTCTAGGGAGTGTTGTTCAACAGAGAGACCTAGGGGTTCATAGTTTTTGGGAAGTTGCCCCTCATGTCTTTTGTAAATCTTTCTCCTTCACCTAAAAAATATACCCCCTAGTTTTGAGCTCCCCACACTAGGAAAGAGACCTTTGCTATTCACCTTATCTATGTCCCTCATGATTTTATAAGCCTCTGTAAGGTCATCCCTCAACCAACTTTTTTACACAGAGAATGGTCCATATGTGGAATGTACTGCCAGATGAAGTGGTAGACGCAGATGCAGTTACAACATTCAAAATATATTTGGATAGGTGCGTGAATAGGAAGGGTTTAGAAGGATATGGACAAAATGCAAGCAAGTGGGATTAGTTCAGTTTGGGAAATTTGGTCAGCATGGATGAGTTGAACCAAAGGGTCTGTTTCTGTGCTGTATGACTCTATAACTCAATAACAAAGAAAAAACTCATAAGATCCAATGTTCTGTGCAATTTCCTCTGTGTCTTTTAAGTTTTGATAATTGTTAAAAATAACCTTTGAAATGTGGATGTTAAGTTGAATGCAAATAAAAATAATTTACAGACCATTAAACAAGTGAAGGAGTGTTTGAAATTGCAAGTGATAAACATTTTAAAAAGTGACATTCAGGAAAGAAAATGTGAGTATCTTCACCATTTGATGTTGCTGAAAAGGTACAGAGATCTTCACTCAAGAGAAACGTAGAGGGCAGCAGAAAGTGTGGTATCGTCAGATGTTGAATGTCACAGAACAGTTGGTGACAAGCTACCAAAGATGTCTGAGAACGCCACAAGACAGGTGAGTTTGCCAAATCATGACAACAGGCCTCCTCAGAGCTACAAACAGCACCAGAAAATCACACATCACATCAGCTTTCACGAAGAGTTATCAAGAATCAAAACATTAGCTTGCTCTCTCCCCACACGGAAGCCGCCTGACCCACTGTGACCTCCAGCATTTGTTGTTTTCAGTCGAGCCATAGAGATCTACAGCACGGAAACAGACCCTTCGGTCCGACATATCCATGCCAACCAGTTATCCTAACTTAATCTAGTCCCATTTGCCAGCATTTGGCCCATATCCCTCTGAACCCTTCCTATTGAATATAGCCATCCAGATGCCTTTTAAATGCTGTAATTGTACCAGCTTCCACCATTTCCTCTGGCAGCTCATCCCATACACACACCACCCTCTGCATGAAAACGTTGCCCCTTAGGTACCTTACATATCCTTCGCCTCTCACCTAAAACCTATGCCCTCTATTTCTAGACTCCCCCACTCCAGGGAAAAGACATTGTCTATTTATCCTATCCATATCTCTCATGGTTTTATAAACCTCTATAAGGTCACCCCTCAGCCTCCAATGCTCCAGGGAAAACAGCCCCAGCCTATTCAACCTCCCCCTATAGCTCAAATCCTCCAACCCTGGCAACATCCTTGTAAATCTTTTCTGAACTCTTTCAAGTCTCTCAACATCCTTCCGATAGCATGGATTCCAGGATTGCATGCAATATTCCAAACGTGGCCTAACCAATGTCCTGTACAGCTGCAACAGATGAAGTGGTAGATGCAGATGCAGTTACAACATTTAAAATATATTTGGATAGGTGCAATTCCTGTACTCAATACTTTGACCAATAAAGAAAAGCATGCCTGCTTCACTATCCTATCTACCTGCGACTCTACTTTTAAGGAGCTATGAACCTGCACTCCAAGGTCTCATTGTTCAGCAACACTCCCTCGGACCTTACCATTAAGTGTATAAGTCCTGCCCTGATTTGCTTTTCCAAAATGTAGCACCTCACATTTATCTAAATTAAACTCCATCTGCCATTCCTCAGCCCACTGGCCCATCTGATCAAAATCCTGTTGTAATCTGAGGTAACCTTCTTCACTGTCCACTACACCTCCAATTTTGGTGTCATCTGCAAACTTATTAACTATACCTCTTATGCTCGCATCCAAATCATTTATATAAATGACGAAAAGTAGTGAACCCAGCACCGATCCTTGTTGCACCCCACTGGTCAAACGCCTCCAGTATGAAAAGCAATCCTCCACCACCACCCTCTGTTTTCTACCTTTGAGCCAGTTGTATATCCAAATGGCTAGTTCTCTCTGTATTCCATGAGATCTAACCTTGCTAACCAGTCTCCCAATAAGGAACCTTGTTGAATGCCATACTGAAGTCCATATAGATAATGTCTACTGCTCTGCCCTCATCAACCCTCTTTATTACTTCTTCAAAAACACAATCAAGTTTGTAAGACATGATTTCCCATGCACAGAGCCATGCTGGCAATCCCTAATCAGTCCTTGCCTTTCCAAATACATGTAAATCCTGTCCCTCAGGATTCCCTCCAACACTGGTGTCAGGCTCACCAATCTATAGTTCCCTGGCTTTTCCTTACCACCTTTCTTAAATATTGGCACCACGTTAGCAAATCTCCAGTCTTCTTGCACCTCACCTGTGACTATCGATGATCCAAATATACCAGCAAGGGGCCCAGAAATCACTTCCCTAGCTTCCCACAGAGTTCTAGGTTACACCTGATCAGGTCCTGGGGATTTATCCACTCTTATCCATTTCATGGCATCCAGCATTTCCTCCTCTGTAATGTGAGCATTTTTCAAGATTTCACCATCTATTTCTCCACATTCCATGTCTTCCATGTCCTTCTCCACAATAAGCACTGATGCAAAATAGTCATTTAGTATCTCCCCCCTCTCCTGCAGCTCCATATATAAGCTGCCTTGCTGATCTTTGAGGGGCTCTATTCTCTCCCTAATTAACCTTTTGTTTTTAATGTATTTATAAAATCCCTTTGGATTCTCCTCAACTATATTTGCCAAAGCTATCTCATGTCCCTTTTTTGCCCTCCTGATTTCCCTTTTATGTATACTCCTACTGCCTTTATACTCTTATAAGGATTTACTCAATCTCAATCTCTGCTTTCTATACCTGACATATGTTTCTTTCCTTTTCTTAACCAAAACCTCAATTTCTTTAGTCATTCAGCATTCCCTATACCTACTAGCCTTGCCTTTCACCCTAACAGGAACATAACTGTCTCTGGACTCTCGTTATCTCATTTCTGAAGGCTTCCCATTTTCCAGCCGTCCCTTTACCTGCGAACATCTGCCCCAATCAGCTTTTGAAAGTTCTTGCTTAATACCGTCAAAATTAGCCTTCCTTCAATTTAGAACTTCAACTTTTAGATCCAGACAATCCTTTTCCATCACTATTTTAAAACAAATAGTATTATGGTTGATGGCCCCAAAGTGCTCCCCCACTAAAACCTCAGTAATCTGCCCTACCTTATTTCCCAACAGTGGGTCAAGTTTTGCACCAATGTTCCAGGATACAAATGCTGTAGAAAGGATAGAAAGGGGGGAGGGGGGGCAAGAGAGGAGGGTGAGTGACATTTTTGATAAGAGATAGTATTACTGCTGTAGTTAGAGAGGATATTCCTGGGAATACATCCAGGGCAGTTATTTGGGTGGAGCTGAAAATCCAAAAGGAATGATCACGTTATGGCAGCTGTATTATAGACCCCTTAACAATCAGCGGGAAATTGATAAACAAATTTTGGAAGGAGATTTCAGTTATGTTTAAGAATAATAGGGTGCTTATGATAGGGGATTTAACTTTCCAAACATAGATTGGGATTGCCATAATGGGAGAAAGTGAGGACTGCAGATTCACCTGGATGAAGAGCTCAGGTTCGAAACGTCAATTCACCTGCCCCTTGGGTGTTGCCTGACCGGTTCTGGTTTTCCAGCACCACACTCAGGGGCTGCCATAGTGTTAAGGGTTTAGATGGAGAGGAATTTGTTAAGTGTGGATGAGAAAATTTTCTGATTCAGTATGTGGATGTCCTGCATCTGCAGTAACTTGCTCCTGTTGGTCCAAATGGCCTCATTTCTGTGTTGTAAATACTATGTAATTTCCCATGTTTTGGTCTGGAAATAACCCATCCTGATCTCCCACTTCTAATTGCTGTTTCACTCTGATCAAACTGGGCCATGATGGTCCAGGCGTGTTTGCCTTCAATGTTTGCTATTTAGATGTAAGCATATGAAGCAATTCTTTGAGGGAATTATCAGTTGGTAACACACTGTCTGAGTAAGTATGCAGTGGTTTTGACTTTCAATCCAAGCCAGGTGGCCACAAAAACTAGGTTAATTTGTGTGTGAGACTGAAAGAGTTAATACTGAGGAGTGACATAAGCACCATCCATTATGATGTCATATGGATCTACAAAGGAGTTGGCTCTAACATTCAGGTCCTCCTCAGTCATGGAAGTCTATCTTAGCACGTAATCTCTTGCTAGTTGGTAACATCTGATAAATGACCATTTGTTCATACAAGATCCTCTTTCAATTTGACCATTAAATGTTTTCTTTTCAACAATAGACTAAGTAGGCCCTGTGGATCCCAACACATACACACCAAACTTGCCCCTTGGTGAGGATTAATCTCAGTTTAACACCTCAAACAATCAACACTCAAATTGGTTACTCAGGAAGCACTGCACTCCAGATGAGATAGGGTCCTATCTGCTTTCTGAGATGCATGTCAAGGTTGTGTGATATCATTTCAAAGAAAATACGGGGGATAAATATTTCCCTGGCCAGGACTGATGAAATTAGTCCAGGAGTTATGGCCATTTTCTAAGAAAGAACAAGGGGCAGTATTCATTGGAGGGACATGTTTCAAGGCCACCAAACTGTAACGATTACAATGGGGCAGGATATAACCCTGACCTCAAATGGATTAACACACGAGTCGTGGAAACTCCCCCCAAGATTTTTAAATCATCAAAGAAATACATATCTCTGATGATAGAGGTAGAGTACTTTTTTTTTCTTAGTTCAACAATATGACAACCACAAATAACAGCGTTCAATACCTGAGAAAGGTTCATTTTCTGGTGAAGTGTTAGAATATTTTCTGCAAACTTCTTAAGAAATGTTGCATCTTATAGTAAAGCTATAGCGCCAAATGTGTTCAGGCATTTTGCTTTCTTACTTCCAGTTGGAACAGTGACTTGGATGCAATGGCTCAGGAGTACAGGAGGAAACATAAAACAGTACAGCCCAGGACAGGCCCTTCAGTCCACTGTGTCTGTATCAACCATAATGCTAATCTGAACTAATCCCATTTGCCCGCACATACAGTCATAGAGTCACACAACATGGAAACAGATCCATCAGTCCATGCCAACCATAATCCCAACTAAACTAATCCCGCCTGCCTGAGCTTGGCTCAAACATCCCTCCAAACATGTCATGTTCACGTACTTATCCAAATATCTTTACAACATTGAAATGGTACTGCATTCAACACTTTCTCAGGAAATGCATTCCACACACGAACCATTCTCTGTGTAAAATACTTGCCCCTCATGTCTTTTTAAAATCTTTCTCCTCTCACCTTAAAAAGTGTACCCCCTAATTTTGAAATCCCTCACCATTCACCTCATCTATACCCATCATGATTTTGTAAACCCCTTTAAGGTCATCCCATAACCTCCTGCACTCCAGTGAAAAAGTCCCAGCCTATCCATCCTGTCCTTAAAGCCTAAACCCTCCATTCCCAGCAACGTCCTGGTAAAGCACTTCTGAACCCTCTCCAACTTAATAATGTCCTTCCTATCACAGGGCAACCAGAACTGTACACAGTACTCCAGATGAGGTCTCACTAATGTTCTGTACAGCCTCAACAAGACACCCTAACCCCTATAGGGGAAAGTGAGGACGGCAGATGCCAGAGATCAGAGTTGAGAGTTGGTACTGGAAAAGCACAGCAGGTCAGGCAGCATCCAAGGAGCAGGCGAATCGACATTTCAGACAAGAGCCCTTCATCAGGAATCCTGAATCCAGATTCAGGACTTATGCCTGAAATGTCGATTCTCCTGCTCCTCAGATGCTGCCTGACCTGCTCTGCTTTTCCAGCACCACAGTCTTGACCCTAACTCCTGTACTCAAAGGTCTGAGCAATGAAGGCAAAAATGCCTTCTTAACCACCATGTCTACTTGTGATGCAAACTTCTAAGGATAATATACGTGGTCCGTGTTCCCATATTCTCTGTCTATCCATTTGACCATCTAAATGCCTCTTAAACTTTGCTATTGTAACTGCTTCCACCTCCTTCCCTGGTAGCACATTACACCTACATTCTGTTTAAAACATGTTCTGCATAGATTCTCAATAAACCTTCCCCTCCCCCACCTTTAATTTCACCCAAGAGTTGAATATTTCAACTGAAAAGGCTCATGTTCTTCACAGCAGGATAAACACCTCTCAGCCACATAAAACTGAACCACAATCTTACAGCCAGTTTGCACATACACACAATCATGTAAATGAACAATAATTGTCACCAACTTCAAATCCATGTTCAATTCTTTATTTATATTTATTGCGATGGATGTTTGATAATTTTAAAAAGTGACAAACTATAGCAAAATCATTCCATTCCATTACTTAATCAACTGACAATATTTTAGTTAGATACAAAACACAAATTACTTACGTTTCAAATAAGGAAGTCAATAGTACAAAGATTTTTGCAGCACTAAAAACCTTTACCAGTCAATCCACGTATGTCAAATCACGTGATCTACTTCATGACCCCTAAAGCTTTGTACTTCTACCCTCTCTCCCTCACTAGGATTGGAGAGTTTGAGTTATCAGGAGAGGTTGGATCAGCTGGCACTTTTTTCTTTGGAGCATAGGAGGTTGAGAGGTGACCTTATCACGTGTGTCACATCATGAGGGGTATAGATATGGTGAATGGCTGGTGTCTTCTCCTGAGGGTGGAGGATTTTCAAGACTGGGGGCATATTTTTAAGGTGAGAGGAGAAAGATTTTAAAAAAGACATGAGGCGCAATTTTGTTTTAACAGCGAGTGGTTAGTATGTGGAAAGAAATTCCTGAGGAAGTGGTGGATGCAGTTATGATTACAACATTTAAAAGACATTTGGATAAGTACATAAATAAGAAATGTTTGAAGGGATATGGGACAAGCATAGGAAGGTGGGACTATTTTATTTGGAATTATAGTTAACATTGACTGGTTGGACCAAGGGGTCTGTTTCAGTGCTGTAAGTTTAGCGTTGGCTTAAATGCGTCTGTGATATTTGACTCGACCACACAATGCTTTGTAGCATTAGAACCATCCTGAGTAGAACTTTCCCCTGAGCTCCAAAGTGGATTTGCTGATGATTTAACTTGTCTTTATAATAAAAGCTACTTTTGAATTCTGAAAAGTGGAAAGGTCAACTCTACGTTTGCTGAATCAAAACTTTTCAGAATTGCCCAGCTCGCCATTGAAACACTGACTTGCGTCTCCCATTTCTTGAAATGAAGGAATCCCAACGTGCCAAATGTAAGGCTGAGGCTGTCACATTTGGAAAAGACTCCTGCACCCGTTAAGAATGGGTTGTGACCCAGTGCAGATGTTGACTGCGCCTTCCTGTACTCTCTGAGCAGGGCAGTGTGAACCGGCAAAGGAGTAAATGACGCAAAGCTGCTCTTCTGAGTTTGCTACATGGGCGCTGAGTTAGCTGATACAGCTAGTGTGCCCTGGGATCATTGGAATTGCCCCCAATTTGTCGCTGCACAATCAACCATCATCTCTGCTTCAGACAATGCAATGATTTTAGCTGGAAATTTAGTCAGTGAGTATAAGGACAAGATTTGGCTGTGAAACCTTCTCAGATAATTTCCATTCCTCTGGATGGAAGGCTGTTAACTCCCTTTGGAATCTGAATTCCAAAGTCACATCCTCAGCACCCAATGATAAAAGCTGGGGGCCGGGCGTGGGGAGCTGGAATCAATTCAGCAGCGGCTTTGCACCTAAGGTTTGACAGCGACAGACTGTGCTTTTACGCAATAAGTTGTTAAAAAAGCAGGATGAAGTTAATCTAAACGAATAACGGTACAGAGAACAATCCTATGCGTTAGTTTCAATCAACTAAATGACTTACTTTTAGAAACAGGAGCGATTTCTGTTCTGTACACTCAAACCTGTTCTGTCCGAAGTTGCGAAAGAGAAAAACGGGAAGTTGAGCGAGTAGAAACCAATTAACCACTAACTGATCTCAGCTCTGGTCCAACTCGAGTCAAGATCGGAGTGGTGCTGGAAAAGCACAGCAGGGGGTCCTTTTGATGACGGGCTTTTGCCCGAAACGTCGATTTTCCTGCTCCTCGGATGCTGCCTGATCTGTTGTGCTTTTCCAGCACCACTCTGATCTTGACTCTGATCTCCAGCATCTGCAGTCCTCCCTTTTATCTGGCCCAACTAGTCCATGCCGACCTATCCTAAATTAATCTAGTCCCATTTGACAGCATTTGGCCCATATCCCGCCAAACCCTTCCTATTCATATACCCATCCCAATGCCTTTTAAATGCTGTAATTGTACCAGCCTGCACCACTTCCTCTGGCAGCTCATTCCATACACACACCACCCTCTGTGTGAAAAAGTTGCGCCTCAGGTCCATTTTAAATCTTTCCCCTCTCATTTATGCCTGTGCCCTCAAGTTTTGGACTTCCCTAATCTGGGGGATAAAACTTTGGCCACTCACCCTATCCATGCCCCTCATGATTTTATAAAATTTCTATAAGGTCACCCCTCAGCCTCCTACACTCCAGGGAAAACAGCCCCAGCCTGTTTGACCTCACCTTTGAGATTAAAACCTTCAATCCCAGCAACATCCTTGTAAATCTTTTCTGCACCCTTTCAAGTTGCACAACATCTTTCTATAGAGGTAGACTAGAATTGAACGCAGAATTCCAAAAGCGGCTTCACCAATGTTCTGTACAATCAGAACATGAGATCCCAGCTCCTACACTCAATACACTGACTAATGCAGGCAAGTGTGCCAAATGCATTTTTCACTACCCACTTTACCTGTGACTCCACCTTCAAGGAGCTATGTCCCTGTATCCCTTTGTTCAGCGGCCCTCCTACCACTAAGTGTATGAATCCTGCCCTGATAGACCTTACCAAAACGCAGCACCTCGCATTTACCTAAATTAAACTCCATTCCCCACTTCTCAGCCCATTAGATAAAGGTCACATTTTACTCTGAGGTAACCTTCTTCACTGAGAACTACACCACCAATTCTGGTGTCATCTGCAAACTTACTAACCCTTCCTCCTATGTTCACATCCAAATCATTTGTTTGAATGACAAAAGCCATGGACCCATCATGGATTTTTGTGGCACACCATGGTCACAGGCCTGTAATCCAAAAAGCAATTGTCCTCTGTCTCCTACCTTTAAGCCTATTTTGTATCCAAATGGCTAGCTCTCCCTGGATTCCATGTGATCTAACCTTGCCAACCAGTCTACCATGCCTTGCCTAACTCTAAATAGACAGCATCCACTTCTCTGCCTTCATCAATCTTCTTTGCCACTTCTTAAAAAAACTTAATCAAATTAGTAAGACACAATTTCCCACGCACAAAGCCATGTGGAACCTCTCAACAGTCATTGCCTTTCCAAACACATATAAACCTGATGTCTATTTTCCTTAGTGCCATTCTTAAATAATGGCACATTAGCCATGCTTCAGTCTTCCAGCACCTCACTTGTGGCTATCCAATGGTATAAATATCTCAGCAAAGGGCCAGCAATCACTTCCCTAACTTCCCACAAAGTTCTGAGATACACCTAATCAGGTCTCAGGAATTTCCACTTATCCACTTTTGTGCATTCTAACATATCCAGCACCACCTCCTCACTAATATGGACACTTTTCAAGATATCGCTATTTATTTCTCAAAGTTCTCTAGCAATCCATGTCTTCTTGATATAAATACTGACACAAACTAACTCATCCACACCCAGTATAGCCATGTTTGCATCATCCTAATCCATAGAGACCTTGTCAGACAGTGGTGCATAATTCATACACGCTGTACCTTGCAACCTGCTCGGTATGGGCACTCTTCAGTTTTCCTGACTCGACATCCTTTTACTCAAATTTTGGTAGAGCCTGCCCAAATGTAGATATTTTCTTATTGGACTTCAGATTATGCCTAGGGCTTTCCTCATCGCAGCCTAATTCCAATTGCAATGGAAGACCTTCAGTTTAGTAGGCAATGGGTTGCAGTTAGGTCTCTGCTTGAGTTAAGCATTCTTCTTTTTAGAGTATTTACGTGCTGTTTTCCCATTCACGAAAGATAAGAAAAACAATCTTTAATTGCAGACTTTCTGGATGCCTGAATTCAATTGTCCCTTCTCAGGCCTATGACAGACTGTAACTTAAAAATACAAATCCTGTTGCTTGACAGTTTTTCAACCCAAAGGCATCTGATGCCAGCTTATCTCATAAAATCTCAACTCTACTTTCTCTAAAAGTTACCTGACCTTATGTAACAATAAGTGAAAATCACACAGAGCTACTTTTGATCACTGAGCTGCAAAAGATTTTTAAAAAGGTATATTCTCTGCAGCTCAGTGGTGTCCAAGCCTTTATTTTTTTCCCAGTTCATATTCCAAAGAAGACGCATAGTCTTTATAACTGTGACCTTTTCAGTCTGAGTTATTATGAGGGCTTGTTGTGTATTGGTGTGAGTTTGTCAATTACTTTAAAAGCTGTTGCTAACATGGGCCTGTTAACTTGTGCCAATTTAAACATAATGGTTGTTTTGAAATTAATACTTTCCGTATGTTTTGAGCATTTATAACCAAGCGAAGATGATTTTTGAAGACATTGTTGACTTCCTCAAATTCTGAGACCCAATGCTCCATGCATCAACCCAAATACAAAAGGTATGTTACTGTCTGACTGCATCACCCAATGGAGGAGTTACTTAATTTGTAAATGTATCCCTTGAAAACCAAAAGTATTCCATGAAAATCAGCCAGTAGTCATTGAGAAAATCTGAAAATCAGCCCTTGGGGAAATACAATATTATCTTGAACCCTGAGAGCTTGAATAGATTACACTATGAGATGAAGGTTATAGAAGGCAGAACAGTCCCAACAGAACTAGATGCAGAAGAGTTCTAACTGGTATTTTTTAAGGTTGCCAATGAATATGAGATAAAATAATAGAAGCAAAATAATAGTAACTGGATTGTTGAAGAGAGTTTGGAATTTGTTCTGAGCATCCACTTTTACAAACATATATTTATGTGTCATAGGCAAGCATAGGGCCTCCTAAGCTAACAGCAAAACCTTCAGGACTGTGTCTATTTCTTGAGGCACAAGTGAATCCCCAGTTAAATCCCATGGTTGTGATTTTCTACAATTAAATGAAACAGATTCAATTAAATACACAGGACCCAATGCACACTTTAATCTAAAATACAAACACTTCCACCATAACCCATTCAAAGGACACAAAGGAATTGATTTCTGTTCAGATCTGGTATACCCCATTCTATCAAACAGTATCTTTTTCAACATTTAGAATTAATCCATCACACTGCTACCTTTATCCAACTTGAACCTCTAATCCCCTTTATCTATCACCTCGGTGCTCACAGTTCTGCATTAGCTTCTAACCTGCCACTGCTTATCTTTTAAACTCTCATACTCATTTGTAAAACCCTCCATGGCTTCACCCATCCCGATCTCTATAATCTCCGTCATTGCCAGGACTCTCCAAGACTCCTGTATTCTTCCAATTAATACTGCGGAGTTATGGGTTCAACTTCCATCAGAGCAACTGGTGGAATTTAAGTTGAGTTAAGAGCAATCTGGAATTAAAAGCAGGTCTCAGCAATGTTGACCATGAAACTATCACTCATTGTCATTAACATCCATCTGGTTCATTAATGTCCTTCAGGGAAGAAAATCTGCCATCCATACCAGTCCTGGCCTCCATGTAACTCCAGACCAAAAGCCACATGGTAATGACATATTCAAGTCTCTGATGAATCTGTTTCTCAAGGAAGAAGAATTAAAGGAATTATGTCAAAACTTGCAGGACCCTGTTGAAAAAGGTATATTTGTTTGTGAAAAACCAGTTCTGCATGTGAGAAAAACCCAAATGGAAAGCAGAGAAAGCTGAAAGTAGATTTCATAAGTGAAGGAAATGATTATATCTATTTATTGGTTTTTATTTCCATGAGAACACATGTAGGAACAGCAAGTAGTTCAGAAGGCAAAGGGCATTGACCTTTATTGCATATTGGAGTACAAGAATAAAGAAGTCTTGCAGGCGTTAATGAAACCACATCTGAAATTATTTTTGTGGAATTTTAATCTCTTAAGAAGGATACACTTGCATTGAAAGCAATACAGATTGTCCATGTGGTGAGAGGGTTATCCTATGCTGATAGAACGAGAAAATCCAGCCTGTATCCTGCCGAGTGTGGAAGAATGAGAGATCATCTATAAATATGCTGAAGGGACTTGGAAGGGTAGGTATTGATTGATGGTGTCCTCTGGCTGGGGAATCAGAAAGATCGGGGAGCAGACTCAGGATAAGGGGTTGATTAAACTTAATGAAGTTCTCTGACCCTGAGGGTGGTGGGTACTCTATCATTGAATATATTTACGGCTGAGACAGAGAGTTTGTTCTCTCAGGGAACTGGGGGCTACGGAATTGTGTGGGAAAATGGGTGTGAATCTGAAGACCAGCTAAGTACAGCAGGTTTGGTGAACCAAGCAGTCTGGTAGATACTAGTTGATGTCTGCTCCCATTTACTTTATTATTTACTTGTGGTTGTTTTTGGCATGTTGCAGGTACATGACAACAAACTGAACGAATTTCCCACCCATGGCCTCGTCAATTCTCTTCGAAGATTTCTGAGACTGTGGAAGACACAACAGACGGGCAACAAAGAGGGAGGACTCAGGGAGTTGTCAATCAGTCGCCACGTTGTCTCTATCGGTTGCTGCTCCAAAACTGATGGAGAGAAGGATATAACGGCAGCTCTGCAGCAATGAAATATTGATCAGTAGGAAGATCCAAATTGTTAGGCGCACAGTGACATTTGATCCTACAGGAAGGGAAGAAAGATGGAATGAAATGATCTGTAATAAATGGAATGTTGAAGCACGAATGTTACCGAACTGAACAAGCAAACCAATTACTCTCAGTCTCATAATATTTCACGACTGCTTATGGAGTGGGTTGTCCCCATCCTGTGAAGCTCACCATTTGTTCCTGATTTGTTTAGTTCAGCGTTAGTTCCTTTGGGTGTGTTAGTTAGCTCAGTTGGCTGGAGTGGGCTACAGAATGGAGTTAATGGGTTCAAGCAACGTACAGGCTGTGGTGGTCTCCCTTCTCTTCTGACTTTGATTTGATTTATTGTTGTCACATGTACCTAAGTATGGTGAACATTATTGTTTCGTGAGTAGAAGCAGATCATAACATACAAGGACATACGGATCATAGGGTGATTGGACAGACTGAGGCAGACAGAGTTACAGCTGGACAGAAGGTGCACAAAAGCAAAATCAACATTAGATTTGCAATTTGAGAGGTCCATTCAGCAGTAGGTAAGACGCTGTTCTTGAACATGTTGGTTTGTGCATTCAAGCTTTTATGTCTTCTGCCTGATGGAAGAGATTGGAAGAGATTATAACTGGGGTGAGAGGGGTCTTTGCTGATATTGGCTGTTTTTCCACGGCAACAAAAAGTGTAGATAGAGTTAATGTAGGGGAGATTGGCTTACGTGATGGACTGATCCTGGCATCAGAGAGACAATACACCATTCTGATTTTTCACTGCTAGCCACAGAAATGATTATCTGTGCCTCTGACGAGGGAGTCCCTAACACAATCGATCATTTAGAGCCTGACATGCCCCTTGTTATATTAGAGTCAGTCCTGATACCAGAAATGTGGCTGTTTGTGCTACAGTCCCCTGAGAGTGCATCACCCCCTACATTTTCCAAAACTGCATACTTGTTTGAAATGGGGATAGCCAGAGGAGACTCCTGCACTACCTGCCTCTCTTTTCCTACCTTTCCTGGCAGTAACCCATCTACCTGACTGTATCTGTGGCTTTTCTCCCTTCCTATAACTGCCTTCCATCACAACCCCAGCTCCTGTAAATTCCTCATTGCCTCAAACCGCCACTTCAGCTGATCCATGCGATCTGATAGGATTTTCAACCAAAGACACTTCCTGCAGACATAATCATCAGTAACATGGAAACTCTCCAAAATCTTCCACATCTGACAGGAAGAGCACATCATTCTGCTAAAGGCCAACTTTGCACTTTAACAATGTACAGACCCAGAAAATAGCACTATCTTACTGCTCTAAAAAACTCTGCTCCAGGATAATTTAGTAGCTATGTTTTATATTTTAAAATTATAATCAAGAGATAGATCTCTATAAAACATATAGCCAAAAAGAACCCACTATACTCATTGTTAAAAGAAAGACTAAAAACCATGCACTTATCTGCTCTTGTGCTCTAAGCTCTCCTACAGAGGTTTCTCTAAGGTCAGCTGGGAATTTCACTGTTTGTCACAGAGATATAGAGCATGAAAACAGTCCCTTTGGTCCAACCCGTCCATACCGACCAGATATCCTAAATTAATCTAGTCCCATTTGCCAGCATTTGGCCCATATCCTTCTTAATCATTCTTATTCATATACCCATCCAGCTGTCTTTTAAATGGTGTAATTGTACTAGAATTCACTACTTCCTCTGGCAGTTCATTCTATACACGCATTACCCTCTGCATGAAAACGTTGCCCTGTATGTCCCTCTTAAATCTTTCCCCACTTACATAAACCTATGCCCTCTACTTTTGGACTCCTATTCCCCAGGGAAAAGATCTTGGCTATCCATGCCCCGTGTGATTTTATAAACTTCTATAAGGTCACCCCTCAGCTTCTGACACTCCAGGGAGAACAGCCCCAGCCGGTTCAGTCTCTCTCGATAGCTCAAACCCTCTAATCCTGACAACATCGTTGTAAATCTTTTCTAAACCCTTTCATGTTTCACAACATGCTTCCTACCGCAGGGAGAGCAGAATCGCATGCAGTATTTCAACAGTGGTCAAACCAATGTACAACTGCAACATGACTTGCCTCTCCCTATACTTGGAGATAGTGAAGACTGCAGACACTGGAGAGTCAGAGTTGTTAAAGAGTGGAGCTGCAATAAGCTAAGCAGCTCAGGCAGCATCACAGGAGAAGGGGAGTCGACATTTCAGGTTGGAACTTTTCGTCAGGACTGGAGAGGGGGAAGGAGGCTGCAAGGTAAATAGAGGGAGGGTGGCAGGTGGAAAGGTAGGTGGGAGAGTCTTAGGTGAATGCAGGTAGGTGGTGATTGTAATAAGTCAGTGGGAAGGGTGGAGCAGATAGGAAAGAGGGAAGATGGACAGGTTAGGTAAGGTTAAGGGAGCAATACAGAAAGGGAGGGCTGGATCTTGGATGAGGTGGGGGGCTTGGGGAGATTTGGAAGCTGGTGAATTCTATGCTAAGGCCATATACTTGTCTGCTCCCAAGGCAGAAGACGAGGTTTACTTCCTCCAGCTTGTGTGTGGCCTTATTTTGACAGTGGAGGAGGCCCAGAATGGACATGTCTGGGGAATGGGAAAGGGTGTTGAAATGGCTGGCAACCAGAAGATGGGGTTGATTGGAGCATTGATGTTCCCTGAACTAGTCTCTGCGTCTGCCTCGATCTCTCCAGTGTAGAGGAAACCACATCGGGAGCAAGGGATGCAATCAATCAGGTTAGAGGAAACTCAGGTGAATCTCTCCCGGACTTGGAATGACTCTTTGGGGCCTTGGATGGAAGAGGGGAGGGTGTAGGAGCAGGTGTTGCACATGCTGTGGCCACAGGGGAAGGTGCCAGGAGAGGGTGGTGGGGAATGTGGATCTAACCAGGGAATCACGGAGGAAAGTGGATATGCGTAGGGAAGGAAATATCATTTTGGTGATGGTGTCAGACTGCAGGCAGCGGAAATGGTGGGGGATTTGGAGATTAGTGGGGTGGAATGTGAGGACCAGGGGTCTCTATCCTTTCTGTGGTTAAGGGGTGAGGAGGAGGGGAGTGGGGTTTGATGGCAGAGGAATGGGAAATGGAGGAGATGTGGTTGAGGGCATTGTTGATCAAGGGGGAGGGGAAATTACTGCCCATCTAGGATGTCCTGAAGTGGAATTAGTCATTCAGGGATCAGAGATGGTGGAGGCAGAGGAATTGGGAGCATGGGATCACATTTTTGTTGGTGGGGGGGGGGGGGGGGGGCGGGGTGGTGTGGGAGGAGATGCAGTCAAGGTAGCTATGGTTCCTGACAAATCTTCCTACACCTATACTCCTATACTCAATGCACTGACCTATAAAGGAAAGCATACCAAAGGCCTTCTTCACTATCCTATCTACCTGCGACTCCACTTTCAAAGAACTATGATCCTGCACTCAGGATCCTGCACAGAGGTTCATTTGTTCACCAAGACTCCCTAGGACCTTACCATTAAGTGTATAGGTGTTGCCCTGATTTGCCTTTCCAAATTGTTACACCTCACATTTATCTAAATTAAACTCCATCTGCCACTCCTCGATCCACTGGCCCATCTGATCAAGGTCCCATTGTACTCTGAGGTAACCTTCTTTGCTGTCCACTACATCTTCAATTTTGGTGTTATCTGCAAAATCACTGACCATATCTCCTATGTTCACACCCAAATCACTTATATAAAGAACAAAAAGCTTCCTTGTGGCACACTGCTCCACATGGATATGCTGAATTTCTTTAGCCTCCTGAGGAAGATGCATTGTGCCTGCTTGACCATCGCATCAACGTGAGGACACCAGAACAGGTTATTGGCGATCAGCATTTCGAGGAACTTGACGCTCTCAGTCCTCTCCACCTCAGCTCCCTTGATGGACCTCCTTCTGTCGTCAATGACCAGCTCTTTTGTTTTGCCAGCATTGAGGGAGAGATTGGTATCTTTGCACCACGATACCAAGTACTCTGTCTCCTTCCTTGCCCCACACTCAGAATAGTGCCTCTCAAAACTAAATATAAACAATTGTTTCTCTCCCTCTCTAATGAGAAGTGCTCATGGTCTGGGTAAGTACCTTCTCTTGCATGTATTATGTTCCCTCTCCAGGTCAATAACATGGAATTGACCAATGTATTGGCTGCAGTTAACACCGAGTTAAAAAGGGCCTTTTCTAAAGCTGAGTCATAACTCTCTGAGGTGCAGTGCCAAGCTTTGGCCCACCTAATTAATATTACTCTCAATGCTGAGTCAGATTGGGGACAGTTAACTCTGGGATAGTTTGACATTTCCATTGAAAACTTCACTTGATCGATCGAAAATCCCGTTTTTGGAATTTGCTCAGGTGAATACTGATTCCGTCCAGTGACACCAATTGACCCTCAGATCTGTATCAGTGACAGACTGCCTGAACTCTAAATTCTAAACACAGACTGATTCCATTCAGCTTTCTCTTATCTCTTTCCTCTGCTGGCAGACTTCCTATTTTGGACAGTCTATCACTAGCTGTAGGAACCACATGGATGAAATAGAATGTCATTGATGGTGAAGGCAGTTTGTGAGGACACATCTCCAGGGACAAAGAACAGAGCAATTGTGGATCAGTCTGAAAGGTTGGATCACAGACAAATGGACTCATGGACAATGTCCACCTTTTCAAGTAATGACAATATTTAAATGGTAATTTGCTTTCAAGCTATTGAATGGATATGTTTGCTTTGTAGGGCTTCTCTCATCCAAAATGTTACATTTGAGCGAGTTTCCCAATCCAGGTGATTAAGAAGACCTGTGTTATGTTATCATGGTGCATTTCATAGAGAGAGATTAGTGATGACCATTTTTAAAACTCAAAACAAAAATGACAGCAAAAAAGAAAGATAGAACAAACTGGGCAAAGTCTTTAGAAAGAGAGATGGAGAATTAAGTGAGTCATGAAGTCGAGTAAAAAAGAAACGAAGTTAAGAAGAGAGAAGCTATTAAGAAAGCTGAGAGAAAGTGAAAAATAGACAATAGGAAGCATAAAACAGGAAAGAAGGGAAACAAACTAGCACAAAGGAAAATGGAAAGGAAAGATACCAGAACTAGAGGGCATAGGTTTAGGGTGAGAGGGGAAAGATATAAAAGAGACCTAAGGGGCAACATTTTCACGCAGAGGGTGGTATGTGTATGGAATGAGCTGCCAGAGGAAGTGGTAGAGGCTGGTACAATTGCAACATTTAAGAGGCATTTGGATGGGTATATGAATAGGAAGGGTTTGGAGGGATATGGGCCTGGTGCTGGCAGGTGGGACTAGATTGGGTTGGGATATCTGGTCGGCATGGACGGGTTGGACCGAAGGGTCTGTTTCCATGCTGTACATCTCTATGATTCTATGACTCTATGAAATGACAGTCATGTAAAGAAAGCTTGTGGGAATGATGATCAGGAGAAGATGTGGTTCCTATGGGTTACTCACACCCAGCGTCCACTGCAAAACATGCTGGTTTGTGAGTGTATAGCTCATACGTACTGGCAAGGGAGACACCTTCTTCACACAGGAGTGTAACCTACTGTGTCAAATACATGTAAATATCAGTGCTGTACAGGTAGTTCTCATATAAAGTGTGTTTCGGTAGCACAATTTGTCATTGAAGAATTAGGGAACGGTATTTTCGAGAATGCTTACCTCTGTTTGCAATAGTGTGATTCCAGCAGCGATCGTTTTGCACACTTCATTCTGCGCATGCATTGATGTCAGCACTGAAGTCTCCGCGCTGTTCTGCACATGTGCCGATGTCAGCTGCTGTCAGAGCATGTGAGAGGTACAGTACCAAATATTGAGCAGCTTCATCTCAAACATTAAACTAATGAATGTAGATTCCTCTCCCTCTGAGGCAAGAATATTCTTGTATAATTTCTGTATAAGAGCTGAAAATGTGTTGTTGGAAAAGCGCAGCAGGTCAGGCAGCATCCAAGGAGCAGGAGAATCAACATTTCGGGCATGAACCCTTCTTCAGGAATGAGGAAAGTGTGTCCAGCAGACTAAGATAAAAGGTAGGGAGGAGGGACTTGGGGGAGGGGCGTTGGAAATGCAATAGGTGGAAGGAGGTTAAGGTGAGGGTGATAGGCCAGAGTGGGGTGGGGGCGGAGAGGTCAGGAAGAAGATTGCAGGTTAGGAAGGTGGTGCTGAGTTCGAGGGATTTGACTGAGACAAGGTGGGGGGAGGGGAAATGAGGAAACTGGAGAAATCTGAGTTCATCCCTTGTGGTTGGAGGGTTCCTAGGCGGAAGATGAGGTGCTCTTCCTCCAGCCGTCGTGTTGCTATGGTCTGGCGATGGAGGAGTCCAAGGACCTGCATGTCCTTGGTGAAGTGGGAGGGGGAGTTGAAGTGTTGAGCCACGGGGTGGTTGGGTTGGTTGGTCTGGGTGTCCCAGAGGTGTTCTCTGAAACGTTCCGCAAGTAGGCGGCTTGTCTCCCCAATATAGAGGAGGCCACATCGGGTGCAGCGGATGCAGTAAATTATGTGTTTGGAGGTGCAGGTGAATTTGTGGCGGATATGGAAGGATCCCTTGGGGCCTTGGAGGGAAGTAAAGGGGGAGGTGTGGGCGCAAGTTTTGCATTTCTTGCGGTTGCAGGGGAAGGTGCCGGGAGTGGAGGTTGTGTTAATAGGGGGTGTGGACCTGATAAGGGAGTCACGAAGGGAGTGGTCTTTTCGGAACGCTGATAGGGGAGGGGAGGGAAATATATCCCTGGTGGTGCGGTCTGTTTGGAGGTGGCGGAAATGACGACGGATGATACGATGTATATGGAGGTTGGTGGGGTGGTAGGTGAGGACCAGTGGGGTTCTGTCCTGGTGGTGATTGAAGGGGTGGGGCTCAAGGACGGAGGAGCAGGAAGTGGAGGACATGTGGTGGAGAGCTTCGTCGACCACGTCTGGGGGGAAATTGTGGTCTTTGAAGAAAGAGGCCACCTGTGTTGTTCAGTATTGGAACTGGTCGCATTTCCAATGCCCCTCCCCCAAGTCCCTCCTCCCTACCTTTTATCTTAGCCTGCTTGGCACACTTTCCTCATTCCTGAAGAAGGGCTCATGCCCGAAACATCGATTCTCCTGTTCCTTGGATGCTGCCTGACCTGCTGCACTTTTCCAGCAACACATTTTCAGCTCTGATCTCCAGCATCTGCAGTCCTCACTTTCTCCTAATTCCTGTATAACCCCTGTATAATTCCTGTATAACCCCTGTATAATTCCTGTATAACCCCTGTATAATTCCTGTATAATTCCTGTATAAGCCCTGTATAATTCCTGTATAAACCCTGTATAATTCCTGTCGGACTGCATTACTCTCATACATGCCATTGCCTTTCTAATCTGTTCCTGTACTTGCATATCTCTTAATCTGAACTCACCCCCAACAAACAGTCAGAAGACAATCAACCTCAGCCATCTACTTCTGCAACCACAACTACACCTGAAGGTCGTGATGATGATGACCTGCATTATTTCTATTAAGTGATTCTCTATTAAATGAGGTTTCACTAGAATGCAACTGTGGCATTAAAGGAGAACTACCTGTATGTGTAAGATAGGTGTTTGGTTTTGTGGATAATCAAACTCCAATATTTTGTGTGTTAACTTGATACCCGACTATGCAGAGCAGAACTGCTTCATTGTCAGTGTATATATGCAGAGTGATTTTATGAATAAAGTATATTTTTCAATAAAGAGACAGTGCCAGATTTAGTTTGGAGTAAACAATTACCATTCCTCTGGCCTGGGTATTCTGCTGCGAGGAGGCAACTTCCATAATCACCGGGGTTAAGGAGATGGTAGATGGGCACCCCCCTCGTGGCAGACATTACATACAGGAGTGCTCCCCTGAGGCTAATTAACGTGAATGCCCCGATGGTAAAGACTGAGCAGCTGGCCATCCTTCACCAACTCCCACTGCTGCTGGCGACGAACAGGCTGGTCATTCTGGCCGGAGACTTCAACTGCATTATCGATGCAGATGGATGATCCAGACGGGCCGACATCAAACTGGACTCCTTTGCCAGGTTCCTGATGGAAACTGTTAAAGTCACCAAGCTGCACCACATCTTCAGCACCCTCTGCAGACAGACCGCAACATAGACGCACCTGGTCGCAGCAAGATGTGTCTATCCGCTCAAGGATGCATTTCCTGTTTGCATCCTGCATGTTCTCCTTCGATTCACCAACATCAAGCTGGTGGTCTTCTCTGACCACTGCCTCCTGCTGGCCGACGGTCACATATAGGATGACCAGGGAGCTGGCAAGGGAACGTGGAAGCTGAATGTGAAACTGTTGACCCCAGAAAACATTGAGGAACTGAAAAGGGATTACATGGTTGGAGATCCTTAAAACCTCTCTTTGAGTCTCCAGCCGACTGGTGGGAAACTGTCAAGGGGAACATCAAGAGATTGGTTTTCTGCAAAGATGATCAGAAGGCGAACAAGATATGGGCAAAACTGTCCAAACTCCCGAACAACATGCAGAACCTACTCTGGCTACAGATGATGGGGGTGAATGTCACAGAGAACCACCAGAAGGTAAAGAGACACAAGCCTCGTTCTTTGCCACAGAGGCCTCCAAGATAATTTTCTTGTCCAGGATCCACATCGTGGAGCAGGATGAGATGTGCTGGCGTGTCTTCTTTTTCTGGGTGGTAGACAGAGAGAGCTCTTAGCTCAAAGGAAGGAGATGGTTCAGTAATGTTACTTCAGTCTGACATCCTGAGGATCAGCAAATCCTTTTCATAGAATCCCTACAGAGTGGAAACAGGCCATTCAGCCCAACAGGTCCTCACCGACCCTCTGAAGAGTAACCCACCCAGACACATTCCCCTACATTTACCCCTGACTAATGCACCTAACCTACACATCCCTGAACACTATGGGCAATTTAGCATGGCCAATTCACCTAACCTGCACATCTATGGATTGTGGGAGGAAATCCATGCAGACACGGGGAGAATGTGCAAGCATCGCACAGACAGTTGCCTGAGGCTGGAATTGAACCCGATCCCTGCCATTGTGAGGCAGCAGCGCTAACCACTTGAGCCACTGTACTGCAAGACTGTATGACGCAAGCCCGCATGGAGGTCTTAGACAACAGCATGCAGGAGGGATTGGACCAGCCATTATGTCTGGATGAGCTGACCAAGACCCACAAGGCCTTAGAAAGGAATAAAACTCCCGGAAAGGACGGCTTACCAGCAGAGTTGTATTGGGCTCTGTGGGACTTGATTGGCCAGGACCCGCTGGAGGCGTATGACAGTATGTTGAGGTTAATCCTGAGCAGCTCCGTGACACAGGACTCTGTGCTGTATGGAGGAGGGGCGGTGGGGGGTGGGGGAGGGGGATTGACCAGGACACACACCGAGACAAACATCGACTGCACCTGGAGGACCATCAACTTGGTGAAAGATACTCTTTGATCTGCCCGAACCTTGTTGGTCTTCTAGAGCAAGGAGTTGACCCTGACTGAGTGTTACAGACTGGCACATCCCAAGGTCCAGGACCACGTGCTGAGGGGCACACTAAAGCTGGGGGCAGCTGGTGCCAAGGCTCAGTGGGAAAAGACTATTGTCTGAGGTCATCCTGCTGAAGTTAATTGAGGATCTATTCAGTTATCAGATCTGCCCAGTGTCTCAAATATATGTAAATATTGGTTTTACATAAGACAGGTCTTTGGTTTGTTGGGAGAATCAAAGTTCAATGTTTTGTTTGTTTGCTTGATACGCAAATGGCTTTTGTATCAAATGTAAATACAAGGCTTTTTATGAATAAAGTATATTTTTGAAATAAAGAAGAGTTGTTCTCCCAGGATAAGACTATCCCATTGCATTTCTGGTTTGCTGACACCTGTGATGTCCCAAATGCAGAATACTCGACTGCAAAGTTTGTGGTAGTGGGCGTTTGAACTCTCCCCAGTCTCGAAGGTTAAAAGTAGATATTTCAGTTCATCATTTGAAGCAGTAGATGGCAATATTGTGCGTTCTCCAAATTCACTTGACTTGAAAATGTGGGGCTTTTTCCCGTTATTGATAAATTCCACTCGGCAATTACACATGTGCCAGTAGTCGGAGTGCACTCCCAAACCTTGAGGATGCAATGGAAGCTCAAAATACTCCCAACTGATTAATGAATCAGTTGCCTGGATGATTTCCATTCACACTCATTCAATAAAAGACAGAAGGAATTCCACTCCCCAAAACTGTTACCTGAGTCAAAGGTACAGAATGGATCCAACCTATATTGGTGATGGATGAATGCCAAGCTGCTGTCACTATATTAACTAAGTCCAACTAATTCAGTGTTTCTCACAATTGTATTGAGATTGGAGAGCAATAACTTGTTCATTACTGGTCACCGTAATTCAGTTTTTTTCACACAAGAAACAGCAAACGTTGAAACTAAAAACAAAATGCTGAAGAAACTCAGCATCTATGGAGCAGGAAACAAGGGTTAAATTGAGAGAACTTATTAGATTTTTAAAAATTTCATAAGTATACTTTGTTCATTAAAAATCTTTGTGTGTGTATGTACATTGTCACAAATGCAGTTCCGTTGTGTACAGGTGCATATCAAATAAACAAAACATAACATTGAACTTTAACTCTATCCAACTCTCTTATACTTACAACACCAGAATGTACATATATTTGATACACTGGGAGGGTCTGATAACTGAATGGACCCCAACTTACCTTCAGCAGGAAGACCTCAGACAGTGGTCTTACCCCAATCCATACAGGAGGAGTCTTACTCCCCCAGGCAGCCTGAGACAGAGGCTTTACAGGAGTAAAGTTTAACAAAGGTGTATCCTGTTTGTGCTGAAAATGTGTTGCTGGAAAAGCGCAGCAGGTCAGGCAGCATCCAAGGAGCAGGAGAATCGACGTTTCGGGCATCAGCCTTTCTTCAGGAAAGAAGGGCTTATGCCCGAAACTTCGATTCTCCTGTTCCTTGGATGCTGCCTAACCTGCTGCGCTTTTCCAGCAACACATTTTCAGCTCTGATCTCCAGCATCTGCAGTCCTCACTTTCTCCTGTATCCTGTTTGTGTCCGGAATGCTCTAAATCAGATCCATTGATGCCAAGTCAGTGTTCTTCTCTGACTGCTGCCTCCTGCTGGTCAACTGCCAGGATGAGTAGCATGCAGACAAGGGAATGTCGAGACTGAACGTGAATCTGTTGATCCCAGAACACATTGAGGGACACAAAAAGGATTACATAGGTTGGAAAACTGTGAAGCCCCTCTTTGAATCTCCAGCAGACTGATGGGAAAGGTGTTCAGAGGGAGAGAGAGAGAAAGAGAGAGAGAGATAGGTAAAATTGTCCAATTGCCCTGCTGCAGATGATGGGGCAGATGTCAAGGGGGATCTCTGGGAGGTGAAAAGCCAGCAAGCCTTGTGCAGACTCAATCAACGGATAGAAGTCAGAAAGCTTCCCGATTGGATCTGGAGTCAGGCAGGGCTGCCTGCTCTCGCTTGTCTTGTTTGCATGTTGTATAGGGCCCTGTGCTGAGTCCATGAGGAAGGATGTGAGCCTGAGAGGGGTAACTATTCCACTCAGCTGATGCCTGAAGGTCAACGTCGCCGTTGTCTGCTTGGATCCACCTCCTCCCCATTCCCCTCGATCTCTCTCTCCCCCTCCACTTTTGTTCTTCCCCTCCCTTTCCCAATTCTCCCCTCCCATTTCTACTTTTCCACTGACTCCCTTGCCCCTCCTCCCTCTCTCCTCCCAACTCATCCCCCTTCCACACCACTCCCACCCCTCCCCAATACCACATCTGCACTCCTACCTTCCCATCCAATTCCCATCATGCTCTCCCTATCTCCCTCGCTTCTCCCTTCGTTTTCGTCCCAATGCCCTCCCACCCCTCTCTGATGGTACTGTGCCTTTAAGAGGAGTTGTTCTGTGCTGTTTGCAGTGCAGGGAGGTGTTGGTGTTGTCACAGTGGTGCCCAACTGTCAGCTTTGGTGAATAAACATCTTTTGAGTTCTGGGTGTTTTTTTTAAAATTAGACGAATGAAGCATGAAAGGGTGGAGTCAGTCATGTACAGACCTTGGGTTTTAGATTTTGCTTTCAGTTGTTGAAGTTAGGGTTTGGATCTGTTGAAGCTGCTAGTTACAGCTCTCTCTCTCTGTTGCTGCAAAAACCTTCTGTTCTCTCTCTGCTGCTGGATTCATTCTGTCAGTGTTCCTTCCCGTAGACTGGAAGAGACAGCAAGTGAGGGAAACCTGTGTTGCTGAATTTGCCTTTGCCCTGGGTGTGTTTATGGGATGTTACTATAATGGAACAGCTGATGAGTCATTGTTAAATAATACATTATTTTGTTAATATTTCAATTCAGTCAAAACTTTCACAATTATTTTTGTGTTTTTATTTTAACTGCCGTGTGAGAATAAAGTGTGTTTTGCTGCATTCTGGGCCAAATGAGTCCCATCTGGAACACAATACTTGCCTCTAAACAAAATAAATGTTAGGGTCTTGGTGATCTTGATATATTTTGAGGCAGTTTGGCCTAATTTTAACACCTCCCCCTTCCCCCTCCACTGCTCTGCCCTAACTTCTTCCCCATCCCCCACTCAACTCCTCCTTTCCGCCTTATCTCCCCGAATCTTCCTGACTCATCTGCTCACCATCTTCCTTCTTAACCCTTCTACCCCCTCAACCCTTCCCTCCCCATCCACTCCCTTCCAATGCTTCTCTCAATTCTCCTACCACTCCCTTTCTCCTACCATCCCCTCATCTTGCTTATTCCTTCTACCCCCTACCCCTTCTTTACTCAGAGAGTAGGAAGGGTATGGAATGCTTTGCCTACAACATTAGTAGATTCGCCAACTTTAAGTACATTTAAGTTGTTATTGGACAAACATATGGAGGTACATGGAATAGTGTAGGTTAGAGAGGCTTCAGATTAGTATGACAGGTTGGTTCAACATCGAGGGCCGAAGGGCATGTACTGCGCTGTAATATTCTATGTTCTATGTTCTATGTACCTCCTCCTTCTCCTACTCTCCTTCCCTTCACTGGTGAAGCCTCTCCCCACCACTTCACATCTTCTTCACTCCCCTCTCCCCCACCTTCCCCTCCACTGCATCCTCCACCCTTCCTTGTCTTCCTGCATCTCTATTCGTGCTCCTCCAGTCTTCCTCCTCCTCCCCTTCCTCTACCCCAATCTCCTCCCCTCATACTCTCCCCATCCCTCTCCTCCTACCCCTCCCCCTTCCATCCCCCCCCTCCTACACCCCTTCCCCAAATCATTCTCCCCTCCCTGCTCCTGCCTTCTTTTGCTTCCTTCTCTCCCTCTCTCCTTATGCCCCTCCCTCACAACTCCCTTCCCCAACACCTCCCCAAACTCCACCTCTCCCCTTCACCTCCCTCATCCATCTTTCAGACTCATCCCCTCACCTACTGCCTTGCTTCCCTTCCTTCTCCATCCCTCTCCCCCTCCCTCCTAATCCACCTTCTCTCCACATCCTCCACATTCCCTCTCCCTTCCTTCCCTTCCATGAAACCATGAGAAATAGAAGAGGGAACAGGCCATTCAGCCCCTCAATTCTGCTCTGCCATTCGACATTCCGCACGTCAATATTCCTGTCCTTTCTCCATAACCCTTGATTCCCCGACTGATCAAGAGTCTATCCGTCTCAGCGTTAAATATACACAAGGACTCTGCCCCCACAACTCTCTGTGACAAGGAGTTTCATAGACCCACAACTCTCTGAGTGAGGAAATTCCTCCCTATCTCAGCCTTAAGTTGGTGCTCTTTTATTCAGAGTCTGTGCCTTCTGGTGCTGGACTCTCCCATGAGGGAAAACATCCTTTCAGTGTTTACCCTGTCAAGCCCCTTAAGAATTGTATGTTTCAATGAGATCACCTCTCATTCTTCCCAACTGCAGGGAGTAGAGTCCCAATCTGTTTAGCTTTTGCTCATAAGACAATCCCTCCATACTGGTCATTGTCCTATTAAACCTTGTATGAATTGTCCCGAATGACGTGATATCTTTCCTCAAATAAGGGGACCAAGAAAGCTCACAATACTCCAGATGTAGTCTCACCAGCACCTTGTGCAGTTGCAGGAAGATTTCCCTAACCTTATACTCCAACCCCCTTGAAATAAGGGCCAACATTCCATTATCCTTCCTGATTACCCATGTATCTGTGCGCTAGCTTACTGTGTTTTGTCTATAAGTTTCCCCAAGTCCCTTTGTCATCCTGCTTTCTGCAGTTTTTCTCTCTAAAATAATATTCTGTTATTTTACTTTCCCAAATGTATCTAATCCCTTTCCCTTCCACCTCTCCCTACTCCTCCTCCCTCTGTGCATCACTTCCTCCCCCTCCTTTCCTCTCCCTCCCACCTTCTTCCTGCCTCCTCCCCTCTACTCCTCTCCCCTCCACCTTCTCTTCTCCTACCTGCCACCCACCCCCCTCCCCTTTCCTCCTCCCTCCTTCTCCCCTCCCCTGTGCCACTCTTCTTTCCTTCCCTTACCCTCTTTTCCCCCTTTCCCTCGTTTCCTCTACCTAACCCTCCACTTCCTTCTTCAAGCACCTCCCTTCACTGCCTTCCCCTTTCCTCCTCCCTGCCACCCCGTCCTCCCTTCCCCCTACTCCCCCCATCCCTCACCTTCCCACACCCCCTTCACTCCTTCCCATCCCCCACATCTCCTCCTCCCACCCCTCCCTTTCTGCCCGTTGACTCCTCCCCCTGCCCAAGCATTGTTAACACGTGAGGTTTGGAAGAGGTAACGGAGCTGAGTAAGAAATGAAGGATAAAGCAAAGTTGGAGAGAGAGAGAGAGAGAGAGAGACTGGATGTGGGGGACTAGAAAACTGAGAGAGGAAAGTGTGGACTTGAAGTAAGCTTTATGAGAAGGAAAACACATAGAGCCTGGAAAAATAAGAGCATTGTGAGGGAGACAAAAATATTCAGCAGAAAATGAGTGAAGGATTAATTGGAAACTAAAGGTGAGAAACTGGGAAATAAAAAGTGACAATTGGAATGAAGATGAGGAAGTGGAAGCTATAGCACTGACAAAGCAAACAGTTCAGCTGACGTGACTGGGATACACTGTTGCTGATTGGACACAGTGAGCCTGGGTGACACGTTCCCCATGATGGGCATGGGTGGGCTGGGCTGGACTGTGAATCCAGGCGCTGCTCCTGTGTTCACTCCAATCTATTGGGTAGCAGTCCCACTCAGCCTCCTCCCACGATCCTCCTCCTGAACACAAGCCGAGCCCACCCACCCACCTCCCTCCAGCTGACCCACTCCCCATTTTAATCACTTATTCCAGATCTGAGAATGTGAAAACAGGGATCATATTTATGCCCACATCAACAGATCCAATAATGTGGGCTTAGTGATGTTCATTCAGACTTCTCTTAGTGGCTGAGTCTTATGAAAATCTTCTGTTTCATGTGACTATTAAAAATTAATTGTATTCACCCACATTGTGTTTGAAATGTTGATTAGAAAATTACTCCCATCTGCATATATAAATCAGGATCTTTCAGTGATACCATCGCTCTGTTTGATATGTGAGCGATAGCAATTTCCCAGGATAGGTTTTCTTGAGTCTACACGTTCAGCATCACCCCTTTGCTTTTGTACTCTGTGGCCTGGATACTGTATGCTTTCTGAACTGCTCTCCACCTGATCTGCTACCTTTACCTTTGCAGGCATACACCCAGGTCCCTCTGCTCCTGCATTGCCTGAAGAATTGTACTTCCTATTGTGTATTGTCTGTCCATGTTTCCACCAAAATGCACTGTCTCATACCTCTCTGCATTCAGCTTCATCTGCCACCTCTATGCCCACTCCACTGATCCATCTATGTCCTTTTGGAGTTCCACACTGCCCTCCTAACAGTTTATAATATTTGCAAGTTTCACATCATCTGCAAACTCTGAAACTGTCCCCTACACACCAAGATCAGATCATTAATATCTATCAGTTAAACCCAGCGTTCTAATATTGACTCTGGAAACTCCACTACAAACCTTCCTCCAGCCCAAATGTGGAGATGCCGGTGTTGGACTGGGCTGGACAAAGTTAAAAATCACACAACACCAGGTTATAGTCCAACAGGTCTATTTGGAAGCACTAGCTTTCAGAGCTCTGCTCCTTCATCAGGATGAAGGATGAAGAAGCAGCACTCGAAAAGCTAGTGCTTCCAAATAAATCTGCTGGACTATAACCTGGCGTTGTGTGATTTTTAACTTTGTCCAGCCCAAAGAGTGACCGTGAGTTATAACTGCTTTCACAAGCCTATTGTGTGTTACTGTATAAGATGTGTTTTGAATGTCAATGTACACTCTATCTAGAGTATTATCCACATTGACCCTTTCTGGTACTTCACCAAGAAGCAAACTATAGCAAATTCATTGAACACGATGTCCACTTCAGAAATCCATGCTGGCATTTCCTAATCAAACCACCTTCCCCCATGTGGTTGCTAATTCAATGCTGAAGAGTTGTTTCCACACCACTGATGTTAAACTGACCTGTCTGTCATCCCTGGGCTTCTCCTTACAACAGTTTAAAACAAAAGCGTGATATAAAATATAATAGATAATATATAATATAAAATCGCTCTTGTCCTGAGTCTAGGGAAAACAAAGATTGTGGCCAGTGTGAGTTTCTGCTCTCATAGCCCTTAATGTTCTTAGATGCATCTCACCTGGTCCTGGTTCCTTGCCAAATTAAACTCTGATGATCTAATCAACACTCTTATGTCTTGAGGAGATTTGTAGCTCAGGTTGTGTGTGAGGTTGCTGAGCTGGTAAGTTTGTTTGCAGACATTTCGTCACCACACTAGGTAACATCAAACAACTTGGCCAGTTCAAAGCGAGCAAGTCAACAACCTCACTCATATCTTTCCCAATGGTGCCAGGTTTACTTTTTATTTTTTTCATGGAACAATTAGGAATCCAAGTCCCCAAACCAGCTGAGGTCGGATATTGCAATCCTGCCCACTAACTGAATTTGTGGGAAGTGCTCCCCCTACTGTTGTGACCTCCTTGGATGCAGCCAGTCAGTGAGAAATATACTGGAGGGGTGTGGAAGAGACCCCTCTTCCCCACCTCCCCCTATCCACAGCCACATCAATTAATGCGGGTGTGCGTATTTGCATAGGTGCTGCATGGTGTCACCTTAGTAAAGAGGGACAAAAACAGGGATTGCTGCAAAAGCTCAGCAGGTCTGGCTGCATCTGTGGAGAGAAATCAGAGTTAACATTTCAAGTTGAATGATCCTTCCTCAATCCTGAGGAAGTTCTGATGGAGGGTCACCGGACCCGAAACGTGAACTCTGATTTCTCTCCACAGATGCTGCCAGACCTGCTGAGCTTTTCCAGCAACTTCGGGTTTTGTTTCTGATTTACAGCATCTGCAGTTCTTTCAATTTTTGTTTCGCAAAGAGGCTGTGTATCAGACGTTCAATTCACAATACTGGGAATAAATTCTAAAAGATGTTTTTTTTAAAAATTACCCTATAGGAAATAGGCTATTCAGCCCCTCTAGCCTGCCCTGCCATTCTCTAAGGTTATGACTGATGTGTCCCAGTCCTCACCTCCTCTATTTTGCCAACTCCTCATGACTCTCCACATTTCAACAGTCTGAATATGTCCTCATTAAATCCTTGCAGTGATCTAACCTTCACAACTCTGTGGGGCACAGAATTTCAAACATTCAAACTCAATATCCTGGGATTAAGAGCCCCATTCTCCACTAACTGAGTGAGCCAGGCTCCAAAGTGCCTTGTCCATGAAGCTTGAGGGCGGCATTTGAGGGTGGCACGGTGGCACAGTGGTTAGCACTGCTGCCTCACAGCGCCAGAGAGACTCCGGTTTCAATTCCCGACTCAGGCGACTGACTGTGTGGAGTTTGCACGTTCTCCCTGTGTCTGCGTGGGCTTCCTCTGGGTGCTCCGGTTTCCTCCCACAGTCCAAAGATGTGCAGGTTAGGGTGAATTGGCCATGCTAAATTGCCCGTAGCGTTAGGTAAGGGGTAAATGTAGGGGTATGGGTGGGTTGCGCTTTGGTGGGGCGGTGTGGACTTGTTGGGCCGAAAGGCCTGTTTCCACACTGTAAGTAATCTTTCTTTTTCAACCAGAATATTGAATAAATCAGAAGAAAATAAGTTTAAATTACTGAGCAATTAAAGAGCAATAGGAAGACAGAATGATACCTGTGAAAGACTGTTTGGTTTATTATAAAACAGTCCATTCTAATACTGATCAATGCCTTTCAATTTTAAATCCATAAATCTCTTCATTCCATTCCCCACTTAGGATTGATTTTCAATCAACAGAGACAAGAGGAGAGAATGGAACCTTCACCATTTCAAAATATTTCATTAACCGAGACTTGAACGGAAATAGAAGTTCAAAGCTGAAAGCGATCTCTTCATCAAGCCAATTTGAGAGAGGGATGGTAACTGACAAAGACAGTGTCATTATTAGGAACAGCTTCCTGAGGTTGCCAGAGCTGTTTATACAGAGGGGTCGTGTCAGTGAACCATCCCACTGAGCTGAACATTTCCGTGGGGTAGATTTGGAAATGGGTGGCAGTTTGAAGTGAGGGAAATGGATCAGGAAGTTGGCTCCAACCCATTGGCTAATGCATTGACTTGATTGCACATGCCCTTCCCAGGAGGGGCGGGTTGACCATTTCTATCAATTAGAGCAATATTGCCTCATGGTCCTCACTTTATTTAACACTGGGACCAGGGAATCTTTAGTTTCCTGGAAGCTCACTCAGTGAAAGTGAGGGGAGGACAAAACAGTAACTGGTCAAAGTTGATGTGGACTCAGACAGATGTGTCAATAAATACTCTTCACTTACTGTCACTTTCTTACCTGGTCAAGGGGCTGGAAATGAGCAGTATTCCACCTAAATAATATATAAATATTCAGCTTGAAACAGGTAAAGGATCGGCTTGGTATTGTCAGTTTTGAGGGAAGCTGGAGGAAAGACTTAGAGGATAGTAAGGAGACTATGGCCCAATGGGTCTGAGTGGGACAGTAACTGTTAGATTCAGGAAATCCCCACTTAACACTGTTATTGTGTTTCAGAAATAAGCAGCTTTAAATGAACAACACTGAGCAAATCAGATTTTCCCATTACAATCATCGTGAAAGCTGCAATTCAGAGATTTTCTGTCAGAGAGGCAAAATTTGTAAGTTGAAACACCATAATTCCTAAATTCTTAAATGAATAGGAGTTTATTTCCCTGAATTGAATTAAATAAAAATAAGGTAAATTTAAGTAAAAGTGATGTAGGTGGAAAGGGAGATGCAGTTCACCAGCTATCGGGTTTTGTAGTGGTCTGGCTCCATCTAGTGGCAGACTGAACAAGCTGCCACTGCTTTGTTGCAAAGACTTGACCAGCGAGAGCAAGGGAAAAGGAAGAGTTCTCAGTGATGGTACAGGGGAATATTCAGGAGTGTCCTCCTTGATGACTAGAAGCTTCCTCAGCTCTTCACAAATCACCCACTCCAACGTCCATTCCAACCCAGCACTCCTGACCCTACCTTCCCCACTCCCAGACTGAGAATGCAGAGTGGGTGTAGCCATTTTGAAAGGTCAGATTCCTGGATTTTTTTTTCCCCCACCTTGTGGAAACAATGTCAAGGCCTTTGTATCCTCCTCACAACTTGCTTAGATATCTATCCTTCTATCATCAACCGTTTTGGTTACAAAATAGGCTGTTCCTCCACCCCAAGGCACAAATGCAAATTGTAAACTGGGGAAATGTGAAAGTCATGCTGGGGTCAAGGGGTGGGAGGAGACCCTAAAAAGGGACCTGTACTGAACCGAGATGATAGCTAAAAAATGCATGCATTTCCCTGCTCCTAATACCAGCTTAGAAGGGGAAAGCTACCTCTTGATATCAGCATCTGCCCACGCTTGGGAAAATGCACAAAGGTGGGAAGGAGGCCCTTAAGTGGTTATAATTTGGGTGCAAGCACAGTGGGCTGACTGGCTTTCCTCTGCACCATAACACTCCTGTGATTCTGTAATTGGCCATTTTAAAGGTAGACCTGCAGAGGGGGAGAATTTCCAGTGCCGCCTCCCTTGCAGAAAATTTGCCATGAGGTGGATAGATAAGCTTTGGTAAAAGTGCTAAGGCATTGCAATCAATTTGGTACTCTGCCCATGTGCCAACCCACCACCAGGGTGTTGTTAAATTCACCCTTTGATGAGTGCCTGCTAATATAACATGTAGAGCTAATACTGAACGATTTTGTTCTGCTCAGCTGAAATCTACAATCATCAAGCATATTCAAAAAAATAAGTTCCAAAATGAGCTAAAATTTCATGGTGCAAATAACACATTTAATGAAATCGACCTCTCTTTATATTCCTTTGTCTATTAAAGTGCAATATTTTTAATCGCTTTGTTCTTACACATTGTTGTTTTATTAAACCTGAAAAAAGCGACAGAACAAAATCACCCTTCGCAATGTAACTTAAATACAAATTAATAACGAATAAGAAAGGAAAATCACATTAGTGTACAGAATGCACCGCTGCAACGGATTAGACTTTGGCCAATTAATGTCCTGTCTGATGAAAAGTAATTACAAAATGAATTATTATTGGTTAGTTTTTGAAATCATTCAGAAATTATTTGTTAATTATAATAAATGCCAGAACAGTGTATCATTCATCTCAGTATGAAATTAAAAAGCAAAGGGTCTTTACTTTAAATATGAGAAAGGAATTAGAGACTTCTTGGTTCCTAGCTACTAATTATATACCCCTACTTGGCCACTGTCTGAAGTTGGATCAGACCACTTGCAGGAGAAAGTGAGGACTGCAGATACTGGAGATCAGAGTTGAGAGTGTGGTGCTGGAAAAGCACAGCAGGTCAGACAGCATCCGATGAGCAGGCGAATCGATGTTTTGGGCATAAGCCCTTCATCAGGAATGTTGATTCTCCTGCTCCTCGGATACTGCCTGACCAGCTGTGCTTTTCCAGCACCACACTCTCGACTCAGGCGATTGGCAACCTCGGCCTGTTATTTGCCTTAGAGTCAAACTTACAATCCAATCCCTAAGGTTGAGGGCGAAATGGATGGCATGTTCCTGGAGGTGGTTACCCTGCAGTTTAAGGCTGTGAAAGTAGAGAGTGAAAGGGTGCCCACCAGATAGTTGTTAAGTAACACAGGAGTCCCTCTAATTTATCTCACTCTTCAATAAATATTTTGTTTTGTGGAATTCAGGCAGAATTCCGTATCTGGCTCAGCTATATATTGGTTGGAGGTATATTGCCCTGAGATGTTTGGGAAAACAATAATATTAGGGGATTCTGACAGATGGGTCTTTTCTCAGAGGAGCCAATCTCCTCCCCGGCTCTATCAGCCAGTGATGGTGCAGATTTTGGATCCTTATTCAATTTTGAGAGTGACATGCCAGATGAACTGATTCATCCAGATCCATTAGGACTGGCCAATGGTGTTGATCTGGCTCACCTTATTGGGGTTGCCATGGTGCAGGGCGTGGCCTCAAGGCAGGAACTATTGTTGGAGGTGGCGGTTCCAGGGTCAATATGGGACATGGGGCACTCAGTGCTGGAGCTGCCTCATCACGCTCCATGGATAGTCCAGTGCAGTCAGTCGGCAGCCAACGTCAATCAAACAATCCCCAGTGTAGGGAGCATCAGCAATGTGGCAAAAAGGCCTCCTGACTCAAGGTGGTCTCACATCCCCTCCTACCTTGGGAATGGGAGCAAGTGGAGCATACAGACACTGCCACAATGACTGCAATTATTCGGAGATGAAAGGTGGATTGTCAGCTTCCTTGTACCAAAGGTGCAGGCAGAAAGAATGTAGTGACCAAGGAAATAGGCTAAGAGCAAGATTTTAAAATTATTAATTTTCAGATTATTCCAGGTGCCATGTATTTGGAGGTATAACAGTAGGAGGATAGTTCAGGTTAATGCTTTATTGGAGAGATTTTGCAGGTAGGGTTTTGATTCTTGTAATGTTTTGCTGCAAGTTAAGGCCAGCATGATGGCTCAGTGGTTAACACTGCTGCCTCTCAACACCAGGGATCCAGGTTTGATTCCAGCCTCGGGCAACTGTCTGTGTGGAGTTTGCACATTCTCCCCGTGTCTGCGTGGGCTTCCTCCAGGTGCTCCGGTTTCCTCCCACAGTCCAAAGATGTGCAGGTCAGGTGAATTGGCCATGCGAAATGCAGGGTTGTAGGGTAGAATGGTGGGATGCCCTTTAGAGGGTCAGTATGGACTCAATTATCAAATTGGCCTGCTTCCACAACTGTAGGGATTCTGTGAAGCCGTAGTGAAAATGGGATAGATCTCGATTAGATAGGCTGCACCTTTGCAGTGAAGGGTTCAGTGTCCTGGTGAATGGTTTGGTGCTGCATTTGAGAAAGGTTTACGCTAATTCACCAAGGCGATGGGAATGAGGGTGGAGCATTCGACAGGAGAACAAAGGTGTGTAAAGGATAGGAAGAAACTGATAGCATTAGAATAGGAAATAATAATGGGCAAAATCTTGCTGTCTAATTTCGTTGAGTTTCACAGAGAGATTTTTACATTGAACCCTATGAGATCTATCGCTGTATCTGAACAGAAGTGCCTGATGAACTGCCTACATCACCCATATGATGCATCTCTTGCCCATTAATAGCCCTATTCCACCATTCGCCATACTTGGAGCAACTACCATTGCTGGCATATCCCAGAATGGACTAAGATCTCTGACATTGGTGCCATGTTTAAAATGCTGTTGTGCACCTGAATGAGCAATGTCAATCTGGAGTTGCCCTGCACAGTTTCTGATATTTGTCTGGGACATGACAGACAACGGGAAATCGAGGCCCCACTTGGTCAGCAGAAACTTGGAGATCTGGATGGAGGAGCTGGTGCAGGTGCAGGACATACTGTTTGCCCCGCGACCAGCAGCGAAGTACACAGCCAGTTTTCTCAATTTTATTTTCTTCTGCTTGGACCTCCACCTGGGTCAATGTCATGCCAGCCACCTAGAGGAATGTGACACAGTATAGGGAGAAGGTCAATGGCCAGTGAGAGTGTTACCATCATCTCTCTATAGCTCACAGTCACTCTATCTCCACTACTCACCCATTCCCAAACAAGGCTAATGCTGTCCTTCTCTCACTATTGCCCTCCCTCACTGGATGTTTCACACCCCAAACCCTATCTGCAGTAGCCCTGCATGCCCTCTGTGCTGGGTAAAAACAATGACTGCAGATGCTGAAAACCAAATACTGGATTAGTGGTGCTGGAAGAGCACAGCAGTTCAGGCAGCATCCAACGAGCAGCGAAATCGACGTTTCGGGCAAAAGCCCTTCATCAGGAATAAAGGCAGTGAGCCTGAAGCATGGAGAGATAAACTAGAGGAGGGTGGGGGTGGGGAGAGAGTAGCACAAAGTACAATGGGTGAGTGGGGGAGGAGATGAAGTTGATAGGTCAAGGAGGAGAGGGTGGAGTGGATAGGTGGAAAAGGAGATAGGCAGGTCAGACAAGTCCGGACAAGTCAAGGAGACAGTGCTGAGCTGGAAGTTTGAAACTAGGATGAGGTGGGGGAAGGGGAAATGAGGAAGCTGTTGAAGTCCATACTGATGCCCTGGGGTTGAAGTGTTCCGAGGCGGAAGATGAGGCGTTCTTCCTCCAGGCGTCTGGTGGTGAGGGAGCGGCGGTGAAGGAGGCCCAGGACCTCCATGTCCTCGGCAGAGTGGGAGGGGGAGTTAAAATGTTGGGCCACGGGGCGGTTTGGTTGATTGGTGCGGGTGTCTCGGAGATGTTCCCTAAAGCGCTCTGCTAGGAGGCGCCCAGTCTCCCCAATGTAGAGGAGACCACATCGGGAGCAACGGATACAATAAATGATATTAGTGGATGTGCAAGTAAAACTTTGATGGGTGTGGAAGGCTCCTTTAGGGCCTTGGATAGAGGTGAGGGAGGAGGTGTGGGCACAGGTTTTACAGTTCCTGTGGTGGCAGGGGAAAGTGCCAGGATGGGAGGGTGGGTTGTAGGGGGGTGTGGACCTGACCAGGTAGTCATGGAGGGAACGGTCTTTGCGGAAGACGGACAGGGGTGGGGAGGGAAATATATCCCTGGTGGTGGGGTCTTTTTGGAGGTGGCGGAAATGTCGGTGGATGATTTGGTTTATGCGAAGGTTTATAGGGTGGAAGGTGAGCACCAGGGACGTTCTGTCCTTGTTACGGTGGAGGGGTGGGGTCTGAGGGCGGAGGTGCGGGATGTGGACGAGATTCTTTGGAGGGCATCTTTAACCACGTGGGAAGGGAAATTGTGGTCTCTAAAGAAGGAGGCCATCTGGTGTGTTCTATGGTGGAACTGGTCCTCCTGGGAGCAGACACGGCAGAGGCGGAGAAATTGGGAATATGGGATGGCATTTTTGCAAGAGGTAGGGTGGGAAGAGGTGTAATCCAGGTAGCTATGGGAGTCGGTGGGTTTGTAAAAAATGTCAGTGTCAAGTCGGTCGTCACTAATGGAGATGGAGAGGTCCAGGAAGGGGAGCGAGGTGTCAGAGATGGTCCAGGTAAATTTAAGGTCAGGGTGGAATGTGTTGGTGAAGTTGATGAATTGCTCAACCTCCTCACGGGAGCATGAGGTGGCGCCAATGCAGTCATCAATGTAGTGGAGGAAGAGGTGGGGAGTGGTGCCGGTGTAATTACGGAAGATCAACTGCTCTACGTAGCCAACAAAGAGACAGGCATAGCTGGGGCCCATACGTGTGCCCATGGCTACGCCTTTGGTCTGGAGGAAGTGGGAGGATTCAAAGGAGAAATTGTTAAGGGTGAGGACCAGTTCGGCCAAAAGAATGAGAGTGTTTGTGGAAGGGTACTGTTGGGGACGTCTGGAGAGGAAAAAACGGAGGGTTTGGAGGCCCTGGTCATGGCGGATGGAGGTGTAGAGGGATTGGATATCCATGGTGAAGATGAGGCGTTGGGGGCCGGGGAAACGGAGGTCTTGGAGGAGGTGGAGGGCCCTCTGTGCTGCCTACTCCCTTGGTACATTTCTCCATTTGTACCAAAAATGACAGCCATGCCATGCACTTTCATTTCCCTTCTGCCTCTCACCCCAAGATGATAAAACCCACAGTCAAATCCATAGAATCCCTACAGTGTGAAAATAGGCCATTCAGCCCATCAGGTCCACCCTGACTCTCTGAAGGGCATCCCACCTAGACCCACCCTATCCCTGTAACCCTGCAGTCCCCATGGTTAATCCACCTAGCCTGCACATCACTGGACACTATTGGCAATTTAGTATGACCAATCCACCTAACCTGCACATCTTTGGGCTGTGGGAGGAAAATGGAGCACCCAGAGGAAACTCATGCAGACACAGGGAGGGAATGTGCAAACTCTACACAGACTGTTACCCGAGGCTAGAATCAAACCAGGGGCCCTGGTGCTGTGAGGCAGCAATGCTAACCACTGAGCCACCGTACTGACCCAGTAGAGCAGAAAGCATCAAAAAGGATGATGGCCTGAAGCAAAGTTCAGCACTTCATCCCTAATGGGAAAAGATCTTGACTTTGATTGGCTGAGCAGCTGACTCACTGTGTCCAAGACCCTGGACTGATATCAGAGACTACCCTTGAGATATTGTGCCAGGAGCATTTAACCAAAGGCTATCGTGCTTGTCATAACTGAGAAAACGCTGACAACCATGTCAATCTTCCTGGCTTTATGTCTGTACCAAATGACAAGGAATATGGATGTACTGCGAGCCTGGGAAACTCTGACTGAGGGGCAAAACCCTAAAAGGCAAGTCTGGGATGCTATGAGCATTCATTCAGGTTCACACTGAGTGAGCGTTAAGAAAACGAGCAGATAGCCCAGAAATGGAGCCTGGTCCAGTCCAGGAGATGAGCCATGAGCACAACGTGTGCTTGCTGAAGCATGACAATGATGGTTGCTGATGATTCCCTTGTTTCAGCATTGAAGTGTAAAAGCAGCCTCAAGTAGACTGGAGATGTGCCATAAAGGTTCGTCCAGCTTCCTGCCTGTCTACTTTGGAGTCCAGCAGTTCAGGCAGCATCTGAGGGGCAGCAAAATGCTGCTGATGAAGGGCTTTTGCCCGAAATGTTGATTTTGCTGCTCCTCGGATGCTGCCTGAACTGCTGTGCTCTTCCAGCAACCACTAATCCAGAATCTGGTTTCCAGCGTCTGCAGTCATTGTTTTTACCTACTTTGGATTCTCAGCATTTGCAGTTTTCTTTCGTCTCCAATGAAGGTTCTAAAGGCTGGGACATGTGCCAATGTTTGCAGACTGGGGTGCATGTGCCTTGTCTCCATGGAGTATGCCCTGAGATGTCAGTGCACAATGTCCAACATGGTTTTCTTGGAGTAAGCAGCAAGCTCGGACTTCCATACTGAGAATTCTTGGCATCTAGTTTGCTCAGATGGAGGGAGGGGGTCAGAAAAGAAGCTACATATTAATGAGACAAAATGTGCAGTTAATTGTTTTGATGATAGGTAATAATCAATCTGAATATGCAACTCAGCTCGACACTTGGAACTTATTTAACAAAT
The DNA here is from genome assembly GCF_047496795.1 of Chiloscyllium punctatum. Lineage (NCBI taxonomy): Eukaryota > Metazoa > Chordata > Chondrichthyes > Orectolobiformes > Hemiscylliidae > Chiloscyllium > Chiloscyllium punctatum. The sequence continues at coordinate 45,464,871 of NC_092765.1, read as the reverse complement.
GCAGGGGGTTGCTCCCATTTTCATTACCTGGCACATCGGAAGATGGTTGTGGTTGTTGGAGGTCAGTCATCTCGGCTCCACGAGATCTCAGCAGGAGTTCCTCAGGGGAGTGAATCAGGTCTAACCACCTTCATCAATGACCTTCCCTCCATTGTAAGGGGATGTCTGCTGATGATTGTACAACATTCAGCACCATTCGCAGCTCCTCAGATACTGGAGCAGGCCATGTTCAAATACAACAAGATCTGGACAATATCCAGGCAATGACCATCAACGAAAAAATAAATCTAACCACTGACACCTAACATTCAATGGTGTGAATTGAATTGTCCATTATCAACATCCTAGGGGTTATTATTGACCAGAAACTCAGCTGTACTCACCACATAAAGAGAGTGGCTACAAGAACAGGTCAGAGACTAGGAATACTACGACTGTGATGGAATACTTTTCACTTGCCTGGATGGGTGCAGCTCCAATAACACTCAAGAAGCTTTACACCATCCAGGTCAAAAAAGTCTGTTTGATTGGCACCACGTCCACAAACATCCACTCCCTCCACAACTGGCGCTCAGTAGCAGCAGTGTGTACTATCCACAAGATGCACTGCAGAAATTCACCAAAGATCCTCAGACAGCAACTTCCAAACTCACAACCTCATCCATCTAGAAGGAAAAGGGCAGCAGGATACCCAGGAACACCACCACCAACTGCAGGTTGTACCCCAAGCCACTCATCATCCTGAGTTGGAAATATATTGCTGCTCCTTTATTGTCACTGAGTCAACATCTTGGAATTCCCTCCGTGAGGGCATTGTGGGTCTATCTCCAGCACAGGACTGGAGCAGTTCAAGATGGCAGCTCACCACCACCTCCTCATGGGCAACTAGGGACAGGCAATAAAATGTTGGCTGGATGGCATGCCCATTATTCCACAAGGGAATCAATTTTAAAAATGATGCACGGTTATACTTTCATTTCGTTTTATGTAATTCTAATATATATGCAAATATCCCTAGTAGCTTTGAGGCTTTAGTATAATTTCAGAATCGACCTGAACTGCTGCAGCCACTGCTTCATGGGAAATATCTTGCCCTCACTAACAGCTGCAGCCCTCTACTAAAAGCAGCTTCTTAACAGTGACAATTTTCCTTTCATTTTCTCACAAGGCAATTCTCTTTAATCCTAATAGTGCATTTTAATTCTGATCCAATAGGTTTACCTGGATAATTTACTGTTATCCCATAACCTATGACAATTATCTGTTGCCTAGTAATACCCCATTCAAGAAACTGTTTACTTTCGCTTCCGGCAATAGTCCCGTTTAGTGAGAGTTCTCTTGTGAGGTGCTGCCTCCTTACTCCTGCACTGACCCCAGTTTAATACTCGAGTTTTATAGCCTTTTCCTTCCAGCAGCTCTTGCAACAACTAGCTTAAGCTGTGCACATATATCCATACAACTAAAAACATAGGACCAGGAGCCTGCTCTGTTGTTTCATGTGATTGTGGCAGACTGAACACTTTACCCAAACTATCCCTATAATCCTTTACATCATTTATCAATCTCTGGTTTAAATATACTGAGCCTCCTGGGTTAGAGAATTCCAAATGTTTGGAGCCCTCTAAGTAAAACAATTCCTCCTCATCTCAGACTTAATTGCCACCCTGCTTACTTTTAACTTATGCCCCCATTTCTGGACTCCTCAAACAATGAACTGTCTTACCTATCCTATCCATTCCTTTAATGAATAACGTTTCCTCAAATATTAGATTAGATTCCCTACGGTGTGGAAATAGGCCCTTCGGCCCAACAATTCCACACCAACCCTCCGAAGAGCAACCCATCCAGACCCATTCCCCTACACCTAACACTACGGGCAATTTAGCATGGCCAATTCACTTAACCTGCACATTTTTGGATTGTGGGAGGAAACCGGAGCACCCGGAGGAAACCCACGCAGACACAGGGAGAATGTGCAAACTCCCCACAGTCAGTCGCCTGAGGCAGGAATTGAACCCGGGTCTCTGGCGCTGTGAGGCAGCAGTGCTAACCACTGTGCCACCGTGCCACCCTCCACTGTACCACCGTGCTGCCCTAAATATCTGTGACTCCTGACCACTGGGGAGTGAGCTCATGTAATCCCTACAACAATTGGCCTTTATGTGTAAGTCTTACTCTCAGGTGTTTTCCTAGCTCACTGGGATCTTAGTCTTAGCTTTGGTTTACTGCTCATCACCAGACTCATAGAACATAGAAAAGTACAGCACAGAACAGGCCCTTCGGCACACGATGTTGTGCCGAGGATTAATCTTAATGTAAAGAAAAATAACCTAACCTATGCCCCCCTCAATTCACTGTTATCCATGTGCATATCCAGCAGTCGCTTAAATGTCCCTAATGACTCTGCTTCCACCACCACTGGTGGCAACGCATTCCATGCATTCACAACTCTCTGTGTAAAGAACCTTCCTCTGATGTCCCCTCTATACCTTTCACCTAATATCTTAAAACTATTACCCCCTCGTGCCAGTCAATCCTGCCCTGGGGAAAAGTCTCTGGCTATTGACTCTATCCATGCCTCTCATTACCTTGTACACCTTGATCAGGTCTCCTCTCTTACTCCTTCTCTCCTGAGAGAAAAGTCCGAGCTTAGATTATTTACAGTGTGGAAACAGGCCCTTCGCCCCAATAAGTCCACACTGACCCGCTGAAGCGCAACCCACCCAGACCCATTCCCCTACATTTACCCCATCACCTAACACTACAGGCAGTTTAGCATGGCCAATTCACCTGACCTGCACATCTTTGGACTGTGGGAGGAAACCGGAGCACCCAGAGGAAACCCACGCAGACACGGGGAGAATGTGCAAACTCCACACAGTCAGTCGCCTGAGGTGGGAATTGAACCCAGGTCTCTGGCGCTGCGAGGCAGCAGCGCTAACCACTGTGCCACCGTGCCGCCCACACTGTGCCACCGTGCCGCTTAGTCAACCTCTCTTCATAAGACAAGCCCTCCAGTCCAGGCAGCATCCTGGTAAACTTTCTTTGCACCCTCTGTATCTTTCCAATAGTAGGGTGACTAGAACTGGACTCAATATTCCAAGTGTGGTCTCACCAGGGACTTGTAGAGCTGTAGCAAAACCTCGCAGCTCTTAAACTCGATCCCCCTGTTAATGAAAGCCAAAACACCATATGCTTTCTTAACAACCCTATCCACTTGGGTAGCAACTTTGAGGGATCTATGTACTTGCACACCCAGATCCCTCTGTTCCTCCACACTGACAAGAATCCTGTCTTTAATCCTATATTCAGCATTCAAGTGCGACCTTCCAAAATGCATCACTTTGTATTTATCCAGGTTGAACTCCATCTGCCATTTCTCAGCCCAGCTCTGCATCCTGTCTTGTTGAACTGCAGCCTGCAATAGCCCACAATACTATCAACGGCACCTCCAACCTTTGTATCATCTGCAAATTTAATAACCCACCCCTCAACCTACTCATCCAAGTCATTTATAAAAACTACAAAGAGCAGAGGCTCAAGAACAGAGCCTTGTGGGACCCCACTCACCACTGACTCCAGGCAGAATACTTTCCATCTCCAACCACTCTCTGCCTTGTCAGCCAACCAATTCTGAATCCAGATAGGCAAATCTCCCTGTATCCCATACTTCCTGACTTTATGAATGAGCTTACTATGGTGAACCTTATCAAATGCCTTGCTGAAGTCCATATACACCACATCCACTGCTCAATGTTCATCGACCTGTCTTGTCACCTCCTCAAAGAACTCAATAAGATTAGGTAGGCATGACCTGCCCCTCACAAAGCCATGCTGACTGCCCTTAATCATGCTATGCTTTTCCAAATAGTCATAAATCCTATCCCTCAGAATTCTTTCCAAAACTTTGCTGACCATAGACATAAGATTGACTGGTCTGTAATTGCTAGGGATTTTCATATTACCCTTCCTGAAAGGAGGAACAACATTCGCCTCCTTCCAATCCTCCGGTATGACTCCTGTGGAGAGTGAGGAAGCAAAGATCTTCGCAAGCAGCTTAACAAACTCCTTTCTCACTTCCCGGAGCAGCCTAGGATAAATCTGGATAAGCCATGGGGACTTATCAATCTTAACTCACTGGAGCAAAGTTGCAAAATGTGTCCTACAACCTCGGCTCACTCATGTCTATGTTTTCCTTTCCTTACAGCTGCCTTACAGTATTCAACATGTCGAGCAATCGCAGCCGAAAGGTTGCTTAACAAGATTGCAATGAGAACCACAAATTGGGGCCTTTCATCACTTAAGTTGTATGCAGGACCATGCAATAAGCTAAGCTGAAAATGTGTTGCTTGAAAAGCGCAGCAGGTCAGGCAGCATCCAAGGAGCAGGAGAATCGATGTTTCGGGCATGAGCCAGGGCTCATGCCCGAAATGTCGATTCTCCTGCTCCTTGGATGCTGTCTGACCTGCTGCGCTTTTCCAGCAACACATTTTCAGCTCTGATCTCCAGCATCTGCAGTCCTCATTTTCTCCATGCAATAAGCTAAACCTGGTTAATTATACAAACCTGTCAATGACGTGCTATCTAACGTGGTGTATGCTTATCTGGAGGCTGGTTGTGTCATACAACTCCTTCCACTTTTGGTAATAGCCAAAGACTCAGCACTTGGTGATGTAACTCGCACACAGTTGTCCTGTGGGGTGTGGTATCTTGTTTGCTTTCTCCTGGATCCTAATTAGAGGAGTAGAGGAAGGGTAGACAGACTAGTGAGGATCAGAACTCACAGGATACAAGGCACCCCATAAATCCCAGATAGTTTACTAACAGCTGAACCCAAGAACGTTGCAGGTTTATGTTCATTCAGCCCCTTGAGACAGCCTCACCATTCACGTAGATCCTGATAAATCCATGCCTCGGCCCATGTGCTTTCGATCTTAGTCTTGAACAGTCTAACTTTCTGAGTGTCCGCAGTGTTCTGGGGAAGAGATTTCCAGATTTCCATGAATTTTTGTGCTGTATTAACAGAAAAAGCCGGAAATACACAGAAGCTCAGACAGCAGCTGTGGAGAGGAACAGTTAACATGAGTCTTGGCCTCAGCATAGACTCTGACTCCTGGTCTTGAGGTGAAGCCTGATACAGTCTGGGTTAGAAAGACTGTTATTCTGATTTTTCTAATTTATTGCTGGACTTTTAATTTCCTTATTTTTCTAATTTTTTTCCCCCCTAAGAATCTGTACCGAGGTATCTTGGTACCTAAGGTAAGTGGTGACTTGTAAACTTTACACTGTACTCACGTGAGCACATGTGACAATAAAGCTAATTCTAATTCTAACTTCCATCCAAAGGCCTTTTATTGAAACTGTGATATCTGTTTCTTAAGTCACCATTGAAAGGCCAAGATCAATGTTTAAGATCGTGTCAAAAGCAGAAATCACTGGTGAAACTCAGCATCTGAGGAGGCAGAAACAGAGTTAATGTTTCAAGTCCAATTTGTTTCAGACCTCCAGCATCCACAGATCTTTGTTTTCTTTCAGATCTTGTCCTTTGAGACACACTCTGTCACCAGAGGGAGCGGTTTCCCTGTGTCCGCTCAATTCAATCCCTGTGGCTTTTTACACATTCTCCGTTAAATTGTCCCTTCATCTTCAGAAGTGAAGGAAATAGAAGCCAGATTTTTTTCAACTATTTTAACCCTTTAAACCCTGGTGTCATTCTGGTGAATATTTGCTGGCCTGTGTGGTCTTTCCAAAACTGGGCACAGTACGCAGAGCTTTATATAAGAAATGACTAAGGCAGCTTGAGATGAAGAGCACCATTTTTTCCATCAGTCCTTTTGACTGATATTTGTACCTGTCTGTTCACTGTTAATGATTGCCTTTGTAGAACTCCCAAAACTCTTTATGTCTCAGTGTTCTTCATTTCTCACCATTTCGAAAATACTCCAATTTATCATTATGAAGCCCCAAAGTGGATTACCCCACACTCATGTTCAGACAATTCACTCAAAAGGTATCATGAAGTAATGTGAGACTCGCACTTTCATAGGTAAATAACAACAGACTTCAGTGAAGATAACTTGGATAAGGGTCTGAAAGAGTTAACACTGAAGAGGGCCTTAAGCGTCCCATGGACTTGTGGTAGAACAGATTAGGCTCTCAAAGAGTGGGACCTCCCCAAAGTCTCTTGGACAATGTCCATCATATCAACATTAACTGTAACCAGTGCTAACGTGCAATGAATATAACCTGCTTTTATTATTCTCTCGTGGGGCCTGGGCATTTCTGGCTGGCCAGCATTTATTGCCTGTCCCTAGTTGTCCTTAAGAAGATGGAGGTGAGCTGATTTCTTCAACCACTGCAGTCCATGTGCTGTGGGTTGACCCACAATGCCCTTAGGGAAGGAATTTCAGGATTTTGACCCAATGACAGTGAAGGAACTATATTCCTATATTTCCAAGTCGGGCTAGTAAGTGGCTTGGAGGGGAACTTACAGATGGTGGTGTTCCCCTGTTTCTGCTGCCATTTTCCTTCTGGATGGAAATGGTTCTGGTATTGAATGGAGCTTTAGTGAATTTCTGCAGTGCATCTGTAGATTGTACACACTGCTGCTACTGAACGTCGGTGGTGGAGGGAGTGGATGCTTGTGAATGTGGTGCCAATGAAGCAAGCTGCTTTATTCTGGATAGTGTCAAGATTCTTGAATGTTGTTGGAGCTACAGTCATCCAGACAAGTGAGCAGTATTCCATCACAGTCCTAGTATTCCTATTCTCTGACCTGTTCTTTTAGACACTGTTTATGTGGTGAGTCCAGTTGGGTTTCGGGTCAGTTGATAGTGGGGGATGCAATGATGGTAACACCATTGAATATTAAGTGGCAGTGGTTTAATTCTCTCTTATTGGAAATGGTCATTGCCTGGTATTTATGAGGCACAAATGTTACTTGCCACTTCTCAGCCCAAGCCTGGATATTGTCCAGATCTGGTTGTATTTGAATATGTATTACTTCAGTATCTTCAGAGTCATGACTGGTGCTGAACAATGTAAAATCATCAGCGAACACCTTCATTCTAACCTTATGCTGGAAGGAAGGTCATTGATGAAGCAGATAAAGATGGTTAGGCCCAGGACACTACTCTGAGGAACTCCTGCAGAGATCTTCTGGAGCTGAGATGACTGATCTCCAACGACCACACTATCTTCTGATATGCCAGCATAACTCAAACCAGTGGAGTGTTTTCTCCCAATTCGCATTGATTCCAGCATTGTTAGGGCTCCTTGATGGCACATTCGCTCGAATGAGGCATGGATGTCAATGCCTTTCACTCTCCCCTCCCCTCTGGAATTCAGCTCTTTTGTCCATGTTTGAACCAAGGCTGTAATGAGGTCAGGAGCTGAGTGACCCTGGCAGAACCCAAACTGGGCATCACTGAGCAGGTTATAGCTGAGCAGGTGCTGCTTAATAGCACTGTTGGTGACACCTTCCATCACTTTACTGATGATCGAGAATAGACTGGTGGGTTGTAATTGACTGGGTTGGATTTTTCCTGTTTTTTATGTACAGGACATATCTGAGGTCAAGGTCTGAAAGAAAACAAAGAACTGCGGATGCTGGAGGTCTGAAACAAATTGGATTTGAAACATTAACTCTGCCTCCTCAGATGCTGAGTTTCACCAGTGATTTCTGTTTTTGACACGATCTTAAACATTGATCTTTGCCGTTCGATGGTGACCCAAGAAGCAGGTATCCCAGTTTCAATAAAAGGCCTTTGGATGGAAGTTAGAATTAGAATTAGAATTAGCTTTATTGTCACATGTACTCACATGAGTACCGTGAAGAGTCTACAAGTTGCCACTGACCTTAAGTACCAAATTATCTAGATACAATATTGCATTGGAAGAGCTTGGCTAGGGAGCAGCAAATTCTGGACCACAAGTCTCCAGTTCTATTGCTGGAATGTTGTCAGGACGCCTAGCTTTTGCAGTATCGAGTGTTTCTAATTGTTTCTCGATATCATGTAGCGTGAATTGAATTGGCTGAAGTTTGGCATCTGTGATGCTGGGGACCACTGGAGGAGGTTGAGAAAGATCATCCGCTCAGCACTTCTGGTTGAAGATTGTTCTGAAATCTGCAGCCTTACCTTTTACACTGATGTGCTGGGCTCTTCCATCATTGAGGATGGGGATATTTGTGGAGTGTCCTTCGCCAGTGAGTTATTTAATCGCCCACCACCATTCACAACTGGATGTGGCAGGACTGCAGAGCTTGGAGCTGATTTGTTGGTTGTGGAATCACTTAGCTCTGTCTATCATTTGCTGCTTGTGCAGTTTGGCATTCAAGTAGTCCTGTTTGGTGACTTGACTAGGTTGGCATCTCATTTTCAGATATACCTGGTGCTGCTCTTGGCATGCCCTCCTGCACTCTCCATTTAACCCAGGGTTGATCATGTGGCTTGATGGTAATGGTTGAGTGGGGGATATGCCGGGCCGTGAGGTTAGGGTTGTGCTGGAGTACAGTTCTGTTGCTGCTGTTCATGGCCCTCAGTGCCTCATGGATGCCGATTACTGAGTTGGTTGATCTGTTCGAAGTCTGTCCCATTTAGCATGGTGATAGTGCCACACAACACAATGGAACGTGTTTTCCACGTGAAGGCTGGGCTTCATCTCTGCAAAGACTGTGTGATAGTCACTCTTACCAATACATCATGGACAGGTGCACCTGCAGCCAGCAGATTGGTAAGGATGAGGTCAAGTATGTTTTGTCCCTCTTGTTGGTTCCCTCACTACCTGCTGCATACCCAGTCTCGCAGTTATGTTCTTTAGGACCTGACCAGCTCAATCAGTAGTACTGCTGCTGAACCACTTTTGGTCGGGGACATTGAAATCCTCCACCCAGAGTACATTTTGTGCTCATGCCATCCTTAGTGCTTCCTCCAAGGGTTGTACAACATGGAGGAGTACCAATTCATCAGCCAAGGGAGAATGGTATGTAGTAATCAGTAGGAGGTTTTCTTGCTCATGTTTAAACTGAAGGCACGAGACTTCATGGGGTCCATAGTCATTGTCAAAGACTCCCAGGGTAACTCCCTACCAATTGTATCCCACTGCACCACCATCTCTGCTGGGTCTGTCCTGCTGGTGGGAGAGGACATATCCAAGAGTGGTGATGGGGTTGTCAGGGACATTGTCTGTCAGGTGTGACTCCATGAGTATCAATATGTCAGGCTGTTGCTTGATTAGTCCGTGTGACAGCTCTCCCAATTTTGGCATTAACCCCTAGATCTTAGTAAGGAGGACTTGTGGGGTGGGCAGGGCTGTTTCTATCATTGTCTTTTCCAATATCAGGTGGTCTGTCGGGTTCATCTTTTTGTTAAGACTTCATAGCAATTGATACAACTGAATGGCTTGCTCAGTAATTTCAGAGAGTCAACCGCATTGCTATAGGTCTGCAGTCATACGTGGGCCAGACTAGGTGAGAATGACAGATTTCCTTCCCTGAAGGATATTAGTGAATGTAATGGGTTTTTCTGACGATCAACAATAGTTTCATAATCATCAGTAGACTCTTAATTCTAGTTTTTTTTATTGAATTCAAATTCCACCATCTGACTTAGTGGGATTTGAATCTAGGTCCCCAGAACATTCACTGAGTTTACTAGTCTAGCAATAACACCACCAGGCCATTACCTGCCCTTGTTAATCATATGAGACTCTTCTAGTTAGACCAGGAAGTGGTTTTCCTCCCCCACACTAGCCCAAGCAGTTCCTGTGGTTTCCTATAGTTAAGCAGGACGGTGATAGTAAATGTATCCCCTACTGAGTGCAGACTCATTTTGAGTACTCACACAATGACTAAATACAGAGGATGGTGAGAGAGGACACCTCACCAGGACCCTACAACCCAGGTTCCAGTTCGATGTGGTCTAATATCACAACGGTCAGGAGATATACTTAAAGAAAAGGTGCGATGTCCATTCCTCTACATTTTCAGCTCTTATTATGAATTGGATTTACAGCTCTCTAATCAAGTTCTGAGTAGCCGGAAAGGTTGCTGGAGGCCACCAGCTGGCATTACCTTCTATGGAAAGTACCTGCTCCTGACCACTCCTGTCTCTCTCCTGCCTCCCATCCATTTTCAAGCCAGTTAAAAGGATGTCTTTGATTCTCAACACTCTCATTTTTACTAACAATGTGGAACCTTACCTTCTGGAAAATGCATTTTGATAATGCATAAAGATCTACTTAAGTAGTGACTCCCACAGAAATAGTTTCAGCTAGATTATCAGAATGATTTAGTCCTCAATCTTGGCTCTATTAGCAGCTGAGATCTCAGACTGATTTGAAAGTATCTAACTTCCTGTCTCAAGCTCCTTTCTGGCTTTTCTTGGAGAAAATAAAGACTTACATTTATACAATGCCTTTCCTGACCTCAAAGCACTTTTCAGCAAACAAAGTCAATTTGAAGATTGGGTGCTGGCCATTGGTGGGACTACATCTGGAGTAATGTGGATAGTTTGGTCTCCTTATTTTAAAAAAAACATAATTCCATTAAAAGCAACAAAGATTCACTTGACTGGTTCTTGCAATGGGGGAAGAGGAGTACTCCATGAAGTGTCTTGTGGGTAATGGTTGGACAAACTGGGCATTGGAGCTTAGAAGAATGAGAGGGATTTTATTGAAGGTACTGATAGGATGGATGCTGAAAGGATGTTTCCTTGAGCATAGAACGAGGGAATACATTTCAAAATACTGGTCTACCAGCGAAGACAGAGATCAAGAGAAAAATTTTCTCCCAAAGTGTTGTAAATGTGTGGAATTATCTTTCCCATTGGGGGCTGGCACAGGGCCGTTAAATAGGAGAGATCGTTTTTCAACAAGAGGGATAATTAAATATTTCTGTCAATAGGAAAGGTGATCCTTTTTCTTCAAATGAAACGGCTAAATCCATAACCATCTTAAAAGACACAGGAGATACTCCAACTCTTTTGCTTGGGGAAGGACATGGTTCTTCCTCCACAGAATTGATTGAAAGTCAATGTTTAATTAACAGAATAAGTGGAGAGCATAACTGATTTCAGTTATATACAAAGTAATTAGAAGGTGACATGATACCCAAAACAGTGGCAATAGAGTCATTAAAAAATTACTCATGGAGGTAATGATTCTCTAGGTAATGATCTGGCTGGCATGAAAACTATAGCTTCACCTATAATTACAGAAAGTTTGAGTGAGGTTAAAGAGATGGAGCAATTACAGGAACAAATTCCATCAAAGTGTATTGACCAGATCATGGCTCAACAAAAGTCAATTCACAGAAATCAAAGCAATCCCCTGTAGTGATTGTAATGAGGTCAGCCGGCTGGACCTCATAGTTCCCTGACTGGGGCTGTTAATCTGGTCCACACAGCGAGCCTGGCTGACATAAAAGATGTCAGAGATATTGAGACTCCGAATGCCTGATGCAGTGAGAGGCAGTGCTATTGTCAAAGACTATGTATTTGTAAATTTAGGGTGATTATAGTCTGGTTGATGGCTTTTGAAGATTTCTTTCAAGCACAAGCTAATATCAGAGTGGCTGAAAATTTCTTTAAGAATGGGGATAATTTACAAAAATTTTTTAGTATGCCTTTGTTAACTGAGGGTCAGATAACAGATCCAGAGCTAAACAACTTAATACAGTTCACATTTTTACACTACAGTTAACTTAATACAACCCACACGGATTCTAAATCTTAAGGAGTTCCAGAGGATTATTACATTAAAAAAATCAAGTTCCGATTGGAAAATAGAGACACCCTCACAGACTTGTAGACAAGGAATGTACAGTGCTCGACAGACAGTGGGACTGCCCAGATAATGTAAGGAAATATTGTGAATAACGCATTCAGTTCCTACAGCAAGCTTCAATAAACAGGTTTTCTACCTGGCCAAGACTTCATAGGGATGTAAGGCAGTTCTGTAAAAGATACCAAACTTGTCAGTTCGTGGGAAAAGCTCAACAATGAATCATACCCATTTTTGAAAAAGCATTTAGCTGAGTTGTGGGCGGCACAGTGGCACAGTGGTTAGCACTGCTGCCTCACAGCGCCAGAGACCTGGGTTCAATTCCCGCCTGAGGTGACTAACTGTGTGGAGTTTGCACATTCTCCCTGTGTCGGCGTGGGTTTCCTCCGGGTGCTCCGGTTTCCTCCCACAGTCCAAAGATGTGCAGGTCAGGTGAATTGGCCATGCTAAATTGCCCGTAGTGTCAAGTAAAGGGTAAATGTAGGGGTATGGGTGGGTTGCGCTTCGGCGGGTCCGTGTGGACTTGTTGGGCCGAAGGGCCTGTTTCCACACTGTAATGTAATGTAATCTAATCTAATCAGAGTGTTCGTGGATTGTGTCTGACATTAGTCAAAATGAAAGCAATTAATCCTTAAAGTTATGGATATGACAATGTAATTTCCAGAAGCCATTCCTTTAAGAACAATTACAGTTAAGGTAGTGATGGGTCAATTAACTCATCTTTTATTAATCTATTCTGGACTACCAATTGAAATAAAATAAGTACAATGTTCTAAGCTAATGCTGATGTTTTTTTCAGGACTTAATAAGTAATGCAGTAGTATAAACCAATTGATGTCCACTGTCTATCATCCACAATCATAGGGAACTTTGGAATACATAGAGCAGTCAACCTCAGGAACAGGCCCACCATGTCTGTGTTGACTATGATGCCATTGTAAACCAATCCCTGCACATGATCCATATCTCTCTATTTCCTGCCCATTCATGTGTCTGAGAGATGCCATCAAACTCTCAAAGCAGTAATTAAGGCATATTGTCACAAATGCCCAAAGGATTGGGACAAAGGATTACATTTTTTACAGTTACATTTTCCACCAGAAGTTCTTCATTTAAATTCATGGCCTTGAGATAAGAGATTCATTAAAATTGACCAAGGGAACATTAATCCTTGGTGTTGGCTTATCGCATTCATGTTTCCAGAGAGATTTACAGAAGGATATTAAAAACTTCACAGGCAAAGATGAAAGAATGCACAGAAAAACGTTAGAACTGGATCATTTTAAACAGGAGTCAAAATGTTGGTTGTATCACCTTTACAGAGTGAATCTTGGGAAATGAGATTCAATAGGCCATCGAAGCTAGTTTAGAAGGTTGGGAAAGTGACTTAACATATCGATACTCCTGGTTGTAGGAAGAAGAATCAGTTATTTAATATAAATATAATGGAATGGATTGTCACACTGACCCTGGTAGGAGTCTCAGCTGAATGATTAGTTACAACACAAAAGGAACCCACTGTTTCTGTAGGAACACTTCAGCAACTGCAGTATTCTGTATTGTTCTGAGATAAATCAGATAACTGAGTTAAAAAGCAACCCTCATCTAAATATAACCTGAACTGATAAGCAGATGGAACACTGAGTGCCAACTTTCATTTTCTCCCCACGGCCCAGCACGTTCTTCCCTCTCAGAAAGGCTGAGTACTCAAATGTTTCAGATCACCCTACCTTCACCACTCAAGCACTGCATTCAGTGGCTTTGTTTAAAAGTCATCAATGCTTTTTTTTTGCCAATTATTGGAAATCTGCGTCTTCTCGTTCTCAATTGTTATGCCAATGACAAGTGTTTCTATTCACTCCAATAAGGGGCATGAAAATAACTACAGGCCAATCACGCCAAGCTTGGTGGGTGGCAAAATTTCCAGAAACAACAACTCAGGTCAAAATTAATGCTCCCTATCATGAATGCAGGTTATTTAATGAATTCTGAGGCATGCAGACAAGTTCCGGGGAAGGTGGAAATCCGAACAGGCCTGAGATAAATATCCTTGCAGGAAGATTTGCAAGAGCAGTTAGGGAGGGTTTGAACTAGGTTACCAGAGTGTTAGGAACTTGTGGGGCAAATTCATGGCAAGGAAATGGAGGCAGAGGATTAATGAATAACTCTAAAAAGCAGATGAAGCAGAGGTTAAAAAAATACACAGTGATGAAGAATTGGCAGAGTATGGTGAATAAATCTGACAAATTGAGGGCACAGATAGACCCGTATCTGTGCTTGAACTTGGGTTAAAGAGGGAAAGAATGGGGTTCAGTGTCCCAGGATATAGAATTTTGAGATCAGGAACACAATGAAGCAGCCACACTGCTAGGTGTGTACTATAGATCTCAAAGAGTAGGAGGGAGATAGGAGAGCAAATATGTAGGCAAATTTCTGAGTGTTAAAAATAATAAAATAATGATGGTTGGGACTTCAACTGCCCAAATATCGACTGGGATACACACAGGGTGAAAGGCAAAGGGTACAAAATTATTCAACCACATACAAGAGAAGATTTTTAGCAATCACATGATAAGACCACTGAGAGGGGGCAGAATTGTAGCTTTGGTCTCAGGAAGGGAAGCTGGGCAAGAGGATTAAGTCGCAGTGGCTGACCATTGTGGAGATAGCGATCATAATACTGACTTTATTGTGGAAAGGGACAAAGATAGAACAGGACTAGAAGTTCTAAACTGGGGGAAAATGTTTTTTTTTTACATAGCTGAGAGATAATCTGGTAAAAGTGGAGGGGATAACAGTTACTTGTAGGAAAGTCAATTGCAAATCAGTTGGAGGCATTCCAAAGTGAGATGCAGTGTTGATGTCCCCCATAACAAAAGGGTTGCCCTGCCAAACCTGGAGCCCCATGATTATCCAGAGGTAAAGCCAAACATACAGTCATAGAGTCATAGAGATGTACAGCACGGAAACAGACTCTTTGATCCAACACGTTCATGCCGACCAGATATCCCAACCTAATCTAGTCCCACCTGTCAGCATCTGGCCCATATCTCTCCAAACTCTTCCTATTCATAGACCCACAATGTCAAAACATGTAATACTTTAGGAGCCACTAGACAGAGAACAGTTGACAAGAATTCTGGATGTAAGTTTGCTCGCTGAGCTGGAAGGCTCATTTTTCAGACGTTTCGTCACCATACTAGGTAACATCTTTATCAAGCCTCCGGATGAAGCACTGCTGATGTTTCCTGCTTTCTATGTATATGTTTGGGTTTCTTTGGGTGGTGATGTCATTTCCTGTTATTTTTCCCAGGAGGTGGTAAATGGGATCCAAGTCAATGTGTTTGTTGATAGATTTTCAATTGGAATGCCATGCTTCTAGGAATTCTTGTTCGTGTCTCTGTTTGGCTTGTTCTAGGATGGATGTGTTGTCCCATTCGAAGTGGTGTCCTTCCTTGTCTGTATGTAAGGATACTAGAGAGAGAGGGTCATGTCTTTTTGTGGTTAGTTGATGTTCATGCATCCTGGTGACTAGTTTTCTACCTGTTTGTCAGGGGGTGAGTCTGGGTCAGGATGGGTATTTTGGGGGTGGGTCTGGGTCTGGGTGGGTATTTTGGGGCAGAGGTGAGGGTGGGTAATTTGGGGGTGAGTTAGGATCTGGGTGGGTATTTTGGGGCGGTGTGAGGGTGGGTATTTTGGGGGTGAGTCAGTGGCTGGGTGGGTATTTTGGGGGTGGGTTTGGGTCTGGGTGGGTATTTTGGGGCAGGGGTGAGGGTGGGTATTTTGGGGGTGAGTTAGGATCTGGGTGGGTATTTTAGGGGTGGGTGAGTCAGTGTCTGGGTGGGTATTTTTATGCAGGGGTGAGGGTGGGTATTTTGGGGGTGAATCAGTGTCTGGGTGGGTATTTTGGGGCAGGGATAAGGGTGGATATTTTGGGGGTGAGCCAGTGTCACGGTGGGTGTATTGGGGGTGAGCCAGAGTCGGTAGGTATTTTGGGGTGAGACTAGGTTGGGAGGTATTTTGGGGTGAGACTAGGTTGGGAGGTATTTTGAGAGTGAGTTGGGGTTGGGAGGGGTATTTTGGAGGGTGTCAGGATCAGGATGGGTAATTTTGGGGTGAGTCAGTGTCAGGGGATGTATTTTGGGGGTGAGTCAGGGTCAGGGGTGTATTTTGGGGATGAGTCAGGATCAGGATGTATCTTGGGGGTGAGTTGGGGTCAGGATATATTTTGGGGGTGAGTCAAGTCCAGGGGTGTATTTTGGGTGAGTCAGGGTCAGGGGTGTATTTTGGGGGTGAGTCAGGGTCAGGGGGTGTACTTTAGGGATGGGTTGGGGGTCAGGGGTGTATTTTGGGGGTGGGTTGGGGTCAGGGTGTATTTTGAGGGTGAGTTGGGGTCAGGGTGGGTATTTTGGGGGTGGGTTGGGGTCAGGGTGGGTATTTTGGGGGTGAGTTAGGGTCAGGATGTATCTTGGGGGTGAGTTGGGGTCAGGATATATTTTGGGGGTAGTCAGGTCCAGGGGTGCATTTTGGGTGAATCAGGGTCAGGGGTGTATTTTGGGGGTGAGTTGGGGTCAGGGTGTATTTTGAGGGTGAGTTGGGGTCAGGGGTATATTTTGGGGATGGGTCAGGGTGTAATTTGGGGGTGAGTCAGGGTCAGGAGGTGTATTTTGGGGGTGAGTCAGGGTCAGGTGTGTATTTTGGGGGTGAGTCAGGGTCAGGAGGTATCTTGGGGGTGAGTCAGTTCCAGGGGTGTATTTTGGGTGAGTCAGGGACAGGGGTGTATTTAGGGGGTGAGACAGGGTCAGGGGGTGTACTTTAGGGGTGGGTTGGGGGTCAGGGGTGTATTTTGGGGGTGAGTTGGGGTCAGGGTGTATTTTGAGGGTGTGTTGGGGTCAGGGTGGGTATTTTGGGGGTGGGTTGGGGTCAGGGTGGGTATTTTGGGGGTGAGTCCGGGTCAGGGTATATTTTGGGGGTGAGTTAGGGTCAGGGGTGTATTTTGGGGGTGAGTTGGGGTCAGGGGGTGTATTTTGAGGGTGAGTCGCGGCCAGGGGTGTATTTTGGGAGTGAGTCAGGGTCAGGGGTGTGTTATGGGGGTGAGTCAGGGTCAGGGGGTGTGTTTTGGGGGTGGGTCAGGGTCAGGGGGTGTGTTTTGGGGGTGAGTCAGGGTCAGGGGTGTGTTTTGGGGATGAGTCAGGGTCAGGGGGTGTGTTTTGGGGGTGGGTCAGGGGGTTTGTTTTGGGGGGTGAGTCAGGGTCAGGGGGTGTATTTTGGGGGTGAGTCGGGGTTAGGGGGTGTGTTTTGGGTGTGGGTCAGGGTCAGGGGGTGTGTTTTGGGGGTGAGTCAGGGTCAGGGGTGTGTTTTGGGGGTGAGTCAGGGTCAGGGGGTGTGTTTTGGGGGTGGGTCAGGGTCAGGGGGTGTGTTTTGGGGGTGGGTCAGGGGCTTTGTTTTGGGGGGGAGTCAGGGTCATGGGGTGTGTTTTGGGGATGAGTCAGGGTCAGGGATTGTATTTTGGGGATGAGTCAGGGTCAGGGGGTGTATTTTGGGTGTGAGTTGGGGTGAGGGTGGGTATTTTGGGGGTGAGTCAGGGTCAGGGGGTGTATTTTGGAGATGAGTTGGGGTGAGGGTGGAAATTTTGGGGGTGAGTCAGGGTCAGGGGGTGTATTTTGGGGGTGAGTCGGGGTCAACATTGTATTTTGTGGCTGAGTCAGGGACAGGGGTGTATTTTGGGGGTGAGTCAGCGTCAGGGGGTGTATTTTAGGTGTGAGTCGGGATGAGGGTGGGTATTTTGGGGGGTGAGTCAGGATCGGAGGTGTATTTTGGGGGTGAGTCGGGGTCAGCGGTGTATTTTGGGGGTGAGTCAGGGTCGGTGTGTATTTTGCAGGTGAGTCAGAGTCAGGGAGTGTATTTTGGGGATGAGTTGGGGGTGTATTTTGGGGGTGAGTCAGAGTCAGCGGGTGTATTTTGGAGGTGGGTTGGGGTGAGGGTGGGTACTTTGGGGGTGAGTCAGGGTCAGGGGGTGTATTTTGGGGGTGAGTCGGGGTCAGCGGTGTATTTTGGGGCTGAGTCAGGGACAGGGGTGTGTTTTGGGGTGGTGAGTCAGGGTCAGGGGGTGTATTTTGGGGGTGAGTCAGGGTCAGGGGGTGTATTTTGGGGGTGAGTCAGGGTCAGGGGGTGTATTTTGGGGGTGAGTCAGGGTCAGGGGTGTGTTTTGGGGTGAGTCAGGTTCGGGGGTGTATTTTGGGGGTGAGTCGGGGTGACGGTGGGTATTTTGGAGGTGAGTTGGGGTGAGGGTGGGTATTTTGGGGGTGGGTTGGGGTCAGGGAGTGTACTTTGGGGGTGAGTTGGGGTCAGGGTGTATTTTGAGGGTGAGTTGGGGTCAGGGTGCATTTTGAGGGTGAGTTGGGGTCAGGGTGGGTATTTTGGGGGTGAGTTGGGGTCAGGGGTGTATTTTGGGGGTAAGTCAGGGTCAGGGGTGTATTTTGGAGGAGAGTTGGGGTGAGGGTGGGTATTTTGGGGGTGAGTCGGGGTCAGGGGGTGTATTTTGGGGGTGAGTCAGGGTCAGAGTATATTTTGGGGGTGAGTCAGGGTCAGGGTATATTTTGGGGGTGAGTCAGGGTCAGGGTATATTTTGGGGGTGAGTCGGGGTCAGGGAGTGTATTTTGGGGGTGAGTCAGGGTCAGGGTATATTTTGGGGGTGAGTCGGGGTCAGAGTATATTTTGGGGGTGAGTCGGGGTGAGGGTGGGTATTTTGGGGGTGAGTTGGGGTGAGGGTGGGTATTTTGGCGGTGAGTTGGGGTGAGGGTGGGTATTTTGGGGGTGAGTTGGGATGAGGGTGGGTATTTTGGGGGTGAATTGGGGTGAGGGTGGGTATTTTGGGGGTGTGAGTGTTTGGGGGTGTGTTTGGTGAAGGGTGGGGCTGTGCCTTTCCGGGGTGAGGGTTCCCTGTGGGCTGTCCCGGGGGAGTGGGGAGTGACTCAGGGAGTGGGGGGTAGTTGCCTTTCCGTGTCCCAGGAGGCGGGAGGCGGGCGGTCTCAGTGCCGCACCCGGGACGGTGTAGAGACACAGACACAGGCAGAAGGACACACAGAGACACGGGCTCAGGGTTGTTCCCGAGCCCCGGGGGCGAGTATGAGCGGCTCCGAGCGGCAGGCGGGCGGTCAGAGAGGCTCCAGCCGCCGGGGTAGCAGCACCAGCAGCGGGGGAGCAGCGGACGGTCCCGGGGATGAAGCCCGCTCTGTGTCCGCCGGCAGCTACTGGCAGGACCCCCTGGCGATCGACATCAGCCGCAGCGCGGTGCCTGCTCCCCGGGTCCGCAGGGCACTCCGAGCTGTCTATGTGATCAATGAGACAGTGAGCCCGCAGTGCCAGGACAACCTGTCCCTCAGGTGTCTGCAGGAAGCTTGTGAAGATGCCCACGCTGTAGTGGAGACCGTACCCTTTGGCAGGCTGGTGCTGGGCGAGACTGGCACCTTGGACTGTTTCTACAATGCAGGTGAGTGCCTCCAACCCCTCACTCCACTCAGAGAAGTGAGACTCTCCCAAAGTTTCTCCCAAAGACTCTTCGCAAAGTTTTGTTTGATATCATTTACTCTGAGGCTGGGGGTAGGGGGGGAGGGAAACTGGATCCCAAAGTGAAACTCTCACTTTTCAAGTATAACAGTCAGTGTTATAGTTTATGGAAGGCAGCAAAGGCTCCAGGACAGGGAGGTTGACAAACTGGGGCCAAGTTTTGAAAAACTGAGCACAAGAAGTAGGTTTGCGGACACAGGCTCAAGGAGAAGGGAGGCGAAGAGGTTTAAGGATGGCTGTACCAGGGCTTAGAATCTCCAACGTGGTTTAACGTTTGCAGGCGTGCAAGTTTCTTGCAGACTTCCTGGGCCTGAGAGATTACGGAGGTAGGGAAGGATGTGTAAACAAGGAGCATTTTTTAAAAATTCAGGTGTAGCTCATGTGTGGGCTGAGGGGCCTGTTTCTGTGCTGCCCTGTTCTTTGTTGGCAGGTACAGGGTCCGTGTAGGTCAGGAAGCTCACCAGAGACAGTGTTAAGTGTCGGAGATGA
Source organism: Chiloscyllium punctatum (assembly GCF_047496795.1). Taxonomy (NCBI): domain Eukaryota; kingdom Metazoa; phylum Chordata; class Chondrichthyes; order Orectolobiformes; family Hemiscylliidae; genus Chiloscyllium; species Chiloscyllium punctatum. Next base: position 45,445,032 of record NC_092765.1, on the reverse strand, counting down.
GCGGTAGAGTTTTGAACGATCTCAAGCTGATAGAGATTTAACGAGGGAGGTCTGTTGGAAATGTTTTGGAATGGTCACATTGAGAGATAACAAAGACACAGATGGTGGTTTCAGTCGTAGATATGCTGAGACAAAGGTAGAGTTGAACAATGTTACAGAAGTGAAAATAGACTTAGTGATGATGTGGATAAGTGATTGGAAACTGATCTTGGGTTTCAACATGGTACCAAGGTTGCAAATTATCTTAGCATTTGATCTTTGTCAGTTACAGAAGTGGGATTAGTATTTGGGGAACGTTAGTAACTGGGGATGGAGTTTGACTCCAGTTCCTGCCACGATCAGTCTTCCTGATAGTTTTAATTTGGGAAAATTTCTTCTCATCCAGTAATGAATGTTAGGCATTGAGCCTGATAATTGGGACATTATGGAAAAATTGAGCAATCTTTGGAAGGCCCAACATAATTTACAGTCACTTAGCAATAACTGGCTAGAACCCAGAGAGGACCAAAGATATCACTGTCCATTAGAGAGACAGATGATAATTTACAGCATGTGGGTCACTACCCGGCAAATGTTGGGAGAGTTGAGTGAGGTTTCAACTTTGGAACTTCCAAAGTGGTTTGTAGTCAATAATGTACTTTAATACGTGGACATCATTGTATGTATTTCATCAGTTCTGGTTTGGGGATAAACATTCACAAGTGAGAACTCTTGTGTCCTTCTTCAAAGTATTGCAGTGGGAACTTGCAGGTCAGAGGTCAGACAGAGGCTGTGTTTAACATCCCAATTGAAGGAAAGTGCCGCACTCCCATAGCACCACACTGAAATGTCACAATTGGATAAATGTTCAAATTCCTGGAGTGGAACTTTGAAATAACTTTCCAGTTTTGCTTCTTTATTTATTCATGCCTTCCTCAGTCCATCATCCCCATCTCCTGCTCAGACAAAAAAAGCAAGTATGTTGCGGCATTTTCTGTGCACAGCAAAAGCTTTGGCAATGTTCAGAGTACCATATAAACCTTAGTTTAGATTGATAGAAAAGTAAAATCTTGCAATTTGGACCTTTGCCCCTTTAATACTACAGTTTGAATACCTTCCAAAAGTTGTTCAGAGTGTAATCATTGTTGAAACAGCTGAAGTAGGGATGTGCCTTACCAGTTGGAGGCTGCAGTTCAGAAGCACCAAGTGTTTTAAAATTATCTTCTTGTTGTAGCAGAAGATGTTTGCTTTTGTTTCGTCGTCCAGTTGTCATTTCAGATGTTGTGATACCCCCCACCGTGTTTTGTGTTTGTGAGGAGTTTGTCAACCTGTCTCAAAACTTACTGGCTTTCTTTGACAGATTGTTGATTTTTATATGTTAATCACTGCAAGAAATGTACTGAAGTGTGGTATTCGCATTACATGTGGTAGAAAGGAACTCGACCTATTGCTGTTGTTTCTCTAATATTACAAAAGGCATAGCTCCTGACACGCAATTGTTTTAATGAGGTCCATGAATTATGCTGATTGTCAGGGAAGCTGTTTGCCTTTAAGGTCACAGGTTCTTATTGTTTTTCAGTAAACACTGGGAGAAATTAGTTTAAATGCTGTTTCGTGACTAGGTCACAATCAACATTTTTTTAAAGCATGTTTACTGAAACATTACAGACATGTTTACTACTGATTCCTGAAACCCTTTAAATGTGTGCTAGTAATGCGATGGTACCAGCTCTGAATGCATTGGGAGTAGGGCATCAGGCATAGAATGCTGGAATTATTGCAGTTGCCTCCAGTAGTGATGCATACAAAACTTTAGGCAGATCAAGTACGTCAGTGTATTCTTTGCATACTTGAGGCCGAATCCCTAATATAGTGTACAGTGTTTGCACCATCTTCCACAGTCTAATGTTTCTGCAGTGTTCACATTGAGTCATAGAGATGTGCAGCATGGAAACAGGCCCCTTGGTCCAACTCAGCGATGCTGACCAAATATCCTAAATTAACTTGGAGAAAGTGAGGACTGCAGATGGCTGATGCTTATGCTTGAAACGTTGATTCTCCTGCTCCTTGGATGCCGCCTGATCGGCTGTGCTTTTTCACAGACATCCTAAATGAATCTAGTTCCATTTGCCAACATTTGGCCCACATCCCTCCAAACCCTTCCTATCCATATACCCACTCAGATGCCTTTTAAATGTACTAGCCTCCACCACTTCCTCTGAAGCTTACACACACCACCCTCTGTGAAAAAGTTGCCCCAAGATCCCTTTTAATCTTTCCCCTTTCACCTTAAATCTATGCCCTTTAGTTTTGGACTCCCCTGCCCTGGACAAAAGACCTTGACTATTCACCCTATCCATGCCCCTCATGATAGTATAAAATTCTTTAAGGTCACCCCTCAGCCTCCGACACTCCAGGGAAAATAGCCCCAGCCTATTCAGCCTCTCCCTATAGGTCAAACCCTCCAATCTCGACAACATCCTTGTAAGTCTTTTCGGAACTCTTTCAAGTTTCACAACGTCCTTCCTATAGCAAAGCGATCAGAATTGAACGCAGTATTCCAATTGTGGGCTAACCAATGTCCTGTACAGCTGCAGCATGACTTCCCAACTCCTATACTCAATGCACTGACCAGTGAAGGGAAGCATGTTAAATGCATCTTGTGGAAAAGAGTCAAAAACATTATATGAATAAATCTCCACATGTAGCATGGTGGAGTTTTACTGTCCATTGAGGTTGGGATTTTTTAAGGCGTGTCAAAAAATGTATAGAAGTTCAGAAACATTAATTTATTTGGCATTTATCCTTGTTTATGAGATATCTATGCAAAAGCTGTAAATATCAAAAAATTTCATTCAACATATTTTGTATCATTGTTATTTACTAAGAGCTGTCCCCAAAACTTGAACAATGCTACTGTTGCTGTTTATTCAGCTGCTGTTTTGATTTCTCAGAAACAAAAATGATAATTCTCTTCTAGTTCTAGTTCCTTGGGATGCAAATGTCAACCCTTCAAATTATAAGGTTTTGCTCCTCATGCAAAATTTCTCTGTTGCACAACAATTGTCTGGTGCTTGAATATAATAAACAACATGTAATGCCCCAGAGAAAGTTGTTTCCGATAAGAAGCCAAACTGCATGCCTTACATTGTATTAATGATTTACACATGAAAACAAATTAAATCCCTACTTGAGCCATTGGAATAATGATTTGCCTAACTCGCTTCTCCAGAAGGGACACCCTTTAATCTCAAACTCTCCTTTGGCTTGAAGATTTATTCTCAGTGACCTTTCTTTATGATGGCTCAGGTTAGGAATTTTTCCTTTAAATTGTTAGCCTTTTTGTATTGTACAAATAAAGAATTATTTGTGTCCTCTTACAAGCTGAAAGGTTTAGATAAACAAGCTTTTTTTAAAATGTATTTTCTAATCATCTGTTCAGAGATGTTATGACACACCTCTGCAGCAGGTTGGACTTGAACCCGGCCTCCTAGCTCAAAGGTAGGGACATTGGCACTGCGCCAGAAGAATTCTGGTAAGTTTATTTTTAAGTAAAGTTAAAAATCACACAACACCAGGTTATATAGTCCAACAGGTTTAATTGGAAGCACACTAGCTTTTGGAGCAACGCTCCTTCATCAGGAGATTGTCAATCAGGTGACAATCACCTGATGAAGGAGCGTTGTTCCAAAAGCTAGTGTGCTTCCAATTAAACCTGTTGGACTATAACCTGGTGTTGTGTGATTTTTAACTTTGTACACCCCAGTCCATCTCCGAATCATATTTTTAAGCATGCAGTTTGCAATCAGAATTTAATATTGGCCGTGACACTTTGAAAAGTCAATACATTGAAATCATTTCACATCCAGAGGTTAAATCATTAGCAGGAATTGTGTGTCAGGTTTATTTGTTGTTTTGGCTGGCTGTCTATTGATGCATTAATGAACTGATTTGGTAGAGTCAATGCTAATGTAATGATACATTCATGTCCAGAGTTGAAGTTAATTTATTTAATTTAGTGTGTCGTTATTGATAGGCTAGTCCTTTGATCTGTTCATTTGTTGCTATTTCCACTGCTCCATTTGATTTGATGTGTTTACTGGTTGACAAAATGATGACTGTAATTAAACGCTGCCATTTGATTACTGTGTGCTATATCTTGTGGTCCTAGACGTTTGAAATGAGCAGACTTTCAGACATATGTATTATAGTTACTCGAACACGATAATATCGTTTGACTGAAGGCTATGGAATGGTATGCTACCGTTTTGGTAAACTATAGTGTCCCAGTGAAAGAATTCTGAATGCACATACAATATTCCCCACCTCCTCCCCCCCCCGCCCCACACTTGTACCCACGGGGGATATGTTCCAAGACCTACCACAGAAGACCAAAACCGTGGGTAGGAGCCAACCCATTCATTTAAATGGTAAATCTACCTCCCCAACAACCCCCGGTCCCTGGTTCCAGAAGGTTCCCTATAATATGTTCGGGCTGTGGTAAACCGCGGCGAACTGAAACCATGGAAACTGATTCGGCGGATACAGAGGTTACCCTGTATATACATACACATGATGATATATTTCTTTAATCACATTGCAATCATGTAGCTGGATACTGTATTCTTTAAAATTGATTTGTGTGGTGTTTGTTGCTCCAATGATTAATTCCAGAATCATGGAAGCGATTTACAAGAAGGATTCCTGGGATGGGAAACTTCAGTTATGAGGTAGATAGAAGACGCTGGGGCTTAGCAGAAGCGGAGAGAAGATTTGATAGGGGTTTTCAAAATCTAGAGCAGGCCGGATTGAATAGATAGGGAAAACTGCTCCTGCTCATAAAGGAAAAAGAACAAGAGGGTGCAGATTTAAAGTGATGTGCCATCAATGCAGTTTGATGTGAGAAAAAAACCTTCTTCCCACAGCAAGTATTTAGGTTCTGGAATGCCCAACTTGGAAATATGGGGCAGGTTCAATTGAGGCATTCAAGAAATGCATTGGATGAGTATTTGGATAGAAATTATGGTAAGGAATATGGGGAAAGGGCAGGAGATTGAGACTAGGGAATGGAACTGGTTTAGGCAGAATAGACTGAATGGTTTCCTCTATACCATAACAATTTTGTGAATCTGTGAATTCCCTGGTATCAACTCAGCTGAGCGGCAATGTTGATCAGTCATTAGCTGTTGATACAGGGTGAAGCAGAGTTTCGCTTTCCAGCACTTATATGGGCCTTGAAAAAGGCATTTATTTAATTGCAGGTTCTGGTTGAGGTGGAAGTAGTCGTTCAGTCAGGCGGGAGCATGCCCCTTGGTTTACCCAGTTTCCTTTACTTGACTGTCCTAATGGAGTCTGTGCAAGCAAAGCTTGGGGACAAACCTACCACCATTTCCAGGCTGGCATTGGCTGGTGCTGGTATTAACCCAGCCATGTGTGAGAAGCTCATTGTCCAGGGAGCACGTCAAGTGAATCTCTATGGGCTTGCTTGTAGCCTGCTCATTCAGAGACAACACATTTATTTACAAGTCCCTCCATGGCTGTATCCCTCATTATATCTTTATAATTCCTTCCAAGCCTACAGTCCTCCATAAATATGAGTGAGAGTATGAGTGCTCCTTCAGTTTTAGGGTCCAGAGCCTCCCTGACTTTATTTTGCATGCCATTTACTCTCTTTGCAAACCACTACCCCCTATTTCTCAGTCTTTTCACATGTAGAAACAGTTTCTCCCTATCTACTCAGTTCAAGTCACTCAGAATTTTCAAAACTATCAAATCTCCAGACTTCTTCTTTCCAAGGAAAACATCTCAACTTCTCCAACAATTGATGCTTCATATCTCAACATCACTTTCTTGTAAACCCCTTCTGCATTCTGTCCAATGTGTTCATATTCTTTCTAACATGTGGCACCAGAACTGCACACAATCTAATGAGCATCTTACATAGGTTCAGCACAATGCTCTTGTACTCCATGCCTCTCTCACTGAAATCAAAATTATTCTATTATTTCTTTACAGTTCTCTTGATGAGAGGTATAGTTAGTAAGTTTGCAGATGACAACAAAATTGGAGGTGTAGTGGACAACGAAGAGTACAACAGGATCTTGATCAGGTGGGCAAATGGGCAGAGGAGTGGCAGATGCAGTTAAATTTAGATAAATGTGAGGTGCTGCATTTTGGAAAGGCAAATTAGGGCAGGACTTATACATTTAATCGTAAGGTTCTGGGGAATGTTGCTGAACAAAGAGTACAGGTTCATAGTTCCTTGAAAGTGGAGTTGCAGATAGACAGATATAGTGAAGAACGCATTTGGTCAGTGTATTGAGAATACGAGTTGGGAGGTTGTGGCTGTACAGAACATTGGTCAGGCCACTTTGGAATACTCTGTTCAGTTCTGGTGTCCCTGCTAGAGGAAGGATGTTGTGAAACTTGAAAGGGTTCAGAAAAGAGTTACAAGGATGTTGCCAGGGTTGGAGGGTTTTGAGGTTCAGGGAGAAATGGAATAGCTGGGGAATAACAAGGTCTTTTCCTCAGGTTAGGAGTCCAAAACTAGAGGGCATAGGTTTCAGATGAGCGGGGAAAGATTTAAAAGGGACCTAAGGGGCAACTTTTTCATGCAAAGGGTGGTATGTGTATGGAATGAGCTGCCGGAGGAAGTGGTGGAGGCTGGTACAATTACAACATTTAAAAGGCATCTGGATGGGTACATGAATAGGTATTGTTGAGAGGGAAATGGGCCGGATGCTGGTAAATGGAACTGGATTAATTTAGGATACCTGGTTGGCATGGGTGGGTTGGACCGAAGGGTCTGTTTCCATGCTGTACACCTCTGTGACTGTATGTCCTGTCCTGGTGCTTTCAATGATGCCCAGCTCTCTCTGCTCCTGCGCGACCTTTGGAATAGTACCCTTTGTTTTATTCTGTTTCTCCAGGTTTGTTTTGGTACCAAAATGTATCACCTCACATTTCTTTGCGTTGAACTTCATCTGTTACGTCTCTGCCCATTCCACCAACTTGTCTGTGTTTTTCAGTAGTTCAGCATTGTCTTAATCACACATTATAGCTCTCCCAACTTTTGTGTCAGTCACATAATTTGAGGTTGTCCTGACACACCAAGTTCTAATCGGTTACACAGACCGGGTGATGTGAATCTTCCCCCGTCTACTTCAGAGTCCTGGCTGAGTGAGAATCAGAAATGCTTTCTTCATTCAGAATCACAGGAATCTTTCCTTGACATTAAATACTTCCTTTCTTTTAGTACGTAAGCCAAGTTAAATCACACAGTGTGTAATCGACGGTTTTAATTTCAGGTTAACCCTTCCCTTGCCTGATTTTCTAAAGAAAGAGGGTGGCTTATTTGAATAACATTCTTTATGAACTCAGCATATCCCAAAGCCCTCCATAACTAATTACATGAATTTGACGTGAGGCCTCTGTTTATTGTAACTCAGCAAGTTCCCACTGATTGTATTAGTGAGAAGTTATTTATACTTTTGAGGTTAAGGATTCAAAGCTGAAGGGCCGAAGATGATTAGGTACCTTGAGTACTTATAGGGAAAGACCGCTAGGACACTGGTTGTAACTTCGAGAGAATATGCATGTAAAGCTGGATTCTGCAAATAAAGTTAGTGTTAAGTGAAAAGATAGGTTTCCTAGTTTACCATCTAGCTTCTGAAGGGATTAACTGATGATTGATAAATAGCTGTGAAGCTGCATGTTGTTCTTCAAAACAGTGAAGATTTGTTTGCATCCACCCGTTCCCCCATCTCGCCAGTGTACATTGAGGACAGCTGATACCTTGGTTAAACATCTCACCTGAAAGTTGGTGCCTGCAGCAGTGCAGAATTCCATCAACACTACCCCGTCAGCAAGGCAATGTGTTTAGATATCTGGAGTGGGACATGAATCCACAACCTCCAGAGATCGGTGCGCTATCCTCTTAAACCTTGCCCCAGAATATCGTCGGACATGTTGTCAAATTCACTTTGTAAGATATGCAAATCTTGCATGTGCACCTGTTGTATCACCACCTGTACTGAGCCAGACCTGTTCCCAAGATAAATGTACCGGACAGCAGCCCAGTATTTGCAAATAGCAACTCAGTACAAGTTACCTTTGTAAGGTAGACTTGAAAAGTGTGGCACGGATAAAGCACAGCAGGTCAGGCAGCATCCGAGGAGCAGGAGAGTTGACGTTTCAGGCATAAGCCATTCCTGACGAAGACTTTATGCCTAAAAAGCCAACTCTCCCACTCCTCAGATACTGCCTGACCTGCTGTGCTTTTCCAGCACCACGCTTTTTGACTCTGATTCTGCAGTCCTTACTTTCTCCTTTTGTAAGGTAGATGTTGCATGGAGATCGCAGATGTAGGTCTGTCTCCTTCCTTGATGTGCTACCTTTCCCCAGCCAAATCCTTGTCATAATCAGACGTGGTGGAGCTTAATGCAATCTCCAACATCAACCCTTAAAGAACCATTACCGTATCCAGGAAATACTGTGTTGCTGTGAAATATGTTGGGACATCTCCGTATAAATTATTTTGTTTATTCTATAAGGGACATGGATATATAGCAATGATACCAGGAAAGGAAACCATTAGGATAATTTGGTGGCAGGGAATGAACTATATTACTGCTCATTGAGAGTCCTGAAATAAGTGTCCAGGGTGTTTGGTGGAGATAATACAGATACCACCAACACACAGCTTTGTCTTCGGGGAGGAAGACAGTTAATGACCCACTTAGCTCGACCTGCAGCTACAGTTAAACTCTGCTCACAACTGAGCTTGGGAAATAAGATTTCTTTCAGCTCCTGAATGTCACTCAGACCATCCACCACCAACTGTTGATGAAAACATACCTCTGTCCCATCTGTATGAGGAGCTGAGGTTGCCAAATGAGGACAGCATTAGGTTCAGTCCTGATAGTGAAGATTGTAAAATCATCAGTTTCTGACTCGGGCCAGTATCACTGTTTCCATGAGGTAGGTGTGCTGAGGTGTATTAGACTCAACTGTTTGCTGTGGTTTACTGAGCTCCTTTTGGTAGTTCCCTGTCTTCTGGTGCCCATTAGTTTGGAGATATTAAGACTTTTAGACTCAAAGTATTGGCTGCAGTGAATTCCTTGCAGCTCTCCATGTGACTGGTGGACTGACACATTGCTACTTGGCTGCAGTCCAACAGTGAACGAGGCACCTTAGGATTTATATTTACGTAATTACTAGTTCCTAGCTTTATGTAAGTAATATCACTATCCTCTATCTTCAGAAGCTACTAATCCTTTTCCTTCAGTGAAGTTTTAGTCCTTAACCCTCTTGTCTGGACTAATCATGATTAAACCTTGAAACATAGAATATAGGAGTAGGCCATTTGGCCCTTCAAGCCTGCTCCGCCATTCCGTATGTTCATGGGCTGATCATCCAACTTAGTACCCTGTTCTTGGTTTCTCCTCATACCCTTGATCCTTTAGTTCTAAGAATTTTAAAACTTGTACAATGAAACTGATTTTCGTCATTAAACAGGTCTCTTATAGTTTTTTGTTTCAAAAATCATCATTCATAGTAATCAGTTAATTAACAAATGTATTAATAAATTAATAATGATGGTATCTCGGGAGTAGGCAATTCTTCAGAGCTCTAGCTGACTGGACAGTGGGTAATCAAGGGCGTTGAGGACTGCCTTTGGGAGGTCAAAGGTTGGGGAAGCAATAAAATGAGGGAAAACAATGGACAAGTATGTATCCTTTAACTAAAAGAATGTAGTTTAACCTCGGTGCAATGCTGATCTGATTTCTAAGCATTCCATCTTTGGTGTTATCTCCAGATATCGCAGTGGTGGAGATGTCTGACCCTTACTGTCAACCTTCACTCTTTTATCATCTTGGGGTACGGGAGAGTTTCAGCATGACGAACAACGTGGTCCTTTGCTGTGACAGCAACCTTACATCACTGCAGTCACTACAGGTGAGAGCGGCCTTCCACCTCAAACCACTCGTGCTGCAATCGCTGCTGTATTTTATCAGTGTGCTTTAGATGTGTGCTGAACTCATAGATTGGGGGCTGAGGGACAACTGGCGAAAGGATGTGTCAGATACTCTTTGTTAGGTCATCTCAACAACTGTCCACTTGTGCCTTGAGGACAAGGGGAACTGGAAACAGCAGGAACAATGAGCCCTGGTGGAAAAGAAGGTGGAAAATCCAGCCATTTACTTGGGATCGGATTCCTCCTTGCTTTCTTGGTTTCTATAGCAGGTTAGGTTAGAAAGGACCATGCGAAACATATTTGAAGCTCTGCTGTCTGGTTCTCAGTGTAGTTGAATGATGAGCATTGGACATAGGCAATGTGGTGTCTGAAATTCTTTTATCTGTCATGGGCCAATCCACACTTAGGTTCAGTTTGTATTGTGTGTGGTTATGGCACAACCATTCTCCCTCTTGAAAGGCTGACTGTTTATTTGTCGGTGGAAGACTGCTTCTCCTGTACCATACTTCTCAATAGCATCATCAGCTCCTGGCTTGTGCTCAGATCCCTGTGTGAATCCTTCCAAGTTAACGATCACACAACACCAGGTTATAGTCCAACAGGTTTATTTGGAATCACTAGCTTTCGAAGTGCTGCTTCTTCTTCAGGTGGTGTGGAACAGAATAATAAGACACAGACTTTATAACAACAGGAATGCAATTAGATTACTTACAGTGTGGAAACAGGCCCTTCGGCCCAACAAGTCCACACCGCCCCGCCGAAGCGCAACCCACCCATACCCCTACATTTACCCCTTACCTAACACTACGGGCAATTTAGCATGGCCAATTCACCTGACCTGCACATCTTTGGACTGTGGGAGGAAACTGGAGCACCAGGAGGAAACCCATGCAGACACGGGGAGAATGTGCAAACTCCACACAGACAGTCACCTGAGTCGGGAATTGAACCTGGGTCTCTGGCGCTGTGAGGCAACAGTGCCACTGTGCCGCCGCAATGTTATGGAATGTAATATTAAACAAATTTAGCTTATGTCTTCCATCTTTTAGAATGACCATGTTAGTTTCGGTTCCTTCATATGTAAAATTACACTCTCAGGATAGCTTTTAACAGTAGGTGTCATCTCAGCTCAGGTTTTAAAGGCCATTAAAGGTGTGAAGTTAAAGTCTGCTTGTGTCCCAATGTTAGGTCAGACTGATGTTATTTCTAAAGTGGCAGTTACAGAACCTTACATGAAAAAAACTGCATAAATCCATGTAAGATTCTGTAACTCTGACTTTAGAAAGCTAGTGATTCCAGAAAGCCCTGTTGGACTATAACCAGGTATTGTGTGATTTTTAACTTTGTCCACCCAGTCCAACACTGGAACTTCCAAATCATGTATCCTTCCAGGTCACTTTCAGTCCAGTCCACCTCATGGCTCAAAGTCTAGCCAATTCAAAGTGTGTGTGTGTGTGTGTGTGTGTGTGTGTGTGTGTGTGTGGTGTGTACGTACCATGGTGCATTATCCCTCACACAATCTCAGCTGGCCCATTCACTGTCCTCCAGTGACCTCCCCAATGTTGTGCTCTTCAATGGACTTGCCCTCATCAACTTTCAGAGCTGAAAATGTGTTGCTGGAAAAGCGCAGCAGGTCAGGCAGCATCCAAGGAACAGGAGAATCGACGTTTCGGGCATAAGCTCTTCTTCAGGAATGAGGAAAGTGTGTCCAGCAGGCTAAGATAAAAGGTAGGGAGGAGGGACTTGGGGGAGGGGCATTGGAAATGCGATAGGTGGAAGGAGGTCAAGGTGAGGGTGATAGGCCGGAGTGGGGGTGGGGGCGGAGAGGTCAGGAAGAAGATTGCAGGTTAGGAAGGCGGTGCTGAGTTCAAGGGATTTGACTGAGACAAGGTGGGGGGGAGGGGAAATGAGGAAACTGGAGAAATCTGAGTTCATCCCTTGTGGTTGGAGGGTTTCTAGGCGGAAGATGAGGCGCTTTTCCTCCAACTGTCGTATTGCTATGGTCTGGCGATGGAGGAGTCCAAGGACCTGCATGTCGTTGGTGGAGTGGGAGGGGGAGTTGAAGTGTTGGGCTACGGGGTGGTTGGGTTGGTTGGTCCGGGTGTCCCAGAGGTGTTCTCTGAAACGTTCCACAAGTAGGCGGCCTGTCTCCTCAATATAGAGGAGGCCACATTGGGTGCAGCGGATGCAATAAATGATGTGTGTGGAGGTGCAGGTGAATTTGTGGCATATATGGAAGGATCCCTTGGGGCCTTGGAGGGAAGTAAGGGGGGAGGTGTGGGCGCAAGTTTTGCATTTCTTGCAGTTGCAGGGGAAGGTGCCGGGAGTGGAGGTTGGGTTGGTAGGGGGTGTGGACCTGACGAGGGAGTCATGGAGGGAGTGGTCTTTTCGGAATGCTGATAGGGGAGGGAAGGGAAATATATCCCTGGTGGTGCGGTCTGTCTGGAGGTGGCAGAAATGACGGCGGATGATACGCTGTATATGGAGGTTGGTGGGGTGGTAGGTGAGGACCAGTGGGGTTCTGTCCAGGTGGCGATTGGAGGGGCGGGGCTCAAGGGCGGAGGAGCGGGAAGTGGAAGAGATGCGGTGGAGGGCATCGTCGACCACGTCTGGGGGAAAGTTGCGGTCCTTGAAGAAGGAGGCCATCTGGGTGGCACGGTTTTGGAACTGGTCCTCCTGGGAGCAGATGCGGCGGAGACGAAGGAATTGGGAATATGGGATGGCGTTTTTACAGGGGGCAGGGTGGGAGGAGGTGTAGTCTAGGTAGCATCAACTTTCAGCCATGCTACAGCCAGTTAACTTCCTACAACGCCTTCTCTCCTGCCCATGTTTCCATTATTCCGACATTCTATCTTTAGTCCCATCCTTTTCTTTATTATTTGTGGGACAATACACACAAATATACAAGCAACAGTAGGCCATTCGGCCCATCAAGCCTAGCCTGCCATTGAGTGAACTTATAGCCATTCTGATGTTAATCTCAACAATATGTTCCAGCATACCCCCAATAATGTTTTAGCTCCTTAATCATGAAGGTTCTAAGAATCTCTGCCTTAAAACTATTCAAAAATGCTGCATCCACTGTCTTTGCGGAAGGGAATTCCAAAGACTCATAACTAACCAGACACGCCAAATTTCCATGGACACGGTAGTCAGCATTGGCACGTTGATCACGACAATGACATCCACTTCTGGAAGTTACACCTGTGCACAGGACTCTGAGACCTACGCAGCTGGTAAGAAAATTAGGGGGATCACTATAGAGAAAACAATGTTTCCTCATGTCTGTCTTAAGTGGTGCCCCTTTACTTTTATTACTCCTAGTTCTAGATTCTCCCACAAGAGGAACCCACACTTCCCACATCTACCTGACCAAGACCCCTCTGGATCTTGTAGGCTTGAACTCAGTCACCTCTGACTCTTCTAAACTCCAGAGGATATGGGCCTAAACTGTCCAACCCTTCCCCGTAAGGCAGTCTGCTCGTTCCAAATACTAGTCTCGTAAACAAACAGAAATTGCTGGAGAAACTCAGCAGGCAGCATTTGTTGAGAGAAAGCAGGGTTAACGTTTCAAGTCCAATGAACCCTTCAACAGATCTACCCGAATCTGCCTGATTACAGGAAACTTATCCAAGGGCTCTGTTATAATGTTTATTAAACTTCTCTGAACTGCTTGCAATGAGAGTTAACATTAAGTATGGTGGGCAGTACTGCACGCAGTACTCCATATGAGGTCTCACCAATGCCCTGTATAACTAAACCATAACCTCCCTGCTTATACTCAATTCCTCTCACAATATAACATAACATTCTATTAGCCTTCCTGATGACTGGCAGCACCTACATACTAATCTTATGCAGTTCATACACCAGGACACCCAGATCTTTCTGCATCTCAGGCTTGTGTAAGCTCTCACCATTTAGATTATACGCTTTTTATTTTTTTCTGTCAAAATTCTATCATTTTTATATTTTCTCACATTGTATTCTATTTGTTAATTAATGATTGAGAAGGAGAACAAAACTGTATTGACCTGACCTCCAAGGAGAACTCTCCCAGCTGTTCCCTTTGAATAGTGGAATCTTAATGTCTTCCTCAGTAATGTATTGGTTTGTCAGCTATGTTTGTGTTCTCAAGTCTGTGGTGTGGATATGACCTTCTGCGGAAGGCAAGAATGCTTCTTGCTGAAGCACAGCTACTTGTACACTGAAGATGCCAACTGTCTCTTCTTCATCCTGGGCTGCGTGAGTAATGCTACTCTTTTAAAAAAAAATCAATGTGGGTCTGTCCTCCCCCCTTTCTTGGCATCTTACCCACGCTGAGGAGACTGCTTCCATCATCATCAGTGTTACTCTAACGTTTCTTCCCTGCGCTGGGCTAAGTCATGGATCTCCGTGACTCAGTGCCATAGTAAACATACTTCTAAAATTTTCAGGAAGTGTAGAATATGTAACTGGCATTTTGTGGTCAAGCTGTCTGTGGATGTTGATAAAAGTTAATGTTCAGCCCAGTATGTAAGCCTTGACTCAATGAAAAAAAACACCCTGCTCTGATTCAGAAAATATGGGTTCATACCCCACCACATAATGTAGAAGGACACACCAGTGCTATAGAGGTTTTTTGTCTGTCTGTCTCTCTCATCAGCTCTCTTGGAGAGACATGAAGTGCAGGGAAACTGTGTCTGATATACTGACCAATATGTATTTCTCAAATATTGCCATTGAGTCGTGAGGATGTACAGCATGTAAACAGACTCTTCGGTCCAATTCGTCCATGCCGATCAGATATCCGAAACTAATTTAGTCCCATTTGGCAGCACTTGGCCCACATCCATCTAAACCCTTCCTAATCATATACCCATCCAGATGCCTTTTAAATATTGGAATTGTACCAGCCTCCACCACTTTCTCCGGCAGCTCATTCCATACACATACCACCCTTTCCATGAAAAGTTGTCCCTTAGGACCCTTTTATATCTTTCTCTTCCCACCCTAAACCTATGCCCTCCAGTTCCCACCCCAGGGAAAAGATCTTGCCTATTTATCCTATCCATGCCCTTCATGATTTTAAGAACCTGTACCATGTCACCCCTCAGCCTCCGACGCTTCAGGGAAAACAGCCCCGGCCTATTCAACCTCTCCCTACAGCTCAAATCCTCCAACCCTGCCAACATCGTTGTAAATCTTTTCTGAACCCTTTCAAGTTATACAACATCTTTCAATAGCAGGGAGAATAGAACTGCACACAATATTCCAAGAGTGGCCTAATCAATGTTCTGTACAGCTGCAACATGATCTCCTAACTCCTATAATCAGTGCACTGACCAATAAAGGCAAGTATACCAAACTCCTTCTTCACAATTCTATCTCCTTGTGAACTATGAACCTACACTCCAAGGTCTCTTTGTTCTGCAATACTCCCCAGGACCTTCCCATTAAGTGTATAAGTCCTGTCCTGATTAATCTTTCTAAAATGCAGCACCTCACATTTATCTAATCTAACCTCCATCTGCCACTCCTTGGCCCATTGACCCATCTGATCAAGATCCCATTGTACTCTGAGGTAACCTTTTCCACTCTCCTCTACACCTCCAATTTTGGTGTCATCTGCAAATTTACTAACTTTGTTCACATCCACATCGTTTATATAAATGTCGAAAAACAGTGGACTCAGCACCGATCCTGGTCACGTGTCTTCAGTCTGAAAAACAACCCTCCACCACCACCCTCTGTCTTCTACCTTTGAGCCGGTTCTGTTTCCAAATGGCTAGTTCTCCCTGTGTTCCATGAGATCTAACCTTGCTAACTAGTCTACCATGAGGACTCTTGTTGAATGCCTGACTGAAGTCCATATAGAGCACGTCCACCGCTCTGACCTCATCAGTCCTCTTTGTTACTTCTTCAAAAAACTCAATCATAGAGACATGATTTCCCACACACAAAGCCATTTTGACTATCCATGCCATTCCAAATACATGCAAATTCTATCCCTCAGAATTCCCTCCAACAACTTACCCACCACCGATGTTACCAGTCTATAGTTCCCTGGCTTGTCCTTTCTTAATCAGTGGCACCAAGTTAGCCATCCTCCAGTCTTGCAGCACCTCACCCCCGTGACTATCGATGATGGGAATATCTCAGCAAGGGACCCTGCAATCACTTGATTAGCTTTGCACAGAGTTCTAGGGTACACCTGATCAGGTCCTGGGGATTTATAGCTGGAAAAGCACAGCAGGTCAGGCAGCATCCAAGGAGAAGGAGAATCGACGTTTTGGGATATGGAAGAAGGGCTTATGCCCGAAACGTCGATTCTCCTTCTCCTTGGATGCTGCCTGACCTGCTGCAGTTTTCCAGCAACACATTTTTAAGCTCTGATCTCCAGCATCTGCAGTCCTCACTTTCTCCTGGGGATTTATCCACTTTTAAGACATCCAGCACTTCCTCCTCTGTAATATGGACATTTTCAAGATGTCACCATCTATTTCCCCACATTCTATGTCTTCCATGTCCTTTTCCACGGTAAACACTGATGTAAAATACTTGTTCAGTATCTCACCCATCTCCTGCAGCTCCACACATAGGCTGCCTTGCTGATCTTTGAGGGGTCCTATTCTCTCCCTATATACCCTTTTGTCCTTAATGTACTTAAGGAGAATCCAAAGGATTTTTATAACTGTATTTGCCAAAGCTACCTCATGCCCCCTTTTTGCCCTCCTGACTTCCTTCTTTAAGTATACTCCTGCTGCCTTTATATCCATCCTTCTTTTTCTTAACCAAAACCTCAATTTCTTTAGTCATTCAGCTTTCCCTATACTTATCAGCCTTTCCTTTCAACCTAACAGGAACATACTGTCTCTAGACTCTCGTTATCTCATTTTTGAAGGCTTCCCATTTTCCCGTGGTTCCTTTACATCTGCCCCAAATCACCTTTTGAAAGTTCTTGCCTAATACCATCAAAATTAGCCTTCCTCCAATTTAGAACTTTAACTTTTAGATCCTGTCAATCCTTTTCCATCACTATTGTAAAACTAATAGTATGGGGGATTCAAGATGGCGGCAGTCTGAACAATCTGCTGTGTTGGACACCAGACAAGGTGACAGATCAAAGTTTGGGAGAATTTTTGTAGCTCGGGTGCTCGTTGTTGTGGTTCTGTTCGCCGAGCTGGGAATTTGTCTTGAAAACATTTCGTCCCCTGTCTAGGTGACATCCTCAGTGCTTGGGAGCCTCCTGTGAAGCACTTCTGTGCTGTTTCCTCCGGCATTTATAGTGGCTTGTCTCTGCCGCTTCCGGTTGTCAGTTCGAGCTGTCCGCTGTAGTGGCCAGTATATTGGCAGTAATGCAAAGGTTAGAACAAACAGTCTTACCACAAATTCAATCCAAACTCTGGGTCAGATATGTGGATGATACCTTTGTAATAATAAAAAAAAATAGAGAACACACACCAGGTCATCAACGCCACACTCACAGGAATCCGATTCACTAGAGAGGAAGAAAAGGACAACCAACTCCCATTCCTAGACGTGATGGTACAGAGAACACCGAACGGAGAATTCACCACAAAGGTTTACAGGAAAGGCACACACACAGACCAAGTCCTAAACTATGAAAGCAACCACCCCAACACACACAAACGAAGTTGTATCAGGACACTATTCAAAAGGGCCACAACACACTGCAGCACACCAGAACTACAAAAAGAGGAAGAGGAACACCTAACTTATCTCTCCACCCTTCAGGCTCTCTGCCTGGATTCCTGATGAAGGGCTTTTGCCCGAAACGTCGATTTTACCGCTCCTCGGATGCTGCCTGAACTGCTGTGCTTTTCCAGCACCACTCTAATCTGGACTCTGGTTTCCAGCATCTGCAGTCATTGCTTTTACCTTATTAAGGTTCAAGGATAATTTCTTTTTCATGAGCTTTCTGGGGTCATAAGTAAGAAAAGGAACATCTTTGATGATGTAACGAAAAAGTTAAGAGATTTAAACATTCAGTATTCTCTGAGGTACTCGGCAGTGCTACGTTTCAATTATGGGGGAGCTGTCTACAGCTTCAACAGGGTGGAAAAAGTAAAAGAATGTTTGAACTTGCTGAAATGATAGACTTTAGCCAAGGGGAAAGGAGGAAACCATGTGGACAATGGCATAAAATACGTTTTTTTTTAATCTTCCCTCTCTTTGTTCTTTTCCCTTTTGGGGTCTCCAGCATTATAGGCTTGGTGTAAAGTCCGGTATGTTTTATATTGTATCTGTTTGGTGGTTATTACTTATTCTATTCTGTTTTGCGCGGTGAGGGGTGGTTACTCCTTTGGTGTAAAGATGTGTGGGGTTGGGATGTGGAGGGGGAGGGGGAGGGGAGGGCCTCCATTGTTAACATGTAGGAGTGTAAATAATAGGCTTTTTTCCCATTGCTTGGGTTTGGAGTGTGGTCTTAACTGGAAGGTGCTAGGATGGCTGGGAGTGAATGGCCCCTATGGACAAAGGGGAGAGATCTCTGGAGATTTTTGTTTTTTGTGTTTATTTGTTTAAGTTAGGAATAGAAGTTAATTTTTTAGTTTTAGTAGTTTTGGTAGTATTTGTAGGAGTAGTCTTTAGATTTGATAAAGTCTGTTTTTTCTCCACACTGAATGGGCTCCTTCCTCTCGGGGGACTGCGGGCTGTGATGTGTGGTCATGGCTAGTGATCTGTTCAGGTGGTGCACCTGGAACATAAAGGGGAGCCATTCCCCCATTAAAAGGATAAAGGTGCTCTCAAATCTTAGGAAGGAAAAGGTTGACATCGCTCTATTGCAAGAGACACATCTGACTGATGGGGAACATTTGGAGTTACAGCAGGTGGGATATGATAGGGTATTCTTCTCCTCCTTTAACTCCAAAAGCAGAGGAATGGCATACCTGGTATGAAGGAACCTCCCATTTCAGGTGACAGATCAAACCAAGGATGGGTATGAATGGTTTGTCATTCTCAAGGCTCTGGTGCACGGAGAAGAGTATGGCATCCTGAATGTTTACTGTTCCTGGGCACATCCTCTCAAGTTTTTATTTGATGCAGTCTCTAAATTAATGGCTCTTGGGGTGCCCCATACGATTATAGGAGGAGACTTAAATTGTCTCATGGACCCTGGGGTAGACAGGATGCCAGGGCTGTCAGGTACACCTCCGCAGGCAGGACAGTTAGTGGACTTGTGTGAGGAGCTGGGGCTAGTGGATGTCTGGAGGTGCCTCCACCTGCATGGGAGGGACTTTACCTTCTATTCCAACCCATAAAGTGGCACACAAGAATCGACATGTTCATTGGTCCATCAGTTTGTTTGGACTTGGTGTTGGCCTGCAGGATTGTGAGCATAACTATTTCGGACCATGTGGCAGTTTATTTAGATGTTAAGACAAAAGGTAGGGGAGTAGGCACTTGACATCGGTGCATGGATCCATTTCTGTTGAAGGATGACAACTTTGTACAATGTATTACAAGGGAATTCAGGGCTTTTTGGGATATCAGTCAGGGTGCGTCCAGTAATCCGTCAATGCTCCAGGAGACCACCAAAGCGTTCTTAACGGGTATGATTATTTCACGCTCGACAATGAGAAGGAGGCAGAGAGGAGAGCAGCAATTGATGCTCACGGCCTGGCTGAAGGCAACTGAATCGTCATATTACACCATACCATCGTGGTCAAATTGTAACAGGTCACGGTTCTCCGGGCTGCTCAGGACTCAGCGCTCACACACGCGGCGAAGAGAGGGGTCTCCTTTGCAAAGCAAAGGTGGTTTGAATATGGGGATAGGCCAGGCAATTGGCTTATTTGGCTAGGAGGAAAAGTGCTCTGCAATCCATTGCGTCTATCAAGGAGAGAACTGGTAATGTCACTCGTGAACTGAGGAAGATCAATGCCAGATTCCGGGAGTTCTATGCAGAGCTATACCAGTCGGAAGGCTGTGGGGATGGAGAAGTGAGAATGGAATCCTTTATTGAAAAGTTGGACCTCCCTGGAATAAACGCAGGTCAGGCCTCCCTTTTAAATGGACCTCTGACAGTACAGGAGGTGCAAGAGGCAGTAAGGCAGCTCCTAGGGTGGTAAGGTACCCGGTCCAGACGGGTTCCTGACTCAATTTTACAAGGAGTTCATACAGATGTTAGGTGAATCACTGCTGAAGCTGTAGAGTCATTCGTATAGGAGGAGAAAGTGAGGACTGCAGATGCTGGAGATCAGAGCTGAAAATGCGTTGCTGGAAAAGTGCAGCAGGTCAGGCAGCATCCAAGGAGCAGGAGAATCGACGTTTCGGGCATGAGCCCTTCTTCAGGAATGAGGAAAGTGTGTCCAGCAGGCTAAGATAAAAGGTAGGGAGGAGGGACTTGGGGGAGGGGCGTTGGAAATGTGATACGTGGAAGGAGGTCAAGGTGAGGGTGATAGGCTGGAGTGGGGGTGGGGGCGGAGAGGTCAGGAAGAAGATTGCAGGTTAGGAAGGCGGTGCTGAGTTCGAGGGATTTGACTGAGACAAGGCGGGGGTGAGGGGAAATGAGGAAACTGGAGAAATCTGAGTTCATCCCTTGTGGTTGGAGGGTTCCTAGACGGAAGATGAGGCGCTCTTCCTCCAACTGTCGTGTTGCCATTGTCTGGCGATGGAGGAGTCCAAGGACCTCTCAGGACTGCCTTCTGCCCTCTCTTAGGGAGGCTAATATCTCCCTTATTTTAAAGAAAGGGAAAGAGCTGGAGAATTGTGCTTCATACAGACCTATCTCGTTGTTGAATGTGGATTTTAAAATCCCAACAAGGGTGTTGGCTCTGAGGTTGGAGAAGGTGCTGCCCGTTGTTATAAAAGAGGACCAGACGGGTTTTATCAAGGCTGCAGCTCCTCCAACAATATCAGGCGGGTGTTGAATATAGTGCAAATATGTCAGCAGAGAATGATTCCGGGTTTGATGGTCTACCTGGATGCAGAAAAGGCTTTTGATCAAGTGGAATGGTGGTATCTCTTTGCTGTTCTAGATTGTTTTGGTCTGGGAGGGGCCTTTGCCAGGTGGGTGGCAGCGTTTTACAGAGACCCCAAGGCAGTGGTTATCACGAGTGGGGTTAAATGGAGTAATTTTGGTTTGGATGTTTCTGTCACCGCTGCTGTTTACCTTAGTACTTGAACCACTGGTGGAGGCTATCCAAAATGACCCTGAAATCATGGCACCGAAGGTGGGAGTTGGGGAACACAAAATCACTCTCTATGTGGACAATGTCCTTCTGTTTTTGGCTAACCCTGAAAAGTCCATATCCCGGATAATACAAAACAGTAAATTATTCAGCAGCTTTTTGGGACACCGGATAAATTTCACAAAATCGGAAGTCATGCACGTGGGGGATTGGTGGAAGTACTGAAGCTGAAGGACGGAATGGAGTTTCCTTTTGGATGGCCACAGAAAGGTTTTCTCTATCTGGGAATTTTTATTACCCTTTCCTTCCAGCACCTGTACGGAGCAAACTTTGTGCAGCTGTTTGAGCGGATAAAGTAGGACTTGCAGCGATGGGAGGGACTACCCATATCATGGCTAGGCTGTATAGCCTTGATTAAAATGAATGCTCTTCCTCGGTTGTTATATCCTATGAGGACACTCCCATTGTTATTACCCCAACAGATGCTGTGGAGGTTTGCTTGGTACCATGGGCGACACTAATTAAATTTACCAAGTTGCAACCTCTGCAGGTTTTTGGGGGAGGGTGGACCTCCCAGATCTGAAGAGATACCAAATAGGTGCCCTGCTGTCATATGTAGGTGAACGGGTGCGCAGTGACTCAAAGTCGTTATGGCTTGATGTAGAGGCCTGTGAGAGTTCGATTATCATCAATACAGTGAGGATGGAGGATAATGCTACAGGGTGAGGGCAAATTGCTTAAGACTTCACTGTTGTTGGAGAATTGAGCCCAATGGATCAGAGACCACAAACAAGGATCGTAGTGAAATTGACAAGTGGTTTATTACACAAGACGAAAGAGAGGTTAACCAGGCAGACACAGAACAGGTTCTCTACACAGATGGTCAAATGCTCTTCCCTGAACAGAAGTGTAGGCATATTTTTATAGGGGTACAACACAAAGGTGATAATTGTAAAGCAGTTACAGTACAATGGTGAAAATTGTGAAGAGATTAAAACAAGAATAAACAGAATGGAAATTAATCAAGAGTCCAGCAGTAGCAATTCATTTGTAATTGACACAGGAGATTCCAGCCATCTCCGTGAGTGGGTGAGAATGTCTTCTGGAGAATTCTTCATTGTATTTCCCATCCGCGTGAATATGTGTAAATGTTCCTTCTCCTGGTGTCCAGGTGTGTCCATTGTGTTCCTCCTGGGAGCGAAGTCTTCTGGGGCCTCTCGGTCTGCCTCCTTGTCTATGCAGTCTCAGTTACAATGGGAAAGGAGCCTGCCCTGAGGGTGTTGGGACTGCAGTGCTAATCTGGGCTGGGAGCTGATTGTGAAAATCAGGGAGTGTATTCTCTGGTCTCGGAAGGGATTTGGTCATGTCCGGTTTTTATGTTGGCCTGTTTGGTCAAGGCTGGAGCACTCTGGGTAGTTGGTGTATATGTTGGCAGGCTTAATTTCTGTGTTTTGCTGGCCAACTTCAGAGTTTTTTTATGTTGCCATGCTGTGGGTGAGCAGGGTGGTAGGTCTTTTCCCACACCGTTCACCCTGTTAGTGAGAGCCCCAGGATTTAGACCGGGGTCAATGGACTCTGGCTTCAGAGCATGGGAGGGTAAAGGAATCTCCGGTCTGGGAGATTTATTTGAAGGAGAGGTGTTGATGTCTTTCGGCCAATTAGGTCAGAAATATGGAATCCAGATTAGGGACCTTTTCTGATATTTCCAGGTCAGGGATTATATACAGAAGAAGACCATGTTCTTGAGCCAGCCCTACAACTCTGGTATAGAACAAAGAGATGTGGGGGCACTCTGTCGGTTAGCACCATATAACATCTGCAGGGAGGAACTGACTTGGGGAACATGGATAGATTGCATGAGATTTGGAGTTAGAGGAAGGAATCTCATGGGAAACATGGAGGATATATGGGGGAATGTAAAGAAAATTTCAATATGCAATAAGGCACAAGCGATGCAATTGAAGATCCTCCACAGGGCCCATATGGTGCCAGAGGTTAGCAAAGTTGAAAAAAGGATCTTCCCTGAAATGTTCAAAATGTAAAAACAGTACTGGCACCCTTACACATTGCTTTTGGTCCTGCTACAAGATCTGCAGGTATTGGAGGGCCATAGTGAATAAACTGAAGAGGATCCTGGGAATGGAAGTTGGGGAGGATCCGGTGTCCCTCTTTTTGGGACGAGCGAATCTTCCCCCTTTGGGTGAGCATGGGAAGAGGTTATTCAATATTCTTACGCACTGTACGAGGAAGAACATCCTAATGAATTGGATATCAGAAAAGCCTCCAGGTCTTGCAGGGTGGCACAGACATGTGTGGAGCACGTCCTTCAAGATTACCTGACAAGTATGTGCGCCATGGAATGGAGCAATTTTATAAGTCATGGAGGCCCTTCTAGGAAAATCTTCTAGGAGAAAGTGAAGACTGCAGATGCTGGAGATCAGAGCTGAAAATGTGTTGCTGGAAAAGCGCAGCAGGTCAGGCAGCATCCAAGGAGCAGGAGAATCAATGTTTCGGGCATGAGCCCTTCTTCAGGAATGAAGGTCAAGTTTTGCACCTTCTCTAGTAGGTACATCCACATACCAAATCAGAAAATGTTGTTGTACACACTGAACAAATTCCTCTCCATCTAGACCCTTAACACTATGGCAGTCCCAGTCTATGTTTGGAAAGTTAAAATCCTCTATCATAATCACCCAATTATTCTTACAGATAACTGAGATTTCCTTACAAGTTTGTTTCACAATTTCCCTCTGACTATTGGAGGAGGGGGGGGGTGTTGGTGTTGGTGTTGGTGTTGGTGGTCTATGGTATAATCCTATTGAGGTGATCACCCCTTTCTTATTTCTCAATTCTACCCAAATATTGTCCCTGGAAGTATTCCCAGGAATATCCTCCCTACGTACAGCCGCAATGTTATCCCTTATCAAAAACGCCACTCCCCTCCTCTCTCGCTCCCCCAACCCTGCCCCCCCACCCCCTTCTATTCTTCCTGTAGTATTTGTATCTGGAACATGAAGCAGTCAGTCCTGTCCATTCCTGAGCCACGTCTCTGTAATTGCTATGATATCCCAGTCCCATGTTCCTAACCATGCCCTGAGTTCTCTTGCCTTCCCTGGAAGGCTTCTTGCATTGAAATAAGTGCAGTTTAATTTATCAGTCCTATCTCATCCTCTGCTTTGCTCCTGCCTGTCAATATATCACATTTATTTGGCCATTATTCTGTTGGTGTTTTGTAGGACTTTGTTATACACATAGTAACTGCTTCATCTCCTATGTTATTGTCATAATGACAGAGGAATCCAAGGTGTTTACCCTTGAACTTTTAATTGTAACGTGTTCTTAAAGGAGGTACAGCTAAAATAAATGATTGCCGATGTAAATTCAGTAAGTGGAGAGAGAAATCCTGGAATGTCACATCTGACAAGAATCTTCAGAGGGATGGACTTAAAAAGGGAGAATTGCATCACAGGTTGAACTGTGAACTCCTGGAATCTATCTCAGAGTGTGAACCCGATTGGTGAAAAGATAGTGGTCTGGCCAAGAGATTTGGTTGAACCTTCCCCTCTCAAGGACAGGCAAGAACGTGGTTAGGAACCAATTGAATCCTGGTCTGGGTGTGCTGGTGAGTTTAGGTGTTTATGTATACTATTTGGCTGTGGTATGCGTATGTAATAGCTTAGATTGGAGCATTGGTGTGCTGTGACAGTCACAGTTGAAGAACCATCTGCTGGATACCCCTGCATTGCACGTAAATTAACTTCTCACTCTAAGTGCTAGAAGCCAGCAAACCAGTTAAAAGGAAGCAGGAGAAAAGGAGGTTTTTCTTGCTCTGAGTGTTGCCTACCAATCACTGTCAAAAGGAAACAGAACAGAAGGATTTCAGCTAACCTAAAAAGCCATGAATATTGAAATCAACTGTTCAACTATCAAAGTTCCACTTTCTACTCCTGACAAACCACCCATAGACACCGGTCCTTGTGTTTTTTTTGGACTTGTCTCTCATTTCCAATCTGTGTATATGTTGTGTATTTTTTCTTCTTCTTGTGTTTTAGTAACCAATCGACTCACTTTTTCATTAGTTTAAAAATGCCTGGTTAAATTGATTTATTTTAAAAGATAAGCTCATTCAGTGTGGGAGAAAGACATTCAAAAATGTTTCAAAAATATTCTGGCCTGTCGAGAAGGTGTACAAATGAAGAAAGAGGTGCTTTCCAGTAGTTTTACTATTTGGGTTATCTGACCGGAACTGTAGTAACTTGAGAACCTCATCCAGAGTTTGGTCATAATAAATTCTCATTCTACACACATTCGAAAACAGAGACAAATCCAAAAAGACCAAGGATCAGTGTCTATGGGTGGTTTGTCAAGAGTAGACAGTAGAAGATTGATAGTTGAACAGCTGATTTCAATATTCTTAGCTTTTTAAATTATCCATCTATCCTTTACAGGATGTAGGTGCTGCTGGCTGGGCCTGCATTTATTGCCCCTCCCTAATTGTCCTTGAGAAGGTTGTGTTGAGCTGCTGTCTTATACCACTGCAACTCACATTATCCAGGTGCTCTTTCACCTAGTGTGTAACAACGCTGTTAGGAAGAGAGTTGCAGAATTTTGACCCAGTGATTATGAAGGAATAATAATATTCTTCCAAATCAGGCTGATGTGACTTGCAGTTGCTGGTGTCCCCATGAACGTGCTTCCCCTGTCCTTCTAGATGCTAGAGGTCTCAAGTTTGGAAGGTGCATCTTAAGGAACCTTGACGAGTTGTTTCAGTGCATTTGTAGATAGTACACACTGCTGCTACTGTGTTAGTGGTAGAAGGAGAGGACTTTAAAGGTGGTGGATGGAGGCATCAGGAAAGCAGACTGCTTTGTTCTGCATATTGTCAAGCTTCTTGCGTGTTGTTGGGGCTGCATTGATTGAAATAACTGGAGAATATTCTATCAAAGTCCTGAATTGTGTCTCGTAAATGGTGTACAAACATTGGGCAGACTGGAGGTGAGTTACTCACTACAGGATTCCTAGACTCTGTCCTGCTCTGGTAGCTATTGGTCGTGAAGCACTTTGGGACCTCGTGAAGGGCACTACATAAATGCAAGTCTATATAGAGGATTTTCAGCTCAGAATTGGATGGATACATGTAGTGTGATGATCTCAACAGTATGTTTACTCCCTATTAATGAAGTTTCCAAGATGATGAAGACATTTCTTAGAATGAACCTCCCTTCAGTTGGAGATGGGGTCCATACAATATGTTTCTGTCTTGATAATATCCCAAACAAGAGTAAATAGGCCATGACATTTCCTACGTTGCAACAGTGAATACTCTTTAAGAAGTACTTGATTGGCAGCAAATATTTGGGTATCAGTTAAAGGTGCAATATAAATGTATGTCTTTTTAAAAATTAATATATGTCATTCAGCTGTTACTTTACTCATGTCGTATGAGCAATAGTAGATCACTGGAATGACAAACACTAGAATCACTTTAGAATTGATATATTATTGGTGTGTAGTTGGTAATATCCTGGCTGCTGGGTTTTTGTATGTTAGAGTTCTGTTCTCTGGGGACTTGGCTCTGAACCATATGGTGGGTTTTTGCTATTGGTAAGCTGACTGAGACACCTCATCTTTCAGAAGGATTTCTTCTGTGGACTTCCTCCCTCACCAGGTAGCAGCACGACAAGATGCAGCCACCATATTGCTTTCACAAACCCAGGCAGTGGTGCTCTTGTGATTAGTTCCTTGACAATGAGCCAGGAACTCTGGGACTGAGTCCCACTGCAGAAATCAATGGCTGAAGAAGATGCTGCCAAGTTCTCTAACCTGTGCTGCCTGAGAATATCGCACCTTCCCGGCTGTAATGCTGAATTTTGTAAATGTTGTTCTTAGCATCTACGCTTTCCTGGTTGTTTCCAATCTCCATATTGG
The DNA here is from genome assembly GCF_047496795.1 of Chiloscyllium punctatum. Lineage (NCBI taxonomy): Eukaryota > Metazoa > Chordata > Chondrichthyes > Orectolobiformes > Hemiscylliidae > Chiloscyllium > Chiloscyllium punctatum. Next base: position 45,418,014 of record NC_092765.1, on the reverse strand, counting down.
TATTAGTTGAGCCACTAATGCCATGTGGGGAAGGATAACTCCCACAAGTTCTTAGGCAGAAGACAGGCTCTGACTTGATTAAGCTTTAAATGTTAATTATATAGTGGCTACATACATTACACTTAAGAGACATGATTGTCTCTAATGAGACGTCAAGCTCCAATTGAGATAAATACACATTATTATTCTAACTGCATGGTTTTAACACCAAGAAGTGAGTGAGGTGCACACTGGAGACAGGAAGCAAAAGCAGAAATTGCTGGAAAAGCCCAGCAAGTCTGGCAGCATTTTGGAAAGAAAACAGAGTTAACATTTTGGGTCCAGTAAACCTTCTTCAGAAGCGTTAACTCTCATTTGTCTCCTTAGAGGCTGCCAGACCTGCTGATTTCCAGCAACTGCAGTGCTTTGGACTTTTTGTTTACTGCAGACTGGAGAACTGATATAGTACACTGAAGACTGGTTAGCTCTGTCCAGTAACAGTCCTTTATACCCTGATGGATCTTATCCAGTGATATCATTTGCCCTTTGAAATCCTAAAATGTCTTCTACAACAGGAATGCCCCTGATGAATGTGGAGCAAGTTTTGAACCATATTATGTACAATGCAAAGAGGATCTGATTCTGAAGGCGAGAAAATCAATGGAGAGGAATATAACTGATGCTCCCTGGACAAGGGAGATTCTCTCCACTTCAACCCACGTTCACTAAGACCTTGCTGTGATAAGTTCATGACGCCTGCCTGTCACTGTATCAAACATGAGAGGATGGTCATCTTATTTTCTGGTTCTACTTGTATAGCTCCTCCTATGGCTAATTAACTCTATTTGATAAGGTAAACACTTCTTTGAAGTCAGTTTTTAAAAATTAACCTCTGATCATTTTCTGTTTTGTTTGCAGGATATCATTTGTCAGAGAAATATGGTATGTTTTACAGGTGACTTAAGAATGAGCATGCTTGTTAAAGCTGTAATGTCAAATGAGATGAAAGAACATAATGAGCAAAATGTACCTCAGACTAACTTTATCCTGGATCTAACAGCATGCTGTTCCTTTCCTGCATGTCTTTAGTGGGAATGATGTGAGGGTGCTTTACCCTGTATCTAATCCCATGTTGTCCCTTCTCTCATGTGTTTTGTGGGGCTGATATGAGGGAGCTTTACTCAGTATCTAACCCCATGGAATACATGTCCTTGGAGTGTTTGCTCAGAGTGGTTTAGGGGGAGCTTTACTCTGTATCGAATCATGTACTGTACCTGTCCTGGGAGTGTTTGATGAAATTGGTGTAGAGAGACCTTTACTCTGTATCTAACTCCATGCTGTCCCTGTCCTGAGACTGATTGCTGGGGGACAATGTATAGGGACCTTACTCGGTATCTAACTCTGTGCTGTCCCTCTCTCCTGGGACTGTTTCTTGATGTATAATGTAGAGAGAACTTTAGTCTGGATCTAACCCCATGCTGTCCCTGTCCTGGGACTGTTTGATGGTGTATCGTGTAGTTTAGAAGGAGCTTTACTCTGAATCTAATCCCGCGTTGTCCCAGTCCTGGGAGTGTTTGCTGGGTTCCTGGGGACATCTAACCTGTGTTTAATTGTCACATAGCAAGACAGATGTGGAAGGATTGATGCAGTTTTGCGAAGGCTTTTCCTTGTTAATGTTTCATGAGAATGCATTGGGTTTCCAGATAGTGAAAAAGCTGGGTTTCCTAATGGCAAGTCCACACATTGTGTTGAGTGCGGATTCAACTGTCAGAAGGTGATGTTGAGTGCAAAGTGCTTCCCCTTGCAGAGATTAAAGGGTTGGCTAAGCAAAGTTGCCCCACTCTCTCCCTCCTGCTGAATCTACAAATGGACATTGGTGAGGCCCTAGGAGTGGGTTAGTTCTGATACAGGCTTAATCAACCACCTTGTCCCAGGACAGACGGTATGGGGAGCTGGAAAGGTAAACTGAGGAACATGACACAGATTTTCCAACACTGCGTCCATACAGGGTGCAGGTACAGATTGCAGCTTCATTCCGATGATATCAGGTAATTCAATTGACTCCGTTGTTCTGTTTGATACTACACCCTGGAATTAATGTGGCATGTTGATGTGGGTTCTCTACATGTTAGATAGGACAGTAAATAAGTTCTCTTCCTTGGCACATGACCTTGTTTTGGCATCTCTGTTAAAACTCCAGTACTCTTCAAAGGCTGTGACATCAGCAACTACTATTTTCTGTGGACAAGATTCAACAAGCTCAGAGGTTGTTTACTGGAGTTTCAGTCATTCTGCTAAGGCATCCAGTGATAGCTATAAGAGAATTCCACTCTGCACTGAAATTGTGTCTTGTTCAGGGTGGCAGGTGGGGCAGAGAGAGAGAGAGAGAGAGAGGTGGAGCAGAGAGGGAATGAAAGTGATGGGGCAGAGAGAGAATGGTGGTCAGAAAGAGTGAGTGAAATGGGACAGAAAGAAAGAGAGAATCTGCGTGAGGTGGGGCAGAGAGTGGGTGAGTGAATGACATTGGGATAGGTAGGAGTGTGGAGTGTGATCGAAATGAAGCTGTGCGTGAAAACGTGGGGCACAGAGAGAGAGAGAGAGAGCGAGAGAGAGAGAGAGATGTTTCCAATATAATTTGGATATCTGGTTTTTATTAGCTAATGAGCAGGAAGTGGGAGAGTTTAGGCTTTGAATGAGATCATTGAAAGGCGCAATGCCTCGGACTGGACAGAGATGAAGGAGTGAGCAGCAGATGTGAAGTTGAACTAATTCCTGACTGCACTGGCTTGAGGATATCTGTCCAAGCTCCTGTGTATTAAATGTGCCTGTGAACACACACCTCCTTCCCCACAACCTCGAGAGTGATGATGCAGTGGGTGCTGGCCAGAGAAAGGTTAAGGAACTGATTGGCAGGTGGTAAAACATTCTGTTCTTTCGAGAAGGAAGTGATGCACACAGACTTGGTGTAAAGTGGGACTGTGTGCAGGAAGTAATTTGTATAACAGGCACTTAGCAGCATGTATAGCAAGGTATTTGGAAGAATCAGTGAAGTGTTTTGAAAGCCTTGAGTCGGGTGGTATGTGTGTAGGTCTGTGCTATACGAGCTGATTCCTGTCAGGTCCTCAGACACTTTTGCTGCTGGCAATAACTCTTTCTCATATCAGCACTACTCAGTAACACATTGTTCTTAAATTAACCATAGGCTGCGGTTTTCCATTTGCCAGTTATTTTTATTCATTCACAGGATGAGGGCGTTGCTGGCTAGGCCAGCATTTATTGCTCATCCCTAATTGCCCAGAAGTCAGTTAAGAGTTAACCGCATTGCTGTGGGTCTGGAGTCACATATAGGCCAGATCAGGTAAGGATGGCAGTTTCCTTCCCTAAAGGAACCAGATGGGTTTTTCTCCAACAATGGAAAATGGATTCATCATCAGACCCTTAATTACAGATTATTTTTGAATTCAAATGACAGGATTCGAACCCAGCTTCCCAGAACATTACCTGGGTCTCCGGACTAACAGACCAGTGATAATACTGCTAGGCTGTCACCTCCCCTAAGTTATTGTCTGGGAATGGGTGTCATTTCATTGCCTTCTCCCACAATGAAAGGGCCAACAGGATCAAATGCTGAGCAGTTTTCAAAAGGACACCTGGTGAACGTTTCCCGTGATAGGTGATGAACCCACCTTCCCGCCGCGTGTTGAAGCTGCAGCCATTGTGGGCACACCTGTATCTTCAAAGTTCTGTGCTACACAGCAACACCTCAGACCAACAGGGGATCTATGTGACTTTCTTGGGGTAGTGTTGTGGGGAGACTGGGGTCAGAAGCAAGGACATGGAGGGTGGCTTTCAACCACAGATGAGGAAGCCCAACCATGTGGGGGTTTCTGCTGAGGTGGCAAGAAGGGGCTGGTACCTCCCTGGTTCTGACCTGGCTGATTATTTGCCCTTAGGCAAAGAAGTGGGCCATTAGGCCCCTCAAGTCTGTTCTACCATTCAAGGAGATCATGTCTGATCTGTGACCTAACAACCTATTGCTTAATGCCTTTGCTGAACAAAAATGTATCTGTTTCAGATTGAAAAGTAACAACTGAACCAGCATCCTCTGCTGTTTCGTGGAAAAGAGTTCCAAACATCTACCACCCTTTATGTATAGAACTGATTCCTAACATCTCTCTTGAACAGTCTGGCCCTAATTCTCAGACTATGCTCCGAGTTCTGAATCCCCAACCAGTGGAAATAATTTATCTTTATCTACCCTGTCTTTTCCTGTTAAAATCTTGAAGACTTCAATCAGATCACCCCTTAACCTTCTAAATTCTAGATGAAACCTAATTTGTATAATCTTTGCTCATAAATTAATCCCTGAAGTCATGGTATCGTTCTTGTAATCCTCTCGTAGACCCTTCATAACCGATACATCCTTCCTGAGGTGTGGTGCCCAGATCTGCACACAGCATTCCTGGGGGGTTTTGTATAGCTGCAGCTTAACCTCTTTATCCTTACACTCCTGGAGAGACTCTCTGGATGTTACTGGCATCTCATTTGCTGCTGACATCCTCAGGAGTATGTGCCAGCTCATTTGAGTTGTCAGAGAAGGTGCCGCTTACCACTTGCATCATTGCCAGTGGGTGTTCAGCACACCTTGAGGGATTATCTCCTCCAGCTTTGCATTGGGTTTCATCCGTTGCTCACCAATCTGCCCCAGGACACACTCTACCTACCCCGGTCCTCTTTGTCCTGTCAGATGGTGAACTATTTCAGGCATACTGCACTGCCATTGAGCTTGCAGAGGGATTGAAAATCTCCAGCCAGCACCTGGTAGCAGAGAAGGCAGTACCAGAGCTTGACAGTGAGATTCCACACCGAGAAACATTTGGAAGTCCGAGGACATCATGGGCCCTATCGTTTATCACTACACAACTCATGTCTTCTTTCCCTCTGCAAAAGTTTATGAATCTTGTCAAAGGCTTTTCTAAAGTTCATATAGACAAGAATACTGTGTTCAATTCTGGTATCCTTGCTATAGGAAAGATGTTGTTAAACTTGAAAGTGTTTACAAAAGATTTATAAGGACGTTGTCAGGTTTGGAGGCTTTGAGCTTAAAGGGAGAGACTGAATAGAACATAGAACAGTACAACACAGTACAGGCCCTTCAGCCCTCGATGTTATGCCAGCCTTTAATCCTACCCTAAGATCAAACTAATCAACATACCCTGCATTTTACTATCAACCTTGTGCCTATCCAAGAGTCGCTTAAATGTCCGTAATGTATCTGACTCTACAACCACTGCTGGCAATGCATTCCACACTCCCACCACTCTCTGTGTAAAGAACCTACCTCTGATATCTCCCCTACACTTCCTCCAATCACCTTAAATTGTGCCCCCTTGTGATAGCCATTTCCACCCTGGGAAGAAGTCTTAGGCTGAGGCTATTTTCTCTGGAGGGTTGGAGGCTGAGGGGTGCGTTATAGAAGTTTATAAAATCATGAGGGGCATGGATAGGATAAATAACAAAGGTCTTTTCCCCAGGGTAGGGTAATCCTAAACTAGAGGGCATAGGTTTAAGGCGAAAAAGTTTAAAAGATTTAAAAGGGACCTGAGGGGCAATGTTTTCACACAGAGGATGGTGTGTGTATGGAATGAACTGCTCGAGAAAGTGGTAGAGGCTGGTACAATTACAACATTTAAAAGGCTTCTGGATCGGTATATGAAGAGAAAGGGCTTAGAGGAATATGGGCCAAATGTTGGCAAATGGGACTAGACTTATTTAGAATATCTGGTCAGCATGGATGAGTTGGACTGAGAGTCTGTTTCTGTGCTATACATCTCTATGACTGTTTCACATTTACTGCTCTGCCCTTGTCAATTCTTTCAAAAAAAAATCTCAATCAAGTTTGTGAGATGAGTCTGCCAAGTCAATCAGCCATGCAGTCAGAAATCCAAGGAATCTCCTTAGAGTATGACGTACCTTAATGAATGTTAATGATCTGGTTGTCTTTCATACTGACCACTAGTCCCTGGGGCTCATTGACATGACGTGATTACCTGTATCCATGGTCGCTGGTGAAATGCTGGCAAGTACATTGGTACATCTCCATGGCACAACTTACTGAGTCGTGAGATGGGAACAGTGCCTTTCTGCTGCTCCAGCTCTGTGACTCGGCTGTATTCCTGACAGTGGTTCTCCTGGCTATGGGCACCATTCCACACGACCCTGGCCACCCCTACACACCCTAACAACACCTGAGCTGTCTACACATCCCTCAGTTCCAGTGCTGCTACCAACAAGGTCCACCACCTAAATGTCACGTGTGTTCTCAGTATCTGTCCCAGTCACTGACCTTGTGATGGAGCCCCTCCTCCACCCAATGAGGAGATGCTGCTAGCTGGCTGAGAGCCGCCATCTTTAGCAACCAGCTGAGGGTGGCATTGTGCAGTGCAGGCTCCTGATCCCATTGCATCTGCTTTTAGCTGAAGCAGCCAGCTGTCTCTGTGTGAGACTCACTCTGCTCCCTCACTGCCTGTGCTGAGGTGCTCAACTCCCATCAGAGACACCACCCAAATCCAGTGGCTGAAGGCTAAGCCATTCCGATCAGATGTGGTGGAATGCCCAGTTTGCGTGACATTGGTTGAACAAACTTTCCTCATTCCTGAAGAAGGGCTTATGCCCGAAACGTCGATTCTCCTGTTCCTTGGATGCTGCCTGCCCTGCTGCGCTTTTCCAGCAACACATTTTCAGCTCTGAACAAACTATACATCTGCTTGGACTGTTGTTTGCAAAGACACTTGTGTTTCTTGCGCTTTAAGGTGTAATATTCTTTGGGAATCTGTATTTGTGTCATTTTGTTGCAGAGGTGCTGTTTGTGTTAATTTCCCTTGATGTTAACAGTTATTGTGAGAAGGAGAATCTGGGAAGAGAAGGTCACACCGTTGTGGCTGGGAGCTCCTTTCCACAAGGGTGTAGCTGGTTTGAGTTTGATTTCTTGTTGTCACACATACTGAGATACAGTGAAAAGTGTTGTTTTGTGTGCTTTTTCCTGATTGCACTAAATCCCACCATTTTTACCTCAGTCCAGTTGAATCTTGTGATCCAGAGTATGTGCCGCCATGGGGTAAACCCAGCCCACTGACACTGGGCTCCTGTCTCTCTCTGACATGGGGAAGGATGTCCTCTTGTCAACTGGTCAGGCTTGGGCAGCAGTGAATGGTGAAGCGGGCTGAATGGCCCCTTGTGAGAATGAGTGGCAATCTCTGGGGAAGCAGGGGACAGAACTGAGCCTAGGGTCGACTATGTTTTTGAGTATTAAAGCATTTCAAATTCAGGAACGGGAACAAAAAATAAATTACACCAGAGTTGGTGGAAGGCAAAATCATTCTGGGAAGGAATCTGCTCAAATGATCAAATGTGCGAGTGTCACTGAGTGAGCAGTGAGGACATTTTGAGATCTTGCCTTTGTGCAGAAGTTGAAGTGATTGGCTGTCTCTCTTTCCTCCAGGGGTGTTATGGGAACTACATCTTCATTCCATACATCGTGACGCCCAGTGGTAAGGTCTTCTGCTGCGAAGCCAGTATGATGAAGTGTCTGACCGAAATGTTCCAACCGCACTTTAACCTGGAACCTCTCCTCATGCCCTTGGTTGATCGCCTGACTAAACTACTGGAGGAGACCCAGATCAACTCTTGGTGAGAGGATCTCTGCTGTATTGGGGAGGTGGGTGGGTGGTGTTTGGGGTTCCAGTGAGGAGGATGGTGCATTTAGCTCCGGCCCTCTTTTCATTCTCCCATTATTATTTGCCAATTTGACTGTGGAGTAAAGGGTTCATACTCAAATTTACAAACTGCTGGCCACATTACCAGTGGTATGAGAGATCATATGACAGGGTGATGCTGGAAAGAGATGTCACTGTGTCGAGCCTTGTGCAAAGGCTAAGACTGTGCATTCTTCATCAAATGTTGAATGAAAGGTGTTAATATGGAGTATTGTGTGTGGTTTTGCTTGTCTCACTGCAGGGGGGGATGTAGTGGCACTGGGTGGGGTGCGGAGGAGGTTGCTTGAGATGGAGATGTTGGATGTGCTTGGATTATGGAGTCATAAAGCTGTACAACACGGAAACAGACCCTTCAGTCCAACTCATCCTTGCTGACCAGATGTCCTAAATTAATCTAGGCCCATTTGCCAGCATTTGACCCATGTCCCTGTAAACCCTTCCTATTAAAATACCCATCCAGAAGTCTTTTAAATGTTGTTATTGTACCAGCCTCCGCCACTTCCTGTGGCGGTTTATTTCATACATGTACACACGTGTGACAAAGTTGCACCCTAGGTTTTTTTTTAATCTTTCCCCACTCATCCTTAATCGATAACCTCTAGTTTTGGACTCCCCTACCCTGGGGAAAAGACCTTATCCATTTACCCTATCCATGTCCCTCATGATTTTATAATCCCTTTTAGGTCATCCCTCAGTCTCCAAGCAAAACAGCTCCAGCCTATCCAGCCTCTCCCTATAGCTCAAACCCTCCAACTCTGGCACAATCCTTGCAAATCTTTTCTTAATACATTCAAGTTGCACATCATCCTTCCTGTAGCAGGAAGACCAGAACCGAATGCAGTATTCCACACCAATGTCTTGTACAGTTGCAACATGTCCTATCAGCTCCTATATGCAAAGCAGTGACCAATAAAGGCAAGTATACCAAATGCCTTCTTCATTACCCTGTCTACCTATGGCACCACTTTCAAGGAACTGTGATCCTGCACTCCAAGATCTCTTTGTTCAGCTACACTCCCCAGGATTTTACCATTAAATGTGTAAGTCCTGTCCTGATTTGCCTTTGCAAGATGCAGCACCTCATATTTATCTAAATTAAACTTCATCTGCCACTTCTTGGCCTATCAGCCCATCTGATCAAATTACTCTGAGGTAATTTTTGCTATCAACTACAGCACCAATGTTTATTTTCTTTGGAGCAGAGAAGACTGAGGTTGGAGATGACTGAAGTGTATTGGATTTTGAGGGGAATAGACAGAGAGTAGCTGTTCCCCTTGGTTGAGGGTTCAATCACGAGAGGGCAGAGTTTTTAGGGAAAAGGATGGGAGATTCGGGGGGGATTTGGGAAAAATCTTTTCCACTCAGTGGGTGGTGGGAATCTGGAATGTACTGCTGGAAAACTTACAACCTTTTAAAAAAAAATGAGGAGGAGCACTTCAAGTATCATAACATTCAAACGTATGGGACGAGTGCAGGAAATTGGGATTAGCACTCCTTAAGTGGTATGAATTTTACCAACACTTTAGTCTCTCTTAATCCATGTCAAGCACAAAAAAGCAACAGTTAAGAACAGATCATCTAGCACCCCGCCCCAATGAAGTGTATGTGTGATGGGGGGGGAGGGAAAAAGTACCAGGTTTCCCGCCCTTTTGCTCTAAGCTCTCATACTGAGTGACAGAAACACAAAGAACAGGAAAATCACTGGTTGCTATTCCTGTTCTAATCTGAACAAGCTGATCACAACCTCAACTTGGATGTGAGCATACAGGTAGCCCCAGAGTCTGGGTCAGAATGATCAGAGAGTGACTTTTTTAAAAACAAAATTGCATAAATCCTTCATCACCAGTAAAAACTTTATATAATAAGCAATCGAATAGTGAAATTAATGATTAATATTACTCATTATTGAACTGTGGGAGTAGGGTGAACTCCCTATTTGGGTTGGTTTTCTGCACTCCAAAAAGCTCCTGGAAATGAACTTTTCCTCTGGTTTGAAATGACAAAGTAGAGGAATGATTGTCTCATCACTGTGTATGGACCAGGAAATAAGTGACTGCCTGATCACATTCCTCCAAACTCTCTGCCATTGGATAGGGTTAACCGGGTCTGCTCAACTGGGGGTGGTTCCCATCGCCTTCTCCCTGCGCCACATTCAGTAACTCATTTGTTCAGCTCCTTCTGCAAGAGCATAGGTCAAGCTAGGAGGTGGACTGGTCTCTGGTATCTGGTGTCCATTTAATGCAAGGCTTTGAGGAAATAATGACTGTATAAAGGCTAGAAAGGGAAAGATGCATCTAGCTATTTTCTCCAGTTATTTGTTGAGTTCAACACTGTGATCCGTAGTTCATGTGTTGACTCAAGTTTATCCAGTGATCAGCTTTCCAATTGAGACCTTGGGAGTAAAAGGGATTCCCTGAGTTGAGTCATGCTACCTTGCTGATGGAGACATCACTGCTCCTGTCCATACTCTACCCATGAGTCTTTGGCCAGGGAATGGGTAAGTGAGCCATCACACTGGCAATTCTTTGTAGAAAAATCTGCTTCCAGTGGTAGATGTACCAGATACTAGAGGGCACAGATTTGGCTAGGGAAAGAAAAGTGAAAAAAAAAACATCAGTAAAACTATGAATTGAAGTGGTAGAGTTCCATTTTTAAGGTGAGTTAGAGCAATGAGCGCCATTTTCAAGCTTTGTTTGTTTTCTCCTCTACACATGGCTTACTAAGAGTGAAAATCGTGAGCATTTTTTAACACACCACATTATGATGGTCAGGAATGTTTTTATTTATTCATTCACAGGATGACAGCGTCGCTGGCCAGGCCAGCATTTATTACCCAGAGGGCAGTTAAGAATCAACCACATTGCTGTGGGTCAGAGTCATATGTAGTCCAGACCAGGTGGGAATGGCAGCTTCCTTTCCTAAAGGACATGAGTGAATCAGATGGGTACTTCCTGCAATCTGCCATGGTGGGATTGGAAATTTATCCCCATGACCTTGGTCTCTGGATTAACTGTAATACCGCTAGGCTGTCACCTCCCCTTCAAAACTTCATTCTTTTTCTTTCTTTTAAATCGACAATGGAAACAAATCCAGTGTAAACTTCAATAAAGAAGTAGGAAGCTTTACAGTACTTTGGGGGTAAAGCATGGAAGTAGAAATTAATAGGTTGCTTTATCAAAAAGCCAGCAGATGCCATGGGCCAAATGGCCTCTCTCAGTGCTGTAAGGTCCTATACTTCAACTTGACATTAGATTTTAACCCTAGTATGACTAAACAAGCTGCGCAAGCCCAAGTTTTTATTTAAATTTATTCATGAGATGTGGTGTTACTGCCCTAATTTATTAACTGTCTTGCCCCCCCCCATCCTGATTTTTAATGTGAAATGGGGGCAATTGAGGAAGATACAGAGGGAACAGTGGAACAGTGCCTCAGAATGGAGGTCACTAACTTTAGGACAGGTGGGTGTGAAACGAGCATTAAAAAAATGCCACTCATAAATTATGATAAAACTACGCCAGGTATTTCTGAATGAATCTCAGACTCAGACTCAGTGATATTTCATCCCTGTGCCTTCAAACATTACATACCTAAACAATCCATTGAAAAGGATGGGGTTATGGTCCATTATCTTGAGTCCTTGATTCTAGTGGGTATGATTGATCAATGGCCATTAAAATACATGCAATAAGAACAGTCACTGGATTCAAAACGTTAACTCTATTTCTTTCTCCACAAATCTGCTAAGTTTCTCTGGCACTTTCTGTTTTTGATCAGCGGCCAGTTTTGAAGAGGTGGAACTGAGATTTTTGCTTTCTGCCTTTGCTTAGTGAAGGCATTTTACTTTTGCTATTTTGCAGTGAATATTTTCGGGAAAGCATTCAGAATGAAATCCGCAAAGCGAGGGAGACCTACCGTGGACAAGAGCTACGAGATGCACTCGCACGTATCCAACAGCGTCTGGACAGTGTGGAGCTTCTAAGCGCTGATGTTGTAATGAACTTACTGCTGTCATACCGTGATGTACAGGTACGTCAGCTCTTGGAAATATTGTGACGTGTAATAAGTACATTATCTGCCTAGAAATGCCATCATGTACAGGTAGGATAGTTACCTGGAAATACTGTAATCTGCAGGATCGTCAATTATTAAGGCACACTGCAATGTACCAGGAAGTCAACTGCCCGGAAATTCCAGGAAAAAATACCAGCACCACTAGAACACCCTTTTACACACTCACTTTCCATGTTGTTGTGCACTTGCTTTCCACAGGAACATATTGTTTCACATCTGTTTTCCATTGGTACTAGCTGTTACACACTTGCTTTCTACCAGATACACCATTACACACCTGCTTTTCAATGGGACACACAGTTACACACTTACTTTACCCTAGAACAAACTGTCCCATGCTTGTTTTCCACTAGAATACACACACACCCGCTTTCCAATGGCACGCACTTTTACACACTCGCTTTCCCCAAGAATTCACTGTTACACACTTGCTATCCCCACTGTCTGCCTTCTGCCAGTCAGCCAATCTTCCATCCATGCTAATACATTGCTCTTAACTCATGTAGCAACCTCCTGCGTAGTACCTAATCAAATGCCTTGGAATGGGCCCACTGTCTCTCCTTTGCCTAACTTGCTCGTCACCTCCTCAACGATGGCCAGTGATGGTTATTCTTAAAAGCAAAATGGATAAGGCATTGGTGTCGTTGCGTGTGTGGTCAAGTTCAAAATCATGAGTGAACTGGATAGAGTAAATAGAGAGAAGCTGTTCTATTTGTAAAAGGAGCAAGAAACATGGATGGAGCGAGTAGTTAGGGTATGAAATGCTGTGCCTGGGAGTGTTGTGGAGGCAGATTCAATTGAGGCATTTTAAGATGGCATTGGATTATTATTTTGCAAGGGGATTAGAATTTGGAGATGATGCTAATTAGATGAGCCGGTGCGAGCATGTTGGGCTGAGTGCTGTCACACTTTTGTAATTCTGTGGCGTCTCTTTTCACACGTGGCTGTCTCTGAGATCTTGACATCACAGCTTGCTCAGGAAATACAACATTGAAAAGTTCTTTCTGTCACTCTTCAAGAAGGGCAACTGCGTTTCACCTTGATCTCACAGTAACGATGTTTCAAGCTAACAGGAGACACGCTGAGCAGCCCGTTCCTTAGCTTCTCCTCAACTGAACATCCAATCGAAACCAACTCAGCAAAGGCACACGTTGTTCAAACAAGATAGACATAAGACCCAGTCAAATGACATCTGGGAAATGAGTCCATTCAGTTATAGAGTCATATAGCAAGGAAACATACCCTTCAGCCCAACCTGTCCATGCTGACCAAGTTTCGGAAACTGAACTAGTCCAATTTGCCTGTGTTTGGCACTTTTCCCTCTAATCTTTTCATGTATGACTCCAAGCTATCTAAATCTTACTTTTATTCATTTGCGAGATGTGGGCATCGCTGATTGGCCAGCATTTATTGCCTGTCTCCAGATGACCCTAGTGCTGGGGAGCTGCCTTCTTGAACTGCTACAGTCTGTGTGGATGCTGTTAGAGAGGGAGTTCCAGGATTTTGGCCCAGCAACAGTGAAGGGAAAGAGATAAATTCACACAATTTCTTCAAAGCCTGGTTGTAAAAGACAGTTTTCAATGTCTCAAAGACTTCATTTTCCAGATTTTTCGCATTTGACTTGAAGTAAATCCACTTTTCTTCAATTCTTCAAACTCAAGCTATGTTTAATATGAAGCTAATTCATAACTGGAAATAGGTCAGTCATGATCGAACTGAAAGGCAGGGTTGGGTCAAGGGATTAAAGGTCTGTCTCCTGTCTTTAAAATCCCAATTGATAACGATTTAGGATCTTGGTTCATGGTAAGTTCATTGTACATTTGTAAACATCCGTTACAGATGGGATTACATTGTTAGTGGCTGCTTTGTGCACAAATACGCTTTTTCAACTCCTCCTCCTCCCATTGCACCAGTCCACCCCCAACATGGTGAGTCAGACTGTCCACATTTTCTAATCTTTCTCCGTGGAGCTGCCAAACGTTGTGTGAGCAAAATATACAGGGAGTCAGCCAAACATGTAACTCTTCCCTAGTTCAGTGTGAAAACTGCAGTTAGCATTGGTAACCAGGATACCAGGTTAAGGGTAATGATAATGTAATGACTGTGTGACTGACCTGACCAAGAGGTTTGGAGTTCAACTCCAACCATTCCCGTTTGAGTGTTTAAAATCTACTTCAAGAATTAGGAGATTAAAATATAGGTATGAGTTGAAGTGACCATGAAGCCAATCAATTGTTGTATAAAACCCACTGGCTCATCCAAATCAGAAAATTGGGAACCTATCTCCTCCTGCCTGTGCTATCGAAACCTTTAATAATCCTAAAGCCTCAATTAAGTCTACACTTTGCTTACAATACTCCAGTGGAATGCATTGCAATGTCTCAGGTCTACAGTCTTCCAACCATTGCATCACCTCGGTAAATCTATAATTCTTGCTCCTATTTTTGAAATAAACTCTGTTGGCTGGTTTTATCACTTTGTCTTCTTGCACTTCCAGGGAGTGTTGTATTTGAAGTTTAACACGTTCTTCGTGTTTTTCCATTGAGGCTGTACTCCCACTCCTTCAATGTTTTCTGAAATATCTTGCTTCCCTGAATCCTAATTCTCAATCTATGTTCCTTTGAGGCTGTGTGCATTCTCACACACAAACACCAATCAATCCAACGTCCGTCTGCTTTGGAACGTTGTCCATTATACTTTGATTTTCTTGTTTAATGTTTTGACATTCCTCACTCACCCTCCCCTCCCAAGTATACATTCTGTTGAGAATATGGAGCTTGCTAGCAGAGGGAGTGTTTAAAGTATCAATGCAGTAGAGGCAAAGTGAGTCAACAAATGAGCAAGAAAGGAATAGAGGGCTGTGATTGTAGATTTAAATGAAGAACAATGGGAAGAGGCTGGAGTCGAACATAGACACTTTGATATGCTGTAGTTCCCATGTCATTTATTTTATCTTTGTACCTCCTAACCTTTTTTTTTGTTTTCTGCACTGATTGATACTTCCTTACTGTTTATTTCAGTTGAGCTTTTATTGCCTTACCACACTGGTCATCCTCTTTGTGCACAGGCTTGACTTTAGCACAGAAATCAAAATTAGGCCATTTAGTCCAACTGGTCTGTGTCAATGTTTATTTTCTATTAACTTCCGCCCACCTGAACTTCAGTCAGAATATCCCTCTCTTCGTTTCTCATTCATCCTGTGGGCAACATGGTGGCTCAGTGGTTAGCACTGCTGCCTCACAGTGCCAGGGACCTAGGTTCGACTCCAGTCTCAGGTGACTGTCTGTGTGGAGTTTGCACATTCTCCCAGTGTCTGTGAAGATTTCCTCCCACAGTCCAAAGATACGCAGGTTATGTGGATTAAGCAAAAGTGAGGACTGCAGATGCTGGATTAGATTAGAGTGTAGATCTAATCTAGTGTAGATTAGAGTGGTGCTGGAAAAGCACAGCAGGTGAGGCGGCATTTGGAGAAGCAGGTAAATTGATGTTTCGGACAAAGGCCCTTCATCAGGTTGCCTGTAGTGTCCAAGGACGTGCAGGTTAGGTGAATTAGCCATGGGAAATGCAAGGTTATGGGATATATTGGGGATCTGGGTGGGATGCTCTTTGGTATGGACTAAATGGCCTGAAAGGCCTCCTTCCACACTGTAGGGATTCTATGATTTAAGCTTCCCCTTAGACCTGCCTGTTATTCACCTTGTCCATTGCCTGTGGGAGTGAGTTCTACATTCTTGACATGCTCTGATTACAGAATAATTTCTCCTAGTTCTAAAAAAAAATTCAAGGGCTGTTTGCATGCCTGACTAGAGCTAACATTTATCATTCATCCCTAATTGCTCAGAGAGCAGTTCGGAGTCAATCCATTAATTTAGGTCTGGAGTCACATGTAGGACAGACAAGGTGAGGATGGTAAACTTCCTTCCCTATAGGGTGTCACTGAACCTGATGGATTGTTACAGCAATTAACAGGGGTTGCATGGTTATCATTAGGTTAGCTTTCAGTTCCAGATATTTAATGATTTCACATCTTATCGTGGGCCATGGGATTTGAGCCTCTGTCCTAGAGCATTAGTTTGGGGCTCTGGTTCCTGTGACATTGCCAGTACACCACAGTCTCCCTCTTGCATTCTCTAATGGATTTTTCAGTGACTGTCTTGTATTGGTGACTCCTACAGCCAGACCCAGGACACCTCCATGTGTACCTTATCATAATTTTAAAGGCATCTATTAAATCACCACTCAACCTTTTTCTAATTTTTTTATTTCCAGATTCTGCATCTTACACACAACTGCATGGCATATATTCCCCATCACCAAATCACACAAGACATTTTTTCATCTATTAATCACCACCTGTAAATCATTTGTGGTCTCTAATTGATTAATTTACATGCAAAGTCCATTAAAAGCAATGCAAAACATCAAAGGTGAGGGAGAGGCAGAGAGAGTGGATGGGGGATAAATCAAAATGGAGTTGTAAGGACCATCTCTCAGCCTTCTGTTCAAAAGAGAGAGCTCTGACCTATTGAACATTTCCTCTCGTGTCTTAGTTTCAGTTTTTTGAGACCAGAATGATATTTTTAAGTGTGGGCCAAACAAGCTTAAGGTCAATTCATTTTCCACACCCTCTGCTTTTCAGAGCCTTTGCTTTCTTGAAGCATGTTGAAGAAAGGAGTTCCTACTTTATTTTCTGCCCGTAGTTAGACTTGAAGAGACTTGCTGGAGCTGGCAGAATGCCACTTCTAATCGCCCTAGTGTATTGTCAGCATCAAGGTTAAAGTTTCAGCTGTAATCCAGCCTGGCACTCCAGTTGTCGCACTGAGTGAAATGTTGCCTTTTCGATTAGATGATCAACTTCAGGACCTCATCTTCTGGCTTAGGTGGATGTGAAAGATCCCATGATACTCTCGGCTGAGATAGACGGTGTCCTGGGAATTGAGGGATATAGGGAGTGGGCAGGAGACTGGAGTTGAAATCCACAGTTATCCATGATCATGCTACATGGCGGGCCAGACCTGATGGGCCAAATGGTCCACTCTTGCTCCTGTTTCATGTGTTCTTGTGTTAATTTGAAGACCGATGAACAATATCTTCCCAATGACCTGGCCGATGCTTATCCCTCAATAAAATTACTTGGTCTATATCACATTGTTTTTGGAGTAAGTTTGCTGCCTGGAAGTTTTTGTTTGATTCATTCTTGTGATGTGGGCATCGTTGGCTCGACCAGCATTTATTGCCCATCCCTAATTGCCCAGAGGACAGTCAAGAGTTGACCACATTGCTATGGGTCTGGAGTCACATGTAGACCAGACCAGGTAAAGGATGGCAGTTTCCTTCCGTAAAGGACATCAGTGAACAAGATGGGTTTTCCCCCAATAATCAACATCGGATTTATCATTAGACCCTTCATCACAGATTTTTTTTTATTTAAGACAAATTCCTCTCTCTGCCATGGCAGGATTAGTGAGCCCGATGGGTTCTTTTTCAGGTAATAGATTCCTGTAATTGGTTCAATTCCAATGTTACAACAGTGAGTTCACTTTGATAATAATTTCCTGGCTGTGGGATGTCTTGGGTTGTGAAAGATGTTTGTCAGTTACTGGTCTCTTTTTGATTGTTAGCCGCAGTCACTTCTTAAACACTGTGAAACAAAGCTAGTAGGAATTTCAGTAAAAGGCAAGTGGGGGATTGTTGAGCAATAATGTCACAGCAAAGAACATGAGCTAATGGGGCTGCCAAACTGGTTTGAAACTTAACGTCAGTGAAGTTGCCGGGAGGCAGATCTGTCGCGTCCAGAGAACATGTGGGATATCGAGTGAGTCTAGCCAGGCACAATCTCTTAGCGCAGGAAGCTAAAGGGAAAGGTGAGAGGCATAGATTTAAAAGCACAGAAACAGACAGATTAAAGATAGGAATATAAGAATAAATGGAACACTCAGTGATTGTCATGTAATGGAACGAAACAGCACAGAAGTGGATATTGTGATAATGTCACTAACCAAGTCATCCAAATTCCTAGGTTAATACTGTAGAGACAGCATTTCAAACTGCACTACTATAGAGTCATAGAGATGTACAGCATGGAAACACACCCTTCGGTCCAACCCGTCCATGCCGACCGGATATCCCAACCCAATCTACTCCCATCTGCCAGCAACCGGCCCATATCCCTCCAAATCCTTCCTTTTCATATACCCATCCAAATGCCTCTTAAATGTTGCAATTGTACCAGCCTCCACCACTTCCTCTGGTAGCTCATTCCATACCCGTACCACCCTCTGTGTGAAAAAGTTGTCCCTTAGGTCTCTTTTATATCTTTCCCCTCTCACCCTAAACCTATGCCCTCTAGTTCTGCACTCACCGACCCCAGGGAAAATAATTTGCCTATTTACCCTATCCATGCCTCTCATAATTTTGTAAACCTCTATAAGGTCACCCCTCAGCCTCCGATGCTCCAGGGAAAACAGCCCCAGCCTATTCAGCCTCTCCCTATAGCTCAAGTCCTTCAACCCTGGCAACATCCTTGTAAATCTTTTCTGAACCCTTTCAAGTTTCACAACATCTTTCCGATAGGAAGGAGACCAGAATTGCACGCAATATTCCAACAGTGGCCTAACCAATGTCCTGTACAGCCGCAACATGACCTCCCAACTCCTGTACTCAATACTCTGACCAATAAAGGAAAGCATACCAAATGCCTTCTTCACTATCTTATCTACCTACGACTCCACTTTCGAGGAGCTATGAACCTGCACTCCAAGGTCCCTTTGTTCAGCAACACTCCCTAGGACCTTACCATTAAGTGTATAAGTCCTGCTAAGATTTGCTTTCCCAAAATGCAACACCTTGCATTTATCTGAATTAAACTCCATCTGCCACTTCTCAGCCCATTGGCCTATCTGGTCAAGATCCTAATGTAATCTGAGGTAACCCTCTTCGCTGTCCACTGCACCTCCAATTTTGGTGTCATCTGCAAACTTAGTAACTGTACCTCTTATGCTCGCATCCAAATCATTTATGTAAATGACAAAAAGTAGAGCACTCCGCACAGACCCTTGTGGCACTCCACTGGTCACAGGCCTCTTTGAAATTTAAAATCAACTTTAATAATGTATGAAATTGAAAACAAAATTGAAATTTCAGTATTGTTGCCATGAAACCACTATTGATTGTTTGTAGAAACCCTATCGCTAAGTAATGCCCTATCAGGAAGAAAATCTGCCATCTTTACTCAGTCTGGCCTAGAGAAATGTGGTTGATTCTTAACTTCTCTCTGAAGTATTCAAATAAGCACCAGGTTCAAGGGCCCTTAGGGATAGGCAACCTCAATGAAAGAATAAAGAAAAACAAAGTGCATTCCAAATAATTAAAACTTGCTGCTCGACAAAAAAAAAACAGTTTTATTGTTCCTTTGCCTGTCAGCATAGCCTCAGAGATAAGAGCGGAGATACATGGCTAATCAATCCTACTTTAGCATTTGGTAAGATCATGACTGAGTTACAACATCCTCTCACACTTTCCCCTTGTTTTGTGAATGTCCAAACATGTAAGGATTTCAGTCTTGATAATACACCATGGCCCAAGGAATGCTAAATGTTTACAAATCTCTGAGTGACGAAATCTCTCCTCACCTAAATGGCCAATCTCATTTCAAGGAAATATGATCTCTCATTCTGCACTTCCTGGGAAAACAACTAGCAGCATTTTTCGTGCCAGACCTGCTTAGAATTTTAGATCATGTTTTCTTTTTTCTAGTCAGGGAGTCTGGCCCCATTCTACTGATGCTCTCCTCAGTGGATAACCTTTTTATTGCCGTAATCAAACTTTCTTTTAATGGAAGTCTGCCGTCATTTGACAAGGAATCCAAAACAAACATCCATACTCCAAGTATGGTCTTATCAGACCCCAGCAGTATAAAACTATTTTTAAAATTCCATCTCTTGCAATACTTGCCTTGAGAATTTATAGTTATATCTGTATATTCCTGTTTTGTGAGTCATGCACAATAATCCCCAAGTTCTTTGTCAATATTTACGAACCTTTCACCTTTGTAAAAACATTGTTGCTTTTTGATGCTTCTGATCAAAGCTGCTGATTTCACACTTCCTTGCGTAATGTGCCATCTGCCACAGTCCTGCCCAATGTCTTAGATAATGTCCCTTTGCAATCTCTTCATCTACTCCCCACAGCCAACTTACCCACTTAGTTCGGAACATCAACAAACCAGGGAAGTATTACACTCGGTCCCTTGACTAAGCCTTGACATTGATTATTAATAACCAAATTGTTAATAGCCCAAGCTCTGAGCTCTGTGACATTCTACTAGTTACACTTGATCATATGGAAACTTCACTGCATATTCCTACCTTTTTTTTCTGTCCATGGAACAATCCTCAATCCAAGCTTTTTTGTCATACTCAATTCCATTAGTCTTCATGTTGTGTAAAAACCTGTGGAACCTAACTGAATGCCTTCGAAACATCCAAATGCACTGCATCCACTGGTACTTCATCAATTACCTGACTAGATTCTGGATTAGTGGTGCTGGAAGAGCACAGCAGTTCAGGCAGCATCCGAGGAGCAGTAAAATCGACGTTTCAGGAAAAAGCCCTTCATCAGGAATAAAGGCAGAGAGCCTGAAGCGTGGAGAGATAAGCTAGAGGAGGGTGGTGGGGAGAAAGTAGCATAGAGTACAATGGGTGAGTGGGGGAGGGGATGAAGGTGACAAAACACCCCTGGTGCTCACCTTCCACCCTATCACAGAATGCCCCTGGTGCTCACCTTCCACCCTACCAACCTTCGCATAAACCAAATCATCCGTCGACATTTCCGCCACCTCCAAAAAGACCCCCCCACCAGGGATATATTTCCCTCCCCACCCCTTTCCGCCTTCCGCAAAAAACGTTCCCTCCGTGACTACCTGGTCAGGTCCATGCCCCCCTACAACCCACCCTCCACTCCTGGCACCTTCCCTTGCCACCGCAGGAACTGCAAAACCTGCGCCCACACCTCCTCCCTCACGTCCATCCAAGACTCTACAGGAGCCTTCCACATCCATCAAAGTTTTACCTGCACATCCACTAACATCATTTATTGCATCCGTTGCTCCCGATGCAGTCTCCTCTACATTGGGGAGACTGGGTGCCTCCTAGCAGAGTGCTTTAGGGAACAGCTCCGGGACACCCGCACCAATCAACCACACCGCCCTGTGGCCCAACATTTCAACTCCCCCTCCCACTCTGCCGAGGACATGGAGGTCCTGGGCCTCCTTCACCGCCGCTCCCTCACCACCAGATGCCTGGAGGAAGAACGCCTCATCTTCCGCCTCGGAACACTTCAACCCCAAGGCATCAATGTGGACTTCAACAGTTTCCTCATTTCCCCTTCCCCCACCTCACCCTAGTTCCAAACTTCCAGCTCAGCACTGTCCCCATGACTTGTCCTACCTGCCTATCTTCTTTTCCACCTATCCACTCCACCCTCCCCCTGCCCTTGACCCAACAGCTTCATCCCCTCCCCCACTCACCTATTGTACTCTATGCTACTTTCTCCCCACCCCCACCCTCCTCTAGCTTATCTCTCCACACTTCAGGCTCTGCCTTAACTCATGATGAAGGGCTTTTGCCCGAAGTGTCGATTTTACTGCTCCTCGGATGCTGCCTGAACTGCTGTGCTCTTCCAGCACCACTAATCCAGAATCTGGTTTCCAGCATCTGCAGTCATTGTTTTTACCTAATTATCTGACTAGTTCTACCTGCAATTTAAGTCTATGTCGAATGAATATTCATACCCCTGCCATTGGAAACCACTTCCTCTTATTTAATCTTTCAACATCATTAATGAGTTTGAACATCATTATCAAATCTCTTAATCTGACTTTCTTGAAGGAGAACAGCTCAAGTTCCACAGACGATGCCAGACGGGTGAATTCCTCCTGTTTTTATTTCCAAGCTTCCTCACTTTTTTCATTGTAGTTCTGCAGATACAGTAAACCTCATGTGCATTCCCTCCAAGGTCTTGACACGCTTATGAGACTGTGGTGTGTGATGAAGATTCATGATATATTGCTGAAATTATCATTTGGAAACTTGATGTGCGCAGAACTGTGACAGCTTTAAATTTGATTTGTATTTCTACATTGTGAGTGTGGAGAAAGATATAATTAAAGCTTCAGTTTTGAGTGACACTCAATTAGCTTAAGTTTTGTTTACAAACATCTAAATGACATCTTCAAGACCCTTGAGGTGAATAGTTCAGTGCATTAGAAGCAAGGGTAGAAATGGATAAAGGATTGTTGTTGTCTAGCAACAGGAGCCTGGAATCACAGAAATACAAAAGGTCAAGCAATGTACGTAACTTCAGTCAGACAGCAATGATGCTGATAATTTCAGCCTCTAAAAAAGTCTTGAAAATGCCCTGAGTAACTTAGCAGAAAATGTCCATAATCAGAAAACTGCTAGAAACTGAGTGTTTGGAAAAGTATGTGTTTGTTCTGAAGATGTTTGAGGTCAGAAAGCTCCAGAAACCAAATACAGCCAGACCAACCAATAAAGATCTTTAAAATGGAGACCGGGTGATCATAAGATTTTGCTGAAGATAGAAGGGTTGAGTCTTCAGTTCTGATGGTCATGGTAAAATTGTTTTAAATAGTTAAAGTTAAACAAGGAACTATGGATGAAGGAGATCGGAAACAAAAACAGAAATTGCTTGCAAAACTCAGCAGATCTGGCAGCACCTGTGGGGAAAAGGCAGAGTTAATGTTTTGAGTCCGGTGACTCTTCGTCAGAACTGAGAACTAGACTCGAAATGTCAACTCCGCTTTCTTCTCTCAGAAGCTGTCAGATCTACTGAGTTTCTCCAGCAATTTCTGCTTTAAATAGCTGTATAGTGTAAAATGGTTTGTTTTTTCAAAATTTTGGTGTGCAGTAAGCTTCGATATTCCGGTGACGAAGGAGCAGCACTTCAAATAAACCTGCTCGTCTATAACCTGGTGTTGTGTGACTTCTGACCTTGTCCAGCCCAGTCCAACACTGATAGCTCTATGTCATGGCTCCCAATTACTGACATTACAATTTAATGGGAGCAAGAAGAAGGGAAAGTTGTGGGTTAAGGAGAGCAGGAGAATAGAACTCAGAACACATTCAAATTCAATAATTCTTGAGTAATGGTCACACTAACTGAGCGTGCAGTCATGAAAGTGGTTTTCAATGTGAGCTAGTGAGAGGCAATGATAATTAGCCCTTGCTGAGTAACAGTAGTTGAGGAGTTTTGACTCTGTGCTATTTTCGTTTCAAAGGATCTCGATGCAACTATCAAGCTGGTGGAAACTCTGCAGAAGCTGCCGACATGTAATGTGGCGGAACTCCCGAATATCAAGTTTCATTACTGTTTTGCATTAAACAGGTAGGTGTCATATCGAGACGTGCTCATTGACCTTTCCAAACTCTGTGACGACCTGGAACAGCCTTGTGTTTGCATTTCCTCATGGGTAGCTCCACATGATCGCCCTCACCGAATATCATTCACTCCCTCTTTTATTCTCCAAGGAGGTGGTAGGATGCACGGCGAGGGGATGTGGGCATCTTTGTCTTAAGCTTCTTTGGAGGGCTCAGTGTTTAGCCCTCTCCTCTGCATCAGAAGATTTCAGATTTAAGCTTCAACAGAATACATAATGAAAGGAGTACTGTGTTTTCCGAGGAGTTATTTCACTAATGGACCTTAACGTTTCTGTCCCCTTGGATATTTCCTGAAGGTCTTGGGCTCCCATTCTGATCCAGAGATGGAGAGTTCTCCCTGCTGTACTGGTCAACATTTATCTCTCACTCAGCATCAATGAAGTGAGCTGGTCATCATCACTTTGTGGGACTTTGCTACATTTTTCTAATTCATAACAGCATCTAGACTCCAAAAATGTTTTTAAAGCCAATAAGGTCACCTCATTCCTTTCACAAATGTTCAGGTACAGCAGGCAGTTAGGAAGTTCAATGGTGTTCTACCTTCTGTTACAAGGCTTTTGGAGTGAGGACATCTTGCCACAGTAATACAGGGCATTAGTCAGGTCCCACCTGGAGTGCAGTATGCAGTTTGGTCTTCGGACTGAAGGACATCTTGAGGAAGTGCCATGGAGATCCTCTGAACTGATATCTGGGCTGTGAGGATTGTTCGATAAGGAGAGATTGAGTCCAGTCGGCCTGGAATTTAGAAAAATGAGAAGTGATCTCATTAGAGAACAAATAAAATTCTTCAAGTGATTGACCGGGTAGATTTGGAGAAAGTTTTCCTTTTTTTGGGAATCTAGCTAACGGGTGATTGTCAGAGCATAAGTGATGGCCATTTAGAACTGAGCTGAGGAGAAATTTCCTTGTTCTGGGTCAACAAATCTTTGGAATTCCCAACCTTTGAGAACCTTGGATGCTCAATCATTGAGTAGAGTCAAGACTGAGGATGTTTGACTATGGATTAAGTGATAAGAGAAAAGCTCTATAAGGTAGAGTTGAGCTGGAAGGTCAGCCATGGTCTTATTGAATGGGGGAAGTGAGCTCAGTTGGTTAAATGAGCAGCTTGTGTTCCTACAACTCACTCTTTCCCCTCAGTCTCTGGAAAGTTTGACATACAAAGTGATTTTCTGAGGGAAAAGGTAGAAACATTTCCCAGGAATTGTTGGGCAACTCTCTCAACCACTCAGATGTTGGAAGCCAGGTCCATGATGACCTATTGTGAGGCATATTGGAAAAAAGCACCAGGCTGTGACTCAAAACGGATGTGCTTCATATCTTCAACTATTCTCGGGTAACTTCCTCTGCACTGTTACCAATGCATCTCACCCGCTGAGGGTTTTAAGTAGCAGATTGTCAGTGAAGGTACTGGATGCGAGCTTAACTTTTTTGGCTACAGACTTGGAGAGAAAAACTTTGAAGGTTCATGGGGAAAGGCCTGGAATGTGCAATGAATTAAGAACCATTTCCAAATATCTGAGATAGATACGATGGGCTGAATGGTCTCCATCTGCACCTTATGATTCTGTGATTTACCAGCAGTCGAGGTTAAATAGAGTCACAGAGAGGTAGAGCACAGAATCAGACCTTTTGGTCCAACGCGTCCATACTGGCCAGATATTCTAAATTAATCTAGTCCCTTTTGCCCGCACTTGGCCCATCTCCCTCTAAACCCTTCCTATTCATATAGGTAAAAACAATGACTGCAGATGCTGGAAACCAGATTCTGGATTAGTGGTGCTGGAAGAGCACAGCAGTTCAGGCAGCATCCAAGGAGCAGTAAAATCGACGTTTCGGGCAAAAGCCCTTCATCAGGAATAAAGGCAGAGAGCCTGAAGCGTGGAGAGATAAGCTAGAGGAGGGTGGGGGTGGGGAGAAAGTAGCATAGAGTACAATAGGTGAGTGGGGAAGGGGATGAAGGTGATGGGGCGGGGGGGGGGGGGGGGGGGAAGAGCCCATCCAGATGCCTTTTAAATACTGCAACTATACCAACCTCCACCACTGCCTCTAGCAGCTCATTCCGTACATGTACCATGCTCTGTGTAAAAAAGTTGCCCCTTAGGTCCCTTTTAAATCTTTCCCTTCTCACCTTAAACCTGCGCCCTCTAGATTTGGACTCCCCTACCCCAGGGAAAAGACCTTGTCTATTTACCCTATCCATGCTCCTCATGATTCTATAAACTTCTATAAGGTCACCCCTCAGCCTCTGACTTTCTATCTTCAATGCATCATCTGATTGCTTGGAATCTTCCTCCCCTTTTGAGGGGATTTGCTTTGTGCAAATTGGTTGCTGTATTTCCTACATTACAACACTTCAAAAGTATGTCATTGGCTGTGAAACATTTTGGGTTGTGACACATTGTGGAATATGCTTTATAAATACAATTTCATTCTTGATATTACTGTCCCTGATTGATGAATATTCATTGATGAAAATAAAAGTGATGCTGCCCGTCATATATTTTGGTTTAAAAATTATCTAATGGGACGTAATTTTGCCTTTGATTAACAAGTACTAATTTTTTAGGATATTTTCACCAGCTCCTCCACTGCTACATTTAGAATTAGTTTTTATTGTCAGGTGTACTCAAACACAGGGATACAGAAGTACAGTGAAAAGTGTATAGTGTCACTTTTCCAGCACCATTTTAGGTACAAAGATTCCTTGCCACAAAATCTTTAATATGGAAGAAGGAGGGACGGAAGGGGGCAAGGTGAGTGATTCTGAGGATAGTTTACATCGTTCTAAAGCATGGTTTGAATCTTTCAGTGCATCCAGGACTAGTAGCTCTCACTCTGAAATGAAGATCACTCAATACCTGGCATGGAGTATGTAGCTTTAACAGCGTCATCAAAACACAGACAAACACAGCTGTACCTGTGCTTGTGGTAGTTTGTCAAAGCCCTTGAATTATTTGCATTGCTTCTCCTAGGGAGTTCTTGGATATAATGAAACAAAATAGGTGGTCTGACAGGGCAAAAGGAGGTGTGAAAAATCAGCAGCAAGCCAGATGTAAAAGAAGAGAGAAACTGATGGTGTTTACCGGTAAGAGCAAGAAAGGATGAATAGTTTGAACAGAGATATCCTTGCTGCTGAGAGAGGGAGTGGCAATGGGAAGGGAGGACAGACGGGGAGGCTGACTGACAAGTCAGACTGAGAGGGAGGAAGTGGGAGTGGGAGGACAAGATGGAAAGAATGGGGAAAGAGGCAGAGCCGGGAGTGAGTGAGCAAAATTGGAATGAGGAGAGAGAGAGAGAAAAACTTTGAACATTCTTGGAATTGTTTCCCTGTTCTGTTTAGTTGACTGCAGTAGACAATTTGTGACTTGACAAGCAATCAGATTTCACACTATTTAAATGTTAACCTCCTTGGGTTATCTATTTGTTTAAATAATTGCCAGGTTACTTTCAAATCACATGTAAAAGTTTTGGGTGGGACTTGCTGCTGGGTGTAACTTGATCGCCCTCGCATTGCGGTTATTGACATGTGAAAAATGAAATGGTTACTGAATTATAACACAGTGAATTGAAGAATTGGAGAGGCTTGGTACTGGGAAATGGATATGACTTTCTCACTTTGAACAAAACATTGTTGAAGTTAGAGCCCTTGGAGAATTTGTTGGCTCCAAAACATGGGAATAGATCAAAGTCATGGAGTGTGGATTCATCAAACTCAGAGCAGTGAATCTACAGTTACAAGGAGATAAGTGAGATACTACTGTAGAGCTATTTAAGTCAAGGAAGTTTGAGATATGTGATAGTGGGTTTTAAAATAAAAGAAGGATTTGAGAAGGTGGATAGAGAAGATAACTTTGTTAAATATTCGCTTAGCTAGACAGAGCTTGAAGCATGCTTGAGAAAAAGCTAGCACAGAGCTGATTCAGCAAGTGAGCAGAACCCCTGAAACTCCTGTTTATATTTGTCAGCCAGGGCTCCCTGATTGGACAAGATTTGCAGCCCCAATCAGAGAACTCATATTCTGTGAGGTCTACCTGGCTGAGCTCGTTGCAGGAACTACAAGCTGCCTTTCCCCAGTTAATTATTCTTATTCTGGTTTGTTCAATGTCCTTTTCCACACACAGTTTAAACCTTATGGCCCCGTGATCACTGTACCCGAAATGTTCTTCATTGAAACTTGATCTACCTGACCAACCTTATTTTCAAGGACTGAGTCTATCTGTTCCTTCTTCCTCAATGGATTTTTAAAGTACTACTGTAGGAAATATTTCTGAGCCATCTCTAGGAAATCATCCTCCTCTCCGTCCTTTCCACTATTGCTATGTCAGTCAGTTTCTGAAAAATGTAAGCTATAACGACTTGATCATTCTTGTACCTCTGTAATCTCCTTGCAGATTTCATCCTCCACATCCTTCCCACTAGTTGCTGGATGGTAGACTACATTGTGCAATGTAACTGCACATTTTTGTTCCTGAATACAAGCCAATTTTATTTTGTCCTTTATCCCTCTGGAACATTCTTTATTGTCAGCAGTGAAACATCTCCTTAGTCAATACCTCCACCTGTCCTCCTGTTTCAGTTTCTGAAACATTTTATAGCCACTCTGGCCTTCCTTGGGCCCTTCCGAAGTAGATGCTGCTGTGAGGGAGGAGACAAGTGGAGAGATCAGAGAAGTTGGGATTATTCTCCATCGAGTTAGAAAGGTTTTGGTAGCAGTGTTCAGAGTAATGATATACAGGTCATCCCCGCATCTTGAAAGTTCGCTTTACGCCACTTTGCTTGTGTGAAAGTCCTACATTAGTACCTGTTTTTGCTAACTTAAAGAAATCTGAAGAGGCTTTTTGCTTTTATGAGAAAAGGCAAACCTTTTCCCAAATAAATTAATTCTTCACTTTACCCCATTTTGGCTTACGAAAGGTTTCATAGGAAAGCTCTACTTTCAGATAGCGGTGGATACTTGTAGCCATAGGGTCATTATGGCACAGAAAGAGGCTATTCAGCCCATCACATTCATATTGGCTCCTGGTGGTTCTATTGGTTAGATTAGATTCCCTACAATGTGGAAACAGGCCCTTAAAACCCAACAAGTCCACACCGACCCTCTGAAGAGTAACACACCCAGACCCATTTCCCACTGACTAATGCACCTAACACTATAGACAATTTATCATGGCCAATTCACTTGACCTGCACATCTTTGGATTGTGGGAGGAAACCAGAGCACCCGGAGGAAACCCACACAGACACGGGGAGAATTCCACACATACAGTCACCCAAAGCTGGAATTGAACCCGGGTCCCTGGCACTATGAGGCAGCAGTGCTAAACACTGAGCCACCGTGCTGCCCAGTCTTCAGCCGATGCTGATATCCCTGTAATTTCTTCCATGTGACCACAATTTCTTTTGCAGTTACTGTCTCTGTTTTAATTACCATCGTAAGCAGTGAGTTACAAAACTTTGTCACTCACTGTGTATAAAAAGAAAACTATTCCTCATATCTCCTGTGTATTTTTGCCCAACTCTGTTCTTGTGCCATCAACTAATGAGCAGATTTTTATTTATTTCATTCAACTATTTGTTATGTTGTCCATCTCCTGCAGATCTCCCCTCAAAATTCTTTGCACTGAAGAGAACAAAGCCAACTTCTTCCACTCTAGTCCTGTAACTAAAATCCTACATTTTTGGAACCATTACCAAGAAATTGTTCCCTTTGGCAGGAGGATCAGTCACAGGGAGTGAGTCAAGTCAGAATTCTTTCAAAAGGCTGGTACAGAATCAGTGGGCCAAATAGCCTCCTGGGCAAGGTCTGAAAGTAAAGTATGTATGGGGATACTAAGCACTGTTTTCACTGGTCAATCTTTGACTGTGGAGGTATCTTTACGACAGGAGGAACCAACCTGGAGATCGGGAAAGAGCCCTATCAGTGATCCTGCCGGTGGTGATGACTGGGAAGCAGATCTCATCTGATCTTTACTGCCTGTGTGGGCGCATATATAAGGATATCTTCATCAGCTCCGACTTCACGGACTATGAGAGTCGAGACAAGTCTTGTTACTGGTAAGGAGCAGCTTGCATTGGCCACTGTTGCTTGAGTAAGTACACCGGGATTGGTGAGACCTTCAATGGTTTATTTAGAAAGGAAGGTCTTACCCTTTATAGAAGACTTTCATTCCAGGTCACTGCCAACTCTGTATCCAGTTGGCTGGCTCAGGCAGCAAGCTAAAGACTTGACTCCTGACCCTGTCCCAGCATATTACAGAGTTGTACTTTCAAACAGTAGCATTGTGTTTACATTACTAGGTCAGTGACCAACAATCTGGAGACACAAGTTCAAATCTCACCATGGCGACTGGAGAATTTAAATTTAGCTCATAAATAAATACAGGAGCATAAGCTAATAAAGGTGACAAAAAAAAATCCTGACCACATAGATAAGGTGATTAGCCAAGGTATTTTTCACAGGGTAGGGTGGTGAGAGGGAATAGATTTAAAAAAAAATAAGACCCAAGGGCAACCTTTTCACACAGAGGGTGGCACATGTATGGAATGAGGAAATGGTGGAGGCTGGTACAATTACAATGTTTAAAAGGTACATGAATAGGAAGGGTTTAGAGGGATGTGGGCCAAATGCTGACAAATGGGATAGATCAGTTAAGTATACCTGGCTGATGTGGACGAATTGAACTGAAGGGTGTGTTTCCATGCTGTACAACTCAATGACTCTAAATGAACAACCCCTAGATTCCACACTTTTTATTTTCAAAGTAATAATTCTTGTCAAGATCTATTTGGTTCAATAGTTTATTTTAGGAAAGGAAAATTGGTTTCCTTACCTGCTGTTATTCATACAGGGAATGATCAGTATTTGGAATGGACTTCAAGCTGAGTAGTTGTTGTCGTCAAATCTCTGGATTCTTTTAAAGTGCTCGTACGGTATTGGAGGGAGTGCTGTGTTGTTCTGGAATTGCTAAATTAAGATGGATGGAGTGTTTTTCCTCTTCTGGTGACCTGTTGGGGATTCCTACACATTTTGGGAAATTCTAATTTCACTGTGAAGAGCTAAAGAAAATTCACATATCTTCTGTTTTCCTGAGCACAGTCCCAGTTTGAACTCTGCTGCTATTGAGTAACATTGACAAATCCTCCAATTTAAGGCTGCTGTTAATGCAAATTACATGCAAACTATTATATAATAGCAGAGTGATAGCGGGATAATATATGAGCCAGAGGCTTTTACAAGCTCTGTATCTGTAATGTAGGAGTTATATAAAGTGTTAAAATGGCTAAGGCAAAGTGGTATAGTTTTATAAAAAATTGTTGACCATAATTGGAACAACTTTCAGCTGGAAAGGCTAAAACTCAGGGATGTAGTTTATTTGGGGAGGAAACAGTGACTGAGAAGGTGAATACTCGAAGTTAAGCCCAGCTCATGTTCTGTTGATTGCTGCAGTTAAAGGCAGTCCCTGTGCAGTACTGTTACAGTTTTAAGTTCTATTCTGTTGATCTAAATATAAACTAAAGCCTGTTCACCATCTACAAACCGCAAACCAGGAATGTGATCGAATACTCCCCAGTTGTTTGGATGAGTGCATCTGACAGCACTCAGAAAAACTCAGCATCATCTGAAACTGTTAGCCTGATTGGCACCACATCCATAAACATTCACTCTGTCCACCACCACAGCAACATTTGTGACAACTGCAGCAACTCACCAAGTCTCCAAATCACTGAACCTTCCAAACCTGTGACCTATAGCACCTCAAAAGAACGGTGGCAATCAGGGGAAGTACTGACAGGTTTCAAAGAACAAAGAAAATTTACAGCCCTGGAACAGGCCATTCGGCCGTCCAAGCCTGAGCCGATCCATCTAAACCTGTCGCACATTTCCTAAGCATCTGCATTCCATTGCTCCCCACCTACTCGTGCATCTGTCCAGATGCGTCTTAAATGAATCTACTGTGCCTGCCTCTACTACCTCTGCTGGCAACACGTTCCAGGCACCTACCACCCTCTGTGTAAAGTACTTGCCACTTGTATCCCCCTTAAACCTTTCACCTCTCACCTTGAAAGTGTGATCTCTCGTTATTGAATCCTTCACCCTGGGAAAAAGCTTATCTTTATCTAGCCTGTCTATACCCTTCATGAGGGTCCCCCCTCAATCTCCTTTTTTCTAGTGAAAACAAACCTAACCTACTCAACCTCTCTTCATAGTTAGTACCTTCCATATCAGGCAACATCCTTGTAAACCTTCTCTGCACCCTCTCTGAAGCGTCCACATCCTTTTGGTAATGTGGCGACCAGAACTGTACACAGTATTCTAAATGCGGCCGAACCAATGTCGTGTACAATTTTAACATGACCTGCCAGCTCTTTTACTCAATACCCCGTCCGATGACCAAATGCCGCCTTGACCACTCTATCCACCTGTGCAGTAACCTTCAGGGTACAATAAACCTGAACTCCCAGATCTCTCTGCTCATCAACCTTTCCCAAGGCTCTTCCGTTCACTGTATAATTTGCTAAAGAATTAGACTTCCCAAAATGCATCACCTCACATTCGTCTGGATTGAACTCCATCTGTCACTTCTCTGCCCAACTCTCCAATCTATTTATATTCTCCTGTATTCTTTGACAGTCCCTTATGCTTTCTGCTACTCCACCAATCTTTATGTCATCTGCAAACTTGCTGATCATACCAACAGTGTCCTCTTCTAGATCATTTATGTATATCACAAACAGCAGTGGCCCCAACACTGACCCCTGTGGAACACCACTGGTCATCTTTCTCCATTTCGAGAAACTCCATTCAACTACTACTCTCTGTCTCCTGTTCCTCAACCAGTTCTTTATCCACCTAGCTAGAACACCCTGCATACCATGTGACTTCACTTTCTCTATTCATTTACCATGGGGAACCTTATCAAACACTTTACTAAAGTCCATGTATATAACATCAACAGCCCTTCCTTCATCTATCAACTTGGTCACTTCCTCAAATAACTCTATTAAGTTGGTAAGGTACGATCTCCTTAGCACAAAACCATCTTGCCTACCACTGATAAGCCCATTCTTTTCCAAATATAAATAGATTTTATCCCTCAGTACCTTCTCCAGGAACTTTCCCACCAGTGACGTTAGGCTCACTGGTCTGTAGTTACCCGGAATATCCCTACAACCCTTCTTGTACAGGGGGACAACATGAGCAACCCTCCAGTCCTCTGGCATCTCACCTGTGTTTAAGGATGCTACAATGATATCTGTCAGGGCCCCAGCTATTTCATCTCTCGCCTCCCTCAGCAACCCGGGATAGATCCCATCTGGTCCTGGGGATTTGTCCACGTTAATAACCTTTAGCCTACCCAACACATCTTCTCTACTTATGTCAACATGATCCAGAGTAATCAAACTTCTATCTCTAATCTTGACATTCATCATGTCCCTCTCCTCAGTGAACACTAGTGCAAAGTAATTATTCAGAATCTCACCCATTCTCTCA
The DNA here is from genome assembly GCF_047496795.1 of Chiloscyllium punctatum. NCBI lineage: Eukaryota > Metazoa > Chordata > Chondrichthyes > Orectolobiformes > Hemiscylliidae > Chiloscyllium > Chiloscyllium punctatum. The sequence continues at coordinate 45,385,240 of NC_092765.1, read as the reverse complement.
AGATCGAAACACAGCCTTCCTTTATTATCCTTTAGTGGACCAATCCTTTCTCTAGTTACCCACTTGATTCTTATATAAGAATAAAATGCTTTGGGATTCTCCTTAATACTGCTCGCTAAAGCTATTTCATGACCCCTTTTAGCCCACTTGATTCCTCTTTCAAGACTGGTCTTACTCTTCCGATGTTCCTCCAGGGCCCGTTCTGTTCGAGGCTGCCTGGACCTTATGTACGCTTCCCTTTTCATTTTTGAGATGTCCCAAATGCTGCACTACAATGGCCACAGCTACCAAGAGGAGTTTTATCGTCAGCAGCAACTCAATGGTTTGGAGGGTGGTGAGCAGTCCGGAATCCACCAAGACCACTCCTCCTTGTCACCCTTAGGCAAACCCTGCCTCTTCCCCAGTTTTAGGTCCTCCAGCATTCAGTGGATGGACATGTCCTAACCCAGAGCCAGACTCCAGGAGACTTTAGCTGTAGACAATGGAACCATTAGTGAGAGAGCATGCATGAGTTTGTTATTTGTAAGTTTCGATCATATTATTTGCAAATTTAATTTTAGCCTGTCTCATGTTTTCTTAAAGAAAAGGAACTGTATTGCAATGTTTTTACCTCCCCTCTTTGCTAATGTGAGAGAGACAGGGTCGTAAATTGTGTAAATTTACAAAACGCTAGTACAGCCACACTTGGAATATCATGTAAAGTTCTGGTTGCCCCATTACAGGAAGGATGTGGAAGCATTGGAAAAGGTGCAGAGGAGATTCATCAGGATGTTACTTGGTCTGGAGGGAAGGTCTTATGAGAAAAAGCTGAGAGACTTGGTTCTGTTCTCATTGGAAAGAGGAAGGCTAAGAGGGGATTTGATAGAGACACACAAGATGATCAGAGGATTAGATAGGGTAGACAGTGAAAGTCTTTTTCCTAGGATGATGACGTCAGCTTGTACGAGGGGGCATAACTAACAAATTGAGGGATGATAGATTTAAGACTGATGTCAGAGGCAAGTTCTTTACTCAGAGGGTGGTAAGGGCGTGGAATGCCCTACCTGCTAATGTCGTTTACTCAGCCACATTAGGGAGATTTAAACAATCCTTGGATAAGCACATAGATGGTGATGGGATAGTGTAGGGGAATGGGCTGAGATGAGTTCACAGGTTGGCGCAACATCGAGGGCTGAAGGGCCTGTTCTGCGCTGTATTGTTTGATGTTCTATGTTCTAAAGCAGGTTGCATTTACCATTTTTCAGCTCAGTGTGACATCTGTGTAATGTTATCACATAGCTTTCCTACACCTGGCAGCTCTGATAAAAGGCTGCCGACCTGGTTAACTCTGCCCACAGAGGCCAACAGACCTGCTGAGTATTTTCAGCATTTTCTGCTTTTACTCCAGATTTCCGCAACCTGTTCTGCTTTGTTTCAGAGTTTGATTTACGACTGCTTCAATAAATTTCACTCTGCCTACTGTGAAGAGTTGGCTGTGGATGCTGCGGTGACAGTCTGCTTGCATGTCATAAATTTAGAAGGCACAGTATCAATTTTATGACAGCTCTGTTTCGTCAGAGTCTTGAGGGGTTGTCTGCTCTTGCAGGACAGTGCAAAGGAGCCCAAACTGGAAATGCCAGAAAGGCAAAATAAAAGCCAAAAATGGTGCAAGTACACAGCAAGTCAGCCAGTGGTAGGATCCTGAAAAGAGGCTTATATTTCACACAATACTTTCTAAAGGATGAACAGCTTTTCCAGAATTGGATCCCCTTTGGGAGGGCTGTGGTGACAGATAGCCTTCACCTGACCCTGCCTGCTTGTTGCACCCCATGTCGCCCCTCACTCATTGCCCCCCTCTAATTCCCTCAGCCATCTTTGATTGATTGATTGAATATAAGCCATAACCTGCGGATACTCTGCTCAAGGAATTCAATTGAGCTGCTCTGAGCATGTCAGGAACCTTTCTTGTTTAGCATGTCATCAGAAACCACAAGATTGAATTACTGGCTTTAGCCGAAACAATGCAAGCTCTTATCCGACTGTTGCCATTAGCTGTGGGAAGATTGCCTGAAGGAGTGCAACTAGAGGTCACCTTACCACTACTGGTTCGTTCTCCAACATCCCTGCTCACTATGTTCCTCCTCCTTCTCCTGAAGAAGCTGAAACCCACTGCCCTGTGGCTCCAAAGTTGCTGGAGTTACCACGTAAAGCTAAGGATGAACTTGCGTTTATATAGCGTCTTTCACCACCCTAGCACATCCCAAAGTGAATTCCAGAAGGTGAAGTACTTTTTGGAGCAAAGTCACTATTATAAAGGAGGAAACGTGGCGACAAATTTATGGACAGTAAGCACCCACAAATAGCAATGTAATAATGACCAGAATATCTGTGTTTATGGTAATGTTAGTTGATTGGCAATTATTGGCCATTGTCTGGTTGTTATGCCCACCTGAGAGAGCTGACAGGATCTCTGTTTCATGTTTCATCTATAGATTAGATTACTTACAGTGTGGAAACAGGCCCTTCGGCCCAACAAGTCCACACTGACCCGCCGAAGCACAACCCACCCATACCCCTATATTTACCCCTTACCTAACACTACGGACAATTTAGCATGGCCAATTCACCTGACCTGCACATCTTTGGACTGTGGGAGGAAACCGGAGCACCCGGAGGAAACCCACGCAGACACGGGGAGAACGTGCAAACTCCACACAGTCAGTCGCCTGAGGCGGGAATTGAACCCAGGTCTCTGGCGCTGTGAGGCAGCAGTGCTAAACACTGTGCCACCGTGCTGCCATAGACTGCGCCTCTGACAGTGTGGCAGTCTCTAGTACCAACGTAGATTGTGCGCAGGTTTCTGGTGTGAAAACTCAATCCATAACCTCATAAAAGAATGGCAGTGCCACCAATGAACTACAGCTGGCAAGAGTACTATCAGAGATTTCCAGTCATGAACCTGTTTTGGGATTGTGGCTCACCATGGAAATGACCAGGCTCAATCTAGTCAGTAAGTAACTGCATTTAAATATACAGGATATACAGCAGACTTCTTAATCCATTCAGTGCAACCAATGTTCAGACATAAACATTACAATGGAAGCAGCTTCATTTTAATGCATAAGGGGCAGTTCCAAATAAGCAGCGAAACAATCTTTATTAACTTTATCCAACGGCAAGGTGTAACATATTGGAACATTGCTTCCAGATTTAAATGTTCACTTGGCCATTTTCCCCGAATGCAATGGTTTCGTAACTAGAAAAAATTGGGTACAATTTTTAGTTATATGTACACACTTTTTAATTGCTTTACAATGTTACATTCCTTAAGATTAGTCTTTAATTCCTGAAACCTCCCGGAGAGCTGGGAATCTGACCCATAATCTCTTGGTACCTTTTATTTGCTTAATTTTCTGGAGTTCTTCTGGTCCTAAGTGGGAGAGTTACCAGCAACAGTTCATAGGCCCTGGGCCATTTCAGTCATTTCTACTTTAGACCAAGTGCCAGTCCTGTGCTCTTTTCCAATCTGGCAGAACCAGGAAATAAGGATCAGCTGTCTATATACACACACACACACACACACACACACACACACACACACACGTAATGCCCTCAATCTTTTATTGCCAGCGTTGGTGAAAGGCATCCAACTTAATCCTTAACCGTAAAGAAACTGTTAGTGAGAGGACACAGGGTGTGCAAAGCTGCAGCATTGTCATTGCTTGTCAGAAACTATGTTTTCTTTATTGCATAAATGTAGGGGTGTTAAAATCATGATTAGATTAGATTCCCTACAGCGTGGAAACAAGTCCTTCAGCTCAACAAGTCCACACCGACCCTCCGGAGAGTAACTCAACAAGACCCATTGCCCTCTGACTAAAGCACTCGTCACTACAGGCAATTGCTACTGACCAATTCACCTAACCTGCACATCTTTGGACTGTGGGAGGAAACCAGAGCGCCCGGAGGAAACCCACAAAGACACAAGGAGAATGTGAAAACTCCACACAGAGAGTCACCCAAGGATAGAATTGAACCTGGGTCCCTGGTGCTGTGAGGCAGCAGTGCTAACCACTGAGCCACCATGCATATTTTCATGGTGATTTGGGGAAGGGTTAGGGGAGATGTCAGAGGTAGGTTCTTTACTCAGAGAGTGGTGGGAGTGTGGAATGCATTGCTAGTGGTGGTATTACAGTCAGATGCATTAGGGACGTTTAAGCGACTCTTGGATAGGCACATGGATGATAGTGCAATGAAACGTGTATAGGTTAGTCTAAGCTTAGACTAGGATAAAAGGCCAGCACAACATTGAGGACCGAAGGGCAGTACTGTGCTGTGCTATTGTATGATCTATGTAGTTTCCTTAGTGTGCTCTGCTGCCCTCTGTCACTGAGGTGATCTGTAGTCACTTGCTGCATTCAGATCTTTTACAACCAGTTAGCAATGTTGTTTTGGTGTTTTGAAATGGAGTTTGAGTGCAGACACTGGGTGAAATGCAAAGGGACAGGCAGGCTCTCATTTGTTTAATAGTTGCTGCTACTTGCAGTGCATAGCTATTGAAGAATTGGGCCCCTTGTTCTGTTATCTGATCTGGGAGTGTTTTGATACTGATACCGGCTATAAAAGACTGAAAAACGATATCGTTGCCAGCTACCTTGATAAAAACAAAAATTGAAGTTACTCTTTGCATCTTTCTGAAGAAGAGTCATATTCAACTCAAAGCCGTTTCTCTCACCACCTATGCTGCTGAGTTTCTCCAGCTCTTTGTTTCAGATTTCCAGCATCTGCAGGTTTTTTTGCTGATCTGCCCCCACCCTCCTGTTTTGAACAACTATCCCTTAAACTTTTTAAAGAGCTTGTTAATACTGTGGCGGATGATGATGAATCCCACATTAATGCGGTGTGATGTTGTTTCTAATGTGATTTGTTAGGTGAAGGCAAGTGTATTTTTTGTGTAATTCCTAAAGAGGCAGAACCTTTTTAAAAAGGTTTACTATCTAGAATAGGCAGGATAAGTACAGAACATTGAGTCCAGTGTTTACTTGCGAAACATTGATTTGAATGACGGACTTTACAATCTGTTAATGATAGTGTGGCTCTGCGCCGAACCAATGTTGAAATAATGGCTTCATTCCAACGTGCCTGTGTAAAATGTTGCTCCCTTCCGCAGAACCGAGCCTTCATTTTATCTTGTTGATTTTGCAGCATGCACATTTAAAGCCAAGAGATACTTGCATTTATGTAGTACCTTTCACAAATTTGGAACATACAGCCAGTGAGGTACATCAGATTGTAACATTAGAAATATAAGAGAGACTAGGCCAATTGGCCTCTCAAGCCTTTGTCATTCAATATGATCATGGCTGATTTAGCTGTGGCTTTAAGTTCACTTGCTGATCAGCACGTCCATAATCCTTGACTCCAAATTGTGCATCAAAAATGTCTAATTCAGCCTTGAATGACCCAGCCTCCACCACTCTCTGGGAGAGAGAATTCCAAAGGTTATTAACACTCCAAGGGCAGAATTTTATCTTTAGCTCCATCTTCAATGACAGATCATTTATTATTGAATTCCATATCCTAATTACAAATTCACCACAAGGGCAAACAGCCTCTTCGTGTTGGCCCTATCAAACCCCTCATTAAAGTGGGTCCTAAAGTGACTTCTGTCAAAAATCTACCCCTTGGAATGAACTCTTTTATACCCTGGAATTAGATGGTAAATGCAAATTTCAATCTTTTGTGATTTTTATTTCATTGATTTAATCTTTTACTGACTCTCAAATGGAAACTATTTTTTAAAATCACAAAAAATACCTGTTCTTAAATCACAAAGTCTATGTTTGATGTGCATACAAAGGTTACTAGCACATATTATTTACCTTTTTAGGGATTTTTCTTTAAGTTTTTTGAATTAGTTGTTCATCAGATCTTATCTCAGTGGAATACTTGCCAGCCTTCCTTCTAGAAAAGTCTGGAGTATACATGATCATAGAATCTAGTCTGCACAACGAGTTATTTTTACTGTGATTTCCAAATGGCCTGATTCTTTTGTTAAATGTGGACTGCAGGTTGCAGGAGGCATGGACTCTACAAACAGCCTGAAAACAGGGTTTGGTGCAGTACCGTCTTATCCCTCCCATTTGTCTTCTCCCTCAGTGCTACCTGCTATTAATCTAGTGGCTATCTTGTGAGTGGTAAGGTGTGTTAATTGTAAAGAACATTCTGAAGTGTGATCATGTATCAATTGGTCAGTCACATCATGATGACATCTCACTTGTCACATGACATGTTGCCAGGCAGTTATTGTTTGGCAGACCCCTTCACTCAACTGCAACAGGCAAGTTTGAGTTTGTGACTTGAAATAACAGGTTTCTATTTGGTTTGCGTAGTGTTGGTAACAGGAGAATTGTAACCAAATAGAGAAACATTTGGCTGCAAAAGTCACCTTAAACCTCATTGAAAGATAAAGAGTGGCACAGTGCTCAGTGGTTAGCACTGCTGCTTCACAGCACTCGGGTCCCAGGTTTGATTCCAGTCTTGGGTGACTGTGTGGAGTTTGCACATTCTCCCCGTGTCTGCGTGGGTTTCCTCCGGTTGCTCCGGTTTCCTCCCAGAGTCTAAAGATGTGCAGGTCAGGTGAATTGGCCATGCTAAATTGCCCATAGTGTTTGGTGCATTAGTCAGAGGGAAATGAGGCTGGGTGGGTTACTCTTCGGAGGGTCGGTGTGGACTTGTTGGGCTGAAGGGCCTGTTTCCACACTGTAGAGAATCTAAATAAATTTAATAGGAAAGTTTAAAATCCTGAAGAGTTTTGGTAGAGTAGATAGTGAGAAGATGTTTCCATAAACAACAGGGTCATTAGTGAAGGATTTAGATTGAGACTAATGGGCAAAAAGCCAAGGGCCACCGTGCTGTTGTGATCTAATTGCATTGTCCAACATAGTTGGGAAAAGGGATTTGGGCTGAAAATGTGTTGCTGGAAAAGCGCAGCAGGTCAGGCAGCATCCAAGGCACAGGAGAATCAACGTTTCAGGCATAAGCCCTTCTTCAGGATTTGGGGACATGTAGAGAACAAAGATTTTCAGGGCTCCCACCGAAAGACTGGCAGAATGGAATTAACTCATTGTCTCTTTCAGATTGTCAAACAAGCCCAATGCATGGCAGCATTCTATGCGCAGTCCACATCAGGGTACAACTCATATCCTGGACAAGCCCACATTCATAATGTGTTGTCAGCTGAGGCAGTACGCGCTCTGGATTTCAGAGTTTGAGCGGCAGCTGGTATCCCTGGGCTGTGTCCAGGAGGCTGAGGGAGTAACATGTTTTTTTTAGATTCCCTACAGTGTGGAAACAGGCCCTTTGGCCCAACATGTCCACACCGACCCTCTGAAGAGTAACCCACCCGGACCCCCTTCCCTCTGACTAATGCACCTATCACTGTGGGCAATTTAGCATGGCCAATTCACCTGACCTGCACATCTTTGGAGTGTGGGAGGAAACCGGAGCACCCAAAGGAAACCCACACAGACACAGGGAGAATGTGCAAACTCCACACAGTCGCCTGAGACAGGAATCGAACGCAGGTCCCTGGTGCTGTGAGGCGACAGTGCTAACCACTGAGCAACCGTGCTGCCCCTTGAACAATTTTCAAAGTTGTTTTTCCACTCCAGAAAAATTTGTCACTCAATAAATACAAAATTATCTTCTTAGCCATGTGAGTGTTCTGCAGTAATTGTGAAGTCCATATGCTGTTAACAAAGCACTTATACTTCAATTAACCAGGTGTAATGTTTAGAAAATTAATCATTAATCAAGTGGCCCATGGCTGAGCTGGCATTTAATACCCATACCTAATTGCCTTTGAGAAGGTGGTGGTGAGCTGCTGCAGTCCATATGCTGTAGGTAGACCCACAATGCCCTTAGGAAGGGAATTCTAGGATTTTGATCAGTGATAGTGAAGGAACGATGATATATTTCCAAGTCAGGATGGTGGGTGGCTTGGAGGGGAATTTGTAGGTGGTGGTGTTCCTGTGTGTCTGCTGATCTTGTCTTCTATATAGAAGTGGTTTTTGAAGGTCCTATCTAAAGTACTTTGGTGAATTCCTGCAGGGCATCTTGTAGATAGTACACACTGCTGCTGCTGCTGAGCATTGGTGAGGGAGCGAGTGGATGTGGTGCCAGTCAAGTGGGCTGCTTTGTCCTGGATGCTAATAAGCTTCTTGAGTGTTGATAGACCTGCACTCATCCAGGCTGGTGGGGAGTATTCCCCCACACTCTTGACTTGTGCCTTATAGATGTCTGTAACACATTGCTGGAAGAGGTCATCCCTTTACTTCAGATTGTCCAGGCAGCAAGGAAGACAAAGCAGTTGTCCAGAAATCCCATTAGCACAACCTGCTCTCTCTCTCTCTCTTTCCAGTTTTCACGGTGAGATTGATGGTGCCTCTGGGAGTGCAGCCACAGTCAGGTTCATGGAACCAGGGGCTGTGCAGCAGGATGAGGCCAGAAAACCGATGATATTGGGTGTGTGTGCAGCTGCAGATATGATTCTTGGATGCCTGTCAAGATGTCACTGAATGGCTGTGGCTAGGATGAAAGATGTTTCACTGTGAGGAAACACTGGATAAGCTGGAATTTGTTTTTTTGGACCAGAGCAAATGGGAGGGTTTTTTAAAACTGTATACACAAAATTGTGAGAACAGTCCATTTCCCTGAGCATGGACCTAAAGCTACTCAGTGAATGATTAGAAGAGAGTTATATTTTCTTTTCATGTGGTGGGTGGTGGAGAAGTCACTGTCTAAAAGGATGATTCAGACACATACTCTTTTCAAGTGTTTTCTTTTACTTGTCCATGGGATTGTGTAGATTGCTGGCTGGTCCAACATTTATTGTCCAGTTAAACGTTCTGTGGGTCATTTTGTCACATGTAGGCCAGACCAGACCAGACCAGACCAGGATGGCAGATTTTCTTCCCTGACTGATTTTTTTTAAACTAGCTGAGTTTTTATAACAACAGTGAAAATGGTTATCATTGGAATTTTCTAAAAATTCCAAATTTAGCCATCTGTGATGGTGGGACTTGAACCCCCATGATTTTAGATCATTAGGCAGGGGTGCTGGATTACTAATCCAATGATAAATCATATGCCATCATCTCCCATTTGTAGAGATGAACTTGAAGTGTGCCAAGACCACAGATGAAGATTAGAAAGTTAGATTAAGTTAGCTAGTTATTTTATGGCTGGCACAGATGTGATGGACCAAATGGACTCCTGTTGTGCTGTAAATTCCTATGATCAGACATTCTAGGCAGTAGCCTGCTCCCCTACCTCAGCCTTGCCTTCCACTACAGTAATGCTATCGTTTGATGTGTATTTCCCAGTATGTTATTTGTCCCCCTCATATTCAATTATTCATAGTCATAAAGATGTACAGCACGGAAACAGACCCTTCAGCCCAACCTGTCCATGCCGACCAGATATCCCAATCTAATCTAGTTCCACTTGCCAGCACCCGTCCCATATCCCTCCAAATCCTTCCTATTCGTATACCTGTCCAGGTGCCTTTTAAATGTTGCAATTGTACTAGCCTCATGCTGTTGTTGTTGAGCACCTTCTGAGTGACTCTTGCCCTTCATGCCCTTCATTACCTGTCAGTTGCAAACAGTATTCAGGTTTGGACAAGATGGGAGGGTTTTTAAAACTGTATACACAAAATTATGTGGGGCAAAATTACGAGAACAGTGCACCAGCAGCAGGAACCATCCTCTAGGGCCAATGTAAACCAAATACACAGAGGCATGTTTGACAAAATGGGTAAATAGATTGTGTTATGAAGGTGTAGCACTGCCTATGACACAATGTAACCTGGTCATACTGCAGGCTTGCTGCTTGATTAAATACTGGCTTTACTAGTGCTGCTTCAGGCTGGCTTACTGCGTTGCCTAACCCCGGTGTGCAGTACTGTGCAGTGTACCTATAGAAAACAACAAGGGTTAGCCAGAGAGGCTGCTGATGATCAGCACTGACATTTTCTTTGAGAGATCTTGACCCCTCGTTAGTGTTCCAGTTCATCTCCTGGAACTGACTGGCAGATAATCTGCAGCTGTCTGTTTTATTCTAACTGAAGTGCAAACCAGCAGGCAGCAGATGCTATTGACTCAGGATTAAATGTGCACTCTTGAACTTGAGTTGCGTAATTGTGTGTGGATGGCTGAGTATTGAGCAGGTTAGAGGTTAGACATCAACACTGATAGATTGACATAGATAACTTTCAGCCAAGTTTGCATTGTATGCTGCAGATTCACAAGCCCAGTGCAGAACATTAATTTGTTTACCTGCATGTGTTTGACGCTAGAGAGATTCACAAGTTGTTAAACCCAATCTGTAAATACTTTTTGTTCCAAACGCGATTGACATCTTCTATCACCAAATGATATTTGCATTAAATCTTTCCAATTCCTGTCACTTCCAATGTTTCCCAAACAAGTCTGTGATTAATAAGACAGAAATGAATGTTGATTCTCCTGCTAGGTTTAATATTGCCATTGCACAGTCTTCCTACCACAGGCTATTACTTTGACAAATAAATTAGGAATAGATTGCCCCTACCTCAGCTTCTGTTCCTCCCAAATGATAGCAGATGCGTGGGTTGAGAACAGTGCAACTGGAAAAGGAATGGAGATTCCCAAATGAATTGAGAACAGATTAAATGGACTTTATTTTTAAATACATCCCCTTGTGGAGGGCAGACACCTTACTCTGAAGCACAGTGACTCTGGCATGATTTACAGTCTGCACAAAGGTGAAAATGTATTGCTGGAAAAACGCAGCAGGTCAGGCAGCATCCAAGGAGCAGGAGAATCGATGTTTCGGGCATGAGCCCTTCTTCAGGCTCATGCCCGAAACGTCGATTCTCCTGTTCCTTGGATGCTGCCTGACCTGCTGCGCTTTTCCAGCAACACATTTTCAGCTCTGATCTCCAGCATCTGCAGTCCTCACTTTCTCCAGTCTGCACACAGGTTCCTGACTCAGTGTCACAGTCTTCCAGACAGTCTGAGGTGAACCAAGAGGTTCATTTGAAGCCTGTCTTGGTTGTATGCAAGCAGCCAGCTCGCTGTCAGTTCGAAAATCCCTCACAATATCCATGAGGGACCCCAAGCATTCGGTCTGGATGTATGACTACCTGGTATGGCAACTGTGCCATTCAAGATCGGAGACGGTTACAGAGAGTGGTGAACTCGGCCCGGACAATCACAGAGGCCAACCTCCCATCTATAGAATCCATCTACCAGGCCCACTGTCAAGGAAAGGCCGCCAGCATTCTCAAAGATCCATCCCACCCTGGCAATGTTTTTCTACAACCTCTATCACCAGGGAGAAGGTACAGAAGCCTGAACACACACACCAGCCGGTTTCAAAACAGTTTCTACCCTACTGTTGTTAGAATACTGAATGGACTCACAAACTCTTAACATTCACCTGTACCTGTGTTTTTGTTTTTGCCACGGTTTACCTATTATTTACTATCTATGCCACTTAACTCTGTGATCTGCCTGTATTGCTCACAAGACAAAGCTTTTCACTGTGCCTTGGTACATGTGACAATAAGTTCAGTTCAATTCAATTCAATTCAACCTGTCATGCGGAGAAGTACCTACCAAACAGCAACAGATGTTATCAATGCTTTGCTGGTCAACAGGGCAAGAAAAGCATGGACAACTGAGGAGGATGGATGTTCTTGTTACTGGAGAAAGCAAGAGATTTTAGGGAGGAATAGCAAACCTGATCTCCCTGTCCATTGCTCCACCAGTCCTTCTGATCGGATTTCTAGGCTTGACTTAAGGAACCACCTGGAGGAAGGTGACTGGCCCATTTAGTCCCTTGAACCTGTTGTACCTTTCAGTGAGCTCATGGCTACTTTGTGATGTAGCTCTAAATACCTGCTTTTGCACCGTGTCCATCTGATCCCTTGGATTGGCAAATATCTATCATTCTCTGATATAAAATTCCCATTTGTGAGAGAGATTTCTGAATGTTTACCATCCTTTGGAGAAGTGTGGAGGTGTTTGCAAATTTCATTTCTGAAAGGTTGATATTGATACCCTGGATTTCCAACCTGTGGGTATTGTTTTTCTCTATCTACCTATCAGTTGCCCTAAACAACTTGAAATCTTTAATTAACTCTCCCTTTAACCAATTTAATCCTTCATAAAGTGTGGTGCCGAAGCTCCTTCCACTAAATCCAGCTGTGGTTTAACCAGGACTTTATACAGCTGAAGGATGTCTGCAGAGAACCACAGAATTGTTATCATGCAGGAAGAGGCTATTCGGCCCTTAGGTTCTGTGCTGGCTCTTGAAGTATTCTGACTTAGTACCAATTGCCTGGTTTTCTGCACAACTTTACACATTATTTCTATTTCCATACCCATCCAAGGCCCTCTTCATTGTGTCAATTGAACCAGCCCCCACCACACTTTCAGGCAGTGTATTCTGAACTCCACCTACTTGTTGTGTGAACAAAGGACATTCCCACCTCAGAATTTCTTCTTTCGATCTGCGCTCTCTGATTCTCGATCCTTTTCTGAGTGGGAACAGTCTCTAGACTGCACTCTGTCTAGTTCGCTAATGATTTTGGAAGCTTTTATCAAATCTCCTCTTAGCCTTCTCCTCTCTAAAGAAAACAGTTGTAATGTCTCCACCTATCCTCAAAACTAAAGTATCTCATCCCTGCAACCAATCTTGTAAATCTTTTCTCCAGTGCATTCATCCTATTATGTGGCACCTGCAACAGTACACAGTAATCCAGATGAGGTTTAACCAATATATAAGTTCATTGCACTCTCCCTACTTTTGAACTCTATGTCCCTATGAATGAAACATGGAATGCTATATGCTTCCTTAACAGTTCTCTCAAATTGTCCCACCACTTAGATTAGATTACATTACAGTGTGGAAACAGGTCCTTCGGCCCAACAAGTCCACACCGACCCGCCGAAGCGCAACCCACCCATACCCCTACATTTACCCCTCACCTGACACTATGGGCAATTTAGCATGGCCAATTCACCTAACCTGCGCATCTTTGTGACTGTGGGAGGAAACCAGAGCACCCGGAGGAAACCCACGCAGACACGGGGAGAACGTGCAAACTCCACACAGTCAGTCGCCTGAGGCGGGAATTGAACCCGGGTCTCCGGCACTGTGAGGCAGCAGTGCTAACCACCGTGCTGCCCACTTATAATGGGAGAAAGTGAGGACTGCAGATGCTGGAGATCAGAGCTGAAAATGTGTTGTTGGAAAAGCGCAGCAGGTCAGGCAGCATCCAAGGAGCAGGAGAATTGACGTTTCTGGCATGAGCCCTTCTACAGGATTCCTGAAGAAGGGCTCATGCCTGAAACGTCGATTCTCCTGCTCCTTGGATGCTGCCTGACCTGCTGCGCTTTTCCAGCAACACATTTTCACCACCACTTATAATGCCTTGTGTACATATAAATGTCCAGCTCTCTCATGTATGACCTCCAGAATAGACCTTCTATATCTTGTCATAGAGTCATACAGTTCAGAAATAGACCCTTGAGTCCAACCAGTCCATGCCGAACATCATCCCAAACTAAACTAGTGCCACCTGTCTGCTTCTGGCTCATATCCCTCCAAACCTTTGCTATTCATGTACTTACCCAAATATCTTTTAAACATGTAATTGTACTACATTGACCACTTCCTCGAGAAGATCATTCCACAAGCAAACCACGTTCTGTGTAAAAAAAAAACTGCCCCTCATATCTGTTTTAAATCTCTCTCCTCACTTTAAAAATGCACCCCCGTCATCTTGAAATCTGACATTCTCGGGGAAATACAATTACCATTATATTCCAATACATTCGGTATAAAGTTCAGTATTCCATTAGCCTTTTTGATTATGTTCTGTATGTCATGGTGTCCGACAGCACAGAATCAAAAGGTGTGGTGCTGGAAAAGCACAGCAGGTCAGGCAGCATCCAAGGAGCAGGAGAGGCGCGTTTCGGCTATAAGCCCTTCATCAGGAATGGGCTTATGCACAGGATAGGCCCATTGGTCTCTGCCGACCAAAATATTCATCCACGCTAACTCCATTTCCCTGCACTTGGTTCACATCCTTCTAAACCTTTCCTATCCATGTATTTGTCCAAATGCCTTTTTAAATGTTGTTAATGTATCCGCCTCAGTCACATCCACTGGCAACTCATTCCATATGTGTACTAGCTTCTGTGTAAAAAACGTTGTCCCTCAGGTTCCCTTTTATTCTTTCCCCTCTAACCTTAAACTGATACCCTGTATTCCTAGATTCCCCAACCTTCGGAAAAAGACTGAGTGCATGCTTCTCGTGATCTTTATATACTTGTATAAGATCCCTTCCCAGTCTTATACGCGCGAAAGAGAAAAGTCCTAGCTTGATTATTGTATCATAGAATCACAGAATCCCTACAGTGTGGAAACAGGCCCTTTGGCCCAACAAGTCCACGCCAACCCTTCAAAGAGTAACCCACCCAGACCCATTCCCCTATCCTATTACTTTACATTTACCCCTGATTAATGCACCTAACCTACACATCCCTGGTCACTGGGCAATTTAGCACGGCCAATCCACCTAACCTGCACATCTATGGATTGTGGGAGGAAACTGGAGTACCCAGCAGAAACCCATGTAGACACAGGGAGAATGTGCAAACTCCAAACAGACAGTTGCCCAGTTGAGTCCAGGCAAAACCCTTGTAAATTTCTTCTGCACCATTTCCAGTTTAATAACATTATTCTTATAGCATGGTAACCAAACCTGAACACAATACTCCAAGTTCGACCTCACCAATGTCCTGTGTTACTACAATATAACTTCCCAACTTCTATACTCAATGCCCTGACTGATGAAGCCCAGTGTGCCAAAAGCCTTCTTCATTGCATTGTCCACCTATGACTCCACATTTAGAGAACTGTGAACCTGAACTCCAAGATCCCTCTGTTCCACTACACTCCTTAAGGCCCTACCATTCACCATGAAACCCTGACCTTGATTGGACTTTCCAAAATGCAAAACCACACACTTAGCTATACTAAACTCCATTTGCCATTTCTCAGCCCACTCCCCCAGCTGATCAAAGTGTTGCTGCAATTTCTGATAATCTTCCTCACTGTCCATAATACTGCCTATCTTAGTGTCATTGTAAATTAATCATGCCTTGTACATTCTCATCCAAATTATTGATATAGATAACAAATAGTAATGGGCCCAACACCAAGCCCTGAGGCACTCCACTAGTCACAGGTCTCCCAGTCTGATGAGCATCCTTCCACTATTACCCTCTGCTTCCTACCATCGAGCCAATTGTGTGTCCAATTTGCAAGTGCCCCTTGAATTCCATGCGATCTAAACTTCCAGAGAAGCCTACTATCTGGAACCTTATCCAAGGCCTTACTGAAATCCATTTAGACTATTTCTACTGCCCTGCCCTGCCATCGTCCTTCCTGATCACTCCATCAAAGAACTCTTAACAAATTTGTGAGGCATGATCTCCCATCCATAAAGCTATGCTGATAACAAACCCTGTCTTTCCAAATGCATGTATATCTTATCTCTCAGAATGTTCTCAAGTAACTTACCCACCGCAGATGTTAGGCTTACTGGTCTTTCGTTCCCAGATTTTTCTCTGCAGCCCTTGAATAAGGGCACAACATTCACTACCCCCCCAGTCTTCTGGGACCTCACCCGTGGCTAATGATATAAAAATATCAGCCAGGATCCCCGCAATTTCTTCTCTCTTGCAGTGTTCTTGGATATATCTGGTCAGAAACAGGAGATTTATCCACTTTCATACATTCTAACACATCCATCACCTCCTCTACTGTGATGTGGACTGTCCCCAAGGTATTACCACTAACTTCCCCAAGTTCCAAGTCTTCATGTCTTTCTCCATGGTAAACACAGACGAGAAATATTCATTGAGAACCTCACCCATCTCCTGTGGTTCTACACATACATGCCCACAATGGTCCTTGAGGGGCCCTATTCTCTCTCTAGTTATTCTTTTTCCTTTAATATCCTTTAGGAACCTCGTTGGATTTACTCTAATCTTCCCTGCCAAGGCTACCTCGTGCCTCCTTTATATCCTCCTGATTTCCTTCTTCAGTAAACACCTGTATTCTCTGTATACCTCCAGGGATTGCCTCGATCCCAGCTGCCTGTACCTGAGCCACACCTCCTTGTCATCCAGGGTTCCCTATTCCTGCCAACCTTGCCCTTCACCCTCACAGGAACATATAGTCCTTGAACTCTAGCCTTCTCACTTTTAAAGGCCTCCCACTTGCCAGAAGTCCCTTTACCTGCAAACAAACTACTCCCATCAACCCCTGCGAGCTCCTGTCTTATTCCGTCAGAATTCACCTTGCCCCAGTTTAGAACTTGAACCTGTGGACCAGTTTTGTCCCTCTCCATAACGACTTAAAATTAATAAAAACATGGTCATTGGTCCCAAAGTCCTTCCCATTGTCACCTCCATCTCTTGTTTTGTCCTATTTCCCAAGACTAGGTTGAGTTTTGCCCCTTCCCAAGTAGGACCCTCTTTATACTGCTTGAGGAAACTTTCCTGAACGCACGTAACAAATTCTACCCCATCAAAAGCCAACAGGCATTCCTTACTCCCTGTCGAGTTCCAGCCTGACCTGTCTCTTCACTTTACTACTTCTCATTACTGTGTCTTCTTCCTGCCTTACAATTGCTTCCCTGCTGTGGAGGATCCCATTCCCCTTCCAATCTGGTTTAAACCCTCCCTTGTAACACTAGCAAACCTGGACACCAAGATATTGCTCTCCCTCCAGTTCAGCTGCAACCCGTCCCTCTTAAATAGGTCACCTCTTCCCCAGAAAAGATCCCAATGATCTAAAAACCTGAAACCTGAGCACAATGGCTGCTCTGAGACATCCTGCACCCTGACACCTGAGAGGCAACACACCATCCCACCTTCCCACAGAATCTCCTGTCCGTCCCCCTAATTATCGAGTCTCCTATTTCGAAGGCCCTGTTTACCTCTACCCTTTCCCGATGTGCCCCAGAGCCAGTCACAGTACCAGAAACCTGGCTACTGCTGCTTTCTCCTGAACGGTCAACCAACACCACCACCCCACCCCTCATACCCCCCCCCCCAACACACACACACACTCTCACAACAATAGTATCCAAAATGATATACTTTTTAGGGGGAATGGCCACAAGGGATTCCTGCACTCTCTGCCTACTCCCTTTGCCTTTCCTGGTAATCACCCAGCTACTCTCTGCCTGTACCTTAGATGTGACCACCTCACTAAAACTCTGATCTATGAAGTACTCAGCATCTTGAATCAAACCAGCTCCAGCTCCCTAACACGGTCTCCTGGGAGCTGCAGCTGGATGTACCTCCCACACGTGGAGTCATCAGGGATAATAGAAGTCTTCCTGAGCTTCCACATGCTGCAGGAGGAACATGCAACTGCCCTAACTGCCATCTGAATGCTGTAAAACTATAAAGGAAAGTTAAAAGGACTTTACTTGAGCTTACCCGTATTGTTTGCTGAGCCACTGCTCTCCAAAGTCTCTCTAGCTAAAGCCTTATTTCTTTCTCTGCTACCAATAAATTTTGCAATAGTACATCTCTCTGCCCCTCCACTTTCTTGTTTTGTTAGAGGTGGAGGGAACAGTGATGTAATGTTTCAGCCTTAAGAAGCTCAGTCCACATCAATCCACAAGCCTGCTTCTATCCGGTTTCAAACTGGGAACCTTTCGAGTGCGAGGCAAATGTGATAACCACTATACTACAAAAACACAGCCCTTAAGCACGCCTTACACTAGAGCCCCAATGAGCTGCTCCTCAGTGCAGATGACTGCTTGTCCTCACGGGGTGTCTTGCTGAGGTCCTCCTCCTGGTAGTAGTGACTGCGCCAGTGCAAATCTTCACCCTGACATGTTCATGACCTTTTAATAATCTTTGACCTCAAATCCCCCTGCCCCACTGTATTTGTTCCTCCATTGTTTCTAGTTTCTCACTGTTTGGGAAGCCCCCTTCCAGTCCTTTTGAGGTCCATTTGCTGAAGCTTTGTCCATTTGGGTAATCTTTGTAATTTTATGCTTCCACCTACATTACTTACAATGACACCTAGCTTTGTCAACTTGGGTATGTGTCTTTCTATTCCATTTTTGAAGCTGTTAATAAATACTGTGATTTTTAAGTACAGGCCTCTGTACAGAGGAAGCTGAAAATGTGTTGCTGGAAAAGCACAGCAGGTCAGGCAGCATCCAAGGAACAGGAGAATCGACGTTTCGGGCATCAGCCCTTCTTCAGCTCTGATCTCCAGCATCTGCAGTCCTCTGTACAGAGGAACCTTGATTATCTGGCATTCAATTGTCCGAATTTCGGATTATTTGAACAAGATCGCAAGGCCCCGATGCTTAGCTAAACTGTGTTATCCGAACATTCAATTATCTGAACAATTGATTATCCGAACGTTCGATTATCTGAACAAAGTACACTCCGCCTGTGTCGTTTGGATAATCGAGGTTCCTCTGTAGTCACTTTCTGCTAATGAGAATATCTGCGTCTCTCACTAGGTTTGTCTACTCTACCTCCAGAACGACTATTCCCTCTGGGATCCCAGCACTAGCTTTAATTTGCGTTTATTTGTAAATAATATTCCATAACCAAGATCTCAGAGGGTTAATTTACCATGAAATAAGGAAGTAATTATGACATGGAAAGTGCCTGTAACTAATTGGTGGGAGTAATTTTGACAGTGCGTGACCTTGTGAACTGGGAGGTTGCAAGTCAGCAAGTGGAAATCAAGGGAATTGTGAGACAAGAAGCTAATTCTGTTTCGTACAGGGGTGAGACTTAGCCTAGGGGTATGTCTTGACAGGCTAAACACTGTCTGTGTTGCTCTTCAAGCGCTCAGAGAGCTTTGGCAGGAAGCTGCGTTGCAAGGTTTTATGTTTATAGCATTTCGGATTCTTCTTCCAGAAGGTTCTTCTGCATCTCACTTGCACTGGTGCCAAGTCAGGGAAAAGCTGGAAGCAAAGAAACCATTTTTTAGCCATTTGTCTAATTTTATTACCGTGTTGTGTAAACAGAAGAGATAATGAACTCGTACAGTTTAACTCAGCTCCACTTGTCCCAGCTGCTTTGTTGGTTTTGTAAAAATCACACCACATCAATCTTTGAAATGTTCATGAAATGTTATGTGGTCATTAAAAACAGAGAAATGTCATTTTCTTTTGAAAAATGCTAAGCAGTCCAGACAGTAATGAGTTTCCAAAGTCAGGTTCATAGTTCAGAGCAGCTGGCCAGCTTGTCTATTATCGTGGGCGATGCTTAGCTATCATGGAGTAGAAAATGAAAGGTTATTGCTAATTTAAAATATCAATTATTGTGTAAAATTCTAATGAAGAGTTATTTGGAGGATTTTAGACAATGCCTTGGAGACACACCAGAATCTCAGTAAACAAATAACTTGCTTGGCAGAGAATGACCATGGACCAGAATGTCCAAACTAAGGATGTACACCACAGCTGCTTCATTTTTACATTGCAGTAAAATTTTGTTGAATCTAAACACTTGTGCAACATGTAAATATGTCACATGAGAGGGTGGTTCCATACATTTTTCAGCACATTGACTCAGCAAGTTCCAAATAAACCAGAAGTCTGCAGTTTGAAGTTGGATAACCAAATGATCTTGTTTAATTCACAACAAAAACACCACACTGTCCCCTCCCGCTGCAGCTCCTCCCCAGCCAGTACTTAGGTCTGAGTCCTGCCTTGTCAAAATGTAAAAGACTGTTTGATTTGCAGCTCCGCTTCAACCTCATATTCTATCCATCACCGATCGACTCTGTGTGGAGTGGCACAGTGGTTAGCACTGCTGCCTCACTGGACCAGAGACCCAGGTTCAATCCCAGCCTTGGGTGACGGTCTGCGTGGAGTTTACACATTCTCCCTGAGTCTGTGGGTTTTCTCTGGGTGCTCCAGCTTCTGCCTACAGTCACAAAGAGGTGCAGGTTAGGGGAGGGTTTGCCATGCTAAATTGCCCATAGCATTCAGGGACGTGTAGGTTAGCTATGGGAGGTGCAGGGATACTCTGTGGAGACTTATTGGGCCAAATGGCCTGTTTCACACTGGAGAGATTCTGACCCATCTCTGTCTCACTGCTTTTACTTTGCCAGTGACACACTTGTACTACTTTCAGGTTTAATTCCCAAGGCAGCTTTCTCAGTGACCCATTTCCCCCCCCCCCCATCCCATCCCAGCTCGAATAGAGAGCTCTCCCTCCTGTGCTGAATGGGATTGCAGTGGTGCACTTTCACTTGGTGCACACTCCATAAATGGGTGGGTATGACTGGGAAGGTCAGCACTTACTGGCCATCCTAATTGTCCTGGAGGAGCTGACAGTGAGTTACCGTCTTGAACCACAGCAGTCTGTGTCGAGACAGCAACAATGCCGCTCAGGAGTGGAGTTTCGGGATTTTGACCTGTGACGGTGGAGAAAATTCCAAGTCAAGATGGTCATTGTCTGAGAGGGGACCTTGCAGGTGCTGGTGTTCCCATATATCTGCTATCCTTATCCTTCTAGACAGTAGTGGCCTCGGGTTTGGAATGTGCTGCATCAAGAGCCGTGCCTGAATTTCGGCGATACATCTTGTAGGTGGTGCACACTGCTGCTCCTGAGCACCTATGGTGAAGGGAATCACTCTTGAAGGTGGTGGATGGGTTGCTTTGTCCTAGATAGTGTCAAGCGTCTGGAGTGTTATTGGAGCTGCATCCATCCAGGCAAGTGGGGAGTATTCCATCACACTCCTAAACTGTGCCTTATAGATGGTGGACAGGTTTTGGGGAGTGAGGAGGTGAGTTACTTGCTGCAGAATTCCAAACCTCTGACCTAGTCTTGTAGCCACTGTATTTACAGCGGGATCTCGATTATTTGAACGAGATTGGGATAATCGTTTCGTTCGGATAATTGATTATTCGGTTAACTGATTCAATGCCTGTCCTCTGGGGCTCGGAGTTTTCTGAAGTTCCCTTTTTCCTTACTCTGCCTGCTGTTCTCCCTCTCTCTGTCTGAGGGTTTGTTTCTGAGCAGGGACACACCTGCAGCATTGCTGAAGCCTCCCCCACCCCACCCCACCAAATGGGATTGACACAGCCAGCACTTGCTAAGTCCACTCCCCATTTAGGAGACTAGGCCGCAGCATACTGCACACCAGCCCAACCCCCCCCCCCGCCCCTCCCACGTCCCCCACCACCCCATCCAGCACCCCAACCCCACCCCTAAACGATCCCCCATCCATACCCCCCATTTGCCCCCCCCCATCTGATTCCCAACCCCCAACCCCTGCCCCACCGTCTGAACCCCAACCACCTGACGAAGGAGCAGTGCTCCGAAAGCTAGTGCTTCCAATTAAACCTGTTGGACGATAACCTGGTGTTGTGTGATTTTTAACTTTGTACACCCCAGTCCAACACCGGCATCTCCAAATCTTTGGCGAACATAGTGGCTTCTGACCTCATGATGGAGGGAAGGGCATTGAAGAGGCAGCTGAAGATGGTTGGGCCTAAGACACTCCCCTGAGGAACTCCTGCAGAGATGGTGCCCACAGGCTGCACACCAGCCCTGAGAAACGTGCTCCTGGTGACATTCGAACCATGTGTCAGTGCCAGCTATTGAAAGGATTCTGAAACTCAAGACCAAAAAACACTTTACTATGCAGTGTCTCAATGTTAATATGTCACAAATCAAGGCTGTTCTGCCCATTGAGTTACTGCTAGCTCTCTACAAAGCGAAATCCAATCAACCCCATTCCCTCACTCTGTCCCCATAGCTCAATAAATGTATTTATCGCAGTGCCCGCCCAGTTTTCAGTTGACGTGATCAGTTCTCTTCACTTCTGCCATCCTCGGAGCCAACTGTTTCCAGGTCACTAATACTCTGTGTTATATAAAAAACAAGTTCTTTCTCACATCCCTCTGTATTTCTTGCCCAATATTTAAACTTTTTGCCTCCACATCCTTGTACAATCAGCTGATGGGAACTGCTTCTGATAAATCCCCTCTGCGCCCTCTCGAAAACCCTCACATCTTCCCAAAACTGCACAGCATGAAGCTTTATTTTCCTGTTTGACCTTGATTTGGTCAAATTTGGGATCCTCATGTATTTATTTTTCTTCCTGTCAGTCAGTAACTGTGATCACTGAGGCATCTCTACTCAATACCAAAACCAGACTTAGAGTCATACAGCTTGGCAACAGACCCTTTGAGGTAAAAACAATGACTGCAGATGCTGGAAACCAGATTCTGGATTAGTGGTGCTGGAAGAGCACAGCAGTTCAGGCAGCATCCAAGGAGCTTCGAAATCGACGTTTCGGGCAAAAGCCCTTCATCAGGAATAAAGGCAGTGAGCCTGAAGCGTGGAGAGATAAGCTAGAGGAGGGTGGGGGCGAGGAGAAAGTAACATAGAGTACAATAGGTGAATGGGGGAGGGGATGAAGGTGATAGGTCAGGGAGGAGAGGGTGGAGTGGATAGGTGAAAAAGGAAATAGGCAGGTTGGACAAGTCTGGACAAGTCTTGGGTGCCCCCACCTCACCCTAGTTCTAAACTTCCAGCTCAGTAACTGTCCCCATGACTGGTCCGGACTTGTCGAACCTGCCTATCTCCTTTTCCACCTATCCACTCCACCCTCTCCTCCCTGACCTATCACCTTCATCCCCTCCCCCACTCACCCATTGTACTCTATGTTACTTTCTCCCCACCCCCACCCTCCTCTAGCTTATCTCTCCACACTTCAGGCTCATTGCCTTTATTCCTGATGAAGGGCTTTTGCCCGAAACGTCGATTTTGAAGCTCCTTGGATGCTGCCTGAACTGCTGTGCTCTTCCAGCACCACTAATCCAGAAACAGACCCTTTGGTCCAACCAGTCCATGCTACCAGTGTTCCCAAACTAAACTAGTCCCACTTGCCTGCATTTGATTTATATCTGTCTAAACCTTTCCTCTTCATGAACTTTTCCACATGTTCTTTAAATGTTGTAAATGCACCGCAACTTCCTCAGGAAGTTCATGCCACATACAACCCACTCTTTTTGTTAAAAAGAAAGTTCTGAATTCTACCTTTTGATATTTGATAGAATTCTGTATTCTTAACTGACCAAACCAGATTATTGAATATCCAAACATGGAGAAAACGTGAAACAAATTTGCTTACAATAAAAACAAAATGACTCTTTTTAAAGGAAATCCAACAGCTGATTCCTCAAGTTATGCAAAAAGGGAAAGGGTTCTGTGCATAAATGCTGCTTGAAAGATATTGACCTTTTATTTGTCAGACACACTGGGATCCGATGACACCCTGTATGGAAACTTGTTCTTGACACAGCTCAAAGACAGGGAATGTTGCAGGAGTGCGTGGGGCAGTGTTTGGAAAGAAGTCCCATTTTAGCACAAAGCCTGTGCCTTTGTTAAGCCACTCATGAACAGGTAGAGTTTGGTTTCCATCTCTGACCTATTTTGAGAATAAAGAGGGGAACCCTCCCCGACCACTTGTCTCCCTCACCTCAAAGCACCAGTGCAGGAAACATGGTGTAGGTGATGAGTTATTGGAGTCAATACTGAACACTAATGAACAGATGTGGGTGGGAGGCACTAGCATACCATGTAGTTGAGGATAAGCTCAGATCCCAGCTCTGCCGAACTTCTCAGAGTTGTTCCCCTGAAACTTTCAACCTTTAAACAATAAAAACAGAAACTGCTGGTGAATCTCAGCAGGTCTGGCAGCATCTGTGGAAAGAAAACAGATTTAATGTTTCGATTCCAATGACCTGTCTCAGACAATGAACAGAACAGATGCTGTTCTGTTTCTCTAGCAGTTTCCATTCTTGTTTCAGATTTCCAGCATCCACAGTTCTTGTAGTCTTTAAACACAGCAGTTGTTTTGTGTGGATCAATGGTTTGAACTGACTTCCTGAGAACATACAACTGTCTGGGGGAATTTGGAGGAATCCATTGACAAATGATATAGGATTCTGGTCCTTGGTGTAGACAATCTGTAAACAATCATAAAAGTGTATGATGTCAGCTATTTATGTGAAACCTCCTTGTACTGGCTTGTAACACTAGCCATAGCGTCCCTCATTCGGAAGAATGCTCTCTCCAAGATATAGACATGGAGCCATTCAATAGGCTAGAATTGCTGTCAGTCTTTAATTACTGTGACATGTTCTGCCTTGGGAATATTTCATCCCCATCAACACCCCCCATCTCTCCTCCTTCTCAGTTGTAGATTTAGATTAGATTACTTACAGTGTGGAAACAGGCCGTTCGGCCCAACAAGTCCACACCGACCCTCCAAAGAGCAACCCACCCAGACCCATTCCCCTACATTTACCCTTTCACCTAACACTACGGGCAATTTAGCATGGCCAATTCACCTAAGCTGCACATCTTTGGCCTGTGGGAGAAACCGGAGCACCTGGAGGAAGCCCATGCAGACAGGGGGAGAATGTGCAAACTCTACACAGACAGTTGCCTGAGGCGGGAATGGAACCCAGATGATCTCTGGCGCTGTGAGGCCGTAGCGCTAACCATTGTGCCACCGTACTTTCTCTCTGAATTGCCATCTGTACCATGGTCTCGATCTCAATTTCAACCCTTCTGCCCCCAATCCTCTCTGTCCTTAACCTGTGAATTCTTTCAAGCTGTGCCAATTTCAGTCAGTGGCACAGTGTGCATGTCACTGGAGTAGCATATGGGTTCAAATCCCACCACAGCAGATGAAGAACTTGAATTCAAAACAAGGTTGGAATGAAAAGTTGGCCGAACACAGACCACCTAACCACTCTGTGGAGCATCATCAATTAAA
Source organism: Chiloscyllium punctatum (assembly GCF_047496795.1). NCBI lineage: Eukaryota > Metazoa > Chordata > Chondrichthyes > Orectolobiformes > Hemiscylliidae > Chiloscyllium > Chiloscyllium punctatum. Next base: position 45,360,352 of record NC_092765.1, on the reverse strand, counting down.
TCCCACCTGGTTACTGATGTCCTTCAGGGAAGGAAATTTGCAGTCCTTCCTTGATCTGGCCTACATGTGACTCCAGAGCCACAACAATGTGGTTGATTCTGAACTGACCTCTGGGCAATTAGGGATGGGTAACAAATACTGGCCAGTGTTAGCCATATCCCATAAGCAAGTTTTGAAAAAAAGCTGTGAGAAATTTCTGGTGAAATTCACCTCGGAAAGGTGGTTGGAGCCTGTAACGTTGCTCTCCATTGTTTCTGACTTCAATCCACATGTAAAAGTACATGTTGCCATAGCAACTCCTAGAGTAAACCATCCCCAACAATGCCTGACAGATCAAAGACTGCAGTGGACCATAGAACGCGGTGTACTTGCCATTCAATTGATTCTGCTATATTACCTGTGATTACATTCTGATGATTTATGTAAACAATGAATTGAAGGGTGCCAAAAAGGATTTCACAAGAGAATCTCTTGACATTTAGGCAGTAGAAAATGGATGAATCCTTTTAGTGCAAGTAGTAGATTAAAAGTCTTGATACAAACCAATAGTTGGAGCCAGAGGGGAATTGGAGAGAGAAATGGATGACAAATAGTAGAGGCTCTTGGAGATGAAATGTTTGACCTACAGTTTGTGACCCTTCGAAAACTGACTTAATGATCAATTAGCTCAATGAGTACCTGTATTTTGTCAGATATTCTAGCGCAAAGCACTTGAGGAAATATTTGAAGAGAAATTATTCGCGAGGAGATGGGGAACCAATTAATGTGATTCATTAGGCAATTCTTTAAAAAGTAGCAGCACAAGGAGGGTATTCAGATTTGTCCATTCCAGAAATTTCTTTCCTTGAAATGTTGTATAAGGCAACTCCCAGTGAAAAGCCTGCGGCCTCCTACAACCTAAAACCCAAGCAGATGTGTGTTGTGAATTGTTATAGCAGGTATAGTCCCAATGCAAAATACTGCAGGCTGTGGAAATGTGAATCAGAGAAAATCAGAGAATACAGAAAATACTCAGCCAGTCGGGTGGTGTCTGAGGGGTTGGGAGAGAGAAACTGAAACTAAGCTTCAAACATTTTTGATCAATTATGACAAAGTTTAAAGATGTTAAAATTTCTCTTTTAAAAATTGTTGGTCTCTACAGACGCCATGAAAATACAATGCATGGCCCAACTCATAAATGCTATAGCATGAAATTGTCTGAATCAGAACTGAATGCAAAAGCAAAGTTGAATGTAGTCAAAAAAGAAATCAGACCAACTGTAGTTAAAACTCTCTGGTATCTTAAACTGTTCTCTCCACCAACATTTTTAGTTGAACTTCCACCAAATCTTTAACATAAGCTCAGTATCATGTATGCCTGAGGAGTGACAGATGGAGTTTAATTTATGTAAATGTGAGGTCGTGCATTTTGGAAAGGCAAATCAGGGCAAGATATTTATACTTAATGGTAAGGTTTTGGGGAGTGTTGCTAAACAAAGAGACCTTGGAGTGCAGGTTCATAGTTCCTTGAAAGTGGAGTCGCAGGTGGATAGGATAGTGAAGAAGGCATTTAATATGCTTGTCTTTATTGGTCAGTGCATTGAGTATAGGAGTGAGGAGGTCATGTTCTGGCTGGACAGGCCATTGATTAAGCCACTTTTGGAATACTGTGTTCAATTCTGGTCTCCCTGCTGTAGGAAGGTTGTTGTGAAACTTGAAAGGGTTCAAAAAAGCTTTACAAAGATGTTGCCAGGAATGCAGTGTTTGAACTATAGGGTGAGGCTGAACAGGCTGGGGCTATTTGTGGGCGGCACGGTAGCTCAGTGGTTAGCACTGCTGCCTCACAGCTCCAGGGACTCAGGTTCGATTCCAGTCTCGGGTGACTGTCTGTGTGAAGTTTGCACATTCTCCCCGTGTCTGTGTGGGTTTCCTCCCACAGGCCAAAGATGTGTAGGTTAGGTGAATTGACCATGCTAAATTGCCCATAGTGTGCAGAGATGTGTAGGTTAGGTGTGTTAGTCAGGAGAAATGTAACGGAATGGGTCTAGGCGGGTTACCCTTCAGAGTGTCGGTGTGGACTTGTTAGGCCAAATGGCCTGTTTCCACACTGTAGGGATTCTATTTTTGCTGGAAGCTGAGAGGTGACTTTGTAGAGGCTTGTAAGATCATGAGGAGCATGGATAGTGTCAAGAGCCAAGGTCATTTCCCTTGGGTGGGAGAGTCCAAAACTAGAGGACATAGTTTTAAGGTAGGAGGGGAAAGATTTAAAAGGGACCTAAGGGGCAACTTTTTCATGCAGAGGGTGGTGTCTTTATGGAATGAGCTACCAGAGGAAATGGTGGAGGTTGGTACAATTACAACATTTAAAAGGCATCTGGATGGGTATGTAAATAAGAAGGGTTTAGAGAGGTATGGGCCAAAGGCTGGCAAGTGGGACTAGGTTAATTTAGGATATCTGGTCAGCATGGACGAGTTGGACCAAAGGGCCTGTTTCCGTGCTGTACATCTCTATAACTCCATGCTCAGAGATTTGTTTTACCACATATTCCCGGAAGTGGAATTTGATTAGGTGAAGTATAGACCTAATCAAAGAATCTGACTACCCATTGGTACTAGGCACTGATTGCCCCATTGGGAAAAGTGTAAAGATTTCATTGTCACACACCAGGTCACTTCAGTTTCAGAGCAAATGCTTCACAATTGTTTATCACTTTTGTGACAATACTAGGGCTTTAAGAGGTGTATTTTGTCTTATTTTATTTGTAGAGCAGTTTTAAGACAGAGGTATGGAGCTGTCTATTTGAATCCAATAAAGCAAACAGCTTGTGCGGTGTTGTGCTTTTTAAAAAGTAGGCACAATAGAAGCAGCCTGAATGGGTGGGGTCAAGCTTTCACAGAACCAGGAGTTTTAGTTTTAGTGTTTCAGTACCTGTTGCTGGAGTCTTGAAGCTGAGTTTGGAAACTGTAGTACATCACTCCCTGCTACTCTGTCTGTCTCTCTCTGAGTTTTCCATTGGTGTTCTTTCCTCCTGGACTGGAGAACTGCATGTGAGACAACCTGTTTTACTGAATTGCCTTTACCAAGGATGTGTTTATGTGATGTTGCTGTATTGGAACAGTTACTGTTCAGTAGTTAAATGATCTGTTATTATGCTAAGTTTCCCAATAGAGTTAATTCTTCTAATTTCTTCTTTCTTTTCTTGTATTTTGTTGTATTTTTCATTTGTTGTATAGTATATGATTAAAGTGTGTCTTACTTCAAATCTGGTATTTGACCAATCAATTTGCAACAAGAACTGAATGCCTTTAACATAAGAAAAAGTGAGGGTCTAGGCTATCTTCTTCCTATGTTTTGAGGGCTTGATTTGGTCAATGACACTTTGCTGTTTTCTCCCTGCAGGTATGGGATGGCCTTTGAGCATGAGCCCACACTGCACTCGGGGATTAATGTTGCTGTGTTTCTCATGGCTGCCGGACATCAATTTGACACCTCACCTGAGCTTCGGAAGATAGGTAACATTTACTGCATCGATCATTCCTAATGGACTGCATGAGTTAGAACATGAAACAGTACAGCAGAGTAAAGGCCCTTCGGCCCACAATGTTGTGCTGAGCATTTATCTTAATCTAAGATCAACCTAACCTACACACTCCTCAATTTACTGTTGTCCATGTGCTTGTCCTGCAATCGCTTAAATGTCCCTAAAGTGTCTGACTCTTCTACCACCACTGGCAGTGCATTCCACACAGCCACCACACTCTGTGTAAAGAACCTACCTCTGATATCTCCCGTATACCTTCCTCCAATCAAATCAATTAAAATTATGATCCCTCGTAATAGCCATTTCTGCCCTGGGGAAAAGTCTCTGGCTATCTACTCTATCTATGCCTTTCATTACCTTGTGTACCTCTATCAAGTCACCTCTCTTCCTTCTTCTGTCCATTTGTGAAAAACCCAAGTTCACTCAACCTCTCTTCATAAGACCAGCCCTCCGATCCAGGCAGCATTCTGGTAAATCTCCTCTGCACCCTCTCTAAAGCATCTACATCCATTCTATATTGAGGTGACCAGAACTGGACATAATATTCCAAGAGTGGTCTAACCAGGGTTTTATAGAGCTGCAGAAAATCCTTGTGGCTTGTAAACTTAACTCCCCGTTAATGAAAACCAAAACACCCAATGCCTTCTTACAACTCTATCAACTTGGGTGGCAGCTTTGAGGTATGTGGACCCCAAGATCCCATTGTTTCTCCACACTGCCAAGAATCCTTTCTTTAAATCGTATTCAGAATTCAAATGAATCACTTTGCATTTATCCAGGTTGAACTCCATCTGCCACTTCTCAGCCCAGCTCCGCATCAATGTCATGTTGCAGGCTGCAACAGCCCTTGACACTATCTACAACATCGCTGACCTTTGTGTCATCAGCAAACTTACTAACCCACCCTTCCACTTCTTCATCCAAGTCATTTATAAAAACTACAAAGAGCAGGAGCCCAAGAACAGATCCCTGTGGGACACCACTGGTCACCGACCTTCAGGCGGAATACCTTCCATCCACTATCACTTGCTGTCATCTTTCGGCCAGCCAATTCTCCTGTATCTCCTGTATCTCCAGACAGCCAAATTTTCCTGTATCCCAGACCTCCTAACTTTCTGAAGACCCTACCGTAAGGAACCTTATCAAATGTCTGACTGAAATCCATATACACCACATCCACTGCTCGACCTTTGTCACATCCTCAAAGAACTCAATAAGGCTGGTGAGGCATGACCTGCCCCTCACAAAGCTATGCTGACTATCTCTAATCAAACTATGTTTTTCCAAATAGTCATAAATTCTATCTCTCAGAATCCTATCCAGTACCTTGTTTACTACAGATGTAAGACTGACTGGTCTGTAATTCCCAGGGATTTCCCTATTCCTTTCTTAAACAGAGGAACAACATTCGCCTCCCTGCAATCATCCGGTACTGCTCCTGTGGAGAATGAGGATGCAAAGATCATCGCCAGAGGTGCAGCAATCTCATTCCTGACTTCCTGTAGTAACCTTGGATATATCTGGCCTGGCCCTGGGGACTTCCCAGAATTTCCAGCACACCCACTTTCTTAATGTCAATCTGGTCAAGGCGATTAACCTGATCCACAGTGTTCTCACTATGAACAAGGTCCCTCTCTCTAGTGAATACTGAAATAAAAATCTCATTTAGGATCTCCCCTACCTCTTCAGACTCCAGACACAAGTTCCCTGCACTATCCCTGATCGGCCCTACCCTCGCTCTGATTGTTCTCTTATTCCTCATGTAAGTGTAGAACGCCTTTGGGTTTTCTCTAATCCTTACCACCAAGGCTTTTACATTTCCCTCCTTGCTTTTCTTTGTCCATTTTTGAGTGCTTTCCTAGCTACCCTGTAATCCTCTAAAGCTGTGCCAGATCCTTGCTTCCTCAACCTCATGTAAGCTTCCTTCTTTTTGAGAAGAAGTTCCTCTGCTCTTGTCATCCAAGGCTCTTTCACATTACCATTCCTTGCCTGTCTCAGTGGGACCAAGTTATCCAACATTCGCAACAAATGCTCCTTAAACAGCCTCCACATTTCTGTTGTGCATTTCCCGTAGAACAATTGTTCCCAATTTATACTCCACAGCTCCTGTCTAATAGCAATATAATTTCCCCTCCCCCAATTAAATACATTCCCATGCTGTCTGCTCCTGTCCCTCTCCATGGTGATGGTAAAGGTGAGGCAGTTGCAGTCACTGTCACCGAAATGCTGTCCCAACAAGAGATCTGACACTTGGCCTGGCTCATTGCCAAGCACCAAATCCAATATGGCCTCCTCCTATTTGGCCTATCTGCATATTGAGTCAGGAATCCTTCCTGGACACACCTGACAAAATTGGCTCCTTCCAGACCATCTGCATTGAGGAGGTTCCAATCTATATTAGGGAAGTTGAAGTCACCCATGACAACAACCCTGCTATTTCTGCACCTTTCCAAGATCTGCTGTCTAATCTGTTCTTCCATCTCTCTGCTGCTATTTGGGGGGGGGTCTGTAGAAAACACCCAACAAAGTGACTGCTCCTTTCCTGCTACTGACTTCCACCCATACTGACTCAGTAGACAAACCCTGCTCATCAATCTCATGTTCTGCAGCTGTGGTTCACTCTCTAATTAACAATGCTACTCCTCCTCCTCTTTTAACCCCCCCCCCCCAAACTTTTTAAAATATCTAAACCCTGGAACATCCAACAACCATTCCTGCCCCTGTGAAATCCATGTCTCCATTATGACAGCAATAGATGATGAATAATCTGTAATTCCGCCTAAAAATGATTAAATGCACATTTTGCATTTAACAAAAAATGCAAAGGCTGTTTCTGGGAAGTTGTTTGAACTGGGATCAGGATGGATATCGGCAAAGCCTGACCGAATGGAAATATTCAGCTGGTCAGCCAGTGTGTGTTGGGGTGGGAGAGAGAAACAACAACTGTGTTACCTGACAGAGTGAACCTCATGATCCAAGACTCTATGAGGTTCAGCAATCTGAAACATGAACTCTGTTCCTCTCTCCCCACAGGTGCAGCCAGACCTGTTGAATATTTCCAACATTTTCTGTTTGCATTCTAGATTTTCAGCATCTGGAGAATTATGCATTTGCGTTCCTATTCCAACCCATACAATTTTATCCCAAAGTACTGCAGCATTTATTGAGTTTGTCCATGCATAATGATCTTATCGTCTGTAGAGACCAGTAACTTTCAAAAGAGAAATTCTGACTTCTGGTTAATGGCTGAAAAGGGTTCAATAAGTTTCATGTTCAATAAGGTTCAAGAGTTAATAAGTTTTAAAAAGCCATTTTCTGCATCAGATAATTTTTAAAAATGCTATTGCCAAAACAGAATGGTGCTTGTTGGCAATTTATATTTTAAACCGTAGTAATAAAGAATGCCTTGTTATTTGTTACACATTGCACTCCTCCAAGAATTAGAATTCTTTTAGCAACAATTCATAGTTGCACCCAGTTTCAAATAAGTTGTTTCCCATAACTTTCCCAAGCTGGGCAGTGTGTAATCCCAGGACTGTCTCTCACCACAAATATAATACTGTGGACTGTTCCCTCAAAGTCCAGGCTAGGCAAATCTTCCAGCCTTTTTAACTCTTCACAAACCTGGTTTTCAAACTGAGCATGAACTCCCTTCCAAGTTCTGTGGGGTAAACAATAGAGCCAGCATTTTCTCTAATGTTGCAGGCTTGGCTAATGTCACTACTGAAGAAGGGCTTATGCCCGAAACGTCGATTCTCCTGCTCCTTGGATGCTGCGTGGCCTGCTGTGTTTTTCCAGCACCACATTTTTCAACTCTGGTACTCCAGCATCTGCAGTCCTCACTTTCTCCTAATGTCGCTACTTGCTCTCTACATCATCAGAAAACACCAAATAAACCTGTGTCTGCCATCTGTGACATTGCGTGTTTTATAGGGAAGTTCTCTCACCTGACCTGAAGATCTACTTCCCCCTCCATAGAAACAGGGAACTGGATAGTCCTTAGCATCTTAGTAGAAATGTTAATTAGTCGTCTTATATCGCAACATTCATTTAGCCTGCAGGTAAGTAAGTAGTTTACAGTGGAAATGCTTACAGCTTGATATTAATAACGTCTCTCTGGGATCTTTGGGGACTCATGGACTGCTTCTTGTAAAACTCAGAAACATGTCATTATCATCAGTTATAAATACTTTGCACCTCCCACTCAATAACTCAATCTGAATCAACTTCAGGTCTCTAAGCAATTAAACCCCCCAAGCTAAATTTTGTGCAGTCTCCAGCCCATGCCATTTTAAAAAGGCTTTCATTTACCTTCTATTTGAAGTTACAGTTTCAATCTATAACAGTCGTAAAAACTAAAAGATACAGCTCTAAAACAGCGTAATTCTATGAACCACACAATTCTATTAGCTAACCTGGGAATTTAAGACAGAAATAAATTGGTTCCCTCATTAGTGAAAAATCTGAGGATATTGGGAGCGGGTGGAATGGTGTCTTTCAGGCTACAGTGAGATCAGCTATGATTTTATTAAATTGCAGATCAGATTGAGAGGCTGATCAGGCTTGCTCCAAAAATGTGTGACTGTGTGAATTTACCGCCAAGGAATTGCAGTGAGATGATTAATTTGCCTGATATTCGTCCATTGCTTAATCCTAGTGACTCTGGGGGAGCTTCAAGCAGACTGTAAATGGTGAAATGACAATATTTTATTTAGGAGCTGCTTTGGTGATCTCATTCCATCCCTACATTTTGTTTTAGCTTTCAAAGTATTTGTTAAATTGAAGTGTTGAATTTTAATTTACTTGTGTAAATTTTTGCCCAGAATTAAAAAGAATATTGTTAGTAAGAGATAACTTACCTCGAGGTTTCTGTAAAGATTTGTAGCTCAGCCGCTGATTGTCATGGTTGTGGGTATGTTCACTGAGCTGGAAGGTTGATTTGCCATTGTTTCATCCCCTGTCCAGGTGACACCTTCAGTGCTTTGGAGCCTATTGTGAAGTGCTGCTGTACTGTACCTTCTGGAATTTATTTGGTTCCATTTCTGTTGCTTTTGGTTGCCAGTTCCAGTTGTGTGTTGTAGTGGCTGGTATATTGGGTCCAGGTCTGTATGTTTGTTGATAAAGTCCCTGGATGAGTCCCTTGCTTCGAGGACTTCTCTGGCTGTCCTCTGTTTGGCTTGTCCTATGGGCATTGTGCAGTCCCAGTCAAGTTTGAGGTCCCTGTCATCTGTGTGTATGGCTACCAGGAACAGCTAGTGGTGACAAGGACATGCCACAACTGGCACGGTGGCTCAGTGGTTAGCACTGCTGCCTCACAGCGCCAGGGACCTGGGTTCGATTCCACCCTCAGATGACTGTCTGTGTGGAGTTTGCACATCCTCCCCATGTCTGCATGGGTTTCCTCCAGGTGCTCTGGTTTCCTCCCACAATCCAAAGATGCGCAGGTAAGGTGTATTGGTCATGATAAATTCCCCGTTGTGTTAGGTGCATTAGTCAGGGGAAAAGTAGAGAAATAAGGGAATGGGTTACTCTTCGGAGGGTTGGTGTGTGGACCTGCTGGGCTGAATGGCCTGCTTCCACACTGTAGAGATTCTAAGTAACAAACTAACTCACTCGCCATGTTACCTTACATTAAAAAGCGTCTCCGAACTGACAGCCAGGCTTGTCCGACCATTGGGATTCATGACAGCCCATAAACCAACAGCCATGCTCAGGCAGTGACTCACCAGAACAAAAGACCCGATACCCATCATGTGCAAGACTAACATAATTTATAAGACTCCATGCAAAGACTGCACGAAACACTGTGTAGGATAAACAGGCAGACAACTAACAATCCGCATCCACAAACACCGACTAGCCTCTAAACACCATGACCAGCTGCGTAGCCATGCATACAGATGACAGGGACCACAAATTCAACTGGAACAGCACAACAATCATAGTACAAGCTAAACAAAGGACAGCCAGAGAATTCCTAAAATCATGGGACTCATCCATGGACTCTATCCGCAAACACATAGACCTGGACCCAATATACCGGCCACTACAACGAACAGCTGGAACCGGCAGCTAGAAGCAGCAGAAACGGAGCCAAATAAATTCCAGAATATACAGTACAGCAATGCTTCACAGGGAGCTCCAAAGCACTGAAGATGTCACCTAGACAGGGGACGAGACATCTGCAAATCAACTTTCCAGCTCAGCCATGATAACTTAACTTCTCTGCACTATTTTCTCCTGATGTGTGAGATTTTCTAAGTCTGAAATTTGGTTTGGGTTATTAAATTGTGTAAAAGAATCATAAACCAGATTGCAAACTTTTTGATAGGGTCAATGAAGGTTAGATTGCTTAGTTTCTGTTGCTCTGTGATTTTCTGTAGCATGCTACCGTATCGTTGTAACAAGTGAAAGTCACATTGTTTGATTGATTTATTGTTGTCACATGTACCGAGATACAGTGAAAGGTACTGTTTTCCATGCTATACAGGCAGACTGTACCATACAAAATGCATCAGGATAGCAGTGCAGAATGCAGAGTACAGTGATACAGCTGCAGAGAAGGTACAGAGAGAGAGGGAGATCAGAATTAACATTTGAGAAGTCTGTCTTGATGACAGTGGGGAAGAAGCTGTTCTTGAATCTAATTGTACGTGTATACAAACTTGTATATCTTCTGTCCAGTGGAAAAGGGTGGAAGAGAGGATAACCAGGTTGAGAGGGGGCTTGGTTTATGTTGGTTGCTTTCCTGAGGAAGAATAGATGGAGTCAATGGAAGGCTGGTCTGTATGATGGACTGGGCTGTGTTCACAACTCTCTGTAGTTTCTTGTGATCTTGGAAAGAGCAGTTGCTATACCACACTGTGATGTATCCAGATAGGATGCTTTCTATAGTGCATCGATAAAAATGTGGGCATGCCGAATTTCATTAGTCTCATGAGAAAGTAAAGACTGTGCCAAATGTTGAAGCTCGCTGTAATAATTTTTCACTGGAAGAATGGAGAACTCACCTTGTACATGTATTCTATTTTGACAAACATGCAGGCCCAGGAATTGAAAAGGTTTTTTCTCAATACAGGTTCTTAAATACCCCATGAACCCCTAAAGCACTTGTAGTTACAGGGAGAGACTGGAGCTGTTTTCCCTGGAGCATTGAAGGCTAAGGGTTGACCTTACAGAGGTTTATAAAATCATGAAGGGAATGGATGGGGTGAATAGCCAAGGTCTTTTTCCAAGACCAGGGAAATCCAAAAAAATAGAGGTTATAGCTTTAAGGTGAGAGGGGAAAGATTTAAAAAGGACCTAAGGGGTAACTTCTTCACACAGAGGTTTGTGCTTTTATGGAACAAGCTGCCAGAGGAAGTGGTGGAGGCTGGTACAATTACAGCATTTAAATGGCATCTGGATGGGTTTGTGAAGGGTTTAGAGGGATATGAGCCAAATGCTGGCAAATGGGACCAGGTGAGATTGGGGTGTCTGGTAGGTATGGATACTTGGACCAAAGTGTCTGTTTCCATGCTGCATGTTTGTAGACTGTGTGGTATCAATGGGTCATTAAATAGACTTCTGACCGATTGCTTGCAAGTGACTTACCGTTGAGAGGATGTTTGGACAGTGCTACTGTTAAGCTTTATATTAATTATAGTGGGTTTTGCCACCATAACTTTGAGTGTTGTTACAGATTCAGAAGTCACAGAAGAAGGGCCAATGTGATTGTGCTGATGACAGATTTTGGGGGTGGCTCAGTGGTTCGCATTGCTGCCTCACAGTGCCAGGGACCCGGGTTCAATTCCAGCCTTGGGCAACTGTCTGTGTGGAGTTGGCACACTCTCCCCATGACTGTCCAGTAGGATATTCAGACTCATTCAGTATAAGTTGACCTGCTTTGCTAATACTCATGAGAAATGGCAGCCTGGTGTCCTTATTAGACAAGCAGGAGGCTGGAAGAACACAGCATCGGGAGGTGGCGAAGTCAACGTTTCGTGTGTAACTCTTCTTCAGCCATTTTACGTTTCAACTGAGAATAAATGTCATCCACACAGTTGTATGAAACCTTTGGGCAATTAGGAATGGACGATAAATGCCAATCTTGCCAGTAATACCCATATCCCCAGAAATGTTTAAAAGTATTTCAATCATGGCCCACCAGCCTGTAAGTAGAATTCACAGAATTTCACTGGTGTTACCATTTATCCATGTACACAAGATCCATTCACATTATCCTACAATAAGCCCATCAGGCTTAGACCATTCAGCCCCTTGAAACTGCTGTACTAGTGTAGGTCATCCATCTCAATGCCTTATTCCCACATTACCCGCATTGATGTCATCAGTAATTAGAAATCTTATCAATCTCTGTCTTGAACCTTTTTAATTTCCACAGCCCTTTGAGGTAAGGAAGTCCAAACATGATCATCCTTCCTCATAAAAGCAAATATCTAATCTCATATCGGTGGTGCAGTATTTCAACCACCAGTGATTTGTGATAATTGTATGATCAAGGAAAGATTCTATCAGTTTGGAAGTGTTTGCATGTATTTCACTCTATGTACGACATTAGGGAAACTGAAAAAGAGTTAGTAGAGTATTTACATATTTCAAAATGAAGTCTTGGTTCAGATACTTTTCTGGTGAATTGGCAATTGGGATGTATTTCTTCCCGGTTAGTATATATATTGCATATGCTGTTCTCAGCATGGTCTGCTTGACACTGTGGATTTAAACACAGATAGGGTGACCATTTCTCAGGATACCTCTGTACAGTTTGGAGCCATGACTCTGATCTCCTAGTGGCCGGCCATTTTAATCCTTCACCTTGCTCTCACACTGACCTCTCTGACCTTGCTCTGTTGCACTGTTCCAGAGAAGCTCAACCTCAGCATCTTCTGGGCTTAACATTGTAGACCATACCCTCTGCGTCCATTTTGTTCCCTTTTTATCATGTTTCAATGTTTACTTTACTTTTATGTTGTTTTTGCTTGAGCTCTTCACCACTCTGCCATTCACATCCTTGACTGTCATATTTTTTATTTCTTTACCGGTGTCATTACTATTCTTGTAGATCCGACTGTTTTGTTATTTAAACACTTCTGCTCTATCATCAACCTTCCCCATTTCACCTTCCTTATTTGACCTGTGGGAAACCTCCCATCTTTCTCACATTTCTCATGAAAGATTGTGGATCTGAAATGTTATCTCCCTTCCATCCATGCAGCATTTTGTGTCTTTATTTCAGCATTACTCTGTTCTGATTGACTTTCTGTATTCTGAAGTTATGCCGAAGTCTGAACTGGCCCGTTTTATGGTGCTCATCCTGGGGCTGTCTATATCACTGTAAAGCTGGGACATATTGCCTAGCCCTCCTTGCCCTGAGCTGATGCTAGTGGGATATCCTGCAGTCTGTGCTGTGGTGGAGCCCACACTGTTTTCACCCCCAGGATTTAGATCCAGAAGTGGTAGTGATTCACAATCTGCTGTCTATGATCCCAGGCTGCCTCATTATTCTTCAAGTTGTTACCGTTCCTCATAAATGTCTAAAGTATCAGACCTTCAGATCCAAATGCCCTCATCCAGAGTCCAGACCCACAATCCTCCATTTTATTCTCTGTCCCTCCCCACAGCCACTGGATAGCACGAGATTGGGTATACTTTAAAATCACAGTCCCAAAACCATTAAATTCACTATCTGACCTTCAGACTCTGCATTCCACATTCACAACAAAGTGAGGATCATTGAATGATGACTGCACAGGAGGCCATTCAACCCATCAGCTCTCTGCAAGAGCAGTTTGCCTAATGCCACTCCCCGGCCTTCTCCTCTGTAGCCCTGCAACTTTACTTTCTCTTCAGGTGGTGATCCGGTTCCCCTTTGAAAGCCTCGACTAAAGCTGCCTTTCTGTCTGTCTGAGGCAGTACACTCCAGATTCACACCACACCCTGCGTGAAAATGAGTTTACGAATCTCACTGCCAACTGTGGTGAATCTGGTCCTGGCAGAGGCTCCCTGTTCCCAGGGACCAGCTCCAGATGCAAAAGCCGCTGCTTGCTGAGCGCAGGGTGGCACGATGCTATTCTCGTGAAAAGCTAATGTTTGATTGGTGGAAAATGAGCCAGAACTTGGTGATTGGCAATTCACAGGGTTTCTCCTCTTCACAATCACTGACCCATTTGTGCATTAACACTGCCATGATTAATTAAATGTCTAAATTAAATTTCAGTAAATCCTGTCCCATTATAATGGAAACACATATGTGCTTCGGGCATATTTAGTATCCCTGGATCGATAGTCATAGAGATGTACAACACAGAAACAGACCCTTCAGTCCAACTCATCCATGCCGTCCATGCCAGCACCGGGCCTATATCCCTCTAAACCCTTCCTATTCAGATACCCATCCAAATGACTTTTAAATGTTGCAATTGTATCAGCCTCCACCACTTCCTCTGACAGCTCATTCCACACACCCACCACCCTCTGCATGAAAAAAGTTGCCCTTTAGGTCCCTTTATATCTTTCCCCTCTCACCCTAAACCTATGCCCTCTAGTTCTGAACTTCCCCACCCTTGTCTCTTTACCTTATCTATGCCCTTCATGATTTTATAAACATCTACAAGGTCACCCCTCAGCCTCCGACACTTCAGGGAAAACAGCCATAACCTCTCCCTTTAGCTCAAATCCTCCAAACCTGGAAACATCCTTGTAAATCGTTTCTGAACCCTTTCAAATTTCACAACACGTTTCTGATAGGAAGAAGACCAGAATTGCACGCAATATTCCAAAAGTGGCTTAACCAATGTCCTGTACATCCGCAACATGACCTCTCAACTCCTGTACTCAATACTCTGACCAATGTTGTGGTTCTGTTCGCCAAGCTGGGAATTTGTGTCGCAGACATTTTGTCCCCTGTCTAGATGACATCCTCAGTGCTTGGGAGCCTCCTGTGAAGCGCTTCTGTGATGTTTCCTCCAGCATTTATAGTGATTTGTCTCTGCCACTTCCGATTGTCAGTTCCAGCTGTCCGTTGTAGTGGCCGGTAAATTGGGTCCAGGTCGATGTGATTATTGATTGAATCTGTGGATGAGTGCCATGCCTCTAGGAATTCCCTGGCTGTTCTCTGTTTGGCTTGTCCTATAATAGTAGTGTTGTCCCAGTTGAATTCATGTTGCTTGTCATCTGCGTGTGTGGCTACTAAGGATAGCTGGTCGTGTCGTTTCGTGGCTAGTTGGTGTTCATGGATGCGGATCGTTAGCTGTCTTCCTGTTTGTCCTATGTAGTGTATTGTGCAGTCCTTGCATGGGATTTTGTACACTACATTGGTTTTGCTCATGCTGGGTATTGGGTCCTTTGTCCTGGTGAGTTGTTGTCTGAGAGTGGCTGTTGGTTTGTGTGCTGTTATGAGTCCTAGTGGTCGTAGTAGTCTGGCTGTCAGTTCGGAAATGCTGTTGATGTATGGTAACGTGGCTAGTCCTTTGGGTTGTGGTATGTCCTCATTCCGTTGTCTTTCTCTTAGGGATCAGTTGATGAAATTGCGGAGGTATCTGTTTTTGGCGAATACATTGTATAGGTGTTCTTCTTCCTCTTTTTGCAGTTCTGGTGTGCTGCCGTGTGTTGTGGCCCTTTTGAACAGTGTCTTGATGCAACTTCTTTTGTGTGTGTTGGGTGGTTGCTTTCGTATTTCAGGACTTGGTCTGTGTGTGTGGCTTTCCTGTATACCTTTGTGGTGAATTCTCCGTTCGGTGTTCTCTGTACCATCACGTCTAGGAATGGGAGTTGGTTGTCCTTTTCTTCCTCTCTAGTGAATCAGATTCCTGTGAGTGTGTCGTTGATGATCTGGTGTGTGTTCTCTATTTCTGTGTAGTGTACAAAATCCCATGCAAGGACTGCACAAAACACTACATAGGACAAACAGGAAGACAGCTAACGATCCGCATCCATGAACACCAACTAGCCACGAAATGACACGACCAGCTATCCTTAGTAGCCACACACACAGACGACAAGCAACATGAATTCGACTGGGACAACACTACCATTATAGGGCAAGCCAAACAGAGAACAGCCAGGGAATTCCTAGAGGCATGGCACTCATCCACAGACTCTATCAACAAACACATTGACCTGGACCCAACATACCGGCCACTACAGTGGACAGCTCGAACTGACAACTGGAAGCGGCAGAGACAGGCCACTATAAATACCGGAGAAAACAGCACAGAAGCACTTCGCAGGAGGCTCCCAAGCACTGAGGATGTCACCTAGACAGGGGACGAAACATCTGCAACACAAATTCCCAGCTCGGCGAACAGAACCACAACAATAAGCACCCGAGCTACAAATCTTCTCACAAACTTTGAACTTTGACCAATAATGGAAAGCATACCAAACGTCTTCTTCACTATCCTATCTACCTGTGACTCCTCTTTCAAGGAGCTATGAACCTGCACTCCAAGGTCTCTTTGTTCAGCAACACTCCCTAGGACCTTGCCATTAAGTGTATAAGTCTTGCTAAGATTTGCCTTTCCCAAAATGCAGCAACTCGCATATATCAAAATGAAACTCCATCTGCCTCATCTCAGCCCATTGGCCCATCTGGTCCAAATCCTGTTGTAATCTGAGGTAACCTACTTCACTGTCCACTACACCTCCAATTTTGGTGTCATCTCCAAACTTACTAACTATACCTCTTCAGCTCACATCCAAATCATTTGTATAAATGATGAAAAGTAGAGGACCCAGCATCAATCCTTGTGGCACTCCACTGGTCACAGGCCTCCAGTCTGAAAAGCAACCCTCCATCCCCAACTTCTGTCTTCTACCTTTGAGCCACTTCTGTACCCAAATGGCTAATTCTCCCTGTATTCCGTGAGATCTAACTTTGCTAACCAGTCTCCCATGGGGAACCTAGTCGAATGCCTTACTGAAGTCCATATAGATCATGTCCACCAATCTGCCCTCATCACTCCTCTTTGTTACTTATTCAAAAAACTCAATCAAGTTTGTGAGAAATGATTTCCCACGCACAAAGACATGTTGACTATCCCTAATCAGTCCTTGCCTTTAGTGTGAGATTCTTAGTGAGTAGCAATCAGTTTGATCAATGTGGTTGATCTTAACTGAACCTTGAAATGGTCAGAGTAAGCCACTCTGTTCAAGGGCACCTAAGGATAAGCAATAAATTGCTGGTAATGCCCATATTGTTTGACGGTTCTGTTTGAGAATCGGAGTTTGCACACGGCTTTGCAGTTTGTTTTATGAGAAATTAAACTCCAACCGCGGCTGAAGTGAATCTGCTCAGTCTGGCTCCCGCATGCATTTGGAATGTTTCTCGGGACTTGTATGGTAATGGAACTGGTTTTGGGGTTGTGCAGGTATGAAGCTGAGCAGCTTGCTGGGACGCAAGGGAAGTCTGGAGAAGATGCAGTTCTACTGGGACGTGGGGTTTTTCTTTGGTGCCAGCATCTTATTCAATGACCAGACGAAGATCATTCAGGCCTCAGAGAAGCTATACAGACTGAACGCACCTGTCTGGTGAGTCAGGACTCGGTAATTGAATCTGAAATGATCACTGCAATCTCTCAACAGATTTCAAAGAAACAATTATACCATCACAGCGACATTTATGAATCAGCCAATTTAACTTGATGTGAATCAAGTTCCTTGTCTGAACATGACAGTGTTTAATGTCCATACTTGAAATTGCATGACCTTTCAATTTCCCTGAAATTACTTTGTTCATGCTGCTTCAATTGCTTTCCACTGTCAAGTCTTATAACCTTCCTGGCTCCTTCAGAGACTAGTCCTAGCTCCCCATGACTGTGGTTCTGGTAACTCTCCAGTGTCCAGAGTGAAAAAGCCTCTTCTTTGAAGTTGTGCTGTGGGATATTTAATATCCAGTGGAAAAGCAATGGGACTTTGCTTTCGTGGTGCTGCAGAGATATGTCACTGGGCCAGTAATCCAGAAACCAAAAGCTGGGTACATGGGTTCAAATCCCACCATGGCAACTGGTGTTACTTTTAATTCAGTTAATGAATCGGGAATATTAAGCTCATCTCAATAATGGTAACCATGACAACTGTCATCAGCTGTTGTTAAAAACCCATTTTGGTTCTCCGATGCCATTTAGGGAAGGAGACCTGCCTGTCCTTACCCTGGACATGACTCCACACCCACAGCAGTGGGTTTTACCCTGCATGCCCTCTGAATTTGCCTCCCAGCAAGCTGCTCAATTCAAGGGCATTTGGGAATGGGCAACAAATGCTGACTCTGCCAGTGATGCCCACATGCTAAGAAAGAAAAATAAACCACAAAAAGACGACACTGACAGCACTGTAGCACCTCCTCGGTACAGTACTGGATCAGTAAATGAGGCGGTCAGCATTTCCCATATCGACGGTACACCGAACCCTGAGGAAGCTCGACCAAAAGTGCACTTACAATTTTGTGTGTATGTGTGTGCGTCTGTGTGTGTGTGTGTGTGTGTTTGTGTGTGTGTGTGTCTGTGTGTGTATGTACGTGTGTGTGCGCATCTGTGTGTGTATGTGTGTGTGTGTCAGTGTGTGTATGTACGTGTGTGTGAGCATCTGTGTGTATGTACGTGTGTGTGTGCGTCTGTGTGTATGTACGTGTATGTGTGCGTCTGTGTGTGTGCGTCTGTGTGTATGTACGTGTATATGTGCTTGTGTATGTGTGTGTATGTACGTGTGTGTGCAGGTGTGAGTGTGTATGTATGCGTGTCTATGTGTGCATCTGTGAGTGTGTGTGCGTGCACATCTGAGAGTGTGTGTTTGTGCATGTGTGTGCGTGTGTCTGTGCATGTGTGAGTGTGTGGATGTGTGTGTGCATGTATGCATGTGTGTGCATGTGTGAGTGTGTGTGTGTATGTGTGTGCGTGTGCATGTGTGTATGCATGTGTGTTTGCATGTATGTGTGTCTGTATGTGTATGTATGTGTGTGCATGTGTGAGTGTCTGTATGTATGTGTGTACGTGTGTGTGTGTCTGTGTGACTGTGCGCGTCTGTGCATGTGTGACTGTGTGGATGCATCTGTGCATGTGTGTGTGAGAGTGCGTGTGAATGTGAGTGTGTGTTTGTGTCTGTGCATGTGTGAGTGTGTAAGTGTGTCTTTGTACATGTCAGTGTGTGTATGTCAATGTATCTGTGCAAATGCTTATGTATATGTAAGAATGTGACTGTTTATCTTTGTGTGTGGATATATGTGAGAGTGTAAATGATTACACCCCTGGGAACTCTGCATGATTTGTTTGAACTGATAAATGTTTTGCTGGTGCATGTTTCACTTGTCTGGACCTTTCTTCCTTCCCAGGAAAGCTGCTCTACTAACAACTGTCACAATGCAAAAGGCCAGTTTGTAATTGGAACCCAGAGCTGAATAAGTGCACCTGAGTGTAAACTTGAACTAGGGTGAAGCGATATGACCCCAGGCTGATGAAGAGAGCAGATCAATCCTTATTCCAAACAGTTGAAAAGTTGCTGAGCTGTACTGTGCTTGGATAAAGGATTCAACAATGTTGATTAAAGTGGGAGTGCTTCACAGTGGGAAGGGGGAGTGGGTCAGTGTAACAATTATGAGGAAGATGTTTGCTGTGGTCCCAGTCCAACCTGCAGGACAGCACCATTTCACAGAGCCTGGCTAAGAGAGGCAGTGGGAAGGCCTCACATTAGTGAGCCTGTCTGATGTTAGACATGAATCTTCCCTTTGCATTTTGATTCCGTTCCAATTCCGCATTCCTGAATTAGAGAGGCTTGTATTCTCCAGCATTGATCTGTCCTAGTCTGCACAGCATTTCAATTCACCGCGTTTTATGGGTTAATGAGAAACCTATTTCATACTGATAGTTTTGTCTCCTCCCCTTCTTTGACCCCCCCCCCCCCCACCACCCCCAAGGTACCTGGCATCAGCAATGGAGACCTACTTACTCTACAGACGCTTCAAGACAGACACCAATGAGCAGCCTTTGGCCAAGCAGGACCTGGTAGACTTCTGGATGGAATTCTTATTGTCAATCTGCAGGGACAAAGCACCTGCAGACACATTTCTGGTGAGCCATTATTGCAGACACACTACCCTCTGGGGACATGCCACCAGCTGGGATCACTCTACCAACTGGTGTCACCATATTGGTTGGTCCTGCAGAATCGGTGTACGCTGTGCACATTGTAACAAGGTTGGTTAGCTTGGTCAGCTAGATGACAGGTGTACAATACAGAGGGACTTTAACACTGTGGGTTCAATCCTGCACTGGCTGAGGTTACCATGAAGAATTCTCCAACTCAATGTCTCTCCTCATTTGAGGCATGGTGACCCCTCAGGCTAAACCACCACCAGTCATCTCTCTCTCTCTCTCTCTATTTGATGAGAGAGCAGTGCTAGGATCTGTAGGACTGTGGAGACTTAACTTTTTTATGATACATTGTGTTTAAGAGTATCTATACAACAGCAATTGCACACTGTACACAAACCCATTGTTATAAGCAGCCCCCTAGGTGAACTCCCCCCATAGATGTTGCAGCAGGGCTGACTCTGGTATGGAGACAGGATGAAACCAGGTTTTATCCCTGGTGTGAGCAGGGTTAACCCTGAGAGTTTGGGTGATTGTCCCCAAAGTGAATATGGAGCGATTTGATAGTTTGTTCAGTGCCCTTTATGAAGGAGAGACCTCGATAGGCAGTTTGAAACCTCAACTCTCACTTTCCTCAACAGGTCCTCATCCTGGAGCCAACAAAGATTTTCCAGCCCACGCACCTGACCGTGAGCAGCACTGGCAAGGACAAGGCTGTGAGCATGTGTCATGTCTCACCCGCTGAAGAGGTACCTGACCATCACGTGAACCGCACCCCTTCCCACAATCCCCCCCCCACCCCACCACCACCACCAGCACAGTACTGATAAAGTCTGGTGCTGTAGTTGTACAATCGGGAGAGGTACATAGTGAATTAGCCAGAAACTGATATTGGTGCTTAAAGGGTTAAACCCTGGGCTTGTACTTTTCAAAGGTCAAAGGCTATTTGGAAGGCTGTGGATGCTGAGGGCAGGATGGGGCTGAGATTGCTAGACTTTGGTTAGTGTCTGTATTAAAGATTTGTCAGGCAAATAAAGAACGTTTGATCTCTTACATGGTGACATTCTTGACCTTTAGTCAATGACCTCCTTCATATCCAAAGTCTGTTCTCCCTGTGCCTGCGTGGGTTTCCTCCCACAATCTAAAGATGTGCAGGTCAGGTGAATTAGCCATGCTAAATTGCCCATAGTGTTGGGTGCATTAGTCAAAGGGAAATGGGTCTGAGTGGGTTACTCTTCGGAGGGTCGGTGTGGGCTGGTTGGGCTGATGGGCCTGTTTCTACAATGTAGGGGAATCTAATCAGCCCCTTTGATACTTCTCTTAGGGCATGGCAATGGAATCCTTCCCAGAATCCAACATGAATAGAGACCCCCCCAAAAAGGAATTTGGGATGTGGCTTGGACCAAGAGTAGACTCAATTCCTTGAGTTTTATTTTAAGTGTTTCCATATCTTGGGAATTCCAATGTTGGAAACGAAAAGGAATGATGTTAATTACTGAATGTCTTTAACCTGCCTGGTTTGAGACCCATCTTTCTCTCGCTGTTTTTTATTAACAGAATGGAATCCACACATGGACATTCAGTGCAGCCTCCATCCGTGGTGTCAGGTACGTGCCCAGTCACTGTGACAATCTTGGAAAAGCTATCAGTGCCGTTTGTAAATTAATGAAGAGAACATTCTGGAAACCTAACATTGGCTGCGGACATTGCAGTCGGCTGTGTTCCAGGTCACCAGTTCTACTCAAGTGAATTCCTGAAGTTCACAGTACACAACCTCCAGCACACCCACTCAGTCCAAACAACCCTTTTCAGCTACAAAATCACACAACACCAGGTTAGAGTCCAACAGATGTAATTGGAAGCATTAGCTCTCAGAGCGCTGCTCCTTCATTCATCATGACCCTTTTTAGTGTTTGTGATATGTTGAGAATTGGTTGGTGAAAGTGTTCAAAGGAAATAAAAAGGAAACACCACTTTTTTTTTAAAATTGCACCTGAAACCTTTCTCTGGCAGTAGCTGCCAACAGTGTCCAGGAGATTAATGGTTAATCTTCCCTGTAGCATTGGCAGTTCTTATTCCAGACCTGAGTTGGAGGAACAATCTGTTCTCAACCAAACCGGATGTATGCTGGAAATGATCCAAGTGTTTTAAAGGAATAAAACAGGTATTTTGACCATGAATGAGAAAGTGGAAGCTTGGGGGAAGGTAAGACACTGAAGAATAAGCTAAATACAAGGCAAAAGGTAATCCCTTTAAGCTTGACATTTACTTTAATGGCTGGATTCCCACCTCAAACATTTGATGCTGCACAGTAGGATTGACTGGGTCAATTCATTGATACCACATAAAGCAGCAGCAAGAAAGGTTTAGTGTGTAGTGAGTGCTGGGGGGTGTGGGAGGGCAGTGACGGTTCCAGCAGCAACAGTGGGTGACATCAGTGTTTGATAACTATTACTCAGTTGTGGACCCAGACACTGCCAGTGGCTGGCATGTTTTACCCTGGAAATTGCTGGAGAATCTCTGCAGGTCTGGCAGCACCTATGCAGAGAAAGCAGAGACAACGTTTGGAGTCTGGTGACTTTTTCTCAGAACTGTAAGCAGCTAAGAAAAGTTGGTATTTATACCAAAGGTGAAGCTGGAGGGTTGTGAGGGGGCCATTGGTGGAGGTGAGTGATAGGTGGAGATGGAGCCCAGAGAAAAAGAGAGAGATGAAAGGGGAAGAACAACATCTGATTTTCTGCTTGTGGACCCTGCAGCCATCAAGTTCGATAGCTTTAGAGCCTGATTCCTTCCTTCCATGTTTCTTTTACCCATCCCCACCCCTGTTAGGACATGGGTTATATTCAGTACAGCTCATCCATTCTCTCCTACTCTTAGCTCTTATTATCACTTCGTCAGCTTTTCACTATCCTGGCCTACTATCCATAATCTCTCCGTTGACCTACCCTGTTTTCTCTCTCTCTCTCTCTCTCTCTCTCTCTGGGGCTCTGTGTCCAGCTATCCACTCACCTTACACACGTACTGTTTCACATACACACTCTCACACACACACTCTCCCACACGCACTCTCACACGCACACTCAAACACACGCTCTCACACAAACTCACACACACAGTCTCACATGCACACACTCTCACATACACACACACACTCACACACGCACTCACATACACACTCTCACACACATTCACACACACTTTCTCTCACACAAACACTCATATACACTCACACACTCTCACACACAATCTCACACACATTCTCACACACACACTTTCACTCACACACTCACACTCTCTCACAAACACTCTCTGACACACACACACGCTCTCTCTCACACACACACACACTCTCACACATACATACAAACATGCTCTCTCACACACACATGCTCTCTCTCACACACACTGTCTCACACACACACACTGTCACACACACTCACACACACTGTCACACACACATGCTCTCACACATACACACTCTGACATACACACACGCACAATCACTCTCTCACACTCTCATACACACACATTCACTCACACACTCTCACACACACTCACACACACATACATTCTCACATGCACACACTCTTACACACACACACTCTTACATGCACACAGTCTCTCACACACATGTGCTCACACATGCGCGCACATGCATGCACACATGCCTGCACTCTTCACATGCACACTCTCACATATGCACATGCACACACTCTCACGCATTCACAAGCGTGCACACGCTCTTCCCCCAACTTTGTTTTCAGTATAACAGTTCTGACGTAGAATCACCCGACTTGAAACATTAACTCTACCTCCTTCCCACAGATGCTGCTTGACCTGCTGAGTTTCATCAGCAATTGCTGTACCAGATTTCCAGCATCCTCAGTCTGTTGTTTGATTTTAATGTTTTACCCAGTGTCCACTGCTGAAACGTCCCAGGTTGAGGTTATGTGTTGAGGCATCAGAGTAAAGTATGAACTGTGCTGTCTCCTCTATTCCAGTGTCTCAAAGTGTAACGAGCGATGCTGCTTCCTCTATGTACTGCACAACTTTGATGACTTCCAGCTGTACTTTCCAACGGAACTGCACTGTAAGAGGTAGGGCTCACTTATTTATATTCCTTCGGAGTATTTGACCCAACTAGCCTGTGCTGGCTCCATCCACATTTAACTACCTATATTCTTTCATGAAATGTGCGTATCTCTGGCTTGGTCAGCATCTATCATCTATCTCTAGTTGCCCTGTGGAAGCTGATGGTGAGCTGCCTTCTTGAACTGCTGCATCTATAGGGTGTTGGTACCCCATGTTGCTGTTAGGGAGGCAGTTCCAGGATATCGTTCATATCGTTTCAAATCCTGATGGTGTGTCTTGGAAGGTAACTTGCTGTTGCTGATATTCTCATGTCTGTGTTCCCTATCTTTGTTTGGATGGTGGAGATCACCTCTTTATCCAATTGTAATGGCTAGCTTCTGCTCCTCTCTTGCTCATATACCTTTCTAACCTCCCTTTTGCTATTCGCCTTTTCAATTGAATGTGATAGCAAGTTCGTCATTCTCCCCACTCTCTGGGAGTTATCAGCGATTGTCTGTTATGCTTGTTGTCCCAAACTTTGATTTTCCTCATAGATACATTTTCTTTACTTACACTTACACTTTCAAAGCCTCACACAAATCTTGGAAGACCTCTATCAGGTGCCATCTCAGCTTTCCTCTCGAGAGAGTAAAGAGGTTTGCAGACAATTAGAACCTCCCAGTTGTGGTATCATTTTTCCAAATTTCTTTGTATTTTCTCGAAAGGTTCTTTTTCTCTTGTTGATAATTTGACGTACAGAGCTGGACAGAATTTTAATTGGCTGGAATTTCACGCTGTCCTGATTGGTGGGTTTGAAAGCTGGGAGTGATCTTCTTAAATCCAACAGGTAGCTTACCCACCTATCCCTGCTCTCTCCACCCCTTCAACAGCAGTGGAACTAGCATCACATGACTTGCCCACCAGTGCAACAATTGAGGCCCTTCAACAAGCAATTAATGGACACTTAAGGACAACTGCCCACTGCTAGGTTAAAGCCAGCGGAGAGAGAGGTCTATGCCAAGCAGTCAGTAAGGCAGGTACCTTGTCCCAGCTGGTAGTGGGCAGCTGGAAAGTCCCACCTTAACTGGACACCAGGTCCGTTGCCTCAGGTCTTGCCTCACACTCGTTTCAAATCCCGATCTCACTGCCTTGCTAACCTTCAAATATTCTCAGTTCCAATTTATCACAGCTTTCCGTCTCTTTGCCCAGTTTCGTTATCAGCCGTGGCTGCTGCTGTTGCTATGTTGAGAGATGCTGGCTCTTGATTGGTTGGCAGCTCTATGAGGTGGAACTTCTGAAGCCCTGTGCTGCTAATTGACTGATGGGCAGCCACTTATACCCTTGGCCACTTACCCACAAGTGTGCCTGGTGAAATTCAGCCCATTTCTACTTTTAGAATAGGATGAGGCCATTCATCCCATCAAGCCAGCTCCCCCATTCCATTGGCGTCATAGAGATGTACAGCATGGAAACAGACCCTTCGGTCCAACTCATCCTTGCTGACCAGATATCCCAAGTTAGTCTAGTCCCATTTGCCAGCACCCAGCCCGTATCCATCTAAACCCTTCTTATTCATATACCCACCCACATACCTTTCAAAATGCTGTAATTGTACCAGCCTCCACCACTTCCTCTGGCAGCTCATTCCATACACACACCCACCTTCTGAGAGAGAGAGAGAGAGAGAGACAGAAGCCTCTCTCTCCGCTGGCTTTAACCTAGCAGTGGGCGGTTGACCTTAAGTGTCCATTAATTGTTTGTTGAAGGGCCTTATGTACTTTTAGATCTTTCCCCTCTCACCCTAGACCTATGCCCTCTAGGTCTGGACTCGCCCACTCCTGGGAAAAGATCTTGTCTATTTACCCTATCCGTGCACCCCATGATTTTATAAACCTCTATAAGGTCACCCCACAGCCTCTGACGCTCCAGGGAAAACAGCACCAGCCTATTCAGCCTCTCCTTATAGCTCAAATCTTGGCGACATCCTTGTAAATCTTTTCTTTCAAGTTCCACAACATCTTTCTGATAGGAATGAGACCACAATTGCACGCAGTATTCCAACAGTGGCCTAACCAATGTCCTGTACAGCTGCAACATGACCTCACAACTCCTGTACTCAATGCCCTGACCAATAAAGGAAAGCATACCAAACACCTTCTTCACTATCCTATCTATCTGCAAATCTACTTTCAAGGAATTATGAACCTGCACTCCAAGGTCTCTTTGTTCAGCAACACTCCCTAGGACCTTACCATTAAGCGTATAAGCCCTGCTCTGATTTGCTTTCCCAAAATACAGTACCTCACATTTATCTAAATTAAATTCCATCTGCCACTTCTCAGCCCATTGGCCCATCTGGTCCAGATCCTGTTGTAATCTGAGGTAACCCTCTTCGCTGTCCACTACACCTCCAATTTTGGTGTCATCTGCAAACTTACTAACTATACCTCCTACATTCACATCCAAATCATTTATGTAAATGGTGAAAAGCAATGGACCCAGCACCGATCCTTGTGGCATTCCACTGGTCACAGGCCTCCAGTCTGAAAAGCAACCCCCCCACCACTACCCTCTGCCATCTACCTTCAAGCCAGTTCTGTATCCAAATGGCTAGTTCTCCCTGTATTCTCTGAGATCTAACCTTGCTAATCAGTCTTCCATGGGGAACCTTGTCGAATGCTTTACTGAAGTCCATGTAGATCACATCTACCACTCTGCCCTCATCAATCCTCTTTGTTGCTTCTTCAAAATTAGACTCAGACCACTTTGTTCCAGAGTCACCCAAAGATATATTCTTGGTTCCTCCTTGTCTGCGTATGCTCCTCCTTTGGAGAAATTCGTGGGTTTCCTCCGGGTGCTCCGGTTTCCTCCCACAGTCCAAAGATGTGCAGATCAGGTGAATTGGCCATGCTAAATTGCCCGTAGTGTTAGGTAAGGGGTAAATGTAGGGGTATGGGTGGGTTGCGCTTCGGCGGGTCGGTGTGGACTAGTTGGGCCGAAGGGCCTGTTTCCATACTGTAATCTAATCTGATAAAAAAAAATCACCGACTTGCGTTCTGTCAGATTTCACAAGGAGGCTGGGAACTCTCAGCTCTACCTTTCTGCCATCCTTCTCAGTGCCTCCACTACCATGATATTGTCAGGTTGCTGGTCTGACACCTAGTCCAAGATGAGATATAACTCCCCCAAGTCTGACACTGGGCAAACTGAAGAAATTATCTTCAGTCTCTGCTGCAAACTCTGTTCCTATCCACACTATCCTTTGCTGGCCACTGTACAGGCCTCATGACCTCTGATCAATCCTGAGCTGAGCTCGAACCCTCATTCCATCAAGTGCCAGGGGCACCTACTTCCACTGCTATAAATTCATGCCTCTTTGCCACTTCCTGACCCTATTTGAACCTAAGAATTAGGAACAGGAGTAGGCCTGACAGTGCCTCTAGCCTGCGCCATCATTTGACAAGATCATGGCTTATGTGTTTGTGGCTTGAACGCCATTTCTCTGCTAAGCTGATAGATTCTCAACGAATAGGGGAGTCCAAACCTATCTCCCTCTTCCCTAACAATATCAATGACATAGCCTCACTGATTTCTGTGGGAAAAGAAACAATTCCCCTCATTACCTTTTTAAATGGGAGATTTCATGTTTTTAAACTACGTTCCCGAATCCTAATCTCTCCCGTTAGGATAAACAGCATCCACCCTGTAAGGAATGAGTTGAGTGAACATTCTCAGAGTTGTTTCTGAGCTGCTGACTCACTCACCCATGAGTTTCAAACTTGATGATTCCAATTCCCTGCCTTCCAAACTGCATAATCATCTCCCTAAACTTCAACGCATCTGAAATTCTCTTACCTGTTCCTAAACCTATACCAAACCGTTCATGTATTGCCCTAGTTCTTGAGGACTTGCAAATTTCTTCAATTTAAATTGCTCATCCCTTTATTCAGATCCCTCCATGGCTTTATTTCCTGAATCCACAATCCTCCTGGATGCTGTCTGACTGTGCCCTCATCTACAATACCCCTGACCATCTCACCATCTTATTCCTGCACCACTGGCAGATGTGTCTTCAGCCATTTTGATCTTCTGCTCTTGACTCCCATTGCTAAACCCTTTTTTTCCCTTCCATACCCTGCTTCACCCTGAAGAGTTGACTTAAAAACCCGTCCTTTGGCCAAGCAACACTTATTGACCCTTCAGTGTATTCTTCACGAGGGCAGGTAACGTTCATGCCGCACAAATACCAGACGATGACCAACTGCAGCAAGCAACAATCTAATAGCCGCCCCTCGACATGCAATGGTATTGCCATCACTGAGTCTTTCGCTACCAACATCCTGGGGGTTACCACTGATCAAAAATTGAACAGGACAGGTCATATAAACACTGTGGCTACAAGAGCAGATTAGAGACTTGGAATACTGCTATGACCAACTCACCTCCTGACTCCCTAAATGCTGTCCCCATCCACAAGACCCAAGTCAGGAATGAGTTGGAACACTCCCCACTTGCCTGGATGGGTGCAGCTCCAACAACACTCAAGAAGTTTTACACGCAGCAGCCTGCCTGATTTGGCACCACATCCACAAACATTCACTCCCCAGCACTAGTCTACCACAACAAGATACACAGAAGATATAAGGCACCGAAAACAGCACCTTCCAAACACACAACTGGTTCCATCTGGAAGGACGAGGGCAGCAGATATGTGGGAACGCCATGTCCAGTAAGTTCCCCTCCTAGACACTAACCATTTGGAACTATGCTTCCTATTTTGAGTCACAATTCTGGATCTCCCTCCCTAACAGCGCTGTGGGTATCCCTCCATATCAAGGACTGTAGCAGTTCAGGAAGGCAGCTCACCACCACCTTCTCAAGAATACTTAGTGATGGATAGTAAACACTGGCCCTACCAATGTTTCCTGCATCCCTTGAAGGTATTCTTTCAAAACTCACGAGCAGATTTTCTCCTGTTGTTTTCTCCCAGATGAAGCTTTTCTCTCAAAATACAATGAAATATGAAAGTGAACCACTGATTTCCAGATTAATTCTTCACTGGCACAGCAGATAGAATTACAGAATTTGCAAATTAGTGTTAATTTCTTTACTTCATTTCCAGGAAGCAAGCTGCTGTTGTTGATTAGTTAAAGAAATTACCATAACAACGGCTGCCTGTTGCTGCTGCTGCATCTGTTGTTTTGTTGATAGTTCCTGAAGCTTCCACACATTTGGCAGCCACATGGTCCGCTGCTCATTCACAGAAACCTGTCACCCCCTGTAGTCCATCCTCGGCATTGCCACCGATATTCAAATGCCCGAGAGAACTCAATACATAGACTTTTTCACAAGGAGAAGAGAGCAGAGCTAAGGGCTTGTGTGTCACAAAGGTAGTGTCCCCACATTTGGGCTAGGAGGCTAGGGTTCAAGTCTCACCTGCTCCAGAGGTGTCTAATAATATCTGAGTGGGTAGAAGAATCTGGAAGAATATCAACACCCATGACTATTCAGCTCATTCTATTTGTGCTGGTGTTTATATACCAGCCCTCTACTCTTATTCCATCCGTATCCTGCTTTGAGTCTATATTTCTCGGGCAGGTCTTGTGGTCCAGTAGGTACCGTCCCTGCCTCTGGGCCAGATATTCTGGGTTCAAGTCCACCTCAGCACTTGATGGTGTAACGCAGCTAGACAGATTGGTAACTGATCTGTAAGTCCTTCAGATGCTCCACTGGGAGGCAGTATGAGTGGGTAAGATCCCTGCTAGACCACATGCAACCCAACAGGCCCCATGTTAGAGGATTCCATGTGCCAGGTCTTATCAAGAGCAAGCAGCATCCTTATTCTGATGGACAGCTGTGTGCACTCATGCTTCTGAAAGTATCCACTGTACTACTCTCAAACTTGACCTACTCTTGGGAAATAAGGCAGCGCAGATAACTGAGGTGTCAGTGGGGAAGCACGTTGGGGCCAGTGACCATAATTCTTTTAGTTTTAAAGTAGTGATGGAAAAGGATGGAGCGGATTTAAAAGTTAAGGCTCTAAATTGGAGGAAGGTCAATTTTGACGGTATCAAGGCAAGAACTTTCAAACGTCGATCGAGGGCATGTGTTTGAAGGCCATTTGGAAAGTGGGAAGCCTTGAAAAATGAGGTAACGAGAGTCCAGAGATAATATAGTCCTGTTAGGGTGAAGAACAAGGCTGGTAGGTGTAGGGAATGCTGGATGATGAGAGAAATTGAGATTTTATTCAAGAATAAGACGGAAGCATAGCTCAAGTATAGACAGCAAGGATCGAATTAATCCCTAGAAGAGTATAAGGGCAATAAGAATATAAGTAAGGAGGGCAAATAGGGGACAGAACCTTGGCAAATAGGGTTAAGGTGAGTTCAAAAGGATTCTACAAATACATTAATGATAAAAGAGTAACTAGAGACAGAACAGGGCCCCCTAAAGATCAGTGAAGCCACTTACATGTGGACCTGCAGTGATGTGGGAGATATTAAATGAGTATTTTGTATCAGTGTTTACAGTAGAGAAGGATTTATAATGTAGAGAACTTGGGAAAATAAGTAATGACATCTTAAAAAATATCCATATTACAGAGGAGGAGGTGCTGGATGCTTTGAAATGTATAAAGGTGGATAAATCCCCAGGACCTAATCAGAACTCTGTGGGAAGCTAGAGAAGTGATTGCTGGGCCTGTTGCTGAGATATTTGTATCATCAGTAGTCACAGGTGAGGTGCCGGAAGACTGGAGGTTGGCAAACGTGGTGCCACTGCTTAAGAAAGTTGGTGAGGACTAGCCAGGGAACTAGAGACCGATGAGCCTGACATCGGTGGTGGGCAAGTTGTTGGAGGGAATCCTGAGGGACAGGATGTACATGGAAAGGCAAGGACTGATTAGGGATAGTCAGCATGGCTTTGTGCGGGGGAAATCATGTCTCACAAACTTGACTGAGTTTTTTGAAGAACTAAAGAAGAGGATTGATGAGGGCAGAGCAGTGGATGTGATCTATATGGACTAAGCTAAGGTGTTTGATGAGGTTCCTCATGGTAGACTGGTTAGCAAGGTTAGACCACATGCACTACAAGGAGAACTCACTATTAGGATACAGAACTGGCTCGAAGGTAGAAGACAGAGGATGGTGGTGGAGAGTTGTTTTTCAGACTGGAGGCCAGTGTACCACAAAGATCGATGCTGGGTCCACTGCTTTTCATCATTTATATAAATTATTTGGATGTGAACGTAGGAGGTATAGTTAGTAAGTTTGCAGATGACACCAAAATGAGAGGTGTAGTGGACAGCAAAGAAGGTTACCTCAGATTTAAACAGGATCTTGAACAGATGGGCCAATGGGCTGAGGAGAGGCAGATGGAGTTTAATTTAGATAAATGTGAGGTGCTGCATTTTGGAAAAACAAATCAGGACAGGACTTATACACTTCATGGTAAGGCCCGAGGGAGTGTAGCTGAACAACGAGACCTGAGTGCAGGTTCCTAGCTCCTTGAAAGTAGAGTCACAGGTAAAGAGGATCGTGCAGAAGGCGTTTGGTATGCTTTCCTTTATTGGTCAGTGCATTGAGTACAGGATTTGAGAGGTCATGTTGCGCTGTACAGGACATTGGTTGGGCCACTTTTGTAATGCTGTGTGCAATTCTGCCCTCCTTGCTTTCGGAAAGATGTTGTGAATCTTGAAAGGGTTCAGAAAAGATTCACAAGGATGTTGCCAGGGTTGGAGGATTTGAGCTACTGGGAGAGGCTGAACAGGCTGGGGCTGTTTTCCCTGGAGTGTTGGAGGCTGAGGGGTGACCTTATAGAGGTTTACAAAATTATGATGGACATGGGTAGCGTGATTAGTCTTTTTCTGGGGTGGGGGAATCAGATTGAGAGGGCATAGGTTTAGGGTGAGAGAGGAAAGATTTAAAAGGAACCTAAGGGGGCAACCTTTTCACTCAGAGGGTGGTGCGTGTACGGGATGAGCTGCCAGAGGAAGTGGTGGAGGCTGGTACAATTATAACATTTAAAAGGTATCCAGATGGGTGCGTGAACTATTTAGAGAGAAATGGGCCAAATGCTGGCAAATCGGACTAGATTAAGTTAGAATATCTGGTTGGCATCTGTGTCCTGCTATACAGCTCTATTCACCCTCACCAAGGTTCTCGCGATTTTATTAACTTCTATAAGGTCATCTTTCAGCCTCTGATGCTCCAAAGAAAATAGCCCCAGCTTATTCGGGATTCTATGAATTCAATACCACGTGAAGTGGTTGATGCCAAAACAAGGGGCGACTAGATGTAGCACTTGGGGCGAATGGGATCAAACATTATGGGGAGAAAGCAGGGTTAGGCTATTGAGTTGGACAATCAGCCATGATCATGATGAATGGCAGAGCAGGCGGAAAGGGCTGAATGGCCCTCCTCCTGTCTTCTGTTTTAAAAGGACATGGGCAGTATGGTGGCTGAGTGGTTAGCGCTGCTGCCTCGCAGTGCCAGGGTCCTGGGATTGATTTCAGCCTCAGGTACAGAGTTTACACATTCTCCCCATGTCTACGTTGGTTTCCTCCGGGTGCTCCAGTTCCATAATCCAAAGATGTGCAAGTTAGGTAAATTGACCATTCCAAATTGCCCATAGTTAGTGAGTTTTGAGAAGATTTGTAGCTCAGGTTGGGGTTCTAGATGCACTTATGCTTACTGAGCCAGAAGGTTTGTTTTCAGACGTTTCGTCACCATACTAGGTAAGATCATCAGTGAACTTCTGGGTGAAGCACTGGTGGTATGGCCCGCTTTTTATTTATGTGTTTAGATTTCCTTGGGTTAGTGACTTCATTTCCTGTAGTGATGTGAAAATGAAACCAAAAAATGAAACCAGACAGATCCAACATACCACGCTTCTACTGATTGCCCATAATTCATAAACCAGGAGCCCCCCTCAAGACCCAGTCTCGCTACCTGGAATGCCAACTTACAGAACGGCCAAGGAGCTACGTCAAAAATTAAAACACTTAGTAGAAGACTTATGCCACACCATCCACTCCATCCAAGAATTCCTGAACACCATCAAAGACACCAAGATAGAAGAGGATGAAATAATGGTCTCCTTTGATGTAACAACCCTGTTCACATCCATCAACATCAACCTGGCCAAGAAAACACTGACTATACTATTAGAAGAACCAAAGACACATACATCAAAACACCACCAATTTCATTAGCAAGGACAGTATCGTCAAGCTAGTGGACCTATGCCTTACCACCCACTTCACCTTCAAAAACAAAACCTACAGACAAACCAACAGAACATCCATAGGATCTCTGATATCAAGGTTCTTACCAGAGGCAGTAATGCAGGGACTTGAACAAACAGCTCTGCCAACCATCCAACCCAAACTTTGGGTCCGCTACTTTGATGACACCTTTGTCATCACTAAACGAAACAAATTAGTAGAAACCTTCAAGAGCATCAATAATACCCTTACTGGCATAAAATTCACTAAAGAGGAGGAAAATAACAACAAATTGCCATTCCTAGATGTTGCAATAGAGTGAATAGCCAATGGGGAACTTCAAACCAGCGTCTACAGGAAAACAACACATACAGACTAAATATTGAACTACAGAAGCAATCACCCAACACCCACAAACAAAGTTGCATTAGAACATTATTTCAATGAGCCACCACACACTGCAGCAGAAGAACTACGAAGAGCAGAGGAAAATTACCTATACAGTGTATTCAAAAAGAACAGGTACCAATGAACACAGTCCGCCAATTTCTTAACAACAAACCCAAACAAGCAGGCAAAACATATCCAAAAACCCTAGCCACTCTCCTCTACATAAAAGACATCTCGGAAATGGCTGCCAGACTGCTCAGACCTCTTGGCATCATGGGTAACCTACAAACCCACCAACACACTAAAACAGCAGCTAATGAACTTGAAAGATCCTATACAGACAATAAGCAAAACTAATGTCATTTACAAAATACCATGCAAGAACTGTAACAAACACAATATTGGACAAACAGGCAGAAAACTAACCATCAGGATACATGAACATCAACTGGCCAGAAAATGATATGACCCACTCTCACTAGTATCTTTACATACAGATGAGGAAGGACACCAATTCAGTTGGGACCACACATCCATCCAAGGACAAGCCAAACAGAATCATGCATGAGAATTCCTAGAGGCATCGCCTTCCAACCGGAACTCTCTCAACAACCACATTGACTTGGATCCCATTTACCACCCCCTGAGGAAAAGAACGGAAATGACATCACCAACCCAAGGAAACCTAAGCACATAAATAAAAAGTGGGCCGTACCACCAGTACTTCGCTGGAGGCTCACTGATGGTGTTCCCTAGCATGATGATGAAATGCCTGAAGACAAACCTTCCAGCTCAGCCAGCAAACTTCCATCCATTGCCTGTAATATTGAGGGTTGTGTTGGTTATATGCATTAGGCAGAGGTAAATATAGGATAGTAGGAGAATGGATCTGGGTGGGTTACTCTTCAGAGGGTCACTGTGGATTTGTTGGTTGGAGTGACCTGTTTCCACACTATAGGGAGTCTATGAATTCTATTCAGCCTCTCTCGATAATTCAAACCCTCCAACCTCGGCATCATCCTTGTAAATCTTTTCTGCAGCCTTTCAAGTTTCACAACATCTTTCTTAGAGCAGGGAGACCAGAACTGAATGCAATATTCCAGAAGTGGCCTAACCAATGTCCTGTACAGCCACAACATGACCTTCTGACTCCTGTACTCAATGCACCAACCAATAAAGGCAAGCATACCAAACACCACCTTCACCGCCCTGTCTACTTGTAGTGGTGACCTTCCTCAAATGCTAACACCTTTCTGGTTCCTCTTTGTCAGGTTCTGTGAGCTGCTGAATTCTTTCACTGAGGAATCCCAATTGCAAGTTGATGATGCACTGAGAGTGACAGAGGAGCTATTGGAGGTGAGTAACACACTGAGTGACTAAGTAAAGGTCTTCATTACTTTAACACATTGTGAACACATACTCCACTGCTGTGTTGTCAGGACTTTAGTAACTTGCTGCCAGATCAATTCCAGTGTCTGGCCAGTCTGATATGAGAGCAACACATCAACAACAAGCAGCGTTCATTTTGATAGCCACCTGGATATAATGAATCGACCCAAGCCTCTTCAACTTGTCAAACAAAATTTGACAATGAGTCACATGAAAGGTTGTCAGGACAGACAACCAACAGCTTTGCCCAAGAGACAGCTTTTAAGGTTGTTTTGAAACCAGTAAATCTGCTTTTGCACGATGTGAGGAGTTAATTGGCGATACCAGCATTTGTTGTCTGTTCTTCGTTGCCCTGTGAGGGCAGTAGGCCCAGCCCAGGTAAAGATGCAGATTTTCCTCCCTGAAGGACATTACTGAACCAGATGGATTTTAATTCCAGTGATGGTCTGAGACGAAGATTCGCTTTCATTGCAGTTTTATTTTTACTTAATTGATTGAATTTAAATTCCACAAACAGCCTGGTGGAATTTGAAGCCATGACGATGGTTTTACTAATTCAGTGCCATTAGCCCTAGGCTTCTGCTTTCTCCTTAAGGAAATGAAACGCTACTGGGAAAAGGCAGGCATGTGGATATGAGGGATGTCAGATCAGCCATGATCCTCAGGAATGGTGGAGCAGGTTCAAGGGGCCAAACGGCCTTCGCCTGTTCCTATTCCTTATGGACGTATGCCCAGGCCTCAACCCGTTTTTGTGCTAGCTCCTCAAAACCTTAACTCCTTGCTACTTCAAGAATCTATCAGCTTCCTCTGGTAGCGATCTAGCCTCCATGGCATTGAAACATAGGGACTCAGTGGTTAGCACCGCTGCCTCACAGTGCCAGGGACCTGGATTCGATTCCAGCCATGTGTGGAGTTTGCACATTCTCCCCGTGTCTGCATGCATTTCATCCGGGTGCTCCAGTTTCCTCCCACAATCCAAAGACGTGCAGGTCAGGTGAATTGGCCATGCTAAATTGCCCGTAGTGTTCAGGGATGTGTAGGTTAGGTGTATTAGTCAGGGGTAAATGTAGAGTAATAGGGTAGGAGAATGGGTCTGGGTGGGTTACTCTTTGGAGGGTTGACGTGGACTTGTTGGGCCAAATGGCCTGTTCCCACACTGTCGGGATTCTGTGATAAGGAGCAGGAGTAGGCCGTTTGGCTCTTCAAACAGACATGGCCGACCGTCCTGTTCCCATGTCCATTCAATCCCTTTAGCCCTCTGTGGGATATAAAATTCCAAACATTCACTACCCTCTGGACAAAGAAATCCCTTTGTATCTCAGTTTTAACTAACTGTCCCCTTATTCTACAGCTGTGTCCCTTAGTTGCTTGTTATGTAACGGCATATCTTTCTTCCTCTTCTGACTGTACAGTACAAGTATGAATACACTGAAAACGGAGAAAGGCTGATTCTGGGGAAGGGAACATATGGGATTGTGTACGCTGGACGGGACATGAACAATCAAGTCCGTATTGCCATCAAAGAGATTCCAGAAAGGGACAACAGGTAATAATTGGAGCTACTGACTATGACATGGATGCTCAAACACTTTCAACACCTCATACTTCACTCGCATTTTAATATAAAAATACATCTCAAACTTCTTGTTAAAGGTGCCTTTGAGCAAACCTTGACAATTGAAAATAAAGGATTGGTGAGACCCAGTCATTAAATATATTCAAGACCAGCATTGGTAGATTTCCAGATATTAAAGATATTAAGGAGTGGTGTTTTGTAAAGTAGCAAGTCATGAAAATGGTAACATTTGGTGATCTTGATACTGGTTGCATTCGATTTTGCCTACCCATAGAAGCAGAGCTTTTTTCAAAGTTTTCAATAATCCAAGGGTCATTGAAGGGCATTTATTGTTCACCGACAGTTAGTGAAGTAACTCCCCTCAGGCTGGTATTTTATCACCAAGATATCCTTTACTTACAAGTACAGAGTCCTTGACTCTGATCCAGCTCCCTTAGAGCTAGCTCTCAGAGTGAGCAGAACCTCTGACAGTCCTGTCTATATCTGTCAGCCAGGGCTCCCTGATTGGATCAGATTAACAGCCCCAATCAGGGGACTCATATTCTGTGATGTCCACCTGGCTGACTTCATTACAATCACTGCAGTGTGAGGAACAAAGGAAGAAGTTCCATGCTGCAGTTTTCTGTACTGCCTGAAAGGCCATCTGAAGGCTGCTGACTCAGTATGGTTTAGGACTCAGGAAACATCCTGGGAGGCGATACACATAGTTAACTATTGGGGTGGGAGTGCTCAGAAGAAGCCAGTAAATCCCTATCAGTTCAGCGCAGCAGAGAGTGGATTGAAAGGAACCCACAAGAAGAATTTGCTTGGTGCAGCTGAGCAAGATTAGAGCTTAGAAAAACCAGGAGCGGTATTAGCTTGGTGAAACCAGCTGTCTGTGGAAATTTGACATTGTACCAGTAACTAGATGCAATTTCCACTACCCAGGGGAGTACAGATCCTATTGGGAGGCAGAGAAATCTACCAAAGAGTCAGCAGGACATTGAGGCAGCCTGTGATAAAGTGACTTTGAGGAATTTCAAATCTAGGGCCTTGAAAGAGAATAATTGCAATCCCTTCTGAAGTTTTAATGATATTTGACTATCAGTGTTGCTCATGTCTGTGGTATGGGGGTGGGAGAGGGGGAACGATGGGTGGGTGGTGATGTGTATGAGGCTGGTACTGAGAAATCCATGTGATTTGTCACAGCCCCCATTTGCACATTGATGTGGTCTATGGGTTTTTTTGACCACAGTAAAAAAAAGTGGGCTGGTGTCTTCGCAACAATCTGGAACAAAATAATTATGAAAGGAATACCAGATTGGTGTAAAACCCCTCTGATTTGCCCTTATCCACCAGGGAAGGAAATCTGCCAATCTGACCTGGTTTGGCATCCATGTGACTCCAAACCATCAGCCAATGTGGTTGACTCTTAACTCCTCTGAAATGGCTGTGCAAGCCACCCGATTGTAGACAACTCACCATCGCCTGCTCTAGGGGGATTAGGAATGGACAATAAATGCGACTTTTACCTTGTCCTCCCAATAATTGCACTCCTGCTCCCCCCCCCCCCCCCCCCCCCAACAGGTACTCTCAGCCTCTTCATGAAGAAATTGCTCTCCATAAGCGCTTGAAACACCGGAATATTGTCCAATATTTGGGATCAGTTAGTCAGGATGGATACATCAAAATCTTCATGGAGGAGGTCCCAGGAGGTAAGATGCTTCTTTCCAAAATGAATAGCTTGGGATAATGTACAAGAGGAAATGGAAGCATAGCATGTGGGAAATTTATCAAGCTTGGGAGGAACTAGATTCTCCTGGTGTCATATCGGGGTCCTTTATAAACTAATTGTGAGACCAGTTAGTCAACAGCTCCATTTACATTGTGTCACACAACTACCAGGATGGTCACGTGTGACATTAATCAACCATTAACATTTTTCATCTTGAAACGCCAATGCGTCTTGAAGTATGACTATCCTTCCCATCCTTCGTGGTTTGCAGATTGACCTCCAGGTGATTTACAGGAAGCTGATTAAGCTGTTGTAATACTGTTTTGAAAAGGAGGTCGTATAACTGCAACTGAAAAACATTGAGAGTGATCATTCCTGTCCTTCCTCAGCAATCAGGGCACTTTGAGTGTTTAGTCCTAGGACTGCACCAACACGTTAATCCTCATGTTCGTCATTAAAACCTCTGAATACCCTGGGTGACAGAGACAGCTTGTGTGTGCAAGCATGAGTCATAGTCAGCTAGATTTACAGCGCAGAGAAAAAAAAAATCCCTTCCATCCATTGCCCCTGTGCTGGTCAAAAACAACCACACCTAACTAATCTGAGCCCATTTTCCAGCACTTGGCCCACTCTGGGCATGAGAGTATTTCTCCTGAGAAAAGGAGAATTTTTTTCACCCAGATAGTGGTGAACTTGTGAAATTCTCTGCTCCAGAAAGTGGCTGAGGCCAGACATTAAATGTTTTCCGGAAGTTGTTAGATACAGCTCTCAGGGATGAAGGGTATGGGGTAAAAAGGCGGAGCATGGTGCTGAGTAAAATTATTGACCATGATCGTACTGAGTGGCAGAGCTCGAAGGGCCGATTGGCCTACTCTTGCTTCTAATTCCTATGCTCCTACGCTGCCACATGCATGTGCTGTGTATCCTGTGAGCGATTATCTGTGTCTATGTGTGTGTGGATCTGTGTGTGTGGATCTGCATGTGAGCTAGTTTCTGTATGTGTGTGGCATGTTCTTTCTGTGTTTGTGTGTGTGTGTGTGTGTGTATATATACACCTGACTATTTTTCCGTATGTATGCATACCCTATACAAGTGGCTCAATAGTTAGCACTGCTGCTTCACAGTACCAGGGTCCCAGATTCGATTCCAGCCTCGGGTGACTGTCTGTGTGGAGTTTGCACATTCTCCCTGTGTCTGTGTGGGTTTCCTCCGGGTGCTCTGCTTTCATCCCACAGTCAAAAGATGTGCAGGTCAGGTGAATTGGCCATGCTAAATTGCCCATAGTGTCAGGTGCATTAGTCAGAGGGAAATGGGTCTGGGTGTGTTACTGTTCAGAAGATCGGTGTGGATTTGTTAGGCCGAAGGGCCTGTTTCCACACTGTAGGGAATTGAGTCTAATCTAAAACACATGGCTTTCTCCCAGAGATCTTTGGCCAGATCTATGCCATTCTTCCCTTATTCTGCAGACTCTCTGTTCCCGTTCTTGTTGTCACAGTCTTGAAAGTTAATCATGATGATCATAAACGATGGATTGTGTGTCACTTTGTAACCAGGAAGCCTGTCTGCACTGCTGTGCTCCAAGTGGGGTCCACTCAAGGACAACGAAGCCACCATCATTTTCTACACGCGACAGATCCTGGAAGGCCTTAAGTACCTGCACGACAATCAGATTGTGCACAGGGACATTAAGGTAATGGGGATGAGGCTGAGCCGCTGACCTCTTTCATCACTCTGTTCGTAAAAGCATACCTTCTGTGAACCTGAGTTAGTACTGGTCTTTCTCATGCAAAACAGGGTTGGGTATAAACCCAACACTGGGGGACTTGAAGGCAGTGAGAACAAGCTTCCAGAACAATAAAGTGATTTTGGGTGAAGATAAACATTTCATGGTCTTCAATCTGTTGAGAAAAACAACCAGAGATAGATCAGGGAATGAGAACAGGTCACTTGGTGTCAGGAGAGAAGCCAAGACAGCCATAGCTCAGTACAGGCCCATGATCAGGACTCCAGACTGAGAGGATAGAGCGAGCTTGTGGACTGACATTCCCCGCGCTCTCGGAATGACCGGCAATTCATTTCCCACAATTCATCAGGGCTTCCTTTGGAGAGTATCACCTTCAACTGCCCAGTGGAGTCGGATCATTCCAAATCCCTACCCTTTTCCCCAGTGCGTGATATCAATGAGGGAGAACTGAGACTGGATGGAGTCAGGAATTGAGCGTGAGAATGGCAGGCTTCAATAGGGAGTGGGTGTCTGAATTCAGAGGTGGGCGATGAGTGGGAGGGAATGCCAGGTTTGGATAGATCATTAATGCCATCGTTCTTTGAGGACTAATAAACAGAAACAAATCAAATTTACTAACAGTCTCAAAGAGGAGTCAAAGGACAATATTTCACCTTTTTACAATGTACTTCAACAGTCAAACTAAAATCGAAATAAGTTTAAAAAAAGATTCACCAAGTAATGTGCACTTTAAAGAATAGATCCAGCAGAGATAGAGCTCCCAAATTTATAGACAGTCCTCTTGTCACATTTGGCACCAGTCCCACCCACAAAATCCTTCAAATCTTAGAACA
This sequence comes from Chiloscyllium punctatum, assembly GCF_047496795.1. NCBI lineage: Eukaryota > Metazoa > Chordata > Chondrichthyes > Orectolobiformes > Hemiscylliidae > Chiloscyllium > Chiloscyllium punctatum. The sequence continues at coordinate 45,319,812 of NC_092765.1, read as the reverse complement.
TTCTTGGGCTGAATTCCAGCTTGTTTTCCTTCAACACTTTGGTCGGCAAATCCCATCCAATAGCTGCTTTGCTCTAGCTGTGAACCACAGTTATAATTTTTGTGAAAGAGCACACATTTCCCACTTCCCCTCAGCCCGGCCCTTGCAATCTCAATGCCTGTGTTTAGCTTTCCTTTGACTTTATTCTTTTTGCGAAGATTCTGCAATGGGCCATTCAGGTTTGTCTTAGTTATGTTCTGGGCAATCTCTCTCTCTCTGTCTAACTCACTTCTCCATCTCTCTCTTCTAACTGTCTCACTCTCTTTATGTATCTCTCTCTCTCTCTCTTCCTCTAGCTATCGATCTATCTCACTCCTTTATCTCTCCATTTCTCCAGCCTGGCCTTTCTCAACTCAGTGAGTGCCCCTATTGTTCTCCTGGATCCTTGAGAGCTCTATTTGACTGCAGTGCCACTTTGCCAACCCAAAACCACAAGGGAACCAGCTCCAGGAGACAGACTGAGTGCCTGTCGCTGAGACCCTGGTCTTGCCAATGCACAGTTGCCACCACCTGCACAGACGCACCCAGCACTAAGTGGCCCCAGACCCTGCCTCCAGGGTCATCATCAGTGACCATCAACTGTTAACTCTGATTCCACCTCACAGAGGCTGCTGAATTTCTCCAGCATTCCCTGAGTTTATCCTGGGGATCAGGGTGATATGGTGGCTCAGTGGTTAGCACTGCTGTCTCACAGCACCAGGGATCTGGGTTCGATTCCCCCCTCAGGTGTCTGTCTGTGCGGAGTGTGCACATTCTCCCCGTGTCTGTCTGGGTTTCTTCCAGGAGCTCCAGTTTCCTCCCACACTCCAAAGATATGAAGGTTAGATGGATTGGCCATGCTAAATTGCCCATAGTGTGTGCGTTAGGTGGGTTAGCCATGGGAAAAGCGGGGATAACGTGGGTCTGGATAGGATGCTGTTCGGAGGGTCGGTGTACCTGTTCCTGTTCTTGTTTCCCTGTCCCATTTCCTGTCTATCTTCTCTGTTCTCTTTCCATATCATTCCCTCCCCCTCCCTTTGTCATCCACCTCCTTAGACTTTGCATTCACACCCTCATCTTCCTCCATACCTTACCATGCACTGTGCGATCCCAGCACTGGTGTACACCTTCAACTCTCTGATTTCGGGGAAGACAATTCCCTGTGCGGTGTGTCGCTCCCCAGCTCCACCATGTTGAAGACATCCTTGCCCTGGCTTCTTCCTGTGCAGCTGCAGGAGCTGCGTTTTCCTGCTCTTCACCACTTCCTACACTGCACACTCGTTCCCATGGAGCACCAGCAGATAGCCAGGGCTTGGAAAACCTGCTGTAGCTGACAGTCATAGTGCTATTGGTTCATTATGGGGTCAATTACTGATCAAGAGTCATGCAGAGTGATCACCTATTGATCACCACATTCGTTCAGGGAAGGGTTTGAGATGAGAATAGCAAAGATTATGAAGACTTGGTGTCCAACGAGAGGGCTAGTGACTGGCATTGAGGTGAGAGCTGGTCAATGAAATGTCATTTGCGCTCAGTGACTTCTGTCGTCACCAGCACCGGAGTAAGGACGGAAGTTTTTCATTTACCCTTCACTGAACTGTCATCTGTCTTCAAAGGGAGACAACGTGTTGATAAACACGTACAGCGGATTGCTGAAAATCTCGGACTTTGGGACGTCGAAGAGGCTGGCAGGAATCAACCCGTGCACGGAAACATTCACAGGTGCGTGCCTGGGAGAGTGGGATCACCAGCAGAAAGACAGGCCATTCGATTCGGAATTGGTGCCATTGGGGTTGTTGTTAGTGAGGGTCAGTGTGGAGCTTCGATGTTGTCAGGCTTTCACGTTATTGCATTTGGACTCTGTGTTCTTCAGGTACCCTTCAGTACATGGCCCCTGAGATCATCGACAAGGGTCCAAGAGGTTATGGCAAGCCTGCAGATATCTGGTCTTTGGCCTGTACCGTAATTGAAATGGCCACAGGGAAGCCTCCCTTCTTTGAACTGGGGGAGCCCCAGGCTGCGATGTTTAAGGTAACAACCCCGACTAATGTTTATTATCATCACAGGATCCTTTGCTTAGGGCTGAGCAATAGGGTAAGATTGGGATCTCTAACAAAACATAAGCCAGGCTCTCTCTCACTGTTACCCCTGAAGGTAGAAGTTTTCCCTGTCTGACATCCTCCCTTGGCTGAAAACTCGCTAATGCTCCTCTCCAGGAACCGCCCACCCCTGAAAGAGGTTTCTGTGGGTCTGTACCCAATTGGGTGCTGACTGTTCCAGGACAGAAGGGGGCACAAGTCTGAGGGAGAAAAGGAATTAAAATCTGAAATGGCAAGTTACGCCCAGCATGATTCATTTTAAGCTATAATATATTAACAGTGCTGGTCACTAACCACAATGTTAGTGTTCAGGCAAGATTTCTCACCTGGTTCATGTACCATTTTCATTGAAGTAGAGAACGGCCATGTGATTTGATTTATTAATGTCACGTGTACCCAGGTACAGTGAAAAGTTTTGTTTTGCATGCAGTGCAGGCAGATCATACCATTCAAAGTACATGCGGGTAATAGAACAGAGGGAGGAATGCAATCAAGCTTTGAGAAGATTTGTAGCTCAGGTTGAGGTTCTGGATGTAGGTTTGTTTTCAGACGTTTCGTCACCATATTAGGTAACATCATCAGTGAGCCTCCGGATGAGGCACTGGTGGTATGGCCCACTTCCTATTTATGTGTTTAGGTTTCCTTGGATTAGTGATGTCATTTCTTGTGGTGATGTCATTTCGTGTGCTTTTTCTTAGGGGGTGGTAAATGGGATCCAAGTCAATGTGCTTATTGATAGTGTTCCGGTTGGAATGCCATGCTTCTAGACATTCTCATGCGTGTCTCTGCTTGGCTCATTCTAGGATGGATATATTGTCCCAGTCGAAGTGGTGTCCTACCTCATCTGTATGTAAGGATACTAGTGAGAGTGGGTCATGTCTTTTTGTGGCTAGTTGATGTTCATGTATCCTGGTGGCTAGTTTTCTGCCTGTTTGTCCAATGTAATGTTTGTTACAATCCTTGCATGGTATTTTGTAAATGACATTAGTTTTGCTCGTTGTCTGTACAGCAAAACCAATGTCATTTACAAAATACCTTGCAAGGACTGTAACAAACACTACATTGGACAAGCAGGCAGAAAACTAGCCACCAGAAACATGAACCTCAACTAACCACAATAAGACATGACCCACTCTCACTAGTATCCTTACATACAGGTGAGGAAGGACACCACTTCGACTGAGACAACACATCCATCCTAGGACAAGCCAACCAGAGACATGCATGAGAATTCCTAGAAGCATGGCATTCCAACTGGAACTCTATCAAAAAACACATCGAGTTAGACACCATCTACCACCCCCTGAGAAAAAGAACACGAAATGACTTCACCATAGGAAATGACGCCACCACAGGAAATAGCATCACCAACCAAGGAAACCTAAATGCATAAATAGAAAGCTGGCCACACCTCTAGTGCTTCATCAGGAGGCTCACTGATGATATTACCTAGTACGGTGACGAAACGTCTGAAAACAAACTTTCCAGCTCAGCGAGCAAACCTACATTCAGAGGAGTACAAAGTTATGGCTGCAGAGAATGCTCAGAAAGAGCAAGATCAATGTTAAATTTAAAATGGAGAGTGGGCGAAGTGTATTATTGCAAGGATCCTTTGTGGGCACCCTTGGGTACAGCTGGCAGAGTGCTCCCATTTTAAAGCATGAGAATGATGAAGACGTGATGTGAAATCCAGCAGCCTGGTTGCACAAATTGATGATTTCTGAGTTACAGCCATTTCACTTTCTCTCGTGGACAATTTTGTGCTTTGTGTTTGATTGCCTGTCTCTTTGCCGGCAGGTGGGAATGTTTAAAATCCATCCGGAAATCCCAGAGTCCATGTCCCTGGAGGCGAAGGCTTTCCTCCTTCGTGGCTTTGAACCCAATCCAGATAAACGGGCCACGGCCGCAGAGCTCCTCAAGGACCCGTTCCTGAGCCGGAAGAAAACAAAACCCGCTCCAAAGCCAGGTCTGGGAATGAGAGAGAATGGGAACAGTGCTGGGTGCTGAGGTGGTGGGTTGATGGAAATGGGGTGGGGACACGCTGCAGTGAGAATAAGATTGTGTAGGAGCAGCAAGCAATCAGAACAAGCTGGTTAAGAAGGCCGAGAGAGTGGTGCTGGAAAAGCACAGCAGGTCAGGCAGTATCCGAGGAGCAGGAGAATTGACGTTTTGGGTGTAAGCACTTCGTCATTCCCAATTCTCCTGCTCGTCGGATGCTGCCTGACCTGCTGTGCTTTTCCAGCACCACACTCTCAACTCTGATCTCCAGCATCTGTAGTCCTGACTTTCTACTCTTGGTTAAAAAGGTGTTTACCACACTTGCCTTCATTGCTCAGACCTTTGAGTGTAAAAGTAGTTGCATCATGTTGAGGTTGTACAGGATGTTGGGATGCCTCCTCTGGAATACTGTGTCCAGTTCTGGCTCCCCCGTTTTAAGAAGGATGTCACTAAACTGGAGACAGTTCAGAAGAGAATGCCGGATGTTGCCGGGAAAGGAGGCTTTGGGTTATAAGGAGAGGCTGGATAGGCTGGGGTTTTTTTCACTGGAGCATAGGAGTTGAGTGGTGACCTTATAGAGGTTTATAAAATTATGAGGGATGTAGATAAAGTGAATGGCAGGTGTCCTCCCTCTAGAACAGCGATTTCAAGACTATGGAGCATATTTTTAAAGATGAGAGGAGAAAATTGTTAAAACATTCATGAGGGCCAACGTTTTTACACAAGGTGTGTGTGGAAGTGGTGGTGCGGGTACAGTTGCAATATTTAAAAGACATTTGGATAAGTGCATAGATAAGAAATGCTTGTTCTGGATATGGGCTGACCACAGGCAGGTGGGATTAGTTCAGTTTGGGATTATGGTCAGCATGGACTGGTTGGGCCGAAGGGTCTGCTTCCGTGCTGTGTGACTGTAACTATATCTAATACAAGGCAGAGGCATTCAACAGGATGGAACTGGAGGAAACGTTGCAGAATTGGAATCCAAAGCAGGTGAATAGGGATGAATGGGATAGTTTGGATTTGGAATCATTGCGAATTGAAAGCAGAGAGAATGGAATGGAGGTGAATCATTGAATGAAGAACAAAGTATAAGTTAGACAGTGAGCAAGAGTGGAATTGCACTGAGGCAGTTGGACTGAACAGGGGCAGGAAGCAAGGGATAGTGAATTATTTAGAATAAACTAGAGAGGAAGAGAAAGATACAGAACTGGAAAGAGGGAAAGTTGTGACAGAGTCTGATCGGGTGCTGGATGCTGAGGAATGGGGTAGAATGAGGTAGGACTGAAAATAAATGGAATGAAAGGGTAACCAAGTAAATCAGATTGAAGAAATAGAACTGGGCAGGATAGAGTTGAGGATAATTTGGGTGCAGCACCAATTGGTATATAGAGAAATGAATAGAAGGCAGTTTGAGAATGTGGCAGGAGAAGTGTGTGTTGATACAGTGGAGAAAACTAGGCATTACCTCAAGATACCAGGGATGGTGAGAAAACTGAAGGCGGGTTTCACTGAGTATGGTTTGGCTCTATATCATGTCTGTTTTATGGTTTATATACTATCAATTGTGAGGATTCATCATTTGCAATGAGACCTTTAAAAATTTAAGTTCTCGTCTTTTGCAATAAACCTGTTTAGGCAGCAGCTGTACTGGCATTTCCTTAGTTGTGGATAATATCCAGTGGCAGTTTGACATTGTCTAGGTGCAGCAAGTGCCTGGCGATTGAGCAGTGCTCTGGGTGTTCTAATTTGATCAGCACTGACTCAGATCTGTCCCCTTCTCTGTAAACCAGCTGCGAGTCAGACTTGGCCAAGACAGGGAAGCTGACAGTTTCTACTCAGCCCTTAAGTTTGCAAATGGTGTTCCGTGCTAATCCATCCCACTGCCCATTGTTCCTGCTCACTTACACAAACATAGTGCACCCTCTATAAGATAGGAGTCTTATGCTAGATACGTAATAATTCAGACATTAAAGCTTCCACACTCCAAGGGAGAGAGAATATTAATTTGCTCACACAAAGCTACGCTGTAGTGCTGCCATCCCTTGAAACCAGTTTAAGTCTGAAACAGGAGACTTGAACATGGATCTAGGTTACACTGAGGGAGAGCTGCATTGTCAGAAGTGGCATCTTTCAGATGAGACATTAAAACCAAGGGATCATCTTCCTTTCAGATGGGCACATAAGGTACTACATTGCTATTCAAAGAAGTGTTGATCGGCATTTGTAGGTACCTTGTTTACCTCCTGGCTAGCAATTAAAAAAATTTTAATGATTATACCCAGTTATTTATTTTAGTGCTGTATGTAGGAGCTTGTGGATAAATTGCCTGCTACGTTTTCCCACTTTACAATGATGACTACTCTCTCAAAATACTTTGTGTTTTCTGTGAAGCATTTGGGATGTGAAAGGTGCTATTTAAATGGAAGTCTGCCCACTGGTCTTCTTGGAGTTATTCATAGCAGCAATGATACCAAGTACCTGTTGGTGGTGATATTGAGCAAGTTGGACGTCCAAAGACAATTGGTCTGACTGCAAGACCCAAGTCATATCAGAGAGCACCCACTGCTGGTAATCATTGGCACTGCAGTTCAGACCCTCTCAGTGATCACACTTTCACCTTGGAATTACAAGCTTGCTCTGCCAAGCCCCACTTCTGAGGCTTGAATGTGAAACTGAGGCCAACACATCAGTACATCACAAAGGGAGTGCTGTACCATATTTTGGATCAGATGTAAACCAAAGCACTCCTTCTTGTTCAGGTAAGTGTGCAAGATGCACAGATACAAATAACAGATACAGTATTCCCCCGGATTCAAACCACAGTATTCCCCTGGATTCTTACCAATGTCTTCTCTTTGACTAAAACCCGGAAAATGTTTATAATGGTGTTACCTCACTGCTGCTTGTGGGAGTTTGCTGGATACAAATTAATTGCCAAGAATGCCCATACAGTGACAAAGTTAAAAATCATACAACGTCAGGTCGGGGTCCAACAGGCTTATTTGAAAGTACAAGCTTTTGGAGTACTGCTCCTTCATCAGGTAGTTAGTGGAGCAGAATCATAGGATACAGCATTTATAGTAAAAGATCAAAGTGTCATACAACTGATGCAAACCTTAATCAGATTAATCACTTAGAATGGGGATGCAGGTTTTGATTGATTAATATGTAGATCCCAGAATTTCTTTCAAGTCACAGCCCTGAGATAATTTAAGATTTTATCAGTGTATAAAAAAAAGTGACATCTCAGCCTGGTCAATGCATTAAAGGTGTGAGGTTAGAGTCTGTCTGTATCCCAACCTTGAATCAGACTAGTTCTGTTTCCAAAGTAGGAATTTATAAAATGTCACATGTACTGACTGCCTACAGATTGTGTGCTGTTTGAAGAGAACAGAATGTATCTGCAACTAAAAATCTGCAAATGCAAATGCACCCCATAGATCTATATGTGTGTTTCTGTGCATGTGTGAGTGTGCGTGTGAGAGAGAGAGGGAGGGAGTGTGTGTGCGTGTGCTTGATAGAGTGTGCGCATGAGTGTGACAGGGGATGTGTGCGTGTGTGTGTGTGTGAGAGAGAGAGAGAGCGTGTGTATGAGAGAGGGTTTGTGTGAGTGTGATTGTGTGTGAGAGTGTATATTATGGTGGGTTCGCTTGTATTGTGACGTGAACTCAAGATCCCAGTTGAGTGACAGTGACTGCAGTACATTGAAGATCCTGATTGATTGTGATGTATTTAGAATCTGTGTAGATGAAAGGTGCTATATAAATGTAGGTCTCCTCCTTCTCAACTTTTAACAGTGCCCTGCATTCTGCCTTGAGCCAAACGTTAGAAACATGACGATCACAGCATGGTTTCCATGACCAATGTTTCTAATCACTTTATCCCACTCTCTCGAGCTGCATTGCTCTGCTTTGAAACTCCCCTTCCATTTATCATCCTGTCCATATCTTTATGCAGGTGAATTCTATCACAGTCTCTCGGTCCCTGCGTTGGGGCACCGGAAGGAAGGAGGTGAGAGCAGGCAGCCCTTGGATTTTAAACTCAGCAGCCCCTTCCTGAGTCGAAGCTGCTCGATCCCGGGTCTCTCTGCGAAAAGCAACTCACCAAAACAGGAGTTTCTCAGGTGAGCTTGAACTTTCCTGCTTATTGTGATTGCACAGCAGTGCCTCTGTCAGAGCTTCCACCTCGTGACCCCAGCTCATAGATCCCCTGCAGCATGGGAGCAGACCATTTGGCTCATGAAGTCCACTCCAATCCTCCAACCAGCAACCCACCCAGACCCAGGTCCCTACCCTATCACCTGCATTTCCCATTGCTAATCCACCTAACATGCACATATGGGCCCATTCAACGAGAGTGCACTTCTTTGGACTGTGGGAGGAAACTCACGCAAAACATGCAAACTCCACACAGACAGTCGCCCAAGGGTGGGATTGAATGCGGGTCTCTGGCGCTGTGAGGCAGCAGTGCTAGCCACTGAACCACCATGCCATCCTTTGAGGCTTGAGAATTGTCAAGGAGCCCTCAGTGAGCCCTAACTGGGCCAGAGCTCCCGTTGCTGCCTCGGAGATAGAATTTCAGATCCCAACCTCAGAGTGTTGTTGTTTCTAGCTTTTACACCTTTAAATGTGAGGTCACTCAGTGTTTTGCTGAGAGCATTTTCACTGATCTTCATGTCTTCCTGCTCCCAGTGTGCTTGAGGAACAAGTGGATGACTTCAGTGCCCCATCCTCTCCAGAAGAAAATGCTGGATTGTTCCTCCTGAAGAAAGACAGTGAGCGCAGGGATGCACTGTTCAAAATCCTGACTGAGGACTGTGAAACGGTGGTCCAGAACGTTCTAGAAGCCCAGGCACAGGTAGGAAAACTCTCATTCCTCACGAAATCACACAGAACTGGGATGGACAGACAAGAGCTCATCCATCTGTTTCTCCGAACAGATGCTGCTGAGTATTTCCAGCATTTTCCATTTTTAATTCAAGATTCAGAGCATCTGCAGTTATGTTGTTTTTACTTTGACCTGGGAGGGCCAGCTTTCTCAGCTTTGTTTTTAAGCACTTGGAGGTTCGGTGTAGGGGGTGTCAGGTGGCACCGATGATGGAATTCCCACCTCCAAGGTGAAAACTCTGGGTTCAAGGCCTATTTCAGGACTGGTTGACCAATACGGCAGCCAAGTGACCTGAGCATCGCCTGTAACCCCTTCCGATATGGTCAGAGTAAGATTGTCTCAGCCTTTTCTGACACTGAGTGCTGACCCTCCAGCTCCAGTCTCTGGTGACAGGCTGGAGATCTGGATCTTGCCAAACTAACTAATGGAACAGAATATATTTTCCTCATATATCACAATGTGTGAGGACAGAGAGAAAGGGAGGAAGTTCAGTGAGTGTTTTTAATCATTCATGGGATGTGGTCTTTCTGAGGCAGCATTTATTGCCCTACTCAGGTGTATAGTTCCTTGAAGGCAGAGTCACAGGTAAACAAGGAGGTGAAGAAGGTGTTTGGTACATTTGCCGTCATCGGTCAAAGCATTGAGTGTAGGAGTTGGGATGTTATGTTGCAGCTGTACATGACATTGGTTAGGCCACTATTGGAATACTGCATTCATTCCTGGTCTCCCTGCTGAAGGAAAGATGTTGTAAAATTTGAAATGATTCAGAAAACATGTGCAGGAGTGTGACCAGGGTTGGAGGGTTTGAACTATAGGGAGAGGCTGTATGGGCTGGGGCTAATTTTCCCTGGGGTGTCAGAGGCTGAGGGGTGACCTCATAGAGGTTTGTAAGATCATGAGGGGCATGGATAGGGTAAACAGACAAAGTATTTTCCCTGGGGTGAGGAGTCCAGAACTAGAGGGCATAGTTTTAGGGTGAGAGTGGAAAGACATAAAAGGGACCTAAGGGGCAACCTTTTCACATAGAGGGTGGTGCGTGTACGGAATGAGCTGCCAGAGGAAGTGGTGGAAGCTGGTACAATGACAACATTTTAAAAGGCACCTGGATGGGTACATGAATAGGAAGGGTTAGAAGGATATGGACCAAATGCTGCAAATTGGACTGGATTAATTTAGAATTATATGGTTGGCATGGACAAGTTGGACCAAAGAGTCTATTTCCGTGCTGTATATCTCTATGACTCTAATTGCCAGGTTAAGGTGTGAACTGCTTTCCAGGACCACGTTAGCTAATTTACTGAAGGCGTACTGATAGAATCCTGACCCAGTGACATAAACGGCAACCTTTTCACATAGAGAGTGGTTCATGTGTAGAATGAACTGCCAGAGGGAGTGATAGGTACAGTTGCAACATTTAAACATATTTGGACAGGTACATGAATATGAAAGGTTTATAGGGACATGGGCTAAATGCAGGCAACTGGAACTAGCTTAGTTTGGGAAACTTGGTCAGTATGGATGGATTGGTCCAAAGGGTCTGTTTCCGTGCTGTATAACTCTATGATATATTTCCAAGTCAGGATGGAACTTGCAGATGGTGGTGTGTCCTTGTATCTGCTGCCCTTATCCTTTAAGATGAAAGTGATTGTCAGTTTGTCAAGTGGTCTTGAAAAAGTCTTGGTGAATTTCTGCAGTGCATCATGAAGATGGTTCAAGATGGTAGCCAATGTGGACATAGAATCAACAGTAATATTTGTTCCTCAGCCAACCTTTACTTTCTGTTGTTTTTAACTATTTGGTGAATTTATAGCTGTCTTATCAAATAAGGGAACATTTCCCACTTTGTAACATCCATATCCTATCACAAATAAAATCATGGCCTTACTCAAGATTGTTGTGGGTTTACAGTCAGTTCAATACTTTGGGCTGGGTTGTGATGGGCCAAATCACTTCATACCGTTTCCAAACACTGCGGGCTTTCGAGACTCAATGCCAGTGTAATGTGGTGTATTGCTTGGTCCTCTGATAGGAGGCCCTGCAGGTAATTGAATAATTGTTGCCCCAATCTGTGACTCAGGGTTAGGCAGTTGTCTGTAGCTCCTCTACACAAGGTCTCTTAGAACATAAGAACTAGGAGCAGGAGTAGGCCGTGTGTCCCTTCGAGCCTGTTCCGCCACTCACTAAGATCATGGCTGATCTTTTTGTGGACTCAACCTCTCACTGTATGACACTGTATCACTGTTCAAAAAAATACCAATCTTAGCTGTAAAAATGGTAACTAAAGTAATGACAACTACCTCACTGGACAAGGAATTCCATAGATTAACAACCCTCTGGGTGAAGAAGTTCCTTCTCAATTCATTCCTCAATCCGCTCCCTCGAATCTTGAGGCTTTACCCTCTTGTACTAGCTTCACCCGCCAGTGGAAACATCCTCTCTACTTCTGTCTTATCTATTCTCTTCATAATTTTATATGTTTCTGTAAGATGCCCCCTCATTCCTCTAAATTCCAATGAATATAATCCCAAACTACTCAGTCTCTCCTCATAAGCCAATTCCCTCAACTCCAGAATCAGTCTAGTGAACTGAGTCTCTCTATCTGTTCTGCCCTTGGACACCCCTGACATATGTTATTGCTTTTTACAGTCACTCTCCTCTCATTTTCACTCAGGCGGTACTCTGAGTCTCAGGCTTCATAGTAGCTGGCCTTTACCCAGCTGATCTTTCTCACCCACTTGCCTCTGCTGTGGGGGGGGGGGGTGGAGTGCAGGATTTAAAACCTGTGTCTACTTGACTGGGGGAAGTGGCCAGGCACACATCCGTAAGGGCCTGACCTTCCTGTGGCACCATCAGGGTCTGCCAAGCACAGGGCAGGGAATCATGCCAGGTACCCCTCATGATTCGCCACTCCCGACTCTCTGAGCGAGATATCAAACTGAGGGCCCATCCACTTTCTCAGGTAAATGAGAACGATCCCTTGGCATTGTGGCCTATTTATTGTGGTGTTGTGGCCTATTTATTGTGGTGTTGTGGCCTATTTATTGTGGTGTTGTGGCCTATTTATTGTGGTGTTGTGGCCTATTTATTGTGGTGTTGTGGCCTATTTATCTCTCAGCTGACATAATTGACTTGGTGTAATTTGTCATTTCCCAAGTATTTTTGTGGGGGAGTTTGCTGCATATGAATTGGCTGCCCTACTTCTTACATTACAACAGTGATTACATTTCAGGGCAGCAAGGTGGCTCAGTGGTCAGCACTGCTGCCTCACAGCGCCAGGGACCTGGGTTCAATTCTGGCCTCAGACAACTGTCTGTGTGGAGTTTACACATTCTCCCCGTGTCTGCGTGGGTTTCCTCCCACAATCCATAGATGTGCAGGTTAGGTGGATTGGCCATGCTAAATTGCCCATGGTGTTCAGGGATGTGTAGGTTAGGTGCATTAATCAGGGGTAAATATCACAAAATAGGGTAGGGGAATGGGTCTGAGTGGGTTACGCTTTGGTGGGTCAGTGTGGACTTGTTGGGTCGAATGGCCTGTTACCACACTATAGAAATTCTATGACTCTTCAGTTGGCTGTGAAGCTCTTTAGGACATTGCTCGGTGCTAGATAAATGCACATTAGGTTTTTATCTGGAGCGGTAATGTGGTGAGGCTGATGATTTCTCTTCAGAGGGGAGAAAGGAAGATGATCCTGAGCCTGCAGCCCACTGACGGGGACAGTGGAGCAGGAGATGGTCATGTGTCAGCTCTTCCTTCGGGGATGAGGAATGTCTGAACTGCCTGGCCACTCCTGTGTTATTCATGTGCTCTAATTCCTTCCTCCTTTCAAAACAGAATCCTGACTCCAGGTTAACTTCTGAACACACCCGGCAACTTGTCAACTGTCTGAAGGACTACATTCGAACTCCAGACCACAAACTGCTTGTCAAGGTCTTCTTGAACCTGCAGACAAAGCTACACTTTGACAAAGCAGTGCTCAACGAAATCCAGATCATCATCTTCAGCTTCCAAGATGCTGTGAGTGTGAACTCAGTCAGGCAGTCACATGGAGAGGGAAGGGGCTTTTCACTGTTAAACTAAAGGTAGCCAGTTCGCCCGACTCCCCTCACACCCCCATGCCAACTTCATTTCAAAGTAAATTGTCAGTCGGTCAGTGAACAAATGCTTCAGTATTGTGATAGCAGGGCCCTTGCACAGTTGGGCCCATGTGAGATGAGGCCCCTTGTGGGACGGGGTCTGTGAGAGACTGGGCCCATGTGGGACTGGGTCCATTTGGGATTTGCCCATGGCTCGGGGCCTTTTGTGGGACTGGGCCCTTTGTGGGACTTGGCCTCTGCATGAATGGGCCCTTTGAATGTGGAAGTGCTGTGAGATGCAGGCTTCTGAGAGACTGGGTCCACTGTGAGACTGGTACCCCATGAGAAAGGGACACAGAGAGAGTGTGGATCCATGGGACTGGGGCCATATGAGAGTGTGTCCCTGTGGGAATTGGATCTCTTAAGTGTTATACCCCATAAAATTGTGGATCCATGGGACTGGGGCACTGGGGATCTTTGCATGGAACCCTGAGGCTGTTTTATCACTGGCATAGATCTGTAATAGGGACTGAATAACCAGGAGATGCCCTACCTTTCACTCTTGGTCGGCTCTGCATTAGCTAACCTTACCCTGGGCCATACAAGAGATTCCAAACTGAGTGAAGGTTTCTGAGGTTTGATCACTCCACAGTCACTCCCAGTAAGTGTTTACTCAGTTGTGATTAGTTAATTGACAATGAGCCATCAGCTCCCACATTGTGGTGAATTGTGATGGGGAGTGTCTGTGGTTGCTGTCTTATGTAACACATATCCGTGTGCTGACTTTAGAGTGACCTATACAGACTTCTTCCAGATAATGGGGGAAAGTAACAACGATGTTCAGGGAAAAATTGTGAAAAAGACAGGAGGGCTGATAAGAGGAAGAGCAGCGTCTACAACAACAACCATTTGCATTAATAGAGCACTTTCATTGCTGGAAAACCCGGCTAGAAGCAATAGGGAGGGTCAAGACCATACAGTGAATTGCAAGCAAGGATGAGAATTTAAAAGTTCGGGTGTTGCTAGATGAGAGGTCAAAGTGGATCAGCAAGCACAGGATCAGTCAGGACATCGTGTGGTTAAAATACAGACAACGGATTGATAAAGGATGGGATTTGGGCCGTCAAGGTTGAATATCTCTGGGTCAAAGTATTAACCATGTGATATCGATGGGAACTTTGCAGCTTACCTAGTGGATGACATCTTTCCTTCTTAATAGGGATTTTCTTCCTAGGTGATAAAACTCCTTCGTCGTAACCAGATTAAACCTCATTGGATGTTTGCCCTGGACAACATCATTCGCAAGGCCATGCAGGTAGCCTTCAGCATCCTCATTCCAGGTACGTGGTTATGGGTGAGAGTGAGCGCATCCATTGGAAGGGACTGTTTCTTGCCAACCACTACACTTGTAGGTGGAACTTATTTTGACATTACCACGTTGTAGGAGAATCATCACATTAGACATCGCCCTTTCTCTGCAGAAGAGTGGAGAGCCTCTCTCTGGTTTGGAAAGCAGCCTCCCGTTCAAACAAAAACTATCTTGAGTTCCAGGAACAATGGAGACTTGAATCCACCTGACCCGGTGGGAGTGCGTAAGAGCATCAGAACGAGGAGTAGGAGTAATCAGTTCAGCCCCCTGAGGCTGTTCCGTCATTTGATACAGTCGTGGTTGATCTCATCTCATCCTCAACTGCAATTTCCTGTTTCCCCTCCATAACCCTTCAACCCATTACTAATTAAATATCTGTTGTGGCCTTCTCAGATTTATTGTGTTCCAGCACCCACTGCAGTCTGATGTGCTGAATTGCCGTAGGTTCACAACTCTTTGAAAGAATTAACTCCTCTTCATCAATGCGCCACCCCTTGTTTTAAAACTAAGGCCTCTCGTCCTCAATTGCCCCATAAGAGGTAACGTCCATATGGAGCTGCTTTGTCACTCTACTTTAGTATCGTACAAACCTCAATTAAATGTCATCTCATCCTCCTAAACCCTAGCGAGTCTAAACCTCAACTGCTCAACCTCTCCTCAAAGCACAAACCTGGAACTAATCTAGTGAACCTTCTCTGAACTGTCTCTAGTACAGTTGCATCCCTTAAGTAAGGGGACTAAAACTGTCCTTGGTACTCCAGATGCAGTCATACCAATGCTTTGTATGATTGCAATAACACTTGTCTACTTTTATATTCCTTTAGCAATAAATGCCCAAATTCCAAGTGCTCTCTTTATTACCTGCACTATAGCTTCCAGTTACTCATGCACAAGGACACCCAGATCCCTCTGCACTGAAGCACTCTGAAGTTTCTACTTACGAACACATAATTTAGGAGCAGACATAAGTCAATTTTTCCCTCAAGCCTGCTCCACCATTCATTAAGATCATAGCTGATCTAATTTTTCTGAGTTCCTTTCCATTTCCTGAGGTACAGCTATTTCTGGGATGTTTGTTGTATCCTGTACAGTAAAGCCCAACACAAATTCATCTGCCTTCTCCTCATTTTCCATTGTTTATGCTTAGACTCACATCCTATAGGACAACTTGCACTTTATTAACTCTTTCCTTGTTTGTACATTTACAGAAACCCTATTTGTTACTAGATTTGTAATTAGCATGCTATTGTACTCTGATTTACCCATCCCTCATTAATCTTTTAGTCATTCTTTATTCTTCTTTATACTCTTTCCACTCTTCTGACCTGCCACCTGTCTCAGTATGCTCTGCCTTTTAAGTTTAATTTTATCCTTAACTTTTTAGTTAATCACTGATTAGTAACAATCTGCACTTTCTGAGATATATTTAGTGTATTCTGAAATAGTCTCTTATATGGGTGACACGATAGCACAGTGGTTAGCACTGCTGCCTCACAGCACCAGGGACCTGAGTTTGATTCCAGCCTCAGGCAACAGTCTGTGTGGAGTTTGCACATTCTCTTCATATCTGCATGGGTCTCCACCTGGTGCTCCAGTTTCCTCCCACAATCCAAAGATTGTGGGAGGTTAGATGAATTGGCCATGCTAAGTTGCCTATAGTATTCAGGGATGTGTAGGTCAGGGGTAAATGTGGAGTAATAGAGTCGGGGGAATGGGTCTGGTTAGCTTACTCTTTGGTGGGTCGATGTGGACTTGTTGGGCTGAATGGCCTGTTTCCGCACTGTAGGGATTCTGTGTTTCTGTGTACCTCTGTTGATCCATTATTTAATCTAATTTTCTGCTGGTTGTGTTTACCTGGCCTATTGCAGCACAGTGAACCACAGAAGGACAGTGTTTCATAGAACTGTACCAGCACAAGCTCAGAATAAAACAGGTTTTCCCTAACCTGTCTCATCTAGGGCCACGGTAATTTTATATGAAGCAATTAAATCGCCCTTTAGCCTACTCTGTCTAAGGGAAACAATCCCAGCCTTTCCATTTCTTATCCAGAGCTGGAATTCTTCATTGCTGGCAACATCCTGTGAAATCCTCCTCAGATCCTTCCCATAATGCAGTGACCAGCACCATATGCAGTGCTGTAGCGCTGAGCACACTAATGTTGTATACATTTTGGGGATAAGCTGGTCACTCACACTTACCCCACGCTCCTATCAGCTGAACATAATGACTAGTCACCATGTACCAACTATTACTTACTCACTCGCTGCATCATGGAATCTACAGGGGAAAACACAACATCATCTTAAAATAACCCAGAGTCAATAAGGATCTAAAAAACCTCTCTAAGTCTCTCCAATCTCCAAAACCAGGAAATTCCAGCGCCTGAGTACGTACTCACTGAAGGCTCTTGCTTTCTCTATGATATAACATCCAAGTCAGGAACTGGTCTTGCTCTCTGTAAAAGACATACAGAGAGTCAGCACCCAATGCACGAGATAACACTATAGTCCAGCGGGTCATTACAGCCTGGATAAACAGCATGATCAGAGAAAATAAATTCAATCTGTTGAACCAGAATAATCTTTCATTAGGGACCTGGACCTGTTGTAATGGATCCTCATGGCTGGAGAGATGGTAGTGCAGTGGTGGTATCACTGGACTAGTAATCCAGAGGAGAAAGTGGGGACTGCAGATGCTGGAGATCAGAGTCAAAGAGGTGGTGCTGGAAAAGCACAGCAGGTCAGGCAGCATCCGAGGAGCAGGAGAATCAACGTTTCGGGCATAAGCCCTTCCACAGTAATCCAGAGGCCCGGGGATGGGTTCAAATTTGCAATTAACAAATGTGGAATTCAAAGCTAGTCTCAATAACGATGGCCATTAAAATATCACCAATTGTTATTGGTGATCTGGTCCCTTCACGGAAGGCTATCTGCTATCCATACCTGGTCTGGCTTACAATGTGACTCCTGACTCACAGCAATGTGACTCTCAACTGCCCTCTTAAGTGGACGAACAAGCCATTCATATGAAAGGGGAAATAAATGTTGACCTTGACAGCAATGCCCACATCTAATGAAAGAATTAAAAAGAGCCCATGTTCATGCAATCTCCCAAGAGAGGCAAAACAGTACAGGGAAAGAATCTTGGAGGTGGTTGGGGGGGTGGTGGTGAGATTGTACTTAAAAGTAGGTATAGTTCGATGGGATCAACACTGATGCTGATGTTTATTGTCCTAAGGGGTTGTATGAGAGATGGCCAAAGGTACCCATGGATAAGAAACACTCAGAATGAATCAGCAACTTGAGGTGAAATGGGGGAAAAGTTGAAGGATGGGTGGGGCGGTGGGGCCAATGGTAAAGTCACTAGACAAAAGAATCTGACTTGGATTTTCTCCCTCAGAATCAAAGCACCAGATTCAGCGCTCCTTTGATCAAGAAGCAGATGAGCACGGCACAGACAATGTTCCGGGAAAGTGGAGCGGGAGTGAATCCGACGTGAGGGAGCGGGAAGTTCTGGAGCTGCAGATGGATGGAGCTGGAACCTCGGGTGTGAGCACGCTCAGTCGCTCCATGTCCCATGATTCCCAGCAAAACACCTGCCCCCTCATTGTGCAGCTCAGCCAACTGAGGGCAGAATCAAACCGGTATGGAGAAGAGTCACTGTGGGTGAACAAAACAACCACATGCTGCAAAAACCCCTTGAGATACCCTTCTAATGTTTAAATCTGTTGCATTCTTTTATTCAGTGCAAATCTACTAATCATGCAACAAGGATTGGTAGCACAATAATGTACATTCTTTATTTGAAGAATTTTATTTCTCTGATGAAGTGTAGGCGTTCCTGACAAAGCCAACATTTCTTAACATTGCCTCCAAGCTGAAAGGTGTGCGAGGCCATTTCAGATGCTGCCAGATTTCTGAAGTCGCACGTAGGCCAGACAGAGTAAGGCAGGCAGATTTCCTTCCCTACAGAACCAGATAGATGTTTACAACACTTATGGTAATCATCACTGAGGTTAGCTCCAGAGTTTATTAATTGAACCTAAATTCCATCAAATGAATAGTAATTTGAACCCTGCACCTAAATAAGATTATATACACAATGATAACTTAGAGACTACGCAGAACACATCTGATTTGTAGGACTGCTATTCTGGTCTGAATGCAGATTACACAGGGATATAGATCACATCATGTGGTGAATAGTGATAGACAGCAGTTTGGTACATCCTTTAAAGGTATACCACAATAACTTGCTGTTTTAGCAATTTGGGAGCAGAGTTGGGTGGGCTCTTTGTTTTCTGAGCCCCGCCCAATTTGCCATTCAATTAGACCAAAATTGGAAAAAAAACACCTTGCATTTATGTAATGCTTTCCATGACCACTGGATGTCTCAGTGCTCTGCAACCAATGAATTACTTTTTAAAATGTGGTCAAGTTTCTGCAGTAGGAAACAGCAGCTGAACTTGCACACAAATACCAGGGCTAATGACCACTTACATACACCGTTCTTGTATGAGGGACAAATTTTAACCAAGACATGGTTTTAACCGCCCCCCCCCCCCCCGTTTCATGTAGTGCTACAAGGTCTTTTATATCCAGGAAGCAACTGCAGGTTTAGTTGATCATATACAGAGATGGCACTTGGACAGCGCAGCAGTCCCTCTGTACTGCAATGGAATGTCGACCTCATTATTTTCTGCTAAAGTTCCAGAGTGCAGCTTCAATCCAGGACCTTGTGTATTAGAGGCAGGAGTGTCAACAACTGAAGCAGATCAAGGCTGATCTCACCTCAGCTGCATATACTCACCTTTGGTCAAAATCTCATGATCTTGTCCTTAACAGAAATGCATCCATCTCAGTCTTGGAGACTCCAGTTGACCTCCAGTAACCTCAGTCTATTTTGGGCGGGTGGGAAAGAGTTTATTATTTCCACATTTTATACCCTTCCTGATTTCACTCTTGAATGGGCTGGCTCTAATTTTCGGATGATGTTACCTGGTTCTTGATGTCCCCAACAGACAAAATAGTTCGTCTCTATTTATCCTGTTGAAAACCTCATTCAGATCACTCCTTAATCTCCTGAACTCAGGAGAATGCACATTGTGTTTAAACAAGTTGTCCTCACCATTTAGCCTCCCAAGGGTACTAGTACCATTCAGAGTGAGCCATGCAGGAATTGCTTATGGGAAAGGGAATTTGTGTCACAGTAAATGTGTGGCCATGAAAGAAATCAAGCAGCCATCATCCCAAGACATTTAATGGGCTCTCGCAGAAATTACTGCGGCAAATCTGAGCTGTGGCCTGCCCAGTATTTGATGTGACCATAAGTCATTTAAAGAAGAGCAGTGGTTCGAACCCAATCAAGTGTGGCAGGTTCCCTGTGAATCTGTCTTATTCATGGCATTATGCTCATACACAATGAGGGTTAACTATATTGGTAGCCACTCCCCGTGAGGGGAGGTGGTGGGGGGGGAGGTATTCCTGTGAGGATAATTGATCTCAGAGAGGACATTCCTGTGAGGATAATTGATCCCAATTTTTGATTTGTGTTACTGTAAGATCATCCCATTCCATTGATTCCACCTCCTCTTAGTCAGGAAGATTTACTGATGAACATGTAATGCAAAGATTCACACACAAAGCTGGGCAGTGATCGTTAGATGATACATTAAAGATGTATCATTTGTCATTTAAGATCATTGAGGCATTGAGGGTTGCAATCATCCCGGATTACCCTGGGAATTAAAGATTAACCTCCAGGAAGCTGCTGAAAGAAGCTCAGGAAAAAACACGCCGTAAAATAATTCTATATCATGTGAACCCTGGTCATTCATTGCTGATATGTCTGTGTTCATGTCAGTGGCTGTCAGTGTGTCAACATTGATATGTACTAGAGTCTCTTGATTAGTAACATTGGCTATTTTAAATCTCAGAACTATGCATTTGACAAAAGAAGTAATTACCTCCACGTGGATTAAATGCTCTGTAATGTTCCATTTCATTGACAGTACCGAGTGGTAAAAGCCACAGTTGTAAAGTGTTGGTATTTTATAATATTATAATATTATAAAGCTTCCTCTCCACTATCACTGTATCAGAAACAAGCAAAGATTACCTGTGCACTCTGGTTCAAATCAACCAGATATCTCAGTCCCAGTCTCAGATGAACTCCACTCAACTCTCCACTCTCACATTTCCACTTGAAACACTTCTAATGTTTATGTTTATTCAGATTCCAAATTTTATAGAACTGAAAACTGGCAGAAGTCCAAGCCAAGATTTTCTTTTTAAAGTTTCAATGTTGATTATCATTACCTATTCTACCCACGTGTGCAGATCTCTCCTATCCTTCCTGATCTCTGTAAGCTCTTGCAGCCTCACAACCCTTTGAGATCTCTGCATTGCTGAGGTTCTGGCCTCTCGCACTTCCCTGATGTTTATCACTTCAGAATAGGCAGCTATGTCTACAATTATCCAGTCTCTCAACTCGTGAATTTCTTCCTTGCATCTCTTTCAGTCTATTCTCTACTTTGCCTCCTTTTGCTAGCTCGTTCAAAACTACATATTTATTTAAATTTGTGGTCACATGTTCTCACTTCTGTGCCCCGATTACATTTTTTTTGTCCAATAATATTTTTGTGAACCACCTTGTTCCGCTATGTGGCAGTTTCTATATAAATGCAGGCACTTCTGATTGAATTTCGTGGGCGGCCTGTGTGAGGAAATTCATTTCCCTCTGGGTCTGTGCTTGAGTTGCTCCTGTAAATTGGGATGAGTAGACAAAAGATGGAGAATTAACCAAAAAAGAAAACCTCTGATTATCTACTGGGTCTTTAATCTTTTAGCCTCCTGGAAGACCTTGCAGAGAAAGAGAGGGAGTTCCAGCAACTTCTACAACTAACCCTACACCAGAAAGACCACAGCCTGAAGTCACTACGAAAGAGATCAGAATCCTCAGGTCAGTTGATGGGGACAGACTATTGTGGAAGCATTGGATGGACTGAGGATGATTGACAATGGCTCGTGGTCACTCCTGAGCCAACCTATGGTTGCCAGTGGCCTCCACGTGATGAGCAGCCATCATCATTTTGGTTCACTGGTCATGTGCAAAGACTGGGGACAGCTTTGTGTTTAGCTGCAGGGGTAACCCAGGGTGTTGTGGTTCAGGGTTGAAGACTGCTGTGAGGGGTGGGGCCAGGGCTGGGGATAGATCAGGAAGGTAGGACCTACTTTGTTGTTCAAAATATCAGAAGAGTCTAAATATTGGAACTGAACGTCCTCTTTGCCAGAGAATTCAACGTCACCCAGGAAATCTCTATAATGATGTGGCTGATTCTAGAGTATAATTCTTGCTGAACCTGTAGTATGGTCCTGAGGAAGTTGGAGATCAGGTAACAGGTTAAACCGAGGAACCATATATCTCTTGGGTAGATGTAAAGGATTCTGAAGTTCTATTAAATGTCGAGCAGGTAGGTTCTCCAGAGTTTCTTGGCCATATTTCCCAATACAGTTATTATTGGGTGGGTGGGGATGTTCTGTATTTTGGTACAAAAAGCCTGACAGCCGTATGAGGCAAGAAGAATGAGGTCAGAGAATTTTCTGCCATCTGTCATTGTCCTATAAAACACCAGGTACCTATCAGTAGTCAAGTTGTGACATATTCAGCGTTTTGGATTTGCTGAGGCAGGTTAAGATGGAAGAGAGAGATAAAACATGAAAGGGATTGTGTTTGAGATCAACCACTGTTAAAACCGAGCACTTACAGAGGGCTCTAGACAGTTTTGTTTTCTCTCTGTCTCGCCCTCTCTCTCTGTCAAAGTGTTGTCCACGCTAGAGGGTAGGATCAGCCAATTTGAGTTCAATCACACTGTACAAACAACCCAGTTGGCTGTTTACAAAGGTATTAGTTGAGGGAGAATCAACGTTTCAGGCATAAGCCCTTCTTATGCCTGAAACGTCGATTCTCCTGCTCCTCAGATGCTGCCTGGCCTGCTGTGTTTTTCCAGCACCACATTTTTCAACTCTGGTGCTCCAGCATCTGCAATCCTCACTTTCTCCTGTTAATTGAGGGATAATAGCTGGAATGCTGGTGAGACTCTCCCCTACTTTCCTTTGAAGTAACGTCATTTAAAAAAAGGTGGGAGATGGCGCAGTGCCAACTACAGACTTCATGACTGCAGCTGTGTGGACAGAGTGAGATCACTGTGTGTGTGCCAGTTTGGCAGAGAGCCAAGTGGGTAAGGCTGCTGCGCACGCTCACTCCTGAGTAACTGGTCTGTTTCATGGAATTCCCTGTAACCCACTTCAGTGCAAATATTGTGCAATGTGGGCTGCAGAGGTGACTACCAACCCGGAGAGAGTTTGTGGTAAATATTTAGTGACTTCATGCATCCCATGTTTCCTGGAAGGTCAGTCAGTCTGGGAACGGAAAGTGAGAGTGTTGTTGCCTTTAGAGGGTGAGGGAGGTACTGACCTTTAGTTTCTCTAATGTGTAAAATTGTCCTTACTCCAAAGTGGAAATGTACTTTTCAGTCATATTCCTTTTAAATGCTTCAAGTTGAAAGACTTGTATATTGAGCCATCCTCACAAAGCACATGAATCTCGTTGTCAGAGTGTGGAGGGAGCTATGGTGTTCTGTCACCTAATTCTCCAGGAATACTTTTGGTTTGACCACATTGCCTCCATTTTCCTATTTCAAAGCAGTTTCTGAAGCTGGTAGTGACACCCGGTGATTAGGAGCACCAGTGACCATCATACCTCTCTTTTCCTTCTTTTTCATCCATGGAACTATTTGGTATTAGCCATTCGACTTGTTCAGAGATTTTATTGAACACCTCTGGAGCAGTTGGGATTTGAACCTGGTTCCTGGCTCAGAGGTAGGGACACTACTACTGCAGCACGAGACCTTGGGATGGTGCCCTTAGCAGTTGGATGCAGCTTGTTCCAGTGGCACATGTTACTGGTCTCCCTCTCCATCCACCCCCTCACCAGAAGGAAGTCATCAGGGTCAGCCAAGAGTGCTGATGTCTCCAAGAAGTAGGGTCAGGTCCAACACTATGTGAACGTGTTGGATTTGTATAGCACCTTTCAGAGAGTTGCGTTGCAAGGCCTTTCACTGAAATGTGACATTACTGGATGCTGTGCCAAAGAAATGGGTTTCAAAGAGAGATGAAAGGTGGGATGTAGATTCTTCCATTTTAAATGTTCCAAAAGGGTGTGAGGGAGCAGGTCGCTCAGCTAGAGATTGAAAATTGCAAGCAAGAAGAAGAGCCAAGATCTCCCATTGTGTTGGCTACCATTACTCCCTCAAACAAAAACAAATGCATTAGTTCTCTCTAACTCTGTTTCTCTCGCTTTCTCTCACTCTCATACTTTCTCTCTCTCCCGCTTTCTCTCACTCTCTCTCTCTCCCCTTTCTCTCTCTTCTCCTTTCTCTCTCTCCTTCTCTCTCCTTCTCTCTCTCTCCTTCTCGTGCTCTTTCTTTCTCTTGTTCTCTTTCTCTTGCTCTCTCTTGCGCTCTCTCTCATGCTCTCTGTCCCCCCTTTCTCTCTCTCTTTCCCTCTTTCTCTGTCTCTTTGTCTCACACAGTCTTTCTCTCTCTCTCACCCACCTTTTTCTCTTTCTCCTTTTTCTCTCTCTTTCTCTCTCCCTTTTTCGCTCTTTCTCTCTCTCTGTCTCTCCTTTTTTCTATCTCTCCCTTTCACTCTCTCTCTTTCTCTCCCACTTTCTCTCCCCCTTTCTCTCTCTCTCTCTCTCTCTCTCTCTCTCTTTCACACACACACATTTCTCTCTTTGCCTTTCTTTTGGAATGGATTCTGGAATGTCAACATTGACACAGACTGTGCAGCTAATTCCAGTCTCGACTGTAGAATGGGGTTTAGGCCACCGAATGAGGGTGGGGATGGTGTAGGGGGAGAGGGGAGTGTACATGTGCTCCTAACGCCGCAGAAATGTTCTAACCACCAATAAAAATTTATAGAGTCATAAAGCACGGAAACAGACCCTTTGGTCCAACTTGTCCATGCCGACCTAATATCTAAATTACTCTAGTCCCATTTGCCAACATTTGGTCCAAATCCCTCTAAACCCTTCCTATTCATGTACCCACCCATCCTCATCTTTTAAATGTTGTAATTGTACCAGCCTCCTCCAATTCCTCTGGCAGCTCACTCCATACACCACCCTCTGCGTGAAAAACTTGCCTGGCATTTTCTTTTTCAACCTTGCCCTTCTCACTGTAAACCTATGCCCCTTAGTTTTGGACTCCTCCACCCTGTCGTTAAGACCTTGTCTATTTACCCTATCCATGCCCCTCATGATTTTGACTTGGAGCAGCCAGTGTTGGACTGGTGTGGACAAAGTTAAAAATCACACAACACCAGGTTATAGTCCAACAGCTTTCTTTGGAGGCACTAGCTTTCGGAGCACCGTGTCTCCATCAGCTGGTTGTGGTGAATAAGATCATGCTCACAGAATTTATAACCAAAGGAGTCCAGTGTCATGGAGATGTGATACATTAAATAATTTTAGATTAAATCTTTCATCTTTTCGAATGGGATATGCTAGTTTCAGTTCTTGATTTTATAAACCTCTATAAGATCACCCCTAAGCCTTTGATGCTTCAGAGAAAATAGCCCCAGCCTATTCAGCTCAAACCCTCCAACCCTGGCAACATTCTTAGAAATCTTTTCTGCACCCTTTAATACCATTGTTCCGATAGCAGGAGGGTGAGAGACCACGTTGATGTGTTTTGGTGGAATGCACTGAACACTGCAAATGTCTGGGCCTCTGCTCAGCCCATCACCAGTGACTGGAGATAGTTAAGGACAGAGTCATGGTTGCTGCTGTCACTCTGCCCATGGTCATGAAGCAGAGTTGGGAGGATGGTGGATGGTCTGTATTTTTTATTCATTCATAGGATGTGGGCATCACTGGCTGGGCCAGCATTTATTGCCCATCCCTAATTGCCCAGAGACCAGTTAAGAGTCAACCACATTGCTGTGGGTCTGGAGTCATATGTAAGCCAGACTGGGTAAGGATAGAACATAAAACATTGCAGCGCAGTACAGGCCGTTTGGCCCTCGATGTTGTACTGACCTGTGAAACTAATCTAAAGCTCATCTAACCAACACTATTCCATTATCATCCATATGTCTATCCAATGACCATTCAAATGCCCTTCATGTTGGGGAGGAAGTGGGTACTGCAGATGTCGGAGATTAGAGTCAAGATTAGAGTGGAGCTGGAAAAGCACAGCAGGTCAGGCAGCATCTGAGGAGCAGGAAAATCGACGTTTCGGGCAAAAGCCCTTCATCAGGAATCCTTAATGTTGGGAGTCCACTACTGTTGCAGGCAGGACATTCTGAATGGCAGTTTCCTTCTCTAAAGGACATTAGTGAACCAGATGGGTTTTCCCTACAATTGATAGTGGCTTCATGGTCATCATTAGACTCTTAATTCCAGATTTGTTTTATTGGGTTTAAATTCTACCATCTGCCATGGTGGGATTTGAACCTGGGTTCCCAGGACGTGACTTGGATCTCTGGACTAAGAGTCCAGCAATAGGCCATCGCTTCCCCTAATCCACAGGAAGGAGGCTTAGTGTGACCTGTATTGAGAAAAGAGGTGGAGTGTACAACTGTGCATCTGAAACATTCAAATACAGTGTGACCGTGCACTGGATGGGTCTGAACACCAATTTATAGACATATTTCTTTCTGCCTTGAATATTCTCGCTTTATGACCTAGCCCACCTGGATCACTGTTGACAAGTACATCCCAGAAAGGATATCACTACCCTTCAGTTGCTGTGGGAAACTGGGGGAGGGTCTCGGATTCCAGATATTGGAATGTAAGTTAGAAGGAGAAGCGAAGGACATTAAACATGTCCTCTTTGGGCCAGAGGAGCCATTGAGTCAACACCATTAAAGTTTGTCAGATTTGTGGGTGGCTGATTGATCCAGATGAAGAGAATGGCCCAAAACCAAGGAATGATGAGCTAAGGAATGGGAAAGGAAATCTCTGTGAGTTTTTTTTAATTAGCTCATAGGGTAGACGATGTGAAACATCTTTGAAATAAATGGGTTCAGCCAGCTGTAGGTTGAGAGAGAGGTTGTTTGGAGATTGATTAGGAAAGTATGAGCTTCCTGATTCTCCTTGTTTTCATCTTGGTTGAAGATCAGGCCCCTCTCTGAAATGTGAACACAGAATTTGGCACAAACTGCTTATTAACATTTTCTTTTGATGTTCTTGACCAGATGTCTACTCAGCCGCTCCTTGTGACTTCCGCTCAGCTACTGCAGACTCTGAAACCGAGGAACTTACACGATGGCTGGTAACAACTCAAATTGATCAACGAACAATTGACCAGGTAAGAGCCACCGAGGTTTCTGTAGAGTGTTATAGAGAGAAGTATTTAAATTGAGAGATGGTTTTAGATGTCACAGAGTGCCAGAGGCTCCACCCTTTCTCTGAGTTACCTGCAAGTGACCTGTGAGTGTATATAATGAATAATGATTGGAATATTGGAATAATCTTCGATTTATATAATGCTTTTAACAAAGTAAAATAATCCAAGGTACTTGGACACCAAGACAAAGAAATTAGCACTAGGAGAGATGACCAAAATCTTGGGTAAAGGTGTGGGCTTTAAGGAGGGTCCCAAAAGAGAGTGAGGCAGAGGAGTGTACAGGGCTAGGGAGGGAGTTCCATTGTTTAGGCCCAAGGAGCCACAGTGGAGTGATTAAAATCAGAGACATACAAGAGGCCAGAATTGAAGCAGTGCAGTATTCCCGGGCAGAGGGATGGGTCAGACTGTGGAACAATTGAACGATGACAACTTTAAATCCTCAGTGTTGCTGATTAGGAGCACGTGTATGAAAGGGTGATGAGGCAAAGAATGCTGGGGCCAGAAGAGGCAGTGAGCGGTTTGGGAATTGGCCTAACCAGGATCAGTAAAGTGCAAAGGAAGGAAGGAGAGGCAACCAGTTCAGGGTGGAGCCATGACACTGCTAACGGAAAGTCATCAAGCTGAAATATCCCCTCTGTGCTTCCAGACCTGAGTGTGTCCAGCATTTTCTGTTCTCACTTTATAATACCTCGAGTTAGCTGATGGCCCTTCAGCCAGTCCTATCAGGTAAGGCCATTTGAAAACTTGTATATATCCTGGGTCATCGGTTAAATCAGCAGCATTCTCAATTACAAGTTCCTGAGTGTACATCTACATTTCCATGCTAACTGCTCAGCAGTTAGATCCATCAGTGACCAGCTGCACTGGGTTTCGTTTGGACCAGTCCTTGTTTAGGTGCTCTCTGATTGCAAACACTGATAGATGATGGGTTCGACGGTACAGTCTCAGCCTGAAGCCACTCACAGATGCTCATTCCCTGGCTTCCAGATGACATGTACTTATCACGATAATAAAATCTTGTAAAGCTCTGCTTTTTGAGTGGAGCCTGGGGGAATTGAGAGTAGTCTGTGAGCAGACAGTGGAATTCTCAAACATACGCTGTTTAACTGATGATGTGTATAATACCAATGTTGAGTCCTATCAGTACTCCGTGGCCCTGAGGCAGCTCTCTGCAGTGTTACTGATCTATTGGACAAGTCAACAGTGTTTGCATCAAAGATATTTGCAGACAAAGTAAATTGTTGTGGTTTTAACAGACTTTGGATTTCATTTCAATGCTCATGATCCCACTTGAAGAAGGAGTTTTTGTCTCCACTGATGAGGGCAGCTCCAGCCCAGCAGTATCCAGTAAAATGCTGAGGCCTCTTCACTGTGTCCTACATCTGCACACACACGACATGGGTGTTGAGGAAAATAAGCAGTACCGCTGTTTGGTGATAGTGTGGGGTTTGTGAGGAGAAAGAGAAAGAAGAAAAAAACTAAAACGCTGAGGCATACATCAGCAAAGTGCCAGCTTGATCTCAGTTAGATAAGAACTAGGGGCAGCTATAGGCAATTCAGCCCCTCGATTTCCTGGAATACTGTCTCATCTTCCCAATCCTTTAGCCTTCTGTGTGTTCCTTGGATTTCTCTCCACAGAATAGCGGAGTAACTGAGCTTCAGAATCATCGTTTTGGAGATCTCAGTGGCGTGTCGGTTGTCTCGGGCAATAGAGCATTGAGTTGATACTGAGGAATTGTATGTGCTCCAACAGAAGCTCTCTGTGTTTGTGCTGACAGTATCCAGGAACAGAATTTAACCCTAACCCAGATCGCAGTCGAGTTTTCACATCCACTAACCTGAAGGAAATGTTTTGCCCCAATTTCTGCCCATGCTGAAGGTTTACCATTTGTGTTATGACCTTCTCCCCTTTGTTGCTTGTCACATGACTCCCAAAATGGAGCCTGCACCACTACTTAATGGGATCATGGCTGATCTCATCTCATGCTTCCTGCCCACTCCCCAACCTGTCACTAATTAAAAACTTGTCTATTTGCTCCTTAAATTTACTCAGTGTGCCAACATCTACCACACACAGGAGCGGTGAATTCCATAGATCCAAAATCCTTTGAGAGAAATAATTTCTCCTCATTTCTGTTTTAAATCTGCCAGCCCTTATCTTAAAACTACTACTTCTTGTTCTAAAACCCAATGAGCTGAATGTGCCTCCCTCAGAAAATCTGTCTCCTTGCAGGAGGTGGGCTTCCTCTGGGTCTTATGAGGTCAGTGTGGCTCAGGTAAGGAGGTTACTGGAAGCTGCCCCTATTTATCCAACTGCAGCGAGAGAGTTGTTGCTAGTTAATGATAGATCTGATCTTGTCTCGTCCGATTTGCTCCTGCAGTCACCAGATCAGCTACAGCAGTGAGATACTGAGCCACACAGACTGAGTTATGGGCGGCACGGTGGCACAGTTGTTAGCGCTGCTGCCTCACAGCGCCAGAGACCCGGGTTCAATTCCCGCCTCAGGCGACTGACTGTGTGGAGTTTGCACATTCTCCCCGTGTCTGCGTGGGTTTCCTCCGGGTGCTCCGGTTTCCTCCCACAGTCCAAAGATGTGCAGGTTAGGTGAATTGGCCATGCTAAATTGCCCGTAGTGTTAGGTAAGGGGTAGATGTAGGGGTATGGGTGGGTTGCGCTTCGGCGGGTCGGTGTGGACTTGTTGGGCCGAAGGGCCTGTTTCCCCACTGTAAGTAATCTAATCTAATCTAGTTCACTGCTTGGTCTGAGTTAGCTGTTTCCAGTCAGGGTCACTGTTGAGTTTCTCCACTTTCTGGATTTGGGCAGAAAAGCTTTGCCCGAAACATCGATTTTACTGCTCCTTGGATGCTGCCTGAACTGCTGTGCTCTTCCAGCACCACTAATCCAGAATCTGGTTTCCAGCATCTGCAGTCATTGTTTTTACCGAGTTTCTCCACTTACCTAGTTAGAGCAAAACCTGCCTCACCAACAACCCCGATGTGTGCAGGTTCCAGAAACAAAGACAGAAACTGCTGGAAAAGCTCAGATGGCAGCATCTGTGGAGAGAAAGCAGAGTTAACATTTCAGATCCAGTGACCCTTCTTCAGAATTGATGGTAGCTAGGAAAAACTTTATGCAAAGGAAAGGATGGGGCAGGGTGTAAGGAGTAAATGATAGGTGGAGGTAGAACCCAAAGAGAGAGAGTAACAGTTGGACAGACAGAGAAGTGGATAACAGTCACCTTTGAAGAATGATGCTCATGAAGACTGCTAGCGACTAACAATGGGTTATGTGTAACAGCAGACTATGTGATAACATGGCCTAGTGTGTGAGAGTTGGGCTTAGGACAAGGGAGAAGGTGCCTCAAACCCTAAAACTGTTGAACTCAATATTGAGTCCAGAAGGCGGTAGAGTTCCCAAGCAGAAAATTAGATGCTATTCTTCCAGCTTGAGCTGAGCTTCACTGGATCACTGCAGCCAGCCTGAGACAGAGGTGTTGGCCAGGGAAAAGAGTAGTGTGTTGAAGTGGCAGGTAACTGGAAGCTCAGTGTTTGTCACAGCTGCAGGTTCCGGGTTGGGTGGACGCCTAACAATAAATAACCAATGATACTGCTTGCTTCACTTACTACTTGGAGATGGTCTACTTGGCAGAAGTTATCAGAGGATGCTGGAGCTCATGAAACAGCACCAAGTTATCAGGAGAGAGAAGGAAGGACAAGGGGCTCCATGGTCAGAGATATATGTTTCATGGTGACTTTAGTGCTGTCTCATGTTCATGTTACAGATTGTGGCCAATGGGTACACACTGCAAGATCTTCTGACTGATGCCACAAGAGATGATTTGAAATACGCCCAGATCAGGTAAGAACTGTGGCTGGATTTGGTGTTCAGTTGTTATTCCTAAATTTCAGGTTGAATTGTAAACAGCATTCGTGTTCCTGTTGAACTGTGGCACCATGGTGACAACCTTGTGCCTGAGTCGGAAGCTTGTGGATTCATGCAGCACTCTAACCTCTACAGGCTCACACCCCAGTGCTACACAGTCAAAGGAGGCATTACACTGGCACCCCAGTTATTCAGATTTCTATCAAAAGATTCCATGGTGGCATTAAAACTATTTTTCTAGCTGTTATTCTTAACTAACTTCACTAAAGGCTGATTAGCTGCTGATTTTCCTGTTAGTATTTGTGGAATCTCGGTATGTATGTCTTGGGTATCATGTTTCCCAGATTATATTTCCAAAAGTAACCCTTATGTGTGGCCAGCACCACCTGAGATGTCCACACAAAGTCTTTGGCAGAAGAAAAGCTCAATCTTAATAAACAGAGCTGGTTTATTACATAGTATTTAATAACTAGCTACATCTGAGATGCAAGAGTCCATTATGAGCCCTCAGGCTAGAGTTGAGACTGAAGGCACATTATTGTTTTGCTCTGTAGGACTTACCACAGAAGGCTAAAGACTTAGAGATATATTGTGCCCCTCAAAACTACCTTTATATTCAGTTGGACATCTTGTGACAGTCAGTTAACGCATAGGGGCTAACTGCTTGATTTGATTTGATTTAGTATTGTCGCATGTACCGCGACACAGTGAAAAGTATTGTTTTGCGTGCTATCCAGGCAAATCATACCTTATATAAGTACGTTAGGGTAATAGAACAGAATACAGAATGTAGTCTTATAGCTACAGAGAAGGTACAGAGAAAGATCAACTCTAATATATGACAGGTCTGTTCATAAGTCAGATAACAGCGGGGAAGAATCACTTATGTAACAATCAACTGTCTGTAAATCACTTTGAGACATCCCAAGGGTGTGAAAGATGTGATGTAAATGTACATTATTTCTTTTGATTGTATATCATGGACTCCTCCCTCGGCATTATGAGCACAAAGGAAATCACGGGTTTGAAACTGATTTTCCCTGTTAGTGCGGAACAGGTGATACTGAGTCAGACACTCATGTCACTTCAACCCCACTGATGTGATCAGAGAGAGAAAATCACACAAAACGGAAAACACCGTGGATTGGCTATTGCCTGGTTTGCACTAGTGTGGAAGTCAAGTGTAACACTCAGGTACCGAGTGTTAGCTGGAGCAGCTCTCAATGCTGTCTCTCCATGTGATGCACTAGCGTTGATTGAGAGCACTGCTCAAAGTGTCAAGGACAAGAGACAGTGAAAGTGCTCAGCAGGTCAG
Organism: Chiloscyllium punctatum; assembly: GCF_047496795.1. Classification (NCBI taxonomy): domain Eukaryota; kingdom Metazoa; phylum Chordata; class Chondrichthyes; order Orectolobiformes; family Hemiscylliidae; genus Chiloscyllium; species Chiloscyllium punctatum. Next base: position 45,287,755 of record NC_092765.1, on the reverse strand, counting down.
GTAGTGAGGTAGTGTCTGCAGACAGAAGGTGAGCTAAAGATTTTGGGTCAATGGCTTTTAATTCACGATAGCTCATCTCGACCTGCAATGTCAACTCTTCTTTTCTCCACAGATGTTACCTGGCCTGACTACCTTCAGCTTATTTATGTTTTTTTTTTCAGTTGTCCAGCTTTTGCAGTAATTTACTTTTGTACTCTGCCTGACATACTGAGTTCTCAGACTCAATTTGCCTCTTCCCCGAATGCATCCCAACTTTTATCCAAAACTGAAGCTTGTTTGACTTTACTCCACTAGAGGCTGCAGTTTACGCACATGAGTGGCAAAACCTGAGCTGAAGAAGAGAATTTTCCCACTTTGTGTCAGAGGTCCAACAATGTTTGAACCTTTTAGACAAGGAGAGCTTTGATTTGTCAGCCTGCTAGAGGGTAACCTTTTCAATCAGGAGCTGAAACGGATAAAATCAGTCTCAGAGTCTCCCCAAGTTCCAGTTAGAGGGGCTTGGAAAGACAGAGATTGTCCATTTTTCCCAGGAACCCCTGAGGCAGGCTTCATACTGGCTGCAGGCCTCACTGAGCACAATCTTCATTGCTCAATGGCTGAAAACAAACTCTTCCCTGCCCTTCATTGTGAGAAATGTTTTTTGAAAGATTGAGACCTTTTTTTAAATTTGCCCCAAATGTTTTCTCCAGTTCTGTTCGCGAGGAGCTGGCTCTGACTGAAGTCCATTGGCACCTGGCCCCTCTGCCCTCTGCCACACTCGGGCATCCTTTGGGCCTGGCACAAGGTTGATTCTAGCATTACCTGAGTCAAGCCTACTCAGAATTGGAGCCGATACTGTTTCAAAGTCAAATAGCCACCCCCTGCCTAGTGTACTCTACAACTGCACATATACCACTTGCCTATTGCACACACACAAGCAGTAAGCTGGTGCACATTGTTATATTCAATGCCCACTCCATTCTCTAGGTGTATTTGCGGTTTATTTTTTATTCCCACTGCCTCTGTTTCTGAAGCTGTTCAGTCTGTGTTCAGTATCTTACCCTGGCGTCATTCTTTTAACAAGTGTGAATCTTGATGGGGAGTGTTTAATCATGAGAAGAAGAGCCTTAGGCAGACTTCACACACGTGTTTTTATCAGGAGTAGGAAAACTGGTTAATGTTCCTCCTCCTTAGCCCAAGGATATCAATTAGACATCGCAGCTGTTCTTGATGGGATCCGTTCAATTCACACAGTTGGGGAACCGGCTCTGGGAACTTTCTCATCTATCGTGGCTCAGTACCTCTCACCATACGGGGACCTCTGCCAGCTCCAATCTTGGTGAAGCTGCACAGTGACCCGACAGGAAGAGCAACTATCCACAACCCACACCATACCATTCCATAAGTCACTCCTTTCTTCCCCTGAGTTCCAACCTGTCGTTGTGTCCTTGGAAAGGGAGAAGCCACATGCAGAGTCAGGCTTGGGGAAATGAGAGACATTCCGAGGATTTAGTTCCGATGCAAGTGCACACAATCCATTCCAAACAAACAAACACAATCCATTAATCCCATGTAATTGTCCCCATGCTTCGAAGGAACTATTATGAGGGGTGGTGTAATATGAGTTCTAATCTTGTCAATATGTTTGCATTGTTTACTTGGGAATATGGTCCCACTTACACTGGATTTACCTCCTTTCCCTGTCAACTTCCCATTGGTCCCTTTAATTGGAACAGCCGAGCTTCTGAAATTTTCACAGAGGTTGCGTAATGGCATGGCTGGCTGCTCCCCAAACAATGTGCGTGGGTTTTGATTAAACACTGCTGTACTGCATGATGTGGTCATTCCTTGCCTTTTGTTGTCTGAGTTTCACTGCTTTACATGCTGAGGAGATTGCTGGGCAAGTCTGTTTGTATTCTTGTGTCAGCAAATTCGCTAAATGTTTGGATTTGTCAGTTCAAAGAACTTTTATGTGACTGTTTATTGATGTGTTTGTTGTTCTCATGTGTATATTTATGAAATGAGTAAATGCCAAGAGAGAGAGAGTGTGCATGCACATGCGCTAAGTGTGCGTGCATTTTCTGTTATTCTTTCACAGGAGTATAGAACAATGAGAGGCAATTTTATCAAAGCATTGTAAGGATCCTGAGGTGTTTTAACTGGGTAGATGCTGGCAAGATGTTTCCTCCTGTGAGGATATCATGAACCGGGACACAGTCTCCCATTTAAGCTGCAGATAAGGATGAATTTCTTCACCTCAGGAATTCGTTTGTCCGACAGCAGGGGAGGCTGAATCATTGAATATATTCCAGGCTGACTTAGATAGATTCTTAATATTGAAAAACGTCAAACACTATGAGGAGTGGCAAACAGGGAAAATGGTGTTCAGACTACAATCAGATGTGCCACGTATCTATTAAATAGTGGAGCAGGTTTAAGGGACCTGCTGTTGTTTCTATTTCTTATTTCATGAGTTGTCATTGAAGAAAAACCTGCATTTATATAGCTGCTTCTGTGATGTCAGGATGGCCCAAAGCACTTCTCAATGACAGAAAGAAGTGTATTCACTGCCGTAATGTAGGAAATGCAGCAGCACTGAACAAACTCCCATAAATAGGTGATGTCCTATTGGCCAAATAATCTGTTTTTTTAAGGAGATAAATATTGGGACAGGATACAAGGAGAGTTCTTTGCTCTTTCAAATAGCTCCATGGGAAACCTCTCCAGGAGGGCAAAACAAAAGATGGTGTTGAGCTGTCTTCTTCAACTGCTTCAGTTCATATATTGTAGGTAGACCCACAATGCCATGAGGGAGGGATTCCAGGATTTTGACCTCGTGTCACCAAAGGGACAGTGACATATCTCCAGGTCAGGATGGTAAGTAGCTTGGAAGTGAACTTGTAGGTGGTAGGTTTCTCATGCGTTGTCCTTCTAAATGGTGGTGGTCACAGGTTTGTAAACTGTTGTTAAAGGAGACTTGATATGCAATTTGTTAGCATTAAGTATCTTGTACTTGGTATAGATTGCTACGTTTGTGCATTGGTGGTTGAAGGAGAGTTTTGAAAGCAGTGGAAATAAATTAAGTAGGCAGTTTATCTTGGATGGTGTCAAGCTTCTTGAGTGTTGTTGGAGCTGCCCCCATCCAGGCAAGTGGGGAGTATTCCCTCACACTCCTGACTTGTACCTTATGGATAGTGGGTGAGTCAGGAGGTGAGTTACTCACCGCAGTATGACTTACTCCTGTAGCCACAGTGGTTATGTGGTGAAATTCTGGCCAATGGTAATCCCCAGGAATATTGATGGCGGGGGATTGAGCAACAGTAAAGTGATTGAATGTCAAGATGTGAGGGTTGGTTTCTCCCTTGTTGGGCATTGTCTGGCACATGTGTGGCATAAATATTACCCATCTGCGAAGAGATGGTTAGTCTAACCAAGGCAGTTGCTGTTCTATTAGCCTTCTGCCAACCATCAATTAAGTGATGAAATTAATTGCACACCATGATTTAATGCATATTGCTGTGTAATCATTGAGACTGGATCAGCATCCTGAGGTACACTATGAGTGGAGCACCAACACCATAGGAACTGCAGTAGTTCAAGAGGGAGGCACACCAGCAGATTCTCTGCAAACAGATAAAAATTGCTGACCTTTCCAATGGTGTCCATATCCAGAAACCAGCCCACATTGCTACTATGGACCAGACCAAATCCCCTCAAGATATTCAGAAGATAGTTTAAGCTCTCACTTGATCTGATTTTATAGGTAAATTCCAGATGCAATTTGATTGTTCAAACTTAAAGCAAACACACACTGTATTAATCCACTATAGAATCCCTACTGTGTGGAAATAGGCCATTTGGCCCAACAAGTCCACACTGACCCTTCAAAGAGTAACCCACCCAGACCCATTCCCCTATCCTTTTACTCTAGATTTACCCCTGACTAATGTACCTAACCTGCACATCCTTGAACACTATGGGCAATTTAGAATGGCCAATTCACCTGACCTGCACATCTTTTTGGACTATGGGAGGAAACCCGCACAGATTCAGGGAGATTGTTCAAACTCCACACAGATAGTCACCCGAGGCTAGAATTGAACTCCAGGTCCCTGGTGCTATGAGGCAGCAGTGCTAACGATTGAACCATCGTGACGCCCTATAATTAAGGTATACCGAAAGAAAGAAAGAATTGAAGTAACTGAACTCTATTAGATGACTTAACAGAACAATAGATACAGTATGTATTAACTGTTCAACTGTTACAGTAGCATCCTGTAAACACACCCTTGGCAAAAGGCAAATTATGAAAACAGATTGTCTCACATGCAACTCCAATGGACTAGGAAGAGAACCCCTTCAGCTTTTGGCTGAAGCTGAGAGGAGAACGTAAATCGCTTCTACATATTCAACACCCAACAGCAACTGCAGAAAGCTAAACTAAAACTCCCGGATCTATGGGAGTTTGACCACATCCATTCACGTTGCTTCTATTGGTCCAATTTTTAAAAGAAAATCCCAAGGCCTCTAATTTACTCGAGCAGTTCCGCTTTCCAGCTGTGCCTTAAAACCTCTCTTCAAAAATAACCAGAATAAAATACACCTCTTCAAGCCACAGTACCATCACGCTGCATATTGTGGGAGAATATCTGTAAATATGATGTGCTGGCATTGTGAACTGCACAATATAACATGGCTATAATACCATCAGATAGAGTAGTAGAATTAGACCCTTTAGCCCATCGGGTATGCTCCCCCATTCAATCCTGGTTGGTTTGTTTCTCATCCCCATTCTCCTGCCTTCTACCCCTAACCCTTGATAAGACCATAAGATATAGGAAAGGATTTAAGATACAGGAGGGCCAGTATCATCTTAAGTTACAATTGGAGACATAAATACCTTTCATTGCTAGTTCAAAGACACTGATTTTATTTATTTTAAGTGTCATTAACGAATTAAATGGCTGGAAGCTGATATTATTGAATGGTAATTTAAAATCAAGCCATCATCACATGTACTAATTAAGATGAGATTCAGAATTTTTGACAGGTGAATAGTGACAGTGATTGGAGATTGGCAATGTGTGTTGTGAGAGAAAGCCGGAATAAGTGATACTTACTTACTCCCTAATTGTAATAATCATTGCATTTCAGAATTTGAAATTGCTCGCAGGATAAGTCAGACGCATCTCAATTTGATAATACGTGTATTCATTATCTTGGGTAAGAGGTGGTCAGAATAATGGCTTTATTTTCAAAATGTTCTGTGGTGATAAGAGGTTCCAGGAGATTGGACGAAATGCTGGACCTTTGCTATTTAACTTTAGGCATTGAACAGAGGTTTGAGCTGCCTGAAATAGCCTTATGCAATGCTGTTGATAGAAAGTGGTCAGTGGCATTAGTGCTGTTGCCCACTTTACCCGGGATGGTGAAAGTAGATGGTACTACATTGGAAATGTGTGATGGGGCATTTCCCCAGTTAATACCAGAGAGAAGTGTCTAATGGCCAGTGCCCTGCTTCCAAAATGCTTTGGGCGGATATGTATGTGTATGTGTTCATATGCAGCAATGCATGTAGAGAGCACTGTGTATTTGTATAGGACAGGATCTGTCTCCACACTCACTAAAGGATACCTTTCTGCGTTAGGGGTGGAATGCTGTGCAGACTCTGGGCTGCAATCTGCTCCCACAGGAAGACGAACGGCAAGATGTAGGCACTGGCCAACCCACTGCTCAGTTTCCGAGACAAGACTTGGCCTCAGCCCAGGGCTACACTAAACACCATGATCCATGAACTGATAGAGACGCCGGCGACAGGTTCATCCCGAGAATGAGAGGGCCGAGTTGGGTGCTGCAGACTGTCTCCCACTGCTAGAAGTTGTTACAGCTGTCTGTGCCACAAATTTAATCTCAGAGTTACACCCATTGCAGATTTATTTAACCCACTGTGCAACATCTCATAGCTGGAAACATGTTATGTTCATACCTCGTGCTAGTTCGATGACTGGGATGTGTGTGTATGATTGTGCAATTGTTTACATTACACATAACCAGCAGGACCCGCAGCGTTTGATGTTGTAGGAGAATGTGTGGAAGACAATATAAGTAATAAATGTTCTCTGTAGATTCTCTAAATTCCTGAAAAGCGCTCAATTTCCCACTAGGATTTCAGACTGTCTCACTTCAACTCATTAATTGCTCTCCTCCTGAATGGCCTAATTTCAATATGGCGATTATCCTGCCTTGTCATGTATTCCCTCAGCAGAGAGAGAAGATTCACTTCATCCATCCTATCAAATCCTTTTACCACTTGAGTCTTGCAGTCAGATCACACCTCTTACTTATATTTGCAAAGTTATATGGTCCGTATCTAAACAATGGGTCCTCTCAGTTGAATTTTTATGAACCAGCATCATTCTGAAGAATTCAGGACCTATTTAGCGAGACTCCCAGATTTGAATGCGGTCTGTCCCAGGCTACATCCAACCGCCTAATTGCGAGAGAGGGGTTCAGTTCCCTTTTCAATGTTTTTCAATCCCATCCACTACCTTATCGAGATTTATCTTTCCAGATGAGAATCCTTTTTCTCATCTAATCATTTCAATGCATTAAAAATACATGGCATTTGCCATCAGCCTTCCCACAATTCCTTCTGTGAAGGATTTTAATTTTCCCTGCATTTTCTTCTAAACAGTACATTGTAAATGTCTGCAGTAGCTTGTGACCTTGTTCTGTGACAGTGAGAGAATAGGCCAGGCACAGTCAATCCAGCAAGTCTTCCTTTCAGTGACTCTGACCTGCCACCACCCATACGGTTGACACTTGGAGAGGATCTTGTTTCGATCCGCTGCCAATCTGCCCAGGGGCTGCGTAGCAAGATCCTCAAGCTGGAGGTAGCTGACCGGTTGAGTTGCTTTATTAATGTTGGTGGAAGAATGACGTTTGGCCAAGTCATTAAAAACTGAAAATGTGTTGCTGGAAAAGTGCAGCAGGTCAGGCAGCATCCAAGGAGCAGGAGAATCGACGTTTCGGGCATTGAGGAAAGTGTGTCCAGCAGGCTAAGAAAAAGGTAGGGAGGAGGGACTTGGGGGAGGGGCATTGGAAATGTGATAGGTGGAAGGAGGTTAAGGTGAGGGTAATAAGGTGAGGGTGATAGGCCAGAGTGGGGGTGGGCGCGGAGAGGTCAGGAAGAAGATTGCAGGTTAGGAAGGTGGTGCTGAGTTCGAGGGTTGGGACTGAGACAAGGTGGGGGGAGGGGAAATGAGGACACTGGAGAAATCTGAGTTTATCCCTTGTGGTTGGAGGGTTCCTAGACGGAAGATGAGGCGCTCTTCATGACGGCTAGAGGAAGAGTTTCCTCATTTCCCCTCCCCCCACCTTGTCTCAGTCCCAACCCTCGAACTCAGCACCACCTTCCTATCCTGCAATCTTCTTCCTGACCTCTCCGCCCCCATCCCCACTCCGGCCTATCACCCTCACCTTATTACCCTCACCTTAACCTCCTTCCACCTATCGTATTTCCAACGCCCCTTCCCCCAAGTCCCTCCTCCCTACCTTTTATCTTAGCCTGCTGGACACACTGTCCTCATTCCTGAAGAAGGGCTCATGCCCGAAACGTCGATTCTCCTGTTCCTTGGATGCTGCCTGACCTGCTGCGCTTTTCCAGCAACACATTTTCAGCTCTGGTCTCCAGCATCTGCAGTCCTCACTTTCTCCTACAAGTCATTAAAAAGACAAACTCATTCCTTAGCCTAGTATCCTGACTCATTACATTGCGTAGAACGGACCTCTGTTCCACTGGAGTTTAAAAGAACATGGTAATCGCCATATCAGACTGGAGCCATCAGCTGCTCTGTCATGAAAGAGAGGTGGTTGGTGGTAGTTTAACCTGAGGGTCACCACACCTCAGACAAGGGGGAGAGGGTAAGAAGAAAGTCCTTCATGGTAACCTCAGCCAGTGCAGGAATTGAACCTACGCTGTTGGCACCACCCTACTTCATAATGTGGTGTGACTTGATTGAAGCAGAATCATAGAATTGTTACAGCAGAGAAGGAGGCCATTTGGCCCATGATGTCAGCATTGTCTCTCTGAATGAACAATCCCATCCCCAGCCTTCACCCTCTGATTCTGCAAACTGTTGCTTTTCAGGTAACAATTCACTGAAATCTTGGACACCATGATCGAAGCTCCCTCTACCACATCCTCAGACAGCCCTTCCATGTCACAGTCACTCGCTGCATTAGAAAAATTCTCTTATGTGTCCTTTTTATTTACCTGTTGCCTTAAATCCGTGCCCACTGCTTTTCGGTCATTCCAATGCAATGGGAACACGTTTGTCCCAATCTACTCTGTTCTCATCCTTTTGAGTAGCTCTTTCAAATCTTCTCCATGGAAAGCAGTCCCAAATTGGCGAATTCAAAATTTGTAAAGTTTGTTAAGGCAGGTAAATACTTGAGAGGTTGTTCACCCTGACTGCAGAGTGTCCTCACTGGAGGCAAGGAAGGCCGACTGCTGAGGTCTGAGATGAGAAAGTTTCTCACTCCAAGAGTTGTGACTTATTGAACTCTCTACCAGGGGAATCTGGAAGGTTATGCTGAGATCAATCCATTTTTGGACACTGGAGATACTGCTGGTAAGTGACATTGACATTGGAGTTCAACATGATCTTGTTGAATGGAAGAGAAAGCTTCAATGGTCAATTCGCCAGTTCTGAAGAAAGGTCAATGGACCCAAAACATTGGCTATGCTTTCTGTCCACAGACCTGCTGAGTTTCTCCCGCTATTTCTGGTTTTGTGTCATTTGGCCTATCCCTGCTTCTGCTTCTTATCCAATCCAACCCTCTGAGAAACACGCACCTTTCAGTATTGGAAACAGTGACACCTTGCGGCCCTCAGTTTGGATCATCCAGTCTCAGCTGTGGCTCAGTGGTAGCACTCTTGCCTAAATGTCAGCATTGTCCCAAGCCCCATTCCAGAAACTCGTGCACAAAACCCAAACTGATGCTCCCGGTACAGTACTGAAGGAGCACTGCACTGATGGAATTGCCATCTTTTTGATGGGCTGTTAAACCAAAACCATGTTGATCCTCTTTCATGAATGTGAAAAAGACCATGAAACTATTTTGTAGAATGCTAGGGACTTTCCCCACAGTCTTGGTCAAACAAAATCACTAAGTATGTTGAATTAACTATTTACTTATTGCTGTTTATGGAATCCTGTTGCAAAGTTGGCTGCCGTCTTCCTTACACTACATCAGTAACTACAATTCCAAAAAATAACTTCATTGCCTGTAAATATGTTTGGGATATCTGGTGGCTGTGAAAGACACTATAAAATGCAAGATTTACTTTATTTGCATTAATAACAGCTCTTCATAAAAGTGTATTGAATTGTCTATGGGACTTCTTGAGATCATGAAATGAAAGGCTGTGAAATGTCCTTCTCTGTACAAAAGAAATGCTGTTGTGATTACATTTTCTTTGTAACATGTAAAAATACAAAATTTATCTTCCATTGGAATATTTTGTTTAATAAAATGTATTTTTCTTAACTTCATCATTCTGACCTTTTATTTTCACATTGGGATTGGAAAACAGAATACAGTATCATGAGCAAGGCAGTGAGGTAGGATCAAGGAGTAGGAGGTGGGCTTGTGAAGTCATCATGGAATTGGGAAGGGGGAATGGGATTGGGAGGCTGGGGGATAGGATTGGGAAAATGAGGGGTGGGATTGTGAAGTTGGCGGAGTGGGATTGGGAGGTTGGAGGGATGGGATTAGGAGGTTGGGGGTGTGGGATTGGGAGGTTGGGCGTGTGGGATTGGGAGGTTGGGGGTGTGGGATTGGGAGGTTGGAGGGATGGGATTGGGAGGTTGGGGGTGTGGGATTGGGAGGTTGGGGGTGTGGGATTGGGAGGTTGGGGGTGTGGAATTGGGAGGATCGGGGTGTGGGATTGGGAAGTTGGGGGGATGGGATTGGGAGGTTGGGGTGTGGTGTTGGGAGGTTGGGGGATGGGGTTGGGAGGTTAAAAGGAGTGGGATTGTGAGGTTGGAGAGAGTGGGATTGGGAGGTTGGGGGGATGGGATTGGGAGGTTGGGGGGATGGGATTGGGAGGTTGGGGGGGATGGGATTGGGAGGTTGGGTGAGTGGGATTGGGAGGTTGGGGGGAGGGGGATTGGGAGGTTGGAGGGCTGGGATTGGGAAGTGAAGGGGTGCTGGGATTGGGTGGTTAGGAGGCTGGAACTGGGAAGTTGGAGGAAGTGACATTGGGAGGTTGGTGCGAGTGACATTGGGAGGTTGAGGGGTCTGTGATTGGGAGGTTGGGAGGAGTCTGGGATTGGAAGGTTGAGTGGTGGGTATGAGAGTAGGGGGTGGGTTTGGGAGTGGTGGGGTGGGATTGAGAGGTTGGGGTGGGTTTGGGAGTGGGGGGTTGGATTTAGAGATTGAGGGGTGGGTTTGGGAGTTCAAAAGGGTGGGTTTGGGAGGTGAGGGCTGGAATTGAGGTTTGGGATTGGGAGGTGGGGGTGGGAGGGTGAGATTGTTATGAGTGGATAGGATTGTGTGGTGAGGATATAAATTGGCCTTGGGATTGGGTAGGAGTGGGAGGTGGAGTTGGGATTGTGACTTGGGGGTGGAGGTTAGGACTGTGATGGGCTGGGATTGGGGTAGTATGGGATTGTGAGGAAGTGGGATTGTAATGGGGTGGATTGTGAGGGATGGATTTGGGATGGGGTGGGATTGCAAGGGGCAGGGATTGAGATGGGGTGGGATTGTGAGGGGCTGGGATTGGGATGGGGTGGAGTTGCGAGGGGCTGTGATTGTGAAGTGGGGGTGGGATTGTGATGGAGTTGGATTGTCCCCTGGGGGACTGAGATTGTGAATTGCTGCTTTTCCATCTGCAGCCTGTTTTCTGGTGTGTGCTTTGTCCAGACCCAGGGTGAAGCAGTTGAGCAGAGGCAGTCTCAGTGATGCCAAATCCTTACACATTGTAACAAACAGCTGGCAGCACACATTGGGCCACATTACCAGATTAATAGTCATGATCTAGATTACTGTTCCAGTAGAATGAGAGTTAACTCCATTAATTCAGATTCAAAGCAACATCAGGAAATTTTAAAAAAAACAGCTACCAGCAAAATGTATCTGTGAAGCTGTTGGAATATTATCAAAACCTAATTGGTTCAACTCCCATCTTTACCCAGTTTGGTCTGCACGTGACTCCAGTCACACGGCATCATGGTTGGCTCTTAAGCCCTCTTTGATGTCACCTAACAAATCACTGTCCCAAACTAACACTGAGGGAGGGGCATTGAATTCCAGTGAATGATAAAAGGTTGGGAATGAATATTTTTAAAAATGCATTCAGAAAAGATATCACTTACCTATTCTAAACTCGACACATCACACAATGATTTATACGGTTATGTGGATCACTGTAAGTCTCAAATCTCCAAACTAGTGTTAACTTGACCTCAGCCCTCTGACTTCTAAACTGCAAGGCTGGCCTTTGGTCTCTTCGAGAATGATGCCTGGTTAGCCTCCAGGAGAAAAATGTTTTAGTTTTGAATCTCATCCTTGTATTCAAATCCCTCTATGACCTTGCTCTTTCCTATTTCTGCAATCCCCTCCAGTCAGCGATCCTCCAGGTTAACTGCATTTCTCTGGAACCATAAAATCTCCACAGTGTTGAAACAGCCTTTCGGGCCATTGAGACCACACCAATCCTCCAAAGATCATCCCACCCAGTCCCATCCCCTCCACCCACCCCCTATCCCTGGATTGACCATGGCCAATCCACCTGACCTGCACATCTTTGGACAGTGGGAGGAAACTGGAGCACCCGGGGAAAACCCACGCAGACACGGGGAGAGTGTGCAAACTCCACACAGTCACCTGAGGGTGGAATTGAGCCCAGGTCCCTGGTGCTGTGAGGCAGCAGTGCTAACCACTGAGCAGCTGTGCTGCACTGTAATTCTCTAATTCTGACCTCTTCGGTATCCTTGATTTTAATCCATCTAGTTACCTTGGTCCTATTTCTGGAATTTCCCCATTAAACCTCTTCGTTTCTCTCTCTCTACCTCTTTTCTTTCATTTAAGACCTACCTCTTCCTTAAAACCTGCCTCTTTGAACAAGCTTTCGGTCACTTGTCCCAACATCACAACGTGGCTGAACGTCAAATCTTTGATTTGTAACGCTTCTGTGAACTGCCTTGAAGTGTTTATTATGTTAAAGATATTATATAAGCTCACAAATTGCTGAGGTTTCAGTGAGTACTGAGTGTAAGTTGCATTGTTGGAGATTATACCTTTTCACTGAGGTTTATAAAGTCATGAGGGGCATGGATTGAGTGAATAGCCAAGGTCTTTCTCCAAAACTAGAGGGCATAGGTTTAAGGTGAGAGGGGAAAGATTTAAATAGGACTTGAGGGGTAACTTTTTCAGCAGAGGCTGATGCATGTATGGAATGAGCTGCCAGAAGAAGTGGTGGAGGCTGGTACAATTACAATATTTAAAAGGCATGTGGGTGGGTATATGAATTGGAGGGATTTACAGGGATATGAGCCAAATACTGGCAAATGGGACTAGGTCAGATTGGAATGTCTGTTCAGGACAGTTAAGTTGGAGTGAACGGTCTGTTTCTGTGATATATGACACCATATTAAACCGTAAATCATCCTGAGACAATAATTTTATTTTCATTTGTTTTCTACTCAATTTATTTTTACCTCCATACCTTTTAAAATGCATTTTTTAATTGAATATTTTGTTAAAAAATTAACTATTTTCCTTTACTGTAACTTCAGGAAAATGAGAGGAATTCTGCCATTGCCTTGGCCAGTGCCAATCAGTACCACCCAAAACTGATTAACTAATCATTTATTTCTTTGGGAGCTTGCATCATGCAAATCAAATTTCCACTTACAGGAGTGTACTTTAAAAAACAGTACATAACAGACTGGAGAACAAACACAGAGAATGTTGGAGGAACTCAACAGTATGTGTGAAGAGAGAAGCAGAGTTAATGTTTTGAGTCCAGTGCGATTCTATGGAAGTCATACTAGACTTGATATGTTAATTGTGTTCCGTCCCCAAAAGATGCTGTCAGACCTGCTGAGTTTTCCCAGCATTCTCCATGTTTGTTTCAGATTTCCAGTGTTTTCCTTATTTGGTTGTGAAGCTTCCTTTTTAAGCTAGCATGTTGATTTGACCTTTTGAATGTGACAAGAACAGTGTTGAAATTGAAATGGGAATGAGTCCCACATGAGTACTAGTTGATGATATCTGGCAGTTTTGATTCACTTGCAGAGACAAGCTCCTATATCCCAAGGTAACTGTGCGTCTCACGCAGAATGTACATTGTAAATTGGAGAATTGACTATGTATTAAAATGCCTCAAAGCTGAACATTACATATATGTAAAGAAATGTAAATTTATTGCACTTTCTGTCATTTCCACTTTGAATTTTTGTTTTCCTTCAGTCTGTATACCTGACATGGAAGATACTTTGTAAATGTTAACACTTACAACTGGATTGAATGAAACATAGGGGCAACTTGAATTTTATCGTAAATTCTGTATCATTCTAGTGAAATGTTTGGTAATTTTTGGAAATGAAACGTCCTAGTGGGAATGTTCCAAAGATTGTTTTTGTCCTTCACGTGTTGGTTTTCACTCAAATAGAACCATAGAAATCTCCAAAGTGTGGAAGCGGGCCTTTGGCCCACGAAGTCCACACTGATCAAACAGCATCCTACCCAGACCCACTCACCTGCCCTATAACCTTCCCATGGCTAATCCACCCTAACCTGCTCATCCCTGGAAACTATAGGCGATTTAGCATGGCCAATCCACCTAACCTGCACATCTTTGGACTATGAGAGGAAGCCCACACAGACACGGGGAGAACATGCAAACTCCACACAGACGGTTGCCTGAGGGTGAGATTAAACCTGGGTCCCTGGTGCTGTGAGACAGCAGTGCTAACCATCGTGTCATCCCCACTTTGCTCTTTTGACAATAACGTGTATTGCTCAGACACAGTCTGTGGAAAATCAATGCCAAAGTAGACGCCATGCTCAAATAAAAGCAAAATAATGCGACTGCTGGAGATCTAAAATAAAGGCAAAATGCTGGAGAAAGACAGTGAGACTGGCAGCATTGATGATGGAAGGTCATCAACCTAAAAACTTACCTTCATTTTCCAAGTCAGTTGAAGGACAGCCCCTCCCACAACGGAGCTGTCTCTGATGTACTGAATGCCAACCCCCATTTTTTAAGGAAGGACCATTTTTGTCAGAGCACAAAGATCACAAAAACACCTAAAGAATGGAATACCTAACCCCAGCCCTCCATTAATTAACAACCTCATCCCTCTCTCTCTCTCTCTCTGTTGAACAGTAATAACTCACTAGCTATTACGTCCAGACCATCATTTATACAGCAGAATTCACCAGGGCAACAGACCAGTGATATGAATTTTTTAATCGATCGCAGTTCGCTCCAGTGATTGACTTAAGTGAAGAACTGACAGATGCATTAAGTCTAATGGGGTTTTCATATCTGAGGAATATTTGATCTGGTGCCTCAGTCTCAGTGTAAGTGCACGTCTTGGCTTGCTCTCTCTCCCTACTGTAGGTTGGCTATCTGAGTGCACAGATACTGGGAGGCAAGCTGCCAGCCTTCACTCAGCTCACTCACTGCCACGTCCAGTCAGCAGTTTCTGTCCTACTCCAGTACACAATCTGGTTGATCCTCAGGGACAGCTCCAATGTTGGAGTTCCTGGTTTTCAGATAACGTGGGGAAGTTAATAGATTTTCAGGCTGATAGGCTTTCATAGGTGCTGCCTGTCTAAAGACTCTAGTGGTGCAGTGGTAGTGCCCCTACCTCTGAGTGGTGAGGCCTGGCTTCAGGTCCCACCTGCTCGAGTATGTGTAATAATATCTCTGAGCAGGTTTGTGCTGCTTGTATCACTGATGCTTGCAGTTTTTGTTTAGTGATGTTTTTCACCATCAAAGAATTTGCTTCTGTTTTGAGTTAAGCTGAGGAATTAATTACCTTCACCAGTGGATATGAAAATACTGTTTAGATGAGATTAGATTCTCTACAGTGTGGAAACAGGCCCTTCAGTCCAACAAGTCCACACCGCCCCTCCGAAGAGAAACCCAATCAAACCCGTTTCCCTAACCTATATTTACCCCTGACATTGTGGGCAACTTAGCATGGCCAATTCACCTGACCTGCACATCTTTGGATTGGGGGAGGAAATCGGAGCACCCAGAGGAAACCCACGCAGATACAGGGAGAATGTGCAAACTCCACACAGGCAGGCGGGAATCAAACCTGGGACACTGGTGCTGTGGGAGGCAGCAGTGCTAACCACTGAGCCACCCATAAAAAATTTAAAGCAATCACCAACCCTGACACCGCACTGCATACAACACACACTTGCCAACCTCAGCACTACACTTGGTTAGTGTGGGCATTGATCCCTTGGCATTATTAACACCACACTCTAACCATCTGCACTAACCAACCAAGTGGCCACACTACAAAGATACTTAATCTGCTCGACAGAGCTTTGGTACATCTTTAAGATGCTAAAATTGTTATCTTGCAACTTTTTTGCTATCTTTCTGCTGCATTCATACAGCGTTCACAATGGACAGCACCAACAAGCTGTTGGAGGTGCCCTCTTTTGGGTAAGTATAAAGGTCACTATTCAAAGAGGAGCAGAGAAGAGGACAAAGAACAAAGAAAATTTACAGCCCAGGAACAGGCCCTTCGGCCCTCCAAGCCTGAGCCGATCCAAATGTACTGTCTAAACCTGTCGCCCAATTCCTAAGCATCTGTATCCCTCTGCACCCCACCTGATCATGCATCTGTCCAGACACATCTGAAATGAATCTACCGTGCCTGCCTCTCTACCTCTGCTGGCAACGCGTTCCAAACACCCTCTGTGTAAAGTATTTGCCACATGTATGCACCTTAAACTTTTCACCTCTTACCTTGGATGCATGACTTTTAGATTAGATTCCCTACAGTATGGAAACAGGCCCATCAGCCCATCAAGTCCACACCAACCCTCCGAAGACTAACCCACCCAAACCCCTTTTCCCCCTGACTAATGCACCGAACTGTGGGCAATTTAGCATGGCCACTTCACCTGACCTGCACATCTTTGGACTGTGGGAAGAAACTGGAGCACCCAAACTGTTGGAGGTCTGATATCCCACACACACACAGTTACTGTGTATGAGCACATTACCCCCACCCACGAAAAGTTACAATTCCGACATGGACAGAAGCAAGAAGATCCAAACTGTATTTTCAAGACATTATGTAATTTATTTTCTTTTCCGATCAACAGGCACCAGCTCACATTTATAAATGGAGATTAAATGAACAGCTACTGGCCCATTTGTCAGTTTAAATTTTAACATTGTGTATTTTCTGTCATTGATATAGATAAATGAACAAAAGTGTTTTGTGTCCATATTCTTGCTCAGAATTGGCTAATTCAGGTGCTCACTGGAGGATCAATCAGCCGCCCATTAAAGGAGCTGCTGCTGAATTCACAACTCTGCGGAATTAGAGCCAGTCTCCCTGTTCCCCACCCCACCCCACACTCACAGCTACACACACACTCACTCTCACAGCTACACACACTCACCCTCACAGCTACACACACTCACTCTCACAGCCACACACACACTCTCACAGCTACACACACACTCACTCTCACAGCTACACACACTCACTCTCACAGCTACACACACTCACCCTCACAGCCACACACACTCACTCTCACAGCCGCACACACTCACTCTCACAGCTACACACACACTCACTCTCACAGCTACACACACTCACTCTCACAGCTACACACACTCACCCTCACAGCCACACACACACACTCTCACAGCCACACACACTCACTCTCACAGCCACAGACACTCACTCTCACAGCTGCACACACTCACTCTCACAGCCACACACACTCACTCTCACAGCCACACTCGCTCACTCTCACAGCCACACACGCTCGCTCTCACAGCTACACACGCTCACTCTCACAGCCACACACACTCACTCTCACAGCTACACACACACACTCTCACAGCCACACACACTCACTCTCACAGCTACACACACACACTCTCACAGCCACACACACTCACTCTCACAGCCACACACACTCACTCTCACAGCCACACTCGCTCACTCTCACAGCCACACTCGCTCACTCTCACAGCCACACACGCTCGCTCTCACAGCCACACACACTCACTCTCACAGCTACACACGCTCGCTCACACAGCCACACACGCTCGCTCTCACAGCCACACACACTCACTCTCACAGCCACACTCGCTCACTCTCACAGCCACACACGCTCACTCTCACAGCTACACACACACACTCTCACAGCCACACACGCTCACTCTCACAGCCACACACGCTCGCTCTCACAGCCACACACTCTCACTCTCACAGCCACACACGCTCGCTCTCACAGCCACACACACTCACTCTCACAGCTACACACACTCACTCTCACAGCCACACTCGCTCACTCTCACAGCCACACACGCTCACTCTCACAGCTACACACACACACTCTCACAGCCACACACACTCACGCTCACAGCCACACGCTCACACTCTTATAACCATACACACACACTCTCACAGCCACACACACTCACTCTCACAGCCACACGTGCACACTCTCACAGCCACACGCTCACACTCTTATAACCACACACATACACTCTCACAGCCACACACGCTGATTCTCTCAGCCACACACGCTCACTCTCACAGCCACACACGCTCACTCTCACAGTTACACATGCTCACTCTCACAGTCACACGCACACTCTCACAGTTACACATGCTCACTCTCACAGTCACACGCACACTCTCACAGCCGCAGACACACACTCTCACGGCCACACACGCTGATTGTCTCAGCCACACACGCTCACTCTCACAGCCACACACACTCACTCTCACAGTTACACATGCTCTCTCTCACAGTCACACGCACACTCTCACAGCCGCAGACACACACTCTCACGGCCACACACGTTCACTCTCACAGCCACACACACACTCTCACATCTACACACGAACACTCTCAGCCACACGCACACTCTCACAGCCACACACGCTCACTCTCACTGCTACACATGCACACTCTCACAGCCACACTCGCTCACTCTCACAGCTACACAAGCACACTCTCACAGTCACAAACGCACACTCTCACAGCCACACACGCACACTCTCACAGCCACTCACGCACACTCTCACAGCTACACACACTCACTCTCACAGCCACACACACTCACTCGCACAGCTGCACACACTCACTCTCACAGTCACACACACTCACTCTCACAGCTACACACACTCACTCTCACAGCCACACATGCACACTCACTCTCACAGCCACACACACTCACTCTCACAGCTACACATGCTCGCTCTCACAGCCACACACACTCTCACAGCCACAGACACTCACGCTCACAGCCACACACGCAAACTCTCACAGCCACACACACTAACTCTCACAGCCACACATGCACACTCACACAGCCGCACACGCTCACTCTCACAGCTACACAAGCACACTCTCACTGTCACAAACGCACACTCTCTTAGCCACACATGCACACTCTCACAGCCACACACGTGCACTCTCACAGCCACATACACACACTCTCACAGCCACACACACTCACTCTCACAGCCACACACACTCACTCTCACAGCCACACTCACACAGCCACACACACTCACTCTCACAGATGCACACACTCACTCTCACAGCCACACACACTCACTCTCACAGCTGCACACACTCACTCTCACAGCCACACACACTCACTCGCACAGCTGCACACACTCACTCTCACAGCCACACACACTCACTCTCACAGCTACACACACTCACTCTCACAGCCACACACACTCACTCTCACAGCTACACATGCTCGCTCTCACAGCCACACACACTCTCACAGCCACACACGCACACTCTCACAGCTGCACACACTCACTCTCACAGCCACACACGCACACTCTCACAGCTGCACACACTCACTCTCACAGCTACACACACTCACTCTCACAGCCACACACGCACACTCTCACAGCTACACACGCTCACTCTCACAGACATGCAATATCTCACAGCCGCATGCGCTCACTCTCACAGCCACACGTGCACACTCTCACAGCCACACACACTCACTCTCACAGCCACACGCTCACACTCTTATAACCACACACACACACTCTCACAGCCACACACGCTGATTCTCTCAGCCACACACGCTCACTCTCACAGCCACACACGCTCACTCTCACAGTTAGACACGCTGATTCTCTCAGCCACACACGCTCACTCTCACAGCCACACACGCTCACTCTCACAGTTACACATGCTCACTCTCACAGTCACATGTACACTCTCACAGCCGCAGACACACACTCTCACGGCCACACACGCACACTCTCACAGCCACACACATTCACTCTCACATCTACACACGCTCACTCTCACTGCTACACATGCACAATCTCACAGCCACACTCGCTCACTCTCACAGCTACACAAGCACACTCCCGCAGTCACAAACGCACACTCTCACAGCCACACACGCTCACTCTCACAGACACGCAATATCTCACAGCCACACGCGCTCACACTCACAGCCACACATGCACACTCTCACAGCCACACACACTCACTCTCACAGCCACACAGGCTCACTCTCACAGCCACACACACACACTTTCACAGCCACACACGCACACTCTCACAGCCACACATGCACACTCTCACAGCCACACACACTCACTCTCACAGCCACACACGCACACTCTCACAGCCATACACGCACACTCTCACAGCCACACACACTCACTCTCACAGCCACACGCGCACACTCTCACAGCCGCACATGCTCAGTCTCACAGCCACACACGCACACTCTCACAGCCACACATGCACACTCACACAGCCACAGACACTCACTCTCACAGCCACACACACACACTTTCACAGCCATACACGCACACTCTCACAGCCATACACGCACACTCTCACAGCCACACACACTCACTCTCACAGCCACACGCTCACACTCTCACAGCCGCACATGTTCACTCTCACAGCCACACACACTAACTCTCACAGCCACACATGCACACTCACACAGCCACACACACTCACTCTCACAGCCACACGCGCACACTCTCACAGCCACACATGCACACTCACACAGCCACACACGCTCACTCTCACAGCTACACAAGCACATTCTCACAGTCACAAACGCACACTCTCTTAGCCACACATGCACACTCTCACAGCCACACACGTGCACTCTCACAGCCACATACACACACTCTCACAGCCACACACACTCACTCTCACAGCCACACATGCACACTCACACAGCCACACACACTCACTTTCACAGCCACACACACTCACTCTCACAGCCACACACACTCACTCTCACAGCCACACATGCACACTCACACAGCCACACACACTCACTCTCACAGCCACACACACTCACTCTCACAGCTGCACACACTCACTCTCACATCAACACACACTCACTCTCACAGCTGCACACACTCACTCTCACAGCCACACACACTCACTCTCACAGCTACACATACTCACTCTCACAGCCACACACACTCACTCTCACAGCTACACACGCTCGCTCTCACAGCCACACACACTCACTCTCACAGCTACACACACTCACTCTCACAGCCACACACACTCACTCTCACAGCCACACAGACTCACTGTCATTCTACACATGCTCGCTCTCACAGCCACACACACTCTCACAGCCACACACGCACACTCTCACAGCCACTCACGCACACTCTCACAGCTACACACGCTCACTCTCACAGACACGCAATATCTCACAGCCGCATGCACTCACTCTCACAGCCACACGTGCAC
Organism: Chiloscyllium punctatum; assembly: GCF_047496795.1. Taxonomy (NCBI): domain Eukaryota; kingdom Metazoa; phylum Chordata; class Chondrichthyes; order Orectolobiformes; family Hemiscylliidae; genus Chiloscyllium; species Chiloscyllium punctatum. Next base: position 45,266,770 of record NC_092765.1, on the reverse strand, counting down.
ACTCTCACAGCCACACACACTCACGCTCACAGCCACACGCTCACACTCTTATAACCATACACACACACTCTCACAGCCACAAACGCTGATTCTCTCAGCCACACACGCTCACTCTCACAGCCACACGCGCTCACTCTCACAGTCACACGCACACTCTCACTGCCGCAGACACACACTCTCACGGCCACACACGCACACTCTCACAGCCACACACGCTGATTCTCTCAGCCACACATGCTCACTCTCACAGCCACACATGCTCACTCTCACAGTTACACATGCTCACTCTCACAGCCACACACACTAACTCTCACAGCCACACATGCACACTCACACAGCCACACACGCTCACTCTCACAGCTACACAAGCACACTCTCACAGTCACAAACGCACACTCTCTTAGCCACACATGCACACTCTCACAGCCACACACGTGCACTCTCACAGCCACATACACACACTCTCACAGCCACACACACTCACTCTCATAACCACACATGCTCACTCTCACAGCCACACACGCACACTCTCACAGCCACACACGTGCACTCTCACAGCCACACACTCATAGCTAGACACGTGCACACACTCTCACAGCCACACGCACAAACTCTCACAGCTACACACGCACACTCAGTCTCACAGCCACACACATTCACTGTCACAGCTACACACGCACACTCACTCTCACAGCTACACATTCACACTCACTCTCACAGCCACACACACTCACTCTCACAGCCACACATGCACACTCACTCTCACAGCCACACATGCACACTCTCACAACTACACGCGCACACTCACTCTCATAGCCACACACACTCACTCTCACAGCTACATGTGCAGACTCACTCTTAAAGCCACACACGCACACTCACTCTCACAGCCACACATGCACACTCTCACAACTACACGTGCACACTCACTCTCATAGCCACACACACTCACTCTCACAGCTACATGTGCAGACTCACTCTTAAAGCCACACACACAGACTCACTCTCTCAGCTACACGCGCACACTCTCACAGCCACATGCGCACACTCTCACAGTTACACATGCTCACTCTCACAGTCACACGCACACTCTCACAGCCGCAGACACACACTCTCATGGCCACACACGTTCACTCTCACAGCCACACACACACTCTCACATCTACACACGAACACTCTCAGCCACACGCACACTCTCACAGCCACACACGCTCACTCTCACAGTTACACATGCTCACTCTCACAGTCACATGTACACTCTCACAGCCGCAGACACACACTCTCACGGCCACACACGCACACTCTCACAGCCACACACACTCACTCTCACAGCCACACGCTCACACTCTTATAACCACACACACACACTCTCACAGCCACACACGCTGATTCTCTCAGCCACACACGCTCACTCTCACAGCCACACACGCTCACTCTCACAGTTAAACACGCTGATTCTCTCAGCCACACACGCTCACTCTCACAGCCACACACGCTCACTCTCACAGTTACACATGCTCACTCTCACAGTCACATGTACACTCTCACAGCCGCAGACACACACTCTCACAGCCACACACATTCACTCTCACATCTACACACGCTCACTCTCACTGCTACACATGCACAATCTCACAGCCACACTCGCTCACTCTCACAGCTACACAAGCACACTCCCGCAGTCACAAACGCACACTCTCACAGCCACACACGCTCACTCTCACAGACACGCAATATCTCACAGCCACACGCGCTCACACTCACAGCCACACATGCACACTCTCACAGCCACACACACTCACTCTCACAGCCACACAGGCTCACTCTCACAGCCACACACACACACTTTCACAGCCACACACGCACACTCTCACAGCCACACATGCACACTCTCACTGCCACACACACTCACTCTCACAGCCACACACGCACACTCTCACAGCCATACACGCACACTCTCACAGCCACACACACTCACTCTCACAGCCACACGCGCACACTCTCACAGCCGCACATGCTCAGTCTCACAGCCACACACGCACACACACACAGCCACACATGCACACTCACACAGCCACAGACACTCACTCTCACAGCCACACACACACACTTTCACAGCCATACACACACACTCTCACAGCCATACACGCACACTCTCACAGCCACACACACTTACTCTCACAGCCACACGCTCACACTCTCACAGCCGCACATGTTCACTCTCACAGCCACACACACTAACTCTCACAGCCACACATGCACACTCACACAGCCACACACACTCACTCTCACAGCCACACGCGCACACTCTCACAGCCACACATGCACACTCACACAGCCACACACGCTCACTCTCACAGCTACACAAGCACATTCTCACAGTCACAAACGCACACTCTCTTAGCCACACATGCACACTCTCACAGCCACACACGTGCACTCTCACAGCCACATACACACACTCTCACAGCCACACACACTCACTCTCACAGCCACACATGCACACTCACACAGCCACACACACTCACTTTCACAGCCACACACACTCACTCTCACAGCCACACACACTCACTCTCACAGCCACACATGCACACTCACACAGCCACACACACTCACTCTCACAGCCACACACACTCACTCTCACAGCTGCACACACTCACTCTCACATCAACACACACTCACTCTCACAGCTGCACACACTCACTCTCACAGCCACACACACTCACTCTCACAGCCACACTCGCTCACTCTCACAGCCACACACGCTCGCTCTCACAGCTACACACGCTCACTCTCACAGCCACACACACTCACTCTCACAGCTACACACACACACTCTCACAGCCACACACACTCACTCTCACAGCTACACACACACACTCTCACAGCCACACACACTCACTCTCACAGCCACACACACTCACTCTCACAGCCACACTCGCTCACTCTCACAGCCACACTCGCTCACTCTCACAGCCACACACGCTCGCTCTCACAGCCACACACACTCACTCTCACAGCTACACACGCTCGCTCACACAGCCACACACGCTCGCTCTCACAGCCACACACACTCACTCTCACAGCCACACTCGCTCACTCTCACAGCCACACACGCTCACTCTCACAGCTACACACACACACTCTCACAGCCACACACGCTCACTCTCACAGCCACACACGCTCGCTCTCACAGCCACACACTCTCACTCTCACAGCCACACACGCTCGCTCTCACAGCCACACACACTCACTCTCACAGCTACACACACTCACTCTCACAGCCACACTCGCTCACTCTCACAGCCACACACGCTCACTCTCACAGCTACACACACACACTCTCACAGCCACACACACTCACGCTCACAGCCACACGCTCACACTCTTATAACCATACACACACACTCTCACAGCCACACACACTCACTCTCACAGCCACACGTGCACACTCTCACAGCCACACGCTCACACTCTTATAACCACACACATACACTCTCACAGCCACACACGCTGATTCTCTCAGCCACACACGCTCACTCTCACAGCCACACACGCTCACTCTCACAGTTACACATGCTCACTCTCACAGTCACACGCACACTCTCACAGTTACACATGCTCACTCTCACAGTCACACGCACACTCTCACAGCCGCAGACACACACTCTCACGGCCACACACGCTGATTGTCTCAGCCACACACGCTCACTCTCACAGCCACACACACTCACTCTCACAGTTACACATGCTCTCTCTCACAGTCACACGCACACTCTCACAGCCGCAGACACACACTCTCACGGCCACACACGTTCACTCTCACAGCCACACACACACTCTCACATCTACACACGAACACTCTCAGCCACACGCACACTCTCACAGCCACACACGCTCACTCTCACTGCTACACATGCACACTCTCACAGCCACACTCGCTCACTCTCACAGCTACACAAGCACACTCTCACAGTCACAAACGCACACTCTCACAGCCACACACGCACACTCTCACAGCCACTCACGCACACTCTCACAGCTACACACACTCACTCTCACAGCCACACACACTCACTCGCACAGCTGCACACACTCACTCTCACAGTCACACACACTCACTCTCACAGCTACACACACTCACTCTCACAGCCACACATGCACACTCACTCTCACAGCCACACACACTCACTCTCACAGCTACACATGCTCGCTCTCACAGCCACACACACTCTCACAGCCACAGACACTCACGCTCACAGCCACACACGCAAACTCTCACAGCCACACACACTAACTCTCACAGCCACACATGCACACTCACACAGCCGCACACGCTCACTCTCACAGCTACACAAGCACACTCTCACTGTCACAAACGCACACTCTCTTAGCCACACATGCACACTCTCACAGCCACACACGTGCACTCTCACAGCCACATACACACACTCTCACAGCCACACACACTCACTCTCACAGCCACACACACTCACTCTCACAGCCACACTCACACAGCCACACACACTCACTCTCACAGATGCACACACTCACTCTCACAGCCACACACACTCACTCTCACAGCTGCACACACTCACTCTCACAGCCACACACACTCACTCGCACAGCTACACACACTCACTCTCACAGCCACACACACTCACTCTCACAGCTACACATGCTCGCTCTCACAGCCACACACACTCTCACAGCCACACACGCACACTCTCACAGCTGCACACACTCACTCTCACAGCCACACACGCACACTCTCACAGCTGCACACACTCACTCTCACAGCTACACACACTCACTCTCACAGCCACACACGCACACTCTCACAGCTACACACGCTCACTCTCACAGACATGCAATATCTCACAGCCGCATGCGCTCACTCTCACAGCCACACGTGCACACTCTCACAGCCACACACACTCACTCTCACAGCCACACGCTCACACTCTTATAACCACACACACACACTCTCACAGCCACACACGCTGATTCTCTCAGCCACACACGCTCACTCTCACAGCCACACACGCTCACTCTCACAGTTAGACACGCTGATTCTCTCAGCCACACACGCTCACTCTCACAGCCACACACGCTCACTCTCACAGTTACACATGCTCACTCTCACAGTCACATGTACACTCTCACAGCCGCAGACACACACTCTCACGGCCACACACGCACACTCTCACAGCCACACACATTCACTCTCACATCTACACACGCTCACTCTCACTGCTACACATGCACAATCTCACAGCCACACTCGCTCACTCTCACAGCTACACAAGCACACTCCCGCAGTCACAAACGCACACTCTCACAGCCACACACGCTCACTCTCACAGACACGCAATATCTCACAGCCACACGCGCTCACACTCACAGCCACACATGCACACTCTCACAGCCACACACACTCACTCTCACAGCCACACAGGCTCACTCTCACAGCCACACACACACACTTTCACAGCCACACACGCACACTCTCACAGCCACACATGCACACTCTCACTGCCACACACACTCACTCTCACAGCCACACACGCACACTCTCACAGCCATACACGCACACTCTCACAGCCACACACACTCACTCTCACAGCCACACGCGCACACTCTCACAGCCGCACATGCTCAGTCTCACAGCCACACACGCACACTCTCACAGCCACACATGCACACTCACACAGCCACAGACACTCACTCTCACAGCCACACACACACACTTTCACAGCCATACACGCACACTCTCACAGCCATACACGCACACTCTCACAGCCACACACACTCACTCTCACAGCCACACGCTCACACTCTCACAGCCGCACATGTTCACTCTCACAGCCACACACACTAACTCTCACAGCCACACATGCACACTCACACAGCCACACACACTCACTCTCACAGCCACACGCGCACACTCTCACAGCCACACATGCACACTCACACAGCCACACACGCTCACTCTCACAGCTACACAAGCACATTCTCACAGTCACAAACGCACACTCTCTTAGCCACACATGCACACTCTCACAGCCACACACGTGCACTCTCACAGCCACATACACACACTCTCACAGCCACACACACTCACTCTCACAGCCACACATGCACACTCACACAGCCACACACACTCACTTTCACAGCCACACACACTCACTCTCACAGCCACACACACTCACTCTCACAGCCACACATGCACACTCACACAGCCACACACACTCACTCTCACAGCCACACACACTCACTCTCACAGCTGCACACACTCACTCTCACATCAACACACACTCACTCTCACAGCTGCACACACTCACTCTCACAGCCACACACACTCACTCTCACAGCTACACATACTCACTCTCACAGCCACACACACTCACTCTCACAGCTACACACGCTCGCTCTCACAGCCACACACACTCACTCTCACAGCTACACACACTCACTCTCACAGCCACACACACTCACTCTCACAGCCACACAGACTCACTGTCATTCTACACATGCTCGCTCTCACAGCCACACACACTCTCACAGCCACACACGCACACTCTCACAGCCACTCACGCACACTCTCACAGCTACACACGCTCACTCTCACAGACACGCAATATCTCACAGCCGCATGCACTCACTCTCACAGCCACACGTGCACACTCTCACAGCCACACACACTCACGCTCACAGCCACACGCTCACACTCTTATAACCATACACACACACTCTCACAGCCACAAACGCTGATTCTCTCAGCCACACACGCTCACTCTCACAGCCACACGCGCTCACTCTCACAGTCACACGCACACTCTCACTGCCGCAGACACACACTCTCACGGCCACACACGCACACTCTCACAGCCACACACGCTGATTCTCTCAGCCACACATGCTCACTCTCACAGCCACACATGCTCACTCTCACAGTTACACATGCTCACTCTCACAGCCACACACACTAACTCTCACAGCCACACATGCACACTCACACAGCCACACACGCTCACTCTCACAGCTACACAAGCACACTCTCACAGTCACAAACGCACACTCTCTTAGCCACACATGCACACTCTCACAGCCACACACGTGCACTCTCACAGCCACATACACACACTCTCACAGCCACACACACTCACTCTCATAACCACACATGCTCACTCTCACAGCCACACACGCACACTCTCACAGCCACACACGTGCACTCTCACAGCCACACACTCATAGCTAGACACGTGCACACACTCTCACAGCCACACGCACAAACTCTCACAGCTACACACGCACACTCAGTCTCACAGCCACACACATTCACTGTCACAGCTACACACGCACACTCACTCTCACAGCTACACATTCACACTCACTCTCACAGCCACACACACTCACTCTCACAGCCACACATGCACACTCACTCTCACAGCCACACATGCACACTCTCACAACTACACGCGCACACTCACTCTCATAGCCACACACACTCACTCTCACAGCTACATGTGCAGACTCACTCTTAAAGCCACACACGCACACTCACTCTCACAGCCACACATGCACACTCTCACAACTACACGTGCACACTCACTCTCATAGCCACACACACTCACTCTCACAGCTACATGTGCAGACTCACTCTTAAAGCCACACACACAGACTCACTCTCTCAGCTACACGCGCACACTCTCACAGCCACATGCGCACACTCTCACAGTTACACATGCTCACTCACACAGTCACACGCACACTCTCACAGCCGCAGACACACACTCTCATGGCCACACACGTTCACTCTCACAGCCACACACACACTCTCACATCTACACACGAACACTCTCAGCCACACGCACACTCTCACAGCCACACACGCTCACTCTCACAGTTACACATGCTCACTCTCACAGTCACATGTACACTCTCACAGCCGCAGACACACACTCTCACGGCCACACACGCACACTCTCACAGCCACACACACTCACTCTCACAGCCACACGCTCACACTCTTATAACCACACACACACACTCTCACAGCCACACACGCTGATTCTCTCAGCCACACACGCTCACTCTCACAGCCACACACGCTCACTCTCACAGTTACACACGCTGATTCTCTCAGCCACACACGCTCACTCTCACAGCCACACACGCTCACTCTCACAGTTACACATGCTCACTCTCACAGTCACATGTACACTCTCACAGCCGCAGACACACACTCTCACAGCCACACACATTCACTCTCACATCTACACACGCTCACTCTCACTGCTACACATGCACAATCTCACAGCCACACTCGCTCACTCTCACAGCTACACAAGCACACTCCCGCAGTCAAAAACGCACACTCTCACAGCCACACACGCTCACTCTCACAGACACGCAATATCTCACAGCCACACGCGCTCACACTCACAGCCACACATGCACACTCTCACAGCCACACACACTCACTCTCACAGCCACACAGGCTCACTCTCACAGCCACACACACACACTTTCACAGCCACACACGCACACTCTCACAGCCACACATGCACACTCTCACTGCCACACACACTCACTCTCACAGCCACACACGCACACTCTCACAGCCATACACGCACACTCTCACAGCCACACACACTCACTCTCACAGCCACACGCGCACACTCTCACAGCCGCACATGCTCAGTCTCACAGCCACACACGCACACTCTCACAGCCACACATGCACACTCACACAGCCACAGACACTCACTCTCACAGCCACACACACACACTTTCACAGCCATACACACACACTCTCACAGCCATACACGCACACTCTCACAGCCACACACACTTACTCTCACAGCCACACGCTCACACTCTCACAGCCGCACATGTTCACTCTCACAGCCACACACACTAACTCTCACAGCCACACATGCACACTCACACAGCCACACACACTCACTCTCACAGCCACACGCGCACACTCTCACAGCCACACATGCACACTCACACAGCCACACACGCTCACTCTCACAGCTACACAAGCACATTCTCACAGTCACAAACGCACACTCTCTTAGCCACACATGCACACTCTCACAGCCACACACGTGCACTCTCACAGCCACATACACACACTCTCACAGCCACACACACTCACTCTCACAGCCACACATGCACACTCACACAGCCACACACACTCACTTTCACAGCCACACACACTCACTCTCACAGCCACACACACTCACTCTCACAGCCACACATGCACACTCACACAGCCACACACACTCACTCTCACAGCCACACACACTCACTCTCACAGCTGCACACACTCACTCTCACATCAACACACACTCACTCTCACAGCTGCACACACTCACTCTCACAGCCACACACACTCACTCTCACAGTACACATACTCACTCTCACAGCCACACACACTCACTCTCACAGCTACACACGCTCGCTCTCACAGCCACACACACTCACTCTCACAGCTACACACACTCACTCTCACAGCCACACACACTCACTCTCACAGCCACACAGACTCACTGTCATTCTACACATGCTCGCTCTCACAGCCACACACACTCTCACAGCCACACACGCACACTCTCACAGCCACTCACGCACACTCTCACAGCTACACACGCTCACTCTCACAGACACGCAATATCTCACAGCCGCATGCACTCACTCTCACAGCCACACGTGCACACTCTCACAGCCACACACACTCACGCTCACAGCCACACGCTCACACTCTTATAACCATACACACACACTCTCACAGCCACACACGCTGATTCTCTCAGCCACACACGCTCACTCTCACAGCCACACGCGCTCACTCTCACAGTTACACATGCTCACTCTCACAGTCACACGCACACCCTCACAGCCGCAGACACACACTCTCACGGCCACACACGCACACTCTCTCAGCCACACACGCTGATTCTCTCAGCCACACACGCTCACTCTCACAGTTACACATGCTCACTCTCACAGTCACACGCACACTCTCACAGCCGCAGACACACACTCTCACGGCCACACACGCACACTCTCACAGCCACACACGCTGATTCTCTCAGCCACACACGCTCACTCTCACAGCCACACATGCTCACTCTCACAGTTACACATGCTCACTCTCACAGCCACACACACTAACTCTCACAGCCACACATGCACACTCACACAGCCACACACGCTCACTCTCACAGCTACACAAGCACACTCTCACAGTCACAAACGCACACTCTCTTAGCCACACATGCACACTCTCACAGCCACACACGTGCACTCTCACAGCCACATACACACACTCTCACAGCCACACACACTCACTCTCATAACCACACATGCTCACTCTCACAGCCACACACGCACACTCTCACAGCCACACACGTGCACTCTCACAGCCACACACTCATAGCTAGACACGTGCACACACTCTCACAGCCACACGCACAAACTCTCACAGCTACACACGCACACTCAGTCTCACAGCCACACACATTCACTGTCACAGCTACACACGCACACTCACTCTCACAGCTACACATTCACACTCACTCTCACAGCCACACACACTCACTCTCACAGCCACACATGCACACTCACTCTCACAGCCACACATGCACACTCTCACAACTACACGCGCACACTCACTCTCATAGCCACACACACTCACTCTCACAGCTACATGTGCAGACTCACTCTTAAAGCCACACACGCACACTCACTCTCACAGCCACACATGCACACTCTCACAACTACACGTGCACACTCACTCTCATAGCCACACACACTCACTCTCACAGCTACATGTGCAGACTCACTCTTAAAGCCACACACACAGACTCACTCTCTCAGCTACACGCGCACACTCTCACAGCCACATGCGCACACTCTCACAGTTACACATGCTCACTCTCACAGTCACACGCACACTCTCACAGCCGCAGACACACACTCTCATGGCCACACACGTTCACTCTCACAGCCACACACACACTCTCACATCTACACACGAACACTCTCAGCCACACGCACACTCTCACAGCCACACACGCTCACTCTCACAGTTACACATGCTCACTCTCACAGTCACATGTACACTCTCACAGCCGCAGACACACACTCTCACGGCCACACACGCACACTCTCACAGCCACACACACTCACTCTCACAGCCACACACGCTGATTCTCTCAGCCACACACGCTCACTCTCACAGCCACACACGCTCACTCTCACAGTTACACACGCTGATTCTCTCAGCCACACACGCTCACTCTCACAGCCACACACGCTCACTCTCACAGTTACACATGCTCACTCTCACAGTCACATGTACACTCTCACAGCCGCAGACACACACTCTCACGGCCACACACGCACACTCTCACAGCCACACACATTCACTCTCACATCTACACACGCTCACTCTCACTGCTACACATGCACAATCTCACAGCCACACTCGCTCACTCTCACAGCTACACAAGCACACTCCCGCAGTCACAAACGCACACTCTCACAGCCACACACGCTCACTCTCACAGACACGCAATATCTCACAGCCACACGCGCTCACACTCACAGCCACACATGCACACTCTCACAGCCACACACACTCACTCTCACAGCCACACAGGCTCACTCTCACAGCCACACACACACACTTTCACAGCCACACACGCACACTCTCACAGCCACACATGCACACTCTCACTGCCACACACACTCACTCTCACAGCCACACACGCACACTCTCACAGCCATACACGCACACTCTCACAGCCACACACACTCACTCTCACAGCCACACGCGCACACTCTCACAGCCGCACATGCTCAGTCTCACAGCCACACACGCACACTCTCACAGCCACACATGCACACTCACACAGCCACAGACACTCACTCTCACAGCCACACACACACACTTTCACAGCCATTCACGCACACTCTCACAGCCATACACGCACACTCTCACAGCCACACACACTCACTCTCACAGCCACACGCTCACACTCTCACAGCCGCACATGTTCACTCTCACAGCCACACACACTAACTCTCACAGCCACACATGCACACTCACACAGCCACACACACTCACTCTCACAGCCACACGCGCACACTCTCACAGCCACACATGCACACTCACACAGCCACACACGCTCACTCTCACAGCTACACAAGCACATTCTCACAGTCACAAACGCACACTCTCTTAGCCACACATGCACACTCTCACAGCCACACACGTGCGCTCTCACAGCCACATACACACACTCTCACAGCCACACACACTCACTCTCACAGCCACACATGCACACTCACACAGCCACACACACTCACTTTCACAGCCACACACACTCACTCTCACAGCCACACACACTCACTCTCACAGCCACACATGCACACTCACACAGCCACACACACTCACTCTCACAGCCACACACACTCACTCTCACAGCTGCACACACTCACTCTCACATCAACACACACTCACTCTCACAGCTGCACACACTCACTCTCACAGCCACACACACTCACTCTCACAGTACACGTACTCACTCTCACAGCCACACACACTCACTCTCACAGCTACACACGCTCGCTCTCACAGCCACACACACTCACTCTCACAGCTACACACACTCACTCTCACAGCCACACACACTCACTCTCACAGCCACACAGACTCACTGTCATTCTACACATGCTCGCTCTCACAGCCACACACACTCTCACAGCCACACACGCACACTCTCACAGCCACTCACGCACACTCTCACAGCTACACACGCTCACTCTCACAGACACGCAATATCTCACAGCCGCATGCACTCACTCTCACAGCCACACGTGCACACTCTCACAGCCACACACACTCACGCTCACAGCCACACGCTCACACTCTTATAACCATACACACACACTCTCACAGCCACACACGCTGATTCTCTCAGCCACACACGCTCACTCTCACAGCCACACGCGCTCACTCTCACAGTTACACGCACACTCTCACTGCCGCAGACACACACTCTCACGGCCACACACGCACACTCTCACAGCCACACACGCTGATTCTCTCAGCCACACACGCTCACTCTCACAGCCACACATGCTCACTCTCACAGTTACACATGCTCACTCTCACAGCCACACACACTAACTCTCACAGCCACACATGCACACTCACACAGCCACACACGCTCACTCTCACAGCTACACAAGCACACTCTCACAGTCACAAACGCACACTCTCTTAGCCACACATGCACACTCTCACAGCCACACACGTGCACTCTCACAGCCACATACACACACTCTCACAGCCACACACACTCACTCTCATAACCACACATGCTCACTCTCACAGCCACACACGCACACTCTCACAGCCACACACGTGCACTCTCACAGCCACACACTCATAGCTAGACACGTGCACAAACTCTCACAGCTACACACGCACAAACTCTCACAGCTACACACGCACACTCAGTCTCACAGCCACACACATTCACTGTCACAGCTACACACGCACACTCACTCTCACAGCTACACATTCACACTCACTCTCACAGCCACACACACTCACTCTCACAGCCACACATGCACACTCACTCTCACAGCCACATATGCACACTCTCACAACTACACGTGCACACTCACTCTCATAGCCACACACACTCACTCTCACAGCTACATGTGCAGACTCACTCTTAAAGCCACACACGCACACTCACTCTCACAGCCACACATGCACACTCTCACAACTACACGTGCACACTCACTCTCATAGCCACACACACTCACTCTCACAGCTACATGTGCAGACTCACTCTTAAAGCCACACACACAGACTCACTCTCTCAGCTACACGCGCACACTCTCACAGCCACATGCGCACACTCTCACAGTTACACATGCTCACTCTCACAGTCACACGCACACTCTCACAGCCGCAGACACACACTCTCATGGCCACACACGTTCACTCTCACAGCCACACACACACTCTCACATCTACACACGAACACTCTCAGCCACACGCACACTCTCACAGCCACACACGCTCACTCTCACAGTTACACATGCTCACTCTCACAGTCACATGTACACTCTCACAGCCGCAGACACACACTCTCACGGCCACACACGCACACTCTCACAGCCACACACACTCACTCTCACAGCCACACGCTCACACTCTTATAACCACACACACACACTCTCACAGCCACACACGCTGATTCTCTCAGCCACACACGCTCACTCTCACAGCCACACACGCTCACTCTCACAGTTACACACGCTGATTCTCTCAGCCACACACGCTCACTCTCACAGCCACACACGCTCACTCTCACAGTTACACATGCTCACTCTCACAGTCACATGTACACTCTCACAGCCGCAGACACACACTCTCACGGCCACACACGCACACTCTCACAGCCACACACATTCACTCTCACATCTACACACGCTCACTCTCACTGCTACACATGCACAATCTCACAGCCACACTCGCTCACTCTCACAGCTACACAAGCACACTCCCGCAGTCACAAACGCACACTCTCACAGCCACACACGCTCACTCTCACAGACACGCAATATCTCACAGCCACACGCGCTCACACTCACAGCCACACATGCACACTCTCACAGCCACACACACTCACTCTCACAGCCACACAGGCTCACTCTCACAGCCACACACACACACTTTCACAGCCACACACGCACACTCTCACAGCCACACATGCACACTCTCACTGCCACACACACTCACTCTCACAGCCACACACGCACACTCTCACAGCCATACACGCACACTCTCACAGCCACACACACTCACTCTCACAGCCACACGCGCACACTCTCACAGCCGCACATGCTCAGTCTCACAGCCACACACGCACACTCTCACAGCCACACATGCACACTCACACAGCCACAGACACTCACTCTCACAGCCACACACACACACTTTCACAGCCATACACGCACACTCTCACAGCCATACACGCACACTCTCACAGCCACACACACTCACTCTCACAGCCACACGCTCACACTCTCACAGCCGCACATGTTCACTCTCACAGCCACACACACTAACTCTCACAGCCACACATGCACACTCACACAGCCACACACACTCACTCTCACAGCCACACGCGCACACTCTCACAGCCACACATGCACACTCACACAGCCACACACGCTCACTCTCACAGCTACACAAGCACATTCTCACAGTCACAAACGCACACTCTCTTAGCCACACATGCACACTCTCACAGCCACACACGTGCGCTCTCACAGCCACATACACACACTCTCACAGCCACACACACTCACTCTCACAGCCACACATGCACACTCACACAGCCACACACACTCACTTTCACAGCCACACACACTCACTCTCACAGCCACACACACTCACTCTCACAGCCACACATGCACACTCACACAGCCACACACACTCACTCTCACAGCCACACACACTCACTCTCACAGCTGCACACACTCACTCTCACATCAACACACACTCACTCTCACAGCTGCACACACTCACTCTCACAGCCACACACACTCACTCTCACAGTACACATACTCACTCTCACAGCCACACACACTCACTCTCACAGCTACACACGCTCGCTCTCACAGCCACACACACTCACTCTCACAGCTACACGCACTCACTCTCACAGCCACACACACTCACTCTCACAGCCACACAGACTCACTGTCATTCTACACATGCTCGCTCTCACAGCCACACACACTCTCACAGCCACACACGCACACTCTCACAGCCACTCACGCACACTCTCACAGCTACACACGCTCACTCTCACAGACACGCAATATCTCACAGCCGCATGCACTCACTCTCACAGCCACACGTGCACACTCTCACAGCCACACACACTCACGCTCACAGCCACACGCTCACACTCTTATAACCATACACACACACTCTCACAGCCACACACGCTGATTCTCTCAGCCACACACGCTCACTCTCACAGCCACACGCGCTCACTCTCACAGTTACACATGCTCACTCTCACAGTCACACGCACACTCTCACAGCCGCAGACACACACTCTCACGGCCACACACGCACACTCTCACAGCCACACACGCTGATTCTCTCAGCCACACACGCTCACTCTCACAGCCACACATGCTCACTCTCACAGTTACACATGCTCACTCTCACAGCCACACACACTAACTCTCACAGCCACACATGCACACTCACACAGCCACACACGCTCACTCTCACAGCTACACAAGCACACTCTCACAGTCACAAACGCACACTCTCTTAGCCACACATGCACACTCTCACAGCCACACACGTGCACTCTCACAGCCACATACACACACTCTCACAGCCACACACACTCACTCTCATAACCACACATGCTCACTCTCACAGCCACACACGCACACTCTCACAGCCACACACGTGCACTCTCACAGCCACACACTCATAGCTAGACACGTGCACACACTCTCACAGCCACACGCACAAACTCTCACAGCTACACACGCACACTCAGTCTCACAGCCACACACATTCACTGTCACAGCTACACACGCACACTCACTCTCACAGCTACACATTCACACTCACTCTCACAGCCACACACACTCACTCTCACAGCCACACATGCACACTCACTCTCACAGCCACACATGCACACTCTCACAACTACACGCGCACACTCACTCTCATAGCCACACACACTCAGTCTCACAGCCACACACATTCACTGTCACAGCTACACACGCACACTCACTCTCACAGCCACACATGCACACTCTCACAACTACACGTGCACACTCACTCTCATAGCCACACACACTCACTCTCACAGCTACATGTGCAGACTCACTCTTAAAGCCACACACACAGACTCACTCTCTCAGCTACACGCGCACACTCTCACAGCCACATGCGCACACTCTCACAGTTACACATGCTCACTCTCACAGTCACACGCACACTCTCACAGCCGCAGACACACACTCTCATGGCCACACACGTTCACTCTCACAGCCACACACACACTCTCACATCTACACACGAACACTCTCAGCCACACGCACACTCTCACAGCTACACAAGCACACTCTCACAGTCACAAACGCACACTCTCACAGCCACACACGCACACTCTCACAGCCACACACACTCACTCTCACAGCCACTCACGCACACTCTCACAGCTACACACGCTCACTCTCACAGACACGCAATATCTCACAGCCACACACGCACACTCTCACAGCCACTCACGCACACTCTCACAGCTACACGCGCTCACTCTCACAGCCACACATGCACACTCTCACAGCCACAGACACTCACTCTCACAGCCACACACACACACTTTCACAGCCATACACGCTCACTCTCACAGCCGCACACACACACTTTCACAGCCATACACGCACACTCTCACAGCCATACACGCAAACTCTCACAGCCACACACACTAACTCTCACAGCCACACATGCACACTCACACAGCCGCACACGCTCACTCTCACAGCTACACAAGCACACTCTCACAGTCACAAACGCACACTCTCTTAGCCACACATGCACACTCTCACAGCCACACACGTGCACTCTCACAGCCACATACACACACTCTCACAGCCACACACACTCACTCTCACAGCCACACATGCACACTCACACAGCCACACACACTCACTCTCACAGATGCACACACTCACTCTCACAGCCACACACACTCACTCTCACAGCTGCACACACTCACTCTCACAGCCACACACACTCACTCTCACAGCTGCACACACTCACTCTCACAGCCACACACACTCACTCGCACAGCTGCATACACTCACTCTCACAGTCACACACACTCACTCTCACAGCTACACACGCTCACTCTCACAGACACGCAATATCTCACAGCCGCATGCGCTCACTCTCACAGCCACACACGCACACTCTCACAGCCACTCACGCACACTCTCACAGCCACACACGCACACTCTCACAGCCACACACACTCACGCTCACAGCCACACGCTCACACTCTTATAACCACACACACACTCTCACAGCCACACACGCTGATTCTCTCAGCCACACACGCTCACTCTCACTGCCACACACGCTCACTCTCACAGCCACACACGCTCACTCTCACAGTTACACATGCTCACTCTCACAGCCACACACACTAACTCTCACAGCCACACATGCACACTCACACAGCCACACACGCTCACTCTCACAGCTACACAAGCACACTCTCACAGTCACAAACGCACACTCTCTTAGCCACACATGCACACTCTCACAGCCACACACGTGCACTCTCACAGCCACATACACACACTCTCACAGCCACACACACTCACTCTCATAACCACACATGCTCACTCTCACAGCCACACACGCACACTCTCACAGCCACACACGTGCACTCTCACAGCCACACACTCATAGCTAGACACGTGCACACACTCTCACAGCCACACGCACAAACTCTCACAGCTACACACGCACACTCAGTCTCACAGCCACACACATTCACTGTCACAGCTACACACGCACACTCACTCTCACAGCTACACATCACACTCACTCTCACAGCCACACACACTCACTCTCACAGCCACACATGCACACTCACTCTCACAGCCACACATGCACACTCTCACAACTACACGCGCACACTCACTCTCATAGCCACACACACTCACTCTCACAGCTACATGTGCAGACTCACTCTTAAAGCCACACACGCACACTCACTCTCACAGCCACACACACACTCATAGCTAGACGCGTGCACACACTCTCACAGCCACACGCACAAACTCTCACAGCTACACACACACACTCAGTCTCACAGCCACACACATTCACTGTCACAGCTACACACGCACACTCACTCTCACAGCTACACGTTCACACTCACTCTCACAGTCACACACACTCACTCTCTCAGCCACACATGCACACTCTCACAACTACACGTGCACACTCACTCTCATAGCCACTCACACTCACTCTCACAACTACATGTGCAGACTCACTCTTAAAGCCACACACGCAGACTCACTCTCTCAGCTACACGCGCACACTCTCACAGCCACACGCGCACACTCACTCTCACGGCTACATGCGCACACTCACTCTCACAGCCACACACGCACACTCACTGTCAAAATTACACGAGCGCACACACTCTCACAGCCACACACACACACACACACACACACTCACTCTCACAACCACACACTCACTCTCACAGCCACACAAGCACACTCACTCTCAAAATTACATGAGCACACTCACTCTCACAGCCACACACACACACACACTCACTCTCACAACCACACACTCACTCTCACAGCCACACGCACACACTCACTCTCACAGCCACACACACTCACTCTCACAGCTACACGCACACACTCACTCTCACAGCCACACACACACTGACAGCCACACACGCTCACTCACTCTCACAGCCACACGTGGACACTCACTCTCACAGCCACACAGGCACACACACACTCACTCTCACAACCACACACTCACTCATTCTCACAGGCACACACACACACTCACTCTCACAGCCACATGTGCACACTCATTTTCTCAGTCACACGCACACTCACTCTCACAGCCACACACACATACTCACTCTCAGCTGCACACACACACACACTCTCACAGCCACACGCGCAGACTCACTCTCTCAGCCACACGTGCACACTCACTATCACAGCCACACGCACACACTCACTCTCACAGCCACACGCACACATTCACTCACAGCCACACGCACACACTCACTCTCACAGCCACACACGCTCACTCACACTCATTCTCACAGCCACACACACTCACTCAATCTCACAGCCACATGTGCACACTCACTCTCTCAGCCACACACGCTGACTCACTCACACTCACTCTCACAGCCACACACACACACACACACACACATTCTCATAGCCACATGCGCACACTTTCTCACAGCCACCCACACACACTCACTCTCACAGCCACACACGCTCACTCACTCTCACAGCCACATGCGCAGACTCACTCTCTCAGCCACATGCACACATTCACTCTCACAGCCACACACACTCACTCTCTCAGCCACACGCGCACACTCACTCTCACAGCCATACGCACACACTCACTCTCACAGCCACACGCACACATTCACTCTCACAGCCACACGCACACACTCATTCTCACAGCCACGCACGCTCACTCACTCACACTCATTCTCACAGCCACACACACTCACTCACTCTCACAGCCACATATGCACACTCACTCTCTCAGCCACACACACACTCACTCTCACAGCCACACATGCTGACTCACTCACACTCACTCTCACAGCCACATACACACACACACATTCTCATAGCAACATGCGCACACTCTCTCACAGCCACCCACACACGCTCACTCTCACAGCCACACGTGCACACTCATTCTCACAAGCACACATGCACACTCTCACAGCCACCCACGCTCACTCTCACAGCCACACACACACACACTCACTCTCACAGCCACACACACTCACTCTTACAGCCACATACTCACAATCTCATAGCCACACACGCTCACTCTCACAGCCACATACACTCACTCACTCTCTCAGCCACACGCGCACACTCACTCTCACAGCCACACGCACACATTCACTCTCACAGCCACACGCACACACTCATTCTCACAGCCACACACGCTCACTCACTCACACTCATTCTCACAGCCACACACACTCACTCACTCTCACAGCCACATGTGCACACTCACTCTCTCAGCCACACACACACTCACTCTCACAGCCAGATGCACACACTCACTCTCACAGCCACACGCACACATTCACTCTCACAGCCACACGCACACACTCATTCTCACAGCCACACACGCTCACTCACTCACACTCATTCTCACAGCCACACACACTCACTCACTCTCACAGCCACATGTGCACACTCACTCTCTCAGCCACACACACACTCACTCTCACAGCCACACACACTCACTCTTACAGCCACATACTCACAATCTCATAGCCACACACGCTCACTCTCACAGCCACATACACTCACTCACTCTCTCAGCCACACGCGCACACTCACTCTCACAGCCATACGCACACACTCACTCTCACAGCCACACGCACACATTCACTCTCACAGCCACACGCACACACTCATTCTCACAGCCACACACGCTCACTCACTCACACTGATTCTCACAGCCACACACACTCACTCACTCTCACAGCCACATGTGCACACTCACTCTCTCAGCCACACACACACTCACTCTCACAGCCATACGCACACACTCACTCTCACAGCCACATGCACACATTCACTCTCACAGCCACACGCACACACTCATTCTCACAGCCACACACGCTCACTCACTCACACTCATTCTCACAGCCACACACACTCACTCTCACAGCTGCACACACTCACTCTCACAGTCACACACACTCACTCTCACAGCTACTCACGCACACTCTCACAGCCACACACGCACACTCTCACAGCCACACACACTCACTCTCACAGCCACTCACGCTCACTCTCACAGCCACACATGCTTACTCTCACAGCCACACACACGCACACACCCACAGCCACACACGCTCACTCTTACAGCCACACACGCTCACTCTCACAGCCACACACGCACACTCTCACAGCCGCACACGCGCACTCTCACAGCCACACACGCACACTCTCACAGCCGCACACTCTCACAGCCACACACACTCATTCTCACAGCCACACATGCACATTCTCACAGCCACTCACACACACTCACTCTCACAGCCACACACATACACTCTCACAGCCACCCACACACACTCTCACAGCCACACACACACACTCACTCTCACAGCCACACACGCTCACTCTTACAGCCACATGCTCACAATCCCATAGCCACACACGCTCACTCTCACAGCCACACACACTCACTCTCACAGCCACACACACTCACTCTCACAGCCACACACACTCACTCTCACAGCCACACACACTCACTCTCACAGCCACTTACACACATACACTCTCACAGCCACCCACGCTCACTCTCACAGCCACCCACACACACTCTCACTGCCACACACACACACTCACTCTCACAGCCACACACACTCACTCTTACAGCCACATACTTACAATCTCATAGCCACACACACACGCTCACTCTCACAGCCACATACAGTCACTCTAACAGCCACACACACTCACTCTCACAGCCCTACGCACACTCTCACAGCCACACACGTACACATTCACAGCCACACACGCACACACTCACAGCCACGCGCGCTCACTCTCACAGCCACACACGCACACATTCACAGCCACACACGCACACACTCACAGCCACGCGCGCTCACTCTCACAGCCACACACACACTCTCACAGCCACACGCACGATCTCACAGCCGTGCACGCTCACTCTCACAGCCACACACACACACTCTCACAGCCACTCACACACACTCTCACAGCCAACATGCTCACTCTCACAGACACGCAATATCTCACAGCCACACGCGCTCACTCTCACAGCCGCACATGCACACTCTCACAGCCACACACACACTCTCACAGCCACACGCACGATCTCACAGCCACACACGCTCACTCTCACAGCCACACGCTCACTCTCATAGCCACACATGCACACTCTCACAGCCACACACACTCACTCTCACAGCTGCACACACACACTCTAACAGCCACACATGCACACTCTCACAGCCACACACACTCACTCTCACTGCTGCACACACACACTCTAACAGCCACACACACTCACTCTCACAGCCACACATGCACACTCTCACAGCCACACACACTCACTCTCACAGCCACTCACGCTCACTCTCACAGCCACACACGCTCACTCTCACAGCCGCACACGCGCACTCTCACAGCCACACACGCACACACACACAGCCACACACGCTCACTCTCACAGCTACTCAAGCACACACCCACAGCCACACACACTCACTCTCACAGCCACACACATACACTCTCACAGCCACCCACGCTCACTCTCACAGCCACCCACACACGCTCTCACAGCCACACACACACACTCACTCTCACAGCCACACATGCTCACTCTTACAGCCACATACTCACAATCTCATAGCCACACATGCTCACTCTCACAGCCACACACACTCACTCTCACAGCCACACACACTCACTCTCACAGCCACACACGCACACTCTCACAGCCACTTACACACACTCACTCTCACAGACACACATGCACACTCTCACAGCCACCCACACTCACTCTCACGGCCACATACTCACATTCTCACAGCCACACGCGCACATTCACTCTCACAGCCACATACACACACTCACTCTCACAGCAACATGTGCACACTCACTCTCTCAGTCACACGCACACACTCACTCTCACATCCACACGCGCAGACTCACTCTCACAGCCACACGCGCACACTCACTCTCACAGCCACATACACACTCACTCTCACAGCCACACGCGCAGACTCACTCTCTCAGCCACACGCGCACACTCACTATCACAGCCACACGCACACACTCACTCTCACAGCCACACGCACACATTCACTCTCACAGCCACACGCACACACTCACTCTCACAGCCACACACGCTCACTCACACTCTTTCTCACAGCCACACACACTCACTCACTCTCACAGCCACATGTGCACACTCACTGTCTCAGCCACATACACACACTCACTCTCACAGCAACATGTGCACACTCACTCTCACAGCCACACGCACACATTCACTCTCACAGCCACACGCACACACTCACTCTCACAGCCACACACGCTCACTCACACTCATTCTCACAGCCACACACACTCACTCACTCTCACAGCCACATGTGCACACTCACTCTCTCAGCCACATACACACACTCACTCTCACAGCCACATGCGCATACTCTCACAGCCACACATTCTCACAGCCACTCACACACACTCACTCTCACAGCCACACACATACACTCTCACAGCCACACACGCTCACTCTCACAGCCACACACACACACTCACTCTCACAGCCACACACGCTCACTCTTACAGCCACATACTCACAATCTCATAGCCACACACGCTCACTCTCACAGCCACACACACTCACTCTCACAGCCACACACACTCACTCTCACAGCCACACACGCACACTCTCACAGCCACTTACACACATACACTCTCACAGCCACCCACGCTCACTCTCACAGCCACCCACACACACTCTCACAGCCACACACACACACTCACTCTCACAGCCACACACACTCACTCTCACAGCCACTTACACACATACACTCTCACAGCCACCCACGCTCACTCTCACAGCCACCCACACACACTCTCACAGCCACACACACACACTCACTCTCACAGCCACACACACTCACTCTCACGGCCACATACTCACAATCTCACAGCCATGCACGCACACTCACTCTCACAGCCACACGTGCAGACTCACTCTCTCAGCCACCCGCGCACACTCTCACAGCCACACGCGCACATTCACTCTCACAGCCACATACACACACTCACTCTCACAGCAACATGTGCACACTCACTCTCTCAGTCACACGCACACACTCACTCTCACAGCCACACACACATACTCACTCTCAGCTACACACACACATTCACTCTCACAGCCACATACACACACTCACTCTCACAGCAACATGTGCACACTCACTCTCTCAGTCACACACACACACTCACTCTCACAACCACACACTCACTTATTCTCACAGGCACACACACACACTCACTCTCACAGCAACATGTGCACACTCACTCTCTCAGTCACACGCACACACTCACTCTCACAACCACACGCGCAGACTCACTCTCTCAGCCACACGCGCACACTCACTATCACAGCCACACGCACACACTCACTCTCACAGCCACACATGCTCACTCACACTCATTCTCACAGCCACACACACTCACTCACTCTCACAGCCACATGTGCACACTCACTCTCTCAGCCACATACACACACTCACTCTCACAGCAACATGAGCACACTCACTCTCACAGCCACATACACACACTCACTCTCACAGCAACATGTGCACACTCACTCTCTCAGTCACACGCACACACTCACTCTCACAGCCACACACACATACTCACTCTCAGCTACACACACACTCACTCTCACAGCTGCACACACACACTCTAACAGCCACACATGCACACTCTCACAGCCACACACACTCACTCTCACTGCTGCACACACACACTCTAACAGCCACACACACTCACTCTCACAGCCACACATGCACACTCTCACAGCCACACACACTCACTCTCACAGCCACTCACGCTCACTCTCACAGCCACACACGCTCACTCTCACAGCCGCACACGCGCACTCTCACAGCCACACACGCACACACACACAGCCACACACGCTCACTCTCACAGCTACTCAAGCACACTCTCACAGCCACACACGCTTACTCTCACAGCCGCACACGCGCACTCTCACAGCCACACACGCACACACCCACAGCCACACACGCTCACTCTCACAGCTACTCAAGCACACACCCACAGCCACACACACTCACTCTCACAGCCACACACATACACTCTCACAGCCACCCACGCTCACTCTCACAGCCACCCACACACGCTCTCACAGCCACACACACACACTCACTCTCACAGCCACACATGCTCACTCTTACAGCCACATACTCACAATCTCATAGCCACACATGCTCACTCTCACAGCCACACACACTCACTCTCACAGCCACACACGCACACTCTCACAGCCACTTACACACACTCACTCTCACAGACACACATGCACACTCTCACAGCCACCCACACTCACTCTCACGGCCACATACTCACATTCTCACAGCCACACGCGCACATTCACTCTCACAGCCACATACACACACTCACTCTCACAGCAACATGTGCACACTCACTCTCTCAGTCACACGCACACACTCACTCTCACATCCACACGCGCAGACTCACTCTCACAGCCACACGCGCACACTCACTCTCACAGCCACATACACACTCACTCTCACAGCCACACGCGCAGACTCACTCTCTCAGCCACACGCGCACACTCACTATCACAGCCACACGCACACACTCACTCTCACAGCCACACGCACACATTCACTCTCACAGCCACACGCACACACTCACTCTCACAGCCACACACGCTCACTCACACTCTTTCTCACAGCCACACACACTCACTCACTCTCACAGCCACATGTGCACACTCACTGTCTCAGCCACATACACACACTCACTCTCACAGCAACATGTGCACACTCACTCTCACAGCCACACGCACACATTCACTCTCACAGCCACACGCACACACTCACTCTCACAGCCACACACGCTCACTCACACTCATTCTCACAGCCACACACACTCACTCACTCTCACAGCCACATGTGCACACTCACTCTCTCAGCCACATACACACACTCACTCTCACAGCCACATGCGCATACTCTCACAGCCACACATTCTCACAGCCACTCACACACACTCACTCTCACAGCCACACACATACACTCTCACAGCCACACACGCTCACTCTCACAGCCACACACACACACTCACTCTCACAGCCACACACGCTCACTCTTACAGCCACATACTCACAATCTCATAGCCACACACGCTCACTCTCACAGCCACACACACTCACTCTCACAGCCACACACACTCACTCTCACAGCCACACACGCACACTCTCACAGCCACTTACACACATACACTCTCACAGCCACCCACGCTCACTCTCACAGCCACCCACACACACTCTCACAGCCACACACACACACTCACTCTCACAGCCACACACACTCACTCTCACAGCCACTTACACACATACACTCTCACAGCCACCCACGCTCACTCTCACAGCCACCCACACACACTCTCACAGCCACACACACACACTCACTCTCACAGCCACACACACTCACTCTCACGGCCACATACTCACAATCTCACAGCCATGCACGCACACTCACTCTCACAGCCACACGTGCAGACTCACTCTCTCAGCCACCCGCGCACACTCTCACAGCCACACGCGCACATTCACTCTCACAGCCACATACACACACTCACTCTCACAGCAACATGTGCACACTCACTCTCTCAGTCACACGCACACACTCACTCTCACAGCCACACACACATACTCACTCTCAGCTACACACACACATTCACTCTCACAGCCACATACACACACTCACTCTCACAGCAACATGTGCACACTCACTCTCTCAGTCACACACACACACTCACTCTCACAACCACACACTCACTCATTCTCACAGGCACACACACACACTCACTCTCACAGCAACATGTGCACACTCACTCTCTCAGTCACACGCACACACTCACTCTCACAACCACACGCGCAGACTCACTCTCTCAGCCACACGCGCACACTCACTATCACAGCCACACGCACACACTCACTCTCACAGCCACACATGCTCACTCACACTCATTCTCACAGCCACACACACTCACTCACTCTCACAGCCACATGTGCACACTCACTCTCTCAGCCACATACACACACTCACTCTCACAGCAACATGAGCACACTCACTCTCACAGCCACATACACACACTCACTCTCACAGCAACATGTGCACACTCACTCTCTCAGTCACACGCACACAC
Organism: Chiloscyllium punctatum; assembly: GCF_047496795.1. Lineage (NCBI taxonomy): Eukaryota > Metazoa > Chordata > Chondrichthyes > Orectolobiformes > Hemiscylliidae > Chiloscyllium > Chiloscyllium punctatum. Next base: position 45,238,885 of record NC_092765.1, on the reverse strand, counting down.
TCACTCTCACAGCCACACACACATACTCACTCTCAGCTACACACACACACTCACTCTCACAGCCACACGCACACACTCACTCTCACAGCCACACACACACACTCACTCTCACAGCCACACGCACACACTCACTCTCACAGCCACACACACATACTCACTCTCAGCTACACACACACACTCACTCTCACAGCCACACGCACACACTCACTCTCACAGCCACACACACACACTCACTCTCACAGCCACACGCACACACTCACTCTCACAGCCACACACGCTCACTCACTCACACTCATTCTCACAGCCACACACACTCACTCACTCTCACAGCCACATGTGCACACTCACTCTCTCAGCCACACACACACTCACTCTCACAGCCACACACGCTGACTCACTCACACTCACTCTCACAGCCACACACACACACATTCTCATAGCCACATGCGCACACTCTCTCACAGTCACCCACACACATTCACTCTCACAGCCACACATGCTCACTCACTCTCACAGCCACACGCGCACACTCATTCTCACAACCACACACACACACACTCACTCTCACAGCCACACGCGCATACTCACTCTCTCTGCCACACACACACACACACACACTCACTCTCACAGCCACATGCGCACACTCACTCTCACAGCCACACACACTCACTCACTCACACTCACAGCCACCCACACACACTCACTCTCACAGCCACACGCGCACACTCACTCTCACAACCACACACTCACACACACACACGCACTCACTCTCACAACCACATGCTCACTCACTCTCACAGCCACACGCACACACTCACTCTCACAACCACACACACACACACACTCACTCTCACAGCCACACGCGCACACTCACTCTCACAGCCACACACACTCACTCACTCACACTCACTCTCACAGCCACATACACACACACTTTCACAGCCACACGCGCACACTCACTCTCACAGCCACATGCGCACACTCACTCTCTCAGCCACACAAACACTTGCTCTCACAGCCACACGCACTGACTCACTCTCTCAGCCACATGCGCACACTCTCACAGCCACACACGCTCACAGCCACACACACTCTCAGCTACACGCACACACTCACTCTCACAGCCACATGCTCACGCTCACTCTCTCAGCCACACACACACATTCTCACAACCACATGCTCACTCGCTGTCACAGCCACATGCGCACACTCACTCTCACAGTCACACATGCACTCTCACAAGCTCACGTGTGCACACACTCACTCTCACACACGCACATACACTCAATCTCACACACACATGCACACATACTCTCACAGACACACTCACACATATATGCGCACATATGTGCATGCACACTCACACACACACACATTTATATCTCCACACGCACACATAGAGTTTTTCTTACACACAAACACACACAGATACGTTCATTTTCTTTCATACACAGAGAAATATCCACACATCTGCACATACATTTGTACACGGCACGCATACACACACACAGGCATACACAGGCATACACCAATATGCACACACACGTGTGCACTGTCCCACACAACACATACAGGGGTATACACATGCACGTGAGTTCTCTATCTCACAAGCGCACACTCACACATACACAGACATCGATACATACTCTCACTCGCGCATGCACACAATCTTACACATAATGCTGCCTTGCATACTCTCTATCAGACATACCCACTCTGACTCTCACAAGCATACATGCATGCTCAAACACTCTCACAGACACATACCCCCACTCTGACACACACACACACACACACACACACACATACGGCATGTGCCTAGGTACCAACCAGTGGATAGAAGTCAATCCTCCTTCCTGGGGTCAGCTGCAGGCCTGTTCAGGAGGCTGTGGTGGAGAATGCACCATGATATGCCTCAGCAGAAGAGACTGTTAGATAACAGATGACTGTTTACTACATGCTCATAACTATATAGAGACAATACATATGAAATAACTCCACAGAGGCCAGTATCCTGTCACCAAGCCACCATTCATTTACACACTGGTAGCTGTTAACACTGATCTAGCTCCCTCAGAGTCAGCTCAGAACCGAACCACTAACACACCTGTCTATATCTGTCAGCCAGGGCTCCCTATGGGACCAGGTAAATAGCCCCAATCGGGGAACTCATACTCAATGACATCCACCTGGCTGACCTCATTACTACAATCACTACAGTGTATCCTGAGGCATATTAACCATTGCTAACAAGAAGACAGTGAGACACATGCATTTCCTTTAGGAAACTTTGCCCAATTACTGCCTCTCTGAGCTGCCCAGGAGCTGTGATATATCTCAGAATGGGTGTAGCTACAGTTTAGCTCAGATTAACCCTATCACCTTCATTATCAACATTGCTTTTATTTATTCATGGAATTCCAGTACTTATTGCCCATCCCTATTTACCTGGAGGGCAGTTGAGAGACAACCACTTTGTTGTGGGTGTGCGGTTACATGCAGGCCAGACCAAGTAAGGATGTCAGATGGGTCACTCTTGACATTTGGCAATGGGTTCACGGTCATCATTTAGACTCTTAATTCCAGCTTTTTCAAATTCAAATTCTATCATCTACCGTGGCAGGAATATGAACCCCAGTCCCCAGAACATTACCTGAGTCTCTAGATTAGCACTCCAGTGATAATACCACTCAGCCGTCAGCTCCCCTTGTGTCTGCTTCCTTCAGAAGTGTTGGTTTCCTCATTGGATCACACTGCTTTCCCCTCACTGGCCTGGGAACAGCCCTCTGAGCTTCCTCCTGACAGGACCAGCCCCTGCCATAGTTAGCATTCCATTGTATAATCTTCCCTATGCTCACATCTCAGAGCATAGCCTTTAACATTCTCAATAGGAAAGCAGAGTTTGGTAATATTTATGAGTACAGTACACGTGGGCTACCTGTGCCAGTATCAGTTTACAGCATATTCTTCTGTTTGCTTGAATTAAAATTGCAGTATCTTTTGGATTGCTTTCAACAGCCACTGGCAGAGCTATGCCAATTCCAGGATGCTCCAGGATGGATTGGCATTGGCAACCCCTGGTGACTAAATGTGGATTTGACACTCGGAAATAATCACCCTGGTCCTTTTCTGGTCAGGCAGGTCGAGGCGAGAGCAGTCGAAGAAACAAGCTTTTGCCCGTACATTTCTCAAGGAAATAGCCCAGCTGGGATAGCAAACGACACTCTGCAAAAATAAAGTGACAAGGGACGGGGTAAAAATATATTTGAGAAGTTCAACTGTGATGTTGCTAAGGAATGCGTGTATCAGCCTCTACCATCTGTCACACTCTTGCTCAGTGTTCAGATAGTGTGGTGTGTGGGCAGAGTGTGTTTCAGGACAACTTTATCCCTTTTATTGAAAGGCAACTGAAAATCTGTGATGAAAGATCACCTTTGCAATGTATGGCTCATATTATTTTTCTAGACTTCTATGTCATTCTATAATTTGTAAAGAATTTGGAACCAGTTGTTATGGGAATCTACACTGAGGATGGCACATTCACTGCTTACTACTTTTGTGTCCTGAGTCGTGATGTATCATGTAGGGTAGTAAGAAACACATTGAAATTCCAACATTTTGAGTCTGCAACTGTGTTTTTTTGTGACCTTCTGGGAATTAGAAGTCATAACGCATGACTTTTTTTGTAATAAGCATTTATCTAAAAAATGAGAGAAAAATTATGAGGCATTCTTATGCAACACAGTCGATGCACCTTGTAAGAAAACGTGATATAAACACAAGTCATAGAGATGTACAGCACGGAAACAGACCCTTCAGTCCAACTCATCCATGCCAACCAGATATCCTAAATTAATCTAGTCCCATTTTTCAGCATCTGTCCCAAATCCCTCCAAACCCTATCTATTCATATACCCATCCAAATGCCTTTTAAATGTTGCAATTGTACCAGCCTCCACCACTTCCTCCAGCAGCTCATTCCATACACGCACCACCCTCTGTGTGAAAACGTTGTCCTTTAGCTCCCTTTTATATCTTTCCCCTCTCACCCTAAACCTATGCCCTCGAGTTCTGGACTCCCCCACCACAGGGAAAGGACCTTGTCTATTTACACTATCCATGCCCCTCAGCCTCCGGCGCTCCAGGGAAAACAGCCCCAGCCTGTTCAGCCTCTCCCCGTAGCTCAAACCCTCCAACCCTGGCAACATCCTTGTGAATCTTTTCTGAACCCTTTCAAGTTTCACAACATCATTCCTATAAACCAACTTCAATTTATTTATCTCCTTTCCCGTAAAAAGAAATGTTACAAAGCACTAGGATATTGATTCCAATTAGAAGCTTGGCCAAAGAGATTCAGGTTCGAAGAAACTAAGCAAGTAAAAGCAGACAGTACTCAGTGTCAGGTTGGGAGAAACAGAATTAACGTTGCAAGTTGATCAAGGCTGTTTTGCCTGAAGTATTTTTGACTCCACAGATGCTGCCAGACCTGCTGAGTTTCTCCTGCATTTTCTGTAATTTGCCTCCATTTTTGCAGTATATCACTCCTGCATTCTGGATTTTAACAATGTTCGTAAGGAAGGGGGTGAAATTGGGGAGATAGAAAAACGTAGTGAAGGAGTCCAAATAATAGAGTCTTAGGGGGTTGAGATCAGGACCTTCCATAGGCCAGGGACTCAGAGGTGGGAGCAGGCAGACAAATGGACAAGGGAGACCAGGTTATGGGACTGAGGCTGGTACAGATGAGGGGACAGTCATCAAAGGGATTCAAACAGCAAGTGAATTTTAAATTGGGGCTGTTGGCAGTTTGGGAGTTAATGTAGGTCAATGAGTACAGGAGTAATAAGGAAAGGCAGACTTGGTGTCAGAGAGAAAAACTAGTTAAAAGGATACTTGGAAACAAATGTAATGGTCGTACTGGAGCTCTATTTTGAGGTGTACAAGTCAGGTCTGCAGGCAACACAGTTTTGGATGAGCCAGTTTACATGGACAAGCAATTAAGGCATAACTTCTAAACCTACAACTTCTACCACCTGGAGAATGACAGCCCTGTATAACTGAAGCATTTGGGAACAGTAATCATAACATTCCATGGTTTAAGTTAGATCTGGAGAAGAATGAAAACAAAATAGTAATGAATTGGTGGACAGTCCAATTATGTTTATGCTCAGTTCCCCTTGTAAGGAAGGATAACATATCAATAGCCTTCTTGATTACCTGTTGTACCTGAATGCTAATTTTTATGACTTGTGTACCAGAACTCCTCGATCCCTCTGCACAGCAGAATTGTGCAATTGTTCTCTGTTTAAATAATATTTGACTTTTTTTGCCCAAGTGAACAACTTCACAATTTCCCACATTATACTCCATTTGCAAAATTATGGTCCTGTCACTTTTGTTTGTCTATATCAGTCTGCATCCTTGTTCTGTTATCTTCATAAAACACTTCTGCAGCTATCCTTGTGTCATCTGCACGCCTCCAAATACCAATTCCTGGTAAGTACAACCATTGACTTAGTGTAACCCAGAATAGCCAATGATGGCTTTTGGAAGATCAAATACACCATATCAACAGCATTGCCCACATCAACCTTCTCTGTTAACTCAGCAAAGATTCAGGTAAGTTACTTACTTATGAATTTTGAAATCAGTTTTATGTTCGCTGCCTGGTTCTTCTCATACTTTCTCTCAGCTTCTCTAGTTCCCCTTTGAACTTTCCTTCTTAACCCTGAACCTTCTTTGTGTTATAAAGCTGACTTTTGTCATGCAAGCCCTTTATTTACTTCAGTTTAATTACCACCTTTCTCACTCAGGAATCCATGGCTTGTTTCTTTTTTACGTTTCGGGAATGGATCCTGACCGAATCAAACAAGCTCCTGATTAAGTCAGCACCTTATTCCATCAGTTTAATCTGACCGTCTTTGGTTCCGATTTATCTGGGGCAGGTCTGACCTCAATGCACCAAAATGCACTCTCCACCAATTCATTATTTTTACCCCGCTTTCTCTTCATGCTTTTCCATATCTAACTTAAACCATGTGATGTTATGATTACTATTCCCAAATTGATCCTCTAATTGATCAACTTGTCTCACCATATTCCCCAGAAAAAGATCCACCAATGCTTCCTTTCTTATTGGACCAGAAATATGTTGATCTAGGGTGGCATAGTGGCTCAGTGCTGCCTCACAGCGCCAGGGACCCGGGTTCGATTCCACTCTCAGGCGGCTGTCTGTGTGGAGTTTGCACATTCTCCCCGTGTCTGCGTGGGTCTCCTCCAGGTGCTCCAGTTTCTTCACATAGACCAAAGATAAGCAGGTTAAGTGAGTTGGACATGCTAAATTGCCCACAGTATCCAGGGATATGTAGGTCAGCCATGGGAAATGCAGTGTTACAGGGGGTGGGCTGGGAGTGAGTGGGATGTTCTTCAGAGGGTTGGTATGGACTTGATGGACTGAATGGCCTGCTTTCACACTGAAGAGAGTCTAATTCTCCTGAACACACTTCAAAACCTCATCCCCATTGCACTATTCCAATTCCAGTTTATATTATGGGAATTATATAGTCATTATAATTATCGTGACACTCTAATTGTTGCACCTCTCTGCAACCTCCCTGCAGAATTGCTCATCAATATCTTTCTCACTGATAGCTGCTCAGCGACATCCTTGACCCTAACAGCAGGGAGACAGCACACCACCCTCCAGTCACACTGTGGCCATAGAAACACCTGCCTGTAGTATTGCTGATTACTGCGAGCTTCCCAATCTTCCTCCTCCTCATCCTCCCTCCTCCAGCTGAGCCACCCGCGGCACTGTGCATTTGGCATTTGGCGTAGCTACCATCATTTGACTTAATTTCCATCTACTTAAAGCTGTCAGAGAACAGTATCCGCCCTCAGTCCAGTTGGGTTTCTGTTATTCGCATTTTGTTACACTTGCCAAATAATGTCATTTGCTATCAGCAATGTAGAATCCATTTCTCCCCCAACACAAAGTCTCCTTTCCACCCAGCCGTTGCACCTGTCTGAGCTTCAATAATCCCTTCTGATGACTGTCAGATCATCTTTCTCATGTCCACTACCCTTCCCCCAAGCCTTTCCTCCTCGTTGCTACTGAATATTTGATGCCCTCCTGGATGCCTAGCCGATTCTCAGGCTTGGACCGTCTTGTTTGTGTAACTGACTGCAGCTCTCTCCCCTTCTCGAGTACAGTAATACAGCTCCTGTGACTTGTTACACCACAGCAAAAACAGTTTAGCGGCACAGCCCTGGGAGGGCTTTGGGAGTGGGGAGAGGGTGGGAGAGGATGCTGAGGAGTTGTTGAGCTGAGAGGTTTCTCGGTTTGAGTTCAAATCCAATCTGGACCCACACTCTTGTGGGTGCATCTTGTAATGGTGCAGTTTTAATCTAACCCTCAGTGGATAGAGGAATATAAAGGGTTACCAATCAGCATTATATTGGCAGCTTCTGTCAGTTATGTGATGCAGATGCATTGCACAACATGTGGTAGAGTTTATTTTTCACTATTTGTTCTTGGGGAACTCATCACTGGCAAAGCTAGTGCACCAGGTTGCCCTATCCTTGGAAACGTCTCTGGACCTTTGGAGTTTGGGCATTATTGGGAAGCAAGGGGCACATTTAAACCAATCATTTTAGCTTCCATCGTTTGGCTGGGAATAAATCTCACCCTGTCACCCCACAGCCCCGTCTCATCAACTTATACCCACCTCCCCACCCTGTCCCCCACCCTGTCATCCCATAGCCCCTTCCCATCATTCGATACCCATCTCCCCATCCTACAATCCCTTCCCATCACTCCATATCCATCCCTTCCCATCACTCCACCCACCTTGTTACCCCACTCCCCCTTCTCATGATTCTATACACATCTCCCAACCTTGCACTCTTCCTCACACCCACTCTGTCACCCTATTGACACACACCCAACCCTATACCCACCCTGTCACCTATAGACACACACACCCCTATACCCACCCTGTCACCCTACACCCTTCTCCCCACCCTGTTACCCCACACCCCCTTCTCATCATCCTAGCATCATCTCCCTACCCTACACCCACCTTGTTACCCCACTCCCCCTTCACATCATCTCTCCACCCTACACCCACCTTGTTACCCCAATCCCCCTTCTCATCATCCTAGCATCATCTCCCCACCCTACACCACCTTGTTACCCCAATCCCCCTTCTCATCATCCTAGCATCATCTCCCCACCCTACACCACCCTGTCACCCCACTCCCCCTTCTCATCATCCTAGCATCATCTCCCCACCCTACACCACCCTGTCACCCCACTCCCCCTTCTCATCATCCTAGCATCATCTCCCCACCCTACACCACCCTGTCACCCCACTCCCCCTTCTCATCATCCTAGCATCATCTCCCCACCCTACACCCACCTTGTTACCCCACTCCCCCTTCTCATGATTCTATACACATCTCCCAACCTTGCACTCTTCCTCACACCCACTCTGTCACCCTATTGACACACACCCAACCCTATACCCACCCTGTCACCTATAGACACACACACCCCTATACCCACCCTGTCACCCTACAGACATGCACTCAACCCTATACCCACCCTGTCACCCTATAGACACACACACCTCAATGCCCATCCAGTCACCCTATAGACACACACCCCCTATACCCAGCCTGTTACCTATGATACCCACCCACCACTATACCCACCCTATCACTCTATAGACACCCACCCACCCCTACACCCACTGTCAGCCCACAGCCCCTTCCCATCACTCTACACCCATCTCCTCACCTTGCACCCACTCTCACACCTTTCACTCCCACCCGTTCACTCTATAAACACCCACCCCCGTGTACCTGCAGCTTCCGGCCCCCTTGTCGCCGCCCCCCACCCCCGGATAACCTCGACTTTCCGCTTGAAACCTGCCCGAGCAACATGACACCTCTGTGGAGCGGAGTCAGAGAGTAGAAAGTCCTCCAGACACAGAGACAGCGAGAGATCCGCTCAAACCTGTTGGTTGTGCCACTGTTACCAGGGAAACAGGCTCTCTCTCTCCCTCTCTCTTTCTCTGTCTGTCTCTCTGTACCTTAAGGTTGGGGTGGGGGAGTGTATTTGCCTCCTCGGAGTGTGTTGGGGGAAGCGGGGGCCGGCAGAGTGAGTGAGTGAGTCAGGATTGGAGAGGCTGTGTTGCAAAAGGCAGCACTGACGTCTGTGCAACACTGCACCTCTCTCCAAGTCTGTGTCTGTGTGCAACTGCGGGGCTGCTTCATCGCTACTCCTCCCTGGTCGTTTCTGTTTATTTTTCCCTTTTGCAATGACTTGTTTGGTTTTTGGGGAGCTGATGTTCTGACCCGGCTGTATCCAGGCCCCCCACCTCCCGCTGCTATGCAGCACCACTGCCCCGGCTCTGCCAGGCAAGGCAAGAGGCTGAAGAGGGCATCAGTTCGGCATTGCCTGTCGACTCCCAGCCTGCGGGGCCTGTTCACTATCAGCGAGGAAGAGGAGCGATGCAGAGATGCAGCAATGAGGAGGCTGAGTGGTAAGTACCTGCCCAGCTAAGGGGCTCCCATTAAATAAGCAGTCAGTCAAATACCCACTTGTGCCACCCTGCTCCCAGTTCAGAATTGCTGTACTCTGTGCCACCAGCTGTGAGATCAGGCTTGTTTATCAGCAATCCTTTCGATAGGATCCTCCCATAAATAGTGGCTGTGGGTTAGGAAGTGCCACTATTGCTTCTGCTTCGACCTGGCCCAGGGGTGTTACAGGCTTCAGTCGGGCGCACTGGCGTTCGAAGGGTAAAAAAAGTCCAACAGGATTCATAACTGATGACAGTTCTCCAGCACATGACAGCTGGCTGGCAGCAGTTAGTGTAGAGGAGGCTTTCCATCCTTGACTCAGAACGAAGTAACAGTAACAGGAACAGGAATGGGCCATTCACTTCATGGACGCTGCTCTCCCATTCGGTTATGATCAGGAACCACCTTGATTCCAATTTTCCACTTGATTCCCTGAGAGTCTAAAAATCTGTCTTAGCCAGCCTTAATTTTGTTTTATTTACTCGTGGGGATGTGGGTGTCACTGGCTGGGCCAACATGTATTGACTGTCCCTAGTTGTTCTTGAGAAGGTGGGGGTGAGTTGCCTTCTTGAACCGCTGTAGTCCATTTTAGATCCGCAATCAGCACGGTGGCACAGTGGTTAGCACTGCTGCCTCATAGCACCAGTGGACCCAGGTTCAATTCCCACCTTGGGTGACTGTCTGTGTGGAGTTTGCACATTCTCCCCGTGTCTGTGTGGGTTTCCTCCGGGTGCTCTGGTTTCCTCCCACACTCCAAAGATGGGCAGGTCAGGTGAATTGGCCATACTAAATTGCCCATAGTGTTAGGTGCATTAGTCAGAGGGATGGGTCTGCGTGGGTTACTCTTTGGAAGGTCAGTGTGGACTTGTTGGGCTGAAGGGCCTGTTTCCACACTGTAAATAATCTAATCTAATGCCCTTAGGAGAGGGACTTCCAGGATTTTGAGCCAGCTACATTGAAGGAACAGCGATATATTTGCAAGGCAGGATGGTGAGGGGAACTTGCAGGTGGTGATGTTCCCATGCGTCTGCTGCTCTTGTACTTCTAGATGGAAGTAATCATGGGTCTGGAAGGTGCTGACGAAGGAGTCTTAGTGCATCTTGTACATCGTGCACATTGCTGCTACTAAGCATCTGAGGGAATGAATGTTTGTGGATGTGGTGCCAATCAAATGGGCTGTTTGGTCTTGATGGTGTCAAGCTACTTGAGTGTTGTTGGGGCTGCAGCCATCCTGGCAAGTTGGGAGTATTCCATCACACTCCTTACTTGTGCCTTTGTAGATGATGGACAGGTTTTGGGGAGTCAGCAGGTGTGTTACCCACTGCAGTATTCCGACCCTCTCACCTGCTCTTGCAGCCTCTGTGTTTATCAGGCCAGTCCAGTTGAATTTCTGGTCAAAGGTAACCCCCAGGATGTTGATAGTGGGGGAATCAGTGACGATAACACATTGACTATCAAGGGGCGATGTTTTGATTGTTTCTTATTGGTAATGGTCATTGCCTGGCATTTGTGTGGTGTGAATTTTATTTGCCACTTGTCAGCCCAAGCCTGGCTATTTTGCAGATGTGATTGCATTTGAACATGAATTGCTTAAGTATATATATATATGCAGCAATGGAGCATCATTTGATAAACTCTCCTGATCTCAGTTCAAAATGTTTGATGTCATATCCTGAGGACTATGCTCCCTTGTTTTCGACTCCCTAGACAGGGGGATACCATGGTGTTGACAATATCATGAGCATCACATTTACTTGCATTTACTATAGTCAAGGAGCAGGAGAGTCAATGTTTCGGGCATAAGCTGTTCATCAGGAATGGCTGGTGAAGATGAAGAGTTCATGCTCAAAACATCAACTCTCCTGCTCCTTGGATGCTGACTGACCTGCTGCGTTTTTCCAGCATCAGACTTTTCATCTCTGATCTCCAGCATCTGCAGTCCTCACTTTCTCCTAGTTGATTATTGTATTTACTATAGGTACAGTCTTACTGGAGAGGTTTGTAACATAGTGCATACAACAGGCTAAAGAAAGATCATAAACTTTAATGTTTAAATCCACTGGGAAAAATCGACCACCTTCAATTGGGAAGACAGACACATTTTCAAAATCAACCTGCTCGTGATGTTTCCGCTTTCATTGGAGTTTTAATTTACTTGGTCCCATCACAGCATTTGCCTGTTTCCCACTGCAGCTGAAGGGGCTTTTGTGGCATCCACATTCATTTGGGGAGGAATATGGAAATCTTCCCAATGTTCTGCACTGATCTTTTTCTTTAGCACGTACCAATGAAACAGATTACCTGGTGACAATCACACTCCAGCTCCATTGCAATAGTGCTCATTCTTTCCAACTTGTCTGTAGGTTTCTTACTGCACAGCAGTAGCTGCAATTCAAAATTATTTAATTAGCAATAAAGCACTTTGGCACTCCTGAAGTTTTGAGGCCCTTTAGGATCAAATAACCTACCAGCCTATAGTGTACAGCGTTAAAGAAAGGGACTGTCAATCAGACCATGCTGGAGTAACAGTACCTCCATAGGAAGTCAGCATCTGCACTTGGGGGAGTGGAGAAAGAGAGGAAGGCTAAACAGTAAACTCTCCATAGCCCTCAGTATAAGGCTAACACTTTTCATACCTGTCTCGTACATGTGACACAGGCTAAGTGTGGTTGCTAGAAGGATTAGACGGGAGGTGAGGAAAAGGGTTCTGACTCAGAGGGTTACATGAGTCTGGGATTCACTGCCCAATTCGGTGATCCAGGTGGAAACCCTCAATACAATCTGAAAGGAACCAGGATCTATACCTGAAACCTGCTCAGCTATGGACCAGGCGACGGAGAATGGGATAGAATGGGCAAGCAGCCAGTGCAGTCACAACAGGCTGAATGGCCTTTATCTGTGCTGTACATTTTCTATGGTCCTATCACATGTATAAGACTGGGTGGGTGTGTGTACCAGGCAAGTGTGCTGAGTGAGCATGTGAGTGTGTGGGTGTGTAAGTGGGTCAGTAAGAGTGTGTCTGTGTGAATGTGTGTGTGGGTGTGAGTGGGTGTGTCTGTGCATGTGGGTGTGCGAGTGTGTGTGCATGAGTGTATGTATGCGTAAATGAGTCTGTGTGAGTGTGTGGGTGTGTGTGTGGTGTGAGTCGGTGTTTCTGTGTGTGGGTATGTGAGTGGGTTAGTGGATGAGTGGGTGGGAGTTTGTGGGTGTGTGTATGTGCGGGTGGGTGGGTGAGTGTGTGGGTGTGTGAGTGTGTGTATGTGCAGGTGGGATGTGTGTGTGAGTGTGCGCATGTGTGTGTCTGTGTGTGTAGGTTTGCGAGTGTGTGGGTGTGGGTATGTGTGTGTGAGAGTGTGTGTGTGGGTGTGTAGGCATGTGAGCGAGTGTGTGGGTGTGTGTGTGAGGATGAGTGTGACTGTGTGTGGGTGTGTGTGAATGCATGAATATGTGAGTGGGTTAGTGGGTAAGTGAGTGTGAGTGTGTGAGTATGTCTGTAGGTGGGTGAGTGTTTGATAGTGTAGGTGTATGGGTATGTGAGTGGGTATGTGAGGGGTGGGAATGTGAGTGTGTGAGGGTGTGTGTGTTTGTGAGAGTATGTGAGTAAGTGTGTGAGGAGTGGGTGGGTGAGTGTGTGGTTGTGTGGGTGTGTGTGTGCGTGTGTATGAGTGTGTTGAATGCATGAGTGTGTGTCTGTGTGTATGTTTGGGTGAGGGAGTGTGCGACTTTGTGATTGTGCGTGTGTGTGTATGTAGGTGAGGGGTGTGAGAGTGTGGGTGTGAGTGGGGGTGTGTGTGTGGGTGTGTAGGTGTGTGAGTGAATATGTGGGTGTGTGAATGTGTATGAGTGTGACTGTGTGTGGGTGTGTGTGAGTGCATGAATATGTGAGTGGGTTAGTGGGTAAGTGAGTGTGAGTGTGTGAGTATGTGTGTAGGTAGGTGAGTGTGTGTGTGAGTATGTGTAGGTGGGATGTGTGTGATTGTGTGCATGTGTGGGTGTGTGTGTGTAGGTTCGGGGTGTGAATGGATATGTATGTGGGTGTGTAGGCATGCGAGTGAGTGTGTGTGTGTGTGTGTGTGTGTGTATGAGTGAGTGTGTTGGGTGCATGAGTGTGTGTCTGTGTGTATGTTTGGGTGAGGGAGTGTGCATGTGAGCGTGTGACTGTGTGTGTATGTGTACGAATGTGTGAGTGTGTGTGTGAGTGTGTGTGGGTGTGTGACTGTGTGACTATGTGTATGTGTACAAGTGTGTGAGTATGTGATTGTGTGGGTGTGTGACTATGTGACTGTGTATGTGTGAGTATGTGACTGTGTGTGTGTGTGTGTGTGTGTGGAGATGTCTGTGTGTGTGTCAGTGTGTGTGGGTGTGTGAAGTGGTATGTGTGTGAGGAGGTGGATGAGCTGAATAATGACAAGCACAAAAGACAAATTTAGCAAATGAATTTTAAAATCCAACACTAGGACTATGTTGTGATATCTATCGTAAAAAATCCTTCCTTATGTTAACAGCTTGCAAAGCAAACACTCCGACTGGTTAACACTAAGGTGTCCCTGAAGAGCAGCGTGTGCACAGTGTGTGTGGGAGATAGAATTGGTCTTGCATGAGACATAAACTGACAGGCCCTTCCAAACAGGCATTGTCATTGTGGAAGGGGCTTTATTGTGCCATCACCCTGCTCACTGCTCCTATGCTGCTGGTGCACAGTGCCAGTGATTTCATAGCAAATTAAAAAGATGTTCTGAATTTCCTTGGTGTTGAGAATATTGATTGAGTGTTGGGATAATGATTTCTGACCTGTCCAGACTCCACCAACATCAGGCTCAGAAAGAGTCTTCATTGGGTGTCCTACCTCCAACCATGGCCCTAACTCACACACATTACATCACTGTTAGAACACTTCCTCAGAAAGACTAAAGGGACGCTGACAGATTGTGAACAAGCTCAGATCTAGGTTAGCCGGTATTCTGTTGTCTTCTGAACTTTTCATTGTCTGAGCCTCTTCCCCAAGGTGCCATACACGCATGAATAAAGCCACTATCCCTTCAGGATGGTGATACATGCATCCACTGCATACCTTCACTGGGCTTCAGCTCAGTATCTGGATCCTGTGCAGTGGTCTTCACTTGCTGACCCAGCACCTAAACCCCATTCTTGAGCCTCTGAGGATGACCACTGAGCCAGTGGTCACCTATCCAAATGTGACTGTCCAGCTAGACACTGATCCACTATTCAGAGATCAGTTTGTACGCTGCACATTGATGAGGGCTTCCTGGTGTGGGGTTTGAACCCTTAGTTAGAGTCAGGAATGCTGTCCTTGAACCAAAGGCTTGCTGTCCTAGAAAAGTGTTCCGCCAACTGTGAAGAATACCTCAGCTGAGTCCAACCACAATATGTTCCCATCTGTACTTTTCCTCAGGTTCTGGATCCAATAAGTACAGTTCCATTACTTTCCCCTTCCGCCTTCCAGTGTTTGTAGCATCCCGATGACTGAGATTGATTAACACAGCCCAGACTGGGATGGGACCTTCCATAGATTGTGTGCCCCTCATTTCCTTCTGGGATAATGCTGTAACCACTGACTCACCGAGGACAACCTTTTGCAGTCAGTTTAAACATCACTTTAACTTTATTATTCTGATAGATTGCCAACTGATCTTTGCAGCACAGCCAACAATTCATCAAGTGACTGAGCCGTGGGCTTCCTTTTGGTCTTTGTTTGATGCCAAGACAAAGTCACTTGGAGAGATTGGTACAGTGTGTTCAGTCAAGCTGCAGGGGAAGCATTTAATCTGATCTACCATGCACTGAGTGACTGGGGACACCATGTTGTAGTGGCAAAATCAAGCACATCGCATTCTCTGGAAATAAATGGGAACTGAAGGTGAATTCCTCTCCCAGTGCTTATCCTGGTGGTTTAAGGAAGTGCCAAACTATACCAGAAGGACCCCACGGCAATTGGCTATCCACAGAATTCTGCGAAAGAACCTGCATTGAAGAACAATGATACAAAGGTTGCACCTTCTCCCAGATGAGGTGATTCGAGATGAAATCGTTAAGAACCTGGTGGAAGAATTCCCACAACCATGGCAAGTATCTAGAAGGCTGAATGAATACACTCGAGGAGATTAATGCTTTCCCAAGATGATGGACATCACCTGATGATGACAGAATGAAGTGAATACATTCCCAGCTCAGGACAAAGATAATCCGGAGGGTTATTTATCTTTCCCCATGCATGGCACGGTCGCTCAGTGGTTAGCAATGCTGCCTTGCAACAGTAGGTTCAATTTCTCCCTCAGGTGACTGTCTGTGTGGAGTTTGTCCATTCTCCCCGTGTCTGCACGGATTTCCTCCCACAGTCCAAAAATGTGCAGCTTAGGTGGATTGGCCGTGCTAAGTTCCCCATAGTGTCTAAGGATGTGCAGGCTAGGTGGAAATGTAGGGTTACAGGGAATAAGTATGTGGGGAGTGAGTCTGAGTGTGATGCTGTTTGGAGGGATTTGGAGGGAGTGTGGACTTGATGGGCTGAATGCCCTAACTCCACGCTATAGTGATTCCATGATCTCACAGTTCTCATTTGCCAAATTAAAACCTGCTTTATTCTTGCAGCCGAAAAACAAACACTTAACCTGATAAACCAAGGTGCAACCTGCGTTATCAGTGGTTGCAAGGTTCATCAGATTTCAGCTCCCATCCTCAGGAGAGAGAAAACTGAGACTGTACAAGCAATGAAACTAATGAATTAGCTGCAGGAGGAGGATATTCAGCCCCTTTTATCTTCTGCCATTCAATAAAATCATGGCTGGTCATTTGTGGTATCAACACCACATTCCTGCCAACCCCTGATAGCTCAGACACCTCGGCCTGATCACGTCAGCGTTGATGAACCCAAGGACGAGATCTTGCCAACTACGCCTGTACCAGAACAGAAGGGAGGCACACTGTCATCCAGCAGACTGGACTAATTCCAACTGCATAAATTGTGCACCAACACTGAAGAGCAATTTCTAATTTTCTGTATTTGTTCAAAAACAATCAAAACGTCCACCTCTTTTTGTCTTTAAAATATTCAACAACCGCCCATCTCCACTGCTCTCGAGCAAAGAGAGTTCCACAGACTCACATCCCTCTGAGAGAAATATTAAATCGCCTTCTCTCCACCCTAACTGGGAACTTCTTCATTTTAAATGTGCCTAGTCTTTCCTGCAAAGAGATCATTATCCACCCTGTCAACTCCCTCGGCATCTCACATCTTTCAATAATCTCACCTCACATTGTACAACACCTCAGTGAATACCTTATCCCAGGAATCAGGAGAGTAAATCTTCTCTGAGCTGTTTCTAATTCAATTAAGTGCTTTCTTAATTATAAGACACCAACACTGCGTATATTCCTCTGGAAACGCCTCATCAGTGCACTGTATAACTGTAGCAAAACATCCCTAATTATATTCCATTCCCTTTGCAATAAATAACAACATTCCATTAGCCTTCCTAATCATTTTCTGCACCTGTGTCATGAGGCTCTTGTGCTTCACAACCTAATCCTTCTGTACTCCAAGTCCTGCAATCTCTGTCAGTTTAAATAATATCCTGTTATTTTGTTCTTCCTGCAGTGAGGACTGCTCACACTTTCCCATATTATATGACATCAGTGATTTTTTTGCCCACTCACTTAATGTATCTTCATCTACTTTTGCAGACTCCTTATGTCCTCAGTAAAAAAATGTCCTTTCCTCCCAATATTTGTGTCGTTAACAAATTTGCCAGCCTTTGGTCTTTTCATTCAGATCATTGATATAAATTGGAAATAGTTGAAGCCTCAGCGCTGATTCCTGTTACATGTCTCCAAACTGAAAATGACCTCTGCTCTTAGTTTCTGGTTAACCAATCCTCCATCCACATCAAACCTCCTGCACCATGAGCCTTTATTTAGTACAATAACCTTTGATGTGGTACCCCTTTTTACAAACCTAAGTACAGCACAACCAGATATCCCCCTTTATTGTTGTTTCATCAAGATTGCAATAGGATTTGATTGGGTTTCCATGGGGCAGGAAAACAGAACTGGGCGTCATTGAAAAGTATACAGTAAGTAACACATCCAGTCAGGGAATTTAAACCAAGCTTCTTATGTAGAACGCATTGAGAATATGGAGCTCACTCTCAGATGGAGGTAGGTGCGTGCAAGAGGAAGCTTAATAAACACATGATGGTGAAAGAACAAGCATGTGTTGATTGGGTGAGATGAAGTGGGGGCTCATGTGAACCGTAAATATGAGCATGGAATGGTTAGACTGAATGGTCTGATACACTAGATACAATGTGATGCTATACAACAATTACTGGAGAAAAAGCACCTGAATCAGCAAACACTTTGGCCAGACACTGTACCATTGACTTTATGACTAATGTGAGGGACGTTGATCTTTACATGCTGATAGACAATGCGCATATCGCAGCATCATAACGACAAAACCTACTTATATCCTGCATTGATGTGCAAGAGCATGTTTCTAGTAATTACTAGTTGAAATGTGAAATCTAACCCAGGGACTGATAACAGACTTACATGAAATGGAATGCATCGCATTTAACTGTCACACTATTTTCAACATGATAGAGTGTCACATTGAGGTATTGGTTCTAAGCTAATTTAAGACTACATTTTCCTTTCATGCGCATTGCCTGTTTTAGATTAGATTAGATTAGATTCCCTACAATGTGGAAACGGGCCCTTCGGCCCAACCAGTCCACACCGACCCTGTGAAGAGTAACCCACTCAGACCCATTTCCCTCTGACTAATGCACCTAACACTATGGGCAATTTAGCATGGCCAATTCACCTGACCTGCACATCTTTGGACTGTGGGAGGAAACCAGAGCACCCAGAGGAAACCCATGCAGGTACAGGGAGAACGTGCAAATTCCATACAGACAGTCACCCAAGGCTGGAGGCGAACTTGGTGCTGTGAGGCAGCAGTGCTAACCACTGAGCGACTGTGCTGCCCATAAAAATACTAGAGTTAAGATTAGATTCCCCACAGTACGGAAACAGGCCCTTCAGTCCAACAAGTCCACAGTGACCCTCCGAAGAGTAACCCACCCAGACCCTTTCCCCCAACTAATGCACCTTACACTACGGGCAATTTAGCATGGCCAATTCACCTGACCTGTGCATCTTTGGATTGTGGGAGGAAACCCCTGCAGACACAGGGAGATTGCGCAAACTCCACACAGACATTTTCCCAAGACTGGGAATTGAACTCAGGTCTCTGGTGCTGTGAGGCAGCAGTGCTAACCACTGAGCCACCCCTTAAGGCACCCCTTTTCAATCTCTTTACTGCATTGTGCAATCCCAGGTTATAGTCTTCACTGGATGTACCCTCATCCATGACCCAACATGTGGTATCTGACCAAATTCCTATCCCCATGCCATCTGCTCAATCCAATTAACCCAAGATACTGGCCTGACCATATTGACCATTGCTAACCTAACTCCTACTATATCCACTTGGCCAGAAGCCCCCCGAAACCTAGTAAACAGCCCTTATTCCATCAGGTGTTACACCATTAACCCATTCTTCAGCCAAAGTAAGAGAAGGGGAATAGTGGAGAGAAATCAGCAAAATAGAATAGAATGCCAGAAGATGAAATAAAAAGTCAACAAAAAGTGCAAGACCACCAGGAAGAAGAACTGAAAGGAAAAGCAGAAGAGAGCTCAAAAAGCAAGACAAGAGACAGAGCGAGAGAACAGTGTGAAGATAAATGAGATTGCAAAGAAAATTCCATTAAGTCATGGTTAGCAATTTAACTAAAGATGTTAGAAACTTTGAGATTTTCTGTGTTGCTGGGGCTTACCTTCCACGTTTCTAGTTATCTGCCATGCTTCTTTCTGGGCATGTGCATCAGTTGGTTTTAAGTTATAAAATTTTATCACGTCAAGGCTGTGTTGGTCCTGACATTAGGCCACAGTTCCCCCACTCCATCTGAAGTTTCTTTGATACCTTTAGGTGTTACATTCCTTTGGTCCCACCAAGAAATGTCATCCACCCTCTGAAATTGAACCTGCACTTATTCTGTTCATGCAACAGTTCACTTCTAAAACTCACATTTAGAATTGGAAATTAAAAGGTTTATTAATTTATAATTGGTGAAAGATCCAGTACATAGATAACTAAGCCAAATATTCTGCAATCCACAGTATGCAGGATTTACCTGGGGTGCATTTTCTTTATTTGTTTGCAGTAATCCTCAAAAGTATACAGTTTATGTCTGCCCTGTGTTCTGATTGATTATTGAAGATGCTGTTTGTTAGTGGGTTTACTTGATTGTCAGTATCTGGCTCGCACAGGGACATGTGCAGTCAGCAGAGGACTCGAGTGTGCGATACCAACAGGTAGCTGTGTAGTGGGGTGGGTTTCTGAGGAGATTAGAGTGTGCCTGACCATCCATTTCCCTGGCAGGACAGATTGTCCCTGGGAGGGAGAGAATGAGATTGATGGGAAGGATCGTGACAGCAGCAGATGGTGAGATGAGAGGGACACAAGGAATGTGATGGGGATAATATGAGACGAATGGGATAGGACAGGATGGAGTTGGCTGGGGTGGATAAGATGATGGAATTGCGAAATGGCATAAGATTTCAGGAACATTTATTTGAAAGAAGTTATTATACTTTTCTATTCTTGGCCCTATTAATGAAGATCCAATACATTTGAATATAAAGGCTTTAGAAAAGCTGTCAGTTGTAATGAAAGAGTAGATCTGTATTATAGTTATGGACAAAAGAGATGAAATCAGGCCATACTCGCTGTAGTTATAGCATAGTCTAACTTCAGTAGGCATGCCACCTACACAAACAAAGACAGAAGGAAGGGATTGCTGCAAAATTGGAATCCTAACTAAAGACTCTGTCATGGAACAAAGATAGTAATTAGGAATAAGAGTGAAATACTGCAGATGCAGTAAATCTGAAAGAAATACAGAGAATTCTGGAGAATCTCAGCAGGTTTGACAGTATCTGTGGAGTGAGAAAAACCGAATTAATGCTCTGAGTTCAGAAGTTCTGTTTTTTCTCTTGAGAGATGCTGTCAGACCTGCTGAGTTTCCCCAACACTCTCTGTTCTTGTTTTAGTCATTTGGAGCTACTTTCTTTTGATCCTGGAATTATATCAGGTGTATTTCTGGGAAATAGAGCATGTCAGTCTCGAGGCAACATTGAGCCCATCAGATGTAAAACGGCCTCTTCAACTCAGGAGAAAACTGTTCCTAGTTAGACACTCATATTCCATGACTATATACAGGTCACAGAGCCAGACCTTTAAGCACATTGTATTTACATTCATCAGTCTGTTGCATATGGGCTGATTCAAATGTGAAACAATAGCCAATATCTTTGCAAATTGCAATGAGCGCCACCCCCCCCCCCCCCCCCCCCCCCTTTAAGAGGTAGAGGTGAGTTTGAAGTAGTGCTAGTGGTAATAATGTCGTTTCAATTATTTCAATAAACTGTTTTACAAAAATCTGTAAAGATACTCAGGCTGCAGGGGCTGGACTGCATTATCGGTTCCCAAAATTACATTTGCTAAGTATCCTTTATTATTTTGTGCAGTTCCTCGGTTAGTTAGCTTCGGGTGCTTTATTTGTCCAAAGAGAATGAAGGAATTGGCTGAGAAGCTGTGATACTGTTGAGGAGACGGAATGTGGAAGGTTACATCCTGTGAATAAACCTGCTATCAAGGGTAAACAAATAATGATATGGGCCCCCCCCAACCCCACCGCCCAACTGATATATACAGCCACAACTGTGGGGATAGTGCAGCATGCCTGCAGAGATCATTGTACTGGGGAAAGCTCACAGTCAGCATGCTGCTTACATTACATTGAATGCGTGTGGAGTAATCATATATCGTAATCACCAAGTTTGTTTTCAGGGCCTATGCAAATTAACCCCCTCTGTGTTAATTTCTGGATGAAGTAATTTCAGACACTAGCTGTGTAGAATGTTTAGTCAGTCATGTTGAAGAGCTAAGGAAATTGACTCTGAACATCACATATTTTTCATTTGACTTTATTATATAAATAAACAAGTCATTTGCTCAAATTTATGCCTTGTCTCATAAGATGCTGTTTTGAATAATCGCATGTAAAAGGAGGATTCGTGGATAGAATTTAATATTTCAGTGGTTAACCTACAACCTCTGTCTCTGTCACTTGACCCAAAACATTAACTCTGATTTCTCTCCACAGATGCTGCCAGACCTGCTGAGCTTTTTCAGCAATTTCTGTTTTTGTTCCTGTCTCTGTGTGTTGTTTAATGGTTGATGGAAGGTTAGAGGAAGAAAGAGGGTCAGCATTTATATTGTACTTTTTCAGAACATTGCCAAGTGCTTTCCAGCCAATCAGGACATGCAAAAGGCAGTTCTGGTGAAATGTACAAAACAGGGCAGAGAGATTGTGTGCATGCATTCCCCAAGTCAGAATGAGAAGAGAGAGGTTCGGTTTTCTGTGATAGTGATAGAGGGGTAAATACAGGTGAAGGAAACCAGGTTGAATTCCCCAGCTCAGCTTTGAAATACTGTCACAGGGTCACTTCTGGTCATCCTCTTGTGTCCACTAGAAGGGAAAATGATGCCTCAGTTTAATATCGCAGAAGGAAAAACACAGTTAAGAAAAAAGCAATATTTGGGAATGAATGTACTGTAATAGAGTGTTACAACATAGAAATAGACCCTTCGGTCCAACCTTTCCAGAATCTCAAACTAAAGTCGTCCCACATGCTTGTGTTTGGTCCATACCCATCCAAACCTTTCCTATTTATGTATTTATCTAAATGTCTTTTAAGTGTTGTAACTGTATCCGCATCCACCACTATCTTTGACAGTTCGTTCCACATATGAACCACTCTGTGTAAAACAAATGCTTCTTGTGTCTTTTTTAAAACTTTCTCCTCCCACCTTAAAAATATGCCTCCTTGTCTTAAAATCCTGTACCATAGGGAAAGTTCACCGACCATTCACCTTATCTATACCCCTCATGAATTTATAAACCTCTTTAAGGTCAACCTCCTGCAGTGAAAAAAAGTCCCAGCCTATCCTTATAACTCAAACCTCCATTCCTGACAATATCTTGGTAATTCTTTTCTGGACCCTCTCCAGCTTAATAATATCCATCCTGTTTAGTGATTGTACTGGTATTCCATGTTTAATATATGTGTTGGAACAGTATGTCGCATTCACCAGTGTTACTGCGGTATTCCTTCCGAGTTCTTTTCCAAAGGATTTCATCTCCAACACTGTAGCTTTCCCTCAACATTGTACTGGACTATCAGCACCAAATTTTATGCTGCTTTTGTGTCTGGCTCTTGGACCAAGCACCTTGTTTTGATCCTCAGTTGACCAAATGATGCGCTCTGGATCTTAGAGGATGCAGGGTCCATTTACAGGAGTCACCCTTTACCCAGCATTCAATAGAGAATCTAGTCCAAAGCAAATCATTGCTGTACAAAGCCCAAAAAACAACAAAAGGTATTATTCACAATATCTGAATCTTCCATAAATTTAATGGATTCTTCTTTGAAGAAAGCATTTAATAATCTGTGCAAGTAATTAAAACGATGGTAGGAAATAGTCTCATTTCTTATGCATCGTTTTTTGATTTCATTAATGAGGATGAGCTAAATATAATTTTATGAAAATGGATAGGAAGGTTAGAAGGTCTGGGATTAGCAGGGATTTGAGTTCCTTGATAGCATTCCAGAGTGCCCTATTTTCATTGTACAGTTCCTTTAATAACAGCAATCCTCAAGCTTTCAGTTTAGTAGAGCTTCTGTACAGTGAAAAGCAGATGACATTTTGAAAAGTCATTGAAGATCAAGTGAGTTGAAGATTTTCAAAGTACCAAGGACAGAGCTCAGCAATCGTCAAATTGTTCGAAGTCTGAGTTAGAGTGGCGGGGGGTTTGGGAACCTGAGTGGGGTGGCAAGAGTGAGGGAAACAAAGACAGAAAGGTAGAAAGCACAAGTGGAAGCCAGAGTAAACAAGGGCTTTCAGCAAAAAGAACTGGGGTAGAAAGAAAATGTCAAAAACACCAAAGATACTATATCTGAATTCATGTTTCCCTTTGCAATAAGGTAGATGAATTAACAGCAAAAATAGTGTACATGGACGCAATATAATTGCGATTGCAGAGACATGGCAACAGGGTGCCCAAGGCTGGGAACTGAATACCCAAGGGTGTTCAGTCTTTAGGAAGAGCAAGTAAAATGGGAAAGGAGGGGGTTGGCGTTGTTATTGAAAGATAAAATCAGTCTGGTAGGAACATGTCAAATCAGCCTGGGTAAAGCTACAAGAGTACCAAACATCTCCCCTTGATGTCCAACAGCATTAGTATCACTGCATTTCCTCAGTAATAATATCTTTGGGGGTTACCATTGAGCAAAAACTGAACTTGACTAGGTGTGTAAGTACAGTGGCTGCAAGAGCAGGTCAGAGGCTAGGAATTCTGTGGCAAGTAACTCACCTCCTGACTCACCAGAGCCAGTCCACCGTCCACAAGGCACAGGTCAGGAATGCAATGGAACTGCTTGGGTCCAGCTCCAACAACACACAAGTTGAAACCATCCAGGTCAAAGCAGTCCATTTGGTTGGCACCACATCCACAAACATCTAATCCCGCACCACTAACGCCTCAGTAGCAGCAGTATGCACCAGCTACAAAATACACTACAGAAATTAAACAAAAATTCTTAGACAGCACCTTCCAAACACATGACCACTTCAGTCTAGAAGGACAAGGGCAGCAGACCACCCCGTGCAGATCCCCTTCCAAGCCACTCACCGCCCAGACTAGGAAATATATTGCTGTTCCTTCACTTTCTCTGGATCAAAATCCTGGAATTCCCTCCCTAAAGGCATTGTGGGTCAATCTACAGAATGTGGACTGAATGTGGAGAAGGCAGCTCATCACCACCTTCTCAAAGGGCATCCAGGGATGGGCAATAAATGCCGGGCTCAGCCAGTGATGCCGACATGAGTTTTTGATCACTAAGAGTTCAGTTTTTGATCAGTAAGGGTTCGCTAAGCACAATGTTCTTTGCAACATAAGGGACCCCAGTTGCTGGTCCCAATCGTCGTCCCTACTCTGTTTTGCACCAGTTCTTTGCTCTGCCCAGTTTCTCCTGTGGGAGCACCAATTCCCTCAACCCTTGCTGTCCACCAGCACTGAATCCTGGGAAAGGACCAAACACTCACTCACTTTTCTCAGCTCTCTGGAAGTGAACAGCAGAGAACTGTGTGGTACAGAAAGCAAGTCAGTGACAGGCAGGAAATCATCCTAACCCCGAGAACTCGAAATAGTCTGGAGATGGTCAAAATGATATATCTGCTCTCGAGCTACATTGAGTGGTCAGCCTCATCACACCAAGAGACCATAATTATCCACGAGAGTTTGAGGCAGGGTCCTTTTTTTAGAGAGGTTTGACAGAGGTGACAGTCAGTCTGTCTGAACATGCCTTCCTCCTAATGTGCTGGGACAGCAGCTGTTCTACTTGAACTGGGTCAGTTATTTGGCTTTATTTTTGACTGGCTCAAACAGTTCACTCAATACTTCCTATAAAACACATGCAAAGATAGGTGGGGAAATGCATCCTGTGTGCATAAGAGCCACATTTGTCAGACAAATAGAGGAATATGTTGGGGCCGCTCAGCCCCTTATAACCCTGTTCTACCATCCCATTATGGCTGATCAGTCCAGATCCCCATTTATCTAACTTGATGCATCGGACAAAACAATCTAGCCACCCCAGATTGAAGACTCCAACTGACTCTTAAAATTGACAGCCATTTAGGAAATGAATTCCAACATTTGGCATGGCTTTATGTGAAGAAAAATGCTTCTTTTGTAGTTTATGTCCCCTTGACAATCTCAGCTCTAGGATAATAGTTTGTCTCTATTTATAGTTTTAAGTCCTTTAGTCATCTTGAAAAAACTCAGTAAGGTCTCCTTCTTCATCTTCTGTATTCAGGAGAATTCAAGCCATGTGCATTTAACTTGTCCTCATAATTGACCCCAGGTATCATTCTAGCACCACCAGATACCAACACCATTTCATTTGCCCATCTTGGCTTGGATGGCTGTGAAAATGTGCAATTGTCCATTTTGGTGAGGACAGTGCTGATCTTCTGGTATATTTGCCAGACTATTAATCCAAAGAGCCAGTAATGTTTGGGAATCCAACCCCCACCACGGTGGAATTAGAATTCAGTTAAATTCTGGAATCATAAGTCTAACGATGACCATGAAAAAATGTCAGGGAAACCCCATGTAGTTCATTAACCCCCTTTAGGGGTTATCACTGCTATTCTTATCCAGTCTGGCCTACATGCAACTTCAGACCCACAGTAATATGGCTAACTCTTAACTGCCTTCTGGGAAATTAGAGATGGTGTAGCCAGTAGCTACCACATCCTGGGAATGAATAAAATAAAGAAGGATATCAACTAAATGGGTGGCATGGTGGCTCAGTGGTTAGCACTGCTGCCTCACAGCAGTGACCCAGGTTCAATTCCAGTCTCTGGCGACTGACTGTGTGGAGTTTGCACATTCTCCCTGTGTCTGTGCGGGTTTCCTCTGGGTGCTCCGGTTTCCTCCCACAGTCCAAAGATGTGCAGATCAAGAGAATTGGCCATGCTAACTTGCCCATTGTGTACAGGGATGTGCAGGTTAGGTGCATTACTCAGGGGTAAATGTACAGTAACAGGATAGGGAAATGGCTCTGGGTGAGTTGCTGTTTGTAAGGTTGGTGTGGACTTGTTGGGCCAAATGGCCTGTTTCTACACAGTAGGGATTCTATGATATGAACCACCCTCTGTTGAAAACGTTGCCCCTCAGATCCCTTTTAGGGTGGCATCGTGGCTCAGTAATTAGCACCGCTCCCTCACAGCACCAGGGAGCTGTGTTTGATTCCTGTCTCGGGTAACTGTGTGGAGTTTGCACGTTCTCCCCGTGTCTGCGTGGGTTTCCTCCGGGTGCTCCGGTTTCCTCCTACAATCCAAAGATGTGCAGGTCAGGTGAATTGGCCATGCTAAATTGCCCGTAGTGTTAGGTGCATTAGTCACAGGGAATTGGGTCTGGGTGGGTTACTCTTCGGAGGGTCAGTGTGGACTTTTTGGGCCAAATGGTCTGTTTCCGCACTGTAGAGAATCTAATGTAATCTAAATAGTGAGAGTTGACAGAGCGCTGAGATGCAGAGGGATTTGGTTGTCCTGGTGCATGAATTGGAAAAAAGTTACTGTCTAGGTACAACAGGTAATGAGGAAGCTAATGGAATGTTATTGTGAAGGGAGTTAATTATGAAAGTAAGGAAGTAATGCTTCAGTTTTCCAGGTGAGATCATGGCTGAATTACAGTGCACTGTGCTCCTTATTTAAGAAGGGAAGCAAGTAAATCAGAAACGGTTCAGAGAATTAGATTAGATTAGATTAGATTCCCTACAGAGTGGAAACAGGCCCTTCGGCCCAACAAGTCCATACCAACCCGCCGAAGCGTAACCCACCCAGACCCATTCTCCTACATTTACCCCTTCACCTAACACTATGGACAATTTAGCATGGCCAATTCACCTGACCTGCACATCTTTGGACTGTGGGAGGAAACCGGAGCACCCGGAGGAAACCCACGCAGACACGGGGAGAATGTGCAAACTCCACACAGAGAGTCGCCTGAGGCGGGAATCTTGGCCAGAATAATCCCTAGGATGTTTTAAGAGGAAAGGTTGAACAGGCCAGACTTATATCTGCTGGAATTTCTCTGAGTGAGAGGCATCTTGATTGAAACATATCAATGGTAGATGTGGAGAGGGTGAAAGAATCTAAAACTAGGGACAACTGTTTAAAAATCAGGAGATGCCCATTTAAGACAGAGATTAGGAGACTTTTTTTTCACAAAGAGTCTTGAGTCTTTTGGAACTTTTCGTCAAAAGCGGAGTCTAAATATTGATTCTCGATAAGTAAAGGGGTGAAAGATTGTCAGGGTTGACTGTGCACAATTCTGGTCACCCTGTTATGGGAAGGATATTATTAAACTGGAGAGGATCCAGAAAAGATTTACAACAACGTTACTGGGTCTGGAGGGTTTGAGTTATAAGGAGAGGCAAGATAGGTCACTGGACATTAGCAGTGTCCAGTAATTTGAAACATCTACCATTTGTAAACTTCTCACTGGAGTGAAGGAGGCTGTGGGATAACCTTATAGACATTTACAAAATCACAAAGGGAATAGAAGAGCAAAGGTCTTTTCCCAAAGGTGGAGGAGTTCAAAGCTAAAGGTCAGAGGTTTAAGGTGAGAGGAGAAAGATTTAAAAGGGACCCGAGGGGTAACTTTTTCGTGCAGTCAGTGGATCGTACATGGAATGAACTGCCAGAGGAAGTAGCAGAAGTGAGTTCAATTTCAACATTTAAAAGATATTTGGACAGGTACATGAATAGAAAGGGTGTAGAGGGATATGAGCCAAATGCAGGCAAGTGGGACTAGTTTAGTTTGGGGAAGTTGGTTGACATGATCGAGTTGGACTGAAGGGCATGTTTCTGTGCTGTATGACTCTATGACTCAGTGTGGGAATATGGAGTAATGAGCTTTCTGAATTGTGGTCTTGAGACACTGAATGCTGCTCCTGTTTGTATGAAGACCTGTATTTGTCTTCAACTCCGAGAGTTAAGGGAGTGAAAATCAGCTTTGGTCCAGATGCATACGTGCGTGCGTGTGAATGGTGTGAAGCTGTGCCCCCACTAGGGATCAATCCTTTCGGAGAACCAAGAGGAAATTGATGAGAAAAGAAATGGAAAAACTAACTTAGTTGCTAACTGTTGAACACAACCTAGCAAGACAGGAGTAGGTCTGCAATTAGACGTATAGTGTTACATTGTTTTGAACTGCACTCATTGGTGTAACCAAGACACACTTCCCAAGGTGTTATGATGGATGTGTGGGTGGAAGGGCAAAGTGCATGGGTGTTGAATCTTTAATTCTGTAAGCTGTATCTCAAATACAGGAAGAATGTTGATGAATGGTCAAATATGTTTGTGATTAACTCATCCACAAATGCTCTAATAAAAGATAAACACTGGTTTCTCTTAGCACGTTTTGAGAAGATTTGTAGCTCATGTTGTGGTTCTGGATGTAGGTTTGTTCGCTGAGCTGGAAGGTTCATTTTCAGACGTTTTGTCACCATACTAGGTAACATCTTCAGTGAGCCTCCAGATGAAGCACTGGTAGTGTAGCCCACTTTCTATTTATATGTTTAGGTTTTCTTGGTTTGGTAATGTCGTTTCCTGTAGTGACATCATTTCCTATGGTGGTGTCATTTCCTGTTCTTTTCCTCAGGGGGTGGTGAATGGGATCGAAGTCAATGTGTTTGTTGATAGAGTTCCGGTTGGAATGCGATGCCTCTAGGAATTCTCATGCATGTTTCTGTTTGGCTTGTTCTAGGATGGATGTCCCAATCAAAGTGGTGTCCTTCCTCATCCATATGTAAGGATACTAGTGAGACTGGCTCATGTCTTTTTGTGGCTAGTTGGTGTCCATGTATCCTGGTGGCTAGTTTTCTGCCATTGGTTTCTCTGTGGATAGACGTAGTGCCACACTGACAGCAAAATTCTTGCTGAATGCTCAATAAGAACAACATCCTTGTCCAGACACTGCGGGCTGCACCTGCAGCCTACACACTTACCTGTGATCCCAATTGCATTGGAGAAAAGAATTCATGAGAATTCAGCATACCCTTTGGACCTCGCGATATATCAACCAGCTAAGCCAATCAGCTGAGGATGTGGGAAATAGCAATCTATATGCCCTAGGGAGGCGAAGGATGTCTGGGGGCACTAGGATAGGGCTAGGGGATGGGTAGGGATCTGAAGCAAAGCATGGGGAAGCTGGAGAGTCTGGGGACTGCACAGTGGGGTCCGGGAAATAATGGCCATTTGTGTAAACTACAGGCTGATCAATCTTTCTTCATGAAGAGAGCACGGCTGGATTCTTTATCCTGGAAACTGAAGGATAGCATAACACAATCAGATGTCTTTTATTTCAATTTAATATGTTTAAAGAGATCATAACTCATATTTTCAACCATCTACTTTATTCCACTGACATGGGAAGGGATTCTTGTCAGGTTTTGGTTTGATCAGTGATCCTGGAACACTGTTGTGTTATTCTTTCTTTCCTGAAATCTCATTATGTGTTCTGTTGGATTTAAACAGTGGAAATAAACCCTTCAGTGTGTGTGAGCTGGGTTGTAATGAGGATCCATGTCAGAGATATAGCATTACTCACCAGGCAAGCACTTGAATGCATTAGCAGGGTTCTGTCTGTGTTGGCAATATTTGACTCCCTTTTCTAAAATGGTTATCTCACTGTAAATCTAATAGGAGCCATACATGTAGCTGCCTAACGGGCTGTGAACTGGCTCCCAATCTTTCAGATTACATAGAGAATTCCAACTGGAGGCTTTCTATGTTTTTGGGATAGTTATGAATGTGGAGTGATGAGAAGGCCATTCATCCCACCCAGGCATGCCTACCATTCAATTAGATGAGATTATTTTACAGTGTGGAAACAGGCCCTTCGGCCCAACAAGTCCACACCGACCCGTCGAAACGCAACTCACCCATACCCCTTACTAACACTACGGGCAATTGAGCATGGCCAATTCACCTGGCCTGCACATCTTTGGACTGCGGGAGGAAACCGGAGCACCCGGAGAAAACCCACGCAGACACGGGGAGAATGTGCAAACTCCACACAGTCAGTCGCCTGAGGCGGGAATTGAACCCGGGTCTCTGGCGCTGTGAGGCAGCAGTGCTAACCACTGTGCCACCGTGCCGCCCACAAACATGACTGAGCTGTGGCTGAGTCAATCTAGAATTCTACATGTAGGCCAGACCAAGTCAAGATGGCAGATTTCCTTCTCTCGTGAATCAGATGAGTCTTCATGACAATGGTTACTTGGTTGCTATTAAGCTAGCTTATAATCATTTCACATTCCACCATCTGCTGTGGTAAGGGTTTAGACTCACACCTTCAAAGCATTAGCCAAGGTCACGAGCTGCTAGCACAGTAAAATGATCACTGCACCACTGTCTTCCTCTGCTCCAATGTGATGTCCATTGATATAAACAGATTCTGTCAAAATTGGGATCGCTCAAGACGACATTGGCTATCCTTTCTGATACCAGTGATCCTACTGCGATAATGTATTTGTATAAATAGCTAATTGACTTTGTGCTGATCTGTCCTGCTTGTAACATCTTCTGTATGTGACCTTTACAAAAAGTAGATTTTTAAAAATTACTGGATGCTGCTAGTGTCTGTGAGGTTTCCTTTCTCTGTAGCATTGACCCTGACCTTTACTACCAGCTGCCTGAGCCACTCTTTGTGTTAACTTGTCACAAATGTCTTTAGGGATTTTATATCCTATAAACTGAATGTATTCTATTGTTGTTCAATGAAAACACAATCAATCTCCATGCAGGATTTTCCATGAATTTTTAAGTTTTTTGCTTCCAGCGATCTGAATAGATTTCGCCAAAATAAGTCTTCCCTGAATGCAATAAATCTGGAAAAGAGTCTTCGATAACCCCATCAACAATTTTGTCTCTTATGAATTCTAATTTCAGAGCTCCATATCACAGTTTTCCATTAACAGGATACAATCATAGAATCCCTAAAGTGTGGAAACAGGTCATTGGGCTCACCGAGTCCACACCCAGTCTCCGACAAGCATCCCACCCAGACCCACCCCCCTACCCTGTAATTCTGCATTTCCCATGGCCAATCCACCTAACCTGCGCATCCTTTAACACTATGGGCAATTTAGCGTGGCCAATCCACATAAGATTACTTAGAATTTTCTCTGAATCTTGAGTTTAATCTTGCTCTTTCAAGAATTGTATTTATTCTTTGATCAAAGTAATGTTTAAAACATTATGGATGCTCATCAGAAGTAACTATACCTTTTCTCGTTATTTCGTCATGGGATGTAGATGTTATTGGCAAGGCAATGTTTGTGAGCCTTCCCTAATTGTCTTGAACAGAATGGCTTACTAGACAACTTAAAAGGTAATGAAGAGTCAACCACATTGCTATGAATCTGGAGTGATGTTCTCTCTAAGTTATTTTCCACACACAGATCTCTCAGGTCTGTGTGCAGAACCTCCCAGTGGTTGCGTGGCAGTTTCGTTTAGAGGGAGTGAGGGTCTGGAGTCACATGTTGACCAGGTCAGGTGAAGATCACAGATTTCTTTTAAGGATCTGCTTCCATGCTGTACAACTCTATGACTCTAAGTCAACCAAATGGATCTTTGTGATAATCAAGGATAGTTTCATAGTAACCATTACTGCGACTAGCTTTATATCTCACATATTATCAATTGGTTCAAATTCTACCACCTGTTGAAGTCCCCAGAACTTAGTCTGATCCTCTGGTATACTAATCCAATGACATTAGCACTGTGCTACAATCTCCCCATATTTTATGACCTGACATGCTTTTGCATTGTCCTTTATTTATTTGTTCAGCTTGTGATTTAGACAATAGACAATAATAGACAATAGACAATAGGTGCAGGGGTAGGCCATTCTGCCCTTCGAGTCTGCACCACCATTCAATATGATCATGGCAGATCATCCTTAACTAGTATCCTTTTCCTGCCTTATCTCCATAACCCTTGATTCCACCAAATTAGTGTCTAGCCTGGCAGAAATTCTGTGTTTTAAGAACAGTTTACTCCATGATGTCCAGATTTCTGTGTTATTTGAACACAATCTGAATTTACATCTGACAGGCAGTGCTATTCTTCTTGCCTTTCATTCCTAATGTGATTAATCATTTCTTCTTCCTTGAAGCTTTTTGCTTAAATTCTATAATACTGCTGCATTATTTTAATCTCTTCCCCGAGTAGATTCTTCACTATAGCAATGCTGGCTTATTTTCCTTGTCTTAAAGGGTTTAAAACTTTTCAGTATATTATGCTGACATATTTTCCTTTTCTTATGCTTTAAAATCTGTAATATGCCAGCGCTTCTCTCTGTATTGCTTGTTGGGGCTGTCTACATTTTTGTGGTCAAAATGGAGATTTCACGATTTTTATGGGCAGCACACTTGCATGAGATTTAGGGAGGATCAGAGGCCTGGCAGATGTAGTTTCAGAGATCCATCAAATAAAACACTGGATTGGATATCATGGAGTGAATACTTCTTAAGGCACAGAATTTCTTTCGGGCTAGATGCTAAATCAGTGAACTGAGAGGAGAGAGAGTACCTGTTAGAGGATTGGTTGACTAACAGGAAGCAAAGAATGGGGATAAATGAGTGCTATTCTGGTTGGCAATCAGTAACTAGTGGTGTGCCTCAAGGATCAGTGTTGGGGCCGCAGCTATTTACGATTTATATAGATGAGTTGGTGTTGGGGATCACGTGTAGTGCGTCAAAGATTGCAGAGGTTACGAATTGTGAGTGGCAGAGCAAAGTGCGCAGAGGAGGGTGAAACTTTGCAAAGGGACATAGATACTTTAAGTGAGTGGGCAAAGGCCTGGCAGATGGATTACAATGTCAATAAATGTGAAGGCATCCATCTTGGTAGGCGTAACAGTAAAAATGATACATGAATGGTAATAAGTTGCGGCATGCTGCTGTGCAGAGGAACCTGTGTCCTTGTGCTTGAATCACAGAAGGTTGGTCTGTAGGTATAACAGGTAATTAGGAAGGCACAAGGAATTTTGTCCTACATTGCTAAAGGGGTCATGTTCCAGCTGTACAGGGTGCTGGTGAGGCCACACCTGGAGTACTGTGTGCAGTTTTGGTCTCCTTACTTGAGAAAGGATGTACTGGCACTGGAGGGGGTGCAGAGGAGGTTCACTGGGTTGATTCAGGAGCTGAGAGGGTTGGCTTATTAGGAGAGACGGAGTAGACTGGGATTATATTTATTGAAATTCAGAAGAATGCAGGGGAATCTTATAGAAACATTAAAATTATTAAGGGAATAGATAAGATAGAAGTAGAGAGAATGTTTCCACTGGCAGGTGAAGCTAGGATAAGAGGGCATAGCCTCAAAATTAGGGGGAGCAGATATAGGACTGAATTGAGAAGGAACTTCTTCACCCAGAGGGTTGTTTCTCTGTGGAATTCCTCGCCCAGTGAGGTAGTTGATGCTACTTCAGTAAACGCTTTTAAAGCTAAGGTAGATTTTTTTTGGAAAAATAAAGGAATTAAGGGATATGGTGAGAGTACGGGTTAGTGGAGCTGAGTCCACGAGAAGATCAACCATGGTCTTATTGAATGGTGGAGCAGGCTCGAAGGGTCAGACGGCCTACTCCTGCTCCTTGACCTTGTGTTCTTACGATGAGGTGAACTGGAAGCTGAAGACACCAAGGATGCTGCTGGGGGTTAAGTATGAGGAAAGTATCTTGGTGAGGAACCTGTAACTGTACATGGGTGGACTCCAGAGATGGAGGATTTGAAATGAGAGGCCATAAGGGTGAAAGAAGGTAAGATACCTGCTAGAGGAGGAAGGAGGCAGACTGGGTAAGATGAACCACACTACCACCCTTGCGGTTTGAGGACAGCTGATGGAAGGATTAGCCAGGCAAAGCAGCCTTGTTAATGGGGACGATGTTATTGTTTCTTTGGCAAGGTTGCTCTCAGGGCTGCTATATCAATGTAAACACCCTTATGGGTGGCAAAGACATTTGTTGATTCGGAGGGTTCTGTAGAGAGGGGCACTGACTGATCCCATAGTGCAGGAGTGAGTGGAGGAGGGGCTAGGAAAGATTCAGCCCCACAAGAATAGTATAAGACACTTGGGTCTGCCCCTCACAAAGTTGTGGGATTGCGGGGATAGGCTGAGGAACTGGATCTGGGTCTGGAGGGATGTTCTTCAAGAGGTTGGTGAGGACTCAATGGCCTCTTTCCACACTGTAGGGATTCTATGAAAGAAGGCATTGATGAGGGCCTCAATACCTGAAGCATGGCAGGACAGACACAGAGGAGAGCAAGTGTAGAGCAAGTGAAGAGAGAGACAGGCCTGGCACAGTGGCAACAGAGTGTGAAGGCAATAAAAACATAAATTATAGGAGCAGAAATAGGCCATTCAGCCCATCGAGTCTGCCATTTATGAGGATCTGGTTAATCTTATAACCTTCAAATCCACTTTCCTGCCTTTTCCCCAATAGCCCTTCATTAAAATCTGTCAGCTTTGAATATACTGAACAGCTTCTATAGCACTTTATGGTAAAGAATTCCACAGATTCTGAAGGGTCTGTATCCCTGTTCTATGACTGAAAAAAAAAGAGATCCCTCTTCAGCTCTGTCTTATGTGGGTAACCCCTTATTCTGAGATTATGAAGATCAAGGATAGTGAAAGCCCTGCCCTCTGACTGAGCTAAAGTCTCCTCATGTAGCCTGGTGTCAAATTTTGTTTTGTTGCACACCAGTGAAATGCCTTGGGGACACATTAAAGACGTCATATAAATGTAAGTTATTGTTGTAAAGCATGCTAACTGTACATGACATGGCAGTGCAGAGAAAACTTTATTCTGTCTTTATTTAACCCGTGTTATATCATATGATTGGACTATGACTGAGGTTTACCCTGAAGTTTTAAGAAGTTTATTTATAATGAAGTTAATACTGTCTGATTTTACTTCAAAGCAGAAGGTCTCACAGAGAATCCAGTGGGAACCCCTATAAACAGTAAACATTAAGTGTCTGATGTCACATCTATTAAAGGGGAAATGCCAGTCAAATATTTAAGTGCAGACTGTCATCTTACATGGTATCAATGTGAGGGTGTTAATGGGGACAGTGTAGAGAGAGCTTTACTCATGCTGTACGTTTCCTGGGAGTGTTTGTTGGGACAATACAGATGGAGCTTTATTCTGTATCTAACTGTGTGCTATCCCTGCCCTCGGAATGATGATGGAGCTGTGCAGAGGAGCATTACTTTCAGTGTAAAAGTGTAGAGGGAGCATTACTTTGTATCTAACCCCTTGCTGTCGCTGTCCTGGGAATGTTTGATGGGGACAGTGTAGCTGGAGCTTTAATCTGTATCTCACCACATGCTTTATCTGTCCTGGGGACAGTGTAGCTGTAGCTCTCCTCTGTAACTAGCCCAGACCTAGGGTGTTTGATGGAGACAGTTTAGAGGGAGCATTACTCTGTATCTAATCCAGTGTTGTCCCCGTCCTGGGAGTGTTTGACGTTTTTGGTTTCACAGAGTAGCAAAGGGAACTATGACAATCCCCTTGCATTAAGTTCCTCTCAAGTAACAGAGAGTCTCTGTAAATGAAACATCCCAAGTCATTTTACTGAGTAAAATCTGATACTGAACCTGGGAGGTTTTAGGATAGATGATTGACGGCTTTGTCAAGGTAGTAAGTTTTTTGGAGCATCTTAAAGAACGAGAGTGGATAGACTAGTGGAGAAAGACAGCAGCAGCTGGGGATTCAGGGAGTGAATTCCAGAGTTTAGGCATCGATAGCTGAAGGCATTGCCATCAAAGGTAGAGCGATTAATATCAGGGAGCCTTCAGATACCAACGTTTAGTAAGAGTAGCATGTACAGAGATTTGTAGGATGTGAGGAGATTACTACTAAGCTGCTGATCTTGCACTTGCCTCACTGTTCCTAATATTAGCTGAGACTGTTTCATTGTTCTCTCTCTACACATGCTGCCTTCTGACATCATCACCCTCCCCTCAAACTTGCAGCCCTCGACCCCTTATATCATTACAATCCCCTGTCCATTTGCAGTACCCCATTCCTCTTTAATATGTTGTCAGCTCCCAAATCTTTTCCTGTAATGCCATTTTTGAATTCCTTAAACAGGTGTCTGTCCTGGCCCAACCCCTAGAAAGCAGCCAGCAAAGATACACATGACATTCTGTGTGAGTGTGATGAAGAGAAATGTTCCCTCTTCATTCTCCTCAATCTCTCTGAAGCCTTAGACACCATCATTCCCCAACACCTCTCCACTGTTATCTAGTTGGATGGGACTGGGGTCACACCTGGTTCTATTCTTATCCATCTCAGCATATCAATGACTTCTCCTCATATCATCATCATAGGATATCGTAGAATCCCTCCAGTGTGGAAACAGGCCATTTGGCCCAACAAGTCCACACCAACTCTTTAAACAGTAACTCACTCTTTGGAGGGTTGGTGTGGACTTGCTGGGCCAAATAGCCTGTTTCTGCACTGTAGGCTTTGTATGATATCCTATGGTGATTCCATGAAGACCCATTCCCCGAATGAATTACTCTGCATTTACCCCTGACTCTGACTAATGTACCTAACTCACACATCCCTGAACACTATGGACAATTTAGCATGGCCAATTTGCCTCACCTGCACATCTTTTAGCATTCCCTCTGGTGTGTTATGGATCAGATCAATCCTCATAATATCTGAAGAACAAAGCCTAGATACTAATCCTTTCTTATTTTAAAGGCAAATGTATTGTGTTCCAGATGCAATTTGATTGGTCAAACTGACAGTTTTGAAGCAAAACACACTTTATTCATACACTGTAGTTAAAGTACAATAGAAGAAAGAATTGGAATAACTTTAACTCTATTGGAAAATTTAACAGAATAATAGATTATTTAACTACAAAACAGTAACTATTCCAATATAGTAACATACCATAAATAAATCTTTGACAAAGGCAAATTCACTAAAATAGATTGTCTCACATGCAATTCTAGTAGCAGGAAGTGAACCCCAGCTTTTAGCTGTAACAGAGAGGAACAGGAGCATCCACATCCAGCTTCATGATCCTAGCAATTGCTACTGAATGTTAAAGCTAAAAAAGATCCTGTTTCTGTCAGAGCTTGACTCCATCCATTCAGTCTGACATAGCATTGAGACACTGACAGACTTCGCACTTATTGTTTAAAGAGCTGAGCTATCTTGAGAATGTAATTTAAAATAAGTTCTGGGATTTACACATCATAGAACAAAAACCTGCATATCCCATTACAAAAGATGTAAGTTTTAATCTAAGATTGTTTACTGTATCACGTCTCCATCACACTGGACTCCCTTGGCTATAAATTCTGTGAGCATGATCTTAACCTCCACACCCACCTGATGAAGGAGCAGTGCTCCGAAAGCTAGTGCTTCCAAATAAACCTGTTGGACTATAACCTGGTGTTGTGTGATTTTTAACTTTGGCCACCCCAATCCAACACCGGCTCCTCCAAGTCATGTCCACCCATTCAGGCTGCTTCTATTATTATAACTTTCAAAAGATCTCACAAACTGTTTACTTTATTGGCTCTGAGTAGTGCAATCGGCTCCTCTGTCTCAACAATTCATTGCAAAAGAAGGACAAAATACAGCTCTTAAGCCCCGAATGAACTAACTTAATCTCCATCCTATTTCTCAGCTACATGCTGCCCCTTGCAAAACGCAGTGTATGTTTCCACATATACACCAATGACACCAATCTAATCACCGCCTCTCTAAACACCTCCCCCATTACTAAGTTATTGAATTACTTCATTGACCTCCAGTACTGGATGTACAGAAATTTCCTCCAAGTAAACATTAGAAAGAATGAAATTATTGTTTTTGGGTCCTTAAACCAAACTCTAATCCTGAGCTAACTAAACCTTCTGTCTCCCCAGTAACAGTCTGAGATTAAATTAGTCTAATCACAAACTCGGTGTCATAATTGATCTTTTGATGAGCTGCCAATCACATATTTGCACCATCACTCAATGTGGTTATTTCTACCTCAATAACATTGATCCTGTCTTAGCCCAACTACTGCTGAAACCCTCAATCATGCATTTGTTACACCTGAACTTGACTAATCCAACACCATGCTGACTGTTCCTCACATTCTACCTAGAGTCATCTTGTTTAGCTTTGCCTCGACTTGTATCACGCCACACTCTACGCTGAGCTTATTATTCACAATGACTTCCCCCTGAAATAACTCCACACAGTCCTGTCACCAAGTCACCCTTTATTGACACATGTATAGAGCATGAGACTGGCCCAACTAGCACAGAGCCAGCTTCTACAGTGAGCAAAACCCCTGACACTCCTGTTTATGTCTGTCAGTCAGGGCTCCCTGATTGGCCCAGATTAACAGCCCCAATCAGGGAACTCATATTCTATGAGGTCCACCTGGCTGACCTCATTCCAATCACTAAACTCCCAGTCAAGAAATGTTTTGATTTTAAAATCCTTATTTAGAAACTCCCTTGTGGCCTTACCCCTTCTTACCTTCTCAAATCCCACAATGCTCCAAGATACCTGTACTCACCTGCTCCAGGCCTCATGAACATCCCTGGATCTAATTGTCATGACACGAATTGGCAGTTGTCAAAGCATTAAACTCTAGAATTCCTTTCCTAACCCTCTCCTGCTCTGAACCTCACATTTCAGACAACCTGCCTCTTTGACCACGTTTTTGGTCATCTGACCTAACATGTGGCTCAGCGCAATGTTTCACTCTATGAATTTCCAGTGGGATATTGTGGGACTTGACCCAGAATTAAAAACATGATACACATATAAATTGCTGTTGTTAGGTGAGTGGAAGTGAAGGAAGTGGCTGAAGTAGCTGTTTTTGATGGATTTATTGACAATGAAGTCTCTGGGGTTTTCAGGATTGTTGGTGGTGGTGAGTGAAAAGGGGACTGGAGTGGGAAGTGGTGTCACAGGTCGACAGGGTGGTGAAGGAGACATTTAGCACATTTGCTTTGATTGGTCAGAACATTCAGTACAGGAGTTGGGATGTCATGTTGTGGTTGCGTTCAATTCAGGCCACCCTGCTGAAGGAAGGATGTTAGTAAACTGGAAAGGGTGTAAGAAAGATTTACAAGGAAGTTACCGAGACTGGAAGTTTTCTCACTGGACTGTAGGAGACTGAGGGGTGACCTTATAGAGGTTTATAAAATCATAAAGAGTATACATAAGGTGAAAAGCCAAGGTCTTTTTCCCAGAGTAGGGGAGTCCAAAACTAGAGGGCATAGGTTTAAGGTGAGAGGGGAAAGATTTAAATGGAACTTAAGGGGCAACATTTTTACACAGAGGGTGGTGCATGTATGGAACGAGCTGCCAGAGGAAGTGGTGGAGGCTGGTACAATTACAGCATTAAAAAGACATTTGAACAGATGCATGAATAGGAAGGTTTTGTGGGATATGTACCAAGCATGGGCAAATGGGACTAGTTCCGTTTAGGAAACCTGGTCAGCATGGATGAGTTGGACCGAAGGATCTGTTTCCCTGTTGTGTCCCAATGACTCTACAAGAAATCAGGGGCTGTGTCTTTGTCTCTTGCTCTCTCTGCATTCCCGGGTAATTCCAGGAACAGTGAGCAGTGCTTTAGGAAGAAGAGAATATAGACGCACAAAGAGATGGTTGCAATTTATGAAGTAGAGGCAGTGAGTCACACTGAGGCTGCATGAACACTGCCACCAGAACCATTCTTTTGATGGCGTCCATCAGAAGATTACAATTGACATGCTCAATGGAGCATGAGGCCTTGTATAAAGCAGCTGGGAGAGGGGTGAGGGGGCTGCTCTGCTTCTGATTGTCACGGGAATGAAAGGATTGTTTGTGCTACAGTCCCTGAAAAGCCCCAGGACGGGTCCCGAAAGGCAGCACAGACAATAGCTTCTGATTCATTGAGATGCTGTGAGTGGCTAATCCCTTCACTGGTGCTTTCCTTCTCTCTCTCTCTCTCTCTCTCTCTAAATGACCATCATAACACATACAACATGGACCAGAGATATTGAGCCTT
Source organism: Chiloscyllium punctatum (assembly GCF_047496795.1). Taxonomy (NCBI): domain Eukaryota; kingdom Metazoa; phylum Chordata; class Chondrichthyes; order Orectolobiformes; family Hemiscylliidae; genus Chiloscyllium; species Chiloscyllium punctatum. Next base: position 45,198,496 of record NC_092765.1, on the reverse strand, counting down.
GTGTGCAAGGTGAAGAAGGCCTTGCTCACTGAGAGGGAGAATTTCAGCCAATGTCAATGTGATAATCCAGGGACAGCAGCTGCCACTCTCTCCCTATTCGTCTGAGGCACAGGACATTGCTCAGATGCTCGGAGCACATCGAAACACAACTTGAAAGAACTCCACTGAGACCGGTGTCCCATCACCAAGTCACCCTTTATTTACCACCTAGACAGTCCTTGTCACTGATCCAGCTCCTTGAGAGCTACCTGTCAGTGTGAACAGGATGTCAGACACTCCTGTTCTTAACTGTCAGCCAGGGCTCTCCAATTGGACCAGGTTAACAGCCCCAATCAGGGAACTCATGTTCCTTTGAGGTCCACCTGGCCGACCTCGTTACAATCACCATACAACTCACCCAAAGCATTAATTAGCCTTGGGCCTCTGAACAGTCAATTGAAATTTATACCCAAAATAGACTGCAGTAACAGCAGCACACACACACGTCTTACAATACGCTGTTAACCCCTCCCTCTTCTGTGTTAGATGCCATTCGTTTGCCTTTTATATGATTATTTTCTTGCTGCATTTTGGATCCACTCTTTACCCAGTTAAAGGGATATACAGGAGGGTGCCCTTCTCTCAGCTTCCCCACATACCACAGCAACAGATGGAATCTGGTCCCATTTCTCTTGCACCTTTCCTGAGCTCAGGGCATTGTCGTGATTGAGCATCACAGAATCCCTACAGTGTGGAAACAGGCCCTTGGGCCCAACAAGTCCACACTGACCCTCCAAACAGTAAGCCACCCAGACCCTTCCCCATTACTCTACATTTCCACCTGACTAATGCATTTAACCTACACATCCTTGAACACTATGGACAATTTAGCATGGCCAGTTCACCTAACCTGCACATAGTTGGACTGTGGGAGGAAACCAGAGCACCCGGAAGAAACCCACGCAGACACAGGGAGAATGTGCAAACTCCACACAGAGAGTCGCCCGAAGCGGGAATTGAACCTGGGTTCGCAGCTCTGTGAGGCAGCAATGCTAACCACTGAGCTACCATGCCACCCTAACAGCATGTGAAGTACAGTAAAGTCCAGTGTTATGGACCAGACCAGACCCCCTCAAAATATTTTAAGGATGTAGCCAAGAATTTAAGTTTTTCTTATTTTAAAGGCAAATATGAGGTGCTGTGTTCCAGATGCAATGTGACTGGTCAGACTACTCAATGTTTAGCAGTACACACTTTATTTAAACATTGTAGTTAAAATACAAACAAAAGAGAAAGGGATTTGGAGAGAACTCAAAAGCTATGTACCCACTGCCTGTCTGAAGCAGACATTCTGGAACCACTGAGGCAACACCTCCCTGCAAAAGAAACAGCACAGAATACATTGCTCTTAAAGGCACAGTACCACTACAGCAGCCATTTTGTGTGTCCACCTTTAGCAAATTTGCTTGCTAAGCTCACTGTTCAATAAAGGTCTAAAAAAAAATTAATTTACAAGATGAGGGAATCACTGGCTAGTCCAGCATTTATTGCCCATTCCTAAATGCCCAGAGGGCAATTAAGAGTCAATCACATTGCCGTGGGCCTGGAGTCACATGTTGAGCAGATCAGGTTTAATGGACCTGATAGGTTTTACCAACCATTGACAATGGCTTCCTGATTGACATTAGACTCTGACTTCCAGACGTTTATTGAATTCAAATTCCACCATCTGCCATGGCAGGATTCAAGCCCAGGTCCCTGGAACATTATCTAGGTCGCTGGATTAACAGTCCAGTGATAATACTATTAGGCCACCACCTCCCTTAATGCATGTCTGCACTTTTAAAGAAAATTAAAATAAAACTGCTTTCCTGGAGTAGTAAGTGTAGACTGTGCATTTTTGGAAATCACTATTTGTAAGGTTTTCAGAACTAAGTTAAAAATCACACAACACCAGGTTATAGTCCAACAGATTTATTTGGAAGCACTAGCTTTTGAAGCGCTGCTCCTTCATCAAGTAGTTGTGGAGTAATCCTTGTGGAGCTAGCTAAATGAAGACAGAGAGTTGGGGTAAAGGAAGCATTTTCAGGATGGTGATTTGTAGTCAGGGATCCGTGCTGGGACCACAATTATTTACAGTATTTATTAATGACTTGGATGAGGAAAGTGATTGCACTATCGCCAAGTTAACAGATGACATAAAAATAGATGGGAAGGCAAGTGGTGCGGATGACACTAAAGCATCTGCAGAGGGTATAAACAGGCTAACTGAGAGAGGATTAACTTGGTAGGTGGACTATAATGTGGGAAAATGTGAAATGATGCACTTTGCCAGGAAGAATACAGGAACTGAATATTATTTAAATGGAGAAATCAATGGAACAGAGGGATTTGGGAGTCTTCATCCATAAATCACAAAAAGCTAGCATCCAAGGTCAAGGGCTTATGCCTGAAACGTCGATTCTCCTGCTCCTTTTCCAGCACCACACTCTCGACTCTGATCTCCAGCATCTGCAGTCCTCACTTTGTCCGAGCACCTAAGGTCAGCAAGTAATAGAGAAGGCACATCGAATGTTGGCCTTTATTTCAATGGGAATGGAATACAAAAGAAGGGAGGATTTACCAAAACTCTACAAGACACTGGTCAGACCACAGCTGGAATACAATAGTCCCCCCCGTACCTGTGGGGGGTACGTTCCAAGACCTACCGCAGATAGGACCGAATCCATTCATTTCAATGGGGAATTTACCTTCCCAGCAGCCTACTGGTCCCTAGTTCCAGAAGGTTCCATGTAATATGTTCAGGCCACAGTAAACCGTGGGTAACTGAAACCTCGGAAAACAATTCCGTGGAAATGGAGATCGCCCTGTACTGTGAACAGTTTGGGGTCCTTATCTAAGGACAGGTATACTGGCATTGCAGGCAGCTCAGAGAATGTTCACTTGGCTGATGCTGCGTATGGAGGGACTGTGTTATCAGAGAGATTGAGTAGGTAGGGTCTGTTTCATTTGAATGCATTAGAATGTGAGGGACTTTATTAAGGTTCTTACAGGACCTGGCAGGATAGATGCAAAGAGGTTGTTTTCCTTTGTGTGAGAGTCAAGGAGCAGAGGGAATAATTTCACTAGAAGGAGATGAGAAGGACTTTCCTCTCTCAGAGGGTAGTGAATCTGTGGCATTCTTTATTGCAGAGGGCTATTGTGGCTGGGTCATTAAATATATTCAAGACTGAGATTTTCAATCAGTAAAGGATTCAAGGGTTGTAGGGTAAAGGCAGGAAAACTGAGTTGAAGCTGATCAGATCAGCCATTGAATGGTGGAGCAGACTTGATGGGCTGATTGGCCTACTCTTTCTCCAACAATGTATGGTCTTATGGTGAACAATGGAACCTGACTGTACTTGTTGAAAAGGAGCTTGTGTTGTAATGTCAGAAATGCAGCAGTCAATCTGTACGTAAAGAGCCCGAGACAGTTGTTGTGTGAATAGATGCTGTGCTGGAATTGTTTACATCTGTCCTAGAGGGGAACATCTCATCCAAACATCAGCACCACTGATATGACCACGCTCTCTCTGTGCTGTAATGGAATGTCAGCCCATGTTTCCCCAGAACCAAATGCCAATAGCCAAAGTTCCTGGTGCTGGAGATCTCCTCCTGGTCAATAAATAGAGGAGGCAGGGGATTAAAGTGGAAATAGTAATTGATTGATGTTGAGATAAGGTTTTACTGATCTACCTGTAGAAAGTATATAGCCCTGAGGTGTGCTATTCTTCCACAGTGAGCTCTCAATGCTCTACAATGTTGCTCTCTGACATTCCATAGTCAGGAGTGGGAATTGACACTAGCCTTTATCCATAAAGGGAACTGAGGTTGGAATAATCTTGAACTGGGATTTAAATCTGGGCTGATATGGGAATCTACTGAATCGATCAGCTGAGCTCCTGGGCCACTGGATAGGAATCCATGACGTTACCAGTAGATTTCCCAGGTCACCAGACTGGAATCTTGCATTGTACCATTGGAGATACCAGACCCTCGAACGTGGAAGGCATTACTGCTCTTGCAGTGGCTATCCCTCAGAATGGAAAGCCTGTTCTAATCTGTCCCAGCAAATTGACCTGCTGAATAGGAGACCAACAATGTCCTAGAGCCACTGCTGCTCTGTTAGAATTGGAGTCCAAAACTCCTTTGAATGACCGTTTAGAGTCATAGAGTCATGCAGCATGGAAACAGACCCTTCGATCCAACCAGTCTGGGACTATAATCCCAAATTAAACCCATTTCACCTGCCTGCTGAAACCTTTCCTATTTATGCACTTACCGCAATATCTTTTAAACTTTCTAATTGCACCCACATCTACTCTTTCCTCAGGAAGCTCATTCCATACATGAACCACCCTCTGGGTAAACGTTTGGCCCCCATGTCTTTTTTAAATCTCTCTCCTCTAACTTTAAAAATGAACCCCCTAGTCTTGAAATCCTCCATCTTTGGGAAAGGTCAACTACTGTTAACTCTATCCATACCCCTTATTATTTTATCAACTTCAATAAGATCGCCTCTCAACCTCCCACACTCCAGTGAAAATAAATCCCAGCCCATTCAGCCTTTCTTTAAAACTCAAACCTTCCATACCTGGCAGCATCCTGGTAAATCTCTTCTGATCCCTCTGCAGCTGAATGGTTTCTTCAGATAGGAGCACTGCTTTCATTAGGAGCAGTCCCTCAGGGCCTGGACTTCTACAGTTGACATTTGGCACTGTTAAAGATAAGAAAGTGAAAGGGCTTCCATTTATAAAACACTTATCGTCACGTCCAGAAAGAGTGCTGCAGCCAAGCAAATATTTTTGAAATGTAGATGTTGTGATAATGCTGGAAAATGTGGTAACAAAGTCCCATAATGAGAAGATCATCTGTTTTCAATGAGGTTGTTTGAAGGATAACTATTTTCCAGGACTCTACATGAACTCCCTGGTTCTTCAAGTAGTTAAGATATTTTACATGCAACTGCAAGGCCAGGCAGGGCATTTGTTTAAGGTTTCCTCTGAAAGATGGCACCTCTGGCATTTAGCACTCCCGCAGTATCATTGCTTGATGTAACACTGATGAAAAATGTTCGGACTGAAAGCCAAGATGGTGCAGGTTGAACCAAGTGTAACACGTTGAATGCAGTTCACACAGCATGAGTAAACGTAGAAGAGATATGAAAATGTTGTGCTATTTCCAGAAATTCTCATCAGCTTCTGCAGCACCAGGCCCGTTCAGGGGTTCAGGTCTTTGAGTGGGCTTTAAACTCACAGTCACATAAGAGGTGAGTGTGTTGTCACAAAATTGACACTGACATTTGCACTTCCTGATAAGCCAAGTGACCAACACATACAGCACCTCCCCCAGGATTTCCATTGGTCTCAATTTTCATCACATGAAAAGATTTCTCTGCTTACCTGTGCCTCCCGCAGATGGCAGGGAGAGTTGTGGGGGTTGATATGTACCCAGGCCCCATGGACCTGTTTGTGCAGGTCAGAAACAGAGAATGTGTCGACTACTACTGGACTGAAGAGCTGCAGCCACACAAGAGCACCATTAATCCCACCCTCCACCGCAGAGTCTGGGAAATGTCATCAGAACTCAAGAGAATCAATTGCCTGTCTTCAGAATTTATCACAGACCTGAGACATGTGGCACAGGGCAGCTTTCAGCCAATGGGAAGCAGAGGCCCAGGGTGTGCAGGAAGGTAGCAGCATCTACAAAGGCATGAGGTACCCTCCCAGTGCTACAGTTTTGCAGAAGGTTTTGGTTTAGGAAGGGATCATGGGTGTCTTGGTGGGCTGAAAAGCTTGTTCCTGTGCTGTATTGTTCTTTTTCACTTTTTCTTTGCAATGATGTATATATTCATCTCTTTGTAATGATGTTGAGAAATCAGGTTTAACTCTCATTAATCGACCTGGTGACATGAGTTGCGTTCTTTTGTAGGACAATTTCCAACACCTCTAACACCAGAGAACCGCACCCACTTTAAACCCAAACCACAATTACAGAACCTTATTATAGGGATCTTTTACAGTGCCTCTCTATTACAGAACCTCTTTTAGACACTGTTCCTTGTATCGGTGGTTTGCACTGAGAGAGTAGATTTGTTACATGAAGTAATAGTGAAATGAACATATTGGAGTTTCCCAAAGTATTTTACAACTAATAATTTGTTCTTTGAGGTGTTATCACTGCTGCAATAGAGGAAACATCTACCATATTCATGCAGCTGATTGCAGAGATCATGCACACGGTCCACTGAGCATTTTCATATCTGGTTGAATTGCCAGTTAAGTTGCCTGTTAACTGTTCAACTGAAGAGAAATGTGACCCAATGATACAACTTATCACTGTCTCTAGGGTTACAATGAAATAGTGACTGACTAGTGGGATTACATGTGGTTGCCAGCCATAATTTGCGCTGCAATTGTTTCATTGTCTTTCAGAATGCTGAGTCCCTCAATGAAACATTGAAATAACTACAGACAAACCAGAACATGTTAATTTCTGCTTTATTAGAACAGTCACGACTATACTCTCTGCTGGTTCTTCTGACAGCTCCATCTACTGGCATTGGTCTGTATGGCAGCTACAAGTGAACACAACATACAGGTCGCAGATTAATTATAATACAACACTGTATTCCTCCCCTTCTTTGTAAACGAGGGATATAATGTGTTCCAATAATTTATCAGCAAAGCATGAATGGTAAATTTAGGCATAATTTGACCATTCTAATTTTTGCATATGCTAACTCTTGTACAATGTACCTGGTTATACACAATTGGATGAAAGATTTGTTCATCAGCTTAAAGAGTGCACCATCACATTGTCACTTAGTTATGGTCAACATTTTCTCTCAAGAATGGGATTTTGTTGAACATCAGGCGTGATGTTATTTTACTCAAGTTCTTCATCTAAGGTGTAATTAGCTTCATTTGTGATGCCAGTAGTAGAATCAGATCAAATCTTTATGATTGGTATTTTCAGTGCTTTAAAGAATGATGTGTTGTATGTAATGATTTGTGAGCCCTGATTGGCAATGATGATTGAAAAGAGGTGTCACATTGTGAAGAAATTAAAGCAGCTTTCATTTCAATGCCTTGCTGTCAGCTGTAGCTGTATGTAATACTTTTATCGAATATCATTCTCTTGACTTCTCTATGAGCTCTTTGCCGATAAGATGTGATTTAATTTGATGAGTGAAATCCAAATGGTTCATAAAGTGTACTGAACTAGTTGTTCAATGGGGGCCCATTGTCACTCCTCACTGTTTGAGGGTCTCCACACTAAACAAAAATCTGGTCAGACTTTGCGCTGTTGGCTTTCATTGAAGTAAATGCACCGATTTGTACAACTGGTAATCTGCATCAGTGGTCAGTGACAACCACCATCTATCAAAGTAACAAGAACAACAATTCACGGTCTGCCAGATATTTCAGACGTCATTTGGCAATGGTAAACACTGATTGATTTTGTTCAAACGTTAACTCTGTTTCTTTCTCTGCAGATGGTGCCAGACCTGCTGAGTTTCTCCAGTATTTTCTCCTTTTTATTACTGATGAATTTTTGCTGTACCATGGTGGACAATTCCTGGCAGTTATACCCTTTCCTTGTTTGGCTTTGACCTTTCAGTGCTATATCGAGAACACTTTGGTGATGAGCTCAGTTTGAACATCATGAAGACATTGTGACATGGTTCAACATACGGGGGAGGGGCGCCAGGTAAATTCGCCCCGGGAATCCTCAAAGTGCCGAGGAAACTTCGATCAGAAGGGCAACCAGTCAGAAAAAAGTCACCCCCAGAAGTTAAAATGACACCAATTCTGAGGAGCTGCTCCTCCAATCACAGCCTGGTTTGCTCTTGTATTTGTTGCTGATAGGCTCATAAAGCTGGAGTGAAGCAGCCTGTGATTTGAGCAGCATAGAGAAGGCAGGGTGGTAGATGAAATAACCCACAGAGGCTAGGATCCCATCACCAAGTCACCCTTTACTTACACGTGCTTAGTACTTGACACTGACCCAGCTCCCTCAGAGCCAGCTCTCAGAGAGAAAAGAACCCCTGACACTTCTGTTTGTAGCTGTCAGTCAGGGCTCCCTGATTGGACCAGACTGACATTCTGAATCAGGGAAGAGAGTCCAACAAGACAGAGATAGTGAAGCTGAGGGAAGAGAGTCCAACAAGACAGAGGTAGTGAGGCTGGGGCAGGTGGTACCGGAGACCTTAGTGGGAGGGGATGAAAATGTAGGGGTAGCTAGGCTGCTGGGTCAGGGTGGAGCAACAAGGCTGCTGGGTCAGAGGGAATAAATCCAGGAGTCTGGGAGGAATTACAACGTTACAAGGGAGAGCGGAGCTGTTTTGGGGAGGGAGGGACCGAAACAGAGAATGACAGATTGCAAAAGGGGAGAGAGACTGCAAAGAAGTAGAGGTAGTGACAAAAAGGGAAAGGGGCTGCTGCCAGTGGAGATGGTAATGAAATGTGAATGAGGAGCTGCTCAGGGGGGGGAGGGCAGTGATCAATCTTTCAACAGTGTGATACCCACCTGGGAACTAGGTCATGTATACCTTGTAGATGAACATGGAATCTCTTGCTTATAACTGTGCAACTCAGAAGGTACGATGCTGAAAAAAATAAAATATACAATATTGGAACGAACAAGGTATAAACTGGGCAATTCAATACTGAAAATTTTATTTCATAAAGATTTGCATTCATATGCTATCGCATCAGAAAGCTCCTCATGCAATGTAAATTAGTTAAGTGCAGTGACTGTGTTAGATAGAAAGATGCAAGTATTTAGCAGTGACCTTATCAGTTTAAAGGTGCATTTCTGACTTTTTTTTATAAACAAGTGCATGAGCTATGTTTTAAAAGATTTGTTGCTAACTCATGTTTATTGTCTTGTGTTAATTTAAATAGTACTGTGGTGTCCAGGTAAACAGTGCTTTCTTTGGGTGCATTGACTGTAAGTTTAATGGAATGGCAATGATTATTGAGGATATTGTTGAATGTTAATCCTGCTAACCTGTACGGCTCAACTATCTAATACACCAACACACATACACAAATACATCGTGTTACAGGATGAATGCATCAACTTATAAAGGGGTTAATGAGAACGCAATGCCTTAAAACCAAAAGCTGGTCGTAGGGAATATTCAGGAGGACAGCTCTGAATGTTTATTTTGATCCATGCCTGACAGAAGGTTTATTGACAGAGGCTTTTCCCATTACCTCTGCTCAGTTTTGTGATTCCATAGCTGTCATCCAGAGATTTAGCAAGACCTGCACACTCCCTCTCCCTCCCCTCTTGCGCACCAGCCCCCTCCCTCTCCCCCTCCCCATGCCCACCCTTCGCACTCCCTCTACATCCCCCTAACCCGCGCCCTCCCTCTCCCTTCCCCCACGCCCTCACTCCACCTACCCCCGCACACTCCCTCTCCTTTCCCCCACACACTCCTGCACCCACTCCGTGCCCTCCCTCTCCCTCCCGCATCCCTCTCCTTTCCCCGCATGCTCCTCTCTCTCCCTCTCTATCCCTGTATCCTCCCTCTCTCCCCCCGCACGCTCCCTCTCTCTCTTCCAGCACGCTCCTTCTCTCCCCTTGCATGCTCCCGCGCTCTCCCCCCGCACGCTCCTGCTCTCTCCCCCCGCACGGTCCATCTCTCTCCCCCCGCACAATCCCTCTCTCTCCCCCAGCACGCTCCTTCTCTCCCCTTGTATGCTCCCTCTCTCCCCCCCGCACGCTCCCTCTCTCTTCCCCAGCATGCTCCTTCTCTCCCCTTGCATGCTCCCTCCCTCTCCCACGTGCATGCTCCCTCCCTCTACCCCCCGCCCCCCGCACACTCCCTCTCTCTCCCCCGGCACGCTACCTCCCTCTCCCCCCACACACTCCCTCTCTCTCCTTGTTTACTCCCACTCTCTCCCCCTGCATACTCCCTCTCTCTTCCCCCACACGCTCCCTCTCTCTCCCCCGCACGCTCCCTGTCTCTCCCCCCTGCACGCTCCCTGTCTCTCCCCCTGCATATTCCCTCTCTCTTCCCCCGCACGCTCCCTCTCTCTCCCCCCTGCACGCTCCCTCCCTCTCCCTCCTTGCACACTCCCTGTCTCCCCCCTGCATACTCCCTCTCTCTCTCCCTTGCACACTCCCTCCCTCTCCCCCCTTGCACGCTCCCTGTGTCTCCCCACTGCACGCTCCCTCTCTCTCCCCCTGCATGCTCCCTGTCTCTCCCCCCCCGCATGCTCCCCCTCTCTCCGCCCGCACGCTCCCTCTCTCTCCCCTCTGCACACTCCCTCTCTCTCCCCCCGCACGCTCTCTCTCCCCCACACACGCTCCCTCTCTCTCCCCCCGCACACTCCCTGTCTCTCGCCCCCACACGCTCCCTCTCTCTCCCCCCTGCACACTCCCTCTCTCTCCCCCCGCACGCTCTCTCTCCTCCCCCACGCTCCCCCTCTCTCCCCCCTGCATGCTCCCTCTCTCCCCCCTGCCCGCTCCCTCTCTCTCCCCCCGCACACTCCCTGTCTCTCGCCCCCACACGCTCCCTCTCTCTCTAGGCCTCTCCTTGACTCGGTGGTTGGTAGGTGCTGTGTAAAGCAGGGATTCCCAGGTTCCTGTTATATGCAAATAAATACCCATTGATTTTTAAACTCTTTACAACTCTTTAAATGCAACCCTTTCATCATATTTTGGTTTAATCATTATTATAGTTTTGATTAGTGTCTGTGAATTCTCATTAATTTGAAACGTTCCCCTTGCGTCCGAATGTTTGAAATTGCCTTGTTTACTTGTGTTTGTATTAATGCAGTAAGCTGCATTCAAATCTCTCCTGTGTTGTTGGAATACCTTCAGTTGAATCCTGATTTTAAACATGCTGCAGATAAAATCATGGTATTAGTAAAAATGATCGCAATATCGTTTCAAAACCTCAGCTGGATGACTGTGAAGGAATCCTGCTGTCCTTACTGTGTGTGGCCTGTATGTAGGATGTATCTATGTCCATTCATTGTTCAGATTTCATGAGGCCTAGCTTGGGAATATTGTACAATGACAGGGAAGAAATTCCTGCACATATCAGCCCTGGCAGTATGCTCACATTGTGAGGATTAATGTTCAATAACAAGGTCCCCTCTGGCTGACAAATATGTGGCCTTTAGGCTCACATAATAAGGAACAGGAGAATCGTACCAGCTCCCACAGACTGTGGTACATGATGGGGAAGCGAAAAACTTCTGAAACAGTCCCACCAACAACACCAGGGCTTAAACATCAAGCCAAGCGGCTCGATTCCTGATAGCAACCTGCAGGATCATTTGTGGGAGGACAAGGTAGAGGCGCAATTAGCTGATAAACTCAGGACTACCTCTGGGCTTCATTCGGACAAATCAGACAAGTGGCTGTGCTGGCAAGATCTGAACCAGTAGCTAATCACTTCAGCACCGCAGGGAAATAAACCCAGCTGGACGTATCTTTACTTTCACAGGAATGTGAGACATATGCTACCTCCATCTCACATCCAATCCCCTCCCTTCATACAAACTGACCAGGAAGACCAATCTCAAAGCTGCACAAGGTCCATATGAAACATTGCATCCCTGTGTTTCAGCTTTCCAGGTATCACCAGGAATTACCAAGGATATTCCAGGTGTGGCTCCTTCCATCATTGTTTCACACAGCCCCAATGGCACTGAGGCACTACATCAGATTTCTTTGCAACACCCTGATGCATTGTCTTTATACAGAACACCCTCACACTGTAAATCACACTGACACAGGACACTGTTTCTCACACTGATACAGGACACTGTAAATCACACTGACACAGGACACTGTATATCACACTGACACAGGACACAATATATCACATGGACACTGTATCTAACTGTATATCACATTGACACAAGACACTGTATATCACATTGGCATAGAACATGCATTTAAATGTATATCACACTGACATGGGACACTGTATATCACACTGGCACAGGACACTATATCACACTGACACAGGACACTGTATCTACCTGTATATCACACTGACACAGGACACTGTGTCCAACTGTATACCACACTGACACAAGACACTGTGTCTCACTATACTTTTTGTCATTTACATAAATGATTTGGATGCGAGCATAAGAGGTACAGTTAGCAAGTTTGCAGATGACACCAAAATTGGAAGTGTAGTGGACAGCGAAGAGGGTTACCTCAGATTACAACAGGATCTGGACCAGATGGGCCAATGGGCTGAGAAGTGGCAGATGGAGTTTAATTCAGATAAATGTAAGGTGCTGCATTTTGGGAAAGCAAATCTTAGCAAGACTTATACACTTAATGGTAAGGTCCTAGGGAATGTTGCTGAACAAAGAGACCTTGGAATGCAGGTTCATAGCTCCTTGAAAGTGGAGTCGCAGGTAGATAGGATAGTGAAGAAGGCGTTTGGTATGCTTTCTTGATTGGTCAGAGTACTGAGTACAGGAGTTGGGAGGTCATGTTGTGGCTGTACAGGACATTGGTTAGGCCACTGTTGGAATATTGTATGCAATTCTGGTCTCCTTCCTATCGGAAAGATGTTGTGAAACTTGAAACGGTTCAGAAAAGATTTACAAGGATGTTGCCAGGGTTGGAGGATCTGAACTACAGGGAGAGGCTGAACAGGCTGGGGCTGTTTTCCCTGGAGCGTCGGAGGCTGAGGGGTGACCTTATACAGGTTTACAAAATTATGAGGGACATGGATAGGATAAATAGACAAAGTCTTTTCCCTGGTGTCGGGGAGTCCAGAACTAGAGGGCATAGGTTTAGGGTGAGAGGGGAAAGATATAAAAGAGACCTAAGGGGCAACATTTTCACACAGAGGGTGGTACGTGTATGGAATGAGCTGCCAGAGGATGCGGTGGAGGCTGGTACAATTGCAGCATTTAAGAGACATTTGGATGGGTATATGAATAGGAAGGGCTTGAAGGGATATGGGCTGGGTGCTAGCAGGTGGGACTAGATTGGGTTGGGATATCTGGTCGGCATGGACGGATTGGACCGAAGGGTGTGTTTCCATGCTGTACATCTCTATGACTCTATATATTACACTGTCACAGGACACTGACACAGTGTCCTCTTGAGTGTGTGTCTCACTGTATATCACACTCAAGAGGACACTGTATCTAACTGTATATCACACTCACACAGGGCAATGCATCTAACTGTATATCACACTGATACATGACACTGTATGTAACTGTATCTCACACTCACACAGGACACTGTATCACACTGTATATCACACTCACACATGACATTGAATATAACTGTAAATCACACTCATACAGGCCACTGTGTTTTACTGTATATCACACTCACACAGACACAGGACACTGTATCTAGCTGTATATCACATTCACACAGGGCACTGTATCTAACTGTATATCACACTCACAGGGGGCACTATATCTAACTGTATATCACACTGACACAGGACATTGAATATAACTGTAAATCACACTCATACAGGCCACTGTGTTTTACTGTATATCACACTTACACAGACACAGGACATTGTATCTAGCTGTATATCACATTCACACAGGGCACTGTATCTAACTGTATATCACACTCACACGGCACTATCTAACTGTATATCACACTCACAGGGGGCACTATATCTAACTGTATATCACACTGACACAGGACATTGAATATAACTGTAAATCACACTCATACAGGCCACTGTGTTTTACTGTATATCACACTCACACAGACACAGGACACTGTATCTAGCTGTATATCACACTCACACAAGATACTGTGTCTCACTGTATATCACACTCACACAGGACACTGTCTCACTGTATTTCACACTCACACAGGACACTGTGTCTAACTGTATGTCACACTGACATAGGACACTGTATCTCACTGTATATCACACTGACGCAGGACACTGTGTCTCACTGTATATCACACTCACAGAGGACACTGTATCTAACTGTATTTCACACACAGGACACTGTGTCTAACTGTATATCACTCTGACATAGGACACTGTTTCTCACTGTATATCACACTGACGCAGGATGCTGTGTCTCACGGTATATCACACTCGCAGATGACACTGTATCTAACTGTATTTCAGACACATACAGGACACTGTGTCTAACTGTATATCACACTCACAGAGGACACTGTGTCTCAGTGTATATCACACTCGCAGAGGACACTGTATCTAACTGTATTTCACACTCACATAGGACACTGTGTCTAACTGTATATCACACTCGCAGAAGACAATGTAACTGTATTTCACACTCACACAGGACACTGTGTCTAACTGTATATCACACTGACGTAGGACACTATCCAACTCTATATCACACTCACACAGGGCAGTGCATCTAATTGTATATCACACTGATACAGGATACTGTATCTAACTGTATCTCACACTCATACAGACCACTGTGTTTTACTATATATCACACTCACACAGACACAGGACACTGTATATAGCTGTATTCCACACTCACACAGGATACTGTGTCTCACTGTATATCACACTCACACAGGATACTGTATCTAACTGTATTTCACACTGACACCAGACACTCTATCTAACTGCATCTCACACTCACACAAGACACTGTATCTAACTGTATATCACACTCACACAGGTCACAGTGTTTCACTGTATATCATACACAGGACACGATATCTAATTATATATCACACTCACATAGGCCACTGTGTCTAATAGTATATCACTCACACATGACACTGTGTCTCACTATATATCACACTGACACAGGACACTATTTCTAACTGTATATCACATTGACACAGGACACTGTGTCTAACAGTATATAACACTCACACAAGACACTGTGTCTCACTATATATTACACTGACACAGGACACTGTGTCCAACTATATATCACACTGACAAAGGACATTGTGTCCAACTGTATATCACACTGACACAGGACACTGTGTTTCACTGTATATCACATTCACACAGGACACTGTGTCTAACTGTATATCACACTGACATAGGACACTATCCATCTGTATATCACACTCATACACGGCAGTGTATCTAACTGTATATTACACACACACAGGACACTGTATCTCATAGTATATCACATACACAGGACACTGTATCTCACTGGAAATCACACTGACACAGGGCACTGTATTTCATTGTATATCACACTGATACAGGACACTGTGTCTCAGTGTATATCACACTCGCAGAGGACACTGTATCTAACTGTATTTCACACTCACACAAGACACTGTCTAACTGTATATCACACTCACAGAGGACACTGTGTCTCACTGTATATCACACTCACAGAGGACACTATCTAACTGTATATAACACTCACACAGGGCACTGTGTCTAACTGTATATCACACTGACACAGGACACTGTTTCTCACTATATATCACACTGACGCTGGACACTGTGTCTCAGTATATATCACACTCACACAGGACACTGTATCTACCTGTAATTCACACTCACACAGGACACTGTACCTAACTGTATATCACACTGACATAGGACACTATCCAACTGGATATCACACTCACACAGGGCAGTGCATCACACAGACACAGGACACTATATCTAGCTGTATATCACACTCATACAGGACACTGGATCTAACTATATATCACACTCATACAGGACACTGGATCTAACTATATATCACACTCACATAGGACACTGTGTCTCACTGTATATCACACTCACACAGGACATTGTGTCTCAGTGTATATCACACTCGCAGAGGACACTATCTAACTGTATATCACACTATTGTGGTTCTGTTCGCCGAGCTGGGAATTTGTGTTGCAAACGTTTTGTCCCCTGTCTAGGTGACATCCTCAGTGCTTGGGAGCCTCCTGTGAAGCGCTTCTGTGCTGTTTTCTCCGGCATTTATAGTGGCCTGTCTCTGCCGCTTCCGGTTGTCAGTTCGAGCTGTCCACTGTAGTGGCCGGTATATTGGGTCCAGGTCGATGTGTTTGTTGATAGAGTCTGTGGATAAGTGCCATGCCTCTAGGAATTCCCTGGCTGTTCTCTGTTTGGCTTGCTCTATAATGGTAGTGTTGTCCCAGTCGAATTCATGTTGCTTGTCGTCTGTGTGTGTGGCTACTAAGGATAGCTGGTCATGTTGTTTCGTGGCTAGTTGGTGTTTTTTTTTTTTTTTTTTCTTTTTCTTTTTTTTTTACACTACTGCCTAAGTGCGGTAGTGCTTATTTTTTTCCCCAGCACCCATGGTGTGTGTGTGCAGGTGTGAGACACAGTGAAAAGACACAAAGTGCACAAATCTTTATTCAATTTCCACCACCAGGAAGATATGAAAAATACCCGCGTGGCCAGTGACAAGCACTGCCCTTCAAACCACAGGGCAATGCTGTGTGAGCAAAACAGTGAAGGGGAGGGTAGGGACTAAATCAAAATAGAGTTGGAGGGGGAAATAATGCACTCCACTCCCTGCGGTGCCCACCTCTCCCTGAACGACTCCAGGGTGTCGGTGGACACCGCGTGCTCCTTCTCCAAGGACACCCGGGCTCTAACGTAACCCCGGAAGAGGGGCAGGCAGTCGGCCCTAACGACCCCCTCCACGGCCCGCTGCCTGGACCTGTTGATGGCCAGTTTGGCCAGGCCCAGGAGCAGACCCACGAGGAGATCCTCGGACCTGCCCTCCCTCCTCCGTACCGGGTGCCCGAAGATCAGGAGCGTGGGACTGAAGTGCAGCCAGAAACAGAGGAGAAGGTTCTTAAGAAAATCAAAAAGGGAGTGCAAACGCCCACACCCAATATATACGTGGTCCACGGACTCCACAGCGCCACAGAACAAGCAGTTGGGCTGGGAGTCCGTGAACCACCGCAACCTGCGGTTGCAGGGGACTGCTGCGTGCAGCACCCTCCACCCCAGATCCCCGAGAGAAAGGGGGAGGACTCCCGCGTAGAGAGCCCTCCACTGGGGATCTCCGCCGCCCGGTGGCAAATGGGCACATCAAGGCGTGTCCGGACGGTGGATGAGGGAGAAGAGGTGGACGGTGTGCAGCAGCAGTCGATACAGGGCCTTCCTTTTAATATCCTTAAAAGAAACAAAATTAAAATTCCGGAGGCGGCTCAGGTTGTGGGGCACAGGCTCCCGCGGGAAGTACGGGACCTTGGGGCCAATGTGAAATTCCGTCCGGGCCGGGGTGAGCGCGGACGGGATCCCACTGCACACCTGAGCGTCCTCCAACCGGTGCACTACGTCGGGTCTGAGCACCGCCGTTCTAAGGCGTCGTATGGCGGTGGCCACGTACCGGACGTCTACCGCTGCCCTGCTAGCTATGTCCTGCGGCAGCGTCCAGCCCAGGCCCCCGGCACCCAGCACGTCCCCGACCCTGGTCGCCCTCGCCGCCACGGCCCTCCCCTCCGACAGCCACTCGAACCCGCGAGTACGGAGGTGCGGATTCCTGAGCAACGGCTCCCTGACGACAGCCGCTACTCCAGCGGGAGGGTAGGCGCGACGCGATTCGACCATGTTCCAGACAGTGATCAGGTCCTGGTAAAAGACAGGCAGCACCTTGAGGGCGACCTCCAAACCGTCACGGTCGACGAACAAGAGCTGCGTGTCGTAGTTGAGGTTACGCACCTGGCGGAAAAAATACGTCGCCAGGGCGCACCACCTAGGAGGAGGCTCGACGTAAAGGTATCGCCGCAAGGTCTGAAGGCGGAACGTCGCGACCTGGGTGCGGACGCACACCAGCGACTGACCGCCCTCCTCGATAGGGAGACTCAGAACCTGCGCGGCGACCCAGTGCATCTTTTTGCCCCAGAAGAAGTCGACCAACGTTCTCTGGATGTCATCGACAAAGCCAGGAGGAGGGACCAAAGTGACCAGCCGGTACCACAGCATGGCGGCCACCAGCTGGTTTATGACCAGCACTCGACTCCTGTAAGATAGCACTCGGAGCAATCCTGTCCAGCGGCCTAGGCGAGCCGAGACTTTGGCCTCCAGCTCCTGCAAGTTGTCCGGCCAGGATTCCTCAGCCGGGCTGAGGTAGACCCCCAGGTAGAGGAGATGGGTGGTACTCCAGCTGAACCCCCGTAACTCCTCCGGCAGAGAGTCCACCTGCCACAGACTGACCAGTAGTCCGGAACATTTGGCCCAGTTGATCCTGGCGGAAGACGCCACCGAGTACACGGCCTGGCACTCGCGCATCCTCCCCAGGTCAGCCAGGTCGATGAAAGTGAGGAGCACGTCGTCGGCGTAGGCCGAGAGGACCACCCCGTGCCCGCGCCGCGCAGAACCAGCCCCGACAACCTCCTCCGCAAGAGGCGAAGGAAAGGCTCCACGCACAGGGAATACAGCTGGCCGGACAGGGGGCAGCCTTGACGCACTCCTCTCCCGAAGCGAAGGGGCGCCGTCAGGGACCCGTTAACTTTAGCCAGACACTCTGCGGCGGCGTACAAAAGTCGGATCCGGGCGACGAACCGCGTCCCGAACCCGAATGCCCGCAGAGTCCCGAGCAGGTACTCGTGATCGAACCTGTCGAACACCTTCTCCTGGTCGAGAGACAGGAAGGCGCTCAGCAGACCAGCCCATCGACAGAAATGGATCAGGTCCCGGACCAGGTGGACATTGCCGTGTATCCTCCAGCCCGGGACTGATGTCATGTTTTAGTTGTACAGGACATTAGTGGGGCCACGATTAGAATGATTTGGAGATGCCGGTGTTGGACTGGGGTGGGGGGGGGGGGGGCACCTTGAGAACTCTGTCTACAATTCTGTAGGAAAGATGATGTTCAACTTGAGAGGGTGCACAAAAGATTTACAAGGATGTTGCTGGGACTGGATACTTTGAGCTGTAGGGAGAGATTGAATAGGCTGGGAGGTTTTTCCCTGGAGGGTTGGAGGCTGAGGGGTGACCTTGGAGAGGTTTATAAAATCATGAGGGGCATGGATAGGTCAAATCGACAAGGAGTTTTTTTTTTTACCGAGGGTGGGGAAGTCCAAAACTAGAGGGCATAGGCTTAAGATGAGAGGGGAAAGATTTAAAAAGGACCTGAGGGGTAACTTTTCCATGCAGAGGTTGCTGCATATGGAGCCAGCTGTCAGAGGAAGTGTGGAGGGGGGTACACTTACAACATTTAAAAGGCATCTGATGGGTGTATGAATAGAAAGGGTTTAGAGGGATATGGGCCAAATACTGGTAAATTAGATTCGATCAGATTGGGATGTCTGGTCAGCCAAGACCAACGGGAGGTCTGTTTCTGTGCTGAATAACTCTATGACTCTAATTCCACTCCGTGTTTCACATACACTGACAGTATTTCATCCTGAAGAAAGTGAGGACTGCAGATGCTGGAGATCAGAGTCAAGAGTGTGTTGCTGGAAAAGCACAGCCAGTCAGGCAACATCCAAGGAGCAGGAGAATCGACGTTTTGGGCATAAGCCCTTCATCAGGAATGAGGCTTGTGGGCCATGGGGCTGAGAATAAATGGGAGGAGGGTGGGGTTGGGGTGAGGTAGCTGGGAAAGTGATAGGTGGTTGAAGGTGAGGGTGAAGTTGATAGGTCAGAGGGGGCAGGGTCTGGAGGGCAGCACTAAGTTGGAGGCTTGGGACTGGGATAATGTGGGGGGAAGGGAAATGAGGAAGCTTTTGAAATCCACACTGATCCCCTGTGGTTGCAGAGTCCCTGGGTGGAATATGAGGCATTCCACCTCCAGGCATCGGGTGGTAACAGTGGGGGGTGGAAGAGGCCCAGGACCTGCATATCCTTGATGGAGTGGGAAGGGGAGTTGAAGTGTTCAGCCACGGGCAGTGGGGTTGGTAGGTGCGGGTGTCCCAGAGATGTTCTCTGAAATGATCTGCAAGAAGGCGTCCTGTCTCCCCGATGTAGAGGAGACCACACCAGGTGCAACGAATGCAGGACATGGCATTGGTAGTGGTACAGGTAAATTTCTGACAGATGTGGAAGTATCCCTTGGGGCCTTGGACGGAGGTGGGGAGCTCCTGGACTAAGGGAAACAGGATGATGTTGAGGTAGGAAGAGATGAGTGCGGTGGGACTGGTGCAGGCCGAGAACAATGGGTTGACTAGGGCAGTCAGGTTTGTGAGTCTTAGGAAGTAGGTAGGATTGGGCAGTGCGGGGTTCACGGACAATGAGGTTGGAGGCTGTGGGTGGGAGAACCCCAGAGGTGATGAGGTTGTGGATTGTCTGGGAGATGATGGTTTGGTGATGGGAGGTGAGATTGTGATCAAGGGGGCGGTAGGAGGAGGTGTCTGCGAATTGGTGCCTGGCTTCAGCGGGGTACAGGTCAGCACGCCAAACTGCTACTGCACACCCCCTTGTCTGCGGGTTTGATGGTGAAGTTGGGGCTGGAGCAGAGAAGTGGATGGCTGTGTGTTGTGAGGGCAGGAGGGTGATGGGTGGGGTGGATAGGTGGGCGGCGATGGCGGACGTGGTTGGGTGGAGGGCGATGGTGGGGTGGTTGGGTGGAGGGTGATGGCGGGAGTGGTTGGGTAGAGGGTGATGCCGGAGGTGGTTGGGTGGACAGTGATGGCGGAGGTGGTTGGGTGGACAGTGATGGCAGGGGTGGTTGGTTGGATGGTGATGGTGGAGGTGGTTGGGCGGACAGCGATGGCGGAGGTGGTTGGGTGGACAGTGATGGCAGGGGTGGTTGGTTGGACGGTGATGGCGGAGGTGGTTGGGTGGACGGTGATGGCAGGGGTGGTTGGTTGGACGGTGATGGCGGAGGTGGTTGGGTGGACGGTGATGGCAGGGGTGGTTGGTTGGACGGTGATGGTGGAGGTGGTTGGGCGGACAGCGATGGCAGAGGTGGTTGGGTGGACAGTGATGGCAGTGGTGGTTGGTTGGACGGTGATGGCGGAGGTGGTTAGGTGGAGGGGGATGGCGGCGATGGTTGGGTGGATGGTGATGGCATGGGTTGTTGGGTGGACGGCGATGGTGGAGGTGGTTGTGTGAAAGGTGATGGCGGGGGTGGTTGGGTGGACTGTCATTGGCAGGGGTGGTTGGGTGGATGGTGATGGCGGATGTGGTTAGGTGGACGGTGATGGTGGAGGTGGTTGGGTAGAAGGCGATGGCGGAGGTGGTTGAGTGGACAGTGATGGTGGAGGTGGTTAGGAGGATGGTGATGGCGGAGGTGGTTGGGTGGACGG
This sequence comes from Chiloscyllium punctatum, assembly GCF_047496795.1. Lineage (NCBI taxonomy): Eukaryota > Metazoa > Chordata > Chondrichthyes > Orectolobiformes > Hemiscylliidae > Chiloscyllium > Chiloscyllium punctatum. The sequence continues at coordinate 45,177,310 of NC_092765.1, read as the reverse complement.
TGATTGTGGGGATGTTTGGATGGACAGCGATGGCAGGGGTGGTGTGATCGTCAGTGGCTGCGGCCATCGGGGGTATCAGGGGTGAAGTGACACCATTGATTGCCCCTGGGTCTTGGCGTATCCAGATGCCAGGAGACGGTTCTGGAAGGTTCGAGGAAACCTGTGTATGGAAGGAAGTACCTGAAAGTTTGTTTAACTTACATTCTTTTATGTCCGATGCAGTCGAGAAATACCATTTGTTGAGCGCATATATCCTCTTGAGGATGTAGAAATACAGAGGGCAGCTGCAGGCCGGGGAAGTGTGGCTCTGAGCTTTCACCCTCCCTGGCTTATTTTTCCAAAGTCCAACAAACTTTTACTTTCATCAAAAACTATGAACAATGAACAGAATTATACAAAAATTAAGAGTACAAAGCAATTGTCATAATTGTGAGGACATAAGTCTGTTCCATAGAAATCAATATTAAATATGGAATGACGCATACAAATGGCAATTATGGGGTGGCATGGTGGCTCTGTGGTTATCACTGTTGCCTCATAACACCAGGGTCCTCGGTTCGATTCCACTCTTGGGCAACTGTCCATGTGGAATTTGCACAGTCTCCCTGTATCTGCCCGGGTTTCCTCTGGTTTCTCTCCCCTCCCCAGTCCATAGATGTGCAGGTCAGGTGAATTGGCCGTGCTAAATTGTCAATAGTGCTGGGGTGCGTTAGTCAGAGGGGGAATGGTTTTGGGTGGGTTGCTCTTCGGAGGGTTGGTGTGGACATGTTGGGTCGAAGGGCCTGTTTCCACACTTTAGGGAATCTAATCTAAAAGTGCTTTCAAACAAGATCTTCGCAAAAAGAAAATGAAATACTTTGATGCCATAATAGAATGTGTTGAGTTCTAGAAAAGAAAAATGGTAATTGGAAGTTCCTCCCTGGCTTTAGGGTGGAGGGGTAATTGTGACGAGGGGGGACACTCAATCACACCTCCCCATATCTAACCAATACATGCCAGCGAATTTGATATTCGGCAATCTAGCTAATTAATCCCCAACTATTGTCAAAACTAGTTGATGCAGAATGCTTAACAATAAACAGCATTTCTGGTGCATCCGGTGGGTATAACGGTTTCAGAAGACATTCCCTGATTTTTGGTTAGTTTCGTTTACCACAGACTTGTGTAAATGCAGAAGTCTGGACGCCGGGCTGAGCCTGGGATGGGGGAGCATGGCCAGTGTCAAAACTCCGGGGAAGTGGGCTTAGAGGTGGCCTCGGGAATGAGGGTGTGGAGTGAGCCGAGCCCTTCAGCGGCAGAGAGAGGGAGAGAGAGAGAAAGAGAGAGAGAGAGACCGGGGGGGAAGGGGGGGGGGGAAGGAAGGGGGGGGAAAGGGGGAGGGAGAAAGGGGGGGGAGGAAGGGGGGAGGGGGGGGGAGAGGGGGGGAGGAAGGGGGGAGGGGGAGAGGGGGGGGAGGAGGGGGGGGGAGGAGGGGGGGGGAGGGAAGAGGAGGTGTGGAGAGGCGAGAGAGGGAGGGGGGGAGGCGAGAGAGGGAGGGGGGGAGGCGAGAGAGGGAGGGGGGGGAGGCGAGAGAGGGAGGGGGGGGAGGCGAGAGAGGGAGGGGGGGGAGGCGAGAGAGGGAGGGGGGGAGGCGAGAGAGGGAGGGGGAGGGGGGAGGCGAGAGAGGGAGGGGAGGCGAGAGAGGGAGGGGAGGGGGGGAGGCGAGAGAGGGAGGGAAGGGGGGGAGGGAGGGATGGGAGAGAGGGAGGGGAGGGGGGAGGGGAGAGAGGGAGGCGAGAGAGGGAGGGGAGAGGGGAGAGGGGGGAGGCGAGAGAGGGAGGGGAGAGGGGGGAGGTGAGAAAGGGAGGGAGAGGAGAGGCGAGGAGAGAGGGAGGGGAGGGGGGAGGCGAGAGAGGGAGGGAGAGAGGGAGGGGAGAGGGGGGAGGCAAGAGAGGGAGGGGAGGGGGGGAGGCAAGAGAGGGAGGGGAGGGGGGAGGCAAGAGAGGGAGGGGGAGGGGGGAGGCGAGAGAGGGAGGGGAGAGGGGGGAGGGGAGAGGGAGGAGGGGAGGGAGGGAGAGAGGGAGGGGAGGGGGGAGGCGAGAGAGAGAGGAGAGAGGGGGGAGGCAAGAGAGGGAGGGGGGGAGGCAAGAGAGGGAGGGGAGGGGGGGAGGGAGGGATGGGAGAGAGGGAGGGGAGGGGGGCGGGGGAGGGATGGGAGAGAGGGAGGGGAGGGGGGGCGGGAGGGATGGGAGAGAGGGAGGGGAGGGGGGCGGGAGGGATGGGAGAGAGGGAGGGGAGGGGGGAGGGGAGAGAGGGAGGGGAGAGAGGGAGGGGAGAGAGGGAGGGGAGGGGGGAGGCGAGAGTGGGAGGGGAGGGGGGGAGGCAAGAGAGGAGGAGGGAGAGGGGGGAGGCAAGAGAGGGAGGGGAGGGGGGGAGGCAAGAGAGGGAGGGGGAGGGGAGGGGGGAGGCAAGAGAGGGAGGGGAGGGGGGGAGGCAAGAGAGGGAGGGGAGGGGGGGAGGCAAGAGAGGGAGGGGAGGGGGGGAGGCAAGAGAGGGAAGGGGAGGGGAGGGGGGGAGGCAAGAGAGGGAGGGGAGGGGGGGAGGCAAGAGGGGGGGGGAGGGGGGGAGGCAAGGGAGGGGGGGAGGCAAGAGAGGGAGGGGAGGGGGGAGGCAAGAGAGGGAGGGGAGAGGGGGGAGGCGAGAGAGGGAGGGGAGAGGGGGGGAGGGGAGAGGGGGGAGGCGAGAGAGGGAGGGGAGAGGGGGAGGCGAGAGAGGGAGGGGAGAGGGGGGAGGCGAGAGAGGGAGGGGAGAGGCGATAGAGGGAGGGGAGGGGGAGGGGAGGGGAAGGGGGGAGGCGAGAGAGGGAGGAGAGAGGGGGGAGGCAAGAGAGGGAGGGGAGAGGGGGGAGGCGAGAGAGGGAGGGGAGAGGGGGGAGGTGAGAGAGGGAGGGGGAGAGGAGGGAGGGGAGAGGCGAGAGAGGGAGGGGAGGGGGGAGAGGAGAGAAAGGGGGGAGAGGAGAGAGAGAGGGAAAGGGAGGAGAGAGAGAGGGAAAGGGGGAGGAGAGAGAGGTGGGGAGGAGAGGGTGGGAGAGGGGGGGAGAGGAGAGGCGGGGAGAGGAGAGAGGGGGGAGGGGGAGAGGAGGGGAGAGAGGGGAGGGGAGGGGCGGAGGGGGGAGAGGAGAGAGAGAGAGAGAGGGGAGAGAGGGGAGGGGGAGACAGAGAAGGATAGGGGCTGTGAACAAGAGTCAGTCTGACTCTTCACTGTCTGTGTATCCAGGGTGATTCATCCAATATTTTTAAATTTGAAAAATATATTTTATTCATTAAAAAAACTCTTTATATTTATATACACATTCTCAAACGCTGTTCCGTACAGTTGTATATCAAGAGAAACAAACAAAACATTGGAGTTTGACTCTTAATCAAATCCAAACCCTGTATTGACATGGATTTCAGGCACTGGGGAGGTCCCAGGCTCCGAAACGGAAATCCTCCTCGCTGACTCCAAAAGAATTTCACACCCCAAACCCCTGAAATGTGAGACCAGGACCAGAATGACCCAATCACCCAGGGCTAGGGGGGTGAGGAGAGGGTCTGGCTGACTCACAAGGCGGTATGGGGTGGGGGGAATCAGTGAGATGTCCCTCCCTACCCCCCCTCCTTTGGGGCAGAACTGCGGTATGCAGATGGACAGAGGAGGAGGGAGGGCTCACACAAATGCAGAGAGTGATTGATGAATGCTCCTGTCGTGCAGCCGCTGTCTGACTGGCTCAGTCTCGCTCTGTGTTGGTTTAAAATAAAAAGGCGAAGGGGGTGGGTGCTGGGGGGGGAGTGATCCATTATCTAGTGTCCTGGCCAAGTTTTTTTTTCCCCTTTCGCTTCTGCTGCGGTTGATTGAAGAGCGATGCAACATTACACACAGACAGGGGGAGGAGAAAGTTGAGTTGCAAAATCTTTTTTGACATCCCACACTTTTATTTGGCTGTTGCCGGAGGGAGAGTGGAGACTGACTTGAGAGGTGTGGGCCCCTCTCTCAAGTTCTGATCCCGATCGGTCGGATTCTCGGGTGGGGATTTGTCTTCTTTAAAAAAAAAGGCAGCAATGATCCAGGCTCCGAGCGGGACTGTGTGAAGACTCTGGTAGCCGACCAGCCATGGAAAGCCAGCAGCCTGCTTGCATCCCGCCTCAGTGTAAGTCTCTGATCAGATCCAAAAATACCCCCCTCGCCTTTTGCAATCTTCCCGTCTCTATGTGGCGTGCACAGAAACTGTTTTCTATTTTAATTGCTAGCGGATCCGGTCATTTCGGGGCGGAAACATTTCCTTTGACATAATCCAGAGAGAGAGGGACTCAGAGCTGGGTTGAATTCAGCCTCTCTCTCTCTCTCTCTCTGGGAGAGGGACGTGCGCATTTGCAGATGCATTGTACTGAGATTGCGATGAGAGTTGCAGTGATTTTCTGAGCTCGGCGCTGCCTCTCTCTCTCTCTCATTGAATGGTTTCTCATTCCCATTGCTCTCCAGTCTGGCTCCCAGTGCCGCCCCACCCTCCCCCGTCTGCTCACACTTCACAGGTCACCGCATCGGAATCTGCCCGGCTCCCGGCTGGGGGAGGGAGGCCTTATTCTGAGGGACAGAGACCCCCACCTGCCTTCAGTGTCTTTGCGGGGAGGGGGCTGAATGAGGGTTAATCCTCTGCTGTGCTGCAGAGCCCTCACTGTGTGTGTGTCACTCTCCCTGTGTTTGTGCGTGTATGTGTCTGCATCTGTGCCTCTGTATCTCAGTGTGTTTGTGTCTCTGTGTGTTTGTGTGTCTCTATGTCTGTGAGACTGTGTCTCTGTGTATGTGTCTGTGTGAGTCTCTGTCTGTGTGTGAATGTGTGCGCCTCTGTGAGTCTGTACATGAGTCTGTGTGTGTGTGTGTTTGATGGGGATGGGGGCCCAGTCTAGCCCTGCACCGTGAGGCCACATGGTGAGCTATTCCAGTTGACACCACCCATCTGTACCAGAGAGAAGGGGAGACGCAGAGGGTCTAATTATTACCCTGCCCAGTTAAATAGTTCACACCTTTCATATTCTCCCTCTGTGTATCTGGAATCTCAAACAGAGAGGTTCCAGCCTCTTGCGGCTCTCCACTTCATTTTCGGAAGTTCTGGGTGATTTAATCTCAGTCACCAGCGCAGGAAACCAATTGTTTCTCCTCTTCCTCTCTCCTGCCCTCCCCTCAGTCCCTCCTGTCTTCCCCCTGTGCCCCCACAACCTCCCCTTTCTCCCACTTTTCCTCCCCTCCCCTCCCCCTTTCTGACCCCCCCCCCCTTCCTCCTCCCTTTACCCCTCCCTTGTCCACCATGGTGTCTGTGCAGACCCTTCCTCTGCAGTCCTCACTTTCTCCCATTCTAGGGGTTTGTTTGGATAACGATTGTGGATCATTGATGTTTTCAAGAGGGGGTAAAACATTTTCCCAAAATAAATCCCCCATTCATTGCTATGGGTTATCCAGTGTGTGACCTGGAACTATAATGTCAATTTTTCTTTGGGTGCAGTGTGACCTCAAGGCCAACAGGAATTCTGGGTCATTACAGCTGACCTGCATTGGCTGTCAGGGACCTGCATCACTAACTGATGCTGTAGTATGGTGATGTGGATTGAGTACAAATGAAGAGCACTGTTCGCGAAATAAGTTAGAATTACCAACCAGAACACATTAGAAATAGCCTGTAGACCAGGCTCTGATGGAAGGAAATTGGTCTAAAATGTGAACTCTATTTCCCTCTCCATCAATCATATTGAAATTTTCCAGCAGTTTCTGGTTTTAGTTCAGATTTCCCGTATCTGCAGTTTCTTATTTGTGAGCTTAGGATCAGTTCTGGTCACGGGCGGCACAGTGGCACAGTGGTTAGCGCTGCTGCCTCACAGCACCAGCGACCTGGGTTCAATTCCCGACTCAGGTGACTCTCTATGTGGAGTTTGCATATTCTCCCTGTGTCTGTGTGGGTTTGCTCTGGTTTCCACCCCCAATCCAAAACAAAATGTGCAGGTTAGGTGAATTGGCCATGCTAAATTGCCTGTAAGTGTTAGATGAAGGGGTAAATGCCAGGGAATGGGTCGGTGTGGGCTTGTTGGGCCGAATGGCCTGTTTCCACACTGTAAATAATCTAATTTGGTTTTCACTGTTTCCTTTGAAAGACTTGCATTTATGTAGCACCTTCCATGATCGCAGAATATCTTGAAGTGTATCAGTGCTGGTCCTTTGGAAGATGGGTTAATACTTGTTCATTCTTGAGCCTGCTCCTGGTGTTTTACGATATGTACAGAGGTTGTTGCACTGCAGTGTATGTTCTGACTGACCAGAAAACTCTCCCACTCTTCTCGTTTGCCCATGAGTCTATTTACATTTTGACAATCCTCTGGTACTGTCATGTGTGGAAATCAAGGGCTCAGGTTGGACTTGAGCCTGCAAATCCTGGCCCAGAGGAAAGGTCACTACCCACTGTACCACAACACATCCTGCCCAAAAGCATTCCCCACCATGGCAAACTTTTCAAAATGTAGTCACTGTTGGAGGAAATATGATGGAGAATTGTGCGTGGCAAGTTCCAACAAGTAGCAGTGAGAAAGTGGCTGGACAGTTGAATTTTGTGCTGCTGACTCGAGAGAACAATATTATCTCGGATGCTTGGGCAGACTTCCCCTGTTCTTTGCAATAGTGCAACAGAATCTTTTATAAAGTTAAATATCAGGCAACACCAGGTTATAGTCCAACAGGTTTAATTGGAAGCACTAGCTTTCTGTGTCTAACGATTGTATACACCACAACCAACTGATGAAGGAGCAGCGCTCTGAAAACTAGTGCTTCCAATTAAATCTGATGGACTATGACCTGGTTTAGGTTAGATTCCCTACAGTGTGGAAACAAGCCCTTTGGCCCAACCAGTCCACACCGACCCTCAGAAGAGTAACCCACTCAGACCCATTTCCCTCTGACTAACACACCTATCCTGCACATCTTTGGACTGTGGGAGGAAACCAGAGCACCCGGAGAAAACCCATGCAGAAACAGGGAGAATGTGTAAACTCTGCACAGACAGTCGCCCAAGGCTGGAATCAAACTTGGGACCCTGGTGCTGTGAGGCAGCAGTGCTAACCACTGAGCCACCGTGCCACCCAACGTATTGTGTGATTTTTAACTTTGTACACCCGCATCTCCAAATCAGAATCTTTTACGTTCAACTGAAGAAGCAAACCACAACTTAGTACCTCATCTAAAAGACAAACCCTTGGGCAGTGCAGCACTCCCTGAGTCTAACCTATGACTCAGAGGCAAGGACAATACCACTGAGCCGCAGCTGGTAGTGTTTGAGTCACTGTGAATAGTCTTTCCTGTGTGACTTTTCAGCACTGACCCCTACATTTCCTACAACCCCGGCCCTCACCGAAATCTTTGGCATTGTGATAAAAAACTACTGGGCGATTTCACTCTGTCTCTGTGGAGAGAGGAAGAATTTCCGGTCCTGTGGCCTTACATCGGAGTTGAGGGAAGTTTGAAATGTACAGTAATAGGTTTTGGGAAATGACAGGAGGGGCTGGAGAGAGCAATTGAATGACACAAGATTTCATGCTGCAGGAGTCAAAGAGAGCAGTAATAAGTCAATAAGAGGCATATGGAGGATATCCGAATGACAAGATAGCAGCATCCAAAAACGGTGTGAATAAATTAAGAAAGAACCAAGGAGTTGAATAATTACTTCTAAAAAGGGCTGGATCTCAAATGGTTGAATTTATTGTTGAGTAAAGAGTCCAGTTAAAAGGTGAGTCTCTCATTCTTGAGTTTACACACTGAGCTGCATTTTTCCCAAATACCAGAGGGCAGGCATTTAAGGTGCGAGCGGGAAATTTAAATACGATGTGACGGGTAAGTGTTTTACACAGAGAGTATGAGGAGTCCGGAATACACAGCCAGGGGTGCCAGTGGAGACAGATACAACAGGGGGATTCAAGTGACTTTTAGATAAGCAGATGGAGGCATATGGACCAAGGGCAGGCAGAAGGGATTAGTTTAAATTGCCCCATGTTTGGCAGAGCATCATGGGCTGAAGAGTCCGTTCCTGTGCTGTACTGTTCTATGTTCATTGGAACAGGTCAGTGTGAGAGTGGGAGGACAGTGTGAGAGGGGGAACAGTGTGAGAGCGGGGACAGTATGAGAGCGGGGACAGTGTGAGAGCGGGGACAGTGTGAGAGCGGGGAACAGTGTGAGAGCGGGGACAGTGTGAGAGCGGGGACAATGTGAGAGCGGGGACAGTGTGAGAGCGGGGACAGTGTGAGAGCGGGGACAGTGTGAGAGGGGGAACAGTGGGAGAGCGGGGACAGTGGGAGAGGTAGGACAGTGTGAAAGGGAGGACAATGTGAGAGGGGCAGACTGTGAGAGGGAAGACAGTGCAAGAGTAGGGATAGTGCGAGACCGGAGACAGTGTGTGGGGGAGGACAGTGTGTGAGGGAGGACAGTGTGTGAGGGAGGACAGTGTAAGATTGGGGATAGTGTGAGAGAGTGGACAGTGGGAGAGGGGGAGGACAGAGCGATGTTGGGGGGGGACTGTGAGAGCAGGAGGACAGTGTGCGAGAGGGGGGACAGTGTGCGAGAGGGGGGACAGTGTGAGAGGGAGGACAGTGTGAGACCGGGAACAGTGCGAGAGGGGCGGTGGGTGTGAGAGTGAGTACAGCGCAAAAGGGAGGTCAGGGAGGACAGTGTGAGACCGGGGACAGTGTGAGAGGGAGGACAGTGTGAGAGGGAGGACAGTGCGAGAGAGGGGCGGACTGTGTGAGAGGGAAAACAGTGCGAGACCAGGGACAGTGTGAGAGGGAGGAGATTCTCAGAGGGAGGAGATTGTGAGAGTAGGGACAGTGTGTGAGGGGGGGATAGTGTGTGAGGGGGTCACAGTGCGAGAGGGGGGGCACAGTGCGAGAGGGGGGGCACAGTGCGAGAGGGGGGGCCAGAGTGAGAGCGGGGCCAGTGTGAGAGGGAGGACCATGTGAGAGCGGGAGGACATTGTGAGAGTGGGAGGACAGTGTGGGGGGGATAGTATGAGAGAGAGGACAGTGCGAGAGTGGGGACAATGTGAGAGGGAGGAAAGTGTGAGAGAAAGGACAGCGCGAGAGGAAAGACAGTGTGAGAGCAGGACAGTGTGTGAGGGAGGACAGTGTGAGTGGGAGGACAGGGCGAGAGCGGGGATAGTGCGAGAGCGGGGACAGTGCGAGGGAGGGACAGTATGAGAGTGAGTGCAGCGCAAAAGGGAGGTCAGGGAGGACAGTGTGAGAGAGGGAGGACAGTTTGTGGGGTGGGGGGGGCAGTGTGTGAGGGAGGACAGTGTGTGAGGGAGGACAGTGTGTGAGGGGGGACAGTGTGAGAGGGGGAGGACAGTGCGAGAGGGGGGGTACCGTGAGTGTAGGAGGACAGTGTGAGAGCAGGAGGACAGTGTGAGAGAGGGAGGACAGTGAGAGTGGGAGGACAGTGTGGGGGGGGGGCAGAGTGAAAGAGAGGACAGTGCGAGAGCGGGAGGACAGTGTGAGAGTGAGTACAGCGCAACAGGGAGGTCAGGGAGAGGGAGGACAGTGTGAGAGAGCGGGGACAGTGTGAGAGAGGGAGGACAGTGTGTGAGGGGGGGACAGTGTGTGAGGGGGGACAGTGTGAGTGTGAATATAGCGCAAAAGGGAGGTCAGGGAGGGCAGAGTGAGAGGGAGGACAGTACGAGAGAGGGAGGATAGTGTGAGTGGGGGGACAGTGTGTGAGTGGGGGGACAGTGTGAGAGAGGGAGGGCAGTGTGAGAGTGGGGACAGTGTGAGAGTGGGGACAGTGCGAGGGGGGGACAGAATGAGAGTGAGTACAGCGTAAAAGGGAGGTCAGGGAGGGCAGTGCGAGAGAGGGAGGACAGTGAGAGAGGGGGGACACAGTGTGAGAGGGGGGACACAGTGTGAGAGGGGGGACACAGTGTGAGAGTGGGGGCAGTGCGAGAGCAGGGATAGTGTGAGAGCGGGGAATAGTGTGAGAGAGGGAGGACAGTGTGTGAGGGAGGACAGTGTGAGAGAGGGGGGACAGTGTGTGAGAGGGGGGACAGTGTGAGAGAGGGAGGGCAGTGTGAGAGTGGGGGGACAGTGTGAGAGAGGGAGGGCAGTGTGAGAGTGGGGACAGTGCGGGGGGGGGACAGAATGAGAGTGAGTACAGCGTAAAAGGGAGGTCAGGGAGGGCAGTGCGAGAGAGGGAGGACAGTGAGAGAGGGGGGACACAGTGTGAGAGTGGGGACAGTGTGAGAGTGGGGACAGTGCGGGGGGGGGACAGAATGAGAGTGAGTACAGCGTAAAAGGGAGGTCAGGGAGGGCAGTGCGCGAGAGGGGAGACACAGTGCGAGAGGGGGGACACAGTGCGAGAGGGGGGACAGTGTGTGAGGGAGGACAGTGCGAGAGCGGGGAATAGTGTGAGAGAGGGAGGACAGTGTGTGAGGGAGGACAGTGTGAGAGAGGGGGGACAGTGTGTGAGAGGGGGGACAGTGTGTGAGAGAGGGGGGGACAGTGTGTGAGAGGGAGGACAGTGTGAGAGGGAGGACAGTGTGAGAGGGGGAACCATATGAGAGAGAGGACAGTGTGTGAGAGGGGGAGGGCAGTGTGAGAGCGGGGACAGTATGAGAGGGAGGAAATTGTGAGAGAGGGAGGACAGTACGAGAGGGGGGAGGACAGTGTGAGAGAGAGGACAGTGTGAGAGCAGGGAAAGTGTGAGTGGGAGGAGATTGTGAGAGGGTGGACACTGTGAGAGAGCGGGAACAGTGTGAGAGCGGGGACAGTGTGAGAGCGGGGACCATATGAGAGAGAGGACAGTGTGCGTGAGGGAAGGCAGTGTGCGTGAGGGAAGGCAGTGTGCATGAGAGGACAGTGTGAGAGGGTGGACACTGTGAGAGAGCGGGGACAGTGTGAGAGGGGGGACCATATGAGAGGGAGGACAGTGCGAGAGGGGGGACAGTGCGTGAGGGAGGAAATTGTGAGAGGGGGGAGGACAGTGTGAGAGCAGGAGGACAGTGTGAGAGGGAGGACAGTGCGAGAGAGGGAGGACAGTGTGAGAGCAGGGATAGTGCGAGAGCGGGGGATAGTGTGAGAGGGAGGACAGTGTGAGAGAGGGAGGACAGTGTGAGAGAGGGGGGACAGTGTGAGAGAGGGGGGACAGTGTGAGAGAGGGAGGACAGTGTGAGAGAGGGAGGACAGTGTGTGAGATAGGACAGTGTGAGAGGAGGAACCATATGAGAGAGAGGACAGTGTGTGAGAGGGGGAGGACAGTGCGAGACCGGGGACAGTGCGAGAGCAGGGACAGTGCGAGAGGGGGCGGACAGTGTGAGAGTGAGTACAGCGCAAAAGGGAGGTCAGGGAGAGGGAGGACAGTGTGAGAGAGGGAGGACAGTGTGAGAGAGGGAGGACAGTGTGAGAGAGGGAGGACAGTGAGAGAGGGAGGACAGTGTGAGAGAGGGAGGACAGTGTGTGAGGGGGGGACAGTGTGAGTGTGAATATAGCGCAAAAGGGTGAATATAGCGCAAAAGGGAGGTCAGGGAGGGCAGTGTGAGAGGGAGGACAGGACGAGAGAGGGAGGATAGTGTGAGTGGGGGGACAGTGTGTGAGTGGGGGGACAGTGTGAGAGAGGGAGGGCAGTGTGAGAGAGGGAGGGCAGTGTGAGAGTGGGGACAGTGTGAGAGTGGGGACAGTGTGAGAGTGGGGACAGTGCGAGGGGGGGACAGAATGAGAGTGAGTACAGCGTAAAAGGGAGGTCAGGGAGGACAGTGCGTGAGAGGGAGGACAGTGCGTGAGAGGGAGGACAGTGCGTGAGAGGGAGGACAGTGCGTGAGAGGGAGGACAGTGCGTGAGAGGGAGGACAGTGCGTGAGAGGGAGGACAGTGCGTGAGAGGGAGGACAGTGCGTGAGAGGGAGGGCAGTGCGTGAGAGGGAGGGCAGTGCGAGAGAGGGAGGGCAGTGCGAGAGAGGGAGGGCAGTGCGAGAGAGGGAGGGCAGTGCGAGAGAGGGAGGGCAGTGCGAGAGAGGGAGGGCAGTGCGAGAGAGGGAGGGCAGTGCGAGAGAGGGAGGGCAGTGCGAGAGAGGGAGGGCAGTGCGAGAGAGGGAGGGCAGTGCGAGAGAGGGAGGGCAGTGCGAGAGAGGGAGGGCAGTGCGAGAGAGGGAAGGCAGTGCGAGAGAGGGAAGGCAGTGAGAGAGCGGGGACAGTGTGAGAGGGAGGAAATTGTGAGAGAGGGAGGACAGTACAAGAGGGGGGAGGACAGTGTGAGAGAGAGGACAGTGTGAGAGCAGGGAAAGTGTGAGTGGGAGGAGATTGTGAGAGGGTGGACAGTGTGAGAGCGGGGACAGTGTGAGAGCGGGGACAGTGTGAGAGCGGGGACAGTGTGAGAGCGGGGACAGTGTGAGAGGGAGGACAGTGTGAGAGGGGGGACAGTGCGTGAGAGGGAGGACAGTGTGAGAGCAGGAGGACAGTGTGAGAGCAGGAGGACAGTGTGAGAGGGAGGACAGTGTGATAGAGAGGACAGTGTGAGAGGGAGGACAGTGTGATAGAGAGGACAGTGTGAGAGTGGGGACAGTGTGAGAGCAGGAGGACAGTGTGAGAGAGAGGACAGTGTGAGAGCAGGAGGACAGTGTGAGAGAGAGGACAGTGTGAGAGAGAGGACAGTGTGAGAGAGAGGACAGTGTGAGAGGGGCGGACAGTGTGAGAGGGGCGGACAGTGTGAGAGAGAGGACAGTGCGAGGGGGGAGGACAGTGCGAGAGCGGGGACAGTGCGAGAGCGGGGACAGTGCGAGAGGGGGGACAGTGCGAGAGGGAGGACAGTGCGAGAGGGAGGACAGTGCGAGAGGGAGGACAGTGCGAGAGGGAGGACAGTGCGAGAGGGAGGACAGTGCGAGAGGGAGGACAGTGCGAGAGTGGGGACAGTGCGAGAGTGGGGACAGTGCGAGAGTGGGGACAGTGCGAGAGGGAGGACAGTGCGAGAGGGAGGACAGTGCGAGAGGGGCGGATAGTGTGAGACCGGAGACAGTGCGAGAGGGAGGACAGTGTGTGCGAGAGGGGGGACAGTGCAAGAGGGAGGACAGTGTGTGCGAGAGGGGGGACAGTGTGAGGGGGGGACAGTATGAGAGCAGGAGGACAGTGTGAGTGGGGACAGTGCGAGGAGGGGACAGTGTGAGAGTGAGTCCAGCGCAAAAAGGGAGGTCAGGGAGGACAGTGTGAGAGAGAAGGGGGACAGTGAGAGAGCAGGGACAGTAGGAGAGGGAGGACAGTGTGAGAGAGGGTGGATACTGTGAGAGGGAGGACAGTGTGGGGGGGGTCAGTGTGAGATCGGGGTCAGTGTGAGAGAGCGGACAGTGTGAGAGGGGGGACCGTGTGAGAGTGGGAGGACAGTGTGAGAGTGAGGACAGTGTGAGAGGGGGACCATATGAGAGAGAGGACAGTGTGCGTGAGGGAAGGCAGTGTGCGTGAGGGAGGACAGTGCGTGAGGGAGGGCAGTGTGAGAGAGGGAAGATAGTGTGAGAGCGGGGACAGTATGAGAGGGAGGAAATTGTGAGAGAGGGAGGACAGTACGAGAGGGGGGAGGACAGTGTGAGAGAGAGGACAGTGTGAGAGCAGGGAAAGTGTGAGTGGGAGGAGATTGAGAGAGGGTGGACACTGTGAGAGAGCGGGAACAGTGTGAGAGCGGGGACAGTGTGAGAGGGGGGACCATATGAGAGGGAGGACAGTGCGAGAGGGGGGACAGTGCGAGAGGGGGGACAGTGTGAGAGGGGGGACAGTGTGAGAGGGAGGACAGTGCGAGAGGGGGGACAGTGTGAGAGGGGGGACCATATGAGAGGGAGGACAGTGCGAGAGGGGGGACAGTGCGTGAGGGAGGAAATTGTGAGAGGGGGGAGGACAGTGTGAGAGGGAGGACAGTGTGAGAGGGAGGACAGTGCGAGAGAGGGAGGACAGTGCGAGAGAGGGAGGACAGTGCGAGAGAGGGAGGACAGTGCGAGAGAGGGAGGACAGTGTGTGAGGTAGGACAGTGTGAGAGGGGGAACCATATGAGAGAGAGGACAGTGTGTGAGAGGGGGAGGACAGTGTGAGAGGGGGAGGACAGTGCGAGACCGGGGACAGTGCGAGAGGGGGCGGACAGTGTGAGAGTGAGTACAGCGCAAAAGGAAGGTCAGGGAGAGGGAGGACAGTGTGAGAGGGAGGACAGTGTGAGAGAGCGGGGACAGTGTGAGAGAGGGGGGACAGTGTGAGAGAGGGAGGACAGTGTGTGAGGGGGGGACAGTGTGAGAGAGGGGGGACAGTGTGAGAGAGGGGGGACAGTGTGAGAGAGGGAGGACAGTGTGTGAGGGGGGGACAGTGTGTGAGGGGGGACAGTGTGAGTGTGAATATAGCGCAAAAGGGAGGTCAGGGAGGGCAGTGTGAGAGGGAGGACAGTACGAGAGAGGGAGGATAGTGTGAGTGGGGGGACAGTGTGTGAGTGGGGGGACAGTGTGAGAGAGGGAGGGCAGTGTGAGAGTGGGGACAGTGTGAGAGTGGGGACAGTGCGAGGGGGGGACAGAATGAGAGTGAGTACAGCGTAAAAGGGAGGTCAGGGAGGGCAGTGCGAGAGAGGGAGGACAGTGTGAGAGGGGGGACACAGTGTGAGAGGGGGGACACAGTGTGAGAGTGGGGGCAGTGTGTGAGCAGGGATAGTGCGAGAGCGGGGAATAGTGTGAGAGAGGGGGGACAGTGCGAGAGAGGGGGGCCAGTGCGAGAGAGGGGGGCCAGTGCGAGAGAGGGGGGCCAGTGCGAGAGAGGGGGGCCAGTGCGAGAGAGGGGGGCCAGTGTGTGAGAGGGGGGACAGTGAGTGAGAGGGGGGACAGTGAGTGAGAGGGGGGACAGTGTGAGAGGGAGGACAGTGTGAGAGGTGGAACCATATGAGAGAGAGGACAGTGTGTGAGAGGGAGAGGACAGTGTGAGAGAGGGGGGACAGTGTGTGAGAGGGGGGACAGTGTGTGAGAGAGGGGGGGACAGTGAGTGAGAGGGGGGACAGTGAGTGAGAGGGGGGACAGTGTGAGAGGGAGGACAGTGTGAGAGGTGGAACCATATGAGAGAGAGGACAGTGTGTGAGAGGGGGAGGACAGTGCGAGACCGAGGACACTGCGTGAGAGGGAGGGCAGTGTGAGAGCGGGGACAGTATGAGAGGGAGGAAATTGTGAGAGAGGGAGGACAGTACGAGAGGGGGGAGGACAGTGTGAGAGAGAGGACAGTGTGAGAGCAGGGAAAGTGTCAGTGGGAGGGGATTGTGAGAGGGTGGACAGTGTGAGAGAGCGGGAACAGTGTGAGAGCGGGGACAGTGTGAGAGCGGGGACCATATGAGAGGGGGGACAGTGTGAGAGAGCGGGAACAGTGTGAGAGCGGGGACAGTGTGAGAGCGGGGACAGTGCGAGAGGGGGGACCATATGAGAGGGAGGACAGTGCGAGAGGGAGGACAGTGCGAGAGGGGGGACAGTGCGAGAGGGGGGACAGTGCGTGAGGGAGGAAATTGTGAGAGGGGGGAGGACAGTGTGAGAGGGAGGACAGTGTGTGAGGGAGGACAGTGTGAGAGCAGGGATAGTGCGAGAGCGGGGGATAATGTGAGAGGGAGGACAGTGCGAGAGAGCGGGGAGAGTGTGAGAGAGGGGGGAGAGTGTGAGAGAGGGGGGAGAGTGTGAGAGAGGGGGGAGAGTGTGTGAGGTAGGACAGTGTGAGAGAGGGGAACCATATGAGAGAGAGGACAGTGTGTGAGAGGGGGAGGACAGTGTGAGAGGGGGAGGACAGTGCGAGACCGGGGACAGTGCGTGAGGGAGGACAGTGCGTGAGAGGGAGGACAGTGCGTGAGAGGGAGGACAGTGCGTGAGAGGGAGGACAGTGCGTGAGAGGGAGGACAGTGCGTGAGAGGGAGGACAGTGCGTGAGAGGGAAGGCAGTGTGAGAGAGGGAAGGCAGTGTGAGAGCTGGGACAGTGTGAGAGCGGGGGATAGTGTGAGAGGGAGGACAGTGTGAGAGGGAGGACAGTGTGAGAGGGAGGACAGTGTGAGAGCGGGGGATAGTGTGAGAGGGAGGACAGTGTGTGAGGGAGGACAGTGTGAGAGCGGGGGATAGTGAGAGAGGGAGGACAGTGTGAGAGAGGGAGGACAGTGTGAGAGAGGGAGGACAGTGTGAGAGAGGGAGGACAGTGTGAGAGAGGGAGGACAGTGTGAGAGAGGGAGGGCAGTGTGAGAGAGGGAAGGCAGTGTGAGAGAGGGAAGGCAGTGTGAGAGAGGGAAGGCAGTGAGAGAGCTGGGACAGTGTGAGAGGGAGGAAATTGTGAGAGAGGGAGGACAGTACAAGAGGGGGGAGGACAGTGTGAGAGAGAGGACAGTGTGAGAGCAGGGAAAGTGTGAGTGGGAGGAGATTGTGAGAGAGCGGGAACAGTGTGAGAGCGGGGACAGTGTGAGAGCGGGGACCATATGAGAGGGAGGACAGTGCGAGAGGGAGGACAGTGCGAGAGGGGGGAGGAAATTGTGAGAGGGGGGAGGACAGTGTGAAAGGGAGGACAGTGTGAGAGCAGGAGGACAGTGTGAGAGCAGGAGGACAGTGTGAGAGAGAGGACAGTGTGAGAGCAGGAGGACAGCGTGAGAGGGAGGACAGCGTGAGAGAGAGGACAGCGTGAGAGAGAGGACAGTGTGAGAGCAGGAGGACAGTGTGAGAGGGGCGGACAGTGTGAGATCAGGGCCAGTGTGAGAGAGAGGACGGTGCGAGGGGGGAGGACAGCGCGAGAGGGAGGACAGCGCGAGAGGGAGGACAGCGCGAGAGGGAGGACAGCGCGAGAGCGGGGACAGTGCGAGAGCGGGGACAGTGCGAGAGGGAGGACAGTGCGAGAGGGAGGACAGTGCGAGGGGGGAGGGGAACATTGTGAGAGAGAGGACAGCGCAAGAGGGAGAACAGTGCGAGAGCGGGGGCAGTGCGAGGGGTGGGGACAGTGTGAGAGGAAGACAGTGCGAGAGCAGGGATAGTGTGAGACCGGAGACAGTGCGAGAGGGAGGACAGTGTGAGAGAGAGGACAGTGAGAGAGGGGGGACAGTGTGAGGGAGAGGACAGTGACGGGTGAGGACAGTGTGAGAGCAGGAGGACAGTGTGGAGGGGGGGACAGTGTGAGATCGGGGACAGTGTGAGAGAGCAGACAGTGTGAGAGGGAGGACAGTGAGAGAGGGGGGGGGAACAGGGTGAGGGGGAGGCCAGTATGAGAGCAGAAGGACAGTGAGAGCGGGGGGACAGTGCGAGAGAGGGAGGACAGTGCGAGAGAGGGAGGACAGTGTGAGAGCGGGGACAGTATGAGAGGGAGGACAGTGTGACAGGGAGGACTGTGATGGGGGACAGTGTGAGAGGGAGGAGATTGTGAGAGGGTGGACACTCAGAGAGCACGGACAGTGTGAGAGTGGGGGGACAGTATGGGAGCGAGGACAGTGTGAGAGCGGGAGGACAGTGTGAGGGGGGGGGAAATACAGTGTGAGATCGGGGACAGTGTGAGAGGGAGGAGATTGTGAGAGGTTGGACAGTGTGAGAGTGGGAGGACAGTGAGGGGGGGGACAGTGTGAGAGGGAGGACAGTGCAAGAGGGGGAGGACAGTGTGAGAGCGAGGACAGTGTGGGGGGGTAACAGTGTAAGGGGGGGACAGTGTGAGAGAGCAGACAGTGTGAGAGGGAGGACAGTGAGAGAGCAGGAGAACAGTTTATTAAGGATGACACTGTGAGAGGGTGGACAGTGTGAGAGAGGGGACAGTGTGAGAGCGGGAACAGTGTGAGAGGGAGGACAGTGTGAGAGCACAGACAGTGTGGTGGGGGGACAGTGTGAGAGCGGACAGTGTGAGGGGGGACAGTGTGAGAGCGGACAGTGTGAGGGGGGACAGTGTGAGAGAACGGACAGTGTTGGGGGGGGAACAGTGTGAGGAGGGGCCAGTGCGAGAGGGGAGGCCAGTGCGAGAGGGGAGGCCAGTGCGAGAGGGAGGACAGTGCGAGAGGGGGGGACAGGGTGAGGGGGAGGCCTGTGTGAGAGCAGAAGGACAGTGAGAGAGGGAGGACAGTGCGAGAGAGGGAGGATAGTGTGAGAGGGAGGACAGTGCGAGGGGGGAGGGGAACATTGTGAGAGAGAGGACAGCGCAAGAGGGAGAACAGTGCGAGAGCGGGGGCAGTGCGAGGGGTGGGGACAGTGTGAGAGGAAGACAGTGCGAGAGCAGGGATAGTGTGAGACCGGAGACAGTGCGAGAGGGAGGACAGTGTGAGAGAGAGGACAGTGAGAGAGGGGGGACAGTGTGAGGGAGAGGACAGTGACGGGTGAGGACAGTGTGAGAGCAGGAGGACAGTGTGGAGGGGGGGACAGTGTGAGATCGGGGACAGTGTGAGAGAGCAGACAGTGTGAGAGGGAGGACAGTGAGAGGGGGGGGGGACAGGGTGAGGGGGAGGCCAGTGTGAGAGCAGAAGGACAGTGAGAGCGGGGGGACAGTGCGAGAGAGGGAGGACAGTGCGAGAGAGGGAGGACAGTGTGAGAGCGGGGACAGTATGAGAGGGAGGACAGTGTGACAGGGAGGACTGTGATGGGGGACAGTGTGAGAGGGAGGAGATTGTGAGAGGGTGGACACTCAGAGAGCACGGACAGTGTGAGAGTGGGGGGACAGTGTGAGAGCGGGATGACAGTGTGAGGGGGGGGAATACAGTGTGAGGGGGGGGAATACAGTGTGAGATCGGGGACAGTGTGTGGGGGAGGACAGTGTGAGAGGGGGAACAATGTGAGAGGTTGGACAGTGTGAGAGTGGGAGGACAGTGAGGGGGGAACAGTGTGAGAGCAGGAGGACAGTGTGAGAGGGGGGACAGTGTGAGAGGGAGGACAGTGTGAGAGAGGGGGGACAGTGTGAGAGGGGGGACAGTGTGTGAGCAGGAGGATAGTGTGAGCAGGAGGACAGTGTGAGAGGGAGGACAGTGTGAGAGGGAGGACAGTGTGAGAGAGGGAGGACAGTGTGAGAGGGGGGACAGTGTGGGAGCAGGAGGACAGTGTGAGAGGGAGGACAGTGTGAGAGGGAGGACAGTGTGAGAGGGAGGACAGTGTGAGAGAGGGGGGACAGTGTGAGAGGGAGGACAGTGTGAGAGTGGGAGGACAGTGTGAGAGGGGGGACAGTGTGAGAGCAGGAGGACAGTGTGTGAGGGAGGACAGTTTGAGAGAGAGGACAGTGAGAGAGGGGGGACAGTGTGTTAGCAGGAGGATAGTGTGAGCAGGAGGACAGTGTGAGAGGGGGTGGACAGTGTGAGAGTGGGGACAGTGTGAGAATGGGAGGACAGTGTGAGAGGGAGGACAGTGTGAGCGTGGGGACAGTGTGAGAATGGGAGGACAGTGAGGGGGGGGACAGTGTGTGAGGGAGGACAGTGTGAGAGATGGGGGACAGTGTGAGAGCAGGGGGACAGTGTGAGAAGGGAGGACAGTGTGAGAGAGGGGAGATTGTGAGAGGGTGGACAGTGTGAGAGTGGGAGGACCGTGAGAGGGGGGACAGTGTGAGAGGGAGGAGATTGTGAGAGGGTGGACAGTGTGAGAGTGGGAGGACCGTCAGAGGGGGGACAATGTGAGAGGGGGTGGACAATGTGAGAGGGGGTGGACAATGTGAGAGGGGGTGGACAATGTGAGAGGGGGTGGACAGTGTGAGAGGGGGGACAGTGTGAGAGGGGGGACAGTGTGAGAGTGGGAGGACCGTGAGAGGGGGGAGAGTGTGAGAGAGGGGGGAGAGTGTGAGAGAGGGGGGAGAGTGTGAGAGAGGGAGGACAGTGTGTGAGGTAGGACAGTGTGAGAGAGGGGAACCATATGAGAGAGAGGACAGTGTGTGAGAGGGGGAGGACAGTGTGAGAGGGGGAGGACAGTGCGAGACCGGGGACAGTGCGTGAGGGAGGACAGTGCGTGAGAGGGAGGACAGTGCGTGAGAGGGAGGACAGTGCGTGAGAGGGAGGACAGTGCGTGAGAGGGAGGACAGTGCGTGAGAGGGAAGGCAGTGCGTGAGAGGGAAGGCAGTGTGAGAGAGGGAAGGCAGTGTGAGAGAGGGAAGGCAGTGAGAGAGCTGGGACAGTGTGAGAGGGAGGAAATTGTGAGAGAGGGAGGACAGTACAAGAGGGGGGAGGACAGTGTGAGAGAGAGGACAGTGTGAGAGCAGGGAAAGTGTGAGTGGGAGGAGATTGTGAGAGAGCGGGGACAGTGTGAGAGCGGGGACCATATGAGAGGGAGGACAGTGCGAGAGGGAGGACAGTGCGAGAGGGAGGACAGTGCGAGAGGGGGGAGGAAATTGTGAGAGGGGGGAGGACAGTGTGAGAGCAGGAGGACAGTGTGAGAGAGAGGACGACAGCGTGAGAGGGAGGACAGTGTGAGAGAGAGGACAGTGTGAGAGAGAGGACAGTGTGAGAGAGAGGACAGTGTGAGAGAGAGGACAGTGTGAGAGCAGGAGGACAGTGTGAGAGGGAGGACAGTGTGATAGAGAGGACAGTGTGAGAGCAGGAGGACAGTGTGAGAGGGGCGGACAGTGTGAGATCAGGGCCAGTGTGAGAGAGAGGACAGTGCGAGGGGGGAGGACAGCGCGAGAGGGAGGACAGTGCGAGAGCGGGGACAGTGCGAGAGCGGGGACAGTGCGAGAGGGAGGACAGTGCGAGAGGGAGGACAGTGCGAGGGGGGAGGGGAACATTGTGAGAGAGAGGACAGCGCAAGAGGGAGAACAGTGCGAGAGCGGGGGCAGTGCGAGGGGTGGGGACAGTGTGAGAGGAAGACAGTGCGAGAGCAGGGATAGTGTGAGACCGGAGACAGTGCGAGAGGGAGGACAGTGTGAGAGAGAGGACAGTGAGAGAGGGGGGACAGTGTGAGGGAGAGGACAGTGACGGGTGAGGACAGTGTGAGAGCAGGAGGACAGTGTGGAGGGGGGGACAGTGTGAGATCGGGGACAGTGTGAGAGAGCAGACAGTGTGAGAGGGAGGACAGTGAGAGAGGGGGGGGGACAGGGTGAGGGGGAGGCCAGTGTGAGAGCAGAAGGACAGTGAGAGCGGGGGGACAGTGCGAGAGAGGGAGGACAGTGCGAGAGAGGGAGGACAGTGTGAGAGCGGGGACAGTATGAGAGGGAGGACAGTGTGACAGGGAGGACTGTGATGGGGGACAGTGTGAGAGGGAGGAGATTGTGAGAGGGTGGACACTCAGAGAGCACGGACAGTGTGAGAGTGGGGGGACAGTATGGGAGCGAGGACAGTGTGAGAGCGGGAGGACAGTGTGAGGGGGGGGGAAATACAGTGTGAGATCGGGGACAGTGTGAGAGGTTGGACAGTGTGAGAGTGGGAGGACAGTGAGGGGGGGGACAGTGTGAGAGGGAGGACAGTGCAAGAGGGGGAGGACAGTGTGAGAGCGAGGACAGTGTGGGGGGGTAACAGTGTAAGGGGGGGACAGTGTGAGAGAGCAGACAGTGTGAGAGGGAGGACAGTGAGAGAGCAGGAGAACAGTTTATTAAGGATGACACTGTGAGAGGGTGGACAGTGTGAGAGAGGGGACAGTGTGAGAGCGGGAACAGTGTGAGAGGGAGGACAGTGTGAGAGCACAGACAGTGTGGTGGGGGGACAGTGTGAGAGCGGACAGTGTGAGGGGGGACAGTGTGAGAGAACGGACAGTGTTGGGGGGGGAACAGTGTGAGGAGGGGCCAGTGCGAGAGGGGAGGCCAGTGCGAGAGGGGAGGCCAGTGCGAGAGGGAGGACAGTGCGAGAGGGGGGGACAGGGTGAGGGGGAGGCCTGTGTGAGAGCAGAAGGACAGTGCGAGAGAGGGAGGATAGTGTGAGAGCGGGGACAGTATGAGAGGGAGGACAGTGTGACAGGGAGGACTGTGATGGGGGACAGTGTGAGAGGGAGGAGATTGTGAGAGGGTGGACACTCAGAGAGCACGGACAGTGTGAGAGTGGGGGGACAGTGTGAGGGGGGGGAATACAGTGTGAGGGGGGGGAATACAGTGTGAGGGGGGGGAATACAGTGTGAGATCGGGGACAGTGTGAAGGGAGGACAGTGTGTGGGGGAGGACAGTGTGAGAGGGGGAACAATGTGAGAGGTTGGACAGTGTGAGAGTGGGAGGACAGTGAGGGGGGGACAGTGTGAGAGCAGGAGGACAGTGTGAGAGGGAGGACAGTGTGAGAGAGGGGGGACAGTGTGAGAGGGAGGACAGTGTGAGAGAGGGGGGACAGTGTGAGAGGGGGGACAGTGTGTGAGCAGGAGGATAGTGTGAGCAGGAGGACAGTGTGAGAGAGGGAGGACAGTGTGATGGAGGGAGGACAGTGTGAGAGGGGTGACAGTGTGTGAGAGGGGGGACAGTGTGAGAGCAGGAGGACAGTGTGAGAGGGAGGACAGTGTGAGAGGGAGGACAGTGTGAGAGGGAGGACAGTGTGAGAGAGGGGGGACAGTGTGAGAGGGAGGACAGTGTGAGAGTGGGAGGACAGTGTGAGAGAGGGGAGATTGTGAGAGGGTGGACAGTGTGAGAGTGGGAGGACCGTGAGAGGGGGGACAGTGTGAGAGGGAGGAGATTGTGAGAGGGTGGACAGTGTGAGAGTGGGAGGACCGTCAGAGGGGGGACAATGTGAGAGGGGGTGGACAATGTGAGAGGGGGTGGACAGTGTGAGAGGGGGGAGAGTGTGAGAGAGGGGGGAGAGTGTGAGAGAGGGAGGACAGTGTGTGAGGTAGGACAGTGTGAGAGAGGGGAACCATATGAGAGAGAGGACAGTGTGTGAGAGGGGGAGGACAGTGTGAGAGGGGGAGGACAGTGCGAGACCGGGGACAGTGCGTGAGGGAGGACAGTGCGTGAGAGGGAGGACAGTGCGTGAGAGGGAGGACAGTGCGTGAGAGGGAGGACAGTGCGTGAGAGGGAGGACAGTGCGTGAGAGGGAGGACAGTGCGTGAGAGGGAAGGCAGTGTGAGAGAGGGAAGGCAGTGTGAGAGAGGGAAGGCAGTGTGAGAGAGGGAAGGCAGTGTGAGAGAGGGAAGGCAGTGTGAGAGAGGGAAGGCAGTGAGAGAGCTGGGACAGTGTGAGAGGGAGGAAATTGTGAGAGAGGGAGGACAGTACAAGAGGGGGGAGGACAGTGTGAGAGAGAGGACAGTGTGAGAGCAGGGAAAGTGTGAGTGGGAGGAGATTGTGAGAGAGCGGGGACAGTGTGAGAGCGGGGACCATATGAGAGGGAGGACAGTGCGAGAGGGAGGACAGTGCGAGAGGGGGGAGGAAATTGTGAGAGGGGGGAGGACAGTGTGAAAGGGAGGACAGTGTGAGAGCAGGAGGACAGTGTGATATCAGGAGGACAGTGTGAGAGAGAGGACGACAGCGTGAGAGGGAGGACAGTGTGAGAGAGAGGACAGTGTGAGAGAGAGGACAGTGTGAGAGCAGGAGGACAGTGTGAGAGGGAGGACAGTGTGATAGAGAGGACAGTGTGAGAGCAGGAGGACAGTGTAAGAGGGGCGGACAGTGTGAGATCAGGGCCAGTGTGAGAGAGAGGACAGTGCGAGGGGGGAGGACAGCGCGAGAGGGAGGACAGCGCGAGAGGGAGGACAGCGCGAGAGCGGGGACAGTGCGAGAGCGGGGACAGTGCGAGAGGGAGGACAGTGCGAGAGGGAGGACAGTGCGAGAGGGAGGACAGTGCGAGGGGGGAGGGGAACATTGTGAGAGAGAGGACAGCGCAAGAGGGAGAACAGTGCGAGAGCGGGGGCAGTGCGAGGGGTGGGGACAGTGTGAGAGGAAGACAGTGCGAGAGCAGGGATAGTGTGAGACCGGAGACAGTGCGAGAGGGAGGACAGTGTGAGAGAGAGGACAGTGAGAGAGGGGGGACAGTGTGAGGGAGAGGACAGTGACGGGTGAGGACAGTGTGAGAGCAGGAGGACAGTGTGGAGGGGGGGACAGTGTGAGATCGGGGACAGTGTGAGAGAGCAGACAGTGTGAGAGGGAGGACAGTGAGAGAGGGGGGGGGACAGGGTGAGGGGGAGGCCAGTGTGAGAGCAGAAGGACAGTGAGAGCGGGGGGACAGTGCGAGAGAGGGAGGACAGTGCGAGAGAGGGAGGACAGTGTGAGAGCGGGGACAGTATGAGAGGGAGGACAGTGTGACAGGGAGGACTGTGATGGGGGACAGTGTGAGAGGGAGGAGATTGTGAGAGGGTGGACACTCAGAGAGCACGGACAGTGTGAGAGTGGGGGGACAGTATGGAAGCGAGGACAGTGTGAGAGCGGGAGGACAGTGTGAGTGGGGGGGAAATACAGTGTGAGATCGGGGACAGTGTGAGAGGGAGGATATTGTGAGAGGTTGGACAGTGTGAGAGTGGGAGGACAGTGAGGGGGGGGACAGTGTGAGAGGGAGGACAGTGCAAGAGGGGGAGGACAGTGTGAGAGCGAGGACAGTGTGGGGGGGTAACAGTGTAAGGGGGGGACAGTGTGAGAGAGCAGACAGTGTGAGAGGGAGGACAGTGAGAGAGCAGGAGAACAGTTTATTAAGGATGACACTGTGAGAGGGTGGACAGTGTGAGAGAGGGGACAGTGTGAGAGCGGGAACAGTGTGAGAGGGAGGACAGTGTGAGAGCACAGACAGTGTGGTGGGGGGACAGTGTGAGAGCGGACAGTGTGAGGGGGGACAGTGTGAGAGCGGACAGTGTGAGGGGGGACAGTGTGAGAGAACGGACAGTGTTGGGGGGGGAACAGTGTGAGGAGGGGCCAGTGCGAGAGGGGAGGCCAGTGCGAGAGGGGAGGCCAGTGCGAGAGGGAGGACAGTGCGAGAGGGGGGGACAGGGTGAGGGGGAGGCCTGTGTGAGAGCAGAAGGACAGTGAGAGAGGGAGGACAGTGCGAGAGAGGGAGGATAGTGTGAGAGCGGGGACAGTATGAGAGGGAGGACAGTGTGACAGGGAGGACTGTGATGGGGGACAGTGTGAGAGGGAGGAGATTGTGAGAGGGTGGACACTCAGAGAGCACGGACAGTGTGAGAGTGGGGGGACAGTGTGAGAGCGGGATGACAGTGTGAGGGGGGGGAATACAGTGTGAGGGGGGGGAATACAGTGTGAGATCGGGGACAGTGTGAAGGGAGGACAGTGTGTGGGGGAGGACAGTGTGAGAGGGGGAACAATGTGAGAGGTTGGACAGTGTGAGAGTGGGAGGACAGTGAGGGGGGGACAGTGTGAGAGCAGGAGGACAGTGTGAGAGAGGGGGGACAGTGTGAGAGGGAGGACAGTGTGAGAGAGGGGGGACAGTGTGAGAGGGGGGACAGTGTAAGAGCAGGAGGATAGTGTGAGCAGGAGGACAGTGTGAGAGAGGGAGGACAGTGTGAGAGAGGGAGGACAGTGTGAGAGGGGTGACAGTGTGTGAGAGGGGGGACAGTGTGAGAGCAGGAGGACAGTGTGAGAGGGAGGACAGTGTGAGAGGGAGGACAGTGTGAGAGGGAGGACAGTGTGAGAGAGGGGGGACAGTGTGAGAGGGAGGACAGTGTGAGAGTGGGAGGACAGTGTGAGAGGGGGGACAGTGTGAGAGCAGGAGGACAGTGTGTGAGGGAGGACAGTTTGAGAGAGAGGACAGTGAGAGAGGGGGGACAGTGTGTTAGCAGGAGGATAGTGTGAGCAGGAGGACAGTGTGAGAGGGGGGACAGTGTGAGAATGGGAGGACAGTGAGGGGGGGGACAGTGTGTGAGGGAGGACAGTGTGAGAGATGGGGGACAGTGTGAGAGCAGGGGGACAGTGTGAGAAGGGAGGACAGTGTGAGAGAGGGGAGATTGTGAGAGGGTGGACAGTGTGAGAGTGGGAGGACCGTGAGAGGGGGGACAGTGTGAGAGGGAGGAGATTGTGAGAGGGTGGACAGTGTGAGAGTGGGAGGACCGTCAGAGGGGGGACAATGTGAGAGGGTGTGGACAATGTGAGAGGGGGTGGACAGTGTGAGAGGGGGGACAGTGTGAGAGGGGGGTCAGTGTGAGAGTGGGAGGACCGTGAGAGGGGGGACAGTGTGAGAGGGGGGACAGTGTGAGAGGGGGGACAGTGTGAGAGGGAGGACAGTGTGAGAGCAGGAGGACAGGGTGAGCCCGTTGTCCACATTCTCACTGACATACGTTGACTCCCTGACCCAGAGCCTCGGCCTTGTATTCAAGTCTCTCCGTAGCCTCCCCCTCCCTGTCAGTGTACCCTCCTCCAGCCCAAAACCCTCTCAGAACTCTGCATATGTGCGACAATGCCTTCAGCTATCTGGGCCTGAACGTCTGGAACTCCCCCTTAATCCTCTTTCTCTTTCCCTTCCTTGAAGCCTGTCTTTATAATCTACCTTTACATAGTGCCATATGAATTCGGAGCTGGAGTCAAGGTACTCAATGCCTCAAGTCCGCCCTGTCTTTCGATAATATCATGCCTGGATCTTTGATTTGGTTTTTCCCAGCTCTCTTGTTTGGCACTGTTTTTCTTGCTCAGTGAATTTTTGTCTGATACGGGCTGCTTGAATTGAAGTTGTTGTTGTGAGGAGTTTTAATAGAGCTGGAAGTGGGTAAGTTGGATTTATAATATCTGAACAACTGCATTTTCAGAGGACATAAAATAGCTGACTAGTTAAATGTATAATATAAACATTGGTGACATTAATACACTTACAGGGTGTTAGTATTTGGTCATTGGCATCAATATCATTGAAGTATCATTCTCAAAACCATTGTTGCTGCAGTGTTGCCAATTTGACTCTTTTACTGAATGGGCAGTGAACAAGGAAGTTCAGCATTATCCCCTCACCCAAAGATTGACTCTTTCCTCAAATTAACAGACCGGTAGCAGTCAGAGAGCCAGTAGATTTCTTGCTGTATAACCTTAAATTACCCCCTAACATTCGCAAGCGAAATAATGTAACACAATCTTCTGACATCAACTTGTCACAACTCTGGGAAAGATACGTGGCTGACCTTTGACCCACGACATCCTGAGCACAACAGTGAATTGAAGATGGGTGTTAATAGATCATACTCAGAGGGTTTGGAATTGATATTTCCAATGACTTGTTTGTTAAAGCTTATGCAAATGGAATCTATAACCCTACAATTTCACCCCCTCCCACCTCCCTCCTTACCGCGTTTTTTTCCCCTCCCTGTTCTGTTTTTTTTTCCCTTTCTCTGTCCCATTCCCTCTCCACTGTCCCCATCCTTTTTTCCAATTTGCAGGCGTAGTTAACCACAGCTGAGCTGTCTTCCAGTAGGCGGCCCGATGAAACCACTGGGTTAATGATCCCTGATGGTTATAGGATGTGAGCCTGAGGCCAGTGCGTTTCCTGATGACTGAGGGATTCACATCCTGCAGGCCTCTATTAACCCTTTCAGCAACTTGGTCTTCACTGATCGATGAAACTAAAAGGCTGTTCAGAGAGAGAGAGAGAGCAATATCTGTTCACATCCGGCACCACCCATGGGATTTGTGTGAGTGTGGGAGGGCGTAAAAGCTCTCACTCACTTTGGTGCATTGCTTCCACTGTGTAAGACACGTTGCACCAATGTCCTGCCCTCGAGGTTGTTCCTATCATGAGATTTAAGTTCAATGATTGCCTATTTTGCTGCAGGCCTAGTGACTCGTTTACCCGAAGCAAAAGTTTTTAAAAATGTGTGAAAGGGTGAGATTTTATGCATTGTGCATCTCTCCTTCTCACAGCTTCTGGAATTTTCCCTCAGCACCTGGCATTGATAACCTAGTTCCTGTATGATGCAGAGCAGTACTGCAAAATAAATCGCCATTACCTGTACTCATGGCTGTTAAATGTATGAATCCTATATAAACATTCAGTACAGAAAGAGGCCATTTGGCCCATTGTGCTGTGTTGTTCTAGCTCTCTGAAAAGGCCTGTAAAGTTAGTCTGCTCCCTTTTCTCACTCCCCTCCTAGTGTTTCACTATGTAAATTCACTTCTTTGTTAAGAGTTCCTCTTGAGACTGCCTCCTCAGCTTCTTGTGGCAGTGCATTCCACATCACCACAAGTTGCCAAAGGAAAACACAGTTCTTCCCATCTGCACCTCCAGCCCTTTTACCAAGAGCCAACCACTGTTTGAAAGGGAAAGAAGACATGCATTCATGTAGCCTCACCTGACATCAGGCAACGTTTTGCCGACATTGTCGTACTTACTGAAGTCACAATTGTAACGTAAAGCACCAGCATGCTCCCACTAACAGCAATGACATGGCAATAATCTGTTGAAGTGGTGCTACTAGAGGGATGGATATTGATGTGGACACTGAGGGCAACTCTCAAAGTAGTGCTGAAGGAGCTTTTACATCTATCTGAGAGGGTAGGTGGCCCTTGATTTAATGTGTCCTCTGAAAGGCGGTGTCTGTGACAGTGCAGCACTTCCTCAGTACTGCACAGGTCTCTTGGTTTAAACTTTGTGCTTAAGTCTTCCTACTGGGACTTGTATCCACAGCCTTCTTGCTTGGTGATGAATAGGGGATGCAAGAGGTCATTGTCAGCCACCTCAATGATTGTGGAGATAGTCTCCATCTACACTAACTATACATGGAGCATGTCGCCATCATGCACTGAGGACTATACTCACTTATTGACCATTCTTTAATTTCAATCCCATTGGCTTCCTACTTGGGCTGTGTTTTTCCGAGAGCCGTGTTGTACTCCAGCAGCTCGCTCACGAATCCATGATTCATTGTGCGCTCTGATGGTTTTATATGCTGTTTAACTATGGGCAGGGGAGCCATGCCATGCCCACAAACATACATGCTGAAAAATGTGTTGCTGGAAAAGCGCAGCAGGTCAGGCAGCATCCAAGGAGCAGGAGAATCGACGTTTTGGGCATAAGCCCTTCTTCAGGAATTCCTGAAGAAGGGCTTATGCCCAAAACGTCGATTCTCCTGCTCCTTGGATGCTGCCTGACCTGCTGTGCTTTTCCAGCAACACATTTTTCAGCTCTGATCTCCAGCATCTGCAGTCCTCACTTTTTCCACAAATATACATGTCTCATTCATTAGCCCAAGTCCTTAAGTCCTACAATACCAATTAATTAGCATCACATTTGAGCAACGAAGCCCCTGTGAAACATTTTGAAACAGTTTATTGCATGCTATGTAGATGGAGGTTGGTTTGTAATAGGACTAGTCTGCCCCACTAAATAACTCCTCCCTGACATGGGCATTCTTGCTCACTATCACCTACTCACACAGGGCAATGATTCACAGGAACACCTTCTCAGAATGGTTCACACTGAATTATCTGCTGGATGAAAGGGGATTCTCAAGCCAATGTTACCCGGAGACTGCAGGATGTGAACACTTACTTCATAAAAGCAATTCCTTCAGGTTATGGAGGGCGGGGCTGCCCTGAGGGAGATGCTGCCCTGAGGGCGGTGCTGCCCTGAGGGAGATGCTACCCTGAGGGAGATGCTACCCTGAGGGAGATGCTACCCTGAGGGAGATGGCTGCCCTGAGGGAGGGGCTGCCCTGAGGGAGGTGCTACCTATTGGATACGTTCCTACAGTGAGTTCCTAGGTATTGCTGGAAGATACTAGAACACAATTTGGAGAAGAGCAGATTTGTTCTGGTGTTAGGAGATCAGTCCTCCCTTTACATCTCTATGTTTCTCTGTGTCTCTCTCTCTGTCTCTCTCTCTCTCTCTGTCTCTCTCTCTCTCTCTCCTCCCCCCCCTCTCTATGTCTCTCTCTGTGTTTTTGTCTCTCTCTTTGTGTGTGTGTGTGTCTCTCTCTCTCTCTCTCACTCTGTTTCTATCTTTATCTTTATATCCAACACCCTGTCTATCATTCTCTGTCTCTGTGTTGCTATGGCTTATGCCACAATATTGCCATAAGACATAGAGCAGAATAGACCATTCAGCCCATCAAATCTGCTCTGCCATTAATGCGATCATGGCTGATTTGATAATCCATAACTTTGTTTTCCTGCCTTTTCCCCATAACCCTTGATTCCCTAACTGATTTAAAATCTGTCTATCTCAGCCTTGACTATTTAATGACGCAGAATGGAAGAGTGTGGCATTGGAAAAGCACAGCAGGTCAGGCAGCATCCGATGAGCAGGAGAGTCGACGTTTCCTGCATAAACTCTTAATAAGCCCATAATGACCTAGCCTCAGTAGCCCTTTGCGGTAAAGAATTCCACAGATTCACCACCCTCTGAGAGAGATCCTCCTCAATTCAAATTGAATTGCATAATTTCTGTCTTAAATGGAAGATTCTGTATTCTGAGATGATACCTTGTGCTCCTGAACTGTCCACAAGGAGAAACAACCTTTCCACATTTATAGTGTCAAGTCCCCTAAGAATCTTGCATGTTTTAATAAGGTCACATTTTTCAAACCTCTGATGAGGACAGTCCCAACCTATTAAAACTCACCTCATAAGACACTCCCTCCACACCTGGTATCAGCCTCGTGAACCTTCTAAGCCTGCCTCTCATGCCATTATAAGGTAATATAGGCCCCAATCTTTAAGCACTGCCTCAGCTGGGGATGTGTAGTGGAGGGATTGAACCTGCGCATTGGCATTAATTTGCTCGACAGTCAATTGAGCCGACTGATTGGTGCCCACAGCGCTTACCTTGGTCAAAAGCAGATTAAGTGACCAGGACTTTTTCAGTTTGGGATCTTGCCATTTGCAAAACAGCTGTTGTGTTTTCCCGCTGTTGTCAAGAGCTGAGGTAGATTTGTTACTGGGCCGTGACTCTAACGTGAATAGACCTTTCCAAACCAATAGCATGCTGAGTACTGGGCTGGCCTTCCACCCCCTGGCTCGAGGGTCTTTTGGGAATGGCCTTTCCTCTGGGTTGGAAGGTCGTGGGTTGAGTCCCAGACCAGGGGCCTGAGTGTCTAATTCAGACTGACCGTCTGGTGTAAGATGGAAGCAGTGCAGCCCTACAAAGGAGGCAGAAACTGAAGCTTTGACTGCCCTCTCTGTTGGATCATAAGAACCCAAGATGTTGTTTCCAAAAAGAGCAGGGGTGTACTCCCTCTGGGCAATATTTACCAACCAACCTCATTCAAAAAAAAGGCCATCATCACATTGCTGTTTGCAGGGTGCAAGGTGGCTGCTATCTTTCTTAATTCTCCACAGTGATTATATTTCACAAAGTACTTCATTGCATGTCTTCATGTTTTGAAAGGTGCTACACAAATGTAGTTGCAGTCTTTATAATGTATCATCCTAAGGCTGAAAGTTTAGTGATATGCAAATGATCTTTGGTTTTCCCTTTCAATTGGTCATCTTGAAGCTTCATATTCGTCATGATATGAAGCACCCCTTCATGCTATGAAGGGGTGGCAGCAGCAGTCACCGAGGAACAGGATATTTTTCAAGGTTTTGCAGCCCTGAATTGTCAATGTTGTAACTGGGAGCTCAGTAAATTATAATGGTCTGTAAGCAAACAGCGGCTGCTTCACTGGTGATAATTACTCAGCAGCACAATTATAGACTTTGCTCTTCCAAATGTGGGTGTTTTGTACTGTCTCTATAAACACTGGGTTGCGGTGCAGGGTTCTTTTTTTTTCTTTCTGGCAAGGCGATTAATTTAATCTATTAGGAGCAGCCTAGTGTGAGAATCTCCGCATTCACTGTATCATTGGCATAGGGTCTGGCTTTCCATTCTTGCAGACAAGTCATTCACTTTAACTATCTCCCCTCTGCAAAGGCATTGGTCCTGGGCAGATGCAAAATAAGGATCGGGGCTTGCCACAGGCTGTGGGCAGGGTGTGGGGTGGCAGATACTGTCTTGTGGCATAGGGTAGGCATGGCATGAGGGGGTTTGTGTATAGTGTGGAGTTGGAGGGTAGGATTGGGTGTGGATGCAGGGTGTGGGTTGGGGTGTATGGCAATCATGTGATTCTAAGAAATAAGTTCATGTGTAGACCATTTGGCTCCACCATTCAATAAGTTCATGGCTGAACTGATTGTAGCCTCAACTCCAGTTTCTATCCTATCGCCCTGTAACCCTTAACTCCCATGTCACTGAAAACTCTGCTGTCATTGGAGACCTCGTCTACCTCAGCCATGAATATGCTAATGATCCATCTGCCCTTGCTAACCGTGGCTAAGGATGCCAAAGATGATTGACTGTCTTGGAAAAAACAAAGCCTCATCTCCACCTTAAATCAAAAATCCCCTTATTTTGAAAATTCCTTATCCTCTCAACATCTATCTTGTCAAATTCCTTGGAATTTGTGTCAATAAGGTCACTGCTTGTAGGCTGAACCTTTGTTCCTCGTAAAATAAAATCCTTCATTCCCAGGGATCCTCCTAATGATCCTCCTCTTACCATTTCCAATGCATCTCTGACCCTCACTAAATGAGAAGACCAAACTGCACACAGTAATGTGGATGTAGTCCTGCTAATAGCCCGATACAATTCATAGAATCCCTAAGGTATGGAAGCAGACCATTTGGCCCATCGGGTCCACACCAACCCTTGCAAGAGCGGCCCACCCGATCCCTGTATTTCCAATGGCTAACTCACCTAGGGGGCAGATAACTGCAGACTGTGGGAAATTTAACACAGCCAATCCAACCAACCTACCCATCTTTGGACTGTGGGAGGAAACCGGAGCACCCGGAGGAAACCTGCACAGCCATGGAAAGAAAGTGCAAACTCCACACTGACAGTCGCCCGAGGATGGAAGTGAAACCGGGTCCCTGTTGCTGTGAAACAGCAATACTAACTGCTGATACCACACCACTCAGCCCTTCTCCCAACCCAAAACCCTCCCCCCCCCCTTTATCTGCAGCTCCTCTTCTACCCACCCCCAGTCCTGAAGAAGGGGTACATCCGAAATGTTGACTTCTCCACCTCCTGGTGCTGTCTGGCCTGCTGTGTTCTTCCAGCCTCCTGCCTGTCTACCTTGGATTCCAGCATCTGCAGTTTTTTTTTTGTCTCTAACCCCATTGCGAAGTTTCCCTACGTTTATACGCCATCTCCTTTGCAACAAAGGCCACTTTTCCTATGGTACAGACCTAGACCAGCCTGTACTGCAGCATTCTGGAGTTGCCCTTATTGAGTAATGGTTCTCTTCTTTAAATAATATTATGCTTTTCTATTCTTCTGCCAAAGTGTTCGACCTAACATTTTCCCACATTGCAGGCCACCTGCCAAATTCTCAGCCCCTCA
Organism: Chiloscyllium punctatum; assembly: GCF_047496795.1. NCBI lineage: Eukaryota > Metazoa > Chordata > Chondrichthyes > Orectolobiformes > Hemiscylliidae > Chiloscyllium > Chiloscyllium punctatum. The sequence continues at coordinate 45,144,172 of NC_092765.1, read as the reverse complement.
CTTAACCTGTCTGTATCCCTTTGAAGAGTCTATGTTTTCTTTGGGTGGACTCCAGGCTACGAGGAGATGGAAGGCACAGGGGATCCGGGTAGGATTCACATTGAGGTAGGTGAGGGTGAAAAAGAGGTTGTCAGTGTCGTAGCTTAAGAAGTTGGATAAAAACACCAGCCTGTGAAAATGCTTGCCGTGGAAACCTAACATGCTCTCTGGCACGAAGCTGAAGCAGTTCCTCTGATCCAAGAAAACATCTTGCTGACTTTTTAATCTGAAACTTTCTGCTGACGAATCGAGCAGAGGTGGCAGGGCCTGGCTGGTAGTTCTCCAAGTGGCTGGAAGACCCACTTCCCTGAGCTAAACAGATCCAAACATCGCGGTGGGCCTTGTTGGATCAAGGGAAGCTGTGGTTTGAAGCAGGATTGTCAACACTGGGCTATAGCCAAAAGCCTTTGCAGCAGGGCCATAAACACAAGGAACATGGTAGAGATGGCTTATGTCAAATAAATCCTTGGGCTAAGAACATAGCGTCAACTGTGAGGTTTTTCTTTTGTTCAAATTACGCAGAAAGCTTACTGATGAAGTCTTTATATAAAGTTTGAGTGTGCAACCCGAAAAGAAAGCTTCTTTTCTGAATCTGCAAGAAGATAACGTGAGGAGAAGTTTGCAATTCCTGCTTCTCACAGCTGTTTAGATCAATGTTTCTGACTTGCAGGTTAGTCACTGCAAGATAACTACATAAATCCTCTTTCTTTATAGTAAACATGAATAGGTTCACCTATCCTGCTTTGGTGATCACTCATATTTAGTTAAAAGTCGCACAACACCAGGTTATAGTCCAACAGGTTTATTTGGAAGCACTAGCTTTCAGAGCACCGTTCTTTCATCAGGTTGGTGTGGAGTACAAGATTGTGAGACATAACCACCCGATACTCCACACCCACCTGATGAAGGAGCAGCGCTCCGAAAGCTAGTGTGCTTCCAATTAAACCTGTTGGACTATAACCTGGTGTTGTGTGATTTTTAACTTTGTCCACCCCAGTCCAACACTGGCACCTCCACATCAAGTCAAATTCAGGGCATTATAGTGACTTTGACCCGATCTATGTTGAGAGTTAATACTGTTAAAGCTGTACCTCACAACCAATAGACACGGTAGTGCTCATGCTGACTGGGACTCTTGTTTTATTTGTTGAATGATAGGAGCCAAGTTATGTTGCCTCATTGCTCTCTTTATCAGGTTTTTGTCAATTGATTTAGAAAGAATATTTACTCAGTGCAATTTGAGATTCAAATTGGTGAATAAGTAGTAATTGGCGGCAGTTTCACCATCTGAACCATGAATGTTATCAGAATTCAGGAGATGGATTGTTGAGTGGACTCAGTAGTGGTTGTAAATCATAAACTGTGATGTAACTGTGGAAGTGATTTGAATGCTCAGTTGTGAGCTCAGCACTTGTCAGCAAAGTGAGAGTAAAGAAATGATTAATTCGAGCATATTGTTCCTCATCTTGTTCAATTCTCACTCTTCAAAGAGCAAACTGGGACAATTATGGACAAAGTAAGAGATCTGATGATGTGATAAATGATAAGAACACAGCGCCAGTGCTTGATGCATTTTTCCAACTCCTCAAGGGAACTGAACTCCAAGCTGGCCCTCCCCCATTCCCAGTGCCAGTGCAGCTGCTGAGGTCTCAAGCAGTTAGCAGAACAGTTGAAGGTCAGTCATGGTAACAGCTGATAGACTTGAAAGATAGAACAGGCAATTTTAATAGTGTGAACAAATGCCTTTGGAGTCAGAAAAAGACTGTACGAACCCAGAGCAGCCATACCTCTCTTGTGCTCTTAAAGTGAAGGCGGCAGGCACATCCCCTTGCTGCTGTCTGTCAGTCAGTCAGTCAGATACCACAATGTGGTGCTGGTTGGAATTGTGATCTCGTGTCCACTTGAATTGTGAAAAGCAAATGAGAATTTGTGAATTATGTGTGCAGACAGCATTTTGAGTAGTATAACACTGATCCACAGTACTATCAGCCCGTGATAATTCACTAAGTTACACTGGAATAATGTACTGATGGACACAGATCTGTCACTAATACTGGAGTATATTACTGTGGGATACAGTCTGTCACAAACACTGAAGCATATTAGTGCAGGATGCAGATCTGCCTGTAATACTGGAGGATGTTAACGTGGGACACAGAATCGGTCACTAATACTGGAGAATATTACTGTGGGATACAGGTCTGTAACTAAAACTGCACTATGTTACTGTGGCTGACAGATGTGTTGCTAAAACTGGAGTATATTACTGTCAGATACAGTTATGTCATTAACAATACAGTATGTTACTGTCAGACACGTATATTACCAACCATGGAGTGTATTACTGTCAGACACAGGTATGTCACTAACACTGCAGTATGTTACTGTCGGACACATGTATGTTACTAACAGTGGAATATACTCCTGTGGGACACAGGTCAGTCATTAATACGAGAGTATGTTACTACGGGGCAAAGGTTTGTCACTAACACTGCAGTATATTACTGTGGGGCACAGATCTGTCACTAACACTGCAGTATGTTACTGTGGGGCACAGCTCTGTAACTAACACTGCAGTATGTTACTGTGGGTCACAGATCTGTCACTAACACTGCAGTATGTTACTGTGGGATACAGGTCTGTAACTAAAACTGCACTATGTTACTGTGGCTGACAGATGTGTTGCTAAAACTGGAGTATATTACTGTCAGATACAGTTATGTCATTAACAATACAGTATGTTACTGTCAGACACGTATATTACCAACCATGGAGTGTATTACTGTCAGACACAGGTATGTCACTAACACTGCAGTATGTTACTGTCGGACACATGTATGTTACTAACAGTGGAATATACTCCTGTGGGACACAGGTCAGTCATTAATACGAGAGTATGTTACTACGGGGCAAAGGTTTGTCACTAACACTGCAGTATATTACTGTGGGGCACAGATCTGTCACTAACACTGCAGTATGTTACTGTGGGGCACAGATCTGTCACTAACACTGCAGTTTGTTACTGTGGGTCACAGGTCTGTCACTAACACTGCAGTATATTACTGTGGGGCACAGCTCTGTAACTAACACTGCAGTATGTTACTGTGGGGCACAGATCTGTCACTAACACTGCAGTATGTTACTGTGGGGCACAGCTCTGTAACTAACACTGCAGTATATTACTGTGGGGCACAGATCTGTCACTAACACTGCAGTATATTACTGTGGGGCACAGATCTGTCACTAACACTGCAGTATGTTACTGTGGGGCACAGGTCTGTCACTAACACTGCAGTATATTACTGTGGGGCACAGATCTGTCACTAACACTGCAGTATGTTACTGTGGAGCACAGGTCTGTCACTAACACTGCAGTATGTTACTGTGGGCTACATGATGCTGTGTTACTGTATGTTGCTGTCGTGCTGTGCTGGGATATATCGATCTGTGTATATTACTAATTTCAATACTGGAGATTATATAGATTTTCCAAAGTGTAGTACTTGGGTGCTGTACCAGTGTGTAGAAATCTGTTAGTGTCATGTTACTGGGTTGCAATACTGGTGTGTACAGATCTGTCAGTGTATCTTACTGTGCCACTACTGGAGGATAGTGATTTGTCCCTGGATCTTACTGGAGCGCAATACTAGAGCATAAGTATTTGCCACTATATTTGTAGGTGCTATATTGGTGTGTACAGATGTGTCAGTGCATATTACTAGGATGCAGTACTGAGTGTGAGGATCTGTCACTATGTATATGAATATAAGTACAGGAGAAGGTACAGCCTGTCAAACCTGCTGTGCCATTGAATAACATCATAGTTTCCCAAAGTGGGGTCACGACCTTAAAGGAGGCCATGAGTTGAAATGTTGGGATTCTGGCTCTGAGGCAGTAATAGCTCACCCACCATTCCCTTTCTGTAATAGGTCTCCTCCTCCCCCACCCCCATCACTTGTTAACCTGTGGTGACACGTTTCAAGAGTCAGAATGGGGTCACATGGGAAAAAGTCTGGGAAGCATTGATTTACATTGGCCAATCATCTTCTTAATTTTCCACCTTCCTGCACTATCTCCATATCCTTTGATGACTGTAGTCTCAAGAAAATTTATCAATCTCTGTCTTGAAACTGCTCAATGACTGGTCTCAGTTTCTATGGAGGGAGTGTTAACATTTCAAGTCCAGTATGACTCTTCTTCAGAGCTGACAAGTTGCTGAAAAATCATGTCTTAATGCTGGTGACAAAGGTGGAGGAGCACTGAGTTGAATAGATACTAACATATTTGCCTCATCCCATGAGCTCTCATTTTGTTTACTGATATGTGTGGGACTTTATCAAAGGCCTTCTGGGAATCCAAACACCTCTCATCCTCTGGGTTTCCTTTACCACTGCTGTAAGTTATATCTGCAAAAAAAATCTCCAACAGACTTGTCAAATCTGATTTTCCTTTAATAAAACCATGATGACTGTGTCCAATTTTGCTACCATTTCCACGTTCAATTATCACATCCTTTCAAACAAATTCCACTAAATATCCACCCACTGACATCAAACTACTTTGTAGTTCTCTATTTTCCCAACTCTTTTCTGAAATAGTGAAGCTACATTTGCTACTTTCCAGTCCACAGGAGTCTTTTGAAAGATAACCAGCAATCTTTTATACCTTGCCTTTCTAGCCACATCCTTCATTGAGATGAAGCTCTAGTCCAGAGAATTTATCAACCTTCAGTTCAGTGAACCTTTTAACTATTACCTCTTTAGTAACAGTAATTTCTGTTTGTTCTCAGTTTCACTTGTCCCATGGCCATCTAGCATTTTGTGACTGGTGTACAGATCTGTCAAAGTGCATAACTGGGATGCAGACTACAGTGTACTGATCTGTCAGTGTATATTACAGGTATCGGCCCTTGTGATGTATTAGTAGTGTCCTGACCTCTGAGCCAAGGAGACTGGGTTCAAGGCTCACTTTGTCTCGAGATGTGTAATATCACCTCTGAACAGATAGACTTGAAAATATCTATATTGCTGGCATGCAGTATGAAGGTCTACTGATCTATCAATGTATATTAGTCTGGTGCGGTATTGAAGTGTACAGACCTGGCATGGTATATTACTGTGATGCAGTACTGCAGTGAACAGATTAGATTAGATTAGATTATTTACAGTTCTGACACAGTATACTGTTAAAGTGCAGTGTTGAAATGTATGGATCTGTCCATGTACACTATTGACTTGCAACGTAGGAATATACCAATCTGTGAGTGTATATCACTGCCCAGTACAAGAGTATGTGGATCTGTCAATGTATATTACTGCTGTGCAGTAGAAGAATATGCGGATTTGTCAGTGTATATTACTGCAGTGTACAGACCTGTCAATGTTATTACTAGATTGTAGCACTTCTGTGTGCAGATCTGCCACACTAGATAACTGGGTGCTATAGTAGTTTACAATGCTCTGTATTACTGGGGAGAAGTATTGAGTAAACTGATCTGCCAATGTATGTTACTGGATTGCAGTATTGAAGTGTACCAATTTGTTACTGTGTTACGGGGTGTAGTATTGAAGTACACAGATTTATCAATGTACGTTATTGGGGCTCAGTACTGGAGTGTACTGATCTATCACTGTGTACTGCACTGGCATGTACAGTTGTGTTCATGTCATTGGCTAGAGTCTGAGATGAGTTGGGTCTTTGCACTGACTCTATTCCTATGATAATGAAATTGGTTTATTGAGTGTGTGGGCTCCCACTTCTCTGCGGTCCTATTTTGCTGAATGAACGTTTTAATCAAACTTGTTTTTTTTCTAGCTTCCTATTAGTTATGTGACAGTATAACTCTGTGACATCCCAGCAACCTCTCTGCTTCACTGTCATCTCTGTCCTGGTTTTAACATTTCCTTATAAATAAGGAGAACTTTGTATGCTGCCAAGGGAGTTTCTGTGCATATTTTAAGTTTCGCTTTGTCTCCTGTGGTCTGCACTGTCAGCACAACTGCCAATCCCCACTGAAAACAGCTGGAGTAAAGAATACCCTTCACATTCACCACCATCTGTAATTCAGTGCTTAAATATGCGTTAAACAAAGCCAATGAGAGAGATTTTTTTAAAAGGGGGTAGTTTGTGAATGCAATGACCTCTTCTCTTGTCTGCTGTGGACACGATTTGTTTTGACTGGGAACTCGAAGGCACTGAGCAGGACTGTGGATTGTCAGAGACTAGTCTGGATGAGAAAGAGCTGGTTGTCCAATGGGGTGCGTGTCTAATCTGTTGCCGTGATCATTTAGCCGGTCAGAACTTGCTTCTTGCCATCGGAAGCGTGTGCAGTTGTTGGCACAAGAAAAGCCTCAGGTCTTCCATTTTGCTTTGATGATTGTTGAGCCTCTCATTTACTGTGAAGGAAAGACCAAAGACTGGAGGCATTCCATTACAAATACAATCCGATACGATCTTCCTAATAGAGAGGCTGGTCCTGATTGGCTGGACTGTCCTACTACATTTGTATGTTGACGAGCGAAACTTTCCAGTCTACCTGTTTCTACAAGTTGGTTCTGCGTTGTACTGAGGGGTAAATGCTTTAATTTGTTCTGCTCACTGCTGTACACACAGTCAATCTCCTCCAATTGGTAATCAGTAGAACACATCATCAGCTTTTAATGATCTTCTTTGAGGTGGGCTTTGTCTCTGCAGAGGGCTGTGGTGCTAACTTCCTGACCAAAATAACCAGGACACAGAGAAGCAACCAGATGTAAAAATGCACTAGAGCAGCTCAGCAAATAGAGTCATAGAGGTTTACAGCATGGAAACAGGCCCTTCGGCCCAATTTATCCATGCTGCCCACTTGATATATTCCCTTTGAAATAAAGGCCAAATTGCCTGCTCGATTATCTATTCGCTTTTTGAGATTTTTGCATGAGGACTCCCAAATTGCTCTTTGCTGTAGCCTTGTGCCATCTTACGTCATCAGAGTTTCCCCCCAATCCCTATCGGTGACTGTTCCCTCCAAGGGCAGCAATGTTCTGAGAACGCGTCCGTATCTGAATCACGTACCACCCAACATGGACCCTTCACTGGCATTTCCTCCATGCCCCCATTCCTACTGTTTCCGAGCTAGGAATGTGTAACTTTCTCTTCCTCTGTGTTAATTAATAACTAATTGACTCATTAAATAAAGAAGGTTAGACAGCCGTGACAGAGATGGTAATATGCCTGGGTGGCAGCATGTGGGAATCCTTAGAATGTATTACAAAGACAAGGAAGAGTATGGCATTTTAAGTTTGGCTGACGATACAAAGTTAAGTGGGGTTGAAAGAAGCAGCAGAGATATAGATGGGTTAAGTGTGTGTACAGCGTCATACCAGTTGGAGTATAATGTGGAGAACTGAGGGGTTATTCACTTTGTAAGAGCAGAAAGCGGAACATTTTTTAAAAATGATGTGAAACACATAAACATACAAATGTATAATCTGATCATTTTAATAATTTTTACTAACGTCAATGATTACACCTTGTTGTCTCCATTGGTGCCAGATACTCTCTGGAAGTGGTGCTGGAAAAACACAGCAGGTCAGGCATCCGACGAGCTGGAGAATTGACGTGTCAGGCAAAACCCTTCATCAGGAATGAGGCTGGGAGCCTTGGGGGTGGAGCGATAAATGGGAGGGGGGTGGGCTTGGGGGAAAGGTAGCTGAGAGTGCAGTTGGTGGAGGGAGGTGGGGGTGTAGGTGATAGGTCAGAGATGAGGGTGGAGCGGATCGGTGGGAAGGAAGATGGACAGGTCATGAGGCTGTGCTGAGCTGGAAGATTGGAACTGGGATAAGGTGGGGGATGGGGAAATGAGGAAACTGAAGTCAAAATGGATGCTGTGTGGTTGGAGGGTCCCAAGGCAGAAGATGAGGTGTTCTTCCTCCAGGCATCGGGTGGTTAGGGTGTGGTGATGGAGGAGGCCCAGGACCTGCATGTCCTTGGTGGAGTGGAAGAAGGAGTTGAAGTGTTCGGCCACGGACCCCCCACCAACGCACCCTCCCCTCCCCTGCCACCACAGGAATTGCAAAACCTGCGCCCTCAAATCTCCCCTCACCTCCATCCAGGGCCCCAAAGGAGCCTTCCACATCCATCAAAGTTTCACCTGCACTTCCACACATGTCATTTACTGCATCCATTGCTCCCGGTGCGGTCTCCTCTATACTCGGGAGATAGGATGCCTACTTGTAGAGCACTTTAGGGAACATCTCCGGGACACCCACACCAACCAACCCCATTGCCCTGTGGACCTTTGCACTCTCGCGGTCAGCATGGGTGGAGGAGGTGGAGAATGTCTTCCTGCATCAGTTACAGCTGACTGGTGTCACTTTTTCTGGAGATATGACTGAAGGTGTGAAATCTTCCATGAGCAACACTCCGCTTGTAGTGCTGGGGCCTTCCAGTAGGGTTTTTGATGAGAGCAGATTCAAAGAAAGTGCAGGAGGACGAAGGTTGTTTATTCTGATGAAGGGTCACTGGACCTGAGACGGTAACTCTGCTTTCTCTCCACCGATGCTGCCAGACCTGCTGAGTTTTCCCAGCAATTTCTGTTTTTGCTTCCACCATCTGCAGTTGTTTGTTTTATTTTAGATAAACATATAAAATCTTTCACTGTATTTTTCACACAAAAGTACACGCGGCAATAAATTTCTATTCTAATTTATACAGACAAATGATCCTGGTTTCACCTGTGGCTTGATGCTTTCCTTGTGCTTGCTTTAAGAACAGCCTTTCACTCACTCGCTCTCCCCACTGGTGCGGTTTCCCAGTATTTTTAAAATGAACAACCAAAAATGGCTCCATGAGGATTTGCCTCCCAGGTTGCTGGCAGTGCCCAGGAGATGAGTCTTTGACTCCTGGTGATTGACAGATGATGCTGAGGGATTGTGACCCTCCTGAGGCCCATGGGTTTGACCTGCTGTCACTCCAGTCCAGAGAGTGTGGTACACTTCACAATAAAAAAAAATCAGAACTGCAGATGCTGGAAATTGGAAACAACAAAAGAAACTGCTGCAAAAACTCAGCAGGTTTGGCAACATCTGTGGAGAGAAAGCAGAGTTTACGTTTCGAGTGCAGGGACCTTTCTTCAGAATCATAGAGTCACACAGCACAGAAACGGATTCTCCAGTCTAACTCTCCATGCCAACCAGATAACCTAAATTAATTAAGTCCCATTCACTAGCATTTGGTCCACGACCCTCTAAACTCTTTCTATTCATATACCCATCCAGATGCCTTTTAAATGCAGTAATTGTACCAGCCTCCCCCACTTCCTCTGGCAACTCATTCCATACACGCACCACTCTCTACGTGAAAGAGTTGCCCCTCAGTTCCCTTTGAAATTTTTTCCCTCTCACATTAAACGTACGCCCTCCCCTGCCCTGCCTATTTACCCTATCCATGCCTCTCATGACTTTCTAAACCTCTATAAAGTCACCCCCCCAGTCTCCGACACTCCAGGGAAAATAGCCCTAGCCTATTCAGCCTCTCCCTGTAACTCAAACTCTCCAGTCCAGGCAACATTCTTGTAAATCTTTTCTGAACCCTTTCAAGTATCACAACATCTTTCCTACAGCAGGGAGACCAGAACTGAACATAGTATTTTCTCTCCACACATGCTGCCAGACCTGCTGCGCCTCTCCAGCACTTTCTGATTTTGTCTCTGTCAGGTCTGCAGCATTTGCATTCCCTTGTTTTTATTGTATAATCGGGGTTTGGTCCTGAGCCACGGTGGGGGTGGGGTATGAGTGGAGGAGAGCTGGGGTGAGGGCACATTAGAGAAGCTGTAACCAGCCAGAGCTTCCCTGCTGTTTGTTATCACAGTTACAGCAAAATGAAAGCATATTTATCACCCACATATTCAATTGGTCCTAAGTATTGCTACATCCTGTTGTGTCCCCAATCCTAAATATTAAACAGCAAAGCTTTGTAAAGGAAGCTGGTTTTGGTTCCAGGGGAGTGGGACGAATTGTATGATTCCTCCAAGTAGCCTGTAAGACTGGCCTCCTCCAGTGTTGTCAGATTTTATCATACTGTGATAATCCCTATGCCTCGTTCCCCACTTTGAAACTCAAAAATACTGAAAGCAATTATCTTAATGTCAGTCACTCAACTGGGACCAAGTGGAGAATGGAATTTAGGGCATTCGCAAACTCCTCAGATACTGTAACAGTCCATGTTCGAATGCAGCAAGATCTGGACAATATTCAGGCTTGGGCTGAGAAGTAACATTTGTGCCACACAAATGCCAAGACTATGACCCATCTCCAATAAGAGGCAATCTAACCATTGCCCAGTGACAATTCAATGGTGTTATCCCACTGAATCTCCCCACTATCAACATTCTGGGGGTTACCATTGACCAGAAGCTCGACTGAACTTGCCACATAAACACAGTGGTTACAAGAGCAGGTCAGGAGCGAGGAATACTGTGGTGAGTAACTGATCTTCTGACTCCCCAGAGCTCCTCCACCATCTACAAGGCACTAGTCAGGAGTGTGTTGGAATAGTCCCCACTTCCCTGGGATGGGTACGGCTCCAACAACATTCAAGAAGCTTGATACCATCCAGGACAAAGAAGGCCGCTGGATTGACACCACATCCACAAGCATCTATTCCCTCCATCACAGACGTTCAGTAGCAGCAGTGTGTACTATCCACAAGATCACTGCAGGAATTCACCAAAGATCTTTAGACAGCACCTTCCAAACCCATGACCATTTCCATGGAGAAGAATGGGGGCAGTAGATACATGGGAACACTACCATCCACAAGTTCTCCTCCAACCTGTTCAACATCCTGACTCGGCTGTTCAATCACTGTCACTGGGTCAAAATCCTGGAATTCCTTCCCCAATGGCATTGTGGGTCAACTTCCAGCACATGGACTGCAGCGGTTCAAGAAGGCAGCTCACCATCACCTTCTCAAGGGCAACTAGGGACGGGCAATACATGCTGGTCCAGCCAGTGACACCCACATCCCATAAATAGGTTAAAAGAAATTTCAGGTGCTGATGGCTCAGTGGGACTTGGGACCTCCCATTGACCCCCTTGAACTGAAGCTGCAGGAGAACAGTCGCAAGTTTCAAAGGTTGTTTGGAGTAGGCTGTGGGCAGGTAAAGGGGCAACTGGCAAGTGGGAGGCTTTGAAAAATGTAATGATGAGAGTTCAGACGCTTTATGTTCATCATCTCAGCCCAATCTGAGCCCACATCCTCAAACTGTGGTCCCTGGTCCCCAACTCCCCAGTCATCACGAACAGCCTTCCTGCTTTTACTCTGTCTAGTCTCATTAGAATTTTAACCAGGCTGCTATGAGATCCCCCTTTAGTTTCCTGAACTCCAGTGAATAGAGTCCTAATCAATGCAGTGTCTCTTCATAAGTCAGTCCTGCCATCCCAGGAATCAGTGTTGGTAAACTACTGTTATATGCCCTTCATTGGAGGAACATCCTTGCTCAGATAAGGAGACCAAAACTCCAGGTGTGGTCTCATCAAGGCCAGGTATGATTGCAGCAAGGCATTCCTGCTCCTGTACTTGAACCCTTTTGCTATTAAGATTAACATATCTTTTCCTGTCTTCACTGCCTGCGGCACCCATAATACTTACTTTCAATGCCTGGTGAATAAGGACACTTTCCCAATCTTATCACGTTCAGATAATAATCTGCCTTCCTGTTTTTGCTACCAAAGTGGATAACCTCATATTTCTCCCCATTGTACTGCATCTGCTCTGTATGTGCCCACTCAGTCAGCTGTCCAAATCGCACTGCGATATCCCTGCATTCTCGTCACAGCTCACCCTCCCACCCAGCTGTGTGTCGCCTGCAAACTTGGTGTGTTACATTGAGTTCCCAAAAGTCTGTTGCGTTTCTTTCATTACTAAAATGGCAGCCCTTCAAAGATACTCCATTGGCAGTAAAATGCTTTGAGTCACCCTGAGGTCAAAAAAAAGATTGCTACATGAATATACTTTATTATTTGGCTAGCTCCTCTGCTAGTGATGATCTGTTTGCCATATTTCTACAGCACAGCAGAGAGACACTCAAGGTCCATTGTCTGGTCTGTATCTAACACTGGAAGTGTTATCAGCTCCTTGGTGTAGGCTGAGCCAGGACATCGTGATTGCAGAGTACAGACAGTGAGTCCAGCCAGAACTAGTGCTTTTACATAACTTCAGGGAGCACAAGGTTAGGGAGTTGATCTCATGTGCTGGCATTGTGTCCTCTGTTTGCATTTTCATCCTGTTGCTGCTTAGTGTCGAGTTGCAATTATAAATCATACTTTGGGATTAGAAGATGCAATGCTTTTATATTCATTCATGGGATGTGGGCTGAGTCAGCACTTATTTCCTCTGGAGAAGGCATTGGTAAGCTATCTTCTTGATTGGCATGATGTGGAGGTGCCAGTATTAGACTGGGGTGGACAAAGTTAAACATCACACAGCACCAAGTTATAGTCCAACAGGTTTATTTGGAAGCACTAGCTTTCAGAGCGACGCTCCTTCATCAGGTAGCTTCTTGATTGGCTGTAGTCCATGTCATGTAGGGATATCCATGGAAAATGCCAAGATTTTGACTCAACAGTGAAGTAATTTAGTAATAGTGAGGGGTCACAGTGATTCAGTGGTAAGCACTGCTGCCCCACAACACCTGGGACACTGGTTCAGATACCAGCCTCGGGTGACTGTCTGTGTGGAGTTTGCACATTTTCCCCTTGTCTATGTGGGTTTCCTCCAGGTGCTCCGGTTTCCTCCCACAGTCCAAAGATTTGCTATGGGCCGGGTGCTGGCAGGTGGGACTAGATTGGGTTGGGATATCTGGTCGGCATGGACGGGTTGGACTGAAGGGTCTGTTTCCATCTCTATGACTATGTGCTGGTTCGGTGGATTGGCCGTGCTAAATTGCCCGCAGGGATGACTAGGTTAGGTGGATTAGCCATGGGAAATGCAGGGTTACAGAGTTTTGGAGTGTTTGTGCTCCTTGGAGTGTTTGTGTGGACTTGTTGAGCTGAATAGCCTGTTTCCACATTGTAGGGATTCTATGGAAGGTCTGAGATTAGATTACATTACAGCATGGAAACAGGCCCTTCGGCCCAACAAGTCTACACCGACCCGTGGAAGCGCAACCCACCCATGCCCCTACATTTACCCCTTACCAAACACTACGGTCAATTTAGCATGGCCAATTCACCTGACCTGCACATTTTTGGACTGTGGGAGGAAACTGGAGCACCCGGAGGAAACCCACGCAGACACGGGGAGAATGTGCAAACTCCACACAGTCAGTCGCCTGAGGCGGGAATTGAACCCGGGTCTCAGGCGCTGTGAGGCAGCAGTGCTAACCACTGTGCCACTGTGCTGCCCACGAGGATAATGCAATGTACATGGACTTTTGATACAGTGCCACAGAATGGAATTATGAGGAAAGTTATACCTCGTGGAACACATGGGGTAATTGCCATGTGGTACAAACATCAAAAAACAATAATTGACTATTTTATCGGCTGGAGAATGGTTTGTCATGGAATTCCCCAGGGGCCAGTATTGGGACCCTTGCTTTTCCTGATATGTGTAAGTACTGTAGATCTTGGTGTGCAGAGGCAATTTATAAATTTGCAGATTGATACAAAACTTGGAAACTGTGAGGAGGGCAGTGTAGAACTCTGACCATTTGGGGAAGTGGGTGAATAAGTGGCAGATGAAGTTCAATGTAGAAAAACAGGAGGTGATGTACTTTGGTAAAAAGAATATGAAGAGACAAAGTAAAATAAAATACTGTAAAGTGTGCAGAAACAGAGAGAATTGGATGTGTTAGGCAGCGTGAGATGTTAATGACACATACAGTATCTGGGCTTTGTTAATTCAGGCAGAGGATACAGGAGCCCAAGAGGTGATGTTGAAGTTGTATAAGACATTATTTAGACTTGAGCTGGACTACTATGTACAGTTCTGGTCACTGCACTTGAGGAAGGATATTGGAGAGAGTACAGAAGATGGTTACAAGGATGGTTTCTGAGATGAGAAATTTAAGTTGTGAAGATAAACTGGAGAAGTTGTGGCTGTTTTCCTGAGAGAGGAGAAGGCCAAAAGCAGATCTAATAACAGTTTTCATTCGAGGGCTGGTCAGAGCTGATAGGGAGAAACTCTTCCCAGTTATAAAAGGATTCAAAATGAGATGGCTCAGAGATAAAGTAATTCGCAAAAGAAGCAAATGTGATATTAGATTGTCTCTTGTTGGAATGGTCATTGCCTGTCACTTGCATGATGTAACTGTTACTTGTTATTTACCAGTACAGCCTGGATACTGCCCGGGTCTTGTTGCAAATAGACACATACTGCTTCAGTGGTGAAAGTGAGGACTGCAGATGCTGGAGATTAGAGTCGAGAGTGTGGGGCTAGAAAAGAACAGCAGGTCAGGCAGCATCTGAAAATTGACATTTCGAGCAAAAGCCCTTCATCACCCCTTCCTGATCGATTTTCCTGCCCTTCGGATGCTGCCTGACCTGCTGTGCCTTTCCAGCACCACATTCTCGACACATACTGCTTCAGGACCTGAGAAGTTGCGAATGGTGCTGAACATTGTGCAATTATTGGTGAGCATCCCCACTTCTGATACCTTGGTGGAGGAAAGGTCATGGATGAAGCAGCTCAAGATGGTCGGGCCTAGGACACTCTCCTGAGGAGCTCCTGCAGAGATGTCCTGGGACTGAGATGACTGACTTCTAATTGTCACTTTACATTTCTTAATTCTTAATTCACTCATCACTGGCTAGGCCAGCATTTATTATCCATCCTTAATTGCGCAGAGGATAGTTAAGAGTCAACCACACTGCAATGGGTCTGGAGTCAGTAGGTCAGACCAGGTAAGGGTAATCCTTCTCTAAAGGACATTAGGGAACCAGATGGGTTTTTTTGACTTTCAGCACAGGCTTCATGGTCATCATTAGTCTCTCAATTCCAGAACCTGGGTCCCCCGAACATTAGCTGGGTCTCTGGATTAACAGTCCAATGATAATACCACTGGGCCATTGCCTTCCAGTGGGTCAAACTCCAACCAGTGGAGGTTATTTCCCTGATTCCCATTGATTCCAGTTTTGCCAAGGCTCCTAGGACCTGTATTCAGTCTAATACTGCCTCAGTGTCAAAGGCTGTTCAGCTCTTTGTTTGAACCCAGGCTATAATGAGGTCAGGAGTAAGACGGAACCCAAGCTGGGCACCACTGAGCAGGTTAAAAGGGGAAACTTGTTCAAGCAGAGGGTGGTGCATGCAAGCTGCCAGAGGAAGTGGTGGAGGCTGGTACAGTTACAACATATAAAAGGTATCTGGGTGGATATGTGATTAGGAAGAGTTTACAGGGATATGGGCCAAATGCTGGCAAATGGCACTTGGTCAGATTGGGATGTCAGGTCTGCATGGATGAGTTGGACCGAAGGGTCTGATGCTGTCTGACTGTATGACTCTTAAGTGGATAAGTTGTGCTGGTTGACAGTTGTTGACTAGGAATCTCCCTTGCTCCTCTTCAAGTAATGTCACAGGGATTGTTACATCCACCAGCGAGGCCGACTACGCCTTGGTTGACTGCCTCATCCAACAGACAGCACCATTGAGTGTGCAGCACTCCCCTGGCCCTGCACTGTCAGCTCAGCTTAGATACTGAAATCGCTGGAAAGAGATTTATTCCAGGTTTGGTTTACTGTGCATAGTTGAAAGCAGAAAATCAGTAGAGTTGTCACCCCTTATTTTATAGAGTGTTGCTGAGGGGGTTCTGGGCAAGAGAAATTATTTTTGAGCAACAACTCGCTCTCATTGGTTGAGTGACCTCTCCCAGCTTCACAGAAGCCAGATGGGTGACAACCTTTGCATTAATCCTGCATCTGAATCAGAACATTGTCTTGTTCATGTCACACATGGCAATAGGAGTCCATTCAGTAGGCTGATCCCCCAGGAAAGAACATAAGACGTAGAAACAGAAATTAGGCCATTCGGCCCATCAATTCTGCTCCACCGTTCAGTCATGGCTGATACTTTTCTCACCCCCATTCTCCCGTTTTCTCTCCATAACCCTTGATCCCTTGACAATCAAGACCCTATCTATCTCTGAAAGAGGAGAAGAAATGACATATTGTGAGGGATGCAGCCCCTCCGATGAGACAGATATGCTCGGTCTGATTTAAGTTGGTGGGAGATGTGTGTATAAGCACCATAAGTCATACAGCATAGAAACAGACCCTTCGGTCCAACTAGTCCATGCCCATCATAATCCCAAACTGAACTAGTCCCACCTGTGCACACTTGGCCCATATCCCTCCAAATGTTTCTTATTCATGTACTTACCCAAATGTCTTTTAAGTAACTATACCAGCATCCATGACTTCCTCTAGAAGTTCATTCCACACGCAAACCATTCTTTGTGTAAAACTGTTGCCCCTCATGTCTTTTTTAAATCTTTCCCTTCTCACCAGAGTCTTGAAATCCCTCACCTGGGAGAAAAGACACTGCTTTTCGCCTTATCCATGCCCCTCATGAATTTATAAACCTCTATAAGGTCACCCCTCAACCTCCTATGCTCCAGTGAAAAAAGTCTCAGCCTATCCAGCCTCTACTTATAACTCAGCTCCTTCACCAATTGTGGTTCACGAGATCTTGTTGTGAACAAACTAGCTGATGGGTGTTTTCTGTTCTTTTTTTTGTATCGGAAGCACTCTGATTTAATTTTGAGCCTTAAGCCGCTGTACAAAAGTCAAACTTTAACTGCTGATTCTTTCATCCACTGTTGTCCATGTGATAGAATCTACTTTCCGTCGTTAACCGGCAACCAATCTCCAGGAACTTGGTAGGGTCGGAATCTATTTTTTTATCTGAAGCACCTTTTTCAAAAAGGTTGCTGAAAATAAAAACCACTGGAAAAGCAAGATGAAAATTTTTAGCTAAATGCTTAAGAAATCGCCATGGTAGATGCATCCTTTACACACACAGTAAATAAAATGCACTTACTAAATTTATGATTAAAAAAAAATCAGAATTAAAATGGACCTACATCTGAATTATCATGTTTTCCTAAAACTTTGACAGTAATGTTACCTTTTAAACAAATTTTAATTTGAGATCAGTAAATTGAGAATCTGTTTGGCTATTGATTCTTGTGACTTTACAAAGGCCTGTAGTAGCACTTTGAGAATAATTTAACAGTCTCTGCTTTGCCAGAAAGCAGTGACGGTCACAGGCATAAAGCCTCCTCAAACACAAGGCCTGACCTCTGACCCTGGTGTCGTTATACCACTCAGACAGCTCCATTTTGAACATGATGGTAGTTTTTTTTATGTTAAATTAATCATTTGAAACCATAAAGTGCAGCTTAGCTTCCTACCCCCACAATAATTTTAAAAAAGAGCCTTTTATTTATCTCGCTTTTCCTCTCTGTAGGCCTCTTTTCAAACTGATGCTATTCATTTGGAAAAGATTGGGAGTCACAGATGACATGTCAAAGGGCTGTGCATGGTTCTAGATCCACAGGTGGCAGATCTCTGAGCCGGGGCACTGCCGGGTATAACTGTTTTCCCCCTTTTGTAGAGTGACAGATTGTCAGCATCAGGATCATTGCTCCCGATCAATTCTCTATTCATCTCTCTCTCTCTCTTTTTATGTAACAGAATGGTACAACCCAGAGGGAGGCTGCTGTTCTTTAATTTCCCAGCTTATCTATCTCTGATATAATCTCTTTATAAGGCTTTCAGGCAATTTCGACTCTTGCTTTTACTTTTTGCTGGTAGCAGTGATTTTAGTGTAAGGAGATTGGGTTGAAGAGGGGGAATGAACAGGGGTCTCTCTCTCTCTTTGTCTGTCTATTTCGTCCTCCAGCCCTGATGTTTATCGATTAACATCAGTGTTAGTAAAAGCCAGAGTGAGACAGGAACTAGCATTTTGATGAAAGCCAGTGAAATCTGTAGTGTGTGAAACATAGTGAGATTGAGGACATAATCTCTTTGAGTTAGAAACAGACCAGGTTTATCTTGACTGCTGTTGATGTGCAGGCTGCTTGGAGATTGATGCTGTTATACAATAATACAATTCAATACAGCACAGGAACAGGCCCTTTGGCCCACCGAGCCTGTGCTGATTCTAACCCTTATTTAGACCTACTAATTATTGCCCATGCATGTTTTCTATTCCTCTGTGAGCCATTGGGAATGGTGGGTTGTGGGGCCCAATGAGAGAATGGAAAGGATCCAGAAAAGATTTGCAAGGATGTTACCGAGACTGGAGGGTTTGAGCTGTAGGGAGAGGGGGTTAGGCTGCGACTTTATCCCTGCAGCATATGAGGCTGAGGGGTGACCTTATAGAGGTTTATAAAATTATGAGGGGCTTGGATACGGTGAATAGCCAAGGTCTTTTCCCCACGGTAAAGGAGTCATAAACTAGAGGGCATGGGTTTACAGTGAGAGGGGGAAGACTTACAAGGGATCTGAGGGACAACGCTTTCAAGCACAGGGTGGTGTGTGTATGGAACGAGCTGCCAGAAGAAGTGGTAGAGGTGGGTACAATTACACCATATAAAAGATATTTGGACAGTATATAATTTAGAAGGATATGAGACAAATGCCGACAAACGGGACTAGATCAGTTTAGGAGCCTGGTCAGTATGGATGAGTTTGGCTGAAGGGCCTGTTCCTGTGCTGTATGATTCTAAGATAGGCAAACCTTCGCTTTTGCTACTGGAAGCATTCCCCCCCCATCCTCACTTTGTCGGTGGCACTGTCTTGGGTATTTGGCATTCCACCCTATGCCCAGGAGGACAGCTAATTGGCACCAACTGAGGCAGGCCTTCTGTAAGTGAGCTGGACCCTGCAACCGATAGCCAAGACCCGCACTGCCTCCATCATCCAGTGCCTGATGTGTTGTACAGCAGAGGCCGACCCTTTGTTCAGTCTTACAGCCTGAATGAAGCGGCAGCACTGGCTGCAGTGTGCTTCAGGTACAGGCTAGCTTTCCTTCTGCAGCTCCACTGTCATGCAAGGCCCTCTGTATCGCAGCTAGGCCCCAAGTTGTCCTGTGGATAAATCTAGGCTCTTTGTTCCCTTTGTGCTGCTTCCGTAGTGAAAACATCTTCCTGAATTATAAGCCATGATTCATGACCAGCACCCTGTACATCTTGCAGTCTCAGTCACTTTCCTTCATTTGACTGTGTCACCATCACAAACAGGGAGGGACTTCCATTTACCTAGTGCCTGTCACTGAGTGGAGCCTCGCTGAGGTGTTGCCAGGCAAACTGGCGAGTACCAAATGAGCCATCCTAAGACAGATGATTGGAAGCTTGGTCAGGTTTGAAGGAGGCAGGGGCCGAGAAACGTAGACAGAAATTCCAGAACTTTCTGCTCTGACAGATAAAGGTACAACAAACAACGGTGAAGCAAAAGAAATCAGAGCTTCTCTGGAGATCAGAATGGATGGACTGAGGGAGGGTCATCCGAGTGTAAAGACATCAGGGTTGGAGGGGGATGTGCAGTTTTTGCAAGGAGTTAAAAGCAAAAAGGTTTAAACTGGAAATTGATGGTGATTACGAGGCTAATGCTGAGTATGACTGTTCTCACTTCCCCCGAAACCAAAGCTGATTTGGCTTCCCTTGTTGAGATCCCTATTTACTGACTTTGAGACAGGCTCCCAAACGCCAGGCTTTACCCTAATGTTCCAAGGCCCAGGGACCAGCTGCAGAACAGGAAATTGTTCGCAGTGTTCTGAAAGAACAGAGCAGGGTGGAGTTGGCAACGTTTTGTTAGGAATGGGGGAGGTGGAAGAGAAGTGGGGCAGAGGCAATGAACAGGTCAACTGCAAGAAATGTCTGACGGTGTGTGACCCATTTTGTTTTAGCCAAATTAGTGCTAGGAGTTTGCTTTGTTAGACAGAGGTGTGTGTGTGTGTGTGTGTGTGTGTGTGTGTGTGTGTGTGTGTGTGTGTGTGTGTGTGTGTCTGTGTGTGTGTGTGTGTGTGTGTGTGTGTGTGTGTGTGTGTCTGTGTGTGTGTGTGTGTGTGTGTGTGTGTGTGTGTGTCTGTGTGTCTGTGTGTGTGTGTCTGTGTGTCTGTGTGTGTGTGTGTGTGTGTGTGTGTGTGTGTGTCTGTGTGTCTGTGTGTGTGTGTGTGTGTGTGTGTGTCTGTGTGTCTGTGTGTGTGTGTGTGTGTGTGTGTGTGTGTGTCTGTGTGTGTGTGTCTGTGTGTGTGTGTGTGTGTGTGTGTGTGTGTGTGTGTTTCCTAGCATCAGCTCTGCGACTTGCTGCCTTCAGTCATGAACAGCTCACTGAAGGAGGAGGCTCCACAAATATCCCCACCCTCCGTGATGGAAGAGCCCAGCACGTTATTGCAAAATTTAAGGCTGAAGCATTCAGAGCAATCTTCAGCCAGATTGACTTCTTAGAGGTTTATAAAATCATGAGAGGCATGGATAGGGTAATTAGACAAAGTCTTTTCACTGGGTTGGGGGAGTATAGAACTAGAGGGCATATTCAGCCTGTATTCCTGATGAAGGGCTTTTGCCTGAAACGTCGATTTTCCTGTTTCACGGATGCTGCCTGAACTGCTGTGCTTTTCCAGCACCACTCTAATCCAGAATCTGGTTTCCAGCATCTGCAGTTATTGTTTTTTACCTAGAGGGCAAAGGTTTAGGGTGAGAGGGGAAAGATATAAAAGGGACTAAGGGGCAACTTTTTCACACAGAGGGTGGTACTTGTATGGAATGAGCTGCCAGAGGAAGTGATGAGGCTGGTACAATTACAGCATTTAAAAGGCATCTGGATGGGTATATGATTAGGAGGGGTTCAGAGGGATATGGGCCAAATGCTGGCAAACGGGACTAGATTAATTTAGGTTATCTGGTCGGCAAGGATGAGTTGGACCATGCTGTACATCTCTATGACTCTAAGTGACGATCCATCTTGGCTTCCTACACTGGTGCCCTTTTATTACCAGTCTTCAACCAATTCCATTCACTCCATGTGATATCATATAATGGTTGGAGTCACTGGATACTGCAAAGACAACGGGCTCTGACAATTCCAGCAACAGTACTGAAAACGCACTGCAGAACTGGCTGCTCCCCTAGCCAAGCTGTTCCAGTCCAGCTCCAGCACTGACATCTACCCAACAATGTGGAAAATTGCCCAAGTATGTCCTGCACACAGAAAGCAGGACAAATCCAACCTGGCCAATGACTGCCACATCAGTCACCTGATCAGTCATCAGTCATCAGTCACTCTACCTTCAGTAAACTGATGGAAGGTGTCACCTGCTCAGTGTCGCCCAGTTTGGGTTCCACCAGGGCCACTCAGCTCCTGACCTCATTACGGCCTTGGTTCAAACATGGACAAAAGAGCTGAATTCCAGAGGGGATATGAGAATGACAGTCCTTGACATCAAGGCTGCGTTTGGCCAATTGTGGCATCGAGGAGCCCTGGCAAAACTGGAATTAGTGGGTATTGGGAGCAAACTCTGTGCTGGTTGAATCATACTTGGCTTGTAGGAAGGTGGTTGGTGGCTGTTGGGTATCAGTCATCTCAGCTCCAGAACATCTCTGCAAGACTTCTGCAGGATAGTGTCCCAGGCCCAACCATCTTCAGCTGCATCATAAATGACTGTTCATTAGGTTAGAAGTGGGGATGTTCGCCAAAAATAGCACAATGTTCAGCACCATTCACAACTCCTCAGATACTTAAGCCAATCATGTTGGTATGCAACAAGACCTAGACAATATCCACGTTTGGGCTGACAAGTGACAATTAACATTTGCACCACACAAATATCAGGTTATGACCATCTCCGACAAGAGAGAATCTGACCATCACCATTTAACATTTAATGGCTTTATCATTGCTGAATGCCCCATTAACTCATGGGGATTACTCTTGGCCAGAAATTGAACTGTACTAGCCTCTTGAATACTGTGGTTACAAAATCAGGTCAAGGCTAAAACTCCTGCAGTAACTCACCTCCGGACTTCCAAACCCAATCCACCATTCACAAAGCACACCGCAGGGTTTTGATGAAATACTCCTCACTTGCCTGGATCGATGCAGCTCCAACAACACTCAAGAGTCTCAACATCATCCAGGACAAAGCAGCCACTTGATTGACACCTTATCCACCACATTCACTCCATCCACCTCCAGCACTTAGTTGCAACAGTGTGTACCATCTATGAGGTGCACTGTACCAACTCACCAAGGCTCCTTCAGCAGCACGTTCCAAACCTGGGACCTCTATCACCCAGAAGGACAGGGCCGGCAGATCATTGGGAAGACTACTATCTGTAGGTTCCCCTTGAAGCCACACACCATCCTGACTGGGAAATGTAGTGCCATTTCTTCACTGTCACTGGATCAGAATCCTGGAATTGCCTTCAAGACTACTGTGGATATCCCTCGATGCCAAGGACTACCGTGGTTCAAGGTGGTAGCTCACCTCACCTTTACCAGGGCAAATAGGGATGGGTAATAAATGCAGGCTCAGTCAGTGATGCCCACATTTCATGAACAAATAAGAAGAGGATTCCTTGGCATTGTTTAGGCACCAAGGTCTTGGCTCACTCTGAATGATCAGCTGACTCACAAACTGAATTTAAGATGGATAACTAATTAGTAAAAAGCATCTTTCCATTGATGTTTTGTGAAGTTGGTATAACTTATGCACTGCAATCAGACCCCTGGTTTGTTCATAGAGTACGCTCCCTGTATAACCTCTAAAGGCCTCTCCCATTCCCACCGTGTGCCTCTTGTGTCATCATTACCCTGATTCATGTGGTAAGTCAGAACCACTGAATTTGGGTGTCCTGCTCAAATTGGTAATGTTCTAAAACAGGCATTGCCTTCCTGTTGAAGACTGGTAGGTGACAACGGACTTATAACTTTGCATAGACAGAGATGTTGAGGCCTTCTTCACGGGGGCCAGCTGGTGTAGTTATCTGATCTGGGTCAGTGCACCATTCTCACCAACAGCTAGCTCCTTGGAAAGTATCAGCGCTGTGTTTGGCACAACTTTCCCACTGTATCCTGTTAACTCCGGCTGACAGGATAGAATTGGATCTAAAATAGAGCTTCGTCTGCACTGTCCTCTCCGCCCACTTTCTCAAACAGACACCATTCCAATTACAAAGGAGAGAAACCGTCCATATCTTTTAAAAGTTTCAGACATTGAAGGTCAGGAGCCTGCCCAGTGTGTCACAGTGAGTGCTTACTCAGAAACCACTCCAGCCTCCCTCCTGACTCAGCATCACTCCTCCCAGTGACTGCTAAGACTGCTGCCCTAATTGGCCAAAACCCACCTGTATTACACGGGGACACAGTTATTTTTGAGTCTAATGCCACACTGTATCAGGAATGGATTGTAACTGGAGTGTGTTGTGCCTGTGGGGATGAACACACTGACCTGGGCACGGCAGAACCTCTGTAAAATTGGAAGCCTGAAGAAGGCAGTTGATATTTGTCATGAAACACATTGAATGACTCTTGGTCTCGCTGTACTGTGGGGAGATTCAGAACCACGGTACCTGAAAGAAGCAGCCGATACGACTGGGAGCAGGAATGCATTATGTCAGCAAGGGTGTAGGCCCAGTTTCTTGTCTCACCTGGGGAGAAGGCAGGTTACTAGCCCTGAGGCTTGTCACCTGCCTCCTCCCCAGTGCAGAAAGCAAAAGTCATCGGGTGAGTCAGGAATGATTGTCCTATCTGGAGGTTAACCAGCTCAGCAGGAGCCTTTCACCACTGTGCATCATGGGTAAAACATTCCAGGAATGGCCAAGAGAGAGTCAGTTCTGTTGGTGCACGCCCAGCAAACTGATCATGACCTGCCTCCTGTGACTCTGCCAGATATTGGGTAAACTTTGAGTCATTGGGAGGGCCCGGACTAGTTCCAGCTCGCTGCATAGGCCACAGTTTTTTAAAAGGGCCGACTTTGGAAGCTCTGCGAAGGACTCCCCACCCTGTCTGTGGTAAACACATGTGTGTGTCGGCTTGCTGGTGTGATGTCAGCACAATAACATCTGATTGTCACTCTCTTTCTGGGAATGTTGCCTGATGTAGACGGAAACCTGCTTCATTGTAACCATTTTCCTCAGCTCTCCTCATCTTTGAATTAAACATGCACTGACGCTCTCCGATGTGTAATGTTTGCTCACGGCTCCCAGAGCCAGCCCTGTCTATGGAGATATTTGTTGCTAAGCAGCTTTATCATTGGAAACCACCAATGAATCCCGGTTGTGGGTTTGAAAGTGTTAAGCGGGATCACTCCCACTTATTAGTGCAACAAACAATGTCTGAAATGTCTTTTAGGGTGTCACAAAGACCATTACTGAAGCTCAGAGTCTCATTTTTAAAGTGATTTTGGGAGAGTGATAAATATTGGCTGGGAGATGGGGAGAACCCACATTGACTTAAAGTACATAAATAGGAAAGATTTGGAGGGATATGGGCCAGGATATGGGACTAGTTGTTTGGGAACATGGTCAGTATGGACTAGTTGGACCTGTTTCCATGTTGCTTGACTATCACTGTAATCGATTTAACTGGTTATTTGAAGGTCGCCAGGCCTGTCTCCTTCAACAACACATCGCACTGTGTGTTCACGTCCCAAAATAAGACTTGTACCCACTGCCTTCTGGGTTCAGAGGTGAGAGTACTAACCACTGAGCAGGGGCATATATAACCCTGCCCTTAATTTGCCATGCTGCCAGTGAGGAGAAGGTCTAGTTGTGGAGGTGAGAAGGAATTGTTCTACGGTGCTGCTGCTCTGGAAGACTCCTGAATGCTATTGAAGGTGGCCATCTTTTTTGCTCTCCAAGGGTCCGAATGGATCCAGTCTGTAGAGTCTGGCCAAGGGGCTTGTCACCCGCTGACCTGTGTATGTAAGTCTCACTATGGGCCTGGGTGGGAAGAGCCGGAATCCAGTTTGGGATTCCGCTTAATTGTGTTGCAACTGCGGGATTCACTGTGCCTTGGGACTACCTTGTTTAGACAGGAAGTCTGTACTTTAGGGTGGGGGTGGAGGTAGCAGTCATTAATGTTCTCAAAGTGATCCAATGCCACTGCCAGGTAGGCCTGCCCACGGGCAGGGGGACAGTGGGCAAAGCCAGGTTTCAAGATCAACCACCAACGTATCTCATTGAAGGGTAAGGAAGATTCCTGGGGCTAAATGGCCACAAGACCCGGGTTTGATTCGAGCCTCAGGCAACTGTCTGTGTGGAGTTTGCACATTCACCCCGTGTCTGCATGGCTTTCCCCTGGGTGCTCCAGTTTCCTCCCACAGTCCAAAAATGTACAGGTTAAATGGAACGGCCATGCTAAATTGTTCTGTTGTGTCCAGACTGGGTGGGTTAATTATGGTAAAAGTGGGGTTATGGGAGTAGGATGGGATGCTCTTTGTTGTATCAGTGCAGATTTGATTGCCTCTATCTGCACTGTACCAGATTCTGGGATTCTAAATGGATGACTCTTACTCTGGTGATTCCTCACAGCAATGTCTCTGAGCCCAGTGACTGGCGGTCTCGCACTGACAGTGGGAGTTGAGACGATACAGGAAAAGCTGCAGTCACGTCTCTCCTAACTGCATCTGTAGTGCCTGTGGTCTGTAACTTGGAGAGAATAGCCATTTCCCTGGTGACTAGCTGCAGGTTTGCCATCTGGGTGGGACCGAAGCCACAAACATCCTGTTGACACAGTTTGTGGACTTTAGCACCCGGGCACAATGGAGCATCAAGAAACTCCAATCTTTCGGAATATGTTTCGAAAGGAGAGAGATGTAGAAAAACAATTTCTCCCTGGGTGGGATGTGGCGGGGGCAGCCCAGAAATTGTTGGTATGACCTTGCAATCACAGCCAGGCCAAACAGCGAGGTGTTTCTTCAGACTGAGGGGAATAGACATTTTGGAACCATCTCCTTTTGGGAAAGGAGACTAGGCCTCATTTGGGGCAACAAGACAGAGAGGGGTGGATTTATCTTCAGCGAGTGTGTACGGGAATTGAAGCCACTGTGATAAACAGAGTTTGAGGGTAGTTTTAATCCCATTGAATGGACAAGCAGGCCTGTGGGGCTGAGTGGCCTCTGACTGGTGTTGTGTCGCTGTCAAATAGAAGGCACAAAGTACCTGCTTACAAATCTGGTGAAGCATGATAACTGGAGTCTCCACACCAATGGGGAAATGGACTCAGTGCAGAGGGAGGCTATTTGGCCCATCTACTCTGCACTGATCCTCCAAAGAGCACACCATCCAAAACCAGTGCCCCACCTTATCCCCATAACCTGCTTTGCCCATGGCATTGTGTCATCAGATCAGGAATGGTGGTGGCCTGTCTGAACTGGGATATTCTTGGCAGCAGCACTAACCATTGGGGGGGCAGCAGCAGTGATCTGTCTGAATGAAGGTCCTTTGTTCCTTTCTCCACTCCATGCAGTCCTGAGCACTCCTCTCAGTCACTTGTTAGAGATTTCATCTTCCTCATCCCAATGAGCAACTGGATGGAGACCTGTTGGAGATTTCATCTTCCTCATCCCAATGAGCAACTGGATGGAGACTTGTTGGAGACTTCATCTTCCTCATCCCAATGAGTAACTGGATGAAGACTTGTTGGAGACTTCATCTTCCTCATCCCAATGAGTAACTGCAGGGAGACCTGTTGGAAACTTCATCTTCCTCATCCCAATGAGCAACTTGATGGAGACCTGTTGGAGATTTCATCTTCCTCATCCCAATGAGCAACTGGATAGAGACTTGTTGGAGATTTCATCTTCCTCATCCCAATGAGCAACTTGATGGAGACCTGTTGGAGATTTCATCTTCCTCATCCCAATGAGCAACTGGATGAGGGAACAGAATTTGTGGTGCGCTTGCCTGTTGACTCTTTCTAAGGCATTCACAAGCTTTTGATGGAGATGTGAAACAAAAAAAATCTCTGAGAGGGTTGCTGAATTCCCTTCCTCAAAAGGCCATGGATGCAGTATCTTTAAATATTTTTAAGGCTGATGGAGATTGATTACTGAAAGAGGAAGGGTTATCGGGGTTGTGCAGGAATGTAGAGTCAAGGTTAAAATCAGACCAGCCATGATCCTAAGGAATGGCAGGGCAAGTTCAAAAGGCCTACTCTTGGAAATAAAGAGAGAGGAGCCTGCATTCCTCGCTGTGCTCCTGATCAAATCTGGTCTCGACTATTTGGGGTGAATTTCATTCTGTGGTGACCTTCAATTTCCGAAACTGCTGATGTGTGAACGGTTAATGCTACCCCCTCCCCATCCCTACATGCCTCTCCTGTCGCCATCTCATTTCGATCACGGCTCCGGCTCTGACCACAATGACTTGCAGCTTCCTCATATGAAAGGATAAGCATTCCTGTTGTCAGAAACAGGAACTGAGGGAATGTTCTGAGGCTCTTTGGCTGTTAATTTTTAATCGCATGTTGTGGGCTTGTGCTCCTTAATCCCTTCTCTCTGGTCAGGGAGTGAGTTAACAAGGGAAGGGAAAGACAGAATGAAAATGATCCCAAGTAACCAGCTTACTCTGCTAAACTCCGGAGGTGCCTTGTATGGTATTCAGTACAATAGTGTGGTTTTAGTGTGACAGAGCGTGCTGTTCATTCCGCTGCTTTGTCTGACTGAGTACTGTGGTGTGACATTTAGTCAAATTCTGTTGTACATCTTAATCTCTGAGCTCCCCATCTCCCTGAGCCAATGGTTTTGGGTGAGAATATGAATCTTCCCAGGGAGCACTGGTGCTTTTACTCAAAGAATTATTTTTAAAAGGGAACTCTTTTCGGGAAGGCAAGCTATTCAATGTTTGTTGGCAACATGGTAAGAATGCTAATGCTACTCGATTACATCATTGGCTGGGATTCTGTTGTGCCCAGCCTTTGGAGAACTGGCTAGAGACCCCTGTTGGTACTGGGAGGGAAGCTTGACAGAATCAAAGTGCTCTTTTGCTCAAGGGGTCGCCATCGTACCCTCTTCAGGGTTAATACATGTCTGCTGACAGTGCTGACCAGTCAGAGGCATGCACCTCCTCATGCCATCAGTGTACTGGTAGGAGGTGCTCAGTGAGCTGGGGCTGGCTGTGAAGGGGGAGATGGGAAGGGAGGGGGGTGGATGGTGCTCAGGTGGTCTGGGAATCTCCAGAGCAAAGGTGCCTGAAGAACGGGGTGGGATTGTTAGAGTAGGGATTGTGGTAAAGAGAGGCTCAGACATGGTAGCTGTCAGCGTTACCCTCTTCCTGAGCTCGCATCCCTTGGTCGGGTACAGAGCACATGCATGTACACACACACACAGTTTCTCACTCACACACACATTCTCTTTCACACACTGTCTCTCTCTCACTCACACACTTTCTGTAACATGCACACGGACACCCTTACGCTGTCTGTCATACACACACAGTCTCTGACATTCACACACACACTCGCACACATAAATGCATTCCCCCCCCAACACACACACACACACAGTCTCTCAAGCACACACACACATTCACACATATTCTCTCAGACACGTTCACACTGTCTCACATTCACACATTTACACACGATCTCTCTCTCTCACACACATTCACAAACATACATTCACACACTCTCCCTCTCACATACACTCTCTCACACACACACTCACGGACACATTCAGAGTCTCACACACCCTCTCACACACACACATTCATACATAGAGTCTCTCACACACACTCATAAACACACTCTCTCACACACTATCTCTCATGCACACTCATATTCACACACACTCTCACAAACACATTTGCACGCTCTGTCTCTCTCACACATTCTCTCACATACACACATGCATTCACACACTGTCTCTCACACATACTCCCTCTCACACACACACTGTCACACATTCACACACACACAAACACATGCATTCACACACACACATTCACACTCCCACTCACACACATTTGCACACACGTTCTCTCACTCACACACTCCCTCTTACATAGTACAGACATTCACAAACTCTTTATCTCACACACACATTCACACTCTCTCTCACACACACATTCACACTCTCTCTCATACACACATTCACAC
Source organism: Chiloscyllium punctatum (assembly GCF_047496795.1). NCBI lineage: Eukaryota > Metazoa > Chordata > Chondrichthyes > Orectolobiformes > Hemiscylliidae > Chiloscyllium > Chiloscyllium punctatum. Next base: position 45,115,055 of record NC_092765.1, on the reverse strand, counting down.
TTGCTGTCACATACACATAGACATATTCACATACTGTCGCTTACACTTACAAATACACAGACACATTCATTCTCTCATACATGCACAATCACTCACAAAACGCATTCATATTCTCTCTCTCGTGCACACACGCATTCACACACTCTCTCATACACATGCACTCACACACATATTCACCAACATGCACACTCACACACACACACACAAATTCTTGCTGATACACACATTCACAGATGCATACACCTGCCTTTCCAATTCAATGTCACTCCCAACCCCACCCCCCCCCAACCAACCTCCTCACCCGCACTCAATAGAATGTGCCAGGTGGCTTTTTCAGACAGAGGAAAGCTATGGAGAGTATCAGTGTGGGCTCGGAGTTAGTGGGTGCCTGTTCAGTTGTTCCTGCGAATAACTGACGATGTGCTGTCACAGGTCAGAAACCCCACGGCAGCCCCTTCCTTCCTGTCCTCCAAATAAACGGTGGTGCTGGCGGTTTCTTGCCGACACTCTAAATGTTTGGGCTCCATGGAAAGTGAGACTTGGGTGAGGCACTGAAGAGCTTCTGAGTTAGGCTGGGTAGCTGCAAACTGTCTATCAGCCTGTCAGCCTCTTCTGCCCCTATACTTTCCCTGCAGTCCTCAATCTCTTACATTTCTCTGTTTTCAATGTGTCTCACTAAATTTTAAAATAGCTTGTACTGATGTCTGGGTCAAAGCCCTGGCAAGTCTCTGTGCATTCTCCCTCACTGAGGCCCATCCTTTGTGTTTTCCAAGTGAATTGGGTGGACAGTGATCTGTATGTCCCTGGGGATCCTTACAGTTGAGGATGTAGGCGTGTGAAATCATGTTGAGTGGTTCCAGGCAGGCTGATGGAACTCTCCTTTGGGTTTTAGTCATGGAGTCATTTACAGTACAGAATGAGGCCATTCAGCCCATCGAATCCATAGTGTCTCCTGGCTGAGAATTCCCCTCAGCCCCACTCTCCTGTTCAAACTTGTTCCCTCTAAACACACGTCCAGTTTTCTTTTGTTTCCATATCCAACACCCTCAGGGGTATCAAGTCTTATCAGGGCTGTTGTCTCGGAGAGAGACGACTGGTGGTGGTTTAACCTGAGGGTTATCATGTCTCATATGAGGGGAGAGGTTAATAAGGAGAGTCCTTCATGGTAACTGGTGCCAGAGAAGGGAATTGAAGCCACGCTGTTGGTATCACACTGCTTCGCATCTGGCCAACTGAGCTAAACCGACCCCCGCCCTCAGGGGTAGCGAGTCCCTGGGTTACTTTAGTTTGAGCATCTCTGGCCCCATCCCAAAATCCGGCTCCCTGTGCATATCCCAGTCTACATCATTAGAGAGGAGGAACCCTTCCTGCATTGGGAAGAGAAAGGAGATCAAAAGAAAAACTCAGATGTGCATTTTGGTGACTCATTTTAATATTCTGAGATGTTAATATTTGAATATTCTGAGATGTTCCAGAGTGTTTCACTCTGAAAGTAATGAAGTAACTGCTAAACTATCACCTTGCAGGAAACAGACCCACCCATTTGCACAGAAAAAGATTGCGGAAACAGCAACATCTGTGTGACTGGTTTCGGTAGAAGGATAAATATCAGCTGGGGCACGAGGGTGCAATCACTGAGGAGGCATGGTGGCTCAGTGGTTAGCACTGCTGCCTGACAGCCCCAGGTTCGATTCCAGCCTCGGGCAACTGTCTGTGTGGAGTTTGCACATTCTCCCCGTGTCTGCGTGGGTTTCCTCCCACAGTCCAAAGATGTGCAGGTTAGGTTAATTGGCTATGGGAAATTGCTCCTTGTGTCCAGGGATGTGCAGGCTAGGTGGATTAGCCATGCGAAATGCAGGATTAAGGGAATGGGGTGGGTCTGGATTGGATGCTTTTTGGAGGGCCGGTGACTGCCTGAATGACCTGCTTCTGTGCTGTGGAAATTCTATGCTCTTTGAAATCCAATCGTGAGACCTGTTCCGTAAATCTAAGAGCTGTGATGCCAACTTAGATTTTTTTTTAGTTTACCTACAGTGTGGAAACAGGCCCTTCGGCCCAACAAGTCCACACCGACCCTCCGAAGAGTAACCCACCCAGTCCCACTTCCCTCTAACTAATTTACCTCACACTATGGGCAATTTAGCATGGCCAATGCACCTGACCTGCACATCTTTGGACTGTGGGAGGAAACCCACGTCGACATGGGGAGAATGTGCAAACTCCACACAGACAGTTGTCCAAGGTTGGAATCGAACCTGGGACCCTGGTGCTGTGAGGCAGCAGTGCTAACCATGAGCCAACATGCTGAGTTGGACTCATTCTGGGAAATCTCATCATGTGACTTTCCACTTCTGCCATTGGCTGCCCAACCTGTCCATCTTTAGGTGTACTGCCTTCTCACACCAAATGGGAAAGCAACCAATCTCTTAGGATGATTTCTGACCATCAATCACACAATCAAAGCACCCTTCTCTTCCCAGCTGTGCTATCCGTGTAGCTAATAACAACAAACCATTTGATTATTGTCTTGAAACTTTAGCATCTGGAGACTTCTGGAGGTTTGCAAAACCGACCTGACACGGATAATTGGACCTTGATTGGGCATGTCCTTGGGGCAAGAAACAGAATAAAGCTTCCTGGTCAAACAAGTCTTGTGTCAGAGGAGAGTACGTGCTGGATATCCATCAGGACTGTCACTTCCATTGCAGTCTTGTGAGCTCCCACTTGAGACTATCCATTGGCACAAAGACTCTGATTAAGTGTGGCCCATTGGTTCAACTCACCAGGTGATAAATTGATTGGATTGTAACAATTTATAATTCATTCAGATTTTTTTTCTCTAGATAGATTTTTTGCATCTCTTTTATAAAATGCTGGTTACTGTTGAAATATAGGATCAATGCAAACATATTTGTGTTTATTGCTTACAGAAATACATTCCTCACACAACTTATTCAAAGTAATCAGTGACTTGTTTAAATTAATCCTCAAAATTTCACTAACAGCATCATCACTCAGTGACACAGAGTGCGTGAATGTCACTGGCAAGGCCAGTATGGATCATCCATCCCTGAACAAGGTCGTGATGAGCTGAAACAAGCAAAAGTAGAAATTGCTGTTGAAACTCAGCAGGTTTTCTTTTCATCAGTTTCTGTTGCTGTTTGCTTCGGACCTCCAGCACCTCCAGTTCTTTATTTGTTTGGAGTGGTGAGCTGTGTTCCAGAAAAGCTGCAGGCTATGGGAGAGGGTGGGTACATCCACAAAGCTGTTGAGAAAGGGAGTTCCAGGGTTCTGACACTGGACAGTGATGGAATGGCCAAGTCATGGTGGAAAGATGGTGTGGAAGTCTGGAGGGGAACATGCAAGCGATGGTGTTCCTGTGCATTTATTGCACTTGTCTTTGTAGATGTTGCAGGCTGATGAGGTACTGTCAGAGGAGCCCTGGTGGTTTGCAGAATGAGACACTGCAGTCACAGTGCATATGACAGCCTGTAATTCTGAAGTTAGCCTGGAGGTGTGCTTAATTTGAGCACTTTCAGTCAAAGTGTTCCCATCCCGGTGTGACTCATACAGGGGAAAGATGAAACATTGGTTTCATTAGTGTGGACTGTTAATCCAGAGACTGAAGTAATGTTCTGGCGACCCATGTTCAACAGATGGTGGAATTTGAATTCAATAACTAAGAGTCTAATGATGACCATTAATCCATTGCCAATTGTCAGAAGATCCCATCTGGTTCACTAATGTACAAACTCTCACAGGAAACGGCTACCTTTACCTACATGTGACCCCAGACCCTCAGTGGATGGCTCTTAACAATTAGGGATGAGCACTAAATGCTGGTCTAGCTGGTGATGCCTCATCCCATGAATAGATTTTAAAAGAATGGGAAACCAGAGGCAAGGAGGCTACGAGGGAGATTTCCCATTTGGTACTTGGGAGTTGTAAATCAGCTGCCCTTGAAAGAAACCAAATTGATTTTAAATTCCTGATTTCGCTCCTGAGTGACGCATTGAAAGTTGATTCCCCCTCCAAGCTACTCACTATCCTTACTTAGGAATATATCGTTCGCTGTCATGGGTCACAATCCAGGAATGCATTCTGTGGGAGTATCTACTTTAAACAGGCAGCTCACCACCACCTATGCAAGGTTAGCTAGGGATGAGCAGGAACAGCCCCATAACGAGAAACTGAAGCCCTATGCTACCTCTTGACAGGAAGTACATGAGCCTTGTGGGATTCTGGTTGCTCACAGCGATGGAGCTCACAGTGAGGTACGCAGTGAGCTGTCATACATAGGCCTTTTGTTCAAGCCCTTCCACCTCGTTCCAGGCTGAAACGGCTGCAGGATTTATTTTTGTGCATGAACGCTATATTAGTGCTGTCCTGTTATCACGTTGCCGAATCAAGGCAGGTCAACTCTTCTTGGTGAGCCTTAGACTGCGGCTGTGGAAAAAGGTTAATTTTGTAGCTGTGCTTCCATTTCCAGCTCCAGTGATGAAGCAGCGTGGCTGATTCTGAAGGGCAAACTGTGAGAGGCCTCTGGCCTATACGTGAACTTGGCATTAATGAAGCTGGCCTTCCCATAAACAAACCCAATCACAACAGGGACTGACGCCAAACTTATTTTTACTGATCTCTTCTGTGCCCTTTAATGGCTGTTGGCATTTGTCTGGTAGAAAGCTGCAGGCTTTGAATTCCTTTGCAGCGATGATGTCTGGTGTTATAACAAACTCCTGCAGGGTAAGGGAGCTCCTCTTTCACGTGCTCAGCTCTCCGCTCTGAGAGGAACAGAGCATTGACCCAGGGCACGATGGCTATGAGCTTTTAATGTCTGCTCATCTCTCCAAAGTTTCTGGTTTTATAGATTATTTTCTAAGCTGTATTCGTGCAGGGATGTATCCTCAGCAGCCTGCCTGCGTCGTTCTGTGTCTGTACCAGTCAGTTCAATGGAAACGGTGTCTGAATAGATGTGGGCGTGAGGATTGTACCCAGCATCATTGTAAAAGGATAAGAGTCTGTTCAGAGGTGCTTGTGTTGAATTTAATCACACACTCATACACATGTATGGAATGGAATTTAAAGACCAGCTTGCAGCTAGGGCTGGAACATCAGCAGAACAGTACTTTAACACAATTACAAAGCACTCTCCTGCACGTCTTACCCATTGGATTTTAAGTAACTCTTGGAAGATACAGTGGCCCTCACTTCCACAGCAATATCTGCACTGTTAACTGTAGTGTGGGGTGGAAGAGCTGCTCGGATTGTAATGTGGATATATTTCTCTTCCCCGCCTTCTCTTGCATGTAGTTGCTTGCTGTCACACAATCATTTGGCTTCTTCACTTGTGCTGTCACTCAATCTGCTCACTCTCCCTCTTCTGCTGCTAGACCTGCTCTCTCACATTCATTCAATTTCTTGCACATTCATTGTCGAGATTTGAAAACTGCGCACAGCCTGGGTATTGAACCAACAACCGTACTTTGTACAGTTCTGGTTGCCCTGCCACAGGAAGGATGTTATTAATTTGGGAGAGGGTTCAGAAAAAAATTGACCAGGATGTTACTGAGAATGGAGGGTTTGAGTTTTAAGGAGAGGCTGGATAGGCTGGGGCTGTTTTCCCTGGGGTGTAGGAGGCTGAGGGCTGAGGGGAGTACAAAACGAGAGGGCAGAAGTTTAAGGTGGGAGGGGAAAGATTGAAAAGGGACCCGAGGGGCAGCGTTTTCACGCAGAGAGTGGTTCATATATGGAACAAGCTGCCAGAGGAAGTGATAGATGCAGGTACAGTTACAACATTTCAAAGATATTTGGACAGGTACATCAATAGGAAAAGATTAGAGGGATGGGTTGGTGACGATTTGCCACGGCACATTCGCCGCTGCCGATTAGCCACTGCCGGTTCGCCTCCAGCATTTCTCCACTGGGGTCAACCTCTGGAGACAATTTGTCATCAGAAAGATATATATGTATTGATTGTTTTCCCTCCTGCCTGTTCTTTCATACTTCTCAGTCCCCTTTATTTATACAACTACATACTACATATTGATAAAAAGAGAGGTAAAATAAATATCATTTTATTGGTTAATTCTAACTTCAGGAAAACATTCTCTCATAGCACTGACATAAATCCATCATGGTAAAACTTCTTATGTCCACGTTTAGTAATAATTTCTGTTTCCATACTAAAAATTCCTGTTCCAAAAATACAAGCTTAAAAAAAACTCTCCTGTAATGAAAAGAAGTTGTTACTGAAACAACGCAAACACTATATTCAAAATATACGAGTTACTTGCGGTGGCGAATCGTCTTCAGTGGCCAATGGGCAGTGGCTCAGTGTCCTCGGTGGTCAAAGGGCAGTGACGAATCGTTGGTGGCGAATGTGCTGTGGCGAATGGTCCCATCCCGTACAGGGATATGGGCCAAACATGGGCAAATGGGACTAGTTTAGTTTGGGGAACTTGGTCAGCATGGATGTGTTGGATGGAAGGGTCTGCTTCTGCATTGTGTGACTGCAGCTACTCGCCTAGCCAACCACGCAAGTGTCTCTGCATGCCAGTTTTGCCTTCTGGTTCTCATTCTGAAGCTGGCTTTTCCTGTGGTCAAGGCTATGTTTAGTGTGCAAGTGTGTTTGCTGATGTGTTGGCTGTAGCACAATTGGTAGGGACACTCAGGACTCAATTATAAAGCTCTGAATTCAGAGCTCACTTTAGGACCTGAGTCTACAAAACCTAGCTATCATTCTGGTACTGTACTGAGGAGGTGCTGAACTGTAGGATGTGCTATCTTTAGAATACAATATCAAACTAAGGTCTCATTTGCCTAACTAGGATAAATGTAATAGAGCCTACAGCAGGATCTTACTGGAGCTGGAGGGTTTGAATTATAAAGAGAAGCTGGATGGGCTTGGACTCTTTTTACTGGAACCTAGGAGCCTGAGGGGTGTCCTCATAGAAGATTATAAAATCACGAGGGATTTAGATAAGGTGAATGGTAGGTGTCTTTTCCCTAAGGGTGGGAGATTTCAGATTAAGAAGCATATTTTTAAGATGAGAGGAGAAAGATTTAAAAAACTCTTGAGTAATTGTTTTACACAGAGAATGGTTCATGTGTGGAATGAACTTCCAGAGGAAGTGGTGAATGCGGGTAAAGTTACAATTTTTAAAAGATATTTGGATAAGGACATGAATAGGAAAGGTTTGGAAGGTTATAGGCCAAGTGCAGGCTGGTAGGACTAGTAAAGTTTGGGAATGTGGTTGGCATGGACTGGTTGGGCCAAAGGGTCTGTTAGATTTTACAGATTTAGATTTTAGATTCAAGTATGCAAGTACAGGAGCACAGTGAAAAGTGTGTAATGTCACCACATAAGGTACCTAGGTACAAAAATAGCTTAGGTACAAAGTAGTCAGAGAAACGAGAGTTAAAACATTAAACATTACTACATAGAATTGTAAAAAAGTGAAGGAATAGGTAACAGTTAATATTAAAATCTTTCATAGTTTAAACTAGGAAAATAAAGGAGTGTGTTAAAAGTACAGTAGTTTTTGATGAGTCCTCGGCTTATCTCCCTCTCTGGGAGATCTCAGCTGTCTGGTCTCGATGCCACACATACCATTGCTGCTGCTGAACCTGCTGCCTCTCTGATCTACCCCGGTGCTTCAGGAACCTGGTTGGGCAGGATCCACTCACGCGTTGAGCGAGACACCGTCATGAGCTGCTGAGAGACTAGGCTGGGACCTAGAAGACCATAAGACGTAGGAGCAGATATTAGGCATTCGGCCCATCGAGTCTGCTCCACCATTCAAACGTGGCTGATAGGTTTTTCAACCCCATTTTTCTGCTTTCTTCCTTATGACCCTTGACTCCCTTTATAAACAAGAATTTATCTATCTCTGTTTTACTCAGTGACTTGGCCTCCACAGCCTTCTGTGGCAATTAATTCCACAGATTCACCACTCTTTGGCTGAAGAAGTTTCTCCTTATCTTCGTTCTAAAAGATCTTCCCTTTACTCTAAGGCTGTGCCCTCTGCTCCTAGTCTCTCCTGCCAATGGAAACATCTTCCCAATATCCAGTCTGTCCAGGCCATTCAGTATCCCGAAACTTTTAATCAGTTCCTCCCTCATCCTTCTAAGCTCCATCGAGTATAGACCCAGAGTCCTCAAATGTTCCTCCTATTGTTAAACTTTTCATTCCTGGATCATTCTCGTGAACCTCATCTGCACCCAGGGGCCAATACATCCTTCCTGAGGTAGGCAACCCAAAGTTGCTCACAATGTTCTAAATGTGGTCTGACCAGAGCCTTATAATGCCTCCGAAGTACATTCCTGCTTTTATATTATAGTCCATTTGAGATAAATAACAACATTGTATTTGCCTTCCTAATTACCGACCCAACCTGCAAGTTTACCTTAAGAGAAATCTGGACTAGTCCCTTTGCACTTCAGATTTCTGAATTTTCTCCCATTTAGAAAATAGTCCCTGCCTTTTCTTCCTACCAATGTGTATGTCCTCACACTATCCCACGTTGTACTCCATCTGTGACTTCTTTACCCACCTTCCTAACCTGTCCAAATCCTTCTGCAGCTCCCCTCCCACCTCCTCGATACTACTTGCCGCTCCACCTATCTTTGTATCATCTGCAAACTTAGCCAGAATGCCCTCAGTTCCTTCATCCAGATTATTAATGTATAGAATGAAAAGTTGTGGTCCCAGCACTGACCCCTTTATCCCCTTTAATGCTTTATTCCCACTCTCAGCTTCCTGCCAGACAGCCAAACTTCTATCCATGCTAGCACCTTGCCTCTAACACCATAAGCCCTTATCTTACTCTGCAGCCTCCTGTGTGAGTCCTCTTCGAGGGCTTTCTGGAAGTCCAGATAGGTAACATCTATTGGTTCTCCTTGGTCTAACCTTCTCATTACTTCCTCAAAGAATTCGAACAGATTTGTCAGGCATGACCGCCTTTTGATGAAACCAAGCTGACTTTGCGCTATTTTACCATACACTTCCAAGTATTCAGAAATCTCATCCTTCACAATGGACTGTAAAGTCTTACCAATGACTTCGATCAGGCTAATCACCTGTAATTTCCAATTGTTTGCCTTGCTCCCTTCTTAAACCAGCCCCAAGCCGCCGAGAGACCAGGCCGGGACTCACCAGGAGCCACCGAGAGACCAGGCAGGGACTCACCAGGAGCCGCCGAGATACCAGGCAGGGACTCACCAGGAGCCACTGAGAGACCAGGCTGGGACTCACCAGGAGCCACTGAGAGACCAGGCCAGAACTCACCAGGAGCCGCAGAGAGACCAGGCTGGGATTCGCCAGGACCCGCTGAGAGACCAGGCTGGGATTCGCCAGGACCCGCTGAGAGACCAGGCTGGGACCCTTCATGAGCCACTGAGAGACCGTGCTGGGGCTCACCATGAGCTGCCGAGAAACCAGGCCATTGAGAGACCAAAGGGGGAAAGAAAAAAATGGGGGGAGAAGAGAGAATGAAACAGATGGAGCGGGGAACTCTGGTTGGAGTGTCCTACTCTGATGCCATTTTGACTGAATAGTTTCCATGCTGTATGGTTCTAAGATCCTGGTATTCCAGCCAATATTTATTTCACAATCAACAGATTTCAGATTATTATTTATGGGAGCTTGCTGTGTACAGTCAGAAGTGTTTCTTTGGAAGCAGTGCTTTCAGAGGTCCAGTGGTCAGGAGGAAGAGCACTATATAAATGGAGCAACTCAGCAGGTCTGGCTGCGAGTGCGGAGGGAGAACCAGATTTAATGTCTGGAGTCCGGTATAACTCTTCTTAGAACTGAACAAGACTGAACCAATTCTGAAGAGTCATATTAAATGCAAAACATTAACTCTGCTTCTCTCTCCGCAGTTGCTGCCAGACCTGCTGCATTTCTCCAGCAGTTTCTGTATTTGATTCAGATTTCCAGCATTGGCGTTAAAGTGCCTTTGTCTAAATGTGTGTATTTTTTTGTCCCCTTTTGTGGCTTGGACAGCTCTGGGTAGAGGCACAGTGTCGGCAGCTATCTTTGCACCGGCCCCACAGAGAGACCAGACACCTGTTGTGCCACTCGCTGGGTGGGGCAGGGTTGGTGTTCCAGGTCAGGGGTACGGTCAGCCCAAGATGTCTGTGGTCACAGGGCACCTGTCACTCAGTAAAGGTCTGCCTGCCACAGAGCTAGGCGATGCACTGTGCAGCTGCTGGTCTCGGACAGTGCAGTAGAGAGCTTGGAGCTGTTTTACTGAGTGATGTTTTAGATTTTATTTTAGATTGCCTACAGTGTGGAATGTTACCTGAGGTGTACCGCTGGAATCTGTTGGGCTGGGGTCACTGACTGATGTTCTCCCTGTATGTGAGCAGTTACCAGTTGGTGGGTCAGCTGGCTAGTGTAACCCACAGCCCGCCTGCCTGCTATGTGCTGACAAAGACTATTTCACTGAATAGAACTGGAGGGGGTATATGTTTACAGAATAACCAATAACTACGACACCAGAGCTCGTGGGCAGGTCTGTGCACTTTCTTGTTGGCCAGTGGAAATAAAGAAGAATTGGTGTTTACATAGAACTTTTTACAACCTCATAACTTCCCTGTGCAGCCAAAAAATGGAAAGATGGGTGGCATGGTGGTTCAATGGTTAGTACTGCTACCTCACAGCTTCAGGGACCTGGGTTTGAATCCATCCTTGGGTGACCGTCTGTGTGGAGTTTGCACATTCTCCCCGTGTCTGCGTGGGTTTCCTCCGGGTGCCCTGGTTTCCTCCCACAATCCAAAGATGTGCAGGTCAGGTGGATTGGCCGTGGGAGACGCAGGGATAGGGGAAGGGTGTTGACTCGATGGGCCGAATGGCCTGCCCCGCTCAGCAGGGATTTGATGTAAAAGAAAGGTTTGCATTTGCATAGCATTTTTCCTGGTGACCCGATTCTAAAGTGGAGATCATTCTGGAATACAGGAGGTACCTCAACCAATTTGCAGCGAGCAAGCTCTGACTAACAACGCTGAGAGGGTATTACTCTGTGAAATTCTCTTTCCCAATATGCATTGGATGCAGAATCATTGAATATTTTGAATATTGCTCCAAGTAGGCAGTGTGGACTGAGAGGAAGAGGGCTGAAAATGTGGATGAGTTTTAATCAATACGAAGCAATGTCACTCATGAATGCCCTATTGAAGAATTATACTAGGGCATCCCAAAGTGGGGTCAGGACCCAAAGTGGGGTAGTGAGCTGAAATTCTTAGGTTTATGAGCTATGAGGCAATAACCTGTGTTCCCCCCACCCCCCTGTTATTTCTGCTGGCATCATTCTTCTGTTCCCCGCCACCCACACAAACCACCCATTGAGGTGTTGTTACAATTGTCAAGTCTCGAAACATGGTGACTGGGAAAAGCAGTTGTGAGGTACTAATGTGTCGCTGCGGCAGAGTGCTCTGTGTCAATTGGCTGCCACGTGACAAGAGTGAAAACTCTTTAAAAGGACTTGATTTGTCAGTGAACATTGTGAAAGATGCTACATAAATGCAGGTCCTTTCTTTGCTGTTAGTGCTTAACTTTGAGGAGGTAGTGCCTCTTGAAGCAGGTGAGGTTCAGGGAATATCTGATCAATCTGCTACGCAATGCCGGCAATTCATCAAGGTTCCTGAAAATTGGCCAATGGTGATTGTGTGGCAGTTCCGGCACACTCAGTGTAGTCAACACTGGATGGAGCCCAGGAGATCACATGACATCCTCTTGCCATTGCACCATTGGACGGTCCATTCCCATGATGCCATTGCTAACCCCAACAATTTAAAAGTGAGTTGATTTCTTATCATCCCAACTCTTGTACCAGCCAAACATCCTTTTCCTGATTTCCAATCTGTGGGCAACTAATTTATTTTAAATCAAATTTTAAAGCTTGATGAGGGCAGGACGATGATGGTAAGTCAGAGATTCAAGGGAATGACAGTGGAGGGAGTGGAATGGCCCAAGCTGAGCTATTGTGAAGAGCTGAAAAGATGTTTGCTTTCCAGATTTGTCAGTGAACTGAGCTTCCTGTCAGTTGGCAACGGCAACACATATTTTCCTGGCTGCAATTTGTCCTGGTTCGCCACTTCCAGCTGTTCCTGATTCAGAATGAGCAGTTGTTCCTGGAACTCCCCCTGCTGAAGGCCTTACGAGCTACCAGCTGAGAGCAGGCCTACTACAGGATGAACATGGGAGGAAGCATAATCAATGGCTTGCAGCGGGATAAATCCACTCAAACGCCATACCGAACTCTCAGAAGGCAGAGCGGGTCAAAGGGAAGGAGGCAACCAATAGGATTGGTTGGATGTATCCCAGGAAATCTCTTTGGAAATGTGATATCTGGGATGTGTGGCATGTGTGACTTCCGACGAGAGTGGAAAGCACGCTGTGGACTCCATCGAACTCACTGCCAAAGCCTGTTTTGTGAAATACAATTATGCAAGAGTTTCATTTTATTTTGTTGAAAATTAAGCCAGGACTAAGTCCATCTTGCTCCTTTTACTTCCTCAAATAGCTCAGTGGGAAGACGTGTTGATGAGTGCAGTGTGTGAGCGCGTGTGTCACTCTATGTTTTACATCCTCACTCTGCTCGGTACAGCATCACATCACCGTTTGAACATGAATGATGAGCTTCTGTCCAAATTCTAGTCCTTCAGCAGTACAAGACCTGAGTATTGCAGAGAAAAACAGCTTTTGTCAAAGTTTTTCATCTTGCACTCATCAGGACACAGCATGAAACACCAAAGTGAAGGGAAAACAGTGTCGGTCTGGAATGAGGGGAGAATGCTGATTGGTTGGCCAGTAGATTGTGATTGGTAGAAGTGTTGTCATGGCGAATGTAGTAGTTAATAATGACTACTGGTAAGCTTTGATTGAATTTTAAACTAGGAATTTGACTCTGATTAGTCAGGGTATTGTCCCGAGAAATGAACTGGTGAATGACTGCCTCATGATTTGTAGAGTTGAAACAGGCGCTGTGCGTGTATATGTAACAGGCACAGTGTGTCTGTTTAACAGACAAGAGTGTGGATCCATGTGTCAGGTGGTGTGTGTGTGTATGTGTGTGTAAAACGACAGGCAGTGTATCTGTCTATGTAACAGGTGTGTGTGTATGGAACAACAAGTAGAGTATGTGTCTATGTAACAGGTGCAGCCCATGTACATGTTGTCTCTTATTAACTGATAAATCTTGAATGGCAATGTCTCTACCCATCAGAAACCACTTGTAAACCAATCTGCACTCCCTTCTCACATTATAAAGTTATTTCTTTTATCATTGTTTCTAATCAATCGGTTCAGAGATTTCATACAATCCCTAGTGTGGAAACAGGCCATTTGGCCCAACAAGTCCACACCGACTCTCCAAAGAGTAACCCACCCAGACTCATTCCCCAACCTAATTACTGTTAGGGACGGATCGCTCGCCTCTCCTGGAAATTCTTCCCCATCCCACAGCTTGCTCGGACTTTCCTCTGGGTAAGTGCCTCAACTGTCTTCTGGGACCCTCTGTTCCCAGCAAACTTTTGCAGGAGAATTAGGCTGAAGGCTGTATGGGAATCTCTGGTTCTTTAGTGTGTGTGTGTGTGTGAGAGAGAGAGAGAGTCAGAGGGTTGATCTGGGAGGAGCACAGGGATTTTCTGCAGCCGTTGGAATTTCCATCGCTGTTCACTGTGTGCTGCCACTCAGACAGCTCCTTGTTTAATTTTCCAGGTATCCCAGGACGGGGAGATGGTCAGGAAAGCGGGGTGGGGTGGGGGTGGATGGTTGAGGGGCAGGGGGAAGGAGATGGAAAACAGCACAATTCCTCCAGTTATGACTGATTTATAATGAGTCTTTGTGCGGGCTGAAGGTTTAACCAGAGCCCCCAGTTTTGATTTGAAGGCTGGAAGTAGGAACAGCTGTTTAGCAGATGGAGGGAGGTGGGGCAGTGTGAAAGTTGCACTGAGTACTGGAGACCCCCATTGCGACCAGTGGAGGGGAGTGGGGGAGGATTAACCACCTGCGGGACAGCCACAGCTGTGGGACTGAGTGGCCTGCGCGCACTCGCTCTGTCAGCCCAGAGTGGGAGAGGTGTTGCTGGGGAAGATGTTGAGGCTGACCACTCTGTTCTCCCCAAACCTGGGGTCCTGGGGCAGAGACACTCCTCCCTCACCCAGCAAACTAGCCCCCCCACCTAGTCTTGTCTCCACTGACCCCTACCAGGTTGTCTCTTCCCTCCCTCCCACCCCAACACACGTGCGCGCGCACACACACACCCTTGTCAGCGCTTGGACGGGAGAACTGGAAGTGACCCTCACCTCAAACAATGGGGAAACGGGATCAACTGCCACTTGTTTCCCCCCTCCCCCCAGTGGTGTTGGTGGTATCTTACTATGTGCAGCCCCCCCCCCCCCCCCCCCCACCAGTTTTCTCCCTGAAATGAGTGATTCCTGTGGATGGGATTGTCCCAGTACTTGAGGATGTGGCAAGCTGGCAAGAGAGTATTAGAGATCTCGAGTCTCAGAGTGTCTTTGGAGTGAGAACACAGTGTATCCAGCCAGTTCCTTGTGAATAGTTGTCCAATTGGCAGCTCTGAAACAGTTCAGGAACTGGAATCCACGTCTCTATTCCCTTCCTGCCTTCCCTCTCTCATTTCAGCGTCCTCTTTTTTGCTGCGTTTGTCCTGAAGCAGCCATTGGATATGTGCAGACTGGGAGCAAACTGGAGGGAGCTTTTCCAGATTCTGTCTCATAATCCCTGCCTCAGGAATATGCTGTTCACACAGTATTGTCCTGGTGTGGCAGTACCCCTTTGTCTCTCTGTTTCTCTCCCTGTGTCTGTCTGTTCCTAAACCCAATTGTTCATTGCTCCTGAATGACAGGGCACTTTTTGTGAGCTGTGATGGTCCAGGCAATCCCCACATTTAGAAACATAGAAAATGCGTGCAGGAGTAGACTATTCGGCCGTTGGAGCCTGCACCACCATTCACTGTGATCCTGGCTGACCATGTAATTTCAGGATCCCACTCCTGCTCTCTCTCCATACCACAGAGAGCTTGCTTACATTCATTGAAAGCTGAGCTCGATAGATTCTTAATCAGTCAGGGAAACAAGGGTTAGGGGAAAAGGGTGTGAGGTCAGCCGTGATTATGTTGAGTGGAAGACCACACTTGAGAGATTGAACGGGCTTAATCCTGTTTGTATATTGTACGGTCTCTTCTGTTTTATCAAGATGAGCAGTTGTGACAAAAATTAATAATACATGATAATCTTTCATTTGATTTAGTCTTGTCACATGTGCCGAGGCACAGTGAAAAGTTTTGTTTCGCATGCAGTACAGTGAGATCAAACCATACAGAGTGCCTGAGGGTAATAGAACAGAGCAAAGAATACTGTGTTACAGCTGCAGAGTAGTTGTACAAAGAGCGAGATCAACATTAAATTTAAAATTTGAGAGGTCCGTTCAGAAGGTGAATAACAGCAGAAACTGTTCTGGAATCTTTGGTTCATGTATTTAAGCTTTTGTATCTTCTGCCTGTGAAAGAGGTCGGATGAGATTATAGCCGGGGATGGAGGGGTCTTTGATCTTGTTGGCTGCCTTCCCGAAGCAGTGAGAAATGTGGAGGGAGTCGGTGGATTGTGATGTTTGGAGGGGAGTTTGGATTCTCAAGTCAAGGTAAATAGGGTTTTGGGTTTCAGTGCTGCGAAGGTCTGATCTCAATTTTTGAAGCAGCAGATGGAAAATTTGATAGAACTGTGACCGAAAGACAGCATTTCCAAGAGATCACAAGACTTGAACTCCCAGATTCAATGTGCTGCCTGCATAATTGATCATTGCTGCTTCGTATCTGTTTGAGTTTTTCTGACCCATGCAAATGCCAGAAAATCCAGGGCACATGGGCCAGTCAGGTTCAGAAGAAAAGATTCATTTCAGCAGAAAGGCAGTTCCTGGTTGGTGGAAATCTTCAGGCGAGCAGAGCTGGAAGCTGTTTTATCAGCTTCCAAGTGGCTGAAGTCAGAGGAGAGAGAGTGTGTGAGATTGTCTGTGTGTCCTGGGAAAGACACAGGAATGGAGGGGATCACATTCGGTCAATGCGCAGGAAGTCACTGAAGAAAACCTGTGCAAGTGAAGAAGGGAAAAATACTGAACAACCTCGATTCGGGTTGGCCGGGGAGTATTTTGTTCGAATAACTGATTGTTTGGATAACGGAGTTGATTGTAAAAAAAAGGATGCTATCCTGGGGGCCTTGAGATCTTGTTTGGATAATCTGATATTCAGATAACTGAGGTTGTTCTGTACTGGGCTTGAGTGGCTGTCAAACATATAGCTGAGGAAAAAAGGTTAAAGTTTCGATTTTTTTCACTTTCTTCTGAGAACCAGCATGATTGGTCATGTTGCAAACACCTCTTCCATGGCTGACAAGCTGTAGAGTGGCAGTGGAATGTGGAGTTCCTGATCCAGAGGCAGGAAGACAATTTACTGTGCCACCAGACCTCTGAACCTGGGGTCATAAACAGCAGACAGTCACTGATACTGATCAAGAGCTAGGAGGGGTCATGCGATTACATTGGTGGATAGGATCAAGGAAAACCCTAAGGCTTTCTATAACAATATCAGGAATAAAAGAATGACTAGAGTAAGATTAGGGCCAATCAAGCATAGTAGTGGGAAGTTGTGCGTGGAGTCAGAGAAGACAGGAGAAGCGCTAAATGAATATTTTTCATCAGTATTCACACTAAAGAAAGACAATGTGGTCGAGGAGAATACTGAGATACAAGCTACTGGACTAGATGGGATTGAGGTGCATAAGGAAGGAGGTGTTAGTAATTCTGGAAAGTGTAAAAATGCCTAAGTCCCCTGGGCTGGATGAGATTTATCCTAGGATTCTCTGGGAAGCCAGGGAGGAGATTGCCGAGCCTTTGGCTTTGATCTTTATGTTGCCATTGTCTATAAGAGTAGTGCCAGAAGACTGGAGGATAGCAAATGTTGTTCCCTTGTTCAAGAAGGGGAGTAGAGACAACCCTGGTAATTATAGACCAGTGAGCCTTACTTCAGTTGTGAGTAAAGTGTTGAAAAGGGTTATGAGAGATAGGATTTATAATCATCTAGAGTGGAATAAGTTGATTAGGGATAGTCAACATGGTTTTGTATTGTGCCTCATAAACCTTGCTGAGTTCTTTGAGGTGGTGACCAAACAGGTGAATGTGGGTAAAGCGGTTGATATGGTGGATATGGATTTCAGCAAGGTGTTTAATAAGGCTCCCCACGTTAGGCTATTGTACAAAATATGGAGGCATGGGACTGAGGGTGATTCAGCGGTTTGGATCAGACATTGGCCAGCTGAAAGAAGACAGAGGGTGGTGGTTGATGGGAAATATTCATCCTGGTTCACTTACTAGTGGGGTACCACAAGGATTTGTTTTGGGTCCACTGTTGATTGGTCATTCATATAAATGACCTGGATGAGGGCGTACAAAGATGGGTTAGTAAATTTGCAGATGACACTAAGGTCGGTCGAGTTGTGGATTATGCTGAAGGATGTTTCAGGTTACACCTTATTCAGTGTTGCAGATGGTTTAATTTTTGATTGGCCTTATTATGATCACAGGTGGTACCGAGTGAAACGTGCAGATCTACACAGAGTGCATAACGGTAATAGTACAGAGTGAAAGTTCCCTATTTGCTCTTTCTGGATGGACACTGTGTTCATTGACCCTTTTCAACCAGGATTTGATCAGCTGCAGGTTGGAGCTTGTTTTACCACAAGGGTTTGTGAAGGGGGGAGTCGGAATAGAATTGACAGAAGGGTCTGAGTTGAATGTGCTTGATAGAAAGCAGTTATACCATACTTGTACGTTACAACTGGGAGAGGCTGGCCGTAGATGGTAGGGCTGGGGCTATTGAGTGTGTATGGTGGGGATAAGGGAAGGACTGGCTCTCTACAAGTGGCTGAAAACAACAGTGATAGATATCGGAAACTCACATGCATGTTCTTTATATTTTATAGCTGCTGACATCAAGATTGTGGCGGAAAAGAGTCCAACCAAGGAAGAGGAAGGAGAGAAGGGGCCAACCAAGAAAGAAGAAGGAGAGAAGGGGCCAACCAAGGAAGAGGAAGGAGAGAAGGGGCCAACCAATGATGAGAAAGGAGAGAAGGGGCCGTCCAATGACAAGGAAGGAGTGAAAAGGCCAGCCAATGACCAGGAAGGAGAGAAAGGGCCAGTCACAACGGAGAAGGGAGAGAAGAGCCTAAGCAAGGAGGAGGAGGTGGCAGAGAAGGGTCTAGCTAAGGAGGAACCACATCCTGCTCCCTCCAGATCCACAGCTTTGGGCAAAAGCCCTCGAGGAAAGCCAGGTATGAGAGCTTGCTGCCTGGAATGGAGTGAGCCATTTATCTTTTACCCATCTCCCAATTTAAATTGGGCTGGTGGAGGCAGAGGGCTATTGTTGTTACTTTCAGTTTTTCATTCATGAAACATTGGGAGAGTAGTGTCTTCAGTTGGTGCAGGAAGATAGTGGAGATGTTAATGACCATCCTAACCTGTTACCAGAGCAACTGAAAACTACACTCTCTTCATAACATCCTCTGAACTTCAGTGCAGGGTGTGAAGGACCTTAGCCTGCTGCACTTTACAGTTTTTTCCCTCTTGTTACCACATAGCCATTACCAAGTCAATGTTTTCTGACTCATTTCTAGTCAAGATAATGGAACCTTTGGCAGGCAGATTCCCCTTGCTGCTGTTCAGTCCTGTTGTTGACTGCCTCTTGTATTCGGGCTGTACGGAGTGACCCAGTGTTAGTTGTATTCAGTGGATGATTGAATGGAGCAGGAGGCACTTTGATACTTTTCCCCAAACAGACTGGTTTCTCTGTGGTTGGACGGCACTGTAGTTAGAGGGTAAACCAGAAGCAATGGGGCTGAATTGCGGGCTGGCAGATTTAAAGTTTCTCTTGGAGGAATCAAGCATTGTTCTCACTGTTACACATTTCTTAGCTTCCTCCCTACCCACCTTTGTCCCTATATCTCCTGGAATATGTTAATTCATGATTTTGTCTTTCTGTCACTGTGTTTTTTGTCATGTCTCTTTGCTTATGCATATATTTCTCTCTCTCGCTCTCTTGTTCTCTCGCTCTCTTGTTCTCTCGCTCTCTTGTTCTCTCGCTCTCTTGTTCTCTCTCGCTCTCTTGTTCTCTCGCTCTCTTGTTCTCTCTCGCTCTCTTGTTCTCTCTCGCTCTCTTGTTCTCTCTCGCTCTCTTGTTCTCTCTCGCTCTCTTGTTCTCTCTCGCTCTCTTGTTCTCTCGCTCTCTTGTTCTCTCTCGCTGTCTTGTTCTCTCTCGCTCTCTTGTTCTCTTTCGCTCTCTTGTTCTCTCTCACTCTCTCTCTAGCTTTCACTCTCTCGCATTCTCTCTCTCTTTCTTGCTTTCTCTCTGGCTTTCTCTCTCTCTCTCGCTTTTTCTCTCTCGCTTTTTTCTCTTGCTTTCTCTCTGTCTCTCCTCTATTTGATTTGATTTATTATTGTCACATATACCTAAGTACAGTGAAACGTTTTATTTTGCAGGCAGTACAGGCAGACCATAACGTACAAAGATCATAGGCTGATTGAACAGAGCGAGGAATACCAAGTTACTGAATTGAGATTTAAAAGTGCAGAATGATTGTAAGAAACGTCTGCTGTAGAGAGCTAACAAGAGTCGTCATGTGTCAGCGCCATCTTGAATCTATGTCCTCTCTGCCTTTTCTAGTTTATCCTGTACCTTCACTGATTTAAGGTGCTTTTTAAAGGAAATAGTGACATGAGGCAAACCATGTTTTTAACATAGTGAATGGTTAGGTTCTGGAGGTTACTGCCTGAGAGTGTGGCGGAGGCAGATTATAAAGAGGTTTGGACCATTATCCAAAAAGGTCAAATCTGCAGTGTTACAGTGACAAGGCAGGGAAGGGGCTCAGGTGAGTTGCTGTTGCTGACAGCCAGTACAGACATGACTGGCTGAATGGTCTCTTGCACTATGATTCTATACCTGTGCCCCTCCATCTGCCTGCTCCACCTTGGCCCCTCTCCAGCTTCCTTTCTGCTCCTCACTGTTTCTGTTTCTCAGCCAGGTCTCATGCACCATTATTCCTCATTCACTTTGTTGTCGTGTTTCGAGGATGCAGTGGTTCATTCTGAAACCTAGACTGATGAATAATTCAAGAGAAATGCACGCACCCATCAGATGGCTGATTGAAGATGCTGTTTATTAAAACGCAGTTGATCTGTTCCATGTAAACTCCTTCCCCTCGCTGTGAAGAGCTTATGTTCTGAGCATAAAAACGTTCAACAAAGCTGCATTATCAGTTGAATTAACAGGAGCTTAATATAAACTTCATTATTCATCGACACAATTCATTGTACAGATGTGCTTTAAAGCAGAGTGTGTTAATGTCTCATTTACTGATGTTTGAGGGCTTGCAGTGTCACAGGAGTGAAATGGTTCACCAGGGCTACCCATTCCACTTTTCAAATCTTAGAAAAACTCCTCTATGGGGGTGGCATCACTATGTGATCAGTATTTGTTGCCAATCACTGATGATGAGGTGATAGTGAGC
The DNA here is from genome assembly GCF_047496795.1 of Chiloscyllium punctatum. Lineage (NCBI taxonomy): Eukaryota > Metazoa > Chordata > Chondrichthyes > Orectolobiformes > Hemiscylliidae > Chiloscyllium > Chiloscyllium punctatum. The sequence goes on along the minus strand of NC_092765.1, from coordinate 45,094,478 downwards.
TGCCTCTTAAAATCACTCAAGTCCTTCAGGTCGGTTAGGTCCACAATGAGGACTTTGACCCAGTGGTAGAGAAGGAAAGGTGGTATATTTCCAAGTCAGGATGGTGAGTGACTTGGAGGGAAACTTGCAGGTGTACCTGTTGGCCATGTCCTTCTAGATGGAAGTGGTCATGGGTTTAGAAGGAGCTGTCTAAGGTGAATTCCTGCAGTGCATCTTGTAGATACAACACACTGCTGCTACTGACTGTTGGTGGCGGAGGGAGTGGATGTTTGTGGATGTGGTGCCAGGCAAGTGGGGATTATTCCATAACATTCCTCACTTGTGCCTTGTAGACGGTGGGCAGGCTTTGGGGAGTCAGGAGGTGAGTTACTCGCTGCAGGATTCCTAACATCACGCCCGCTCCTGTAGCCACTTTGGCAGATAAGATAAAGGAGAATCCAAAGAGATTCTGCAAATATATTAAGGGCAAAGGAATAACAAAGCAGCAAATAGGGACCTTAAAGATCAACAAGGTCATCTATGTGTCGGACCACAGGAGATTGGTGAGATCTTAAACAAATATTTCTTGTCAGTTATTGCTGTGGAAAAAGATATGGAAGCTAAGGACCTCAGGGAAATGAATAGAGGGAACTGGCTACACAGTGAGTGTATGTAGAGAGGGTGTGAGTGAGAGTGCTGGGTACATAGTGTGTGTACAGAGGGTGTGAGTGAGGGTGCTGGGTACATAGTGAGTGTGTGTACAGAGGGTGTGAGTGAGGGTGCTGGCTACATAGTGAGTGTGTGTACAGAAGGTGTGAGTGAGGGTGCTGGGTACATAGTGTGTGTACAGAGGGTGTGAGTGAGGGTGCTGGGTACATAGTGAGTGTGTGTACAGAGGGTGTGAGTGAGGGTGCTGGCTACATAGTGAGTGTGTGTACAGAAGGTGTGAGTGAGGGTGCTGGCTACACAGTGAGTGTGTGTACAGAGGGTGTGAGTGAGGTTTCTCCCACCTTCCCCTCTGACCAATCACCTTCATCCCCTCCCCCATTCACCTATTGTACTCTTTGCTACCTTCTCCCCAGCCCTCCCCACCCCCCATTTATCTCTCTACCCTGGAGGCTCCCTGCCTCCATTCCTGATGAAGGGCTTTTGCCCGAAACGACGATTTTCCTGCTCCTCAGATACTGCCTGACCTGCTGTGCTTTTCCAGCACCACTCTGATCTAAACAAATGTCTTGAAAAAGAGTCCACACTACAGAAAATGAAGTGCTGGAGGTCTTCGAGGCATGGAGGTAGATAAGACCCCAGGACCTGATCACGACATTGTGGGAAGTTAGGGAACAAATTGTGAGTCCCCTAACAGAGATATTTGTATCACCGACAGCCATGAGTGAAGTGTCAGAGGACTGGAGATTGGCTAATATTGTGCCATTATTTAAGAAAGGCTGCATGGAAAAGCCAGGGTACTACAGAGCAGTGAGTTGAATGTCAGTGGTGGGTAAGTTGTTGGAGGGGATTCTGAGAGACAGGATCTACATGCATTTGGAAAGATAAGGACTGATTAGGGATAGTCAGCTTGGCTTTGTGCGTGGGAAATCATGTCTCATAAATTTGATGGCGTTTGTTCAAGATCTGATCAAGGAGATAGATGAAGACAGAATGATAGATGTTGCCGACATGAACTTTAGCAATGTCTTCAGTACGTTTCCAGATGGTAGACTGGTTAATAAGGTGAGGTCCGAGGAAAGCTAGCCAATTGGATACAAAATTGGCTTGACAATGGGAGACAGAGGATGGCGGGAGAGAGGCTGGAAGCCTGTGACCACAAGGATAGGTGCTGGGTCCATTGTTCTTCGTCTTTTATATAAATGATTTGAAGAAGAATAAGGGAGATATGGTTTGTAAGTTTGTGGATGACACCAGAATTGGTAGGATAGTGGACAGTGAAGAAGGTTATCTGAGAGTACAATAGGATCTTGATCAACTGGGCAAGTGGGCTGAGGAATGGCAGATGGAGGTTAAATCACATAAATATGAGGTGTTCCATTTTGGAAAGGCAAATCAGGGCAGGACTTACACAGTTAATGAGAGACCCAGGGAGAATGTTGTTGAACAGAGAGACTAGGGGTGCAGGTACATAATTCCTTCAAAGCAGTGTCACAGGTGGACACAGTGATGAGGAAGGCATGCTCGCCTTCATCAGTCAGAGCATTGAGGAGAGGAAATGGGATGTCATGTTACGGCTGTACAACAACTTTTACAATTACATTTTGAATACAGTATACAATTCTTGTCGTGCTGCTATAGGAAGGATGTTATTAAACTGGAAAAGCTACAAATAAAATTTATAAGGATATTACCAAGACTGGAAGGTTTGAGTTGTAAGGAGAGGCTGGATAGACTGGAACATGAGAGGTGAGGGGTGACTTTCTTGAACTTTATAAAATCATGAGTGGCATGGATAGGGTAAATACCCAAGGTCTTTTTTTCCGCTAGGGGGTCCAAAACTAGAGGGCATAGGCTTAAAGTAAGAAGCGAAAGATTTTAAAAGGGGCAAATTTTACAATTACAATTATATTTAAGAAGTATTTGGAAAGGTACATGAATAGAAAGGATGCAGAGGAATATGGGTCAAGTGCAGGCAAATGAGACGAGAGTATAGAGATGTTCAGCATGGAAACAGACCCTTTGGTCCAACTTGTCCAACCCAATCTAGTCCCACCTGCCAGCACCCGGCCCATATCCCTCCAAACCCTTCCTATTCATATACCCTTCCAGATGCCTTTTCAATGTTGTATTTGTACAAGCTTCCACACATCCTCTGTAACATAACACTGGAAATAATCCAGATATTACTCCCCTCGAGGACCTCCTTTCTAAATTCTTGCCTAACTTTCTATATTGTCACTTCAGAATCTCATTCTTTTCCCTTCCTATGTCGTTGGTTCCAGTGTGTACAATGACCTCCTGCTAGTCCCTCTTCCCCCATGACAACATTCTGCACCCTCTCTGAGACATCCTTGATCCTGGCACCAGGGAAGCAGCACACCATTCTGCTTTTTCGCTACTGACCGCAGAAACGTCTGCCTGTACCTCAGACTAGAGAGTCCCCTAACACAATTGATCACTTGGAACCTGACGTACCCCTCGTTACATTAGAGCCTGTTTGTGCGACATTCCCCTGAGACTCCACCATTCCCTAAATTTTATAAAATAGCATACTTGTTTGAGATGGGGATAGCCACAGGAGACCTCTGCACTTCCTGCCTACTCCTACCTTTCCTTGTGTTAACCCATCTACCTGACTGTATCTGCAGCTTTTCTCCATGTTTATAACTGCCTTCCATCACAGCCCCTAGCTGTTGTAAATTCCTCATTGCCTCTTACTCACGCTCCAAACGATCCATGCGATCTGACAGGATTCATAACCAAAGATACTTCCTGCAGACATAATCATCAGTAACATGGAAAATCTCCCTCATCTCCCACATTCCACAGGAAGAGCACATCACTCTACTAAAGGCCAACCTTGCTCCTTCACAATCTACAGACCCAGAAATAGCACTGTCTTATTGCTCAAAAAATGCAGTGCTCCAGGCTAACTTAGTACTTATGGTTCATACTTTTAAAAGTTAATCAAGTGACGGGTCTCAACAAAACATGTAATCAAGAAAGAACCCACTCTGCTCACTGCTGCAGACTTACAGCAAGGCTACATATAAAAACTATGCACTTATCTGTCCCTGTACTGTGAGCTGTCCCACACATGTTCCTCCAAGGTCAGCTGTGAATGTCGCTGTTTGTTAATTTTTCCTAGACACACTTCGATGTCCAGAGATACATGAACTCAAACAGCAGAGGCAGTAACTGTGCAGATACACTGCTGTGTCAGTTAGCAGTGTAGGTTTCTCTCTTCCCCTTCACTGACCATGCGCTTACTGCCTTTCTTCCGTCTTCCTCCTTTTAAAAGTGCTGTTGTTTTGATCTTTTATCCCCAAAATTCCAAAACAATGCAACAGCAATAAAAGAATAATTGCTGTCCCTGGAATTTGAGAAAATCACCTCCAAAACCTAAAATAACTCAGAAAAAGAGCACATCCACAATTTTTTTCCGGTCCTCTACCTTGATTGAGTTTTTTGAAGAAGTAATTAAGAGGATTGATGCGAGCAGAGTGGTGGATGTGATCTATGGACTCAGTAAGCAGTTTGACAAGGTTCCTCACTGGAGACTGGTTACCAAGGTTAGATCACATGGAATACAGGGAGAACAGCTATTATGATACAGAACTGGCTCAAAGGTAGAAGACAGAGGGTGGTGGTGGGGGAGGGTTGTTTTTCAGACTGGAGGCCTGTGACCAGTGGAGTGCCATAGGATCAGTGCTGGGTCCTCTACTTTTCATCATTTATCTAAATGATTTGGATGTGAACGTTGGAGGTATAGTTGTTAAGTTAACAAATGACACCAAAATTGGAGGTGTATTGGACAGCAAGAAGGTTAACTTAGAGTACAACGGTGTCTTGATCAAATGGACCAATGGGCCGAGGAGTGGTAGATGGAGCTTAATTTAGATAAATGTGAGGTGCTGCATTTTGGGAAAGCAAATCAGAGCAAGACTTATACACTTAATGGTAAGGTCCTGGGGAGTGTTGCTGAACAAAGAGACCTTGGAGTGCAGGTTCATAGTTCCTTGAAAGTAGATAGGATAGTGAAGGTGGCATTTGGTATGCTTTCCTCTGTTGGACAGAACATTGAGTACAGGGGTTGGGAGGTCATGTTATGGCTGTACAGGACATTGGTTTGGCCACTTTTCGAATATTGTGAGGGTAGGAGTAGGAGGATAGAGCAGATGAATGCGTAGCTGAGGAGCTGGTGTATCAGAGAGGGACTCACACTTCTGGATCATTGGAATCTTTTCTGGGGTAGGAGTGACCATTACAAGAAGGACGGATTGCACCTGAATTGGAAGGGGACTAATATACTGGCAGGGAGGTTTGCTACAGCTGCTCGGGAGGATTTAAATTAGTGAGGCGGGAGGGAGGGTGCGTGTGGGACCCAGAGAGATAGTGGGGAAAGAGATCAATCTGAGAATGGTACAGTTGAGAAAAGAAGCGAGTCAAATAGTCAGGGCAGGCAGGGACAAAGCAGAGAACAAGATAGGACTGAAAATTAAACTGCATTTATTTCAATGCAAGAGGCCTAAGAGGGAAGGCAGATAAACTCAGGGCATGGATAGGTACATGGGACTAGGATATCATAGCAATAACTGAAACATGGCTCAGGGATGGGCAGGACTGGCAGCTTAATGTTCCAAGATACAAATGCTACAGGAAGAACAGAAAAGGAGGCAAGAGAGGAGGGGGAGTGGCATTTTTGATAAGGGATATCATTACAGCTGTACTGAGGGAGGATATTCCCAGAAATACATCCAGGGAAGTTATTTGGGTGGAACTGAGAAATAAGAAGGGGATGATCACCTTATTGAGATTGTATTATAGACCCCCTAATAGTCAGTGGGAAATTGAGACAAATTTGTAAGGAGATTTCAGTTATCTGTAAGAGTAGTAGGGCGGTTATGATAGGAGATTTTAACTTTCCAAACATAGACTGGGACTGCCATAGTGTTAAGGGTTTAGGTGGAGAGGAATTTGTTAAGTATGTACAAGAAAAGTTTTTGATTCAGTATGTGAATGGACCTACGCTTGGGAAATAAGGCAGGGCAGATGACTGAGGTGTCAGTGGAGGAGCACTTTGGGGCCAGCGACCATAATTCTATTAAAATAGTGATGGAAAAGGATAGAGCAGATCTAAAAGTTGAAGTTCTAAACTGGAGAAAGGCCAATTTTGGTGGTGTTAGGCAAGAACTTTCAAAAGCTGATTGTGCGCAAGTAGAAGGACAGCTGGAAAATGGGAAGCCCTCAGAAATGAGATAACGAGAGTTCAGAGACAATATATTCCTGTTAGGGTGAAAGGCAAGGCTGGTAGGTGTAGGAATGCTGGATGACTAAAGAAATTGAGGTTTCAGTGAAGAAAAAGAAGGAAGCATTTGTCAGGTATCGACAGGAGAGATCGAGTGAATCCTTAGAAGAGAATAAAGGCAGTAGGAGTATACTTAAGAGGGAAATCAGGAGGGCAAAAAGGGGTCATGACATGGCTTTGGCAAATAGGGTTAAAGAGAATCCAAAGGGATTCTATAAATATATTAAGAGCAAAAGGGTAACTCGGGAGAGAATAGGGCCCCTCAAAGATCAGCAAGGCGGCCTTTGTGTGCAGCTGCAGGAGATGGGGGAGATACTAAACGAGTATTTTGCATCAGTATTTACTGTGGAAAAGGATGTGGAAGATGTGGGGAATGTGGGGAAATAGATGGTGACATCTTGCAAAATGCCCATATTACAGAGGAGGAAGTGCTGGATGCCTTAAAATGCATAAGAGTGGATAAATCCCCAGGACCTGACCAGGTGTACCCTAGAACTCTGTGGGAAGGGATTGCTAGGCCCCTTGCTGAGATATTTGTATCGTTGATACTCACAGGTGGGGTGCCAGAAGCCTGGAGGTTGGCTAACGTGGTGCCACTGTTTAAGAAAGATGGTAAGGAAAAGCCAGGGAACGCTAGACCAGAGAGCCTGTCATCGGTGATGGGTAGATTGTTGGAGGGAATCCTGAGGGACAGGATGTACATGTATTTGGAAAGGTAAAGATGATTAGAGATAGCTTTGTGCGTGGGCAAGCACGTCTTACGAACTTGATTGAGTTTTTAAAAGAAATAACTAAGAGGATTGATGAAGGCAGAGTGGTGGACGTGAGCTATATGGACTTCAGTAAGGGGTTTGACAAGGTACCTCATGGTAGACAGGTGAACAAGGTTAGATCTCATGGAATACAGGGAGAACTAGCCATTTGGATATAGAACTGGCTCAAAGGTAGAAGACAGAGGGTGGTGGTGGAGGGTTGTTTTTCAGACGTGGAGTACCACAAGGATCGGTGCTGGGTCCACTACTTTTCAACGTTTATATAAATGATTTGGATGTGAACAGATGAGGTATAATTAGTAAGTTTGGAGATGACACCAAAATTGGAGATGTAGTAGACAGCAAAGAAGGTTACCTCAGATCTTCATTAGATGGACCAGTGGGCTGGGATTGGCAGATGGAGTTTAATTTAGATAAATATGAGGTGCTGCATTTTGGAAAGTCTGGGCAGGATTTATACACTTAATAGTAAGGTCCTGAGGAGTGTTGCTGACCAAAAATACCTTGGAGTGCAGGTTCACAGCTCCTTGAAAGTAGAGTTGCAAGTAGATAGGATAGTGAAGGCGGCGTTTGGTATGCTTTCCTTTATTGGTCAGAGTATTGAGTACAGGAGTTGGGAGGTCATGTTGCGGCTGTACAGGACATTGGTTAGGACATTGGAATATTGTGTGCAATTCTGGTCTCCTTTCTATTGGAAGGATGTTGCCAAACTTGAAAAGGTTCAGAAAATATTTATAAGGATGTTGCCAAGGTGGGAGGATTTGAGCTATCGGGAGAGGTTGAATAGGCTGAGGCTGTTTTCCTTAGAGCATTGGAGACTGAGAGGTGACCTTATCGAGGTATATAAAATCATGAGGGACATGGATAGGGTAAATAGACAAGGTCTTTTCCCTGTGATGGGGGAATCCAGAACTAGAGGGCATCGGTTTAGGATGAGGGGGGAAAGATTTAAAATGGACCTAAGGGACAACTTTTTCACACAGAGGGTGATGTGTGTGTGGAACGAGCAGCCAGAGGAATTGGTGGAGGCCGGTACAAATTACAGCATTTTAAAAAGGAGAAAGTGAGGACTGCAGATGCTGGAGATCAGAGCTGAAAATGTGTTGCTGAAGAAGGGCTCATGCCCGAAACGTCGATTCTCCTGCTCCTTGGATGCTGCCTGACCTGCTGTGCTTTTCCAGCAACACATTTACAGCATTTAAAAGGCATCTGGATGGGTACATGAATAGGAAGGGTTTAGAGGGATAAGGGCCAAATGCTGGCAAATGGGTCTAGATGAGGTTAGGATGTTTGGTTGGCATGGACGAGTTGGCCTGAACGGTGTGTTTCGTTACTGTACATTGCTATGACTCTAGTTGCAGCAGTAACAGTGTTCGCACGTTCAGAGGTTTCGGGAATCATAATGCAAACTACAGTAATTATGGTGATAGTATCTGGAACAGTTGCGGCCCCAGTAGGTGCTGCCTTCTCCCCAGCACTGCTATCCTTGCTACCTCTACTCTAGTCAGTGTCAGCACGTCAGGGGGAACAACATGGGGTAAAGATTGAAAGAGTAGCATTCAGGGTGAGGGTGGGAGTTTGGATTTTATTTATTTACTGATTGGCCAGTGAATTCTGACTAAAATCAGAGCCTACTACAAGGTTTCTTCCAATGAAAGCTAATAAAGTGTAACATAGATAAAGGGACATTACAGTATCACAGGGCTGCTTCCTGGAAATGCCAATGTTTATTGTCTACTTTCTTCATCTGAGGGCAATGCTTGCTCACAACAGGATCCTCAGAGTGGAGTTTTCCAACATGGGGGTCTGCTGTGCTGCAGTTAGCACCACGGTTCCGGCTAAGGGTCAGGTTTGTGGCTGTGAGGTGAAGATTTAACAAGGCCTTCAGAACTGTGGATTTGTACGGTTTGTCCTCAGAAACTGATAAGCTACCTGAATATCTCGTCTCGCCACACTGCAGATTAGATTAGATTACATTACAGTGAGGAAACAGGCCCTTCGGCCCAACAAGTCCACACCGACCCGCCGAAGCACAACCTACCCATGCCCCTACATTTACCCCTTACCTAACACGACAGACAATTTAGCATGGCCAAATCACCTAACCTGCACATCTTTGGACTGTGGGAGGAAGCCGGAGCACCCGGAGGAAACCCACGCAGACACGGGGAGAACGTGCAAACTCCACACAGTCAGTCGCCTGTGGCAGGAATTGAACCTGGGTCTCTGGCACTGTGAGGCAACAGCGCTAACCACTGTGCCACCGTGCTGCCCAAATAGGCTGAAGATTGGCAGGTGGAGTTTAATTTGGATAAATGTGAGGTATTGTAATTTTGGTAAAACAAACAGGGGCAGGACTTATACAATTAAAAGTAGAGCCTTGGATATTGTTGGAGAACTGAGAGATCTAAGGGTTCAGGTGCATAATTCTTTGAAATTTGCGTCACATGTAGACAGGGTGGTTAGAAGGCATTTAGCACACTTGCCTTCATTGCTCAGAGCTTCTTATATAGCAGTTGGGACATTCTGTTGTGGTTGAGCCTCATCTGGAGTTCTGTGTGCAGTTCTGATCACCTTGCTATAGGAAGGATATTACTAAAACTGGAGTGGGTTCGGAAGAAATTTACCAGGATGTTGCCAGGAATGGAATGTTTGAATTATAAGGAGAAACTGGATAGGCTGGGACTTTTTCACTGGAGTGTAGGAGGTTGAGGGGCGACCTTGTAGAGGTTTATAAATCATGAGGGATATAGTTAGGGTTAATAGTAGTCTTTTCTTCAAGATGGGGAATTTCAAGACTAAGGGGCATATTTTTAGGGTGAGAGGGAAAAGATTTAAAAATTGTTTTTTACAAAGAGAGTGGTTTGTGTGTGGAATGAACTTCCTGAGGAAGTGGTGGATGCAGGTGCAGTTATGCTGTTTAGAAAGACCTATAACCAAGGACATGAATAAGAAATGTTTGGAGGGATATGCGCCAAGTGCAGGCAGGTGAGACAGGTTTAATTTGGGATTATGCTTGGCATGGACTGGTTGGGTGTGTTTCCATGCAGTATGACTCTATGACTTTACTATGACCTGGATTCACTGAGTGGGGCTTTGCAAGCCACAGTTTTTGTTATTTTGTTCATTCATGGGATGTAGGTGTCACTGAGAAGGTCAGTACTTATTGCCTGTGAACTGAGTGACCTTCCCAGAGGGCAGCTAAGAGTCAAGCACATTGCTGTGGGTCTGGAGTCACATGTAAGCCAGACCAGGTAAGGTAGCAGATTTCCTTTCCCGCCATCAATGAATCCTATGGGGTTTTTTTTATGACAATCGGCAATGGTTGTAATTAGACTAGCTTCTAATTCCAGATTTTATTAAAACTTTCAAATTTGACGATCTGCTATGGTCTCTGGATTACTCGTGTAGGTGACATTACAACTATGCCACAGCCTCCCCCATGTGTTGTTGGCAGCGCCCACCCCCCAGCCCCCATCTGTCGGATACACCGGTATTCCCTCCCTGCCTCCGCCCACCCCCCCCCAACCGGGAAATAAGGATGGAGCTTGGTGCTGAATGGGTTAATGACGCAGTTTGTTATGGTCTTGCCATACTGCCAGTCTGCAGCTCCTATCACCGACAGTGGGCAACAGAACTGTGCAGTCAGCCCATTCTGTGTGGAGCAAGCCTCTGTGCCAATAACAGCGAGCTAACAAAACCTCCATGATTTAATAATAAAACTGCTGAGGGTGGAACTGTGAAGATGTGCTGAGGTGAAAACACAAGCTCGGAAGATGGTTAATCAACATCGATTTTTGTGTGTTCACCATCTCCGGCCCAGCTAGAACAGGCTGCTGCTTCATTACAAGTGGATATTGTGCATCTGAAGGTCATTTTCTACCTGAATGCAGGCACAGTTTCCTAACTGCCTGTTATGCAGGGGTGGGGGGTGGGTGGTGTTGGTACAATTATACAATTAGATTCGTCGTCTGCCTTTGCAGGTTGAGGTATTGATGTAAATGCAGGGTGTGAGTGAGGACTTGGTCCTCTCCGTGTGGTTTTTCTTATCACCAGTCCTGGCACTAAATCCTTGGCCTGTTTTACTGCATCATCTTGTGCCTTCAGTTAAGAGAGAGTGTCTCTTTTTGGTCTGCACACCCAGTGCTTACAAAACCAGAACAGCTGACATCTCTGCAATAAGGACAGCAAATGCAGCCATTAAGTGAAGAACTAGTATTTATACAGTGACTTCAGCCAGCCCAGGAGATCCCAAAGCAGCCAATTAAGTACTTTAAATTTTATACTGTAGGAAATGTGGCAGCCAGCCATGCACAGCAAGAAGCTTTAAACTACAATGAAGTAATGATTAGTTCATCGCTTCCTTTAGAGCTTTTTGGCTGAAGGTTAAGCATTGACCAAGACACTGGGAGACATTCCACTAGTAATGATTTATAAAGTCAGCAGATCCCAACAGTATCGAGAGGGCATAGGTCTAAGATGAGAGGGGAAAGTTATAAAGAAAAAAAATTTGGGGAAAATCTATCATGCAGAGGGTGATACGTGTATGGAATGAGCTGCCAGGGGAAGTGGTGGAGGCTGGTACAATTACAACATTTGACAGGCATCTGGATGGGTATATGAAGGGTATAGAGGGATATGGACCAAGTGCTGGCAAATGGGGCTAAATTACTTTAGGATACCGATTCGGTATGGAAGGGTTGGACCGAAATGTCTGTTTCTGTGCTGTACATCTCAGTGACTCTTTGACTAATCAATAAAGCAATCAAAAATTATGGAGGGATAAAGCAGGAAAGTGGAGTTGCGGATTATCAGCTCAGCAATGATCTAATTGAATGGTAAGGCAGACTCGATGGGCTGAACGGCCTACATATTTAATGGGCTTTCTTCCTCAAATAGTGTCATGGGATCCCTTGTGTCCACTGAAGAGACCAGCCAAGGTTTCAGCTTAAAGTCCCATTTGGAAAGCATCACCTTTGGGAGTGCAGTGCTCCCTCAGTGATAGGTCAGCCTGGATGATGGGCTTAAACCTCTGACTGGACCTTGAACACTCAACATTTGCATATAAAAGCTATGGTATCCATAGAGCCATGGCTGACACCTAGTGAGATCATCAGCCTTCATGGCCTCTATCCCAAGGAGATTTTAAGATAATTTCAGGACTTTACTTTTAACCATGTTGCCTTTGCCCAAGTTGTCTGGGAGTACCCACACTTCCATTAACCCTGAATGCAATGTGTATAAACCTCCTTACAGAGCACGTGACCCAGACTACCATGAGAGTTCAGTACTGAGGAAGTGCGACACTGTCACAAACACCATCATATCCTTCTCAGCCTTTTGCTCAGGCTGACATCATGAGGATCAGCAAATCCTTCTATGCCAGTCTGTATGACTCGAAGCCAACCGATAGCGCGGTCTCCTAGTCATTCCTGCCCTCTATCACAGAGCTCTTAGACGACGGAACACGAGAGAGGCTGGACCAGCTGCTATCTCTGGATGAGCTGACAAAAGCCCTCCAGTCTTTCGAAGAGAATAAAACTCGACGGCTTACCGGTCGAGATCTATTCTGCTCTGTGGGGCTTGATTGGCCAGGACCTGCTGGAGGTGTATGTCAGTATGCTGCTAGCAGGTACCACGAGTGAATCCATGAGAAAAGGAATCATCACCTTCATCTACAAGCAGAAGGGGGAGAGGGAGGAAATTAGAAATTGGAGACCAATCTCACTGTTAAACACAGACTACAAAATCTTGTCAAAGGTCATCGCCAACCGGGTCAGGTCTGCTCTGGGATCGGTGATCCACCCTGACCAAACCTGTACTGTACTGGGCAGGAAGATCGCTGAGAGTCTCGCACTCCTCTTGGATACAATCGCCTACGTGCAGGACAGGGAGTGGACACCTGCCTCATCAGCCTGGACCAGGAGAAAGCCTTTGACAGGATATTGCATACATATATGAGGGATGACCTCTCCAAAATGGGCTTTGGGGAGGGAATCGGTAATTTGATCAGATTGCTCTACACCAACATTGTCAGTGCAATCTCCAATCAATGGGTGGGAATCAGATAGCTTTCCTGTAAGATCTGGAGTCAGGCAGGCCTGCCCTCTCTCTCCTGCCTTGTTTGTGTGTTGCATTGAGCCATTTGCCGAATCCATCAGGAAGGATGCGAGCCTGAGAGGGGTGACTATTCCTGGCAGCGGGGGCCTGCAGGTTAAGGCCTCCCTGTACATGGATGGCGTTGCCGTTTCCTGCTCGGATCCGCTGTCCGTGCACAGACTCATGTGCATCTGTGACCAGTTCGAGCGGGCCTCGGGGGCCAAGCTAAACCGAGGCAAGAGCGAGGCCATGCTCTTTGGGAACTGGGCCAACCAATCCTCGATCCCCTTCACCGTCAGGACTGACCACCTGAAGGGCTGGGTATTTGGTTCGGGAGGGCTGGGGCGTGTGCCAAGACCTGGGCGGAGCGGATCAGGAAGATGAGACAGAAACTAGGCAGATGGGGGCAACGGTCACTCTCCATTGCTGGGAAGAACCGGGTCATCAGGTGTGATGTACTCTCAATATTGTTATATGTGGCACAGGTCTGGCCTATTCCCAGAACCTGAGCCACTGCAGTCACCCGGGCCATCTTCCAATTTATATGGAGGTCAAAGATGGACCGGGTCCGAAGGGACCCACGGTACAAAGATCTGGGCAACGGGGGAAAAAATACACCCAATGCCACCCTCACCCTGATGGCCACCTTTGTGTGTGGCTGCATCAAGCTGTGCATGGATCCCCGGTACGCACACACCAAGTGTCACTATGTACTGAGGTTCTACCTGTCCCCAGTGGATGGGCCTGGCCTCGCTGCCGCGGAACGCTCCGAGTAGTTGGACTGTTCCATATCACCTGTCCTTCGTGAAAAAGTTTATGAAGAAAAACACCTTTGACCACAAGTCCATCAGGAAGTGGTCAGCACGTAGTGTCCTTGAGACCCTTCGGGAAAAGGAGAGGGTGGATCCAATCGAGCGGTTCCCTGAGCAGACTGTCAAAGCCATTTGGCAGAATGCCTCATCGCCAGAACTTTCCAACAAGCACCAAGACGTGGCTTGGCTGGTGGTGAGAAGGGCTCTGCCTGTAAGATCCTTTATGCACGCCCGGACTCTCAGCCGCACCGCACACTGCCCTCGAAGCGGCTGCGGGGGGGGGGGAACGAGACTGTCACACACCTCCTTCTGGAATGTGCCTACGCAGAAGAAGTCTGGAGAGGAATGCAGTGGTGTTTGTCGAGGTTCGTCCCGAGCAGCGCCGTGACATGGAACTCCGTGCTCTATGGTCTGTTCCCCTGGGCGCACACCGAGACGAACATCAACTGCGCCTGGATGATCATCAACTCTGTGAAGGACGCTCTCTGGGCGGTCCGAAACCTGTTGATCTTCCAGCTGAAGGAGTTGACCCCGACTGAGTGTTGCAGACTGGCACATTCCAAGGTCCAGGACTACGTGTTGAGGGACGCGCTGAAGCTTGGGGCAGCTGCCGCCAAGGCACGGTGGGGAAAGACCACCGTGTAACATCTGCCTGCCTAAGAACAGGGGGCCCATGCAATCATTTGGGCTCTGCTGACGCCTCAGCTAAATATATGGACATATGATTGATAAATGTACCGACCTGTATATAAAAATGAGAAATTCTGATCTCTGTATGTAAATGTTTACATATGCATGGCATGACCAACTGTACAGACCATCAAATTATTTTATGAATAAAGTATAGTTTTGAAATAAACAAAACCATCATATCCTGTGAATGAGACGTTAAACTCAATTCACATGGAAACCCAGGTCCAACACGATGGCGAGGGGTTTGCTTCATCCATATCCAACCAGAAAGTCAGTCAGGAAGCAAATGACAAGAAAGCAATGTGTACCACAGCAAGGTCCTGAAGAAGGGTTACACCCAAAACATTGACTTCGCCATCTCCTGATACTGCCTGACTTACTGTGTTCTTCCAGCCTCCTGCTTGTCTACCTTGGATTCCAGCATCTGTGGTGTTTTTGTCTCTTAACAACAATATCAGGCAGTGGGCACTGTGTACGATGGCAGAGTGGGTCCTCCTCCTGCCCTCACAGGGCAGGGACACTCCCCTTTGGAAGGTGCTGCATCGGCAGATGCCAACAGCATCAAGACCTTGGGCAGGCAGCCATGGATCTGGCATCAAGGATAAAATGGTGTCGTGGGGACAGTTTGACCAGCTTTGGCAGCACTGGGGGTGCAATGGCTGGGGGCTGGGCCCTGGAGAGCAGATGGGAAAGTGAGTTCCCCTGATGTGAACTGGCACCCCCAGCTTCCCCAGAGATTGTACCCCTGCTTCCCTCCTGCCCTTTTACTAACTTTTAGAAAATAAGCTGCCAACTACTGCTAACACCTTCTAGATTATCACACAGGCAACCCAATGTTGGGGCACATAATTATTTATTGAAACGATTGCTTTAACGTTGATCCCTAATTTTGGGGCTGAGCTGGGGAGTGGGTGAGAAAGTCAGTACCTACTTCATGTACCCAGCCCAACCTCCACTGAAAGCCCTCGATGGTGGCTTGCACAATCTAGCCCATGGATTCCAAGGCACTGTTTGAAACGGAGCACAGTTTGGCCAGACACTTTGGGCTTGATTATCTCAGGATCCTGACCCTGACACTAACACTGAGGTGAGGGAGTGCCAAGCCCACTCACTGGAAATGAGGACAGATCAGCAATTGTCCTAGTGACAGACCCCTAATTGGTCACCTTCACATTAACCACCAGCCAGTGAAAGATTAGATTAGATTACATTACATTACAGTGTGGAAACAGGCCTTCGGCCCAACAAGTCCACACCGACCCGCCGAAGCGCCACCCACCCATTCCCCTACATTTACCCCTTACCTAACACTACGGGCAATTTAGCATGGCCAATTCACCTGCACATCTTTGGACTATGGGAGGAAACCGGAGCACCCGGAGGAAACCCACACAGACACGGGGAGAACGTGCAAACTCCACACAGTCAGTTGCCTGAGTCGGGAATTGAACCCGGGTCTCTGGCGCTGTGAGGCAGCAGTGCTAACCACTATGCCACCGTGTCGCCCACAAAGATGGCAGGCAGGCTTGTGATTGGTGCCGGCTTATCATTACATCATCTGCCCTGGAGCTGGGAGCACAGCAACATGGAAATCCTTTTTCCTATCCTGATTTATTTATGGAATGTGGCTGTCTTGACTGAACCAGTCCTGGCTGTTCATCCTTTATTTCTGTCAGCCTGATTGGCTCTCCAAGCCATTTCAGAGGGCCTCGTTGTAAGGAGGCATCACTGAGGGTCTGGAGTTAGATGTAGACCAGACCAGGTAAGGATGGCAGATTTGTTTCTCGAAAAGACAGAAGTGAGCCAGGTGAATGTCATGGTCATCAGAAAGCTAGCTTTTCATTCCATATTTTTCTTGAATTCAAATGTCAATGTCTGCCATTGGTGGGATTCAAACCGGTGTCTCCAGAATATTTACTTGGATGGATTTACTTGGATATGGACCCTTTAGTTCCATCAGTCCATTCTGACCATAATCCCAAACTAAACCAGTCCCACCAACTTGTACTTGGCCCATATCCCTCCAACCCTTTCTTATTCACGTACTTACCAAAATGTCTTTTAAATATTTTAATTGTACCTATATCCAACACTTTCTTTGGAAGTTCATTCCACACACAAACCACTCACTGCATAAAAAGAAGCCTCTCATTTCTTCCTTTTAAAATCTTTCTCCTCTCATCTTAAACATATGCCTCCTAGTCTTAAAATCCCCTAGCATAGGGAAAAAGACTCCTGCCATTCACCTTATCTACACCCTCCATGATTTTATAAACCTCGAGAAGGTCACCCCTCAAACTCCTCCACAACAGTGAAAGAAGTCCCAGCTTATCCCTATAACTCAAACACTCCATTCCTGACAACATCCTGGTTGATCTGTTCTGAACCTTCTCCAGTTTAATAATATCCTTCCTATAGCAGGGTGACCAGAACTGCACACTGTACTCCAGAAGGGGTCTCAACAATGTCTTGTACAACCTCAATATAACATCCCAATGTTCCGGAAATGTGTTCTCCCTCCTATGATTGAGCCTTTCAATTGAAAAATCCCTTTTAATTACCTAATTAGAGAACGGCAATGAATTTTCCAGATCACGTGATCGGGTGGATTGGCTGGCCTTAGTTTTAGGGGCCCTTGTCATATTATGGTAGTATCCCTACCTCTGGGCCAGGCAGCGATGTCTCATCTCCCCCAGAAGTATGTCATAATATCTCTGTGCAGGCTGACTGGAATTCTAACCTTAGCATTTCCTGTTTGTGAAAGACATTTCTCAGTCACTGATAGATATGTTTTTGCTTCAAAACTACCAGTCTCTACTCGCCGACCTTGGTCCATGTCACATTCCAAACAGTTTGAGTTGATGTTGGCACCTTGAAACCACAAATTCTAAAAGCGTTACTGGGGCCTATAACTTGATCTCACTGCAGCTGCCAAAGCTGAGTGAGTACAACATGGCAGGAGTGTGGGGCTATCGCCTGGAAACAGCTTCCTGCCTGGGAGTGTCACTGTGGGTGAGGACTCTGTGTGTCCATGGGATCTGTATTCCTGGTGAAGTTGTGGAGCTACCTCCCTGCCCAAGCGTTTCATCAAACATCAGCACGGAGCAAAGGAGATGGATGGAAGGCCAGTTACCGTGGTGAACACAGCCCAGTCTATCGCGCAAACCAGCATTAACTCCATCTATAATTCCAGCTGCATTGAGAAAGTAGCCAACACCATCAAAGACCCCTCCTACCCTGGTTATACTCTCTTCCACTCCCTTCCATCAGGCAAAAGATATAAAAGTTAAATTACGTATAAGAATGGATAGACGAACAGCTTCTTCCCTGATGTTACCAGACTTTTGAACAGACCTCTCAAAATGTTAATTTTGATCTCTCTCTCTGCACCTTCTCTGCGGCTGGAACACTGTATTCTGCACTCTGTTCTGCTACCCTGATGCACTTCGTATGGTACAATCTGCCTGGAGAGGATGCAAAACAATACATTTCACTGTATCTCGATACATGTAACAACAATAAATCAATCAGTCAATGACATTTTATCACATTACAGCCCAGTTTGTAGGCCGTGCGTTCTCATAAGTTTCAATGATGTGAAGTTGCTGTATGCTTTCAATCAATACTGTCCATTTGGGCCAATTTCTTTGATATCCTCTTGACTTAAAGTCCACGACCCCGTTCAAAATGGACTCCCACCATTTCTGGTGCACATGGAAGAGGGGCCAAGAGCAGATATCTGCTGCCTACGGCATTGGGAGGAAGCCAGGGTGCCATGACTGACACTTTCCCAGTGGTTGAATGACATCAGTAGAAGTTCAGAGCAGTTGAGAGACAGTTCTGAGGAAGGGTCACTGCACCCTAACTTCGATTTCTCTCCACAGATGCTGCCCGACCTGCTGAACTTTTCCAGCAACTTCTGTTTTTGTTTCTGATTGACTGCATTTGCAGCTCTTTTGTTGTTTTTTTGAAGTTGAGGTACAGTGTTGGGCTCTCTCAGCTGAAAGAGGAGAAAGTGAGGACTGCAGATCAGAGCTGAAAATGTGTTCAAGGCAGTATCCAAGGAACAGGAGAATCGACGTTTCGGGCATAAGCCCTTCCTGAAGAAGGGCTTATGCCCGAAACGTCAATTCTCCTGTTCCTTGGATGCTGCCTGACCTGCTGCGCTTTTCCAGCAACACATTTTCAGCTCCCTCAGCTGAACACTTTCTCATGGGAGAACTAGAAAGGAACCATCTCCAAAGAAAGAAGGCAGTATTTTTTTTTTCTGCTTTTTTTTATTACCCCCACACTACCGCCTAACTGTGGTAGTGCTTATATTTTTCCCAGGACCCATGGTGTGTGTATGTGTGTACAGGTGTGAGACACAGTGAAAGACACAAGGTGCACGAATCTTTATTCAATTTCCACAACCAGGAAGATAGGAAAACACCCAAGTGACCAGTGACAAGCACTGCCCTTCACATCAAAGGGCAATGCTGTGTGATCAAACGGTGAAGGGGAGGGCAGGGATTAAATCAAAATAGAGTTGGACGGGAAAATAATACACTCCACTCCCTGTGGCACCCACCTCTCCCTGAACAACTCCAGGGTGTTGGTGGACACCGTGTGCTCCTTCTCCAAGGACATCCGGGCTCTAACGTAACCCCAGAAGAGGGGCAGGCAGTCGGCCCTAACGACCCCCTCCACGGCCCGCTGCCTGGACCTGTTGATGGCCAGTTTGGCCAGGCCCAGGAGCAGACCCACGAGGAGGTCTTCGGACCTGCCCTCCTTCCTCCGTACCGAGTGCCCGAAGATCAGGAGCGTGGGACTGAAGTGCAACCAAAAGCAGAGAAGGAGGTTTTTCAGAAAATCAAAAAGGGAGTGCAAACGCCCACACCCAATGTATACATGGTCCACGGACTCCACAGCGCCACAGAACAAGCAGTTGGGCTGGGAGTCCGTGAACCACCGCAACCTGCGGTTGCAGGGGACTGCTGCGTGCAGCACCCTCCACCCCAGATCCCCGAGAGAAAGGGGGAGGACTCCAGCATAGAGAGGCAGTATTCTAGTACAGACACAGTCAATAGAAAGTGTCTTTCACTGTAAACACATGCCCAGTATTTCCAATGGCTGATGCTAACAGCACGTCAGCAAGAGCACTACCTGACCTTACAATGTATCTCCCTCTGCTACTTGGTTCAGATTAAATGAAAAGAATGAGTTATTTTAGTAACTTCATATTAAATAATCTCTTCCTGCCCTGGCTAGCCCACTTCCGATCTATCAAAGCAGTGCTTTGGGCAGGGACCAGATGTTTATTTCCTGGAACGTGGAACCAGACTGAATGCAGGTCGAGCTGCTGACATAACTGTTGCCCTGATGTAAATGGGGTGGCGCAATGGACTTCCAAAAATCGCCTTTACTGTCCTCTCCCTTTCAGCACCAGGAGGTCTTGCACCTTTAACCGGGTCTAACCCCGAGAATTCTGCTCAACTTCCATCATCTCCTATTACTTTGCAACATGGTTCACCCACTTTCTTTCTGTCTGTCCTTCAAAAAAACATTGGTGAGGACTCTTTAGGAATATTGCATATGTGGTCTCCCTGCTTTAGGAAGGATGTTGTGAAACTTGAAAAGGATCAGAAAAGATTTACACAGGTGGTGCTGGGACTGGAGCGTTTGAGCTACAGGGACAGACTGACTAAGCTGGGGCTGTTTCCCCCTGGTGTATCTGAGGCTGGCTTGGGGGAGGGGGGGGGGTGGGATATCTGGTCAGCATGGATGGGTTAGCCTAAAGGGCCTGTTTCCATGCTGTATAACTCAATGACTCGATCTCTTCTGAATTTTCCGTTCCTTGTCTTGCCACTCCATTGTGGGTGTGTGTCCTCTGCTGCTGGTCAGTGTCAAACGCGATAGTATTCACAACCTAGAATCAGACCGTTCGGCCCAGCAAGTTGGTTTTGGTGTTTATAATCCATGCAGGTATCCTCCCAATCTTTCTGCCTCAGCTTTGATCATTCATTCTGTTCTTGTTCTCTCATGTACGTCTCATTTTCACCTGTCATGGTGAGTTCTATGTTCTAGCCACTCACTGCGTTATAACAGTTCTCTTACTTCCCTGCTGGATTTATTAGTATCTGTTTTAACATTTGGATGGGGCTCCCACTTTTGGAAAGAAACTATTCTGATCATATCTATCCTGTCCAAACTATTCATAATGTCATATTCTTTAAACGATATCTTTGCTGAGCTAAAAACAAACCTATTCAATTTAACTCAGTTATTGTAATCTCTCTGTTCCGATACTATTGTTGTAAATCTGTTTTGTATTTTCTGATGTGTCCCTTTTACAGTTAAGGACTGCAGTCAGAACAAGTTCCCGTATAAATTTTGCATCATTTCTCTACCTCTGTTATCTGTGCCCCTCGAAATGAATCTCTGTGCTTTGTGAGCATTTTTAATTGCATCACTAAGCTGCAATGCGGCTGTTATGAAAGACCAGTTATTTTGGAAATACTCTGCAAGTCTGCCTGACCAGCTGAGTATTTCCAGAATTTCATTTTGAAGAATTCTAGCATCTGGAGTGTGTGCTGCTTCCGGTTTGTTTCTTAAACCACAAATTGTTCCTTATTTTCAAAGATGTAGGTGATGTTTCTGCTTTTCCTAATGTAGTGCACCGTCTCATACTCGCCTCTGTTTATTCACTGCACCATTCCCAGTTTGGTTTCATCAAAGAATTTCAAATGTCTCTCAAATCTAACATCCTGAGTCATAGAGTCATACAGCACAGAAACTGACCCTGCAGTGCCCTCTTGAACTGTCCTACCTGTACACCTTCCTTCCCACCTATCCACTCCACCCTCCTGTCCGACCTATCACCATTACCCCCTGCACCTTCCCAGCGACCTTCCACCCAGCCCCACCCCTCACCTATTTACTTCTCAGCCCCCTTGGGCCCCCAGTCCCACACTCCTGATTCCCGCTTTGACAAAGGGTCAGTTAGACTCGAAACGTCAGCTCTTTTCTCTCCTTACAGATGCTGCCAGACCTGCTGAGATTTTCCAGTATTTTCTCTTTTGGTTTCAGATTCCAGCATCTGCAGTAATTTGCTTTTATTCCTGATGTAGGGTTTGCTCTCAAAATGTCAACTCTCCTGCTCCTCGGATGCTGTCTGACCTGCTGCGCTGTTCCAGCACCACACGTTTTGACTCTGATCTCCAGCATCTGCAGTCCTCACTTTCTCCTTTGGTCCAACTAGTCCACACCGACCATGTTCCCTCTCGCCTTGCATATCCCTCACAATCTTTCTTATGTACTTATCCAAATGTTTTTTAAACTCTGTAACTATACCTGCATCCACCACTTCCTCTTGCCATTTATTCCACTCACTGTGCAAAAAAAATTGCCACTCATGCCTTTTTAAAATCTTTCTCCTCTCACCTTAAAAATATGCTCCCTAGTTTTGAACTCCCCTACCCTAGGGAAAGGACTTCTGCTATTCGCCTTATCTATGCCCCTCATGACTTTTTAAACTGTATAAAGTCACCCGTCAACCTCCTACACTTCAGTGAAAAATGTCCCAGCCTTTTATTACAACTCAAACTCTCCAGTCCCAGCAACAGTCTACTCCGCAGCAGGGTTTGGTGGTACATGCCGGCAAGTAGAAGCCAGTTATTTGAGGCTGGCATGTGCTTCTTGTCCCTCAGACTGACTGCCCTTCATATTGACTGACAGGGACGGATTATGGAGACCATCATTCCGGACTCTTAATACCTCGAAGTCTGTCTGCGCTCCAGGTTCTGATTGGCCAGAACGCGAACAGCAGATTCTGCACAGAAAGGGTGTGAACTTTGCAACATTGTTGGATTTCAGAGTACCTCTGACGAATCCCGTTCACCAAGGTGACCTCGCGTCACTGGCACCTAGTCAATAGATCCTTGCTGAGGTACTCTTGATTCTGCTTAGAGTAACGTTTTCAGGTGCAGACTGTGCAGAAATTGAGACGTGCTTTGCGATAAATGTCACATAATGGGCATGGGGGAAGGTGACCGAAGGCTTATGCTTTCCAAAGCTGTCCATCCCTGAGACTTTATGTCTAGCTCTGTTCCAAACTGGTAGATGGAAATATATCGGTCAATGGCTG
This sequence comes from Chiloscyllium punctatum, assembly GCF_047496795.1. Lineage (NCBI taxonomy): Eukaryota > Metazoa > Chordata > Chondrichthyes > Orectolobiformes > Hemiscylliidae > Chiloscyllium > Chiloscyllium punctatum. The sequence continues at coordinate 45,072,020 of NC_092765.1, read as the reverse complement.
CATTATCGTTGTACTGTCAATGCCAGGATGCATAAAGGTAGTTGAGATAAGACTATGGCCATTTTGTTCTGTCTCTTGCACATGCCAGGTTGCCTCTGCTGTCCCCTCTCCCCACATGAACTGACCTTGCTGACTATGGCCAGAGAACTCCATTAGCGTGAATAATGATTGCTACTCTGTTTTCCTCCTAGATGGACTGAAGGCTGAGGACAGGCAGAGACTAGCAAGACAGCGCAGAGAGGAGCGGGCAAAAAATCTTGGTAAGTGTACTCTTCAGGTCCCCCTGCTACAGGAAGGAAATTATTAAAGTAGAGAGGGTGCAGGAAAGGTTTACAAGGGTGTCACCGGGACTGGAGGGTTGGAGTTATAAAAATAGGCTGGATAGTCTGGCACTTCTTTCACTGGAGTGCAGGAGACTGTGGGCTGACCTTATAGCACTTCATAAAATCACGAAGGGCATGGACAAGTTGAATAGCCAAGATCTTTTTTCCACGGTAGGGGAGTTTAAAAGTAGAGGGCATAGGTTTAAGGCGTGAGAGGAAGGATTTAAAAAGGACCTTGGTGGGGGGGGCAACGTTTTCACGCAGAGGGTGGTGCATGTGTGGAATGAGCTGCCAAAGAAGGTAGTAGAGGCCAGTACAGTTACAACATTTAAAAGACATTTGGACAGGCACATGAGTGGGAAGGGTTGAGAGGGATATGGGTCAAATGCTGGTAAATAATTCTAGTTTAGGAAACCTGATCAGTGAAGACAAGTTGGACTTAAGGGTCTGTTTCCGTGTGGTATGACACTATGATCCCACATTACTCTGACTTGCTTTGTCTTGTTTGAGATTTTGGTGAGATTTTGTGGAGCTGGGGTTGAAATGTCAAAGGTAATGGCAGGGTCTTTGTTGATATAATGTAGTGACATCCTCTCTGTCCTGTGATTATTTACTGGAGAATAGGGATTCCGACTCAATGTCTGAAGGGAGTTTGAGACCCTGAAAAAAGGATTCTGGAGCATTCTATCCCTTTTCCCAGAAATTTGCTGTGCAGAGAGACGTACCAAAACCAACTGCCAGTCTTGACCTTTGCATTCGTAAAGGGACAGCCACAAACATTGCTGTGCTCTTGAGGTGCCAACAAGCTGGTACTTACCTCACCAACTGCTGGGCATGGTGAAATGATCAAATCAGATTTGATAGGCCAACTGCCTTGTTCTGTTCCCTAATGACTGTGACAACACAACTATCTGCTATTAAGTTTGATCTGATTCAAATGTCCAAGTACTGCAGGAAGTTCATCTGTTGAAGACGGGAGGAATTTTAACCTCCATCCTACAATTCTTTCAGGTCAAGGTTAGATCTGTGATGCTCCCAGTGCTAACATATCAAAGTGATCTTGGTGACACAGTGCCGTTTACTGAGGCCAGCTTTTTTCTGAAATGAAGCAGGTGGTTTGAGTGGGGAATTGAATTATGATGATAGCCTTTTAATTTTCTGGCTCCCACTGAAGGTCATGTAGATTTGGAAGCTCAAGGATGAATTTAAATTCTCAGAAACGTCCTTGCAAAACAGCTTGTCCCTGTTGCATAAAGATTTTTGCTGAACATCAAGGTGTATTCCTGTAGAGTTGCCAATTCTGGAATCTGTGCCAGTTAGATAATCTCATGAAAAAAACCTGCCAGTTCTTTGGTGTTCAGCTAGATCTCGTGTCTCTGTTTCTTTATGCGGCAGCAGTGTGCCTCATGACCAACCTCAGAAGGACATCCTTTTCCACATCATTTTAATGTTAAAGAACAACAAGCAACCATCAAACAGGCCAGAAGTAAATAGAGTGAAGGAATTTGTGAGGGAGTCTGGGGTCAGTGTAGGAGTGAGAGGGGAGGTTAAACACATAAATAAACAGAGCGTTTTTGAGGGCAGGAAGGGAGGTAGAATTGGAACAAAACTCCAATGGATGGCCACATTGATTGACTCTTGGATCTCTAGTGCAGGATTGGACAACATGGTGGCTTAGGGTTTCGCCCTGCTGCCTCACAGCGCCAAGGACCCGTGTTTGATTCCATCCTCGGGTGACTGTCTATGTGGAGTTTGCACATTCTCCCTGTGCCTGCATGCGTCTCCTCCGGGTACTCCGGTTTCCTCCCACAGTCCAAAGACATGCAGGTTAGGTGGATTGGCTGTGTTAAATTGCCCGTAGTATCTAGAGATGTGCAGGGTGCGTGGGTTAGCCCTGGAAAATTCAGGGTTATAGGCTAGAGGGGCGGGTCTGGGTGGGATTCTCTTTGGAGGGTCAGTGTGGGCCAAATAGCTTGCTTCTACACTATGGGGATTCTGTGAATGAAAAATGATAACAATGGAGAGTTAGGTAGAGTTTGCAGGATGTGGGCATTGCAGACTAAGCCTGAATTTATAATTAATCCCTAACTGCCCTTGAGAAGCTGGTGGTTGGTCACCAGGCTGGACGTGTAGTCACTGGCAGTACCATTCAGGAGGCATTTTCAGGATTTTGACCCAGCGATAGTGAAGGAATGGTTATATATTTCTAAGTCAGGATGGTGGGGGGATCTTGCGATTGGTGGTGCTCCCTTGTATCTACTGCTCTTGTCCTTCCAGCTGGTCAAGGCTGTAGGTTTATAAGGTGCTACCAGAGGAACCTGGATAAGCTGCTGCAATGCATCACTCTGTTGTCACCTGCACAGAGGTGCAGGGAGTGACGATTGAAGGTGGTAGATGGGGTGCCAGTCAAGGGAGCTGCTTTGTCCTGGAGGGGGTTGTTGAGTGTTGATGTTGTTTTGAGTGTCGTTGGAGCTACAGGCCAAGTCGAAAGAAGATTTTCCAGTTGGGGCAGAAAGAGGACACAGAAAGTTCTGAAACCTGCAGAGGTGTCTATCAATGGCACCCCAGTCCGAACGTATTTGACCTGATTAAGGATTTCTGCAGCTCTGAGGACGAGGAAGAATGGCAGTGCCAGACTCAGCAAAGAAACAAGTCAGGAGCTTATCCGGGGTTGAAGGAGAATCCTAGAATTTTACAATGCAGTGAGAGGCCACTCGACCCATCGTGTCTGTACTGAAGGAGCTACCCAGCTGGTCCCACTCTCAATAGTCCCACGTCCATAGCGCTCTCAATTCATTGAGAGATTGCAATAGTTTGGGCTCTGACCAGTCAAGTTCCAATCCAGTTCCAGATTGCTTTGCAACATTCATTAACGTTGAATATTTTATCAGTGTGAAGACAGTCTGCTGCACTTCATGAATAATTAACTTGGTTTCCGTGACTGAATGAGGCCAAGACGCATCATGAGGCAATAAGAACAAATGTAAAAAAACATTCTTATTTATAAATATGCAGTGACTTCCAAGAAAGTTAATGGAAGCTATTCTGGCCAGTAGGGCTGAATAAATCTTTTAAAAGATTTTCACTAATCATACTTCTGACGGTGTTGTGTCCTAGTCCAAAGCCTTTCCCATTCTCCACCATCATCAGGAGTCACAATCAGCCACAAATTCTACTGGGAACAGACTGAAAAATGCAGGAACAAGACAGGGCTGGCATCTTCTGTGGAAAGTGACGCTCCAACACCTGTCCAGTGCCTGTAAAGTGCAGGACAGGAGTGTGATGGATCAGTGCAGCCCCAGCAGCACTCCAGGAGCTCAACACCATCCAGATGAAAGCAGCTGCCTGATCAATGCCCCATCCACCATCTTGCCAGCATTCCTTCTACCATTGGCACCAAATAGCAGCAGTGTATACCATCTATAAGAGGCACAGTAGCACTTAAGTACCACCTTCCAATCCCACAGACACCATCATCTTGAAGGAAGACTATAAGAGCTGAATATGATTTAAATGGAGAAAGACTGCAGAATGCTACAGCACAGAGGGATTTAGGGGATAGTGTGTAGATTCAGTGGGTAATAGGGGAAGGCAAATGTCGGCGTTTCAAAAGGGAATGAAGGATAACAAAAGAGAAGACTTTCTAAAAGTATGCAAGATGCTAGTCGGACCACAGCTGAAACACTGAGCAGTTTTGGTCCTCATATCTAAGGAAAGATGGACTAGAGGCAGTCCAAAGAAGGTTCATTAGGTTAATTCTGGATCTGGAGGGATATTCTTAGGAGGAGAAGTTGAGTAGGTTGGACTTGTACTCATTGGAGTTTCGAGGAATCCGTGGATAAAGGACATAAGGGGGCTTTATATGCTGGATGTAGAGAGTCTGTTTCCTTTGTTGGAGAGTCTGAGACCAGAGGGGCTTAATCTCAGAGTATTGGGTCAGATGACCCAACCTGTGGGCGGCACGGTGGCACAGTGGTTGGCACTGCTGCCTCACAGCGCCAGAGACCTGAGTTCAATTCCCGACTCAGGCGACTGACTGTGTGGAGTTTGCACATTCGCCTTGTGTCTGCGTGGGTTCCTCTGGGTGCTCCGGTTTCCTCCCACAGTCCAAAGATGTGCAGGCCAGGTGAATTGGCCATGCTAAATTGCCCATAGTGTTAGGTAAAGGGGTAAATGTAGGGGAATGGGTGGGTTACGCTTCGGCGGGTCAGTGTGGACTTGTTGGGCCGAAGGGCCTGTTTCTACGCTGTAAGTAATCTAATCCAATGAGGAAGAATTTCTCAGAATAGTGAGTCTGTGGACCTATTTGCCACAGACGGCAGAAGAGGATGGATTGTTAATTATATTCAAGGCTGGGTAAGACAGAGTTTTAATCTGTAAAAGGATCAAAGGTTTTGGGAAAAAGGAAAGTGGAGTTGTGGATGGTCAGATCAACCATGATCTCATTGGGTGGTGGAGCAAACTCGATGGGCTGATGGCCTACTTCAGCTCCTCTGCCCTCGTCTCTGACTTTGTATTGTGTCACACAGGGAGGTCGTAGCGCAAATAACCAGAAGCTTTGTCAAAGAAGTAGTTTTTAAGGAGTGTCTTAAAGTGAAGGGGAGACAGGAAGGGGGATATGTTCAGGAATCGGATCTTCTCGCTCAGGGAATAGGCCAAAGATGTCACGGCCATCAGTTATGGGGGTGATCAAAACCAGGGATCATCAAGAGGCCAGAACGTCAGGAATAAATCACAGATGGTTTCGGGGCTGCAGGAGATTACGGAGACAGAGAGGAGCGAAATGGGACACTTTGAATAGGAGCAGTGGCGATACCAGAACAAGATGTGGTGTGAGTTCGGAAAGGAACAGTGCAGCTTTGGGAATGATCTCAAAGTTATGGAGGCAGGAATGTGGGACACCGGTCAAGGATGGAGTCGTCAAATTGAAAGGTTTTTTTAAAAAACACAGTCCGGGATTTCAGCAGGAGGTGAGCTTCAGGCAGTCTTGGTGACGGAGCAGAAATGTGGTGGTCTTGGGATCAAGCACGACACCGAGATCACAAACACTCTGGGACTGGTTCAGACAACTGCTAGAAATACAGATGTTGATTAAGTTTCGGGGGAGCCAAATACACTGGCTTCAGCCTTCCCAGTATTTGGTTGGTGAAAAGGGGCTATTGGATCTCCACCTGAGAGTGCCTCTATTTCTCTGAAGGGCAGCAACTCTAGCAATGCAGTGTTTCCTCAGAAATTCACTGATGTATTAAATTGAAGGAGCTAACAGAGAATCCTCTGGACTTTGAGAATTGTGTACACAAAAGAAAATGTCAGTCATCAGCGAAATGCTAGAACTTATTAACAATGCATTTAGAAAGTCAGAGTACGATCAGGGGTAGAATCAACATGGATTTATGAAGAAATTATTCACAACTTTAGTGGTGTTTTTTGGGAATGTGGCTGGAGGGATCGATGAAGTCACAGAACACTTCAATTTCCAAAAGATACCAGGGGCCACACAAAAGGCCGATACGCACGATAAAGGCTTTTAGAGATGGGGGTAATATATCATAATGGATTGGGGATTGTTAACAAGGTATCATAGAGTAGAGATGGCACGTGCCTCAGTGGTTAGCACTGCCACCTCACAGTGCTAGGGACCTGGGTTCGATTCCCGCCTTGGGTGACCGTGTGAAGTTTGCACATTCTGCCCGTATCTGCGTGTGTGTGTTCCGGTTTTCTCCCACAATCCAAAGATGTGTAGTTTAGGTGAATTGGGCCATTCTAAATTGCCCATAGTATTCAGGGATGTGTAGGTTAGATGCATTAGTCAGGGGTAAATATAGAGTGGTAGGGAATGGGTTGGGGTGGGTTACTCTTTGGAGGGTCACTGTGTACTTGTTAAGCCAAATGGCCTGTTTCCACGCTGTAGGGATTCTATGAAAACAATTTTTTTTAAAAAACCAAGAACTGTGGATGCTGGAAATCAAACTGCTGTAAAACTCTGTAGGTCTGGCAGTATCCTTGGAGAAAAAGCAGAGTTAGCGTTTTGGGTCCAGAGCTGATTGTGTTTGGGGAAGAGGTTGGTATATATGCTGGAAAAGGGGTGGGTGAAGGGGAAGGAGTAACCAATAGGTGGAGGTAAAGCCCAGAGAGAGAGAGAAAAACAATTGGACATACAAGGGGATTGTAAAGTTTTTGTCAGCCTGGGAGAATGAATAGCTGCTATTGGAGGCCGTTAATGCAATGGCAGGTAGGGACTGGTGGAGTTAGAGTCATAGAGATGTACAGCATGGAAACAGACCCATCAGTCCAATCTACATTAATGACTTCAGCAAAGAGGCAGAGAGTGATGTCTCTAGGTTTGCTGGTGACACAAACCCCGATGAGAATGTAAACAAGTGGGGGTGGGGGTGGGGTTAGAAAGAGACAGCAAAGGAACACTGACTGGTTACAGGGTAGGCAGCAGGGTAACAGATGGAGAGAATTGTGAATGTATTCACTTTTGGGGTGAGAATAGAAAAGCAAAATATTTCGTAAAAGGTGTGAAACTTAGAAATGTTGATATTCAGTGGAAGTTGGATGTTCTTGAACAAGGTATGCAGACAGTTCGCATGCACTGGGAAGTCAAATGGCACATTTAAGGATGGCACAAAATGAAGGATGTCTGGCTACAGTTGAGACCACATCTGGATTACTGTGTCTATGTTTTTGCACAAATATTTAGATTAGATTATTTACAGTGTGGAAACAGACCCTTCGGCCCAACAAGTCCACACTGACTCTCCGAACAGTAACCCACCCAGACCCATTTCCCTCTGACTGATGCACCTAACAATTTAGCATGGCCAATTCACCTAACCTGCACATCTTTGGACTGTGGGAGGAAACCGGAGTACCCGGAGGAAACCCACGCAGACACGGGGAGAATGTGCACACTCCACACAGTCAGTCGCCTGAGGCTGGAATTGAACCTGGGACCCCGGTGTTATGAGGCAGCAGTGCTAACCACTGAGCCACCGTGCTGCCCTGGTGAAGGCAATCTTGCTTTGGAAACAGTGCAGGAAGGTTCACCAGATTGAGACAATAATGACAGGCAGGGCAATGCTTTCTGGAGTTTACAAGAAGGAGAGGGGATCTCATTGAAAGAATTGAGATCCCAAAGGGGCTTGACAGGGTAGACACTGAGAGTTTGTTTCCAGGGGAAATTCTAGTGGAATCTAGAACACAGGATGATCATTTGGCCAATTCATTTGGAGTGTTGGTGATGGCTTAGTTGGCAACACTCTCATCCGCAAGTCTCAAACTTTTGGTTCTAAGCATGAAAACCAAAGCTGACTCTCTGAGGAGAGCAGCCATATTGGAGGATAAAACCTTAAACTTAGACCCCGTCTGCCTGCTTGGAGAGATGGAGATGATCCCGTGGATCTTTTATGAAGACGAGCAGGGCATTTATCTGTAGTGGTCTGGCCAATATTGGTTCCTCAAGCAACATCACAAAAATGGATTGCCTGCTGGTTGTCATGTTATTTGTAGGATCTTGCTGCGTGCAAACTGGCACTCCTGTTTACTCTATCACAGTGACTACACTTCAAAAGTATTTATTGGCCTAAACGCACCAAGAGACATTTTATGGCCATGAAGAGTGCTAGCTAAATGCAATTTGTTTTGTTTTCTCCCTCCCTGTTTGCTTTTGAAGAAATTGGACCAAAAATAGCTGCAGTGGAGTGAGTTTCTAAAAAGTAAAATCCCATCATCCTCAGCATCTTACCCAGGATTCCAGCAACCCTCACAATGGCATGTGCAGCTACAAACAGAGATTTCCTTCAGTTGCTGTCATGATAAATGATGGCTTCACTTCCTTTTCCTGCAAATCTATTCCCCTCACACCCTGTAATCTGTGGGACTCCCATTTACTGAACCAGACAGAGGGATGGAAGGAAATAGTCTCTCGCCAATTTCATGTGGTTGACAAATAATAACAGCTTACAATTCATCTTTGTTTTTGTTTCACCTTCTGTTTTCTTCATTTTTCCCTTTCTTCATTCCTCATTCTCTCCACCTCTCTCTTTCTCTCCTCTTTTGCTTTTCTCTGCTTTTAAACTTCTTCCTCCCTTCTCTGTCTTCTTCTTTCCCTCTATCCATTTTCTCCGTATTTTATTCCATTCCTGCCTCCCTTCCATTTGATTTCCTCTTCTCTACCTTTTGGTCTCCCCACTTCCTTTCTCCCCCACTCCCTCTGTCGCTTTCTTCCTCCCTTTTTCTATCTCTGTCACGCTCTCCTTTATATTTCCCTGTTAGCTGCTAAGAAGTCAATATGGCTGGAGAGGGAAGAAAAGGCAAAGATGCTCCGAGAGAAACAAATGGAAGATCGCAGGAGGAGGCTGGAGGAACAGAGGCTGAAAATAGAGAAGAGACGAGCTATACTCGAGGAAAGGCAGCGGCTAAAGCTGCAGAAGAACAAGGTATGTATCAGCCTGCCTGCAGAAATCAGCATCATTTACAGGCCTGGCAGTGCCAGAGAAGGGGAAGATGATGCCTAGTGGTATGATCGCTCGATTATTAATCCAGAGACCCACGTAATGTCCTGGAGACCTGGGTTTGACCCCTGCCTGCCATGGCAGATGGTGGAATTTGAATTCAGTAAAAAACCAATCTAGAATTAAGTATCTAATGCTGCCCGTGAAGCCTTTGTTGATTGTCGGAAGATCCGATCTGGCTCACTTAATGTCCTTTACCTGGTCTGGACTACATGTGACTCCAGACCCACGGCAATGTGGTTGACTTTAAACTGTCCTTCCGGGCAATTAGGGATGGGCAATAAATGCTGGCCTAGCGGACATCCTGTAAATGATTTTTTTACAAGAAGTGTTGTGTTCCTGAGGGAACCTGAACTCCAGGTTTGAATTGTAATCTTCACTGATCTTCAGACTCCAATATGGACGAAACGTAATGATTCTTGGCCCAGATGCGATACAGCTACCTCATCCATTTCGATTTAGTAAAGAGGCAACATGGTCCAATATGTGAAGATAACAGAGGTCTGCACTTGTTGCGTAGACCCAATTAAAATAGCTCTGCAATATCATCTTAAACACCCCAATTTGAACTAGAGCACATGACCCTCCTCCAAATACAGTAAACGTTTTATTTCCTAACAACTATGGGACCCATGATATGGAGATGCCGGTGTTGGACTGGGGTGGACAAAGTCAAAAATCACACAACACCAGGTTATAGTCACACAGGTTTATTTGGAAGTACAAGCTTTCAGAGCGCTGCTCCTTCATCAGGTAGCTAGTGGGGCAAGGTCACAGAACACAGAATTTATAGTAAGAGATCAAAGTGTCATACAATTGATGCGTTTATTGAACAAGCCGAGATTGCTGTTAAGTCTTTAATCACTTAGAATGGGTTGCAGGTTTTGATTCATTAATATGTTAATCCCAGAACTTCTTTCAAGTCACATTCCTGAGATAACTTAAGGTTTCATATTAAAAAAGTGACATCTCAGTTCAGACAATGCATTAAAGGTGTGAGGTTAGAGTCTGTCTGAATTCCAATCTTGAGCCAGGCTGGTTCTATTTCCAAAGTAGGAATTTATAAAATGTTACATGGATTGATTGCCTGCAGATTATGTGCTTTTTGCACAAAACAGAATGTATTTGCAAATTCACCCCAAAGAGTGTGTGTGTGTGTGTGTGTGTGTGTGTGTGTGTGTGTGTGTGGGAGAGAGAGTGTGAGTGCATGAATGTGATGGAGTATATGCCTGTGAGAGGGTATGTGCGTCAGTGTGAGTGTGGGGAGTAGTGTCTGAGAGAGAGCGTGTGTGTGAGAGAGGGTCTGTGTGAGTATGATTGTGTGAAAGAATTTTTATAAAACCCTAAGTTATTTCAGGAAAGTGATTTGAAAGAAGTTCTGGGATTTACATATTAATGAATCAAAATTCTGTAACCCATTCTAAATGATTAAAGACTTAACAGCAATCTTGGTTTGTTCATTACATTGCAGCAGTTGTTTGAAACTTTGATCTTTTACTATAAATTCTGTATCCTATGATCCTGCCCCACTCACTACCTGACAAGGAATCAGCGCTTCAAAAGTTTGTACTTTCAAACATACCTGTTGGACTATAACCTGATGTTGTGTGATATCAAACAAGGGACCAGGAGTGTACCGTTCGATCAAATATTCCGGATAATCAAGACGTCCACGTAATCAATGTAAAAGCACACATTAAGTAATAGAAACATAATGCAGGATGTAGAGACCTCACTGTTAGAATTTATATACAACATCCATTGCTTAAATAATAATGCAACTTTGCCATAAATAAAACCTACTGCCAGAGAGCCTTCTCGCTCGCACCCTCAACTGTCTCCTTGGAAATTGCAGTAACTGAGGAGTAAACGAATCAACTGATGATATGTTTGAGAAGAAATTGACCTGAAATTGAATCAGCTGTTGAAATTTCATGTGGCCATTCAATTGAACAACAAGTATATTTACATTGAGATAAATAACTTTTAAAAAACTATAATAATTGGATGGAATAATACGGAAAAAGTTTGCAGTAATTGAAGAATATAATTTTTTCCAGTTTGACAGAAGTGTCAGTTTATAAGGTGCCAGTTAAAATGAAGTTTGATGTAATACCATGATCAGAAACATCACCCTGACAAAATAATATTGCAATTAGATGGCAGAAAATTATTTTGTTTTCCTTTGTCTAAGTGACCGTGCTAGACATCTCTACGACTCTCTATGACCAATTGTAATGATGACTAAAATTTAGGAGGGTCGAATTGGAATGAGGCTGTAGCTTCCAAGGGGTGTTAACAGATACACCTCCATGTCTTACATATTTCTTCTCCTATTGAGACGTTTCTTTGTTCTATTGCTGAAGACCAATCTCAGTCAATGACAGGTAATTGCTTAGTTGTGAGATTGCTGACTTTATTCAACTCTTTTATATTCCTTCTGCCAATTACAATGTCAAATTGTTCTGAGTTGAATCCTAAAGGATAGAATCTGGAAAATGCCAAGTTTTGAGACAACTGCTATTAAGGATTCCAGGTTTTTTTTCCCTACAGTTGTGTATTGTACTGACCAAGATGAGCACATGTTTAGATGCCATTATTACACTAACACATCATCTCAGCGGCTGAGACGGTGATGTAACAAAGTGCACTTGAAGTACACTGCCTCCCCATTCAAAAAATAACATACATTATACATCAGGATATAAAATGGTACATGTAATAGAATGCGGTTTTCACGAAACCAAAATCAACTTGGACGTTTAACAGGCCAGGCAACATACATGTTTTTACCTGAAATATCATTCAAATCACATGTGGTTAATGCTACCAAAGTAATTTTCATGAAAGGAAATGTTTTCTTTTAACAACTGGATATGTTTAATGAAAATACCGACATTTGACAAGAAATAATGGGACAAACAACTTTTTCTGTTTCCTTCCTATTTGCCTTCAATTAATATTTCTTTGTGTCTGAACATCTCACTCCATTTCTGTTAGCTTGACTCTAAGGATCAGCATTTGTGACTACTGCAGTTCTGAAATAATGAAGAGAACGAGTAACAAATTCCCTAAAAGTTGACGTTATGTTCTGTTGTCCTCTAAGGCGCTACCTTTGAGTCATTCCTCTCGTCTGTTTCTGTAGGAGCGTTACGAAGCAGTGGTACAGCGCTCAACCAAGAAAACCTGGGCGGAGATCCGTCAGCAGCGGTGGTCCTGGGCTGGAGCACTGCCCCATACCCTGAGTGTGCACAGAGAGAGTGAGTACATTTGACAGAAAGTTGTTGAGTGGTTACCTCATGCTATTTGTTTTAAATAACCTTAACTGGCGTGGCCTCAAACAGTTTGAGTTGTGTTTTATGGACTTTTTCAATGGCTTTATTGTAACAGTGTTGAAGCAGATGCATGTGTGTGTAGATAACAGACTGCTGGAGACAATTAGATGTTTAGGCCTGTACATTGCTTGGTTCAGTGGTCAGGTAGAGGTTTCTATTGATTTTTGCTGTTTTGGTTGAGGGACGTCAGTGGCTAGGAACAGAACACTTCCTTCTGTACCCGGTACCACTGGAGAGCCATGCTCTCTGTGATTACGTTAGTGTTTTACGTGGAGCTTTCTGAACTGACTCTTGGTACTTTTTGACTATAGTAAGGATTTCCAAAACTGTGGTCAGGATAATGTGAATACTGTTTCAGAAGTAGCAGGGATGGATAGAGGGATGGTGCTTGGTTATGTGGCTACTTTGAGAGAGGTTTCTGCAGGTAGAGAGAGGGTTCGCCAAATTGAAGATGTTCAGGGACAGAGTTTGAAGGTCAAAGTGACAAAAAAATTGGGCCATTGATATAGACCAAAGTATTAGTCCATCCACCATTCACAAGTTTTATCTTAAATTCACATGTTCTCCATGGTCAGTGGGAATTAAGACCATATAGGAGTGGAAGTAAGGCCATTCGGCCCATCGAGTCCACTCCACCATTCAATCTTGGCTGATGGGCATTTCAGCGCCACCTACCATCACTCTCCCCCGTATCCCTTAATTCCTTGCAAGATTAAGGTTAGGGACATTACTGCTGCACTACAAGACTCCTTTAGCAGCCGAATACTCACATGTCAGCTATAATACTGGCTCAATTTGGGGCTAAGCTCCCTTTTGCTTTGTGCCCACACTCTGCTTTTACCCAAGAATTGAAAGGTGCCCACTGAGCCTCTCTCTCTCTCACAGATGATGGAACGGGAAAGGTTTTGTGTTCCTTTTACTCTAGATTGGGTTCCAGAGTTTGGTTTGAGAGAAGGAGGAAGGAGAGACTGCCCATCCATCAGTACATCCGTCTGCTCCATGTGCCACCCACCATCCCCAAGGAATTGTGATAACAATATTAGAGTGAGTCTCATTGCTGCAGCTTTGATATGCTTTGAATTAACCTGTTTGGTTTACCGTATGATGCAGTAATGATTTTAAATCCTGACTGTCTCCTATCCATTCAATGAGGTGAGTGACTCAGACAACCCTGCCTCTTTGCTAATAAGGTGATTATGATCTGAGCTGACAGCACTCAGTGAAGATAACGGAGCTGCTGGACACACCTTTTTACAAACAGTGGAAGGTTAATGAGATGAAATAAATGAAGGAAACAGAATTGTATTTCCACCAGGGATAGATATTAAATGAGAAATTCCTCACCAGATTCTTGAGGGGCAGCAGAATCTGTAACAGCTTTTCAAAGAAAAGAGTATAAATATCTGAAACCAATCCATTTATAAAAGAAGGTTACAAGAGTTTGGCACAATGAAGACTTTCTTAAAGTGTCGGAACTCCTGTTACTTTTTTATTCACTGTGGGACATTGGCGTCACTGGCTGGATCAGCATTTATTGTACATTCCCTGTTGCCCTTAAGAAGCTGCCCTCTTGAACCACTGCAGTCCATGTGCTGTGGGTTGACCCACAATGCTGTTAGGGAAGGAATTCCAGGATCTTGGCCCAGCGACAGTGAAGAACGGTGATGTAGTTCCAAGCCAGGAGGGTGAGTGACTTGGAGGGAAACTTAAAGGGAGTAGTGTTCCCATGTATCTGCTGCCCTTGTCCTTCAAAATGAAAGTGGCTGTGGGTTTGAAAGGTGCTGCCTAAAGACGTTTGGTGAATTTCTTCAGTGCGTTTTGTAGACAGTACACACTGCTGTTATTGAGCGTTGGTGATGGAGGGAGGAAATGCTTGTGGATGTAGTGCCACCCAGGGAGGCTGCTTTGACTTGGATGTTGTCAAGCTTCATGAGTGTTGTTGGAGTTGCACCCGTCCAGGCAAATGGGGAGTAATCCATCAGACTCCTGACTTGTGTCTTGTGGATGGTGTACAGGCTTTGGGGAGTCAGGAGTTGAGTTACTGGCTGCACGCTTCTGCTGGAGGAGTGAATGATCTCTCCGGCCCTGCTATTATGGATTATGGTGATAGACAACTCTGCTGATGATAATAGCCCATGTTTCCTGAAGATCTGTGTTTAGCTCTCGGACTTGACTTGTCCCATGCGACCGAACACATTATGCAATGGAAGTGAATGTGCCTAAAGAATGAGACTTGGTCCTTCAGGCTACCCTGTCTCTTTCTCTGCTGTAAACCTTAATCCCTTCAAATCACAAAAATGTTGATAAAATGCTGCTCATGCCCTCCAGGAAGAGACTACCAAAAGGCTTTGATGGCAAAATGACCAGTGCTCAGTGATTCATCATCAGTCAGGGACAGGAACACCAGTACCCATCACATCAAAGTAGCAACATGGGTGAGGCACCTAGAATTACAGATTGACCAGCAGCTGAACTGGGGAATGCAAAAGTTCAAAAAGTATTCCAGTAATGAACTGCAGGGCATGAGAAAGTGCACTTTATGGCAGTAATAGTCTGCATTGCTGACAGGTCAAAATTAAATAGGAGAAAGTGAGGACTGCAGATGCTGGAGATCAGGAAGAAGAAGGGCTTATGCCCGAAACGTCGATTCTCCTGCTCCTTGGATGCTGCCTGACCTGCTGCGCCTCTCCAGCAACACATTTTTCAGGTCAAAATTAAAGCCCACGGTAACTTCCAAACATAAAACCATGTCGTATTCAACTTCCCAGGGTTTTGTTTTTGTATTTTGATGATAGCAGTGGAATAGATTGGGGTGGAGTGATGTTATTGATCAATAATTTATGGAATAGGGGTCTCAGTGAGCGCTGTACAAAATGCAGCTTAGTGGTATGGGACATGTTCAGACAGCACACCATCAATAAGATCAAGAGACTCTTGCAAGTAAAATAAAACCCAAATTCCAGATGGACCAGTGCATCTAATATCCGTTGTTGTTATGTATCGCAGCAAATGATCCTACCCCATAATATGGTGATGACATCACGAACATTCCCTTAATGTTAGAAAGTTCTCGGTCCTTATCTTACTGAACTCTGTCCTCTTGCAGCATGACATGTTGAGTGCTACAATGCAACAGAATTCTTTGTTTGAGCCCAGATACACAAGTGCCTGTGATTTTGGTGTGCACGTGTAGGTACCAGAAGCTGGATAAAAGTTAATTGAATTCTTCAGTACCATGTCTCCTACTTATGTTACAGTAGCTAACATAGGTATCACAGCATCACATGGTAGGTCATAAGCTCTCACAGCTTATTATCACATTGTCCATCATAATCTGAAAATAAGATGTTGCACATTTAAGACACACGAGGAATTTCTCCTCTCATAGGGTAGCATATCCATAAGGACCCTCGCTAACTTTTACAGATGAACCATAGAAAGCATTCTATCCAGGTGCATAACAGCCTGGAATGGTAACTGCTCTGTCCAGGACCATAGAAACTACAGCAGGTGATGTGCACAGCCCAGACCATCATGGAAGCCAACCTCCCATCCATGGAATCCATTTACACTTCCTGTTGCTGCAGAAAGGCTACCAACATCATCAAAGACCCCTCCCACCCTGGTAATGCTCTCCTACAACCTCTTCCGTCAGATACAGAAGCTTGAATATGCACACAACAGGTTCAAGAACAGCTTCTTCCCTGCCATAATTAGATGGATGAATGGACTCTCTAACTTCAAATAACGTTAATCTTGCATCGCATGCCTCCTGGGTCGTGTAACCTTATGCCTCACTGTCTAAGCACTGTATGTTATGTATGTCCTTGCTCACTATGATCTGCCTGTCCTGCTCGCAAACAAAGCTTTTCGCTGTATACATGGTACACATGACTACAATAAATCAAATCGAATCTGTCGAATTCTTTACCACTGAGGGCTGTTGAGATTGGGGCCATTAAGGTTGAGACAGACAGATTTTTAATCAGGAGAGAATCAAGGGTTATGGGAAAAGGCAGGACAGTGGAGCTGAGAATGATCACATCAGCCATGATCTCATTGACTGGTGGAGCAGACTTCATGGGTTGATTGCCCTACCTCTCTCTCACGTCTTTAGATGGGTTTCACAACAAGCACATTTTTGTCTTTGCTGAACAGAGCAACTGGACAGTTGAGGGAGAAGCAACATTTGCAAGATATGAAAGAATTAGTGCACATCCTTCCCTTGATATTTTGTGTGGTTTCATTATTAAATTATCAGAGCTACAAGTTGTCATCAGAAGTTTCAAAAGATGATTTCTTTCTGAAACTGAAAATATCGCATCTGATCCCAAGTGGGATTCACCATAGTGACTGAGAGTGAATTTGATAAATCTTTGTGTCACATGTTGGAAACAATGAATTTGCTTTTGGGAATGTTTTGCTTGTGGTTAAAAATGACGCTTATAGGACTACATCATTCCGTAAATTGTGCCACATTGTGTTAACTTGAATGACTCGCGTTACTTTCTGGACATTTCAAAATGATGATGACTGACACCCACACACGGGTTCATGTCTTACCCTAACATAGCTCCCTTGATAGCCACAGGAGGTGTGTCAGGATGTGGCCAAACAGGTCAATTATTAAATCCTTCCAACACCATAGGTGGTCAGAGTGGGTGAGTTTCCTGGTCAGCCAGACCTGTGTGGTAGCTATAGAGCAATATCCTCACGGTGTTAAAAGACTCCTTTTACAGTCTGTGGGCCATGGGATGTATTTCATGGTGACTGCCCTTCCTCACTTTGAGAGACAGCCGGAAGAAAAAGAAGAAGATCTGACTCTCATTTTGGAATGCGTTTTTGAGCTTCCGTGGTCGAGCTATTTGCTGCCATGTCCGGTGAAGAAGCATACTGAAAGGAGATGGGAGTACAGGGTTACCTTAATGGAGCTGAAGAAAGATGGGAGGAATTTCAAGAAGAGCATAAATGCCCCATACACTGATCAGGAGAAGCATCCATTTCTATATATAAGATAGAATGCGTGTAATTTATAATGACTCATAAAGAAGTTATCTCTGTTTATCTTTAATTAGAAAACAGTCCAGCTCAGGTGCAGACTGATCTTCCTCATTGTTTATTTAGCTTTCCATATTATAGGCATGGGAATTCTCATTTCCTAATCCTTGGGTGGCACAGTGACTCAGTGGTTAGCACTGCTGCCTCACAGCACCAGGGACCTAGGTTCAGTCCCAGCCTCTGGTAACTGTCTGTGTGGAGTGTGCACATTTTCCTTGTCTCTGTGTAGCTTTCCTCTGGGTGCTCCAGTTTTCTCCCACAGTATAACGATATGTAGGTCAGGTGGATTGGTACTAAAGTTGCCCAAAGTCTCCAGGAATGTGCAGGTTAGATGGGTTAGCCGTGGGAAATGTAGGGTTACAAGAATAGGTATGGGCTGGTCAGATGCTCTTCAAAGAGTCAGTGTAGACTTGATGGGCTGAGTGGCCTGCTTCCACACTGTAGGATTCTAAACTGATTCTTGAGATTATGAAACACCACAACAGTCTGCTAATGCTTGACTGGGAATTTATTGTAACCTCACTGGGCGTTGTCTGAGCTGCTCCTTCCTGAGGCCCATTCTCACTCCTCCTTGCAGGGGTTTGTTTGTGTTCCTCCAACTGTGTGTGTGTGTGTGTGTGTGTGTGTGTGTGTGTGTGTGTGTGTGTGTGTGTGTGTGTGTGTGTGTGTGTGTGTGTGTGTACCCCACAGCCCCTGGGCCTCCCAGCTCCAGCCCATATTCCTCAGTTTTCTGTATTTGCTCTTCTTTGGGAATCCTAGAAATTCCAAGACCAAAGGAGATCATTCGACCCATCAGGCCTGTACTAGCTCTTTGAAGGTTTTATCTGTTTATCCTCATTCCTCAGCCCTTTTCTAGTTGTCATGATGACTTTTATCTTTTTCGTATTAATCCGTTGAAGGTTTCTGCTGACTCTATTTCAAAGTCCTTTTCAGGCCTGTATTCCAGATCATGCCAGTTGGCTGAGTTTAAGGAAAATCTCCTTCTCTCTCATCTTGTTCTTTTGCTTATTATCTCCAATTTGCGTCCACTGCTCACTGAGCTTCAGACCAGAAATGGTTTCTTCTTATTCACTCCATCAAAGGTCCTCAGACAGAGCAATTAGCATTTCTGAGCTGATCAGACATAACATGGCATTGAACTCAGTAACTGGGCGGACAGTGAAAGCTTGCCTACACCTTCGGATAACAGACAGCACCCTCAGAGTAAGCTGTCACCATAGAAACTTGCACTTTGCAATCACTTCACGCTAAATAACTCAATAGGCAAGTCTTGCCATCCTGAACACAATATGCAGGACCAGAGACAAATCATACAAACTTTCAGATCACTATAATGCCTAACTGACACAGCCTGGCTAACTTTGTTCCTGTATCCTTCAAGTATATATGACACTGTTGGCTAGTGAATCTATTTACAATTAATTGTTATGGACAAGGGCAGCGTAAGCAGAGGAACACCGCAGCGCGCGCACGCACGCGCACTCTCTCTCTCTCTCTCTCTCTTTCTCTCATACACACCATCTCTCTTTCACACACACACATTCACTCATACTCTCACTTACTCACACTCTCACTCACATTCACACTCGCTCTCACACACACTCTCTCACTCCCCGAAATAGGACAATAAGTCAGCAGCCCATATCCCACGAAAGAATAAAACTAAGCTATGCTTAATGCTCAAATAATGTAGTAATGTGCTATATTTTATCTATAGAGGTATAGACTATTGAAAACACATAATCATCCATTTATCTTGGGAGGAGAGATTATAATTACATGGACAGACTGGAGAAACTCCTGTTGTTTCTCTTTGAGCTGCAAAGGCTTACAGCAGGTTTAAAGAGATGTTTAAAATCAGAGGCCGTTTGATAAACAAATGAAATAGAGACTGCAGCGTGTGAAAGGCTGCTAACGAGAGACTGGCAAAAAGATGAGAACTGAAATGAGGGAGCTGCTTTTCCAAATATTGAGTGAGTAGGATTTGGAAAGCGCTGCCTGACAGAATGGGAGATACAATACAATCGTGATCTTCAGAGAGAATTTATAAGCACTTCAAAGAGAAAAATGCTGGCAATATGGGGACAGAATGGGACTAAATAGATTGCCCCTTTTAACAAGCAATAATGCTACGACAGATTCTTTTGTAAAATTCTACTTCATGGTAATTTTGAACATTTCAATTAAATCTCCCCAGAACCTTCTCCGCTAGAATAAGAACCATGTCAGCTTCAATGGTCTCACCATATAATTGAGCTGCTCTATCCATGGTATCATTCTGGAAGGTTTGCTTACATCCTGTCCTTCCTATAATGTGGTGCACAGGGTAGGACATTAGACTTCAGCTCAAGCCAGACCAGTGATTTAAAACTTCCTTGGTTTTGTACTCTGTCCCTCTATTTATAAAGCCCAGTATCATGTGTGCCAAATTAACACCAACTTGTTCCTTTACACGCCGAAGATTTGTAAATGTGAATCTGTCCCTTGTATCTCCTTTCCTTCACTCTCTATAAAATTATACCAAGAAATTGATGTTGTCTACCCAACAGAGTATGTCGGTGGGCTCCCTTTAGTCCTCGATGAATTGGTCCCCTTTTATCTCAGGCTTGGCATAACCAGGAACTGCTAACCTGGTCTTGAAATGAGAGTGCCCTTTTACCTGTTAAATGAGGCAATGTTCTAACCATTGAGGCTACATGCTAAAAAGCCATTTTCTGCTCCTGAGAAGGAGAATGATGGTTCAAAACTTGGGATGCAATTGCACGATAAAGTGGGACCAACACGAACGGGGCCCATTTGGTTTCCCTGTTGAGAGTGACTGTGGAGCTGCTTTTGGCGCCTCCTGGTGCTTGGTTATAAAATGACACTGATAGGAAGAGGTGCACAATTACCCTGGCTGTCCTGTTGATGGTTGGATTGGTTGAGGGGGAGCGGGAGAAAAAAAAGAGCATCCGACATACATCAAACTGATAGAAACATAACAAATAGGAGCTGGAGTAGGCCATTCAGCCCTTTGAATCTGCTCCACCATGCAATATGATCATGGCTGATCATGCAACTCTGTACCCTGTTCCTGCGCTCTCCCCATCTCTTTGATCCCTTGAGTCCTAAGAATTATATTGAACTTCTTGGAAATATTCAGATTTTTAGCTTCAAGCACTTAAGGTTGGCAGAGAATTTCATAGACTGGCCATTCTCTGGGTGAACAATGGTGGTTTCATTCTCTATGTATTCAGTGATGGTATTAGATACAGCATATGAAGCCATTGAATGACGCCGGGGTGGTGGGTAACCTCATGTTTGTACCTTGCTGGACAAGCTGTGCCTGGGTGAAGCTGATTGACTATCATCCTGATGAGTAACCATTCGCCAAGGATAAATGGGAGCTCCTGTGACCCTCCATTGTGAACAATATAGCAATCCAACCTGGAAACATTGACAACTGACATCTCGCAAACTGGAATCCCAGTGGGGAGACAGATGGGGAAAATACCTCAAATACACTTATGCTTTTTCAAGATATCATGTATATGCATTTGCACATACCTAGGACTTGCTCACTTGCTGTGCATTGAGTGAACTTTTTTTCTGAAGTGACTTCAGATGTTCAAGATGAGAAACGTGGCAGCCAGCCAGAACAATGGGGGGGGTGTCCCCTGACACTTTCCTGAGATGGTGCCACCGAATCCTTTATGGGAGAGGTCACACACAGGGCCGCATTTTCAAGGATCCTCTAGAAGATGCAGCTCTTCTTGACTTCGACAGTGGAGTGTCAGCCTAGACATTGTATTATCTCTGAATGGATTTAACATTCAGATTTTACTGCGCAAGACCTGCACACATAGGACATGATGCATATTTGGCTCCAGCTGGGGGGGGTTTTAAATCTGATGTGGCAATGCTTATGTTATCCGTCATAACATCAGAAACTGGGTGTGGATATTGTGGTACTGAAGAATCCAACAGACTTTTATTACAGCTGACTATTATCTATAAACATTACAGTTCTCAGACACCTAATTGTCTGAGCTAATATTAGTCTACAACAGACTGATTTGAGGTAAGACAGTGAGTGACCTTTCTAGCCTCTGGTCACATGCAGTGATGACATCAGGATCATGGCTCTTAAAGGTACCTGGACAGACTGACTGTGAGACCTAACTCAACACGTTCAGCAGCCAAGATGTGACACCTCATATGCTATTACTGATTAGGAAGAGGTAGTATTGAGATGGGGACTGGGGGAAATCAGGTCCATTGATGGGGTTGGGGTAAGTCTGGGTTTGGTGAAGGTGAGGTGTCAGGATAGGCGTGTTGAGTCTGCAAGAGGGTGTTGAAGGTGTCATGGTCCCGGGGGTGTAAGGTCAGTGTGTGAGGTGTAAGGGGTCCATAGGAATTGTAGTCAAGGGTGTGTGAGGCAATATGTGGTCTGATTAATAGGTACTCAGGAATTAGAATGTATATTTAATAATCTAACTTTTTCTGAGTAACTATTTTACTTAATTTAGTCATAGCGAAGAACAGCATCAAAGCAGACCACTTGGTCCAAGTCGTCCATGCTGACCAGATATCCTAACCTAATCTAGTCCCATTTACAAGCATTTGGCCCATATCCCTCTAACCCCTTCCTATTCCAGTACCCATGCAGATGCCTTTTAAATATTGTGATTGTACCAGCCTCCACCACTTCCTCTGGCAGCTCATTCCATACACTCACCACACTCTGCATGAAAACATTGTCCCTTATATTCCTTTTATATCTTTCCTCTCTCTCATTAAACCTATGCTCTCCAGTTCTGGACATCCCTGCCCTGGGAAAAAGACTTTGGGTAATCACCCTTTCATGCCTGTCATGATTAAGGTCACCCCTCAACCTCTTCTGCTCCAGGGAAAACAGCCCCAGCCTATTCAGTCTCTCCCTATAACTCAATCCCTCCAACCCCAGCAACATCCTTGCAAATATTTTCTGAATCCTTTCAAATTTCACAACATGCTTCCTACAGCAGGGAGACCAGAATTGAACACAATATTCCAAAGTGGTCTAACCAATGCCCTGTAGAGCAGCACCATGACATTCCAACTCCTGTACTCAACACATCAACCAGTAGAGGCAGGTGTACCAAATGCCTTCTTCACTATCCTATCTACCTGTGACTCCACTTTCAAGGAGCTATGAACCTGCACTCCAAGGTCTGTTTGTTCAGCAACACTCCCTGGGACCTTACCATTAAGTGTATAAGTTCTGCCCTGATTTGCCTTTCCAAAATGCAGCACCTCACATTTATCTAAACTGAACTCCATCTGCCACTCCTTGGCCCATCTGATCAAGATCCTGTTGTAATCTGAGGTAACCTTCTTCGCTGTCCACTACACCTCCAATTTTGATGTCAGCTGCAAACTTAATAAGCATTCCTCCTATATTCATATCCAAGTCATTTATAGAAATGATAAAATGCAAAACTTAATTGGAATCATCTGAAATCTTTGATTTAAATGGTTACTTTTAGTAAGTTCTAGGCTTTGATTAATTTCCCAGTGGAAAATTCAATTTTCCTTTCAATTCCTTTGGAGAGTGCAAGAGTGGAGCTTCCATAGAATCCCTATGTGCAAATCCCATTGACACCTGTATAATGACTGACTGACCAGTGGAAAATCTGCTTCTGTGGTCATCTTAGATAAAGTAACCTTGCAATATTAAAAACCGTGGAGTGTGAGTGGGAAAGTAAAAACTAGGGGGAATACTATTGAGCCAGCCAACTCAAAAAGTCTTATTCTAGACTGCAGCAGTATCGGATTTTTCCAAGTTATAACGTTTTCACAGAGTTGTTATAGAGTAGAATCACACTGAGGCCAGTACAAGTAAATATTATGGCTCACTTCTTATTTTCTATTCTGCATCTGAGAAATTTAGTGATTCCTTAATTACTGTTGGTTACAGATCTTTGTCCAACACCTTTACACTGCCCCTAGTGTCAGCACAGTGTTGGGAGAGGGCACCAAAATGATTGACGGGTTGGCAAGAGAGGTGGGCAGTCAAGGTGGTGAGTTGGTTAAGTTTACAGCAACTGCACTTATTCCAGCGGCAAAAGTGAGGACTGCAGATGCTGGAGATCAGAGTCAAGATTAGAGTGGTGATGGAAAAGCACAGTAGGTCAGGCAGCATCCGAGGAGCAGGAAAATCGACTTCATCATTCCTGATGAAGGGCTCCTGCCCGAAATGTCGATTTTCCTGCTCCTCGGATGCTGTCTGACCTGCTGTGCTTTTCCGGCACCACTCTAATCTTGACTCTTATTCCAGGGGTACACAGGGCACTTGCAGTCTTGGCCTTTTGGCTGGACCAACAAAGATTGAGAGGGAAAGAGTTTTGACTATGACTGACTGCTCAATGCAAACATCAGGCTAGTGTGAAGTTTATCAGCACTTCCCATATATCTCCAGGGCAATTGGTTGCAAGTTGGCATGCAATGTCCAAACCAGATCTCGGGTGTTCATGAACCATTCTTCACACAATTCTGAAATCTCAAAAGGCTTTCAGTGCCCGGGGTCAATCGCAGTTTCAAAAACTGCGATCAATTGTTTGATAAGGATATTGAGGATTATGAGGTAAAGGCATGTCAGTGAAGCCTATAGCAAGACTTGCATTTATATGGTGCCCCTCTAGACTTCAGGCCATCTCAAAGCATTTTACATCCAGTGTTTTCAGAATGATGGGTCTACTCGCATTCCTATTCCAGTCCGTTTATAGTGAGGCCACATTTGGCATATGGATTAGGCATTCTCCAGGCAGAAGGATGTTGATGTGTGGGAGAATGTTTGGACCACTGAAGGAGATGGTCCATCCCTGCCCCGGCAGCCTTACCAACAGCAAGAGAGAAGAGCTCTTAAGAAGATTCTGGCACTGGGTGTCAGGATTCATGAAGAGAGGGAGTCACAGTGGACTGAGATTGAGAGAGGCAGTGACCCCCTCATGTCGATAGCCAAAGCTGAGTTAATGTGAACTATATATCGGACTGAGATTGTAGACTCAGAATTTGAGGAATAAGTGAGACCAAGGATCACTGCTGGAGTGCTGGCTGGTCTAGAAAAAACATTCAGTGCTGTTGATCGATTTCTACGTGTTTACATCTAATTGGGAGTTACGTTGGATGTTATAGTGTTGACAGCAATTGGGATGATAAGATTAAACAGTAATTGTGCAGTGAGGGTTAGTCGTAGTTGGAGAACAACAGTTGAACAATGGCAATGTCACAATGTAATATTCCAGAATTTTCTTTGATTTGATTGAGATGTTGGATAGTTCTTTTCCAAGCTCCATTCTTGGGGAGGTTGAAATGTCTGATGTAAATATTTTGAGGAAAGGTTGAGAATGATTGGCCAAATGGTGGCCTTGTTCTGACGCTACAAATTCAGTATATCCTTAAATGAATGATGCCATCTTCAAAACCTTTCATCCTCTCCTCCCGCCCCCTCATTCATATAGCTCCTCCATCCTTCCCATCCCCACCATCTACACTGTTCCTTCCCAGCACAATCTGAAGTCTGCCCCAGAGGTGCTCATTCGAGGAAGACTCAATGGTATTTTTTTCTCTCCTCTTTGTCTCTCTGTCCTGTCTCTCCATTTTCTTCCAGGGTCAGAGGGTTGCTCTCTCTCGGCTGTCAATCTACCCAAACATGTGGATTCTATGTTAAACAAAAGACTCTCCAAGTCCTCAGCCACACTCTGGAATTCCCCCAGCAGAAGTATGGAAGCTTTCATTGTTCCCCTTCTTTCCCCCCCGTCTCCCCTCCCCCACCCCGAGACACCAAGGAGCCTTCTCCAGGGCTGTTAACTTTCCGACTATTCTGATCCGGAACAGTCGCTGAAATTCCTGACTACAAAACTGACAGTCACAATAATACGTAGGGTTTTGTAATT
The DNA here is from genome assembly GCF_047496795.1 of Chiloscyllium punctatum. Lineage (NCBI taxonomy): Eukaryota > Metazoa > Chordata > Chondrichthyes > Orectolobiformes > Hemiscylliidae > Chiloscyllium > Chiloscyllium punctatum. The sequence goes on along the minus strand of NC_092765.1, from coordinate 45,046,869 downwards.
GAAAGGGGCAGTGTTGAATGGTCTGTGGTGTTTTTCTCAGCACCTAGACTGCTTCACATAGAAGATTATAAACCAACATTTCCCCTTTTGTAGGAATGCTGAGTGTTTGCCAGAATCTCATGCTTTTATTCAGAACCACAGATGACTTTGATTACTGTCCCTTACGTGGCAACCTTGCTGAAAATTAACAGCCCTGAGTCTCCCTCTGGTTGTAGTGGCTCAGTGAAGCTGGATAGTGTACTGGGCCAGAGATGTTTGTGGCTCGCTGCTGTGTTACAATATAGTAGCTTTCACCAGCCAGCAGAGAGTCACACAAGGTTTGGGGACAATTGGGCAGTTGTGGTGATGGTGGGGGGTGGGGGGTGGGGGGGGGGAAGCGGTGAGGGAGGTGGGTGCACAGAAGTGCATGGAAATTGCACATCCTTTTTTGTCACAGGCAATAGGCAGTGGTCCAGGGCCGCCTTGGTATAGCGGCTTGTATCATCACCGGTGACAGTGGTCGAGGTGTGCTGAGGAGTCGGTGCTGAGGCAGAGTGTTCCCATCACCAGTCTCATCTTTCCATCAGGAGGCCATAACAAATAGGGGCAAGAGTAGGCCATTTGGCCCCTCGGACCCTTTTCTGCAAATCCATAACATCAGTAGTGATCTGATTGTGACCTCACCTCCCTCCGCCATAACCCTTGCCTCTGCCTAACTTGGTCTTAAATATTTTCAATGATCCAGCCTCCAAAGACCAATGATTTTCTGAAAGTGAAAAATTCTTCCACATCTCCACCTTCAGTGGGAGATCTCTTATTTTTAAATTGGGAGTGGCCCTAGTTCTAGAAACATCCATGAGAGAGCGCATTCTCCAAAGCTGAGAGCATCTACCCTGTCGCAGCACCCCCTCCTCAGAACGCAATGTGTCTCAATCAATTGATTGTTTTTCCTACCCAGAGTGATACCTCTGCTGCATGTTTCACTGTGAGGGGGCGAAGGAGCTGTGTGATGTCTGGTTGAAATGGAGTGTGCTGTGTGTCAGGAGCATGCTAACATTGACTGACCGCTTGTTTTTCTTTGCTGAAAGACAAAAGTGTGGAAATAGAAGAAAGAGTTTGTTACAAAAAAAATGTTTTGCATTGTTTGTTTGTTGAGGGAATGTAGCCAGTTGCTCCCAGGCCTCTGTACTGCAAAAACACAATCCACCTCGCATCATGGGGGCGGACTTCAATCTCAAATGGACTGTCATTAGGAGAGACCAGGAGGTGTCAATGGGAAGTTAAAGGCACACCATTATTGGTGAGTGTGCTAGATCACAGTGACAGGATCCTAGAGTTAGTGTGTGAAAGATCAGTGTGATAAATCATCTTCACTAACACTGGGATCCTGTCACTGTGATCGATCTTGCTGTCTAACATTGGGATCCTATCAATACAATTGATCACTCTCACTAATGCTGGGATCCTATCAGTGTGATCAATCACAATCTCGAACATTCTGATTGTGTCAGTGTTTTGAGGATCCGGCGTTATGAGAACAATTGATCACACTAATAAGATTGTGGTGTTAGAGAGTGTGATTGATCATTTGTATTGATAGGATCCCATTGTTATGAGAAATATTGATCAAACTGATAGGATCATAGTGTTAGAGAGTGTGATTGATCACACTGACAGGATCACAGTGTTAGAGATTATGATTGATCACCCTCACTAACGCTGGGATTACACCGAGCAATCTGGAAGGACAGCTGAGCTAATCCACTCTGACCTACTCGCTGATCCTGCCTCAGTGATATCTGGGAACACTGACCATGCCATTCTGCAGGCACTGGTGGTGTTGGTCTGTGATGGAGCTGCCATTGCCCCGATCCATGGTCAGATTTGGCACTAGCCCTGCCCTGTGGCACTGCATGGCCATCTGGCAGTGCTGACCGTCCGAGTGTCTGTTTGGCATTAATTCGAGGAGATTGATTTTCAATCACTGGTAAAAGAGCCAAAGATGCACTTAGCACTTCCACTCAGCAACGTAGAATAGTTTGCTCAAGTAATGGTGAAAGCAGATTCAATAATAATCTAAAATGGGAATTTGATTAAATATTTAAGAAAAGGAAAATAATTATTGGGCACAAGGGAATGGAACCAACTGGACAACTATTATACAGGTTTGACACATATACCATGCACTGATTGTCCTCCATGGTGCTGTAAGATTTGACTCGAAAGTCAGGGGAGGGGGAACTCTGACTAAATGACAGATGCTGAGATTGAATTCCATCCTTTGCATCCTTCCCAGCTGGTTTCCGTGTGTATCAGACATTCCTGGGATCTGCTGCCTTCCATGTTTTATCACTGCTGTGTCAGTCTGGCTCGGAGTGGGCTAGTCTGACAGATCCCCCAGTATTGCTCAGTATTGCCCCCTGCTCCTACCTGCTTCTGGTCCCAGAGTCTGAACACTGACAATGGTCTTGTCTTCCTGCAGCTCGCCGTTTGCAGCTGAGCCCCTGGGAGAGCAGTATCGTGGACCGTCTGATGACTCCGACCCTGTCCTTCCTTGCCAGGAGCAGGAGTGTCGCTGTTTTAACGGGTAATGGCCGAGATCCAGGTTTGTACACACATTGATCTGACATGCTTTTATATGACATGGTTTGGAAGGGACTTTGGTCAGACACTTCTGTTAAAAAGTGAAAATAACATTTTATCCAATCATTATCCTCTCCCCTCCTCTGCCATCTGTCTGTCTATCTGTCTGTCTATCTATCTATCTGTCTACCTATGTGTCTGTCTATCTATCTGTCTGTCTATCTATCTATCTGTCTATCTATGTGTCTGTCTATCTATCTGTCTATCTGTCTGTCTATCTGTCTGTCTATCTATGTGTCTGTCTGTCTGTCTATCTATCTGTCTGTCTATCTGTCTGTCTATCTGTCTATCTGTCTATCTATCTATCCATCTATCCATCTGTCTGTCTGTCAATTTATCTATCTGTCTGTCGATCTCTTTGTGTCCATTATTTCTTTCTGACTATCTCTTGTGCTCTGCCTCACTGTCTCTGCCTCTCAACTACCTTACTTTTCCTCTTTATGCCTCATTGTTTTTCCCCTTGTATTTGTGTTCATTTAATCTATTCTCTCAACCTTTTATCCTTCTGTTTTTGTCTATCTCTGTTTTCCTTTTCCCCTCTGTCATTATATTTGACCTCTTTTCTACTCTGTTGTATCTTATTTTATTCCTTCTTCACTTCCTGCACCACACCGTCTCCTTTTCCATTTGACTCCCTCCCTGTTCCCCACATGATCCATTTGCTACCTCCCCATCTCTATCTCTCCCCCATTGCTCTGAATTCCCTCACTGTTTCCCTCCCTGATACCTCCTCGCTGCCCTTTTCTCGCTCTCTCTCTTTATTTCTGTGAATTTTCTAGTTGTTCCTCTCTGTCCCCGATCGTCCTCAGCCAGCCCAATAGCTCCAAGCAGTGGCAAAACCCCTCACAGATGCTCGAATCGATGGAGATCTGCTCTCAGCACGCCGGATATCTTAGGCCGACACAAGACTGATCTCCCTCTGGTGAGTAGTCCTGGAACTGAGAGAAATGAGAAGGCTTCACTGGGGAAGGGACTGTAAATCTTGGGTCATTTTACAGCCACTGTATAACGTCTTCTAAATCCTCAATAGCAGTAAATCAGACTAAATTTTTCATCTTTTGATGAGGAATTAATTATTGATGGCTTTGAATTGAAATAAAATTAGCTTTATTGTCACGTGCTCACATGAGTACAGTGAAAAATTTACAAATTGCCACGTACGCCACCATCTTTAGATGTAGATATGGGTTTATTGTCATGTGTACTCAAGGACAGGGTACAAGTGTACAGTGAAAAGTGTCTAATGTCACCACACACATGGCATCATCTTAGGTACAAAGGTACCTGGGTACAGATTATTGAGTACAAATTCTTAAGAGAAATAAAGAAATAAAAGTCCAGCAGGACAAAACTTCAAAAAGTACAAAATCATAGTAATAAATTAGAAAAATACAGAAAAAGAAGTTTAGAATTTCAATTCAGTTTTGTCTTGCCTATTGCTCTTGAAGTTGTTATGTCCTTGCTCAGTTCCACAAATAGTCTCCATCATTGAGCCATTGTCACTTTGTGAGAGCCTGAACTACATGCAACCAAGGGGCAGAATCGATAATTCCGTCCTTTCAGCCTACTTCGCCATTTAATAAAATCTGTTTGTGTTTTGAATTCCACATTCCCTACTATGTTAGATAACCCTTGAATCCTCTGCCTAACAAGAATCTATCTGCCTGTGTTTTAAAACATGCTTAACCATCCAACATTCCACAGACACAAAGCTCTCGGAGGGGAAACATTTCTCCTCATCTCTGCCTGAAAGGGGTGACCTTGGATTTTTAATTAGTGCTCACTATTTCTGGATTGACCCACAAGCAGAAAGATCCTTTCCGTATCCATCTTGTGAAGACTATTGAGGATCAGATACACTTCATCCCAATCACTCCTCACTGTTCTCAATGCTGCTGGTAACCAGCCCAGCCTGTCTAATCCACTCATTCCAGGTATCAATCTAATCAACTTCCTCCAAATGTGCGTACATCCTTCTTTAAATAAGGAATTTGAGGTGTGAACTATATTACTGTTCCTTCTTTACCGCTGGGTCAGAGCCCGGGAATTCCCTGACATACGGTGAAAAGCAGTGCTTTGAGGAAAGCTGTGGAGGGAAACAAATGAGGATCAGTTTGGTTCATTTGTAGCCTGTGTCCTCTGCATTAGAAAGTAGTGGGTTCAAGTTCAAGTCTCACTCCAGGGACAGAATCAAAGCTGACTCTTGCCTGCAGCACTGCGGAGGGTTACGGCACTGCAGAGGGATACGGCACTGCGGAGGGATACGGTACTGCGGAGGGGTACAGCACTGCGGAGGGATACATCACTGCAGAGGGGTACGGCACTGCGGAGGGATACGGTACTGCGGAGGGATACAGCACTGTGGAGGGGTGCAGCACTGCGGAGGGATACAGTACTGCGGAGGGGTACGGCACTACGGAGGGGTACAGCACTGCGGAGGGATACGGTACTGCGGAGGGGTACGGCACTGCGGAGGGGTACGGCACTGCGGAGGGGTGCAGCACTGCAGAGGGATACAGCACTGCGGAGGGGTACGGCACTGCGGAGGGGTACAGCACTGCGGAGGGGTACGGCACTGCAGAGGGGTACAGCACTGCGGAGGGATACAACACTGCGGAAGGATACAGCACTGCGGAGGGGTACAGCACGATGGAGGGGTGCAGCACGATGGAGGGGTACGGCACTGCGGAGGGATACAGCACTATGGAGGGGTACAGCACGATGGAGGGGTACAGCACTGCGGAGGGGTACGACACTGCGGAGGGGTACGGCACTGCGGAGGGGTGCAGCACTGCGGAGGGGTACAGCACTGCGGAGGGGTACGGCACTGCGGAGGGATACCGCACTGCGGAGGGGTACGGCACTGCGGAGGGGTGCAGCACGATGGAGGGGTGTAGTACTGTCAGATGTTAAACTGATGCCTTGTCCTCCAATTCTGGTTGTTCCGGTAAATGGAGAAGGTGCTGTGGTCTTTTTGTAAGATCCGCCAGGAGCTCTCTGAGTCCTGTTTATCATTTCCCCCACAATGTACACCCATGCCAGAGAAATTGGTATTTTCATTTGATGGCTGCTTTAGGGATCCTGTTCTGTGCTGGCTGCTGTGCTGACTGACATTACAGTGGTTCCTGTTGTTCTGATGCCAGCTGAGCGTAATGCTGAACAAGTTAAATTCCAGAATAAAACATGGCTCGATACTCTGTAAGGTGTTTGGTTTTGCACTTCTTTACCATTATGGTCAGTCATTGGCAGCCTCTTGTGAAGATGATCAATGTACTTTTAACAAAAAACATCAAATTTTATTACACGCAGAAAAAGGCAAAAATGCAGTTTGGAAAGATCTTATCAAAAACAGCAAAAGAGATTGATTCAATCTTTGTCTTGCCATCAATATCCCTTTACACTCAACCCCAGTAAACTATCACTCTGAAATTCACTTTAAAATGTTTTATTCAACTTACAAGGTGACAGGTGTTCCCTTTTGGAGACTCCCTGCACAATCTACCTGAAGTGATTATCTTCATTTTTGTCTCTCCCTCAGACTCAGCCAGCCCACTGGCCTTTCTGACTGAATTGCAAGAATAAGTAAATTAGTGTTGCTAAAACAATTTAAGATTTCTTACCAGCTCTGATGGCCTGGAAACTACCAGAAACATTTTTGCTGGGATGAAACCCTTACCAAACTGGACTTGTTTGTGTCAAGGTGAACTTGCTTCTGGGCCCCTTCTCTCTCTCTTTTCTCTCTCTATCTCTTTCCCTGTCTCTCCCCCCCCCCCCCCCGTCTCTCCTCCCTCTCTTTCCCCCCTCTCCCTTCCCCCCTCTCTCTTCACCCCTCACTCTTCACCCCTCACTCTTCCACCCTCTTCCCCCCTCTCTCTTCCTCCCTCTCTCTTCCCCCTCTCTCTCCCCCCTCTCTCCCTCCCCTTCTCTCTCTCTCCCCCCCCCCACTCTCCCACTCTCTTTCTATCTTTGGGTTATAAAACACTCAGTCCGTAAACACTGATGTCCCCTGAGTGCTGTTCTGTTATCTAAAGTCATATGATTTCTTGGAAATGCTGTTTAGATCTCAGCTGTTAAATCCTTACTTTCTGACCTTTCTAAAAAAAAATGACCTTCACAGAACTAAAACCAAAAACCTATTTCCCTGTACCTTAGAATCCAAGTTTCCAAGCGATAAGAATATATTATTAACTTTCATCATTCAACTTTCAAGCAGACCAAACACAGCCAGAAACCCTAACCATCTTACCATACATCAAAGAAGTTTCAGAAATGACAGCCGGCCTACTAAGACCCCTCAGAATCCTAGTAGCGCACAAACCCACCAACGCTCTCAAACAAAAACTAACAAACTTAAAAGACCCAGTACAACCCATGGACAAAACCAATATCGTCTACGAAATTCCATGCAAGGATTGCCACAAACACTACGTAGGACAAACAGGAAGAAAGTTAGTCACCAGGATACACGAACACCAGCTAACCACAAAAAGACACAACCCTTTCTCCCTCGTAGCCTACACACAGAGGGAAAAAAAACCCACCATTTCAACTGGGACAACACATCTATCCTGGGACAGGCTAAGCAAAGACATGCCAGAGAATTCCTAGAGGCCTGGCACTCCAACCACAACGCCATAAACAAACACCTTGATCTAGATACCATCTATCAACCCCTCAGAAAACAAACAGGAAATGACATCACCACAAACCCCAGGAACCCCATCCAGGAGAAAGATATAAATAGAAAGCAGGAGACAACAGCTTCACTTCACTTGGAGGTCGCCACTGATGATGTTACCTAGCCAGGTAATGAAACATCTGGATATCAAACCTACAGCTCAGCGAGCAAACCTACACCCTAAACTTTCATCATATTGTCCTTCAAGTATTGGATTTAGTGTTTGGCATGGGGAGAGAAAAGTGATTGGTCCTTGAAGATGGAGAGAGGGACAGAAGAGTAGGATTGCCAACTCTTCACTGTTCTCCTGGAATGATCAGGAATTGAAGATGAATCTTCAGGAAACTGCTTGGAAAAAGAGGTTGGCACTGTGGCTCTGTAATTAGCTTTGCTACCTCACTATGTCCAAGGACTTAGGTTTGATTCCACACTTGGGTGATTATCTAAAGAGTTTGCACATTCTCCGGGTTCTCTGATTTGTTCCCACAGTCCAAGAATGTACAGGTTAGGTGGTTACAGAGTTGGGATAGGTCTGTGTAAGATGCTCTTCAGAGGCATCAGCGTGGACTCAAAGGGCTGAATGGTCTGCTTCCACACTATAGGGATTCTATGTAGTAGGAATATGAACAAAAGTATTATATTTTTCCCATTACCCTTAAAAACTTTTATTTATTAATTATAAAGATATTGACAAAGGGGAAAGAGGGCTGTGGGACTGAGCAGGGCAATTGGAGGTCATGTAATGAAACCTGCAAAGATTTACCCTAAACAGAGTTTGCATCCAAGAGGGTTTTCACTCTGGTAGTGACTCGACCTGAGAGTGAAGCTGACTCCGGCCGGCAATGCTATGGTCAGTGTCTTCAAGGTCAACATTAGTGTTTGCTTGCATTGATCTGTAGTTTCTTTAGTCACAAGCAGAAACCCTTTCTTTTGGCACAACATTGAATCCCTCACAATATCCCAATGCTTGCTTTTCACCCTGTTTCCCTCATCTTTCAACATGCTCAGAAACAAACCGTTCAACCAAAGACCCTAATGCCGTACCCACTCACTTTCGAAATCCCTTTGTCAGTTCAGAGGAAATGTTTCACTTCTCTGAGAGTCTGAGGGTTGAAAGAGAGGCAGATTTGGTATCTTTGGGTCTCCCTGTCAGCCCATGCCATTAAACATGTAGACTCATCTCACAACAGGCTTTTGCTGGATCCTCCTGCTATTTCATTACCTCCTTGACCAATCTGTGGAGGGGGCCTCAGATAGCTCAGTTGGTTGGTTGGCTGGCTGGTTTGCAGTGTACGGTGATGCCAACAACGTGGGTTCAGTTCTCACACTCAGTGGCTGAGGTTACCGTGAAGGCCGTTGTCTTTTCCTTTATGGTGGGGGATTTCAAAACTCAGAGGCATATGTTTAGGGTGAGAGAAGAAGGATTTAAAAAGGACATGAGGGGCAATTTTATTCCACAGAAAGTGGTTTGTGTGTATAATGAACTTCCAGAGGAAGTGGTGGATACAGGTACAGTTGCAACGTTTAAAAGACATTTGGATAAGTATATGAATAGGAAATGTTTGAAGGGACATGGGCCAGGAGCAGGCAGGTGGGACTAGTTTAGTTTGGGATTATGTTTGACACGGACTGGTTGAACTGAAGGGTCTGTTTCCGTGCTGTATGACTGTATTACTCTCCTTCCCAACCTGCCACCCACCTGAGGCATGGTTAACCTCAGGTTAAATCACCACCGGTTATCTCACTAATGGGAGAGTAATCCTATGGTTTGGTGAGACTATGAGATCAACAGGCGATTCCGGCTTGTTGGAAGATCAAATTGCCACATTTTATCTTAAGCAATAACAGACATTGTTGGAGAAACTCAGCAAATCTGACAACATCGGTGGAGAGAGAGAAAGCAGAATTAACATTTCCAGTCATAGAGTCGTACAGCATGGTAAAAGACCATTTGGTCAAGGTCCGACCAAGTTTCCAAAGCTAAACTAGGCCCACCTGCCTGCTTTTTGCCTATATCCCTCTAAAGCTTTCCTATTCATGTGCCTGTCCAAATGACTTTTAAATGTTGCAACTGCACTTTTTTAAAAACTCATTTGTGGGATGTGGGCGCCACTGGTTATTGCCTGTCCCTAGTTGCCCTTGACAAGGTGGTGGTGATCGACCTTCTTTGAACCATTACAGTCTGCCTGCTGTGGGATGACCCACAACGCCGTTAGGGAGGGTCCAGTGTCCTTTCTTCAGAAGACATTTTACCTGTAATTTGTGTCAGACGTTGAGCCCTCTTTCCATTCTGTCACCAGAGTGAAAGTAAGAAGAAGGAAAAGAAAGACAAAGAACGGGAGAACGCAAAAGAAAAGCACGCGCTGCTGAATTCCGGGAGCGTGGCTGACAAAGTGATGAGGAAACGACAGTCTCTTCCGATTGTCAGAAGCAAAGAGTCTGTGGCAAGAGAAGCCAGGTATGTAGGACTTTCGAAACCCATGCAGAAATCGGCTCTGTGGCCCGTCAAACCTTGTCCTCGTGGCTAATCGGTTTGTCTTCCAAATTCCACATTCTCATTTACCCTGAATAATGCTTGATTCCCTCATCTGCTGAAACTCTATCCAGCTCTGACAATTCATGGACTCCACTTCCACCACCTTCTGAGACAGAGTGTTCCAAAGTCACATAATGCTTAAACATTGTCCCTTACTTCTGACTGACCCAAGAGGAAACATCCTTTCCATATCTACCTTTTCAAGGCCATTCAGGGTCCTATATAATTCAGTCAAGTCATTCCACACTCTTCTGATCTCGAGAGGAAAAACGTGGGATAGCACAGTGGCTAGCACTGCTGTCTCAGCTCTGGGGACTGGGGCTCAAGTCTATGTGGAATTTGTGCATTCTCCCTGTGTCTGCTTGAGTTCCAGTTTCCTCCCACAGTCCAAAGATGTGCAGGTTAGGTGGACTGGCCATGTTGAATTGCCCAGTGTCCAGGGAGGTTTAGGTTAGGTGGATTAGCCATAGGAAATGCAGGGTTACAGGGATAGGGTAGAGGAATGAGTCTGGATAGGATGCTTTTTGGAGAGTCATTGTGGACTTGCTGGGCTGAATGGCCCGTAGAATTTACACACTGTAACGATTCTAAGTCCAAGAAACCCTACATTGCTGAAAGAGGTCATTCGGCCCATCAAATCTGCACCAATCTACTAAAGAGCATCCCACCCAGACCAGCCTTGCATCATAGTAAACCCCATATTCTACCACGATTAATTCACCAACCTTAGTCACTAAGGACAATTTAGCATGGCCAATCCAGCTAACCTGCACATGTTTGGACTGTGGGAGGAAACCGGAGCACCCGGAGGAAACTCACGCAGACATGGGGAGAATGTGCAAACTCCACATAGACAGTCAGCTGAGAGTCGATTAATCCCTGGTACTGTGAAACAGCAGTGCTAACCAGTGAGCCACTGTGCCACCCTGTCTAACCTGTCCAATTATCCTCAAAGGACAACCCACTTAGTCAGGTTTCAATCCAATAAATCTCCTCTGAACCGTCTCCAGTGCACTTGCATCTTTTCTTGAATAAGGAAATCAAGACAGCACCCAGTTTTCAGGAGAGGCATTTGGATGGGTATATGAATAGGAAGGGTTTAGAGGGATATGGGCCGGGAGCTGGCAGGTGGGACCAGATTGGGTTGGGATATCTGGTCAGCATGGACGGGTTGGACCGAAGGGTCTGTTTCCATGCTGTACATCTCTGTGACTCTGTGGTCTCACCAGTGTCCTGTACAATTGAAACAGAACATCCTTACCTTTTATGTTCTCTCATAATAAAGGATAACATCCCATTAATCTTCTTATTTAGGTGCTGTACCATATGCTAATATTTTGTAACTCCACGCACTAAGATACCTAAATCCCACTGCTCCTCAGAATTCCACAGTCTATCTTATTTTCCCACATTAGACACCATTTGCCAGATTTGGCCCACTCACCCAAACAACCTCTATATGAAGTTTGCACTCCCCTGATCTAAGTCACTGATGTGAATTTATCAGCTAGCCTGAACCCTTCAATTAGATTTCATCCTATCCTGGGTACCTGTTATCCTATGTATAAATCAACCAGACCCCTCAATTGGATTCCAGCTTGTAATTCATTTTCAGATACTGTTATTCTATATATAAATTTAGGGCGGCACGGTGGCACAGTGGTTAGCACTGCTGCCTCACGGCGCCAGAGACCCGGGTTCAATTCCTGCCTCAGGCGACTGACTGTGTGGAGTTTGCACGTTCTCCCCGTGTCTGCGTGGGTTTCCTCCGGGTGCTCCGGTTTCCTCCCATAGTCCAAAGATGTGCAGGTCAGGTGAATTGGCCATGCTAAATTGCCCGTAGTGTTAGTTAAGGGGTAGATATAGGGGTATGGGTGGGTTGCGCTTCGGTGGGGCGGTGTGGACTTGTTGGGCCGAAGTGCCTGTTTCCACACTGTAAGTAATCTAATCTAATCTACCCAAATACCTTGATTAGATTCCAACCTCTAATTCACTCCCAGCTATTGATTATTCCATAATGTAATCTGGTCTGTAGCAGGTTAGGTAAGCATGACCCAGTCTGGCCTCCTCATCTCTCTCCTGTATCCTCCATTGTAATTACTGTTGAGATCCTGCAGGAGGCAATGGGATAAACTCATTGACATCTTCTCTGTTGACTGTGCACAGGCCTCAGACTGGTTAATGGTTCCATTGCTCCCCATCTCATACACATGGTCCCTCCCCACTCCACCCTGAGTAACAATCAACCTCACCTTCTTAAAAATAAACTTTCTGTCTTTGCGTCTGGAATACAAGAAATGAATGGCCTGACAGTATTTTTGCTGCTGCCATGTACCTAGCTCCCTTTGAGGATTCCTTCCGTCACAGTGCTGTAGGTGTGGCGACATTGTGGAGTGGATTTGAGTGGCATTGGGTAGTGAGCCCAAAGAACTCAGTCCTTAAGCTGGCCTTCCGTCCCTGAGTCCAGCCGGAATGGTAGACCGAGGTTGTTGAGGGCAATCCGATACTCAGCTGTTTTACACCACATCCTGGTTTGGGTCAAGATTAGAGTGGTGCTGGAAAAGCACAGCAGGTCAGGCAGCAATCGAGAAGCAGGAAAATCAACGTTTCGGGCAAAAGCCCTTCATCAGGAAAGGCCCTTCGCCCATCCTGATTTGGCTGTATATCATCACTCCAACAATATCAGGTCAACACTTCAAAATCCATCTTTTATCTCTTGCCTGTTACCCCTTTCTCTTTTGGCCATTATTTAATCTCCTGTACTTTCCACACTCTCACATACTTTCCCTTTTGTCCATTTTCACACTGTCCCCTTTTTGCCCTTCCTCTGAACCATCTTCACATCTGCTCCTTCTCGGATTGTCTTCTATTGATCTGGGATGTTGGGTGAGATTTCCCAGTGGGTTTCAGGATCTCTCCATTAACCCTGTCCCCAACCCCTTGTGATTTTCCTCAGCGTAGCCGTCCAGTGGCCAGAGGATGAGGCTGTGAAGATGGGAATTGAAAGTGTGTTGCTGGAAAAGCACAGCCGGTCAGGCAGTATCCAAGGAGCAGGGAGAATCGATGTTTCAGGGAAAAAACCTTCATGAGGAATGAGACTTGTGAGATAAATGGGAGGGGTGATGGGGCTGGGAGGAAGGTGGCTGAGAGTGTAATAGATGAAGATGAGGATTAACGTTTGAGGTGCTGAGGGATTGGAGTTGGTGTAGATCAAGGAGCATAATGACTTCACCCCACAGCCGCCCGCCAAGCCCCTGTTTTGAAATAATTTACCCTGGTGTCACTTGCAAACAGATTGAAGAATCGGTCATTGCCCAGCTCACCCAGACGCCGGACTTCGGGTACCAGCGGTAGTCCTGTAGTCCCTCCGGTGCCCTCGACAGCGGACATTAGTACCCCGGCGAGGAAGTCAAAAGCCAGAGGCGAGAACCGAAAGGCGAAGGAAAACCGCCCGAAACGGAAAGAGGAAAAGGAGGAGGAGCCAAAGGAAGCTTCCAGACCTTCATCAGCCAGTGGCCTCAAAATGAAGGAGATCCCGGTCGAGACTCCTGAGCCTGGTCAAGGTAAATCAATCCACTTCGATTGCTGATTCCAATCGTAACTGTTTTAGTGGAAAAAAAAATTGATAACTTGGTAAACAAACAACATGTATTTCTGTAATAGCTTCTATAACTAAAGGCATAGAGTCATACAGCACGGAAACAGGCCCTTCGGTCCACACATCCATGCTGACCATGTTCCCAAACTGAACTAGTCCCATCTGATTGCATTTGACTCATATCCTTCCAAACCTTTTCTATTTTTAAACTTAACTCCATCTCGAGGCAATTTATTGATAATGATATACTACACTTTTGACCCTACTGTTACTAAAGGAAACAAAGCCACCTAGTTTTGCATAGCAAGATCCCATAAAGAGCGGTATGCTAATGACCAGATGATCTGTGTGAACAGTGAACATGGTTGAAGGATACCTGTGAAAACATCATTTTGAATAGTGCGATAGAGTGTCAATCTGACTTGGCGGAGAAGAACTTGATTTAATGTTTCATCTGAAAGTTAGTATCTTTGACTGCAGCACTCCCTTCAATAAAGAGTGATATCCAAATGTTAAATTCGGCAGCAAAAGACTTCCAAAGATTCACAAGTGTTTTGTTGTAAATCTCTGATTTAACACAAACACCAGTTTTCACTTTTCCCTTCTGGACCTTTTCCCTGTCCAGAACCCAACCCCCTACTGGGTAACAATCCACTTCTTTATTTTCATAAGTAAAACCAATCACAAAATTTACAAATTTCCAACACACAGCCCACAGGAGGCAGTGTAATAATATCAAAAATGAAAATGTGAGAGAAACAAGGGGGTACAAATTCAAAATGGTGTGGGTAAGAACCCAGTTTTTGGTATTTTTAATTAACCTGTTATGACACAGGAGCAGGTGGGACTTGAACCTAGGTCTTTTGGTGCAGAGGTCATGCCAATAGCTTCCCCTCAAACCACATTGCAGTTTATGCGAAAGGGGCCTACATTTCTAACACCAAAAACTACAACACAGTGGCTCAGTGGTTAGCACTGCTGCCTCACAGCATCAGGGACCCGGGTTCAATTCTGCCCTCAGGAGACTGTGTGGAGTTTGCACATTCTCCCCATGTCTGCATGGGATTCCTCTGAGTGCTGTGGTTTCCTCCCACAGCCAAAGATGTGGAGGCTAGGTGGATTGGCCACGCTAAATTGGTCATAGTGTCCAAAGATGTGGAGGGTAGGTGGATTAGGGAAAGGATAGAGGGTTGGGTCTGGGTCAGATGTTCCTCAGAGAGTTAGCGTGGACTCGATAGGCCAGATGGCCTCCTTCATAAGAGGGATTCTGTGATTCACGATGCTTCTAGGTATTGCCTAGGAGTGGCACCCTGGACTCTGGTCCCTGATCCATGTGAGAAAACAGGAGCAGAAATAGACTTTGTATCCAACCAATTTGGTCACGGCCGATCTTTCGCCTTGACTGCTTTTTCTGCGTTCTCCCCCTTATCCTTCATTCCCTGAGACATCAAAAATCTCCTCTCTCTCAGCCCAGAATATACGCAATGATGCAGCAGTCAAAATGATCTGAAGTACAGAATTCCAAAGATTCACCACTCTATCTTATTGAGGAAATTTCCTCCTCATTCTGGGTCTTATTCTATGATTGTGCCCTCAAATTCTAGTTTCCCACACCCTCACAATCAACTGACACTGTCACATGTCTTCAGGGTCTTGTATGTTTTAATAAGACCACATCTTATCCTCTGAACTTGAGAGAGTATAAACTCAATTTACTCAACCTCTCATCATAGGACAACCTTTCCATCCTCGTAACCAACCAAGAAATCCTTTGCTGTACTGCTCCTAGTGGAAAGATATCTTCCATTCTCCTTCCTTAAATGTAGAGAGCAAAACTGCACACAGCTATGGTCTTCAAACCACCACACAGTTGTAGCAAAGCTTCATTATTCTAATGCCCTTGCAATAGTTGAACAGTCGTTTCTCTCCCCATTGTTTACTGTAACTGTGTGCCAACTTACAGTGTGCCTAGAATGAGCATACCCAAATTCCTTTGCATATTAACTGATCCAAGTTTCATTCTTTATAAAAAACATCCTTCTGTGCTGTTCCTACGGACAAAATAAATGACATTGCATTGTCTACTTTTAAATGCCACTTGGTCACTGCCTGTGCCTCCTTGCAGCCTCTTTGTGTCTTCTTGACACGCCCACCTGGCTTTGTATCGTTTGCAAGCATGAATATGTTACTCCGTCTCTTTGTCAAAGTTATTGTTACAGATTGTACGAAGTGGCACTGATTTTTGGGGCACTGCACTCACCAAAACCTGCCAACTCGGAAATGCCCTGGTTATCCTTACTAGCCGCTGGCTGACAGTTTACTAAACATCCATCTACGCTATTGTATCATCCACAACTCTATCATCCCACATCTTGTAGGTTTGCCTTTTAAGTGACAACTTATTGAAAATGCATTATTAAATTTACTAATTCCCCTTTATCTGTCCCTCAACTGCATCCTCAAAAAAACTCTGATCAAGGTATCAAACACGGTTTCCTTTTGGTAGAACCATGTTGGCTCTGTCTGATCAGACAAAGATTTCCAGAGTGCTTTGTTAAAGCTCCCTTTGTAATAGACTTGAGCATTTTCCCAAGAACTCACTAGTCAGTAATTCACTGGTTTCTCTTTCCCGTCTTCTTTGGGTTGTGATGTCACATCCTGTTAACTGTCAATGCACTGGAACTTTTCTCGAGCCTAAGGAGTTTGGGAAAATCATGATCACTGTATGCACTATCTCTGCAGCGAGCACCTTGAGACCCCTAATGCATAAGGTTCTTGGAAATCATTAGCTTTTCATCCTTTGAAGTCTCTCCAGTACTTTTTCCCTGATGTTAATGTAGGTAATTGTTTAATGCCTCCACCGTTTCCTTATTCCGCACAGTAATTAAGGTTGTTGCACTCTGAGAGGTCACACATTTACTTTATCTACTCTCTTCCTTTTTGTATACATGTAACTCTTGTAATCCATCTTCACATCCCTGGCTAGTATCCTCATTTATATCCACCCCCTGATTTCATCAACCTTTTGGTCAACTTTGTTGTTTGTGACTTGAACCCACAAACTTGTGCCTCAGTGATAAATTGCTGAATTGCACTTGCAGTAGATAAGGCCGTTACGTAGAAAATACCACATTGGAACAGGCCACTCAGCCCAACCACTCTTTCCATCTTTCCGCATCTAAATCTATTGTTGTAAACCTCTCTACTCAGCTCCGTCCACTGACTGCTGTCCTTGTGAAATGGCCAAGACTAATTGGTTGAATAACCGTCAATTGTGACCCTCTGTGAGATGTACCAAAGAGGGTGCCAGCTGGAGTCCAAGCACTTTGCCACCTGCCCTTAGCGAAGCATTGGAAATTGGAGTCGAGCCAGCAAGGAGAGAGCTCCTGCAGCCCCCTCCAATACTCAAACACCCTCCACATTGTGCCAGGAAGGAACGAAGGAAATACAGCCCCACAAAGATACTCAGTGCCCTCGCGAGCACTGAGCTACATCACCTCTGGGCACCACAGAATGGTAATGGGACTAGAAGAAGCCATTTTACTCACTGGGGCTGTAGAGCTCTTGAAACGAGCATCAATTGCCAAGTGGCAATCTCTTGCCTTCTCCCACTAACTTTCACACAGTATTTCTATCCAAACGAGTTGGATGTAAGTTCCAGTTGCTGTCATGCATGGGCCCTTTAAGAAAGGTGGCAGTATCATATCGATTCAGGAGCACTCCCCTCTCTGTAAATTGGTAAAGGAACGTACACATATTGCAAGAGTAGGGCAGCAACAACAACAATTATTACATTTCATGGTGTTTAAACGACCGTTGGATCCATTAAAAATGTTTCAACAAGTCATTTTCCATTGGAGCTATTTGGCCTGAGACACTGTCACTTTAAAATGGTGAGCAAAGGCCGAATTTTAAAGAACTTGCTTTCATTGCTGTGAATTTGATGCTGTCATCAATGAAGAGGGGTTTGTTGATTCACTTTCACTAGAGAAGCCATTGTGAAGTTGCATAAACTCTGTCTGTATTTGTCCAAACATTCTGCATCCCCGAGAGCGTATCCGTCCTCAGCAGATAGGCAGCAGTTAGTGATTGTGGCATGTCAGGGTAAAGCAGAGGACAATTGGGTGCATTGCAGTCCTGCTATATGCAGAGAGTCTGGCATTTGCTTATGAAGCAGAGATAACTACAGTTCAAGAGTAATTAGCTGGAAATGGGCATCACAATGATGTGTTATTGCAGTCATTTTCAATGTCTCTGTGTTCTCTGTTTTAGGTTCACCGGCTAAAACGATTGCAGGAACCACAGACCCAGAGGAAGCCATGAGAGTCCTGGCAGAGAAACGTCGTTTAGCAAGAGAACAGAGGGAGCGGGAGGAGCAGGAGAGAAAAGAACAGGAGGAGAAGAAGAGGTGGGTTTAGGATTTGGTAACAATGGACAACACACTGTGGGGGTTCGTTCTCTGGGTTTGGGTTATAGTGGGTTGTCACACTGCACCTTCACTCTCTGGGTTTGGGTTATAGTGGGTTGTCACACTGCACCTTCACTCTCTGGGTTTGGGTTATAGTGAGTTGTCACACTGTCCCTTCACTCTCTGGGTTTGGGTTATAGTGAGTTGTCACACTGTCCCTTCACTCTCTGGGTTTGGGTTATAGTGAGTTGTCACACTGTCCCTTCACTCTCTGGGTTTGGGTTATAGTGAGTTGTCACACTGTCCCTTCACTCTCTGGGTTTGGGTTATAGTGAGTTGTCACACTGCACCTTCACTCTCTGGGTTTGGGTTATAGTGAGTTGTCACACTGCACCTTCACTCTCTGGGTTTGGGGTCTATAGTGAGTTGTCACACTGCACCTTCACTCTCTGGGTTTGGGGTCTATAGTGGGTTGTCACATTGCACCTTCACTCTCTGGGTTTGGAGTCTATAGTGGGTTAACACACTGTCCGTTCACTCTCTGGGTTTGGGGTCTATAGTGGGTTAACACACTGCCCCATCACTCTCTGGGTTTGGGGTCTATAGTGGGTTAACACACTGTCACTTCACTCTCTGGGTTTGGTGTCTATAGTGGGTTAACACACTGTCACTTCACTCTCTGGGTTTGGTGTCTATAGTGGGTTAACACACTGTCCCGTCACTCTCTGGGTTTGGGGTCCATAGTGGGTTAACACACTGCCCCATCACTCTCTGGGTTTGGGGTCTATAGTGGGTTAACACCCTGTGCCTTCACTCTCTGGGTTTGGGGTCTATAGTGGGTTAACACACTGCCCCATCGCACTGTCGGTTTGGTGACTATAGTGGGTTAACACACTGCCCCATCACTGACTGGGTTTGGGTCTGTCGTGGGTTAACACACTGTCCCATCACGCTCTGGGCTTGTGTCTATTGTGGGTTAACACACTGTCCCTTCGCTCTCTTGGTTTGGGGTCCATAGTGGGTTAACACACTGTCCCTTCACTCTCTGGGTTTGGAGTCTATAGTGGGTTAACACACTGTCCCATCACTCTCTGGGTTTGGGGTCTATAGTGGGTTAACACACTGTCACTTCACTCTCTGGGTTTGGTGTCTATAGTGGGTTAACACACTGTCCCGTCACTCTCTGGGTTTGGGGTCCATAGTGGGTTAACACACTGCCCCATCACTCTCTGGGTTTGGGGTCTATAGTGGGTTAACACACTGTCACTTCACTCTCTGGGTTTGGGGTTCAGTGGGTTAACACACTGCCCCTTCACTTTCTGGGTTTTGGGTTCAGTGGATTAACACACTGTCCCTTTACTCTCGAGGTTTGTGGTCTATAGTGGGTTAACACACTGCCCCATCACTCTCTGAGTTTGGGGTCTATAGTGGGTTAACACACTGTCCCTTCACTCTCTGGGTTTCGGGTCTATAGTGGGTTAACACACTGCCCCTTCATTCTCTGGGTTTGGGGTCTATAGTGGGTTAACACACTGTCCCTTCACTCTCTGGGTTTGGGGTCTATAGTGGGTTAACACACTGTCCCATCACGCTCTGGGTTTGGGGTCTATAGTGGGTTAACACACTGTCCCATCACACTCTGGGTTTGTGTCTATTGTGGGTTAACACACTGTCCCTTCGCTCTCTTGGTTTGGGGTTCAGTGGGTTAACACACTGTCCCTTCACTCTCTGGGTTTGGAGTCTATAGTGGGTTAACACACTGTCCCATCACTCTCTGGGTTTGGGGTCTATAGTGGGTTAACACACTGTCCCTTCACTCTCTGGGTTTGGGGTCTATAGTGGGTTAACACACTGTCACTTCACTCTCTGGGTTTGGGGTTCAGTGGGTTAACACACTGCCCCTTCACTTTCTGGGTTTTGGGTTCAGTGGATTAACACACTGTCCCTTCACTCTCGAGGTTTGTGGTCTATAGTGGGTTAACACACTGTCCCTTCACTCTCTGGGTTTGGGGTCCATAGTGGGTTAACACACTGTCCCTTCACTCTCTGGGTTTCGGGTCTATAGTGGGTTAACACACTGCCCCTTCATTCTCTGGGTTTGGGGTCTATAGTGGGTTAACACACTGTCCCTTCACTCTCTGGGTTTGGGGTCTATAGTGGGTTAACACACTGTCCCATCACGCTCTGGGTTTGGGGTCTATAGTGGGTTAACACACTGTCCCATCACGCTCTGGGTTTGGGGTCTATAGTGGGTTAACACACTGCCCCATCGCACTGTCGGTTTGGAGACTATAGTGGGTTAACACACTGCCCCATCGCTGACTGGGTTTGGGTCTGTCGTGGGTTAACACACTGTCCCTTCACTCTCTGGGTTTGGGGTTCAATGGGTTAAGACACTGCCCCTACACTCTCTGGGTTTGGGGTCTATACTGGGTTAACACTGCCCCCATCACTCTCTGGGATTGGGTCTATCGTGGGTTAACACACTGTCCCATCACTCTCTGGGTTCGGGGTTCAGTGGGTTAACACGCTGCCCGATCACAGTCTGGGTTTGGGTGTATCGTGGGTTAACACACTGCCCCTTCACTCTCTGGGTTTGTGGTTCAGTGGGTTAACACACTGTCCCTTTACTCTCTGGGTTTGTGGTTCAGTGGGTTAACACACTGCCCCATCACCCTCTGGGATTTAGTCTTTCATGGGTTAACACACTGCCCCATCACCCTCTGGGATTTAGTCTTTCATGGGTTAACACACTGCCCCATCATCCTCTGGTTTGGGTCTATAATGGGTTAACCCACTGTGCCTGCCCTCTCTGGGTTGGAGTTCAGTGGGTTAACACACTGTCCCTTCACTCTCTGGGTTTGGGGTTCAATGGGTTAAGACACTGCCCCTACACTCTCTGGGTTTGGGGTCTATACTGGGTTAACACTGCCCCCATCACTCTCTGGGATTGGGTCTATCGTGGGTTAACACACTGTCCCATCACTCTCTGGGTTCGGGGTTCAGTGGGTTAACACGCTGCCCGATCACAGTCTGGGTTTGGGTGTATCGTGGGTTAACACACTGCCCCTTCACTCTCTGGGTTTGTGGTTCAGTGGGTTAACACAGTGCCCCATCACCCTCTGGGATTTAGTCTTTCATGGGTTAACTCATTGTCCCTTCATTCTCTGGGTTTGGGGTTCAGTGAGTTAACACACGGCCCCGTCACTCACTGGGTTTGGGGTTCAGTGGATTAACACACTGACCCTTCACTCTCTGCGTTTGGGGTCTATAGTGGGTTAACATACTGTCCCATGACTCTCTGGGTTTGGGATCTATAGTGGGTTAACACGCTGTCCCTTCACTCTCTGGGTTTGGGGTCTATAGTGGGTTAACACACTGTTCCTTCACTTTCTGGGTTTTGGGTTCAGTGGATTAACACACTGTCCCTTCACTCTCGAGGTTTGTGGTCTATTGTGGGTTAACATACTGCCCCTTCACTCTCTGGGTGTGGGGTCTATAGTGGGTTAACACACTGTCCCATCACTCTCTAGGTTTGTGGTTCAGTGGGTTAACACACTGCCCCTTCACTTTCTGGGTTTGTGGTTCAGTGGGTTAACACACTGCCCCTTCAGTCTCTGGGTTTGTGGTTCAGTGGGTTAACACACTGCCCCATCACCCTCTGGGTTTGGGTCTATAATGGGTTAACCCACTGCGCCTGCCCTCTCTGGGTTGGAGTTCAGTGAGTTAACACATTGTCCCTTCATTCTCTGGGTTTGGGGTTCAGTAAGTTAACACACGGCCCCATCACTCACTGGGTTTGGGGTTCAGTGGGTTAACACACTGCCCCATCACTCACTGGGTTTGGGGTTCAGTGGATTAACACACTGACCCTTCACTCTCTGGGTTTGGGGTTCAGTGGGTTAACATACTGTCCCATCACTCAGTGGGTTTGGGATCTATAGTGGGTCAACACACTGCCCCATCACTCTCTGGGTTTGGGGTTCAGTGGGTTAACACACTGCCCCTTCATTCTCTGGGTTTGGGGTCTATAGTGGGTTAACACACTATCCCTTCACTCTCTGGGTTTGGAGTCTATAGTGGGTTAACACACTGTCCCTTCACTCTCTGGGTTTGGGGTCTATAGTGGGTTAACACACTGCCCCATCGCACTGTCGGTTTGGGGACTATAGTGGGTTAACACACTGCCCCATCACTGACTGGGTTTGGGTCTGTCGTGGGTTAACACACTGTCCCATCACGCTCTGGGCTTGTTTTTATTGTGGGTTAACACACTGTCCCTTCGCTGTCTTGGTTTGGGGTTCAGTGGGTTAACACACTGTCCCTTCACTCTCTGGGTTTGGAGTCTATAGTGGGTTAACACACTGTCCGTTCACTCTCTGGGTTTGGGGTCTATAGTGGGTTAACACACTGTCGCTTCACTCTCTGGGTTTGGGGTCTATAGTGGGTTAACACACTGCCCCATCGCACTGTCGGTTTGGTGACTATAGTGGGTTAACACACTGCCCCATCACTGACTGGTTTTGGGTCTGTCATGGGTTAACACACTGTCCCATCACTGACTGGGTTTGGGTCTGTCGTGGGTTAACATACTGTCCCATCATGCTCTGGGCTTGTGTCTATTGTGGGTTAACACACTGTCCCTTCGCTCTCTTGGTTTGGGGTTCAGTGGGTAAACACACTGTCCCTTCACTCTCTGGGGTTTGGGTTCAGTGGGTTAACACACTGCCCCTTCACTCTCTGGGTTTGTGGTTCAGTCAGTCAACACACTGCCCCTTCACTCTCTGGGTTTGTGGTTCAGTGGGTTAACACACTGCCCCATCACCCTCTGGGATTTAGTCTTTCATGGGTTAACACACTGCCCCATCACCCTCTGGGATTTAGTCTTTCATGGGTTAACACACTGCCCCATCATCCTCTGGTTTGGGTCTATAATGGGTTAACCCACTGTGCCTGCCCTCTCTGGGTTGGAGTTCAGTGGGTTAACACATTGTCCCTTCATTCTCTGGGTTTGGGGTTCAGTGAGTTAACACACTGCCCCATCACTCTCAGGGTTTGCAGTTCAGTGGGTTAACACACTGCCCCTTCTCTCTCTGTGTTTGCGGCTATCGTGGGTTAAGACACTTCCCCATCATTCTCTGGGTTTGGGTCTTTCGTGGGTTAACACACTGCCCCTTCACTCTCTGGGTTTGGTGTTCAATGGGTTAACACACTGTCCCATCACTCTTGGTTTGGAGTTCAGTGTGTTAAGACACTGTCCTTTCACTCTCTGGGTTTGGGTCTATCGTGGGTTAATACACTGTCCCTTCACTCTCTGGGTTTGGGGTCTGTCGTGGGTTAATACACTGTCCCTTCACTCTCTGGGTTTGGGGTCTATCGTGGGTTAATACACTGTCCCTTCACTCTCTGGGTTTGGGGTCTATCGTGGGTTAATACACTGTCCCTTCACTCTCTGGGTTTGGGGTCTATCGTGGGTTAATACACTGTCCCTTCACTCTCTGAGTTTGGGTCTATTGTGAGTTAACACACTGCCCCATCACCCTCTGGGTTTAGGTCGATAGTGGGTTAACACACTGTCCCTTCACTCTCTGGGTTTGGGGTCCATAGTGGGTTAACACACTGCCCCATCACTCTCTGGGTTTGGGGTCCATAGTGGGTTAACACACTGTCCCTTCACTCTCTGGGTTTGGGGTCCATAGTGGGTTAACACACTGTCCCTTCACTCTCTGGGTTTGGGGTCCATAGTGGGTTAACACACTGTCCCTTCACTCTCTGGGTTTGGGGTCCATAGTGGGTTAACACCCTGCCCCATCACTCTCTGGGTTTGGGGTCTATAGTGGGTTAACACACTGCCCCATCACTCTCTGGGTTTGGGGTCTATAGTGGGTTAACACACTGTCCCTTCACTCTCTGGGTTTGGGGTCCATAGTGGGTTAACACACTGTCCCTTCACTCTCTGGGTTTGGGGTCCATAGTGGGTTAACACCCTGCCCCATCACTCTCTGGGTTTGGGGTCTATAGTGGGTTAACACACTGCCCCATCACTCTCTGGGTTTGGGGTCTATAGTGGGTTAACACACTGCCCCATCACTCTCTGGGTTTGGGGTCTATAGTGGGTTAACACACTGTCGTTTCACTCTCTGGGTTCGGGGACCATAGTGGGTTAACACACTGCCCCATTGCACTGTGGGTTTGGGGACTATAGTGGGTTAACACACTGTCCCTTCACTCTCTGGGTTTGGGGTTCAGTGGATTAACACACTGCTCCATCACTCTCAGGGATTGGGTCTATTGTGGGTTAACACCCTGCCCCATCACTGTCTGGGTTTGGGTCTATTGTGGGTTAACACCCTGCCCCATCACTGTCTGGGTTTGGGTCTATTGTGGGTTAACACACTGCCCCATCACTCTCTGGGTTTGGGTCTATTGTGGGTTAACACCCTGCCCCATCACTGTCTGGGTTTGGGTCTATTGTGGGTTAACACCCTGCCCCATCACTGTCTGGGTTTGGGTCTATTGTGGGTTAACACACTGCCCCATCACTCTCTGGGTTTGGGATTCAGTGAGTTAACACACTTTCCCTTCACTCCCTGGGGTTCAGTATATTTACAAAGTCACTTCTGTCTCTGGATTTGGGTCTATAGTGGGTTATCCCACTGCACCTGCCCTCTCTGGGTTGGAGTTCAGTGGGTTAGCCCATTGTCCCTTCACTCTCTGGGTCTGGAGTTCAGTGAGTTAACACACTGCCTCTTCACTCTCTGGGTTTGGGGTTCAGTGGGTTAACACACTGCCCCATCACTCTCTGGGTTTGGGTCTATATTGGGTTAACACACTGCCTCTGCACTCTCTGGGTTTGGGGTTCAGTGGGTTAACACACTGCCCCATCACTCTCTGGGTTTGGGTCTTTCGTGGGTTAACACACTGCCCCTTCACTCTCTGGGTTTGAGGTTCAGTGGGTTAACACACTGTCCCATCACTCTGGGTTTGGAGTTCAGTGGGTTAAGACACTGTCCTTTCACTCTCTGGGTTTGGGTCTATCATGGGTTAATACACTGTCCCTTCACTCTGGGTTTGGGGTCTATAGTGGGTTAACACACGGTCCCTTCACTCTCTGGGTTTGGGGTTCAGTGGGTTAATACACTGCCCCATCACTCTGTAGGTTTGGGTCTATAGTGGGTTAACACAGTGCCCCTTCACTCTCTGGGTTTGGGTCTGTCGTGGGTTAACACACTGTCCCATCACTCTCTGGGTTTGGGGTCTATGGTGGGTTAACACACTGTCTCTTGGTTTGGGGTTCAGTGGGTTAACACACTGTCCCTTCACTCCCTGGGTTTGGGGTCTATAGTAGGTTAACACACTGTCCCTTCACTCTCTGGGTTTGGGACTATAGTGGGTTAAGACACTGCCCCATCACTCTCTGGGTTTGGGTCTTTCGT
The DNA here is from genome assembly GCF_047496795.1 of Chiloscyllium punctatum. Classification (NCBI taxonomy): domain Eukaryota; kingdom Metazoa; phylum Chordata; class Chondrichthyes; order Orectolobiformes; family Hemiscylliidae; genus Chiloscyllium; species Chiloscyllium punctatum. Next base: position 45,021,591 of record NC_092765.1, on the reverse strand, counting down.
GGGTTAACACACTGCCCCTTCACTCTCTGGGTTTGGGGTTCAGTGCGTTTACACACTGTCCCATCACTCTGGGTTTGGAGTTCAGTGTGTTAAGACACTGTCCTTTCACTCTCTGGGTTTGGGTCTGTCGTGGGTTAATACACTGTCCCTTCACTCTCTGGGTTTGGGGTCTATAGTGGGTTAACACACTGCCCCATCACTATTTGGGTTTGGGGTTCAGTGGGTTAATACACTGTCCCTTCACTCTCTGGGTTTGGAGTTCAGTGGGTTAATACACTGCCCCATCACTATTTGGGTTTGGGGTTCAGTGGGTTAATACACTGCCAGAATCACTCTCTGGGTTTGAGGATCAGTGAGTTAACACACTGTCCCTTCACTCTCTGGGTTTGGGATTCAGTGGGTTAATACACTGCCCCATCACTCTGTGGGTTTGGGTCTATAGTGGGTTAACACACTGTCCCTTCACTCTCTGGGTTTGGGGTCTTTAGTGGGTTAACACACTGTCCCTTCACTTTCTCGGTTTTGGGTTCAGTGGGTTAACACACTGTCCCTTCACTCTCTGGGTTTGGCGCATATATTGGGTTAAACACTGCCCCTTCACTCTCTGGGTTTGGGGTCTATATTGGGTTAACACACTGTCCCTTCACTCTCTGGGTTTGTGTCTATATTGGGTTAACACACTGTCCCTTCACTCTCTGGGTTTGGGGTCCATAGTGGGTTAACACACTGCCCATTCACTCTCTGGGTTTGGGGTCTATATTGGGTTAACACACTGTCCCTTCACTCTCTGGGTTTGGGGTCTATATTGGGTTAACACACTGTCCCTTCACTCTCTGGGTTTGTGTCTATATTGGGTTAACACACTGTCCCTTCACTCTCTGGGTTTGGGGTCCATAGTGGGTTAACACACTGCCCATTCACTCTCTGGGTTTGGGGTCTATATTGGGTTAACACACTGCCCATTCACTCTCTGGGTTTGGGGTCTATATTGGGTTAACACACTGTCCCTTCACTTTCTGGGTTTTGGGTTCAGTGGGTTAACACACTGTCCCTTCACTCTCTGGGTTTGGGGTCTATATTGGGTTAACACACTGCCCCTTCACTCTCTGGGTTTGAGTCTATATTGGGTTAACACACTGCCCATTCACTCTCTGGGTTTGGGGTCTATATTGGGTTAACACACTGTCCCTTCACTTTCTGGGTTTTGGGTTCAGTGGGTTAACACACTGTCCCTTCCCTCTCTGGGTTTGGGGTCTATATTGGGTTAACACACTGCCCCTTCACTCTCTGGGTTTGAGTCTATATTGGGTTAACACACTGCCCCTTCACTCTCTGGGTTTGGGGTTCAGTGGGTTAACACACTGCCCCATCACTCTCTCTGGGTTTGGGTCTTTCGTGGGTTAACACACGGTCCCTTCACTCTCTGGGTTTCAGCTTCAGTGGGTTAACACACTGTCCCATCACTCTGAATTTGGAGTTTCGTGGGTTAAGACACTGTCCTTTCACTCTCTGGGTTTGGGGTTCAGTGGGTTAACACACTGCCCCATCACTCTCTGGGTTTGAGTCTATATTGGGTTAACACACTGTCCCTTCACTCTCTGGGTTTGGGGTTCAGTGGGTTAACACACTGCCCCATCACTCTCTGGGTTTGAGTCTATATTGGGTTAACACACGGTCCCTTCACTCTCTGGGTTTGAGCTTCAGTGGGTTAACACACTGTCCCATCACTCTGAATTTGGAGTTTCGTGGGTTAAGACACTGTCCTTTCACTCTCTGGGTTTGGGGTTCAGTGGGTTAACACACTGCCCCATCACTCTCTGGGTTTGAGTCTATATTGGGTTAACACACTGTCCCTTCACTCTCTGGGTTTGGGGTTCAGTGGGTTAACACACTGCCCCATCACTCTGTAGGTTTGGGTCTATAGTGGGTTAACACAGTGCCCCTTCACTCTCTGGGTTTGGGTCTTTCGTGGGTTAACACACTGCCCCTTCACTCTCTGGGTTTGAGCTTCAGTGGGTTAACACACTGTCCCATCACTCTGAATTTGGAGTTTCGTGGGTTAAGACACTGTCCTTTCACTCTCTGGGTTTGGGTCTGTCATGGGTTAATACACTGTCCCTTCACTCTGGGTTTGGGGTCTATAGTGGGTTAACACACGGTCCCTTCACTCTCTGGGTTTGGGGTTCAGTGAGTTAATACACTGCCCCATCACTCTGTAGGTTTGGGTCTATAGTGGGTCAACACAGTGCCCCTTCACTCTCTGGGTTTGGGTCTGTCGTGGGTTAACACACTGTCCCATCACTCTCTGGGTTTGGGGTCTATGGTGGGTTAACACACTGTCTCTTTGCTCTCTTGGTTTGGGGTTCAGTGGGTTAACGCACTGTCCCTTCACTCCCTGGGTTTGGGGTCTATAGTGGGTTAACACACTGTCCCTTCACTCTCTGGGTTTGGGGTCTATAGTGGGTTAAGACACTGCCCCATCACTCTCTGGGTTTGGGTCTTTCGTGGGTTAACACACTGCCCCTTCACTCTATGGGTTTGGGGTTCAGTGCGTTTACACACTGTCCCATCACTCTGGGTTTGGAGTTCAGTGTGTTAAGACACTGTCCTTTCACTCTCTGGGTTTGGGTCTGTCGTGGGTTAATACACTGTCCCTTCACTCTCTGGGTTTGGGGTCTATAGTGGGTTAACACACTGTCCCTTCACTCTCTGGGTTTGGGGTCTATAGTGGGTTAAGACACTGCCCCATCACTCTCTGGGTTTGGGTCTTTCGTGGGTTAACACACTGCCCCTTCACTCTATGGGTTTGGGGTTCAGTGCGTTTACACACTGTCCCATCACTCTGGGTTTGGAGTTCAGTGTGTTAAGACACTGTCCTTTCACTCTCTGGGTTTGGGTCTATCATGGGTTAATACACTGTCCCTTCACTCTGGGTTTGGGGTCTATAGTGGGTTAACACACGGTCCCTTCACTCTCTGGGTTTGTGTCTATATTGGGTTAACACACTGTCCCTTCACTCTCTGGGTTTGGGGTCCATAGTGGGTTAACACACTGCCCCTTCACTCTCTGGGTTTGGGGTCTATAGTGGGTTAACACGCTGTCCCTTCACTCTCTGGGTTTGGGGTCTATAGTGGGTTAACACACTGCCCCTTCACTCTCTGGGTTTGGGGTCTATAGTGGGTTAACACGCTGTCCCTTCACTCTCTGCGTTTGGGGTCTATAGTGGGTTAACACGCTGTCCCTTCACTCTCTGGGTTTGGGGTCTATAGTGGGTTAACACACTGTTCCTTCACTTTCTGGGTTTTGGGTTCAGTGGATTAACACACTGTCCCTTCACTCTCGAGGTTTGTGGTCTATTGTGGGTTAACATACTGCCCCTTCACTCTCTGGGTGTGGGGTCATTAGTGGGTTAACACACTGTCCCATCACTCTCTGGGTTTGTGGTTCAGTGGGTTAACACACTGCCCCTTCACTTTCTGGGTTTGTGGTTCAGTGGGTTAACACACTGCCCCTTCAGTCTCTGGGTTTGTGGTTCAGTGGGTTAACACACTGCCCCATCACCCTCTGGGTTTGGGTCTATAATGGGTTAACCCACTGCGCCTGCCCTCTCTGGGTTGGAGTTCAGTGAGTTAACACATTGTCCCTTCATTCTCTGGGTTTGGGGTTCAGTAAGTTAACACACGGCCCCATCACTCACTGGATTTGGGGTTCCGTGGGTTAACACACTGCCCCTTCACTCTCTGGGTTTGGGGTTCAGTCAGTCAACACACTGCCCCTTCACTCTCTGGGTTTGGGGTTCAGTCAGTCAACACACTGTCCCTTCACTCTCTGGGTCAGGGGTTCAGTGGGTTAACACACTGTCCCATCACTCTCTGGGTTTGGGGTTCAGTGGGTTAACACACTGCCCCATCACTCTCTCTGGGTTTGGGTCTTTCGTGGGTTAACACACTGCCCCTTCACTCTCTGGGTTTGAGGTTCTGTGGGTTAACACACTGTCCCATCACTCTCTGGGTTTGGGGTCTATATTGGGTTAACACACTGCCCCTTCACTCTCTGGGTTTGGGTCTATATTGGGTTAACACACTGTCCCTTCACTCTCTGGGTTTGGGGTCCATAGTGGGTTAACACACTGCCCCTTCACTCTCTGGGTTTGGTGTTCAGTGAGTTAAGACACTGTCCCTTCACTCTCTGGGTTTGATATTCAGTGGGTTAACACATTGTCACTTCACTCTCTGGGTGTGGGGTTCAGTGGGTTAACACACTGTCCCTTCACTCTCTGGGATTGGAATTCAGTGGGTTAATACAATGCCCCATCACTCTCTGGGTTTGGGATTCAGTGAGTTAACACACTTTCCCTTCACTCCCTGGGGTTCAGTGTATTTACAAAGTCACTTCTGTCTCTGGATTTGGGTCTATAGTGGGTTATCCCACTGCACCTGTCCTCTCTGGGTTGGAGTTCAGTGGGTTAACCCATTGTCCCTTCACTCTCTGGGTCTGGAGTTCAGTGGGTTAACACACTGCCTCTTCACTCTCTGGGTTTGGGGTTTAGTGGGTTAACACACTGTCCCTTCACTCTCTGGGTTTGGGGTCTATAGTGGGTTAACACGCTGCCCCATCACTCTCTCGGTTTGGGGTTCAGTGAGTTAACACACTGCCCCATCACTCTCTGGTTTTGGGTCTTTCGTGGATTAACACACTGCCCCATCATTCTCTGGGTTTGGGGTTCAGTGGGTTAACACACTGTCCCATCACTCTGGGTTTGGAGTTCAGTGGGTTAAGACACTGTCCTTTCACTCTCTGGGTTTGGGTCTGTCATGGGTTAATACACTGTCCCTTCACTCTCTGCGTTTGGGGTTCAGTGGGTTCACACACTGCCCCTTCACCTCTGGGTGTGGGTCTATAGTGGGTTAACACACGGTCCCTTCACTCACTGGGTTTGGGGTCTATAGTGGGTTATCACACTGCCCCATCACCTATGGGTTTGGGTCTATAGTGGGTTAACACACTGCCCCTTCTCTCTCTGGGTTTAGGGTTCAATGGGTTAACACACTGCCCCATCACTCTCTGGGTTTGGGGTTTATCATGGGTGAACATACTGCCCCTTCTCTCTCTGGGTTTAGAGTTCAATGGGTTAACACACTGCCCCATCACTCTCTAGGTTTGGGGTCTATCATGGGTGAACATACTGCCCCTTCTCTCTCTGGGTTTGGGGTTTAATGGGTTAACACCGTCACTTCACCCTCTGCATTTGGGGCTCTGTGGGTGAACACACTATCAGTTCACACTGAATCCGAATGTGGTGGATATTCCTGGCATCTTTCCATCTAAGCACCTTGGTATAGACTGCCGAGCTGAGGGCCTGTTGCCGAGTGAAGGGAATTTGGGAAACTGCATCTGATTTGTGACCCTGCCCTGCAAGAGGTGTTTATTGAGAATCGTGTGTCTGTCCGTGTGCCTGGTGTATTAACAGTGGTCTGGCCTTTGTGAGTAATAACCCCAAGCAAACTCCGTTCGGCTGAAGAAAGTGAACCGTTCATTCTGTTGACTGCAGGCAGATGAAGGAGGAAATTGCCCGCCGAAAGGCTGAGGAGAAGGCCCAGCGCATTTCTGAGGCACTTCGTCTTGAAGAGGAAAGGCAGAGACGTGAAGAGGAACAGCGTCTCCAGGAAGAGGAGTGTCAGCGCAGGCTAGCCGAAGCTGAGCGGGATGAAATGGAGCGCCTGCAGAAACAGGTCAGGTGCTCCGGATGTGGGACTCAGGATAAATCCCAGCCGCACAACCTCCGCCTCTGTCCGTTTCACAATCCTCTGGGGCTACGTCACCGTTCATGTGCAGCTTAGAGTTCAAAGTCAGAATTAGTTCTGTCTCTGACAGAACAGGAAATGGGGAAGTGAGAACCAGATAAGCAACTGTATATGGAACATGGCTGGGAAGACGCAGCATCAGGGGAACATCGGCATGGTGCTCTGTGACCTGGGACTGCGAAGCTGAGAAATATGTCACATTATTTTCTCTTTCCCAATACTGACCTTCATGTCTTTGTTGATGTTCTGAAGGCGCTAGCTGCAGGTTACTCATTTAGCCAGCACTGTGCACCTTTCAGAACACCAGCCAATTTGCCTTACCTTGTGTAAAAATTATTTTTTCATTGGAGAGGCCACTTTTGGGCCACGTGCAGTTCTGGTCACCCTGCTATAGGGAGAAAGTTAATAAATTGGAGACTGTTCAACATCGGTTGACAAAGATGTTAGCGAGACTGAAGTGTTTGGGGTATCCGGAGAGACTGAATAGGCTGGGATGTTTTCACTGGAGCATAAGGGGTTGAGGGGTAACCTTTATAGAAGTTTATAAAATCATGAGGAATGTAGATAAGGTGAAGAACCAAGGTCTTTTCCCTGTGGTGGGGGAGTTCAAAAGGTGAGGGGAGAAAGATTTAAGGACAATCATGTGTCACAGATTGAGTTTTTTGAAGACAATATCAAAAGGATTGAGGGCTAAGCAGTAGACATTAGTAAAGTCCTCAACAAGGTTCCTCGTGGTAGACTAATTAGTGAAGTTAGGTCACATGGAATTCAGGGTGAGCTTGCCAACTGGATACATAATTGGCTTAAGATTAGATTTGATTCCCTACAGTGTGGAAACAGGCCCTTTGGCCCAACAAGTCCACACCGACCCTCCAAAGAGTAACCCACCCCCCCCAACTAACACACCTGACACTATGGGCAATTTAGCATGGCCAATTCACCTGGCCAGCGCATCTTTAGATTGTGGGAGGAAACCCACACAGATACAGGGAGAATGTGTAAACTCCACGTAGGCAGTTGCCCGAGGCTGGAATTGAACCTGGGACCCTGGTGCTATGAGGTTGCAGTGCGAACCACTGTGGCAGGAGATTGTGATTAATGGTGGAGGGTTGCTTTTCAAACTGGAGGCTTATTACCAGCAGTGTTCCACAGGGCTCAGTTCTGCATCCTCTTTTGTTGGTCATTTATATGGTTAAATGATTTGGATGAGAATATAGAAGGTGTAGTTAGTAAGTTTGCAGATGATATCAACATTGTTGGGATAGACAGTGAAAAAAGATTTTCCAAGATTAAAAAGGAATTTTGGTTAAATGGGTCAATGGGCTAAAAATTGGCAGATGGAGTTCAACCAGGGTAAATGTAAGGTGCAACAAACAGGGTTAGGACTTAGACAATTAATAGCAGGGCCTTGGGTGATGTTGTGGAACAGAGGGACCTAGTGGTGCAGGTACATAATTATTTGTAGTTTGCATAACATATAGACAGGGTAGTTAAGAAGGTGTTTTGCACACTTGCTTTCATTGCTCAGTCCTCTGAGTGTAAACGTTGGGATGTTATGTTAAGGTTGTACAGGACATTGGTGAGGCCTCTTCTGGAATACTGTGTCCAGTTCTGGTCACCCCGATACAGGAAGGGGTTAAGCTATAGAGGGTTCAGATGAGATATACCAGGATGTTGTCGGGTCTGGAGGGTTTGAGTTATAAAGAAAGGCTGGATAGGCTGGGATGTTTTTCACTGGAGCAAAGGAGGTTGAGAGGCGACCTTATAGACATTTATAAAATAATGAGGGTGTAGATAGAGTTAATGGTTATTGTCGTTCCCCTATGATGGGGGGGATTTCAAAACGAGGGGACACAATTTTAAGGTGAGAGGAGAGAGATATAAAAAAGACACGAGGGGCAATTTCTTTACACAGAGGGTGGTTTGTGTAAGGAATGAACTTTCAGAGGAAGTGGTAGATGTGGGTACAATTACAGTGTTTTAAAGACATTTGGATGAGTACATGAATGGGTTAGGTTTGGAGGGATATGGGCCAGAAGCAGGCAGATGGGACTATTTAGTTTGGGACTATATTCAGCATGGACTGGTTGGATGGAAGGATCTGTTTCCATACTGTATGACTCTATAACAGGGAGCAGAGGGGCAACCTTTTCATACAGAGGGTGGTTTGTATGGAGAATGAACTGCCAGAGGAAGTGGTAGATGCAGGTACAGAAACAACATTTTAAAAATATTTGAATGGGTACATGATATGGGCCAAGTGGGACTAGTTTAGTTTGGGAAATCTGGTTGGCATGGACGAGTTGGACTGAAAGGTCTGTTTCCGTGCTGTATGACTCCCTGACTCTGTCACTGTATTTGATTCAAATATGGGACGTGGATATTGCTGGCTGGGCCAGTACTTAATGCACATCCCTAGTTACCTTTGAGAAGGTAGTGGTGAGTTGCCTTCTTGAACCGCTGCAGTCCATCTGCCTCAGTGGTTGACCCTCAATGCCCTTAGGGAGGGAAGTCCAGGAAACTAGAAACAGTATATTACACCTGACTGGACAGGAGTCAGAACCCAGCTTGATCTGACCCAGTGACCCTAATATTTACAGAAATGGAGTAGGGAAGGGGAATCCGAACAACACAGGGGCCCTCTGTCTTGAGGGCCAAATTGAGGGGTTGGTTGGAAAGATCCCGAGGCTGGGGCTGAGGAGGGTGGATTGCTGAGGAGGGTCTTTGCAGTCAGAGCTGGTTGAGAACTGGCTGCTGGTTACAAGGTGGTACTGAAAGGTGAGGAGGGGACTGGGAGGAGATGGCAGGATAGCAAGCTCTGCATGACGGTCTTGTGGGTATTTGGTGGTGGCTGGTCACTAGGGGCGACTTGCTCGAAGGGCTGGAGGTGGGAGCCCTCCCACTTCCTTGTGACTTGTCAAGAGGATAAGAAAACAAATCTGGCCACTCTCTCTGCTGCCTCCACATCACTGCTGGGGACTTCAGCTCACCAGTATTGATCAAAACCACCCTCCCAGCTTGACAGAAAAGTGAGTTTCATCATTTGATGAGCTGACTGTTATCACTAATGACAGAGGAAGGGTAAAGGAGGAGATTATGAAGCAACAACATGGGAAGTTAGGCAGGAATTTAAAAAGGAGGTCCTTGAGGGTAGTAATTTCTGGATTACTCCCGGTGCCATGAACTAACGACAATAGGAATAGGAGGATAGAGCAGATGTATACGTGGCTGAGGAGCTGGTGCAGGGAAGAAGGGTTCACATTTTTGGATCATTGGAAAATCTTCTGGACTAGAAGTGACCTTTACAAGAAGGACGGACTGCACCTGAATTGGAAGAGGACTATTATCCTGGCAGGGAGATTTGCTCGAGCTGCTCGGGAGGATTGAAACCAGAAAGGTTGGGAGGGCAGGGTGAGGGCAGGGAGATAGTGAGGAAAGAGATCAGTCTGAGACTGAAACCAAAAGAGAAAATGCTGGAAAATCTCAGCGAGTCTGGCAGCATCTGTAAGGAGAAAAAAGAGCTGACGTTTCGAGTCTAACTGACCCTTTGTCAAAACTAAAAAAAGGGAGAAATAGGGAGGTATTTCTCAGCCTAGTATAAATACCTCCCTATTTCTGCCTTTTTTTTAGCTTTGACAAAGGGTCAGTTAGACTTGAAACGTCAGCTCTTTACTCTCCCTACAGATGCTGCCAGACCTGCTGAGATTTTCCAGTATTTTCTCTTTTGGTTTCAGATTCCAGCATTCGCAGTAATTTGCTTTTACTCAATCTGAGACTGGTACAGTTGGAAAAGGAGCGAGTCAAACAGTCAGGACAGGCAGGGACAAAGCAGAGAGCAAGGTAGGACTGGTAAATTAAACTGCATTAATTTCAATGCAAGGGGCCTAACAGGGAAGTCAGACGAACTCAGGGCGTGGTTAGGAACATGGGACTGGGATATCATAGCAATTACAGAAACATGGCTCAGGGATGGACAGGACTGGCAGCTTAATGTTCCAGGATACAAATGCTACAGGAAGGATAGAAAGGGAGGCAAGAGAAGAGGGGGAGTGGCATTTTTGATAAGGGAAAGCATTGATAAGGGAGGATACTCATCCAGGGAAGTTATTTGCGTGGAACTGAGAAATAAGAAAGAGATGATCACCTTATTGGGATTGTATTATAGACCCCCCCAATAGTCAGAGGGAAATTGAGAAATAAATTTGTAAGAAGATCTGTTATCTGTAAGAATAGTAGGGTGGTTATGGTAGGGGATTTTAACTTTCCAAACATAGACTGGGACTGCCATAGTGTTAAGGGGTTAGATGGAGAGGAATTTGTTAAGTGTGTACAAAAAAAAAATTCTGTTTCAGTATGTTGATGTACCTACTAGAGAAGGTGCAAAACTTGACCTACTCTTCGGAAATAAGGCAGGGCAGGTGACTGATGTGTCAGTGGGGGAGCACTTTGGGGCCAGCGACCATAATTCTATTAGAATTCAAACAGTGATGGAAAAGGATAGGCCAGATCTAAAAGTTAAGTTCTAAATTGGAGGAAGGTCAATTTTGACAGCATTCGGCAAGAACTTTCAAAAGTAGATTGGAGGCAGATGTTTGCAGGTAAAGGGACGGCTGGAAAATGGGAAGCCTTCAGAAATGAGATAATGAGAGTCCAGAGACAGTATGTTCCTGTTCGGGTGAGTGGCAAGGCTGATGAATGTACATAATGCTGAATGATTAGAGAAATTGAGGGTTTGTTTAAGAAAAAGAAGGAAGCATATGTCAGGTACAGACAGCAGAGATTGAGTGAATCCTTAGTAGAGCGTAAAGGCAGTAGGAGTATACATAAGAAGGAAGTCAGGAGGGCAAAAAGGGGTCATGCAATAGCTTTGGCAAATAGGGTTAAGGAGAATCCAAAGAACAAAAGGGTAACTAGGGAGAGAATAGAGCCCCTCAAAGATCAGCAAGGCAGCCTATGTGTGGAATCGCAGGAGATGGGGAAGATAGTAAATGACTATTTTGCATCAGTGTTTACTGTGGAGAAGGACATGGAAGATATAGAATGTGGGGAAATAGATGGTGACATCTTGAAAAATGTATTTTTACAGAGGAGGAGGTGCTGGATGTCTTAAAACGCATAAAGTTGAATAAATCCCCAGGACCTGATCAAGTGTACCCTAGAACTCTGTGGGAAGCTAGAGAAGTGATTGCTGGGTCTCTTGCTGAGATATCTGTATCATTGATAGTCACAGGTGAGGTGCCGGAAGACTGGAGGTTGGCTGATGTGGTGCCACTATTTAAGAAGGGTGGTAAGGAAAAGCCAGGGAATTATAGACCAGTGAACCTGACATCGGTGTGGGCTTCCTAGCTCAGTGAACATACTCACAACAATGGCAACCAGCACCCAAGCTACAAATCTTTATGCAAACATTGGGAAATCATGTTGCATGAACTTGACTGAGTTTTTTGAAGAAGTAACGAAGAGGATTGATGAGAGCAAAGCAATGGACGTGATTTATATGGACTTCAGTTAGGCATTCAATGAGGTTCCTCATGGGAGACTGGTTAGCAAGGTTGGATCTCATTAAATACCGAGAGAACTAGCCGTTTGGATAGGGAACTGGCTCGAAGGTAGAAGACAGAGGATAGCGATGGAGGGTTGCTTTTCAGACTGGAGACCTGTGACCAGTGGAGTGCCACAAGAATCGGTGCTGGGTCCTCTACTTTTCATCATTTATATAAATGATTTGGATGTGAATGTAGGAGGTATAGTTAGTAAGTTTGCAGATGACACCAAAATGAGAGGTGTAGTGGACAGCAAAGAAGGTTACCTCAGATTACAATAGGATCTTGATCAGATGGGCCGATGAGTGGCAGATGGAGTTTAATTTAGATAAAGATGAGGTGCTGTATTTTGGAAAAGCAGAACTTATACACTTAATGGTAAGGTCCTGGGGAGTGTTGCTGAACAAAGGGACCTTGGAGTGCAGGTTCATAGCTCCTTGAAAGTGAAGTCACATGTGGATAGTGAAGATGGCATTTGGTATGCTTTCCTCTATCGGTCAGTGTCGGAGTTGGGAGGTCATGTTGCGGCTGTACAGGACATTGGTTTGGCCACTTTTGGAATATTGCGTGCAATTCTGGTCTCCTTCCAAAAGATGTTGTGAAACTTGAAAGGGTTCAGAAAAGATTTGCAAGGATGTTACCAGGGTTGGAGGGTTTGATCTATAGGAAGAGGCTGAATAGACTGGGGCTGTTTTCCCTGGAGCGTCAGAGGCTGAGGGGTGACCTTTATAAAGGTTTATAAAATCATGAGGGGCATGGATAGGGTTAAATAGACAAGGTCTTTTCCCTGGGGTGGGGGAGTCCAAAACTAGAGGATATAGGTTTTAGATGAGGGGGGAAAGATTTAAATAGGACCTAAGGGGCAACCTTTTCGTGCAGAAGATGGTGTGTGTATGGAATGAGCTGTCAGAGGAAGTGGTGCAGGCTGGTACAATTACAACATTTAAAAGGTATCTGGATGGATATATGAATAGGAAGGGTTTAGAGGGATATGGGCCAAGTGCTGGCAAATGGTACTAGATTAGGTTGGGATAGCTGGTCGGCATGGACGAGTTGGACTATTTCTGTGCTGTACATCTCTGTGACTCTATTAATTCAGTGTCTGGGACACAGCACACTCCAGACCTTAACTCTCACTGGGTGAAAAAGATTTTTCTTCCCTCAGATTTTGTTCCTTTTTGCCAGATATGTTAAATCCATAACTTCATTCTCAGTCCCTGGCCAGCATGGACGAGTTGGACCGAGTTGTCTGTTTTCATGCTGGACATCTATATAATTCTATGACCTCCTGGCCTACACTGACCAATACCTCCCTGAGTAGGACATGCAGCCATCCGAAGATAAGATTCTTGCAGGGATGGGGAGGAGGATTAATGAGGGCTTCGCTGTAATCCCAAGGAATCACACAGGCATAGGAGGACATTGAAGCCATTAATCTAAGAGGAACTAACATTACTGATCCTCCTATCGGCAGAGAGAAGAGGCAGAGGCTCGAGCACGTGAGGAGGCAGAGAAACAAAGACTGGAACGAGAGAGACACTTCCAGAAGGAAGAGCAGGAGCGGTCAGAGAGAAGGAAGGTAACTCCCGGCTGTGAACATGCTCACTGTGACTACTGCACTATAACCATGTTGCCATGGTATTGATGATTTTCAACCCATTGTATAGTTCTACTGATTCCAACCTCTGAAAGTGCCCCTTTCTTAAGGAAGGGCCAGTTGCATTGTTGATATTCTCCCAGGAAGTGATTGGCTGTCTGAGCCCAGGGCCCTCTCTGTGTCCTTGCTATTCGAGCCACCAGGAACAGACAGGGACAACTGTGCCCATGTCCCACGGGCGAAGGGGTAGATGTGGACTGCTGCAAAAGATCTTCAAGGAATCTTTCCCAGTCACGTGGCTGTCTCTGCATGCTTGCTGCTACCTCTACTCTTGATTCCCCTTGACGGGAACCTCTGTCACTAGCCAGGTGTATTGGTGTACCACCCCGGCATACCAACTAGTCTAGTCTGCATGTGACTCCAGGCCCAGATTTATTCCCGGATTGAAATGGCCTAGCGAGCCAATCAGTTCAAGGACAACCGGCTGCACCAACCCAGAGTACCAACTCAATGTACCAATCTGCTGTACTAACCCAGTGTACCAACCTGCTCAAATATCACCATCAGGATCAGGGCCTCCATACTGCCCCTGATACTTGCACCCAGTCTCGCCCATGGACTGGGCACAGGTCGATCTGAGCCCAGCAGCCCCTTCCTCCCATACTTTCCCAAGTGACTCGCCTCCAAGCACAGAGCCATCTCACCCACACTGCCCCCAACCACAAACCCAGTGCCCTCTCCCTGTCATACCCCCTGGCTGCCAGCTTCCCCCACCCCTGTCCTGGAGTCTCTCCCCCCACCTCATGCCGTTGGAGGACACGGCAGGGTGGATGGGGTAAGGTGGGCTATGAAATATGCACTGTTCCCATAAGAGAGACCTGAGAGCAAAAGAGTGGAGCTGAATCGTGCTGCAGTAATACTGGGAAGGTGGGGTGGGGTTAAAGTCTGAGGTTTGTGGAGATGGCAGGGGCAAGATGAAATTATTCCAGAGATGACACAGCTGAGGTCCTGAGGCCTGTGAGTGAATCCAAGCTGTGAACCCTCATTGATGCATTGAGTGGATTTGCTCTGGGATAATAACAAGCAGCAGGGCCCTGTCCAAAGACTGTGGACAGTTTTTGCTCAGTCCAGCAGATTAAAGGGTGATAATTGCATCTTGTCTAGCCAGTTCATTCAGTGTATTTCCTTTGTCTCTGTCTACAGCGCCTGGAACAGATTATGAAAAGGACCAGGAGGTCAGATTGTCTGGATAAGGTACGTCTCTATCTCTCTCTCTCTCAAATATTACAGAGACCTTCCATTTGCACTATTCCTTACTTTTCTCGCGATAGACATGAATATAAATGTGTTGGTTTTAAATCGTTTGAATGTGTGGAAAACCTGTGATTTGGATATATATACAAAATCGATGAGGCCATTCTCCAGGTGCTGGGGGACTGCAGCAATTATTAGGGCCCAAGTACTGAAGTCTCCAGAAACCCAGGGACAGGTACGAGAGACATTATTAAAAAGTCTCATGGAATGGTGCCGCCAAACTCACTAAGGTTGGAGAACAAAGTGCTAGAAGTTATTTCACAGATGTAAAGAGCTTGGGTTAGACCCCATTGAAAGTGTTGGCTGCAGTGGGGAGGCAGTGGTGATACAGGGTTAGTTAATCCAGGCTAATGTTCTGGGGACACAGATTTGAATGCCACCTTGGTGGATGGTAAAATTGCAATCCAATCTGAATATAATGATTAAATGATAATGATGGCACTGTCAATTGTCATAAAAAACTCATCCGATTCAGTAATACCCTTTTAGGAAGAATGTCTTGACCCCCTTACCTGGTCTCGTCTGCATGTGACTCCAGACCCAGGCTCATTCCCAGATTAAAATGGCCTACAAAGCCAATCAGTTAGTGTTGGGCAACAAATGCTGGTGATCTCCAATGATGCCTACATCCCATCTAAGAATGAAAAAGTTTTGAAAATCTAACCAAAGGGATGATGTGTTTAACTTTGGGGGAACACAGCACTGTTCAAAAAGAGTTCAGTATAATGACCAGCCCTATAACGGTGGCTGCCTCTCAGCGCCAGAGACCAAGGTTGGATTCCAACCTCGGGCCACTATCTGTGTGGAGTTTGCACGTTCTCCCTGGGTCTGTGTGGTTTACTCTGGGTGCTTTGGTTTCCTCCCACAGTCCAAAGATGTGCAGGTTGGGTGAACTGGCTGTACTAAATTGTCCGTAGTGTTCAGGGATGTGTAGGCTGGGTACATTAATCAGGGGGAATGTAGAGTAAAAAGGGGAGGGGAATGGGTCTGGAGAGTGTCAGTGTGGACTTGTTGGGCCAAATGGCCTGTTTCCACACTGTAGGGATTCTAATTCTAATAAAGAAGGCTGGAGCTCTCACTTACCTGTTCTGTCATGACTCACATCAGAGCCAGCAGCTTGTGGGTTCAAGTCCCATTGAACCTCGAACACAGAAATTAAGGCTGATCTTCCAAATCTGTGTTGGAGGCAGGCTGTGCTGTCAGAAACACCATCAGCCAAATGAGGCATTAGACTGTAGCTTCATCGCCCCCCTGAGGTGGATACAAAATGTTCCACATTTTTTTTAGAAAGAGTAAGGAATTTGACCTGGGTGCCTTGGACATTGGTCACCCCTCATTTGGCATTCTGAAAGCAAATTGTCTGGTCATCATCACATCCACTGTTTTGTGGGATCTTGCTGTGCTCATGCCAGGTCTCCCACATCCCAGCAGTGACCGCACTTTAAAAGCTCTTTGTGAGCAGTAAGTTTGGGATGTGTTGTGGCGTTTTACACGCACATGCAAGTGTTTAACTTTTTTTCAAGTGCAGTGTGTTAAAGATATTCTAATGGATCAGTTTGAGGTGATTAAATAAGGAGAGATGAACTGGCATGGGGTGGTGGGGAGGGGAGGTGTGTGTCTAAAACAAGGGGCTGATCTCAGGAAGCATTGCTGACATTGAAGGGTACTGCAAGTCTGCAATGCTGTTCCCTTCAGGGAGATGCTGAGACTGGGAAGTGATCGTACTGAGGTTTGTGGATACTTGTTACGCAAGCGCATTGCAGAGGTACGGAGATTGACCACAATGATGGAGCTGTGCTCTTGTCCTGATGGTTCTGCTTAACAGTGTCTGTGTAATAATGAGAGAAAGACTTTAGTTTTTTGTTTGATTTTCTTTCACTGAAGAATCAATGTTTACAACTGGTTCCCTGTGCCCAGTGGATCGGGTTGGTTTGACCATGTCAGGGTTACTTTGTGTCTTTGTACTCGTTTTGGGAGACAAGGCGGTGTATGGAGATTCTGATTGGTGGCACTGTCCTGCTGGTGTCGCCTGGTTGCTGCGGCCATGTCCGGATTGATGCTCGGCTCCTGTACTTTGGGTGATAGAGCTCGATTTTGATAGGTGCACCTTGGTTCTCTGGTTTACTGATCTCAGTAATCATGTACTTACAGGAGTTACAGTTCTCACTTTGACCCTTACTGCTTTGAAGCCATTGCCACTGACTGACATGGCGTGACTCAAGCTGGTTGATTGGTGGAGGTGGTTGATGTTCGCTAACACTGCTCTGATACCGATCACTGAAGCGTGGAGGTGGTTGCCAAGGACTATAGCTGTACTGACGCTGATCACTGATTGGTGGAGATACTTGCTGTTGGCTTTTGCTGTGCTGACGCTGATCACTGATTGGTGGAGATACTTGCTGTTGGCTTTTGTTGCGCTGACGCTGATCACTGATTGGTGGAGATACTTGCTGTTGGCTTTTGCTGTGCTGACGCTGATCACTGATTGGTGGAGATACTTGCTGTTGGCTTTTGCTGCGCTGACGCTGATCACTGATTGGTGGAGATACTTGCTGTTGGCTTTTGCTGCGCTGACGCTGATCACTGATTGGTGGAGATACTTGCTGTTGGCTTTTGTTGCGCTGACGCTGATCACTGATTGGTGGAGATGGTTGCTGAGGACTATTGCTGCTCTGATGCCAATCTCCAATTGGTGGGGAGTCTTGCCAATATCTAAGTTCACTCTGATGGTACTGACGGATTAGTGGTGACATTTGCCGTTTGGTTTCACTGACCTGATGGTAATTGCGGATTGGTTGAAACCTTTGCTGATGACTGTGACTGTTGTCATGGTGATCACTGATTGATGAAGATGGTTGCTGATCACTCTCGCTGCTGTGGCGGCGATCATTGATTGGTAGAGACTTTTGCTGATGACTCGTGCTTTTGTATTCGTGGTGGCTATTTGGTGGAAGTGCTTGCTGATGGCTAGCTCTGCTCTGTTGATGAAAGCTGCCTGATGGAGATGCTTGGCAACAGCTGTCCCAGCTTTCTTCAACGTTAATTATTGGAACTGGGTGCTGGTAGCTGTTAGCACTCTCCTCTTGGCTGATTGGTGGAGGGAGTTGCCTCTGGATACTATTGCTCTCATTCTCTTTCCCGATTGGTGGGGGGAGTTGCCTCTGGATACCATTGCTCTCTTTCTCTTTCCTGATTGGTGGAGGGAGTTGCCTCTGGATACCATTGCTCTCATTCTCTTTCCTGATTGGTGGGGGGAGTTCCTGCTTGCTACCGACACCCTTGTTCTCTTGCCTGATTGGTGGGTGGAATTGCCTCTGGCTCTTACTGCCTTGCCAGTGGCTGGAATTGTGATGTTTTATATGACTCAATGAAGATTGAGGAACTTTCTTTGTTCTTCCTTCCTGTAGAAAGATGACAAAAAGTCAACTGCTGACGGGGAGCCAGATGACAAGGAGACAAAGGCAGAGCCAAAGGGTAAGATGGGAAGGGTTGGGGATGGGGAAAGATGAGAAAGTTAACCTCCTTTTCCAATCAGCTCGTCTGGAGGAACATTTCACTCTCACTGCAGCATGAGGAGTTTCTCTTCACTGGGTCTTTTGAAATGTTGCATAGAGCTTACACACAGTCTGCTGCATTGGAATCTGCCCTCCCAGGTTCCCACCTGTATTCCACCATTTTCCTTTTTCCTTTAATAGTTTAACCTGTTCTTCAATGTTCAAAAGTTTTTTTTCCTTGATTGAAATAATTCTCACACTTCTTATTCAAATCCCATCATCTTATCCCACATTCCAGACCCCCCTTCATCGGTCTCTCATTCCAGACCCCCTTTCATCGATCTCTCATTCCAGACCCCCCTTCATCGGTCTCTCATTCCAGACCCCACTTCATCGGTCTCTCATTCCAGACCCCACTTCATCGGTCTCTCATTCCAGACCCCCCCTTCATCGGTCTCTCATTCCAGACCCCCCCTTCATCGGTCTCTCATTCCAGACCCCCCCTTCATCGGTCTCTCATTCCAGATCCCCCCTTCATCGGTCTCTCATTCCAGATCCCCCCTTCATCGGTCTCTCATTCCAGACCCCTCCCTTCATCGGTCTCTCATTCCAGACCCCTCCCTTCATCGGTCTCTCATTCCAGACCCCTCCCTTCATCGGTCTCTCATTCCAGACCCCTCCCTTCATCGGTCTCTCATTCCAGACCCCTCCCTTCATCGGTCTCTCATTCCAGACCCCTCCCTTCATCGGTCTCTCATTCCAGACCCCCCCTTCATCGGTCTCTCATTCCAGACCCCCCCTTCATCGGTCTCTCATTCCAGACCCCCCCTTCATCGGTCTCTCCTAATTCCCTCAATCAATCCCTCAGTCTAGACCTGCTCAATCAATCCCTCAGTCTAAACTCGCTCAATCACTAGCAGCACTCTGCTTCCTTCCAATCTGTACTCCCCATTCAGAATTTTTAGCACACCTTTTGTGTTATTTGGTTAATCTCTACGCTTTCTATTCTCATTTTCTGTGTCTTTTCTCTCACTGTGCAACATCCCCTTACTGCCTCAATATTCTTTTTCTCGTACGGAGCCCAAATCCTAAACAGTATGCTCGTGTACGTTTATAAAGCTGATGGGTGAGGGGATGAATTATGAAGCAGAAAGTAACCACTCAGGAAATAACGCAAACCATCAGCAGTAAATTAGAAAGAGTAAGATTGTGAACCTGGGCAGAGCAATTTGAATTTCTAAACAGAAATTACAGCGTGGCTGAGATAATTTTTCACATTTCTAGGAACGCATATTGTCTAGTTTATGTGACACTTCAGAACGCTTTTGATGAAGTTCCACATGAGAGACTTCTAATTAAGTTCAAATCCTTAAGTTGTGCCTTAACTATTAATTCCAGACTATCCAATTTTTCTCATAGTTAGTGTTTCTGGCAACATTCCCCACTGACTCAATGGTTAGCATTGCTGCCTCACAGTGCCAGGGACCCAGGTACGATTCCTTGGGTGACTGTGCAAACTCCATACAGATGTTCTCCCCATGTCTCCGTGGATTTCCTCTGGGTGTTCCGGTTTTCTCCGACAATCCAAAAATGTGCAGATTAGATGGATTGGCCATGCTAAATTGTCTAACTCTCAGGTCCCACTGCCTCCGACTCCCTCCATCAGGCCTCGGGTCTCACTGTCTCTGACATCCTGGCTTAGACCTTACGTGCCACAGTCTCTGCCTCCCTCCCTCAGGCCTCAGGTCCCACAGTCTCTGATGCCTTCCCTCAGGCCTCTGTTCCCACTATCTCCGACACCCTCCCTCAGGCCTCTGTTCCCACTATCACTGAGACCCTCCCTCAGGCCTCTGTTCCCACTATCACTGAGACCCTCCCTCAGGCCTCTGTTCCCACTATCACTGACACCCTCCCTCAGGCCTCTGTTCCCACTATCACTGACACCCTCCCTCAGGCCTCTGTTCCCACTATCACTGACACCCTCCCTCAGGCCTCTGTTCCCACTATCACTGACACCCTCCCTCAGGCCTCTGTTCCCACTATCTCCGACACCCTCCCTCAGGCCTCTGTTCCCACTATCACTGACACCCTCTCTCAGGCCTCTGTGCGCACAGTCTCTGAACACTCCCTCAGGCCTCTAATCCCACTATCACTGACAACCTCTCTTAGGCCTCTGTGCGCACAGTCTCTGACACCCTCCCTCAGGCCTCTGTTCCCACTATCTCTGACACCCTCCCTCAGGCCTCTGTTCCCACTATCACTGAGACCCTCCCTCAGGCCTCTGTTCCCACTATCTCTGACACCTTCCCTCAAGCTTCTGTTCCCACTATCTCTGACACCCTCCCTCCGGCCTCTGTTCCCACTATCTCTGACACCTTCCCTCAAGCTTCTGTTCCCACTATCTCTGACACCTTCCCTCAGGCCTCTGTTCCCACTATCTCTGACACCTTCCCTCCGGCCTCTGTTCCCACTATCTCTGACACCCTCCCTCCGGCCTCTGTTCCCACTAGCTCCGACACCTTCTTTGAGCCACTCTTATTTAGTAAGTGGGTGTCTAATGCAAAGCTTATGCTCTAACTGTGGTCTAACTGGTGTGTATGCTTGTCGCCCTGTCTATGTATCTTCAGGAATCAGCACACTTAACACCTCGAGGTCTCACTGTTGTTTTACCCCTTCAGCTTAATCTATTGTACTCCATAGCCTTGTTTGCTGTCTGCAGATGCAGTGCCTCACACTTCTCCCAGTGGAATTCCATTTGCCACAGCCCTGTTCACCTGAAAATCTATTGTTTGTTTCCTGCAGACTTCCTCACTATCAACTATTTCTGGTATCGTCTGCCAACTTCTTAATCAGACACCATACATTTATGTATAAACCATTGATGTATACCACAAACAGCAAAGGATCCAGTGCTAAGATCTGCAGAACCTCGCTGGGAGCATTATCCATTCGATCCCTCAAAATCCCTGTTAAACATAATTTTGCTTCCTGACTCTGAGCCCATTTTGGATGCAATTTGCCACATATCACTTGCCCCAAAATCTCATCAGCTTTTGCTTTCTTGACCAGTCTGCCATCAGAAACCTTATCAATCTGTGTTAAAATCCATATAGAATCCATCAAATGTGTTATACCTTCATTTAACTTGTTAGCATCTCAGAAAGAAAATTCAGTCCAAGTTGTTCCGCTTCCCTGAACAAGCACTGTCCTCAGTTAATCCATGCTTTTCTAAATGATGATTTGTAGTGTCTCAGAATTTTACCCTGTAATTTGCCCACCACCAAGTTAAGCTGGCTGACCTGTAATTACACTGTCTGTCCTTCCTCGCTTTTTTTAGAACACAGAACAATGTTAGCCCTCTCGAGCACCACACCCATGACCAGAAAGGATTGAAAAATGGTCACAGCTGCCATTATTTATTCTCTTGCTTCTCTTCGTCCTGTTGGGTACATGTCGTCCAGGCCTGCTGACTTTTATCTAAATTTAAAATGTGCCGAACCCCTTCATATTTCATTTCTCACTGTTAATCCTCTCACTAACTTCACACTCCTTCTCCCTAAGTATATCGTCTCTGTTGTTTCTCTGCTGGGAGGCATAGAGATGTACAACACGGAAACAGATCCTTTGGTCAAACTCGTCCATGCCAACCAGATATCCTCCATTAATCTAGTTCCATTTGCCAGCACTTGGCCCATATTTCTCTAAACCCCTCCTACCCATGTACCGATCCAGGTGCCTTTTAAATGTTGTAATTATACAAAGGGACCAGAGTTGAACGCAGTACTCCAGAAGTGGCCTAACAATATCCTAATCAGTTACAACATGGCCTCCCAACTCCTTTGCTCAGTACACTGACCAATAAAGACAAGCGTACCAAATGCCTTTTTCACTCTCCTGCAACTCCGCTTTCAAGGAACCTGCACTCCAAGGTCTCTTTGTTCAGCAACACAGCAATGTACTGTTAGGTGTATAAGTCCAGCCCTGATTTGCCTTACCAAAATGACATTGATCTCCCATCTGCCATTCCTCAGCCAATTGGCCCATCTGATCAAAAATTCTGTTGTAATCTGAGGTAACCTTCTTCGCTGTCCACTGCACCTCCAATTTTGATGTCATCTGCAAACTTACTGACTATACGTCCTATGCTCACATCAAAATCGTTGATATAACTTACAAAATAAAACCGATCCTGTGGCACACTGCTGGGCACAGGCCTCCAGACTGAAGACAGATGTCAAAGCATTCATTTAGGTTAATTTGGATGATTTGCACTTCCAAACACAGGTTACTTTTTCAAACTCTGAAAGTAACAGAGTGGGAGAGGAATTTAACATAAGAAATAGCAAGGCTGTAACATCAAGTAGGAGATGGTGTTTGAACAAGGTCTGCAGAGTTCTGGTCATGAACCACTGACTTTTGTTTGCAAGTAGTCTGAATGCCAGCCAGCCATTACATCTATCTTAAATGTAATATTAAAGGATCACAAAGCGAGTTGAATATAGTTAATGATTAGCCGAATGTTTGATGCAAATCATAGATCAGGGCAGACAAGCAGCAAAGTAGGAATTCCATCCTGACAAATGTACACATTAAGATACACTAGACATAGTTTGTCTCGAAAAGCCTTCAGGTGAATTGAATGCAAATAGCCCTGAGATTCGGAAAAGGCCCATGGTCACAATGGGCTGCTCACCATCTTGAGGTCATGTGTCGGTCAATTTTTATAAAACTGGGATCACAGTATATCCTGAAAAGGCAACCGAAGCTGTTTGGAGAGAAACTTTCAAAAGCAAAATGGAAAAGCACTTGCAAATGAGAAAAGCAAGTCAGTGGGAGCAAAATGGGCAAAGAGCAGGGGGATGTAACTAATTGGACAAGTCCATCCAAGAGTTAGATTTAGCTGTCAGGTGAGTGGCATCCTTCTGCACACTCTGACTTCATGCTCACGACAGTACATGACTCTTAAGGTAACATTGATGCCTCGCAGTTGAGTGTTTAGAATAATCTTAGGAATATTTATTTGATTCTTATCAATATGCTACAATTTGGGGCCGACTTACACAGGAGCGAGAGCTGCTGCTCAGCCCTTTGAGATACGATGAAGGAGAAATTGGAAGTTGACATATGTGAAGTGTGGTATTCTTGGGCAAACAGGGAACTGGGGTGCTGTGGTCCCCCATTAGGGGCTTTTCTCACCATGTGTTGTCAAATCATTGATAAGTTATTGACTTGTATTATTAATCAATGATTGGTATATCAGGGGACAAGCGGGGTAGTAGTGATCTTTTATTGTCCTGTTGCTAAGTAGAGAGGAATTTTGAGTGAAAAAGGATGGAGGAGAAGGTGTACAGTCTGGAGAGAAAAGTCAAGAAAGCACTTCAGTTCGTAGAACTTAAGTTACAATTAAATTTAAATTGAAATTAAACTGGGGGAACAAAACTTAATGAGATAAAAGAATGGGAAGTGAATTTTAAAGCTCACAGCAAGCGTTTCTTTAGCTGGCAATGAGGTAGTTAGATGGATAATTGAAGAAGAAATGCATTAGGTGATGGCTGATAGCCAGCAGAAGGCAGGTACAGCAATTACAATAATCCCCTGCCCACATCCACCTATCACCATCCCACCTATCCTTCCCCCAGCCCCATCCCCTCCCTCTGTATACTTCTGGGCTCCCTCCCCCTCCCCAGTCCTGATGATGGGTTTCAAACTGAAACATTGATTTTCCTGCCCCTCTGACCTGCTGTGATCTCCCAGCTTCACATCTATTGACTCTGGCTTCCAGCATCTTCTGATGCAATGACAGCAATGTAAGGATTTATTTGATTACAACGTGCTGATACTGTTATAAACCTGATTGAGTAGTGCCTGTGCAGCTCCCATTTTGTAAAGGTGGCCTGTTGTCTCTCTGGCCTGGAGTAGGTAGGTCCTGTCAGTGTGGAATTTTGAAAGCCTGTTCTGGTTTCTGCAGAGATTGGTCCTGTTTGTGTGAAGAGTGAACTTCAGCAGGAGATACCAGCTGAACACCAGGTCGGAGACTCTTCTGTTAGCACCACAGACCTTCCATCACAGGATCGCCCTCTTGGGGAGCTGGGGTAAGTCCGAACACAAACGCAGCCTTTCAATTGGCATGTTGACACAGCGGAAATCAAAGGAGTGAGAATCACAGTAGTTTCAGGATTTGTGTGTATTCACCCAACATCTGTTGAAGATTAAAGAGATCTACAATTGGAAGCCAATTCAATTAATTCATTAACTCATTCAATTTAAAATCCATTTTTAAACCTGTTTAGCTTTCATCCCAACACTCAAACTCCTGGCAAGAAAAGATCATTTAGCCCTCTCTTATCTTCAGTCGATCACCTATGAGCTACCCTTTGATGAAACCTCCCCCTGTCTGCTGACTGTGTTTCCACAATCTTCGTATCAGAGTATTATTGCTCCCATCTGACTACCTGAAGGACAGTGTCAGTTGAGACCAGGGGTTTTGGGCTCAAGTCCATTTGACAGTGGGAATGGTGTTTGGAACTTGGCTGTTCTCCCTCCTCTTATCCATACAGACTGTGCATCATTGAGTCCTGAGTCGTCAACTCCGTTTGTAACCAGATTTTCATTACTCATTGACCCTACAGTCCTTGCTTTCCTCTACATCTTACATAGCTGGAATTATAGAATTTACAGCAGACAAACAGGTCCTTCAGCCCAACAGATCAATGTCAGTGATTAATCTCTGTTCTAGTCTCCTTCAACCTTATATCATCTCATTCTGTTAACATATCCTTCTATTCCTTTCCCCCTTAAGCATTTAATGAATACTCTCTACGTTTATCTCAACCACTTTCTGTCATACCATGATCCATAATCGAGCCACTCTCTCAATAACAAAGTGGATTCAGGATTCCCTGTTGGATTTATTGAATAGTGATAGCTCTAGTTTTAACCTCCATGTATTTGGAAATGCCTTCTCTATGTTTCCCAGCTCTGTCATTACTCCAGGCTGTCAAGTCATTTCCCGGTTTTCTTTCGAGAAAAGAGCCTCAGTATGTTTCAGCCTTCCTGATAGTGGTATCCTCTTCAATTTGGCATTATTTGCTGGTGCATCTTTTTCACCAGTGTTTCGCTATATGTTCTTGTAGCACAGGTCCAGAACTCTGTTCACAGAATTCTCATGGTGTGATTCAATCAACATTCAGTGTACATTTAACAAAACGTCTCTTCTCTGATGCCACTGAATTCTATTCACCTGGAAATGAACCTGTGCTTTGTTTTTACTGGCTATTGGAACCTATGTTTCCACAAGTAACGATTAAGCATCTGTCCCAGATAGCATTGCCCCTACCACCCTTTGAATCGTTTTTTTCTGAGAGGTTTTTAATCTCTCCTTCTCCTGCTCACCCCTCACCTATGCTCCCAGTCCTCACCATCATCCCAAGCCCTTAGTTCACCCCTTACCCCTTTCTCTGCACACTCACCTATCTCCCCTTGCTGCTCTGCCTTACCCCCGAGCACCTGTGTGTACAATGACACTGGCTGCTGGTGGAGTGTTGGTTTTGGACTGGAGGCCTGTAACCAGCGCTTTTTCTCAGGGATTGATGCTGGGTCCATTGTTGTTTATCATTTACCTAAACAATTTGGATGAGAAAATAGGAGCCATGGTTGGTAAGTTTGCAGATGACACCAAAATCGGTGGTAAAGTCGACAGTGAAGGTTCACGAAGATTACAGAAGGATCTTGGTCAATTGGGTTGAGGAGTGGCAGATGGAGTTTAATTTGGATAAATGTGAGGTGTTGCAGTTCTGATAAAACAAACAAGGGCAGGACTTATACAGTTAATGGTAGGGCCCTGGGTACATAATTGTTTGAAATCTGCATCACAGGTAGACAGGGTGGTTAAAAAGGCATTTAGCACTCTTGCCTTCATTGCTCAGACCTTTGAGTCTAGGAGTTGGGGTGTCATGTTGAGGTCATGGAAGACGTTGATGAGGCCACATTTTTGGTGTACTGTGTGCAGTTCTGGTCACCCTACTGTAAGAGCTATGTTATTAAATTCCGAGGGTTCGGAAATGATTTACCAGGATAATGCCAGGAATGGAGGGTTTGAATTATAAGGTGAGACTGGTTAGGCTGAGACTTTTTTCACTGGAGTGAAGGAGGTTGAGGGATAACCTTATAGAGGTTTATAAAATCATGAGGGGCATAGATAAGGTGAATGGCAAAGGTCTTTTCCCTGGGCTGTGGGAGCTTAGATCCAGGAGGCATGTTTTTAAGCTGAGAGAAGGAAAATTTATAAGGCACCTAAGGGGCAACTTATTCATACAGAGAGTGGTTCGTGTGTGGGATGAACCGCAAGAGGAAGTGGTAGATGCAGGTACAGTCACAGCATTTAAAAGACATTTGGAGAGGGACATGAATAGGAAAGGTTTGAGGGATATGGACTAAACACAGGCATGTGGGACTAGTTTAGTTTGGGAAACTTGGTTGGCATGGACGAGTTGAACTGAAGGGTCTGTTTCTCTATGTATGACTCTGTGACTATATCTCTGTGAGGCTTCTGGGCCTATAGAAACAAGAGGCCATTCAGCTCCTCCAGTACATTCTGTCATTCAGTTGTTTCTTGGCTGGTCTCCACTTTAGCTGTTGGTCTCACTTTATCCCTTAATAGTTGGTGCTCTTTCCCAACAAAACTCTGAGCAACTTAAGTTCTGAAATTTTCAGTGGGCCCATTCACATCCTCCCCAGAGTTCCACCACACTGTGAGCACAGGAGGGCATCACCCCTGCACGGCCTAGCTGTCATTTTAAGGTTACAGCCCTCATTCTAGACTTCCCCATCCCACTCTTTCCCCCCCCCCCCCCCGCCATTAGGGAGATGGAGAGTCAGATCTTTTAACCAGCTAAACATTTTGATCACCATTCCCCTCACTCCTCTATTATCAAAGCAATACAAGCCTCACCTATGTAATCTTGCCCATAGTTTGGTGCTTCCACCCCCAGGCTTGAAGGCGTTTGTAATGAGGAGGTATTTTCATTCAGACTGAATTTAAGATGGGGAAGAGGGGAAGATGGGAGGGAAGGGGAACACACAGGAAGGGGAAACTAAAGGCCAGCCTCTTGTACTCATTAGAGTCCCTCCTAAAGAAGATGGCTGTGAGAAGCAAGCGGTCGTCAACAACACCGTGCAGTTGAGGCAGCAGGAAAATGGGATCTGCCCCAAGGAAATGGAATCCCGGGCCTTTGAAGAGATCATTGAGCTCTCGAATCACACGAGCTGTTTAAAGGAGAGCGTGGAGAGTAATGGCGAGAAAGAATGTCTCAGCAGTCACACAGCTGACGAGATTCCAGTCAATCCCATCATCGTGTTTGAGGAAGGAAGTTCCTTCATTAAGAAAACAACAGGAATCCAATCCCAGCATGTAGCAGGTACTGAAAAGTGTCATGTGCAATAATGAGGTCTGATGCTGCAGAGGAAAGGAAACAGAGAGAGGTTGTGTTTGTGTTAGTGAGAGAGAGGGGGTCGGTGCGTTTAATAATGGCATCAGAATTTAAGATTCACAACTGCACTCCAAGGTGTCTCAAGGTTCCCATTGCAGGTTCCCAACATGGCCAACTCCATTCTGGGGATGTGCAATCCCAGTCCTACTGCTCACAAAGAGATGGGCAGGCCTTTCAAAGTACCATAGCCTCATGGCACCTCAGAGGGGTCATGGACGATTGTCTGCACGAGGGAACCTTTTAACAGGTTGAAAAGCTTTCAAAAAAACCCATTCGTTGATAACTCGCCGCTTTGTTTCTTTTTTAAGAAAAGCCCTTAAAATGGGCAAAGGAAATGTCAATCATTCAGACACTTCAAGTTTCAGCAGGTAAAACTGCTGAGCACTTGAAGTCTCTGATTGTTGTGTGCATGGATATTGTCCAAGTGACAGCTGAGATCAAAGAGCTGTCAATAAGTAGGAGTTCAGGTGTTTCGACAGTGAAATGGTGTCCCGGGTCTCCAAGGAGAAAAATATGCCCTTGTATCTCACACACCCGGTGGTCACTATCTGATTCTGCGCAGTGTATAGTAGGTGAGTGAGTAGAGCGTGGTGTTGGGGTACAGCTTGAGGAATCAATGGTGACAGGTAAGTCGGGAGCTTCCATTGATGGGGGAGGTGTTAGGAGGAGCATATCTTGGCAAGGGGAGCATGAGAGGTCATTGTGGTTGGATCAGGAGCGTTGAGTGAGCTGGATGGGGAATATAAAATATTTAGAATCCCTACAGTGTGGAAACAGGCCATTCAGCCCATCGAGTCCACACTGACCCTTCGAAGAGCATCCCACCCAGACCCACCCCCTACCCTATCCCTGCAATCCTGCATTTCCCATGGCTAACCCACCTAGACGTACGGGAAATCTAGCATCTCCAATCTACCTAACCTGCACATCTTTGGACTGTGGGCAATGTGGTGGGCGAAGGTGGTGTTTGATGGGCAAGGGCTGAGGGAATCCTACCTTTTTCCTGAAGTGTAAAAACACAGGCCCTCACTCCTGTTGGAGCAAGGGATGAGGAATATTGATTATAAATGAGAATGGTGCTTGATGGGGGAGGGGTGGGAAGTGACAGGAAAGCAGTTGAAGCTTTGAGGTGGCACCTAGCACAACAGACACTTTACCTGGCCTGGTACCTCATTCTCTGGCCTGATTCTGTGCCCTGATGGACCATGAGGAACACACTTAGTCAGCACACGGTCCTCCCACCTCAAAGCTGTACCTCTGGTGATAACGACTCTCCGTTCCATTTCAGAAATCCTCTGAAGGGCCGAGGGGGGATGTGCCCCTCCCCCCGCTCCCCTCCGCTACTCCCACCCCCCCCCTACCCTGAGCCACCACGCACGGCTTTGTACTCAGTGTTGGATTTGGAAGAGCTCGTCAGTGAGAGGGGAAGAGACAACAGTGAGGCGTGTTATCGGCAGCACTCCACATGGACCGCACGAAATCCCCACAGCTCTCGAGCAACACTTCCTTTTACTTTGTTGTGCTGTTTTTATTTTAAATGTTTTTCAAAGTGTTTACGGAAAAATAACTTCTACGTGAGGAGACGGTGGGAGCGAACATGGGACCCCGGAAGATTCTAGAGTGACCTTGTGGAAGATGCAGTCATTTTCACAAGTGTTCTTCACCTGTACTGTATACCGTGTGCTGACAATGTCTCTAATGTGCACCTTATTAAAACTGACACTAATTCTATATCGTTGGTGAAGAACTAAAGGCACTCGGACAGACGAGAGTGGCAGAGTGATGGTTATTGTATCACTGGTGATCATGTTCTTATTTAACTTGAAATAATAATAAACTACTGGGTACAGTGTATGTGAATAATGTAAATAAACCTGTCAGTGTTACACCAGGGAGCTATATGTGTACACAATCTGCTTTGTGTTTACTCGTGTACTTCAGTCTGCCCTGATCCTCCCTAAACCCTCACCCCGAATCTCCAACCTTTTCATACATCCGAAGTGAACGGTCATAGCCGTGATGGGACTGTGTGACATTCCAATGGGAAAAGGGCAATAGCTGGACAAACTCATCAGGTCTGGCAGTGTCTGTGGGGAGAGAGAGAGAGAGAGAGAGACACCAAGCTAACGTTTCAAGTCTGATGTAATTTCTTCAGACCTGAAAGGTGTAGGAAACACTGATGCTGCTCTCGGGGAGTCAGTGTCAGGGAGCACTGTGTGCTGTAAGATATCTATCTAGCTATTACATGAGACTTCACAATGTTCCAAAAGGGAGGCTTTCTGACTCTCCCACACAGCACTCTTAGCCATCCACTGGGCTTCTTGATCCTTCTCTTGGCATCCGAGGAGCAGGAGAATTGACATCTCGGGCATAAACCCTTCATCAGGGCATTCCTGATTCCTGATGGTGGGTTTATGCCTGAAACATCAACTCTCCTGTTCCTCGGATGCTGCCTGACAGACTGTGCTTTTCCAGCACCACATTCTCGACTCTGATCTCCAGTACCCGCAGTCCTCATTGTCTCCTCATTCCTTCTCTTGCTCACATTCTCACTCTAACTCTCTTGTCCCTCACAACCAATAACCACTGAGAGACGATCTGAGAGAGCAGGAGAGTGTGTACCAAAGACTCAGTCTGTGTGGGAGATGTCAGAGGACTGGGATGTGAATAACTTCTACACTTATATTTTGCTCACTTAGGTGCACATTATCTCACTTAGACTCATTCTCTTGCTAATACCCATCCACGCACTCATTCTTCTACACACATTCTCTTGCTCATATACTTGTCCTTCTACACATTCGTTTTCTCACACACAACTCAATCTACATACTCATTTTCCTCATTTTCTCAGTTATTCTCTCATTCATACAATTGTTCTCTTTAATGTGTGTTCTGTCACTCACACTCGTTCTTATGCGCCCTTGTCTAATACCCTCGTTATTCTCGTTCTCCTACATACTCATTCTCACACATACTTGGCCTCACACCCTCATTCTTATACACGCTCATTCTCCTCGACACACATTCTCCTGTCCACCTTCGTTCTCTCACACCCTCGTTCTCTCACCCCCTCGTTCTCTCACCCCCTCGTTCTCGCACCCCCTCGCTCTCGCACCCCCTCGCTCTCGCACCCCCTCGCTCTCGCACCCCCTCGCTCTCGCACCCCCTCGCTCTCGCACCCCCTCGCTCTCGCACCCCCTCGCTATCACGCCCTCTCTCTTGCAAACCCTCGCTCCCGCATACCCTCATTCTCATACAGGCTCGTTCATAAACTATGCATTGTCACCATGCCATAAAGTGCCTTCAGTAGTTTTTTTCATCTTTCTTTTGCTCTCACTACTCCCTATTTCTGCAGCTGGGCTGGACACTGGTTGCTGCCCAATGAAGCCAATTCGACCTAGAGGTTTTGTTGGGCAACCCCGGGAGGTGAGGACAGAGGGCCAGGCTGCCAGCGTGTAGTGGCATGGGATCCCATCCAGCAGGACCTCCAGGTCCCTCTTTGAGAATCATGGTGCCATGTCACCCTTCTCCATTTACACTATATGTCCATCAAGGAGCTTTGCAATGCCCGTACTTATCCAGGTGTGCAGAGGCCTTTTAAAGATGGCTTTGGCACCAGGATGCCAGTGTTCTGGGGGATATCTGGTGAGTGGCAAGTTGTTCCAGAGAAGCACATGGTAAAGTGCTGATAGAATTGGAAATCAAAAGGACAATAAAGGGACCTAGTATTCAGGTTCATACCGCCTTGAAAATGGAGTCACAGGTGGACACAGGTGAAGAAGGTAGTTGGTATGTTTGCCTTTATTGGTCAGAGCATTGAGTAGAGGAGTTGGGATCAAAAAATGTGGTGCTGGAAAAGCACAGCCAGTCAGGCAGCATCCGAGGAGCAGGCGAATCGACATTTCATGCATACACTCTTCATCACTACATTCCTGATGAAGAGCTTATGCTCAAAACATCAACTGTCCTCCTTGGATGCTGCCTGACCTGCTGTGCTTTTCCAGCATCACACACTCAACTCTGATCTCCAGCATCCGCAGTCCTCACTTTCTCCACGAGGAGCTGGGAGGTCATGTCGCTGTACAGGACATTGATTAGGCCACTTTTGCAATACTGCATTCAATTCTGGTCTCCCTGCTATAAGAAAGATGTTGTTCAACCTGAAAGGGTTCAGAAATGATTAACAAGGATGTTGCTGGAATTAGAGGCTTTAAACTATAGGGAGAAGCTATGTAGGTCAGAGCTATTTTCTCTGAAGCATTGGAGGCTGAGAGGTGACCTTATAGAGGTTTCTAAAATCATGTGGGGCATGGATAGAGTCTTTTTCCTAGAGTAGGGGAGTCTAAAACTAGAGGGCATAGGTTTAAGGTGAGAGGGGAAAGATTTAAAATAGATTGAGGGGGCAACTTCACACAGAAGGTTGTGTGTGTATGGAATGAGTTGCCAGAGGAAATGGTGGAGGCTGGTACAATTCCAACATTTAAAAGGCCTCTAGATGGGTATATGAATAGGAAGGGTTTAGAGGGACATTGATTAGTGCTGGAAATTGGAACTAGATTTATTTAGAATATCTGGTCAGCATGGACTAATTAGACTGAAGGGTCTGTTTCCATGGTGTATATCTCTATGGCTGTATGAAAGCCCCTTATGGGCATGGTATGTAGTTTTTGGAGCATGTTGGGTAAGAAATCTCCCGAGTCTTTACAGTGAGAATCCCACCATACAACTCGGCACAGCTTTTACTGAGCCAGAAGAAGGTAAGATTCAACCCCCTGAGCTGAAGCCCATGCTGTCCCTGCCCTGGGAAAGTTTGATGGGGATAAAACATTATGTTTGGATGTAGGTTTGCTTGCTGAGCTGGAAGATTCATTTCCAGACGTTTCATCAACCTACTAGGTAACATCCTCAGTGAGCCTCAGGCGAAGCACTGCCGAAAATTCCTGGAATTCCAACCGGAACACACTCAATAAACACATCGAGTTAGACCCCATCTACTACCCCTTGAGAAAAGGAACAGGAAGTGACTTCACCACAGGAAATAACATCACCACAGGAAATGACATCACCAACCTAAAGAAACCCAAACATATAAATAGAAAGCAGGAATTTTCAGCAGTGCTTCGCCTGAGGCCCACTGAAGATGTTACCTGGTAAGGTGACAAAGCATCTGGAAATGAACCTTCCAGCTCAGCGAGCAAACCTACATCCAAAACCTCAACCTGAACTACAAATCTTCTCAAAACTCAATAAAACCTTGTAAGAACTGTGCATCCTGAGATAGTGTCATTGACCAAGAAACGAGTCAGCACTTGTTTCTGTTGAATCTTGTGGCAGTATTTACATTCAGAGGAAACTGCACAGTGCCTAGCACCTGTAAGAGGATAGCTCACCTACCTTAACATTATAACAAAGTCTCCTTGCATTTTATTGTCAAAGAATTCCTCCATGAATTGTCCACATTGAAAATCTTTAGAATTGCAAGTTGAAGTCTGCCTTTCATGTATTGTCGGAGTGGAATGCAATATGGCCACTTTCATCTCTGGCAAACAGCACTGTTCACCTTCATAACAATGTGACTGTCAGTCTCAATACTGTCCATTTGCCTCCTTCTTCCATTCTTATTCCCTCCTTCAGTGCATTTTGTTGTCTGTTCATCCTCTTCCCTAATCCGTCTCTACTCTTCTTCCACTTTCATTTCTCCCTCCTTCTGGTGTGTTCATGAAGTGATTCTAACGATCAGTCACTCATCAGGGATTGATTAACTCCATGGTTTCGTTCATTTAAAACAGTAAAACGCATTACAAGTAATAAAACAGACATTCCATCTGCTTTCTGAGTGTATGTGTATGTGCAACTGCTAGATTTGCAACATTGTACATACACAGCACATAGAGTCCTTAAAGGTGAACTCTCCCTTAAAGGCAAGGTTCATGTATGATATCCCCTTCCTTTCTGAAAGAAAATTTACTTATTTACAGCCTGTGAGCCTCGATCATGTGGAGGTAATTGGCTGAGATGTCCAGATCTTGGTGTGGAGGTATTGTTAATTGCCCTCAGTGATATTGTCTGCCTTTTTCTGTTCATGATATAGCAGGAGTGAGCAGCGGTTGAACAGACCCTGAATTCCCCTCAGTAATGTCTCACTAACGTGCCTTCTTGTGTCTGGACCTCATGTTCTGAGCACATTCTTCTCACCTCACTGGTGGCTGTGTGGATTCTGTGGGATGCTGAACACAGATTTGTAATTTTGCCAACTCTGTACTCTATGTTTTCATCATGCACATGGTGGTTTTCCCAACAGTTTCACAAGCTGCTTTTGTGCTTCAAAAGGAGCACTGAGTTGGTTCATCGATATATACCGTTCCCTGTAACAAACTCTCCATCACTGATGCAATAATCCCAAGGTGCTGTTCTCAAATGTAACATTGTCACGTGGAGATCTTGCTTCGTCTTTGGTTATGGAGACCATGTCAAAGCTGTATTTAGTTACTACAGACATCACAATACGGATAGAGGCCTTTCAGCCCATGTCAGAGCACCCTCAATCCTAGACCCATTTCCCAGCATTGGGTCTTGTATGCTATTGTGTTACAAGTGCGCATCTGATAAATATCCTTTTAAGTAGCTGGAGGCTTCCTACCTCTGACATCCTTTTAGGCAGTGAATCCCTGATACCTACCAGCCTCTGGGTGAGCAAAGGTTTGCTCCAACTGCCTAAACCACTTGTCCCTTACGTTAAAAACGTTTCCCCTATTTATTCACCTCTCTAACTAGAAGGAAACGTTTCTCCCTTTCCAACCTGGCTATGCCCTTCAGAACCTTGTAGTCCTCAATCAGGTCCTCCCTCCGCCCTCTCTGATCTGAACTGAGCCTCTCGAGTCTGAGTCACTCCAGGCAGTATCACGGTCAATCTCTGCCCCTTGTCTGCTGCAGTCAGACCCTTTCGACAGGCTGACGACCAGAACGGCACACAGTACTCCAGCGTCTTTTTCTTCACTCAGACAATGTGAGCATCATTGGCTAGGGCAAAATTACCCCAATTACCCAGAGGGCAATTAAGTGTCAGCCATGTTGTTGTGGGTCTGGAGTCACTTATTGGTTATACCCAGGTCAAGGGCATCAATGAACCATGAAACTTGATTTCAGGTTTTTAAAAATTGAATTCAAATTCCACCATTTGCCATGGTATTCGAACCTAGGATGTTACCTGGGTCTCTCATAACCCAGCGATAGTACTATGAGGTCATTGCCTCCTCTAACTAGCATCTTATACTGCCCCATCATAACCTTCTTCCATCTAGTGCTTTGAAGGGTAAAGGGAGGTATCCTGTAAACCTTTTTAGCCATCTTATCCACCTGTCCTTCTGCCTTCAAGGATTGGTAGTATCCTTACAATGTGGAAAGTAGCCACTTGGCCCATTGAGTCCACACCAACCCAGCTCCGCACCCTGTCCCTGTAACCCTGCATTTCCCAGGGCTAATCCACCTAACCTGCACATCCCTGGACAATTTAGCATGGCCAATCCACCTACCTTGCTCATCTTTGGTCTGTGGGAGGAAACCGGAGGACCCAGAGGAAACCCCGCAGAGACGCAGGGAAAATGTGCAAACTCCACACAGTCTCCTGAGGGTGGAGTTGGACCCAGGTCCTTGGCGCTGTGCGGCAACAGTGTTAACCACTGAGCCACCATGCAACTCACAATGTTCATGCACACATAAGGCCCTCAGCTCCTGTGAAATGTCCTACCATTCAACATGTGCTCCCCTTGCCTTGTCAAGCCTTCCAAAATGCATCAACTCTGACCTCACTGGATTAAAATCCATTTGCCACTACTCAGCCATCTATAACATGCTGCTGTCTAAAGTTTTCCTCTTCATAATTTTCACACCATCGATAAATATACTATCAATCCTGCGACATTTGTGTCTAAGTCATTATTCAGCAAAAGTCCCACCAATGAACACAGTGATATGCAACTGGATACAGAGTTCCAGTGACAATAACACTCTTTGCTCATCAGCATCTGCCTCCTACGCCAATTTTAGATCTGATTTTCCAAATTACCCTGGATCCCAAGGTCCCTTAGCTTAACCAGTCTGCCATGTGAGCCCTTGTCAAACGCTTTACTGAAGGCCATGTGTAGACTATACAAATTGCATGACTCTCATCTACACACTTAGTCTGTCACTTTCTTGAAAAAAATCAGAAGTTTTTCGACATGCTGTGTTGACTAACCTTGACTAATCCTCACCTCACTCCAGAGTTTTTTTCCCCCCAGTGGTCTCCCCTACCACAGATGCGCGATGTCACATGCCCAAGAATATGAATGCCACCCCCTAATGGCAACTCACGGAATTACAGCAGTTGGGAACTGGTCCTTCATTTCCTCATCCCACCCCCCCAGCCTATTCAAACCATCTCTAGAGGATGATGTGGAACATCACCTACTACGTACACGGCAGGTACTCATGTGACTCCTGATGTGGAGGTGCCGGTGTTGGACTGGGATGTACAAAGTTAAAAATCACACAACACCAGGTTATAGTCCAACAGGTGTATTTGGAAGCACTAGCTTTAGGAGCGCTGCTCCTTCATCAGGTGGTTGTATTGGACTATGACCTGGTGTTGTGTGATTTTTAACTCATGTGACTCAGCCATGTCATCTATCTCATACGATGCAGGCAAAGATGCCTCGAGGCATGGTATGTTGGTGAGACCATGCAGACACTATGACAACAGAAATGGACACCACACAATGATCAGCACACAGCAGGACACCAGGACACACAGCCTCCGACCTTCAGGTGAGCATTCCTCTAGGTAGACTTTGAGATATGCTACAATGTAAAATCACTGAGCAGAGGCTGATCGCTGAGTTCCATACCCATGAGGGAAAGCCTCACCTGTGATCCTGAGTTCATGCCTCACGACAGGTAAACCCACCACACCATATACTCCCACACAGACTCCCTCTCACACACACACACACAAATTCACACATACACAATCGCTAAGGGGGGATTATTTCTTCCAAAATTCCTTTCTGTCAAAAATAAAACCTGACCTCAGCTTACATCATAGGCTTGAAGCAGGACCTCATACCTAAAGTGCATTGTTTAACCTGAGATATCACTTCCTGTATGTTGATAAAACCTTTAATTATCTTGGGACAAAGACTTGAAAGGAATCTGGATTTTGCATTTTAATCAGCAGTCTACCTCCAAACTGATTAAGGATTTAACAAGAGCAGCTAGTTTTAAAGTTGTTAACTTTTTGCTTATAAATACCAGGCCTTATACCTCTCTACCAGACCATGCCTGAGAAAGGTGCTGAGCTCCAAAAGTTTGCAATTTCAAGTAAGCCTGTTGGACTATAACCTGGTGTCGTTTGATGTTTGACCATCTCTAGAGGAGGAAATCATTGGGAAGTCTTTATGTTTCCAAGGCCTACCTGTAATGGGACGTAACAGATTTAATAAGCCTTATCACCCCCTGATCACCCACAATACAAGGTCCATTTGTGATTGGAAGGAAGTCAGCTAGCTGGACCTCATAGAATATGAGTTCCCTGATTGGGGCTGTTAACCTGATCCAATCGGGGAGCCCTGGCTGACAGATATAAACAGGAGTGTCAGAAGTTCTGTTCACTCTGGGGTCTATCTCTGAGAGAACTGGATCTGTGGCAAAACAAATAAAGGGTGACTTGGTGACAGGATACCGGCCTCTGTGGAATTATTTCAGTCCATTGTACTAAAGAAATGCTTCTCAGCCCAAGTGGTTAAAACAACCACGTGTCACATTTTAACATGGACATCAGGGTCCTACACGGAGAGGGAATCCAACTAGAATTCTCAGTCAGAGCTAAGCAGAGTCTTCCCTTGCACACTCCACCCAATCGCACAAACAATGGAAGAGGTGAGATCGTGCTAAAGGGTTGTGTTTTTTAGGACGAGCTCCAGGTGCTGTACTGCACCAAGTCCCAACCTTCCAAAAGAGTGCTTTTGCACTACTCAATATATACATGAAACCCCATCTCTCTATTTCCATTACCTGATTCAAAAGGCAGAGAGTCCTCTGTCTGAAAAGCCAGGACCAATGCTGGATTATTTGGCCTTATCTTGGTTTCGACCTGTTCTTCATCTGCCACAACCTTTTTAATTTCTCAGAGTTTCTGAATGTCATGAGCACTGATAAATCACAGGCTGAGAGAGACTTCAGGAAACACTAGCTCCACTACTTCTAAGTCCTCCATCCCAATGTAGCACGTCATCATCCAACGGCTGTTTCACGCTTATCAGAAATGATGCCACATCCACAAATTACAAAATCCAGAATCTACCATCTTTAAAAGAAGAATCTGCACATCCAATGCATCGCATTGCTGTTCTCTCAATGCCACCTATTCTGATTAGATTCCCTATAGTGTGGAAACAGGCTCTTCGGCCCAACAAGTCCACACCGACCCGCTGAAGAGCAACCCACCCAGGACCCATTCCCCGACATTCACCCCTGACCAATGCACCTAACACCACGGGCAATTCAGCATGGCCAGTTCATCTGACCTGCACATCTTTGGACTGTGGGAGGAAACTGGAGCACCCGGAGGAAACCCACGCAGACACGGGGAGAATGTTCTCTCTAACCCTCCCCAGGTACAACCTGCCAGATCAGACTAAACATCTCAGTTCTGTTCTGAAGAAGGTTCACTAGACCCAAAATGTTGATTCTACTTTCATTGCCAGACCTGCTGATTTTTTCCAGCAATTTCCGTTTTAGTCATTTGTTGTTAAACATCTCAGGGATGGACTGAAACATTTTTAAAAATTCTAATTTATGTAGCACTTTTCGCAATCTAAGAACATCCCCCATCCACTTGAAGTCAGTATAGTACTTTTAAACAAAAACAGAAATTGCTGGAAAAACTCAGCAAGCCTGGCGGTGTCTGATCAGAGAAAGCAGAGTTAACTTTCTTTTATTACAAAAATATGCTTTATTCATAAAAAATCTCTTTGGTTATATACATTGTCACACAAGCAGTTTGGCTCTGTATAGTTGCATATCAAGTAAGTAAGGGGAGAAAGTGAGGACTGCAGATGCTGGAGATCAGAGCTGAAAATGTGTTGCTGGAAAAGCGCAGCAGGTCAGGCAGCATCCAAGGAACAGGACAATCGACGTTTCGGGCATGAGCCCTTCTTCAGGAATGAGGACAGTGTGTCCAGCAGGCTAAGATAAAAGGTAGGGAGGAGGGACTTGGGGGAGGGGCGTTGGGAATGCGATAGGTGGAAGGAGGTCAAGGTGAGGGTGATAGGCTGGAGTGGGGTGGGGCGGAGAGGTCAGGAAGAAGATTGCAGGTTAGGAAGGCGGTGCTGAGTTCGAGGGATTTGACTGAGACAAGGTGGGGGGAGGGGAAATGAGGAAACTGGAGAAATCTGAGTTCATCCCTTGTGGTTGGAGGGTTCCTAGGCGGAAGATGAGGCGCTTTTCCTCCAACTGTCGTGTTGCTATGGTCTGGCGATGGAGGAGTCCAAGGACCTGCATGTCCTTGGTGGAGTGGGAGGGGGAGTTGAAGTGTTGGGCTACAGGGTGGTTGGGTTGGTTGGTCAGGGTGTCCCAGAGGTGTTCTCTGAAACGTTCCGCAAGTAGGCGGCCTGTCTCCCCAATATAGAGGAGGCCACATCGGGTGCAGCGGATGCAGTAAATGATGTGTGTGGAGGTGCAGGTGAATTTGTGATGGATATGGAAGGATCCCTTGGGACCTTGGAGGGAAGTAAGGGGGGAGGTGTGGGCGCAAGTTTTGCATTTCTTGCGGTCGCAGGGGAAGGTGCCGGGAGTGGAGGTTGGGTTGGTGGGGGGTGTGGACCTGACGAGGGAGTCACAGAGGGAGTGGTCTTTTTGGAACGCTGATAGGGGAGGGGAGGGAAATATGTCCCTGGTGGTGGGGTCCGTTTGGAGGTGGTGGAAATGATGGCGGATGATACGCTGGACATGGAGGTTGGTTGGGTGGTAGGTGAGTAAATAAACAAACATTGGACTTTATCCAAAAAACCAAAGTCCTTTCTTTACAGACAATACAAATATTTACATATATTTGAGGCACTGGGAGGACCTGATAACTGAATAGACCCCCAATTAACTTCAGCAGGATGACCTCAGACGATGGTCTTTTCCCACTGAGCCTTGGCACCAGCTGCCCCCAGCTTTAGTGTGCCCCTCAGCATGTGGTCCTGGACCTTGGGATGTGCCAGTCTGTAACACTCAGTCAGGGTCAACTCCTTGTTCTAGAAGACCAACAAGGTTCGGGCAGATCAAAGAGCATCTTTCACTGAGTTGATGGTCCTCCAGGTGCAGTCAATGTTTGTCTCGGTGTCTGTCCTGGGGAATCCCTCCCCCCACCCCCGTACAGCACAGAGTCCTGTGTCACGGAGCTGCTCGGGGTCAACCTCAACACATACCACCACTGCAAAGGCACATTCCAGCAGGAGATGTGTGACAGTCTCAGCCCTCCCCCACAGCCACTTGGAGGGTAGTGCGTGGTGACTCAGACCGACCGGGTATACTTGAAGGGTCTTACAGGTAATGCCTTCCTCATCACCAGCCCAGCAGTGTCTTGGTGCTAGTTGGAAAGTTCTGATGATGAGGAATTCTGCCCAACTGACTTTGACAGTCTGCTCAGGGCACCGCACAGGATAGGAGCTTCCCTCTCCTTTTCCCTCAAGGTCTTGAGGAAGCTACATGTTGACCACTTCCTGATGGGCCTGAGGTCTTTGCAAATTTCTCCATGAAGGACAGGTGATACAGAATGATCCAACTGGAGAGAAATCAAAGTTAATGTTTCGGGTCACGTTACCCTGCCTCAGACCTGATGGTAGGCCGGAAAATGTTGGTTTATATTGTATAAGGTAAGGTTGGGGGAGGGGCTAAGGAGTAAACGGGAGGTGGGTCTAGAGCCCAGTGAGAGAGAGGAACAGTTGGACAGACCAAGGACTGAATAATGATCTGGCTAGGAGGGTGCATAGCTGGAAATGGGGACTCTTAGTGGCTAACAATGGGCTGTGCGTTAGAGCAGACCATGTGATAACAAGGCCTGGTGTGTGGGGCTTGAAGTAAGGGCATGGGAGAGCTCAAGCCCTTAAGTTGTTGAACTTGATATTGAGTCCTGAAGGCTGCAGGGTCCCCAAACGGAAAATGAGGGGCTGTTCTTCCAGTTTGTGCTGAGCTTGGCTGGAGCCCTGCAGCAAGCCTGAGACAGAGAGAGTGGCCAGGGAACAGGGAGGGGTGTTGAAGTGGCAGGGAACTGGGAGCTCAGGGTCTTTTTTTTTTGTAGACAGATTTTAGTACTTTTAAAGTCAGCTATGGGTGTAAAAAAAAAGACATAATGCCAAAGCTTTTCATCTCGCACTCATCAATTTATACTGGAAGAGAAAGCAATGGGAGTTGGCAAGTCAACACTTATTGGTTGAGTCATTTCTATTGAAAATGTATCAACAAATGATTGACCCCCATACTCTTGTTTAAAATATCAATGGCACAATGTGAGGAAACTGAGGATCCAGTTGCAGAGAGTGGGGCTTAGTCTGAGATCACTAAGTTTAGTAATCAATCTCGAGGGGATAATAGTGTTGAGGCTGAACTGTAGTCAATGAGTAGGATTCTTACATAGCTATTCTTGGTATCAAGATATTCTAGGGAGAAGTGAAGGGCAAGTGTATGGCATCTGACGTGGATCTGTTGGTCCTAAAGGCAAATTGGAGTGGGTCAAGAGTGGTGGGGAGGCTGGAGTTGATTAATGCCACGACCAGCCTTTCAAAGCACTTCATGACCACCGAAGTTAGGGTCACTGGGCAGTAGTCATTGAGACATGCTGCATGAGCCTTCTTAGGCACAGGGATGATGTTGGCCCTCTTGAAACAGGCAGGGACAGTGGCCTGCTGCAGGCAGAGGTTGATGATATCCGAGGAGACCTCTGCCAGTTGATCTGCACATGCTCTGAGTGCACGGTCTGTTACTCCATCAGGTCCAATCAATTTCCTTGGAATCACATGAAGGAAAACTGATCCAATCTCTGATGCAGTCACTGTTGGGATAGGTGTGTCAGGACTTGTCGGAATAGGTGTTACCTCTCCACCGAAAGTCTGCTCAAAGCCATCGTCTGCTATCTTGCACTGTCTCTTTTTAGAACTTGTGATGTCATTCAGTCCTTCCCATTGTCGCCAGGTGTCTGTCTGGGTCTCTAGTTTGGATCGGTATTGGTCCTTGACTGTCTTAATAGCTCTGCAAAGGTCATACTTGGATTCCTTATATTTGAGTAGGTCTGATCTGAAAGCCTCATGCCTGGTTTTTAGCAGGTTCTGTATGTCCTGATTCATCCAGGGTTTCCTGTTGGGGAGCCCCCGGACTGACTGCCTCTGTATGCAGTCCTCCACACACTTGCTGATAGAGTCTGTGATGGTGGTGGCGTACTCATCCAAGGTACCTGCGGCCTGTTTGAACATGGCCCAATCAGCTGATTCCAGACAGCGCCGGAGTTGATCCTCTGCCTCATCCGACCAGCACTGGGCCTGTATCCATGAGGGGGGGGTCTCCTGTTTGAGCTTTTGCCTGTAAACTGGGAGAAGAAACATGGCATTGTGGTCGGAGTTCCCGAAATGAGGGCTTTGGGGGAGGGGGGGGGGGGGAGCTGTGGTTGGTGGTGGAGGTGGTGTAATAGTGGTCTAAAATGTTTGGGTCCCTAGTAGGACAGGTAGTGTTCTGGTGGTACTTGGGCAACACCTTCCTTAGATTGGCTTGATTGATGGGGCCAGTTACAATAAACAGGGCCTTGGGGTGTTCCATCTCCAGGTGTTAGTGGTGGAGTACAGCACATCCAGAGCTTCCTCAACCTTTGCTTGTGGTGGTATGTACACAGCAGTTAGTGTAGCAGCGGTAAATTCCTGTGGTGTATGGAAGGGACGGCATTTGATGGTGAGGATTTCAAGGCTTGGGGAACAATGGCTGCCCAGGGTTGCAATGTCCATGCACCAGAAGTTGTCGATTAAAAAGCAAACCCCTCCACCCTGTATCTTACCCGAGGATGCTGTACAGTCCATACAATGGATAGAAAGACCATCAGCCTGAAGTGCGCAGTCAGGAATGGATGGGTTGAGCCAGGTTTCTGTGAAGCAGAGTTCACACTGGAAGCTGAGCCCTGATCTGAGTTTGTTTGCTCGGAGTAAGCTAGGAAGGGGTGCCTTGAAACAGCATAGTCTCAGTCTTAATAGCAGGCCGGCACGCTTACCCCGCTTCCTCGCAGGTTTCTAACATTTGAGTGGTTTGGTGGTCTGGTGGAGTGGATTCTGACCGTTTCCAGTTAAATTATCCTTCCTAGGACCCTACCGCCCAGTGACCCTAACTTCGGTGGTCATGAAGTGCTTTGAAAGGCTGGTCATGGCATTAATCAACTCCAGTCTCCCCACTACTCTTGACCCACTCCAATTTGCCTAGTGGACCAACAGATCCATGTCGCTTGCCCTTCACTCCTCCCTAGAACATTTTGACACCAAGAACAGCTACATAAGAATCCTACTCATTGACTACAGTTCAGCCTTCAACACTATTATCCCCTCGAGACTGACTATTAAACTTAATGATCTCGGACTAAGCCCTACTCTCTACAACTGGATTCTCAGTTTCCTGACCCACAGTCAGTGAAGATTGGGGACATTATTTCATCCTCACTAACACCCAACACTTGAGCCCCCCAGGGGTGCGTACTCAGCCCCCTACTGTACTCACTGTGTACCCATGACTGCATCACCAAATACCAGACTAATGCTATTTACAAGTTCGCTGATGACACCACCATATTTGGTCGAATCTCAGATAGCGACGAAACAGATTATAGGTGGGAGGTGGAAGACCTGGCAAAATGGTGCACTGAGAACAACCTAGCTCTCAATGCTGGCAAAACCAAGGAACGTATTATTGACGTTTGGTGGGATGTTACTCATGCCCCCCCTACACATTAACAGCACAGAGGTGGAACGAGTGGAGAGTGTCAAGCTCCTGGGAGTGGCCATCAACAACAAGCTTTCTTGGACTCTTCATGTGGACGCACTGGTTACAAAGGCCCAACAACGTCTCTTCTTCCTCAGGCAGCTGAGGAAATTTGGCATGACGGCAAATACCCTTGCCAACTTTTATGGTGCACCATCGAGAGCATTCTGTCTGGATGTATGACTACCTGGTATGGCAACTGTACCATTCGAGATCGGAGACAGTCAGAGAGAGTGATGAACTCGGCCCGGACAATCACAAAGGCCAACCTCCCATCGAGAGAATCCATCCACCAGGCCCACTGTCAAGGGAAGGCCGCCAGCATTCTCAAAGATCCATCCCACCCTGGCAATGTTTTTCTACAACCTCTACCATCGGGGAGAAGGTACAGAAGCCTGAACACATGCACCAGCCGGTTTCACAACAGTTTCTATCCTATTGTTGTTAGAATACTGAATGGACTCACAAACCCTTAACATTCACCTGTACCTGTGTTTTTGTTTTTTGCTGCTGTTTACCTATTATTTACTATCTATGCCACTTAACTCTGCCTGTATTGCTTGCAAGACAAAGCTTTCCACTGTGCCTCGGTACATGTGACAATAAATTCAATTCAATTCAATGTTTCCTGTTTCCTGTGGAGACCAGGTCGCTGTGTGTGAATATGTGTAGCCCCTAGCAACCATTAATCACATTATGAGCCCAGCTGATAATCCAAAATTGGTTATTAGACTCATGCTGCATATGTTCACAGACAAGGCGATAATTATCAGTTGGGATCTATCCTGGTTTGGCAAATTTAAAAAACACACACCAGGTTATATTCCAACAAGTTTACAGAGCAACCTCGATTATCCGAAAATCGATTATCCGAATTTCAGGTTGTCTGAAGTAGATTTCAAGTACCACAAAAACGTTACATCAAAGTGGTAA
Organism: Chiloscyllium punctatum; assembly: GCF_047496795.1. NCBI lineage: Eukaryota > Metazoa > Chordata > Chondrichthyes > Orectolobiformes > Hemiscylliidae > Chiloscyllium > Chiloscyllium punctatum. Next base: position 44,977,383 of record NC_092765.1, on the reverse strand, counting down.
GTGTATTCGGATTACCCGTACTGAACATGTAAAAATACTGGCAAAAACAAAGCAGCTGAAGCATCAGCGACTGGATGATTTTTTGGTAAGAGTTGTTCCACAGCCCTTTACAAAGTTAACTGTTTTACAGTACTCCTGGCTATTCATTAAAAAAACGTAAATGCATACGCGAGGGGATACTTCTGTCTTTCTATCACGAGACTGAGTTCAGTGGAAACTGACAAATGATCTTGCAATTGTAAAAGCTGTTTAGGACCTTGTTTCGTGCTGGGATTGGATATACAGTATTTATGCGATACTAAGTCCTTCTCATTTTTAACCTGTAATTTGCAGACTGCAAGGATTATTTTGGTTAAATGGTGGACTCATTAAGATTCTAGATTTAAGCAAATTCTCTGGTATAGCACAGTTAGATCAGTATGGCTTCCCTTGTTTAAGCTCAAATCGATTATCCAAATAATCAATTATCCAAACGAAATACTGCCCGCCCATGTCATTCAGATAATCGAGGTTCGATTTGAGGTTTGCACTGTTCCGAAATCTAGTACTTCCAAATAAACCTGTTGGACTATAACCTGGCATTGTGTGATTTTTAACTTTGTACACCCCTGTCCAACGCCAGCTCCTGCATATCCTGGTTTCTGCAGACAACCCAAACTCAAGCAATTTGCCACTTTCCCCAGTAGATGTCAGTATTTCACTGGACTAGGGCAACTGTGGTCAAAACAAAAACAGAAATTGCAGGAGGAACTCAGCAGGTCTGGCAGCAACTGTGCAGAGAAAGCAGAATTAGCATTTTGGGTCCAGTGATCCTTGCAGACGTAGTATTGTCAGAATGTTTTCAGGGCTAGGTAGCCTTTGCAGGATCCAGTTCCTTGATATGAGCTGGAGTTAATGGAATTAGCTGAGGACTGGTATGTCTGATGGGCTTATTCCCCTGGATCCTCTCTCACCTTCTATCCCCAGGCCCTTGCTTGCTCTCATCTCCTCCCCTCTTCTCTCTCCCACCTACTCCTGCTGATGTACGTTATTTGAGGGGCTGCTAATCTAAGTATTTGATAAGGTGCCACATAAAAGACAGAATCAGAAGGTTAGATCCCAGGTGGGTAAGAGGAGACTATTGGCTTGGGTAGAGGTTTTGGGTGTAACCCTTCTTCAGGACTGGGGGTGAGTGTAAGGGGAGCTGCAGATAAAGGGACGGTGAGGGGGTGGGGCAGAGTTTTGGGTGGGGAGAGGGGCCTTGACTTCCCTCCAATTCTGCCTCCACCCACTCTGTAATCAAGTCACTGACTCCATTTCCCAGGATCACCCCCTGGGTCCTACTGCCTACCTGCAGCCAGCCCTCCATTTCCCAGGGTCACCCCTGGGTCCTAATGCCTACCTGCAACCAGCCCTCCATTTCCCAGGGTCACCCCTGGGTCCTACTGCCTACCTGCAGACAGCCCTCCATTTCCCAGGGTCACCCCTGGGTCCTACTGCCTACCTGCAGCCAGCCCTCCATTTCCCAGGGTCACCCCTGGGTCCTACTGCCTACCTGCAGCCAGCCCTCCATTTCCCAGGGTCACCCCTGGGTCCTACTGCCTGCCTGCAGCCAGCCCTCCATTTCCCAGGGTCACCCCTGGGTCCTAATGCCTACCTGCAGCCAGCACACCAGCTTCCCTCCTCTTCTGCCTTTCCACGTCATTGCCCCTGTACCCCTTCCCACACCCCAACCCCTCTCCCAGCCCAGCCCCCTCTCAATCTCCTTTCTCTCCCACACCCACTAACACCACCACACCACACCCAATCCTGAGCACCACACACCATCACCCTCCCCCCCTGCCCTCCTTCAGCCTCCTTGTGACCCTCCTCCAAAACCCCATCCCCGAGCCTTGTTGCCACATATTCACTATCACCCTACGTCCTCAAACTCTCTGGGCCTGAACGGTCCGTCCTCAGGAAAGGGATCATGTTTGTGTACCTCTGCCCCCACCTCAGTGAGCTCCATACCCGGCATGACGTGGAGCTCTTCCTCCACCTCCGTGCCTTCCTCTTCGACAAAAACTCCCAACCTCCCTCCGAGGACCCCTTCTCCCACCTCCAACCTTCCCCATCCACCTGGTCAACTGCGCCCCCCCTCCCCACCCCCACCACCCCCACGCCCCTTCCCCCCGGCCTTGTACCCACCCTAGACCTCTTCATTGCTGACTGCCCACATGACATCAGCTACCTCAATTTCTTCACCTGCCACCCCCCCAACCCACTCCAACCTCACCCTCTTCCGAACGTGCAGCGCTCCACTCTCTCCATACCAACACCCGATTCATCATCAAACCCACCGACAAAGCAGGGCGGTGGTAGTCTGGAGAATGGACCTGTATGTCGCAGAGGCCGATCTGCGACTCTCCAACACTACGTCCTATCTCCCCCTTGACCATGGCCCCATTGTGACCCATCAGGCCAAAATCACACCCACTGTCTGTGCTCTCATTGTCTCCGCTGATCTCCCCTTCATTGCCTCCATCCTAATAGTCCCCCCAGCCCCGCACTGCCCGGTTTTACCTACTCCCCAAGATCCACAAGCTCAACCACCCCAGCCGGCCCATCGTCTCTGCATGCTCCTGCCCCACTGAGTTCAGCTCGTCCTGTCTCCACTCTGTCCCCTTCCCCTTGATTCAGGCACTCCCACATACACCAACCACACCCTCCTTCTCTTCAGTAACTTCCAGTTCCCCGGCACCCAGTGCTTTATCTTCATTATGGATGTGCATTCCTTGTACATGCCCATATCCCACAAGGATGGCCTTCAGGCCCTCAGTTCCTCCTCTCCAATAGACCTATCCAGTCTCCCTCCACCAATACCTTCCTCCGGCTCGCCGAACTAGTCCTCACCCTTAATAACTTTTCCTTTAACTCATCCCATTTCCTTCAAATCCAGGGGGTGGCCGTGGGCACCCGGATGGACCCCAGCTATGCCTGCCTCTTTGTCAGCCATACTGAACAGTCCCTCTTCAATACCTGTACAGGCACAGTGCCCCATCTCTTCTGTTGTTACATTGATGACTGCATCGTCACAGCAACCTGCACCCAGGCTGAACTGGAGTAATTCATCGACTTTGACCAGAACTTCCACCCTGCCCTCAAATTCACTTGGTCCATCTCCTGATTCTTGAGCTCTCCATTTCCATCTCCAGTGCCAGTCTCCAGATGGACATTTACTATAAACCCACAGACTCTCATAACTATCTGGGCTACATCTCCTCCCACCTAGTATCCTGCAAGAACTCCATCCCCATTCTCCCAATTCCTGTGCCTCTGCCACATCTGCTTGAACAAGGAGAGATTCCACTCCCAAGCATCTCAGATGTGTTCTTCTCCCCTCTGTCATCCAGACAGCCCTCCACCGCACCACCTCCATTCACCATTCCACTGCTCTAAACCCCCCCCACTAAATGCAATAAAAACAGAGTCCCCCTTGTCCTCACCTATCACACACTAGTCACCAGTCTCCACATCTAACTCATCATCCTTAAACACTTCCACCAACTCCAAATAGACCCCATCATCACCTCCCCACCCCTCTCAGCCTTCCGCAAGGACTGCTCCCTTTGACAGTCCTTGGTTCACACCACTCTCCCCACCAATGCCACCCCCCCAAACCCCCAGGTACCTTCCCCTGCAACCGTAAAAGATGCAAAACCTGCTAGCACACCACCCCTCTCACCTCCATTCAGGGCCCCAGACGGTCCTTCCAGGTGAGACAGAGGTTCACCTGCCTCTCTTCCAACCTAGTTTACTCCATCCGGTTCTCCTGATGTGGTCTTCTCTATACTGGGGAGACTGAACGCAAACTTAGAGAACGGCTCACCGAGCATCGCAGCCGGGCCCACAGGGGCCAATCGGACCTCCCAGTCACCATCCATTTCAATTCTCCTTCCCACTCCCTCTCCAATAGGACCATCTTTGGCCTCATTCATTGCCACAATGAATACAAATTGGAGGAACAACCCCTCATTGTCCGTCTGGGCAGCCTACAGCCTGGAGGACTCAACATTGAGTTCTCCATTTCCAAATAACCTCCCTTCCTATCCCCTAACTCCTTTCCGAGACCCTCCCCCTCACTGACACTCCTCCCTGCCACCAACCAGATTCATTCCTCCCATTGACCAACCAGATTGTACCCTCTGCCTGTCTTCACCTATCCCCACCTCACCACCCTGCCCCGCGGCACCCCCTTTATCTGCAGCTCCCCACACACCCACCCCCAGTCCTGAAGAAGGGTTACACCCGAAATGTTGACTTCTCCACCTCCTGGTGCTGCCTGGCCTGCAGTGTTCTTCCAGCCTCCTGCCTGTCTACCTTGGATTCCAGTATCTGCAGGTTTTGTTTTGTCTCTGGATAGAGGCTTGGCTGGCTGATACAAAGCAGAGGGTGGGCATAAATGGGTCTTTCTCTGGATGGCGAACTGTAACCAGTCGGGTGTCACAGGGTTCAGTCTCAGATAGCAACTATTTACAAGCAATATAAATGATCTGCATTTATGGCCAGAGTGAAACAGAGCAAAGTTTATGGGTAATACTATGGGGAAAGCAGGGAGTGATGAGGAAGTAAAGAGTTTACAGATGGATATGAACAGTCTAGGAGAGTGGCAGATGGAGTTTAATATAGATCACTGTAAGGTTGTCCATTTTGTCTGGAAAAATAAAAGAGCTAATTATTATCTAAATGGGATGCAGATTCAAAGTGCACCAGTGCAGAGGGATCTGGGGGTCTTTGTGCATGAATTATATTACGTGGCTATGCAGGTGCAGCATATAATAAGAAAGGCAAATGGAATCCTGGTATTTATTGCAAAAGGACTAGATCATAAAAGTAAAGAAGTATTGTAACAATTATATAAAGTGCTGGTGAGACCACACCTGGAGTATTGTGTCCGGTTCTGGTCTCCTTACATGAGGAAGGATGTGTTGGCGCGGGAGGCAGTTCAGAGGAGGGTCACCAGATTGACCTCAGGGATGAAAGGGCTGATGTATGAGGAGCAGCTGAACAGCTTGGGCTTGTCCTTGCAGGAGTTTGGAATAATGAGGGGGAAATCTGATTGAGGGATATGAAATGCTCAAGGGGATTGATAAGGTGGATGTTGAACAGATGTTCCCTTGAACTGTCTCGAACGAGAGGCCACAGATATAGAGTGACAGGAAGTAGACTCAAGATTGGGATGAGGAGAACCAACTTCTCTCAGAGGGTGGAACTCACCGCCCCAGAATGCAATGGGGGCAGATTCGATCAACAGATTTAAGAAAGAAATAGATATGTTTCTGATGAAAAGTGGGAGGTGGGGAGCAGGCAGGAGAGTGGAGTTGAGACCAGGATAAGATCAGCCATGATCATGTTAAACGGTGGAGCGGGCTCGAAGGGCTGAATTGCCTACTCCCTCTCCTGGTTTCTATGTTCCTATGTTTGCTTCTACGTTCCCATGTTGAGTCTGATCCTCCTCCAGAGGAGGCTGACATAGATCATCCATTCCACAGCTCTGGCTGGAAGTGATTGTAATAGCTGCAGCCTTGTTCTTTGCTCTGGTGTGCTGTGTCCCTCCACCACTGAGGATGGGGAGACCTGTGGCAGCTTCTCCTCTAGTGAGCTGTTTAATTACTCAGCACCATTCATTTCTGAACCTGGCAGGACTGCAGAGCTTCAATCTAACCTTGTGGAATTATGTGGTTCTGTAAATAACATACTGCTTTCATTCCTTTATATCCAGGGAGGGAAACGGAGGTGCAGATTTGCAAGGAAATCATTTCAGTGGTACAGAGGCTAGAGGGGTTTGATAATGGGATCTTTTGTCTCTCCCAGTGGAGAATCAACAGTGATGGGGTTAAGGGCAGGTATTTCTCAAGTGTGCATGATCCCTGTCTATCATTTCTCGATCTAGTTAGGGGGAAGAAAAGGAGTCAAGTAGAGAATTTCAGGGTGGGGTTTGCCATCTTGGGAATAGAGACCATACGAAGTAAGGTTTACATTGGAATGGAGAAGGAGTTAACCGAAAAAAAAACACAGAACTGTAGAAACAGTAACTCCAGTAAACCGGGGAAGGCTCAGTAAATTGAAATCAAAGATGGGCCATGGAGCAGTGAGCAATTTGATTTATTGTTGTCACGTACCCAGATACAGTGAAAAGTATTGTTTAGCGTGCTAACCAAACAAATCATACCTTACATAAGTGCATCAGGATAATAGAACAGAATGCAGAATATAGTGTTACAGCTACAAAGAAGATACAGAGAAAGATCAGCTCTAATATATGACGGGTCCATTCGCAAATCTGATAACAGAGGGGAAGAAGCTGTTCTTAAATCTGTTGATTTCATCTATCGAAATGTGCTACTTGAGTTTGTGATGGAGACAGATACTATTGGGACTTTCAACAGTGGATTGGATAAGTACCTGAGAGATAAAACATTTGCAGCAATGCAGGGAAAAGGGTAGGGGAGGGGGCACTAATACTGACAGTCAGACAGCACAGGCACTACAAACCCAGGAGCTGTCCTGTGCTGGAAGTATTCAATGGTGCCAGGAATCTGTGCTGTTGAATCTTAAACTTTTGTCAGAAAACAGGCCACTCCTCTCTTGCAAGGAGGCTGCGAACAGAGTTCTACCTTGTTCCCATGGCAACACAGGTCCTCCATTTTACTTTGTGGGCCTGGTGAGCTGTTGAGGAATTCATCGGCACAACAATAAGGAATGGCCTATCAGGCAGTTAGTGTGGAAACTGTACACCCAATATACTGTGAATGTATATAGAATAGTCTTCATCATGGTGTCTGAAACACACTCAGGATTGTTGTTAAAAAGTTTTCTTTGTGATAACAGAAACAAAAATTAATATTGCAGTAATGTACAACTCGGATTAAAATATCTCTGGTCCTGGCAGCTATTTCTTTAACTGCTAGCTTCCCAAATTCTGGAATTCCCTCCCTCATGATAAACATTCCCTCTCAACTACATGGCTTCCTGCTCCAAAGTTCCCCATACAACAGTCAACATTGGCACACTAGTCACAGCATTGACCACTGGTTCTGAAAATTACTGTTCCACATGGGGTGCAGTGACCCTCCTATCCATAAAGAAAATTAGAGACAAGACTGCCTCAATCTCCCTCCTATTTAAAAATGCTCCACAACACCCACTTCTTTCACCAAATATTGACGTCTTCCCCTTAGGCCTCCTTGTGTGACTCAGAGTTTGATAATGAGGAAATATGGGTTGACCTGCTCAGTTTTTTGGGCAGTATTTGCCACTTTAAAATTAAAATTACAGGCTTGTAATAATGCGCTCCTCCTCCAGAGGACAGCATTGGACTGAAAGTAATTTTGGGTTTACAGCTCTCGGTCGAACAGCAATCGTTGCTAAACAGGACAGAACGTGGGATTTTCCAGAGAAAAGAAGAGTTGCTGTCAAATAATGTTCATCTTGTCATCAGCAGGACAGATGTAAGAATACCACATTTCAAAGGGAACACCAATTTATACTGGATGCGGAAGACTGGTTTGCGGAAGACTGATTGGTCAAGGTAAGCCAACTGGATGATTCTTGACCAATAGGCAACTAGGAGAAAGTGAGGACTGCAGATGCTGGAGAGTCAGGGTCAAAACGTGTGGCACTGGAAAAGCACAGCAGGTCAGGCAGCATCTGAGGTGCAGGAGGATCGACACTTCAGGCATAAGCCCTTCATCAGGAATGCAACTAGCCTCATTTTTTTCTGAAAACAAATTGTTTAGTGAAAATGATTTTGACGTGCATTCATTCTATTTTTCCTGCCTCTGTGATTTTCTTTATTTATTCATGGGACATGGCATCGCTGGCTGAGCCAGCGTTTATTGTCTGTCCATAGTTGCCCTTGAGAAGGTGTTGGTGAGCTGCCTCCTTGAACCATCGTTTTCCTTCAGGTGTAGGGAGTTCCAATGCAAGGGGCTTCCAGGATTTTGACCCAGTGACGGTGGAGGAACGGTGATATATTTCCAAGGCAGGATGGGGAGTTGCTCGGAGGGGAACTTGCAGGGGATGCTATGTTCCTGTACATCTGCTGCCCTTGTCCTTCGACCTGGTAGGGGTCACGGGTATGGAAGCTGCTTTTGGAGGAGGTTAAATGTCACTTACTAAGTATATCCCGAGCACACTGCTGCCAGTGGCGAAGGGAGGGCACGTTTAAGGTGATGGATGCAGTGCCCATCGGTTTTTCTCCAGGATTGCTCCCAGCCCTGTCCAGGAAATTGATTTTTATTTTTCGGAAGATTGCAGGCCAACCTCAGAAAGTCGGGAACCTGAAACGTTGACTTTTATTAGGTGCCCACTGGAGCAGTCTGACCCATTGAGTGGTTCCGGTTCCTCCCTTCAGGGGATTAGACACCAGCTAACACGTGCAGTATGGGACGCACATGCCGCTAGGACAGCAACAGTGTGGACACAATGTACATAATATTGGAGCCGCAATGCAACAGCTGCAACAACAACAATTTGCATTTATATATCAACTTTAACACAATAAATGTCCCAAGGTTACTTCACAGCAGCACAGGTTGGGAGCAAGGCAGAGAAGGAGGCAGAAGTGGACAAGAGGGAGGTTTCCAGAATTCTTGAAGATTTGTAGGGCTGGAATAGGTTGCTAAGATAAGCAGGGATGAGGTTGTAGACAGCATACACTGTGGCTACATGTTATATAGTTCACTGTCTCCACATTGTATAAGCAACACCACGACATGCTGTATCCACTATTTTGTGTCGAAGATGTTCAATTTCTATATAACTCACCATCTGTGTGTGTGCTGAGTATGTTCACTTTCTGTATAATTCACCGTCTAAACAGAGCATTCTGTGAGGGCTAGAATCCCCCCCACACCGGCATGGCCACTTCTGTCAAAAAAAGCATATTCAGTGTTTCAAAGATAATCAACAAAAGTTCATTAATCTCCATGAAAGTATAAAGAATGGACTGAGAATGAAATTCCAGATTCAAGAGTTGTCGTGTTCATTTAGTCAGTTTCAACTGGGACAGGCATGATGGAAGACTTGCATTTATGTAGCACCTTGCACAATGTCAGGATATTCCAAGGTGGTGGACACCCAATGAAGCATTTTGTGAGTGTAGTAAGGCTTTCTGTAACTATGTTTGACTCAGAAATCACAGTTCAGTGTTTTCCAGCTTCATCTTCACCCAGCTCCATTCTGTGCACAACAACATTTACAGATGCCAACTAATTGTAATTGCTTCGTGTATCTCAATCAACAAAGAATCACGAAGAAAGGCCAAAGGTGAGCAGTAATGAGGCACAGTCTCCTTTATGTTAGTGTCATTTGAACACTCAAAGGACTGAGGGAGCACCACACTGTTGAAGATGTGACCTTTCAGATTAAATGATAAAACGGGGATCCCATCTCTCCTCTCAGGAAAGATCCAAATGTCCACAGATCTACACCGTGTGGAAGCAGTCCACTCAGTCCAGCAAGTCCATACCAATTCCCTGTAGAGCATCCCCCCCAGATTCACCCCTTACGCTATCCCTGTAATTCTACATTTCCCATGGCTAATCCACCCAAACCTGTACACCTTTGGACAATGGGAGGAAACCGGAGCACCCAGAGGAAACTCACATAGACACGGGGAGAATGTGCAAACACGCACAGACAGTTGCCCGAGGCTGGAATTGAACCTGGATCCCTGGTGCTGTGAGGCATCAGTGCTAACCACTGATATCAAAGAAAAGCAATTGGAAGAGTTCTCTCCCAGTGTCCTGACCGATATTTTTCCCTCAAACAACAATACCAGGAGATTGCAATCACTGTCAAATAGCTACGTGCAAATTAACTGGTGTGTTTCCCACATTCCAACAATGACATGCTTCAAAAATACTGCTTTTGAAATATTCATAGTCGTGTAAAATGCTGTGTAAGTGGAAACCTTTCCTTTTCCCTTCTACCTGTCCTCTCAGTAGAGCGAAGGACAGCAAGTCTGTTTAACTGGCTGAAAGGGAGACGTCACCAGCTGATAGCAGCCAGATTGTCCATTCCCTTCGACACCCTTCATCATTTAACCTCTCCACCCAGTCAAACAGCTGCTGTTTCAATTATTTTAAAAACTATTTTTAATTCATGCAGGTGATGTGGGTCGTATTTATTATCCGACCCTAATTGCCCTTGAGAAGGTGATGGTGAGCTACCTTCTTGAACCGCTGCGCTCCATGTGCTGTAGGTAGACCCACAATGCCCTGAGGGAAGGAATTCCAGGATTTTGATCCAACAACAGGGAAGGAACAGCAATATATTTCCAAGTCAAGATAGTGATTTGCTTAGAGGGAACTTGCAAGTGATGGAATTCCCATGGATCTGCGGCCCTTGTCCTTCTAGGTGGCAGGTTCAAAAAATGATGTCTACTGAGCTTTAGAGACTCTCTGCAGTGTAACTTGTAGATGTTACACAGTGGGGGAGGGTGTGAATTCTGAACGTGGCCAATGGATTACCAATCAAGCAGGCTGCTGTGTCCTGGATGGTGTCAAGCTTCTTGACTGTTGTTGGAGCTGAACCCATCCAGTTAAGTGGGAACATTCCATCACACTCCTGATTTGTGCCTTGTAGGTGGTGGACAGACTTTAGGGAGTCAGGAGGTGAGTTAGTCACTGCAGCATTCCGAGCCTCTGACATGCTCTTGTAACCATTGTATTTATGCGGCAAGTTCAGTTGAGCTTTTGATCAATCCCCAAGATGTTAATAGTTGAGGATTCAGTGATAATACCATAAAACATCAAGTTAGACTTTGCTTTACTGAAGTTAATCATTGCCTGGCAATGACATGAATGTTACTCAGACCATTGAGCCCAAGACTGGACAGTGTCCAAGTCTTATTGAGCATGACCTGCTTTCGTATCTGAGGAGCCATTAGTGATGCTGAACATTGTGTAATCATCAGCGAACATCCCCACTTCTGACTTCATGCTGGAGGGAAAGTCATTGATGACATAGCTGAAGTTGGTTGGGCCTAGGACACCCATAGAATCATAACAGCATGGAAACTGACCCTCCTGTCCAATTTATCCATGCCAACCAAGTTTCCTAAACTAAGTCCCGTTTACCTGCATTTGGCTGTATCCCTCTAAACCTTTCCTATTCAAGTACCTGTCCAAATATCCTTTAAATATTGTATCTATACCTGCATCTACTACTTGCTCTGGAAGTTTATTCCACGTTTGAGCGACCCTCTGTGTGATAAAGTTTACCTTCAGGTCCCTTTTAATTCATTCTCATCTTCAACCTGTGCCCTCTAGTTTTGAAATACCCCACCCTAGGGAAAAGAACTTTGCTATTCACCTTATCTACGTTCCTCATGATTTTATATACCTCTATAAGGTTACCCCTCAGCATCCTACACTCCAGTGAAAAAGGTTCAGCCTGTCCAGCTTCTCCTTCTAACTCAAACCCTTCAGTCCTGGCCACATCATGGTAAGCCTTTTCTGAGTGGTGGGCCTGTGGAATTCATTGCCGCAGAGTGCAGTGGAGGCCGGGATGCTAAATGTCTTCAAGGCAGAGATTGATAGATTCTTGTTGTCTTGAGGAATTAAGGGCTACAGGGAGAATGTGGGTAAGTGGAGTTGAAATGCCCATCAGCCATGATTGAATGGTGGAGTGGACTTGATGGGCTGAATGGCCTTACTTCCACTCCTAGGTCTTATGGTCTTATGAACCCTCTCCAATTAAATAAGATCCATCCGATAGCAAGACACCAGACCTACACACAGTACTCCAAAAGTGACCTCACCAATGTCATGTACAATCTCAACATGATGTCCCAACTCCAATACTCATTGGCCTAAGCAATGAAGGTAAGCATGCTAAACGCTTTCTTAACCACCCTGTCTACCTGTGACACAACTTTCAAAGAAGTATGTACCTGAAACCCTATGTCTCTTTGTTCAACAACACTACCCAAGGTCCTATCATTAACTGTAGAAGTCCTGCTCTTGTTTGTTTCACCTCGCATTTATCCAAATTAAACTCCATCTGTCACTCCTCAGCCCATTGATCCAATTGATCAAGATCCCTTTGAAATCTAAGATGACCTTCTTCACTGACTAATTTTGGTGTCATTCACAAACATACTAATCACCCCTCCTAAACTCTCATCCAAATCATTTATATAAATGGCAAACAGAAGTAGACCCAGCACTGATTCCTGTGTGGAACACCGCTGATCACAGGGCTCCAGTCGGAAAAACAACATCACTCTCTGTCTCCTACCAATTTTGCATTCAATTGGCCAGTTTTCCCTGAATCCCATGTGACCCAACTTTACTAATTAGTCTATCATGTTGAAGACTTTACTAAAGTCGACGTAGGCAGCATTTACTATTCTGCCCTCATCAATCTTTTTGGTTCCATCCTCAAAAAACCCAATCAAGTTTGTGAGACACAATTTCCCATGCAAAAAGCCGTCCTAATCAGTTCCGACCTCTCCAAGTCCTATCTCTCAGAATCCCCTCCCACAACGTACCCACCACTGATGCCAGACTCACTGGTCTATAGATCCCAGGCTTCTCCTTACAGCCTTTCTGCAATAAAGTCACTCTCTTATTCTTCATCAGAGCCTTAATAGCTTTATTCATCCATTGTTCCCTCCTCTCAACAGCCTTACCTTTCCCTGGAACAGGAACATAATATCTCTGAACTCTTGTTATCTCACTATTGAAAGTCTCCCACTTACCAGTTGTCCCTTTACCTGTGAACAGTCTACGTTTAAAGGTTCCTCATGCTAATTAAGAACTTTCACTTCTATACATGGCCTATCCTTTTCCATAACTAGTTTAAAACTAAAAGAATTATAGTCAATGGTTCCCAAAGTGCTCCCCCACTAACACTTCAGTCGCATGTCCTGCCTTGTTTCCCCAAAACAGGTCAAATTTTGCTCCTTCTTGAGTAAGTACATCTACATATTGATAAAGAAAGTTTTTGTGAACATGTTTACCAAATGCCTCACCAACCAAGCTCCGACAGTCACAGTCTATATTTGGGAAGTTAAAATCCGCTACTATTACAACCCAGTATTCTTAAAAATATCTGAGATCTCTCAACATATTTGCCCCTCAATTTCCCTCTGACTATTGGCGGGGGTGGGGTGGGGGGGGGGGGGGGGAGGATCTATAGTACAATCTCATCAAGGCGATCATCCCCTTCTTATTTCTGAGTTCCATATATATAGCTTCACTGGATGATCCCTCAGAAATATCCTAACCAAGTAGCACAGAAATATTTTCCTTAATCAAAAACATCACTCCCCTTTCTGTCTTGCCTCCCTTTCTATTCTGGAACACTGAGTTGAGGAAGCCTGAGGAACTCCTGCAGAGATATCCTGGAACAGAGACGGCTGAACTCCAACAACCACATTCATCTTCCTATGTATCAGGTATGAATCCAAACAGCAAACAATTGCCCCCAATTCCCATTGATTCCAGTTTTGCCAGAGCTCCTTGATGTCACCCTTAATCAAATATGACCTTAAAGTCAAGGACGTTCACTCTCGCCTCCCCTCTGGGATTAAGCTCTTTTGTCTATGTTTGAACCAAGGCTGTAATGAGGTCAGGAGCTGATTGGCCCTGGGGAACCCAACTGGGCGTCACTGAACAGGTTATTGCTGAGCAAGTGCTGCTTGATAGCACTGTTGATGACACCTTCCATCACTTTACTGATGATCGAGGGTAGACTGATGGGGCAGTAATTCGCTGGTTTGGATTTGTCCTGCATTTTATGCACAGGACATGCCTGGGCAATTTTTCACATTATGGGGTAGATGCCAGTGTTTTGACTGCACTGGAAGAGCTTGGCTAGGGGAGCAGCAGGTTCTGGAGAACAAGTCTTCAGTACTATTGCTGCAATGTTGTCAGATCTCATTGCCTTTGCAGTGTCCAGCGTCTTCAACCGTTTCTTGACATCAGGAGGGGTGAATGGATTTGGCTGAAGACTGGTAACTCTGTGATGCGGTGGAACACTGGAGGAGGCCGGGGTGCATTGTCCACTTGACACGTCTGGCTGAAAGCGGTGTTCAAAAAAAAGAGAAAAAAAAACACGAATTGTTTTTCGGTCGCTTTTCCTAATTTCCTTGCAACCATGTCAGGGTCGTTGGTTCTCAGCTGGTGCCATCAGTACAGCATGGGACAGAGATTCACAGTGGATCTGCTCTATGCCACTGAGACTGCCACCTATGCCAGTCTATGCCAGTGAAGATTGGACGGGTATGATGATTGGATGGATAAACTGTCTCTCTCTTGTTCTGACTGGATCACAAATCCAACTGGATCTTCTTCTGGTACATGGCCAAGAGACTGGTTTATATTCTGGAGAATTTCACTGCCTCACTGCCATCCACATCTCAGGTGTGTTCTCGTTTTTCCAAATGTTCAGGGTTTCCCTCCTTCTCTCCTACTTAGCAGTAACCATTCAGCCTTCCTTTGAGGGTTGGTCACTTGACTCTTCATTCTTGAATTTATCACATCCGTTTACCTGACATTATCATTGCTCCTTGCTTCTGCTCCACCGAGAGACCAAAAGGATTGGTGAAGAAAGTCCAAAGTTCAGAAGTAAGACGACCTTGTCAATGGCGGGCTGAAGGGATGAATGGTGATGCTGAAAGGATTCACAAGAGGCCAGAAAATCTTACTACAATTATGAATCATTGGTGAGACCGCACCTGGAGTATTGTGTTGTGTACAATTTGGTCTCTTAACTGGATAGGGAGTGCAGTGGGACTGATCCCTGGGATGACAGAACTGTCCTACAGGCAGAGATTAAAGAGACTGGACCTGTTTTCGCTTGAGGTGATCTCATTGCAGCATATAATATTCTTACAGGGTTCAACAGGGCGCGTGAAGGGTGTTTCCCTGTGCTGGGGATCTGGTCCAGAATAAGGGATGTCCATATAAGAAGAATTGAATTAATTGAATTGAGATGAGAAGGGATTCCTTCATTCAGGTACTAGTGAATCTTTGCAAATCTCTATCCCTGAGGCCTAACTGAGTGTGTTCAAGATAGAGATCGATAGATTGCTGAAGAAGAAATATGAGGAAAAGACGGGGAAATGACATTAAAGTAGATAATTAGACACACGCAATACACAGACCCTCTCTCATATGCTCACACATACACTCCCACACTCACACACACACCCTCTCACAGACTTATACCCCTTTAAACTCACACTCACACACATACACACACTCTCTCACAGACACCCAAAAACCCCCACCACCCCACACACACACCCACATGCACACATATACATATAAGTTTGTGGGGTGAATCAGTACTTGCAGAATTACATTTTACTTTGCTCAAAAACTGCATGAATCCATGTAAAATTCTGTAAATCTGTTTTTTTAGAAACAGTCTAACCATTGTGGCATAGACAATCTCACACAGGGAAGCTTACACCTTGAATGCATTATCTGGGCCAGCATGACACCAATTGTTAAAGTTCACTTGAGAATGTAACTTCTACAAAAGTTTTGTGATTTACATTTGAAAGAACTGAAACCAACACGTTCATTCTACAAGGTGAGAGACTTAACAAACAATGAAGGTATTTTTCAATGTATAGTTTCAGTTACATCACACTGTAAACTTTTGCTATAAATTGTGCGTCTTACAATCTTATTCTCCACAACCACCTGATGAAGGAGCATCACTCCGAAAGCTAGTGCTTCGAAATAAACCTATTGAACTATAACCTGGTGCTGTGTGATTTTTAACTTTGTCCACCCCAGCCCAACACTGACATCTCCAAATCATGATTTGCCATAATCTTGTTGACTAATAGAGCAGGCTTGAGGGGCCAAATGGCCTGCTGTTGCTCCTGTTTCCTATGTTCCTGGCATTGAAGGAACACAGAGTGACCAGAAGACTACAGGACCTGCAAGAGAGCTGGGATAGGGTAGACAGTTAGCTGACAGTCTTTATACACAGAAGGGCACACTGTGTTTTTACTGTCTAACTGATGTGTTGTGAGATCTGTATTGCGTTAAATAGAAACAATAAATATTGCCACTTAGTTGAAGGGCTATGAATTCTACAGCGAGATATTTCCCATCCAGCATCTTCCTTCAGTTCTCCTGTCAGTCAACAGGGGAGTTATACTCTGATGAAAGGAATTTCTGGTTTAAGAGCATGCCAAACATTCCAACGTCTCATTACTCCCTGACCTTTCAGATGTCCTGACTATTATATGTAACAGCCAAGAGTGCCCTCAGTTAGTGGCCTGATGAAATGTTGATGACACATAACTGGAGGAATCCTGAAGCGTATTCCCGTAATTATCATTCATTTGCTCAGAAGCGACAAGGTCTCCTTGGGAACTGGTGTAGAGAGGCAAACAGAGTGGGAAACAGAGTGGGAAACATCACTGCCCCATCCTTACCCAGTCTGGCCTATATGATTCAGAGCCACACTAATCTGTGTGACTTCTACCTGCTCTCTGGAATGGCCGAGCAAGCCATTCAGCCCTAAGGAAATTAGGGAGAGGCAGCCCATTTTAAATGATCCCTCCACAAAAGAATAACGAAACAAGAAAAAAAAATCAGTGAACCAGAGCTTTCTCCTGGTAGAATCATCCAATTTGTTTCTTGTGTCCAAACTAGCTGGACCCAACAGCAGCTGAGGTCACTTTGAGGTAGAATTCGAGCTGGAGATGGTGGTATGAAATTTGGTGTTAGTGGCAAGGACTCCCAGATCAGTTACACCATGGCTAGATTCCAAGCAAAGCTCTCTTTATTCAGTTTATACCATTTACCTCAGCCTCAAAAGAGTAATCACCTATGGTTTCCAGTATTTAGATTCCTATTCTCCAGATCTGGCTGGGGTAGGGGGTGGGGGGGGGGGGGGGGGGGCGGTGGGGGGGGGGGGGGGGGGGGGGGGGGGGTGGAGGGATGGGGGAGCGGCGGGGGCTCCCTCTCAATCAGATTGCTCATTGTGTCATGGAAATGGTTACATTTGTTGCTGGAAGGATGTTGGAACGAGATCTCTTTCCTTGGCTGGGTCTAAGGGCCCAATTTCCTTTGTTAGCAAATCGGGGAGGACACATATTCTTAATGGAGAAAGTGAGGACTGCAGATGCTGGAGATCAGAGCTGAAAATGTGTTGCTGGAAAAGCGCAGCAGGTCAGGCAGCATCCAAGGAACAGGAGAATCGACTTTTTGGGCATCAGCCCTTCTTCAGGAATGAGGAAGGTGTGTCCAGCAGGCTAAGATAAAAGGTAGGGAGGAGGGACTTGGGGGAGGGGCGTTGGGAATGCGATAGGTGGAGGAAGGTCAAGGTGAGGGTGATAGGCCGGAGTGGGGTGGGGGCAGAGAAGTCAGGAAGAAGATTGCAGGTTAGGAAGGCGGTGCTGAGTTCGAGGGATTTGACTGAGACAAGGTGGGGGGTGGGTGGTAGGTGAGGTGAGATGGAAATGGAAAGGTCTAGGAAGGATGGACATTTACTATAAACCGACCGACTCCCACAGCTACCTAGACTACACCTCCTCCCACCCTGCCCCCTGTAAAAACACCATCCCATATTCCCAATTCCTTTGTCTCCGCTGCATCTGCTCCCAGGAGGACCAGTTCCAAAACCGTACCACCCAGATGGCCTCCTTCTTCAAAGACCGCAATTTCCCCCCAGACGTGATCGACGATGCTCTCCACCACATCTCTTCCACTTCCCGCTCCTCCGCCCTTGAGCCCCACCCCTCCAACTGCCACCAGGACAGAACCCCACTGGTCCTCACCTACCACCCCACCAACCTCCATGTCCAGCGTATCATCCGACGTCATTTCCGCCACCTCCAAACGGACCCCACCACCAGGGACATATTTCCCTCCCCTCCCCTATCAGCATTCCGAAAAGACCACTCCCTCCGTGACTCCCTCGTCAGGTCCACACCCCCCACCATCCCAACCTCCACTCCCGGCACCTTCCCCTGCAACTGCAAGAAATGCAAAACTTGCGCCCACACCTCCCCCCTTACTTCCCTCCAAGGCCCCAAGGGACACTTCCATATCTGCCACAAATTCACCTGCACCTCCACACACATCATCTATTGCATCCGCTGCACCCGACGTGGCCTCCTCTATATTGGGGAGACAGGCCGCCTACTTGCGGAACGTTTCAGAGAACACCTCTGGGACACCCGGATCAACCAACCCAACCACCCCGTGGCTCAACACTTCAACTCCCCCTCCCACTCCACCAAGGACATGCAGGTCCTTGGACTCCTCCATCGCCAGACCATGGCAACACGACGGTTGGAGGAAGAGCAACTCATCTTCCGCCTGGGAACCCTCCAACCACAAGGGATGAACTCAGATTTCTCCAGTTTCCTCATTTCCCCTCCCCCCACCCTGTCTCAGTCAAATCCCTCGAACTCAGCACCGCCTTCCTAACCTGCAATCTTCTTCCTGACCTCTCCGCCCCCACCCCACTCCGGCCTATCACCCTCACCTTGACCTCCCTCCACCTATCGCATTCCCAATGCCCCTCCCCCAAGTCCCTCCTCACTACCTTTTATCTTAGCCTGCTTGGCACACTTTCCTCATTCCTGAAGAAGGGCTAATGCCCGAAACGTCGATTCTCCTGTTCCTTGGATGCTGCCTGACCTGCTGTGCTTTTCCAGCAACACATTTTCAGCACATATTCTTAATGGTAAGGTCCTTGGGAGTGTTGAGAATAAAGAGACCTGGGAGTGCAGAATCATAGTTCCTTGAAAGTGGAGTCTCAGGGGACAGGATAGTGAAGAAGGTGTTTGGTATGCTTGCCTTTATTTGTTCGGGCATTGAGTATAGGAGTTGGGGAGGTCATCTTGAGGTTGTACAGAACCTTGGTTAGCCCACTTTTGGAATACTATGTTCAATTCTGGTCTCCCTGCAGTAGGAAGGATGTTGCGAAACTTGAAAGGGTTCAGAAAAGATTTACAAGGATGTTGCCTGGGTTGGAGGGAGAGGCTGGGGTTATTTTGCCTGGAATATTGGAGACTGAAGGGTGACCTTTTGACGTTTATAAAATCATGAGGGGCAGGGATAGGGTGAATAGCCAAGGGTTTAGATCAAAGTGGTGCTGGAAAAGCACAGCAGGTCAGGCAGCATCTGAGGAGTAGGAAAATTGACATTTCGGGCAAAAGCCCTTCATCAGGAATAGCCAAAGTCTTTTCCCCAGGGAAGGAGAGTCTAAGGTTAGAGGGCATAGGTTTAGGGTAGATTAGATTTAGATTAGATTACTTACAGCGTGGAAACAGGCCCTTCGGCCCAAAAAGTCCACACTGACCCGCCGAAGCGCAACTCACCCAGACCCATTCCCCTACATTTACCCTGCACCTAACACTATGGGCAATTTAGCATGGCCAATTCACCTGACCTGCACATTTTTGGACTGTGGGAGGAAACCGGAGCACCCAGAGGAAACCCACGCAGACACGGGGAGAATGTGCAAACTCCACACAGTCAGCCACCTGAGTCGGGAATTGAACCCGGTAAGAGAGGAAATATTTAAAATGGTCCCAGAGGGCAACTTTTTCATGCAGAGGGTAGTGCATGTGGAATGAGCTGCCAGAGGAAGTGGTGGAGGCTTTGCAATTTAAAAGGTATCTGGATGGGTATATGAATAGGAAGGGTTTAGAGTGATATGGGCCAAATGCTGACAAACGGGACTAGATTAATTTGGGATATCTGGTCGGCATAGACGAGTTGGACCAAAGGGTCTGTTTCTGTGCTGTACAACTCTATGATTCTATGACTATGATAGAGAAATGACCGTAGGTGAGTCCCAACAAGAAGAGGACTTTTACTTAGCAAAGTGTATTGCCAATTGGGAGAAATTTGGTACAAGTTACATTAACTAGTTTGACATTGTTATTAGGATGCTGGTTGATATAGAGACAGAAACAGACCCTTTGGTCCAAATAGTCCATGCAGACCATAATCCCAAACTAAACTAATCCCACCTAACTGGGCTTGGTTCATATCCCTCCAAAGCTCTCTCATTCATGTGCTTATCCAACTTTACCCACATTCATTACTGCCTCTGGAACTTCAGTCCACACAAACCTTGTCTTGAAATCCCCCACCCTATGGAAAATACACCTGCCATTCACCTTATCTGTACCCTGCCTGATTTTATAAACCCCCATAAAGTCACCACTCAACCTCCTACGCTCCAGTGAAAAAAGTCCCAGCCTGTTCAGCCTCTCCTTATAACTGAAACCCTCCATTCCAGCAACATCCTGGTAAATCTGTCTGAACCCTCTCCAGTTTAATAATCTCCTTCCTGTAACAGGGTGACCAGAATTGGATACAGTACTCCACAAGAGGCCTTACCAATGTCCATATTGGTCTTCACTCCTCAGGATCCTAAGTTATTGACGCTCTTATCCACATAAGCCACTGTCAGGGAAGAGTTTGGTGTCATCTCCAACATTAATCCTTTGAGAACCATTACCTTTTACCATATCTCCCCATAAGCTTTCCTTTCCTCCATAGTTATTATTTATACATTCACCATTTAACAATGTATTACCGAATATTTAGAAAACAGTGGTAGAATAAGTCACAGTCAGTGTGGATTTACAAAAGAGAAATCATGCCTAACAAATCTACTGGAATTATTCAAGCATGTAATTAGAAACATTGATTGGGGAGAAACCAGTGGATATGGTTTATTGGCTTTTCAAAAGAATTTCAACAAAATACCACGTCAAAGATTAATTTGTAAAATTAAAGTGCATGGGAGTAAGGGTCATATATTGAGATGAATAGAAAATTGGTCAACGGACAGGAAACAAAGAGTAAGAATAAATGAGTCTTTTCTAATTAGGAGGCAGTGACTAGTGGGGTACCGCAGGAATCAGTATGGGGACCCCAGTCACAATATATGTTAATGATTTGGGTGAGGGAACTAAATGTAATATCTTCGAGTTTGCTGATGACACAAAGTGAGAGGGTGAGCTGTGAGGTGGATGCAGAGATGTCGCAGTGTGAGTTGGACAGGCTGGGTGAGTGAGCAAATGCATGGGAGATGCAGTATAGTGTGGATACATGTGAAGGTATCCATTTTGGTTGCAAAAATAGGAAGGCAGATTAGTATCTGACTAGCTGTAAGTTCAGAAAGAGGAATGTTTAATGACCTCAGAGTGTCCTTGTGCACCAATTACTGGAAGTAAATATGCAGGTACAGCTTACAGGCAGTATAGAAGGCAAACTATACATTGGCCTTCTCAGTGAGAGGATTTGGGTACAGAAACAAGGATATCTTACTATGATTACACAACGCATTGGTATGTTGTGGAATAATGTGTACAGTTTTGGTCTCCTTATCAGAGGATGTTCTTGCTATAGAGGGAGTGCAGTGCAAATTGATTCCTGCACTAGCAGGATTGATGCATGAGGAGAGAATGTCTCAGTTAGGATTTTATTCATTGGAGTTTAGAAGAATCAGGGGTGATCGCTTACAAGCCTCTAAAATTCTGAAAGGACTAGACAGGTTAGATAAGGCAAGGATATTCCCGATGGTGAGGGAATTCACAACCAGGCATCAGAGTTTAATGGTAAGGGGTAAACCTTTGAGGACTGAGCTGTGAAATGTCCTCACCCATAGTGTGGTGAGGCGGTGGAATTCACAGCCACAGGAAATGGCTGAGGCTGAAACCTTATGTGTTTTCAAGCAGGAGGTAGATTTAGCTCTTGCGACTAAAGAGATCAAGGGATATAAGGGAGGATAGGATTAGGGCATCCAGCTCAATGATCAGCCATTGGAGTCGAGGAGGCTGGAGGGTCGAGTGGCCTACTCCCTCTCCTATCTTCTACGTTTCCATTTCTCAAAGTAACATTTATCAGGCCCTTGCCTGTCCCTCAAGTCTCTGATTTCACACACTAAGCAATTGAAACATTTCATAATTCTTCTGGAATTTGTTCTCTTCGTACTTGGGAAGTTGGTAAATCTTTGGCTGAAGGACCTATATTCGGATTTTGACCTTGCATTGCCTGCAATCTGCCTTTCCACTGGAGGACGTTGTATCTCTTCACAGAGAATTGTTAACCCAGGAAATTGGTCCATCGCTATATCTGGAGAATTCTTAATCTCCTGAATGGCTTTCACAGAGCAACTTTTTCTTCCTGAATGAGGTGTTACCCCATGAATTTCCATCATTGAAAATAATGGAAACAAGCACTTCCTTCTTTGCAGTCCTGGATTTCAGAGCCAGGTAATTTCTGTTCTTTGAAGAATCTGTAAACATTGGTCGGGCTTCCGGGGTTGTGCTCTCATCTTCATTTTAAGCAAACAAGTCCTTACTTTCACACTGCTGCTCTGTCCGTATTGAAGAAAGTAAACTCTTGACTCAACTTATGGATTAGGTTGGGCATCTTCAATTTGCCCTTCAAGTTGTTGCCTTGGCGCACCTGACATGGTACTGGAGGATTGATGTTACTTGGCATCATCACTGTCTCTGGTAGTGATAATTTCTGCTTTGGAAGGTGAGGAATTGAAGAGTTCCTCTTGAACCTCTGTCATCTTATCGTCTGGCATCAAATTCAAAAGTGCAGCAACACTTTGTTCCTTAAACTAGTAGAGAGGGATCAGGAGGGAGTTATGTAGGTTTACAAAGCAAGAGGATATGGCACATTGCAGGGTAACTATTTGGTTACCCAGGGTGGGAAAGGAAGGGACAGAGTCTATAAGCATACATGAAACAGCAAATAGGTTCAAACCCCAACAGATACAAGCCTAACCTGTCTAGCCTACCTTCATATAATAACCTTTCCTCCACACCCATCCAATTCAGTTATTAGTTTAGTCAACTTCTCTGAACTGCTTCCAATGCATTTACACTCTTTCTTAGGTAAGATGGTCAATACTGTGTACAGTAGTCAGAGGTGGTCTGACTGGTGATCTGTATCACTGAAACATCACCTCCCTCTTTAATATTCAGTTACCTTGTAATAAATGATAACATTCTATGAACTTACCTGATTACTTGTTGCATCTGCATATTAACATTTTGTCATACATGCACTAGGAGATCCGAATCTCTCTGCACCTCAGAGCTGTCATTTTTTAACTAACATGGTGGTGGTTTAGAATGCTCCAACTGCAGCTCCTCTGCTCCTTCTGTTTATTTCCTCTTTTTTCCCTTCTTTACCTTCCTGGTGTTCTCTCCTGAGGAAGAGTGGACTGGAAGCCGAAGCAGTGCAGATATGGTCAGGCTGGGGGCCCAGTGGAATGGGGACTGTCATTGGGCTGGGGGCCCAAGTGCAGTGGGAATGGTACTTTTGGCTAGAGTCCCAAGTGGAATGGGGATGGTCAGTGGGCTGGGGCCAGGGTGGAGTGGGCACAGTCAGTAGGCTGGGGCCAGGGTGAAGAGGGGACAGTCAGTGGGTTGGGACCTGATAGGAGTGGGGATGGTCAGTGGGCTAGAGCCTTAGGGGAGCGGGGATGGTCAGTGGGCTGGGGCCTGAGGGGAGTAGGGATGGTCAGTGGGCTGGGGCCTGAAGGGAATGGGGATGGTCAGTGGGCTGGGGCCTGAGGGGAGCAGGGACGGACAGTGGGCTGAGGCCTGAAGACAGTGGGGATGGTCAGTGGGCTGGGGCCTGAGGGGAGTGGGGATGGTCAGTGGGCTGGATCATTTAAGGAGTGGGGATGATCAGTGTGCTGGGGCCATGGTGGAGTGGGGATGGTCAGTGGGCTGGGGCCAGGGTGGAGTGGGGATGGTAATGGGCTGGAGCCATGGTGGAGTGGGGATGGTCAGTGGGCTGGGGCCAGGGTG
This sequence comes from Chiloscyllium punctatum, assembly GCF_047496795.1. Taxonomy (NCBI): domain Eukaryota; kingdom Metazoa; phylum Chordata; class Chondrichthyes; order Orectolobiformes; family Hemiscylliidae; genus Chiloscyllium; species Chiloscyllium punctatum. The sequence continues at coordinate 44,953,583 of NC_092765.1, read as the reverse complement.
GTGTGGGGATGAGAAGTGGGCTGGGGCCTGAGGGGAATGGGGACGGTCAGTGGGCTGTGGCCTGAGGAGAGTGGGGATGGTCAGTGGGCTGAGGGCCTGACGGCAGTGGGGACGGTCACAGGGCTGGGGCCTGAGGGGAGTGGGGACGGTCAGTGAACTGGGGCCTGAGGGGAGCGGGGATGGTCAGTGGGCTGGAGACTTAGGGGAGTGGGGATGGTCAGTGGGCAGGATCCTTAGGGGAGCGGGGATGGTCAGTGGGCTGGGGCCTGAGGGGAGTGGGGATGGTCAGTGGGCTGGAGCCTTAGGGGAGTGGGGATGGTCAGTGGGCAGGATCCTTAGGGGAGCGGGGATGGTCAGTGGGCTGGGGCCTGAGGGGAGTGGGGATGGTCAGTGGGCTAGGGCCAGGGTGAAGTGGGGACAGTCAGTGGGCCGGGGCTTGAGGGGAGTGGGGATGGTCAGTGGGCTGGGGCCTGAGGGGAGTGGGGATGGTCAGTGGGCAGGGGCCAGGGTGGAGTGGGGATGGTCAGTGGGCTGGGGCCTGAGGGGAGTGGGGATGGTCAGTGGGCAGGGGCCAGGGTGGAGTGGGGATGCTCAGTGGGCTGGAGCCTTAGGGGAGTACGGATGGTCAGTGGGCTGGGGCCTGAGGGGAGCGGGGATGGTCAGTGGGCTGTGGCCTGAGGGCAGTGGGGATGGTCAGTGGGCTGAGGGCCTGAGGGCAGTGCGGACGGTCACAGGGCTGGGGCCTGAGGGGAGTGGGGACGGTCAGTTGACTGGAGACTTAGGGGAGTGGGGATGGTCAGTGGGCCGGGGCCTGAGGGGAGTGGGGACACTCAGTGGGCTGGAGCCTTAGGGGAGTGGGTTGGTCAGTGGGCAGGAGCCTTAGGGGAGCGGGGATGGTCAGTGGGCTGGGGCCTGAGGGGAGTGGGGATGGTCAGTGGGCTGGAGCCTGAGGGGAGCGGGGATGGTGAGTGGGCTGGAGCCTGAGGGGAGCGGGGATGGTGAGTGGGCTGGAGCCTGAGGGGAGCGGGGATGGTGAGTGGGCTGGAGCATTAGGGGATTGGGGATGTTCAGTGGGCTAGGGCCAGGGTGGAGTGGGGATGGTCAGTGGGATGGGGCCTGAGGGGAGTGGGGATGGTCAGTGGGCTGGGGCCTGAGGGGAGCGGGAATGGTCAGTGGGCTGGGGCCTGAGGGGACTGGGGATGGTCAGTGGGATGGGGCCTGAGGGGAGCGGGGATGGTCAGTGGGCTGGAGACTTAGGGGAGGTGGGATGGTCAGTGGGCTGGAGCCATGGTGGAGTGGGGATGGTCAGTGGGCTGGGGCCTGAGGGGTGCAGGGATGGTCAGTGGGCTGGAGCATTAGGGGAGCGGGAATGGTCAGTGGGCTGGGGCCTGAGGGGAGTGGGGATGGTCAGTGGGCTGGGGCCAGGGTGGAGTAGGGATGGTCAGCGGGCTGGAGCATTAGGGGAGCGGGAATGGTCAGTGGGCTGGGGCCTGAGGGGAGTGCGGATGGTCAGTGGGCTGGAGCATTAGGGGAGCGGGGTTGGTCAGTGGGCTGGGGCCTGAGGGGAGTGGGGATGGTCAGTGGGCTGGATCATTTAAGGAGTGGGGATGGTCAGTGGGCTGGAGCCATGGTGGAGTGGGGATGGTCAGTCTGCTGGCGCCAGGGTGGAGTGGGGATGGTCAGTGGGCTGGGGCCTGAGGGGAGTGGGGATGGTCAGTGGGCTGGAGCCTTAGGGGAGTGGGGATGGTCAGTGGGCTGGAGCATTAGGGGAGCGGGAATGGTCAGTGGGCTGGAGCATTAGGGGAGCGGGAATGGTCAGTGGGCTGGGGCCAAGGTGGGGTGGGCATGGTCAGTGGGCTGGGCCGGAGGGGAATTTAGACGGTCAGTGGGCTGGGGCATGAGGGAAGTGGGGATGGTCAGTGTGCTGGGGCCTGAGGGGAGTGGGGATGGTCAGTGGGCTGGAGGCTGAGGGGAGTGGGGATGTTAAGTGGGCTGGGGCCAGGGTGGAGTGGGGATGGTCAGTGGGCTGAGGGCCTGAGGGGAGTGGGGATGGTCAGTGGGTTAGGGCCTGAGGGGTGTGGGGATGGTCAGTGTGCTGGGGCCAGGGTGGAGTGGGGATGGTCAGTGTGCTGGGGCCATTGTGCAGTGGGGATGGTCAGTGGGCTGCGACCAGGGTGGAGTGGGGATGGTCAGTGGGCTGGGGCCTGAGGGGAGTGGGGATGGTCAGTTGGTTGGGGCCTGAGGGGAGTTGGGATGGCCATTGGGCTGGGGCCTCAGGGGAGTGGAGACGGTCAGTGGGCTGGGGCCTGAGGGGAATGGGGATGGTCAGTGGGATGGGGCCTGAGGGGAATGGGGATGGTCAGTGGGATGGGGCCTGAGGGGAATGGGGATGGTCAGTGGGCTGAGGGCCTGAGGGGAATGGGGATGGTCAGTGGGATGGGGCCTGAGGGGAATGGGGATGGTCAGTGGGCTGAGGGCCTGAGGGGAGTGGGGATGGTCAGTGGGATGGGGCCTGAGGGGAATGGGGATGGTCAGTGGGCTGAGGGCCTGAGGGGAGCTGGGATGGTCCGTGGGCTTGGGCCTGAGGGGAATGGTGACGATCAGTGGGCTGTGGACCCTAGCGAAGAGAGGATGGTTGTTGGATTGGGGACCAATACGGGTGGTCAGCGGTTTGCGAGTCTGGTCAAACCACATGTGGATGTCCCTTGCATTGATCTACTGAAAGACTGTCATGCTTATCATTTTAACTTTATTCTCATTTTTCTAACTTATACTATGAACAACTGTTAGTAATTAAACATTTTTTTCATTTCATTTTCCCTCTATTTCTGTATTTTGTACCTAAGATCTATACCGAAGTACTTTGTACCCAAGATGGTGCCATTCGGAGTGTTGTGGTAAACTTTTCACTGTATCCCTGTACTTCCATCCACATTACAATAAAGGATATTCTAGTTCAATTCTAATTCTTCTTTTTTACGTTTCCTGCCAAAATGGTTAATGTCACATTTTTCCACATTATACTTCATTTGCCATATCTTTGCCCCTTATTATTAGCATACTGTAGTCTCCTGGTGATGCCTTTACAACTTAATTCCCTACTTATCTTTGGATCATCAGAACATTTGGCGATGATTCCTTCCGTTCCCTGATCAAAGTCCTTTATATAAATGAGAAACAGCATTGAGCCCGCCTGTGTCTACTCTCTGCTTCTTGGGACCTCGCCAATTTTCTATCTGTGCCACTTCTTATCCACGAGCTTGAATTTTCTGCAATAGCCTTTGATGTCACAGTTTATCAAATGCCTTCAGTTCTCCCCTTTATCCACAGCACGCACTCCTTCCTCAAAGAACGCCAGTATATCGGTTAAACATGATCTCCTTTCACACAGACACGTCATCTTGACCTGATTACTTTGAAATTTTCCAAGTTGCATCTTTAATAATGAAGTCTAATATTTTCCCTCTGACAGATGTTAAGCTAACTGACCTGTGTTTGCTGCTACCTGTCTCTCTTACTGGTTGAATGAGGAATTAGATTTGTTATCTTTCCAGTCGAATTGGACCTTCCACAAATCTCAGGAATTTTGGAAAATTAAAACCAATGCATTAACTATGTTATAGAGTCAGAGAGTCATACAGCACAGAAACAGATCCTCCGGTCCAAACAGTCCATGTCGACCATGATCCCAAACTAAACTCGCCCCATTTGCCTGTACTTGGCTTATATCCTTCCAAACATTTCTTATTTCATGCATTTATCCAAATGTCTTTTAAATGTTGTAACTGTACCCACATCCACCACTTCCTCTGAAGTTCATTCCATACATATTCCACTCTCTGTGTAAAATGTTGCACCTCTCATCTTACAAAATGCCCCCTAGTCTTGACATCCTTGCCCCTAGGGAGACGACATTCGCCATTCACCTTACCTGTACCCCTCATGAGTTTCTAAACCTGTATATGGTCACCCTTTAAACTTCTAAGCTCCAGTGAAAAAAAGTCCCAGTCTATCCAGCCTCTCCTTATAATTCAAACCCTCCAGTCCCAGACAAATCCTTGTAAATATTTTCTGAACCCTCTCCAGTTTAGTAATATCCTTCCTATAGCAGTTTGACAAAAACTGCCCACAGTATTCCAGCAGAGACCTCCCCAACATCCTGTACAAATCGAACATGACATCCCAACTCCTATATTCAAAAGTCTGAGCAATGAAGGCAAGCATGCGAACACCTTCTTAACCACCATATCTGATTGTGATGTGAACTTTAAAGAATTATGAACCTGAACCCCCGAGGTATCTCTGTTCTACAACATTACCCAAGTAACCGACTTTTTATTGTATGAATCTTTGCTGTTGTCTGTTTTATTAAAATATCACGTCCCCGGCTCAGAATCAGCTCTAAATCGGGAAAAGGATGAAAGGAGAAAGCCATAAATGTTTCATTAATCACTGCTTGGCTTTTTAAGCAGAGGTCCTATAGACTGAGTATTGATCTAAGAGATGGGGTGACTTAGATTGAAACCATTAGGACAGAGTGTAAGGGGAATGCTCTGATCCCTGCTGACAAGCTGTGCCTTTTGCAGATTATAGCTTAATGAGTGCATTTAATTGAAAACAAATGGAATGAAATGGTGAGGACCACACATTCACATTCTTAAATGGCATTTCGACTAGATAAAACTACAGCCACCAGCTCAAATTCCATCTGATTCTCAACAAATCGTGTCAGCTGCTGTGCTTGCAAGTACACATCAGGTGGAAGGGAGCGATCCCCCTGTTTATTACTGAGTGGCTGGTGTATTTCTCAATGTCAGATCCTGTATAACGGCAGAGTGGGAGAAAGAGAATGATTCTATTATGGCTGGCACTGTATTGCTTCTGTGTCTCAGTGTCAGCTCCTCTGTACTTAAGCAATTAGACAAACATCTGCTCATTCAACCTTTAATGGAATACAGCTTTGATGCCTGACCATCAAAATAGCACATCTGGCTTTATTTGGCCTTCAATAGCACAGATATAACAAAAAAAATCAAGTTTTTCTCATGCACATATGTTCTTACAATCGAGTTAGCAGACTCTATAGACTGAATACTGAATCTTTGTGCTGGTTTTCAGTATGGGATGCAGAGGTCCATACTCTGACCAGTTTCCTGTATCTTAAACTGAATGGTCAAGCTCTGAAGGTAGAATGGAACATTGAGGCCTGGTTCTGGCACTCACGAACAAAGGATGGCAAATGCACCAGCTTCTCTCTGTGAAACCAGATCAGGTCCCTAACTGTTGTTAGGATGTGAGCAATGTGTTTGTTGGCTGTCAGAAAAACAGCACTGCTCAGAAAGAGGCCAATCAGCCCTTCAAGTTTGTATTTATTTGAAGTAATTAGACTGCAATTACGAGTAAACGGTTATAATGGATAGTGGGCGGCACGGTGGCGCAGTGGTTAGCACTGCAGCCTCACAGTGCCAAGAGACCTGGGTTCAATTCCCTCCTCAGGCGACTCTCTGTGTGGAGTTTGCACATTCTCCCCGTGTCTGCGTGGGTTTGCTCCGGTTTCCTCCCACAATCCAAAGATGTGCAGGTCAGGTGAATTGGCCATGTTTAATTGCCCGTAGTGTTAGGTGAAAGGGTAAAGGTAGGAGAATGGGTTTGGGTGGGTTACGGGTCGGTGTGGACTTGTTAGGCTGAAGGGCCTGTTTCCACACTGTAAGTAATCTAATCTAATCATAAGTAATTGGCATATAACACTACTAATTAAAACATTAACCCTTTATCTTTCTGAACTCCCCCTTACACATGCACTGGGAGGGGGCAGGGGTGTCAGTTAGCTGGATGGCTTGTTTGCAGTGCAGAATGACTCCAACAGTATGGGTTCAATTCCCAGACTGGCTGAGGCTAGCATGAAGGACTGTCCACCACCTCTCTCTCTAATGCGACAGCATTCTGGTGATTGTACCTTTACCTTTTAATCACATATGAATGAACAAGTAGGGAAAATTGATTATTTGTGGAAGAGAGAAAGCTGGAAAGTCAGTTCAGTGGATTGTGCTTCCCAATTCCAATGGGAAGATGTCCTTCTTTGGCTCGTTAGGCACTTGGTGTGGAGTTATTGATCTCTGGAAGCCTTCACTATGGAGTAAGAATTACAGAGCAACCAATTCTCTTGGAAAATATCTCTGACTTATCAATTCAGAAGTCATAGCTCAGGAAAACTGCTGCAGGAAGGTATTTTGGGGGGGGTTATTCATATTTCACTGAGTTTCTGCTGGAGAGAACAACAGCACCTACAACTTTCTCACTCTCTCACTCTCTCCCTCTCTCCGTGTCTCAGTAAAGTGGTTCCAGTTCCAACCTGCACAGTCAGCTTCACTTGTGAACAAGTCCTCAGATCCTGAGAATCTGTTCAGTGCTGGAGCCCACAGCAACGAGAAACAGAAGAAAAACAGAAAATTGCTTGCTGTGAATAATCCTGGTAAAACTCTTTTTTTTGAAAAGAATAGTTCTTTGCAGTCCTCAATTCTTAAAGATGCAGGAATAAATAGACCTGGTTCTTAAATTTGGAGTTATTGAACTCATTCGCTTTTTTGCATTTTGTTGCTGAATCAGTTTCCACTGCCTGAAACATTCCAGGTCTCAACTACCTGCTGTGCGATAATAATATTCTCATGTCACCTCTGCCTCCTTTGACAATTACTTTAAATCTGTTGGACATGAATCCTTTAGTCATATCTTTATTTGCTCTCTGTTCACACCTCTTCATTTGGTCTCTATCAGCGGTGAACAAGCCCATCTTCTCCAGAACATTCACAGAACTATAATGTCTTATTTTTGGACACATTCCACTAAATCTCATCTGCACCCTATTAGAAACTTTCCCTTCCTGCTAGTACTCTTACAATGCACCAGCTCTGATGGCATTGCTCACCACTGTCCACTCTCACTCATAATGCTGCATTGGACATGGTGCAGATTGGAGCTAGAATGAGATTAAATACCTGAAAGATACATCTTGGCCACTGAGCTGACCAAATCCCATCACGTTACAATCGAGCACCCTAGTCTTTGATGGACATCACTCTCCAGCAGTTGTATTATCCCAGAAAATAGCATAAAACAGAAGTTAAAAGTCTTGCTTGGCCAATTCTGGGAAACTCCTGATCTGTCAAAGTGATTAAAAATAAATTTCAGGAAGTGAAAATGGTCACAGCGTGACTGCTGATCCATTTGGAGACTGTATTCAGCAATATCAACATTTTCCAGGGTTGAGATGCAAAAACAGAAACTCTGAAGTTCTGGAGAGGGTCATCAGACCCAAAGCATTAACATTGTTTTGTATCCACAGATGCTGACAGAGCTGCTGAGTTTCTCCAGCAATTTCTGTATTTATTTCAGATTTCCAGCATCTACAGTTCTTTGATTTTCCTCCAGGGTTTAGTTTAGCTTCCATTTTGAACATTTAAATTAAATCTGCATCTAACCAACAACACCACCACCAATAAAAACACCATTAACAACAAAACACAATCAATCCCAACAATAACACCAACAAAACACCATCAATCCAACAATAACACCAACAAAACATCATCAATCCCAACAATAACACCAACAAAACACCATCAATCCCAACAATAACACCAGCAAAACACCATAAATCCCAACAATAACACCAACAAAACACCATCAATCCCAACAATAACATCAACAAAACGCCATCAACCCCAACAATAACACCAACAAAACACCATCAATCCCAACAATAACACTAACGAAACACCAGTCCCAACAATAACACCAACAAAACACCATCAATCCCAACAGCACCAGCAAAACACCATCAACCCCAACAATAACACCAGCAAAACACCATCAATCCCAACAATAACACCATCAAAACACGATCAACCCCAACAATAACACCAGCAAAACACCATCAATCCCAACAACACCAACAAAACACCATCAATCCCAACAATAACACCAACAAAACACCATCAATCCCAACAACACCAACAAAACACCATCAATCCCAACAATAACATCAACAAAACGCCATCAACCCCAACAATAACACCAACAAAACACCATCAATCCCAACAATAACACTAACGAAACACCAGTCCCAACAATAACACCAACAAAACACCATCAATCCCAACAGCACCAGCAAAACACCATCAACCCCAACAATAACACCAGCAAAACACCATCAATCCCAACAATAACACCATCAAAACACGATCAACCCCAACAATAACACCAGCAAAACACCATCAATCCCAACAACACCAACAAAACACCATCAATCCCAACAATAACACCAACAAAACACCATCAATCCCAACAACACCAACAAAACACCATCAATCCCAACAATAACATCAACAAAACACCACCAACCCCAACAATAACACCAACAAAACACCAGCAAAACACCATCAATCCCAACAATAACACCAACAAAACACCATTAATCCCAACAATAACACCAGCAAAACACCAACACTTCTAACAATAACACTAACAATCCAACCAGCAACAACAAAACACCAACAATTACAATGTCATCAACAAAAATATTGACAAAACACCAACAATAAAAATAATAACAACGCACCAATAACGTCACCAACTACAGAAACCAAACCAAAACAACACCAGCAACAACAACTCTTTACTTCCTCACCCTGACATGAAGAATTTCAGGGCATCTTTGTTTCCAAACTCCAGTGCAGCCACTCAGTCTTCTATCCCTGTCCTTCACATCTGTATCCAAATTCAACCACATGTTGACTCACCTCTCTAACCTCACTCCACCACCTTCACCTACTTTTCATCATGAAGATCACCATTTGCTCCGACATTCTAACCATCATTCTCTGTCTTTGTCTTTCAACATTAGCCTCTCACTATACAATGGCTCCACAGTGTTCGACTTAAGAAAATCACACACCAGGTTATAATCCAACAGGTTTATTTGAAAGTACAAGCTTTCAGAGCCCTGCTCCTTCGTCAGATAACCCCAGTACTCCGAAAGCTTGTGCTTTTAAATAGGCCTGTTGGATTATAACTTGGTGTTGTGAGATTTTTAACTTGGTCCACATCAATCCAACATCAGCACTTCCACATTATGGCTACCATCCACAGTGTTAGTCATGACTCCATTGGCAGCAGACTTGACAATAATGGTTCAGTCCAAGACAAACAGCAGAGTATCACATGGCACAGTACGGAGGGAACGCTTTATTTGTACAGGTACCAGTTTCTACACAAACTATGAAACAGAGGCACCACCTTCGCTTTCCAGAGAGTACAATATGTCACAGATGACCTGTCCTAAGGAAGTGCTGGGGAATTACAAAATCATTACAATGAAAAATCTGAACAGTTAGCACATTGCTATTGCTGGGAGTTCACAAGTTGGCATTATAACATTATAACATTGTTCTTCTGTGAAGAACATTAGGATGTCCTCAGGGTCGGTTAAGTGCTATTCAATTGCAACTTCTTTCTTTCTTCATTCTCAACTGATCGAAAGACAAGTACAGTTCCTCAATGAATGGTGGTGGACAATTGAAAAACACCCTGGAAAAGGAGACTCCCCAAATATTCTCATTCTTAGTAAGGGGGCAGAGAGAATCTATCACCCACATTTAATGACATTGAATGGTGTTACAATGTCTGAATCTCCACAATCAAAATCACTGGGATTATCATTGAGCAGAAACTGAATTGTGTTTGCCATATAAACACAACGGTTACAAGAGCAGGTCAGAGGATAGGAATCCTGCAGTAACTCACCTCCTGTCCACCATCTCCAAGGCACAAGTCAGGAGTGTGATGGAATACTCCTCATTTGCCTGGATGGCTGCAGCTCCAACAACACTCAAGAGCCTTGACACCATCTCGAACAAAGAAGCTTTCTTGATTGGCACCACATCCACAAACATCCACTTCCTCCACCAGTGATGTTCAGGAGCAGAAGTGTGCATGATGCACTGCCGAAATGTACAAAGGCTCCTGAAACTCCAAACCTATGACCACCTTGAGCTAGAATTGCAGAATCTCTACAGTGTGGAAACAGGCCATTCGGCCCATTGAGTTCACACTTGGACATACCTAATTGACAAGAGGTGGCGTCTTGGAGCAATTAAGTGACACACCTCAGCAATACATCACCATGAGAAAGCAGCTAGGAGGCAGGTTAAGACACCTTTGAACAGATGAGCTACACCTTCTACATTACATCATCATGAGAGCGATGCGAATGGGCTGTGAGACAGCCACAGCTAACATGCCGAATGAATTGTTTTGCTGGGGTGAGGGACACTTAAGCAAAATGATGCCTTAACCAGGAGGGAAGCTATAGCCAAGAAAATGACTTCCATTCCCCACCCCCCCCACCCCCCCAAATCCCATCTACTCTTGAACTTCACATTTCCCATGGCTAACCCAACTAGCCTGCACTTCTCTGGACTGTGGGAGGAAACTGGAGCACTTGGAGAAAACCCACGCAGACCCCACAGAGAGAATGTACAAACTCCACACAAATAATCTGTGGAGAAGCTGGAATTTTGGCCACATCCCTGGCACTGTGCGACAGCAGCTCTAACCACGGAGTTGCCGTGCTGCCTGGAGGACAAGGCCAGCCAATACATGGGAATACCAGTGCCTGCAAGTTCCCCACCAAGTCACACACCATCGTAACTCCTTCAGTGTCACTGAGTCAAAACCCTATCTACCAGCATTGTGGGTGTGCCACACTAAATGGAATGCAGGGGATCAAGAAGGCAGATCACCCCCATAGGGCAACGAGGGGTGGGTGAGAAATGCTGGCTTAGCCAGCAACCCACTTATATGCCAATTTATAACATGCAGTTTTGCCTTCCCAGTATTTGCATTGTCTACTTTCCTACCCTGCTCATCATTATCACTCAGTAACACCAAGCTGGGAGTAAAGCTTCTGTCTGTGACAATAACCAACAAATGCTGCATCCTGTCTCTCTGCTCAATTTTGTCAATACAATTGAACAGTACTGCACTGTACTGGCTTCCTGTTCAATATCAAGTGTAGGTAAGTTTAAAACTAGACCTCTAAGTATAAAATGGTTACATATATATCCTTTAAGGAACTTAGTGGGTGGGATGGTAATGTCGTGGTCATTGCGCTTGTAAAAGAATTAGAATTAGAATCCCTACATTGTAGAAACAGACCATTTTGCCCAACAAGTCCACACCGAACTCTCTTAACAGTATCCCACCCAGACCCATTCTCCTACCCTATTGTTCTACATTTCCCCTGACTAATGTCCTAACTTACACATCCATGAACACTATGGGCAATTTAGCATGGCCAATTCACCTAACCTGCACATCTTTAGACTGTGGGAGGAAACCAGAACACCCGGAGGAAACCCACGCAGACACGGGGAGAATGTGCAAATGCCACACGGAAAGTCATGGAGTTGAACCTGTGTCCCTGGGTGCTGTGAGGGAGCAGGGCTAACCACTGAACCACAATGCTGCCTTTAAGTTGTTAGGGTCATAGACAAGCCCAAATTTCCAACAGGTGGATATCCATAAGGGCTGAGGCCATCATGTTCTGCTCTGACCAACACTCAGGGGCCACAGGCTGTAACCTCAACAGCCTCTTTGGCCACATGGTCAATGCTGAATTCAGGAATTGCAGTATCTCAGTCTCCAATGTGTACTTTTGCATCTGTTCCATCCACTGGGCCAGCAGTGTGTACAGCAGGACTTTCTGTTCGTGTCCTGACCTCACACGTGCAGCTCCTGACACCTCATTCCACACCATCCTCAATTAGGGGTGGCTTAGACTCTTACAATACCAAACCTACATTTACATAGCATCCTGAACTGTCACAAGAGAATGATAGAACTAAATAGGAGTTGAGATATGTTGCCACCTGGCCCTGCCTCAATCCCAGACATGGGGTCACACCATCAAAGGAGATCTATTGAACATCATTTACATTTTCCCTGCTGAGGCTTTGAGCATACCCTTAGCAGTTGGAGGACCTACTAGACCCATCAGATTCACTTTGTGCAGTCCAGGAATCCCAAACCACCCCACTCCAAAACTTCCTAAACTGGCAACTGTCCAGTTGAAGCCAGTAATAGTTCCTCTCATGGTTAAACACTGGCAGTGAGGGAAGGTGGGAATGGACCAGGCCCCCAATTAGTGAAAGATCATCAGAATGTAAATCTGGTTTTGGGTCAGCTATTGGTTGTGGGTCAATGTTCAATCAAAACTTTGATAAACTGGGTCAAAGATAATAACATTTCACCTCCTGATTTGGAGATGCTGGTCTTGGACTGGGGTGTCCAAGTTAAAAATCACACAACACCAGTCTGTGTGGGTGGAATGGAGGAACCACAAAGGCAAAAAAACCATAATGGGAGTTATGTACAGACCTCCTAACAGTGGTCAGGACCAGAGGCGCAACATGTACCGGGAAATAAAAAAGGCATGTCAGAAAGGCAAGGTCACGGTGATCATGGGGGACTTCAATGTGCAGGTGGACTGGGTAAATAATGTTGCCAGTGGATCCAAAGAAAGGGAATTCTTGGAATGCTTAAAGGATGGCTTTTTGGAACAGCTTGTTATGGAGCCCACAAGGGAGCAGGCGATTTTGGACCTAGTGCTATGTAATGAACCAGACTTTATAAAAGATCTTAAAGTAAGGGAACACTTAGGAAGCAGCGATCATAATATGGTCGAGTTCAGTCTGCAGTTTGAAAGAGAGAAGGCAAAATCGGATGTAATGGTGTTACAGTTAAACAAAGGTAATTATGAGGGCATGAGAGAGGAACTGTCAAAATTCAACTGGAAGCAGAGCCTAGCGGGGAAGACAGTAGAGCAAAAATGGCAAGAGTTTGTGGGTATAATTGAGGACACAGTACAGAGGTTCATCCCCAAGAAAAGAAAGATGATCTAGGGAGGGATTAGACAGGCACGGCTGACAAAGGAAGTCAGGAAATGTATCAAAGAGAAAGAGAGATCCTATAAAGTGACCAAGAGCAGTGGGAAATCAGAAGATTGGGAAGGCTACAAAAACAAACAGAGGATAACAAAGAGAGAGATAAGGAAGGAGAGGATCAAATATGAAGGTAGGCTAGCCAGTAATGTTAGAAATGATAGTAAAAGTTTCTTTCAATACATAAGAAACAAATGACAGGCAAAAGTAGACATTGGGCCACTTCAAACTGATGCTGGAAGGCTAGTGATGGGAGATAAGGAAATAGCTGGAGAACTTAATAAGTACTTTGCATCAATCTTCACAGTGGAAGACATGAGTAATATCCCAACAATTAAAGGGAGTCAAGGGGCTGAGTTGAGTATGGTTGCCATTACAAAAGAGATAGTACTAGAAAAGCTAAAAGGTCTTAAAATTGACAAATCTCCTGGTCCCGATGGGCTACATCCTAGAGTTCTGAGGGAGGTGGCTGAGGAAATAGCAGAGGCGTTGGTTGAGATCTTTCAAAAGTCACTAGAGTCAGGGAAAGTCCCGGATGATTGGAAAATCGCTGTTGTAACCCCATTGTTCAAGAAAGGATCAAGAGAAAAGATGGAAAATTATAGGCCAATTAGCCTAACCTCGGTTTAGGTAAAATTCTAGAATCCAAGGTTAAGGATGAGGTTTCTAAATTCTTGGAAGAGCAGGGTCAGATTAGTACAAGTCAACATGGATTTAGTAAGGGGAGGTCATGCCTGACAAACCTGTTAGAATTTTTTGAAGAGGTGACAAGTAGGTTAGACCAGGGAATCCAGTGGATGTGGTCTATCTAGATTTCCAAAAGGCCTTTGATAAGGTGCCACATGGGAGGCTGTTGAGTAAGGTGAGGGCCCATGGTGTTCAAAGTGAGCTACTGGCATGGATTGAGGATTGGCTGTCTGACAGAAGGCAGAGAGTTGGGATAAGTGGTTCTTTTTTGGAATGGCAGCCAGTGACAAGCGGTGTCCCACAGGGTTCAGTGTAGGGACCGCAGCCGTTCACGTTATATATTAATGATCTGGATGAAGGGGCTGGGGGCATTCTAGTGATGTTTGCCAATGATACGAAGTTAGGTGGACAGGCAGGTAGTACTGAGGAAGTGGGGAGACTGCAGAAGGATCTGGACAGTTTGGGAGAGTGGTCCAGGAAATGGTTGATGGAATTCAATGTGAGCAAATGTGAGGTCTTGCACTTTGGAAAAAAGACTACAAGCATGGACTACTTTCTAAATGGTGAGAAAATTTATAAAGCCAAAGTACAAAGGGATCTGGGAGTGCTAGTCGAGGATTCTCTTAAGGTAAACATGCAGGGTGAGTCCGTGATTAAGAAAGCGAATGCAATGTTGTCATTTATCTCAAGAGGGTTGGAATATAAAAGCAGCGATGTGCTGTTGAGACTTTATAAAGCTCTGGTTAGGCCCCATTTTGGAGTACTGTGTTCAGTTTTGGGCCGCACACCTCAGGAAGGACATATTGGCACTGGAACGTGTCCAGCGGAGATTCACACGGATGATCCCTGGAATGGTAGGTCTAACATATGAGGAACAGCTGAGGATCCTGGGATTGTATTCATTGGGGTTTAGAAGGTTAAGGGGAGATCTAATAGAAACTTACAAGATAATACATGGCTTGGAAAGGGTGGACGCTAAGAAAGTGTTTCCATTAGGCGAGGAGACTAGGACCCGTGGACACAGCCTTAGAATTAGAGGGGGTAAATTCAGAACAAAATGTGGAGACATTTCTTCAGCCAGAGAGTGGTGGGTCTGTGGAATTCATTGCCGCGGAGTGCAGTGGAGGCTGGGACGCCAAATGTCTTCAAGCCAGAGATTGATAAATTCTTGATGTCACAAGGAATTAAGGGCTACGGGGAGAATGCGGGTAAGTGGAGTTGAAATGCCCATCAGCCATGATTGAATGGTGGAGTGGACTCGATGGGCCGAATGGCCTTACTTCCACTCCTATGTCTTATGGTCTTATGGAACACCAGATTATAATTCAACAGGTTTAATTGGAAGCACTAGCTTTCGGAGCATTGCTCCTTCATCAGGTGATTGTGGAGGACACAATTGTAAGACACAGAATTTATAGCAAAAGTTTATAGTGTGATGTAACTGAAATTATACATTGAAAAATACCTTGATTGTTTGTTAAGTCTTTCATCTGTTCGAATACCATGATAGTTTCACTTCTTCCATATGTAAATCACAAAGGGATTTTTTAAAAAATTACATTCTCAGGTTAACTGTAACAATTGGTGTCAGCCAGATAATAAGTTGAAGGTGTTAGCTCCGTGTTCCCTGTCTGTGCCATAATATTTTGACTGATTCTAATCTAAAAAGTGAGTTAACAGTCTTACATGGATTTGTGCGGTTTTTGAGCAAAGTACAATGTTACTCTGCAAGTATAAATTCACCCCACACATGTATATGCATATGTATGCATGTGGGTTTGTGTGAGTGTAGAGTGTCTAAGTCTTTAATAGACAATAGACAATAGATGCAGGAGTAGGCCATTCTGCCCTTCGAGCCTGCACCGCCATTCAATATGATCATGGCTGATCATTCCTAATTAGTATCCTGTTCCAGCCTTATCTCCATACCCCTTGACTCCACTATCTTTAAGAGCTCTATCCAATTCTTTCTTAAAAGAATCCAGAGACTGGGCCTCCACTGCCCTCTGGGGCAGAGCATTCCACACAGCCACCACTCTCTGTGTGAAGTAGTTTCTCCTCATCTCTGTCCTAAATGGTCTACCCCGTATTTTTAAGTTGTGTCCTCTGGTTCGGCACTCCCCCATCAACGGAAATATGTTCCCTCCTGCCAGAGTGTCCAATCCTTTCATAAGCCTATACGTTTCAATCAGATCCCCTCTCAGTCTTCTAAACTCAAGGGTATACAAGCCCAGTCGCTTCAGTCTTTCCGTGTAAGGCAATCCTGCCATTCCAGGAATTGACCTCGTGAACCTACGCTGCACTCCCTCAATAGCCAGAATGTCTTTCCTCAAATTTGGAGACCAGAACTGTACACAGTACTCCAGGTGTGGTCTCACCAGGGCCCTGTACAGCTGCAGAAGCACCTCTTTGCTTCTATACTCAATCCCTCTTGTTATGAAGGCCAGCATGCTATTAGCCTTCTTCACAACCTGCTGTACCTGCATGCTTGCCTTCATTGACTGGTGGACAAGAACACCCAGATCTCTCTGAACAGCCCCTTTACCTTAAGGGGATGCATGAGACAGTATGGAAGTATGTGTGTCTGTAGGGGTGTGTGTGTGTCTGTGTGCATGTCTGTGTATACATCCATGTGCGCGCGCGTGTGTGTGTGTGTGTGTGTGTGTATAGTGCAATGGTGGTCACCTGTAATGTGACATGAACCCAAGGTCCCAGTTGAGGCCCTCCCTATGGGTACCGAACTTAGCTATCAGCCTCTGCTCGGCCACTTTTTGTTGCTGCCTGTCCTGAAGTCCACCTTGGAGGATGGTCACCCGAAGGTCCGAGGTCGAATGTCCTGGACCGCTGAAGTGTTCCCCAACTGGGAGGGAACCCTCCTGTCTGTTGATTGTTCTGCGGTGCCCATTCACCCATTGCCGTAGCCTTTGCTCGGTTTCCCCAATGTACCATGCCTCCGAGCATCCTTACCTGCAATGTATACGATAGACAATGTTGGCTGAGTCACATGAGTGTTTCATTTCCTGTTCTTCAAATCATAGGACTTGTGCTATATTTGTCCTCCTTTCCTGTTCTGTAGACAGGAAGGAGGTTTCATGCCGCTCAATGTCCTCAGCAGTTTGCTGGGATTAACACACGATGAGTTCCAATTACTTTCCAGATGAAGGGCTTATGCCTGAAACGTCAATTCTCCTGTTTCTCGGATGCTGCCTGACTTGCTGTGCTTTTCCAGCACCACGTTCTCAACTCTGACCTGCAGCATCTGCAGACCTCACTTTCTTCCAATTGCTTTCTGTTGAGAGAGCTGTGTTGTGTGAGAAGGCCCAAGGCCAGGGCTTTTTCTCTCATTAAGCTGCTGAGAGCTTGTGGAAAATTCATTCAACATTGGTCTGGAAGACATTAAGCTGATCACTTGTGTTTATAGTAAAAAAAAACGAGCCAAAACTTTAAAAAGGCAGTAAAACTGTGCCACTTAATCTGATTGTATAACCACAATAGCAGAAAGATTGCAAGAGCTTGAAAAGCGTGAAGTGCACTTTGCAAACTACATTTTGTTACTTTTAATATCACTTTTATGTCTCTTTATGTTCTTATGATTTCGAGATAATATGAATGCCATGTGGAGATCACAGATAGAATGAGAGCCTGAGTGAACAGCTGTATAAATACTGGATTTTAAACTGTGGTGTCTCTTACTCAGCTTGTTAACCTGTACGTTTCTGTATCCTGATCTTTAAAATAATTTGATGTCTTTAACTAAGAAAGCAGTAAATACTTTTATTGAGAAAAAGAATTAAAATGGTTTACAGAATTACAAAATCACTACAAAACAGTATAACAATCTTATAATATAACAACAATAACAGGAAACAAACTATTAATCTACTCCACAAGCCACTGAGGAGAGAGAAAAAAAAACCTACAAAAACTACAATTCAATAAATAACTAAAAAAAAACTAAATTAAACCAAGTTGAACCCAGATAAACTAAATTACATTCAGTTAAGTTGCAACACTCAGTGTAATCCCACCAAAGCTCCCCATCACCGGGAGCATCAGTTGGCATTCCATTTGAGTTCGGGTTCCTTCCTCCCAGAGCCCCCAACCTGCCAGACACAGCCCCTTCTGCTCTACAAAGGCCCTGACCAATATGGCCGACAAGTCTGCATCTGTATAATTCAGAAAGGGCCACCATGTTCTATAAATGAGTTCCATTTTCTGGTGCATACTTGGAAGGATTCCAGGGGTACGTGCTCCATAACTAACCTACGCCAGCCCGAGAGTTCCGGGTAATTCTCCAATACCCAGCTCATTAGAATGTTCTTCCTTGTACAGAGTGAAAGAATATTAAACAGTTTCTTCCCATGCACATTCAGAGAAAGTAGATTTGACAAACCCAAGAGGAGGGACACCAGATCCACCTTAACCTCAGTTCCCAGGTCCCCTTCCAAAACATTCACGATGACACCCCAATACTTATGAAGCTTGTAGCATGATCATTAGCAATGAGTAAGAGTGCCAACATCTGTTTTACATTTGGGGCACATTTGGGACACTCCTGTCTTAAATTTCACAAGCCACTCCGGTGCCAAATAAGCCCTGTGGATTACCTTCAGTTGCATAGCCTGCGTCCTATTACAAATCGAAATCTTCCTTACATTCTCCCAAATATCCTCCCATGCCTCTGACAAGATCTCCACCCCCAATTCCTGAGTCCAGATTCCGCACAGCTGCTCAATGTCCTTCGAGATACTTCCTCCTAATAAGTGATAAAGGGCGCTGACTGAGAGAGGGCCCAGAGACCAGAGCACTCTCCTCTCCATATCCGACGTAGAGGGACTAACCATTAATGTAGTATTTTTCTGTATAAAGTCGCTAATCTGAGTGTAATGAAAGAGGTCCCTCCGAGATAGTCTATGCTTCTGGCTCAGCTGCTTGAAAGACATCAGGACCTTCCCATCAAATAAATCTCCCAAACAGGAAACTCCTCTAGACTCCCAGAGCCTAAAGCCAGAATCCTGACACTCCTACTATGGGAGTAAAAGGGGAATTTTTTTAAATATAAATTGCCCTCACTACGTCACATCATTCTCTAAGCTTTAACTGTATTAAGGACGATTGGATTTCTGCAATACTCCATAACAGTCCTCACCCTGTCCATAAACAACAAATTAATGAGGGGGCCTTTTGCCTGGGAGGGCTCAAAGTCAAACCATATTGACCTCAGGCTCTGACAAGCCCCATCAGCCAGATAGGATCATAGGGAACTTAATTGATATTTCTTAAAATCCAGGAAATCCACACACTCTCCATCTCCTGTGGGAGCTGCAATTTGACAAGCTTCATAAGAGGCCGCCTATGATGCCAGATAAAAGAGCCAAACCAACTGTTTAGCCTCCATGGTGCCTGCCTGGGCAGTACCAAAGGGAGCATTCGCATGGGATAAAATAAACGAGGACTAACGTTCAGTTTGACAAGCGCTATCCTACCCAACCAGGATATTGGAAGATCCTCCCAGCGCCAAAGGTCCTGCCTCATCTTCTCGAGCAACTGCACAAAGTTAGCCTTATATAATTGATCGAAGGCCGGGGTGATAAAAATGCCTAAATACAGGAAACCTCCCTGTGACCACCTGAAAGGGAATTGAATTCCACCCCCAAGATCAGGCACTCTAGCAAGGCCCCCCACAGGCATGGCCCCCGACTTCATAAAATTGACTTTATACACCAAGAACAAACCAAATTGATCAATCACTTGTATTATATGGGGCACAGATAGAAAAAGGGTTAGTTAGAAAAAGAAGAATGTCATCCGCATAAAGGGTGATCCTATGCCCTCCTGATCCTACCTCCAGGGCAGTTATAATGGGTCCCTCCGGATGGATTCTGCCAACGGCTCAATCGCTAATGTAAATAGAAACAGTGAGAGGGGGCAGCCTTATCAGCTGCCTCTCCCGATACTAAAACTGTCAGACCTTATACCATTAGTGAGAACCACTGCCTTCGGGTCACTATATAACATTGCCGTCCACCTGACAAAGACCTCTCCAAGACCAAACTGTTCCAGGACATAAAAGAGATACTGGCACTCCACCCGGTCAAACCCTTTCGCTGCATCATCCAGGAAGACCACCAAGTCCGGAATCAGCCCTTGCTGGCATACCCTGAACTATGTGTAGCACTCTTCTGATGTTGTTAGAAGATCAATGACCCCGAATAAAACCTGTGTGATCCTCCTTTACGATGGAGGGCAAGACCTTCTCCAATCTTAACGCCAGAGTTTTCAACAGAATTCTAAAATCCACGTTCAGTAACAATACGGGCCTGTATGAAGTACAATCCTCTGGGGCTTTCCCTCACTTGAGAATAAGAGAAATATTTGCTTCTGTCAGAGAGGATAGGAGGCAGTCCTGACTGTAGGAATATTTGTACATATCCAACAATGGCCCAGCCAGCATGTTTATAAACTCCTTGTAAAACTCACTTTGAAATCTGTCAGGGCCAGGCGCTTAACCACTCTGGAGCTGCCTCACCGCCTCCCTTATCTCTTGGATTGTCAGAGGGGCATTCAAAAAAGCTCTGAAGTTACACCTGGAGGGTCCAGGGTCTTAAAAAGGGACTCTGTCTTCACCAATCTGTAGAACGTCCTGAATGCTGCGTTAATCTTTTTAGCATTGCAAGTGAGTGCGCCAGCACTCTCTCTAATGGATGTGATAGACTGCGGGGTGGGGGTTGGGCGTGGGGGGGGGGGGAAAGGGGGGCACTCTTCTTTCTGGCCAGGTATGGTAGAAATCCACTGCAACTTGCTCACAGACGGTCTGTCAAAGAATGCTAACTCAGCTGCCTTCAGCTGGCCGAGAGCAAACGCTGTTGCTCTCCCCTCTGCTGCTTCCAAGTCACCGAGTAAGAAATAATCAAACCCCTTGCATAGGCCTTGGCAGTCTCCCAGAGCACCAACGGGTTACTGGCCGCACCTGAATTAATTTCCCCAAAAATTTAAATTCCAGCAAAAAATACTCAGTAAACTTGCTATCCTTCAGAAGGAAAGGATCCATGCACCAATGCCATGAGCCTGTCCCATCACCTCCATCCTTGACCTCCAGGTACACTGCCGCATGATGTTCCCAATTCTGCAGGACAGCACCCGAATTCAAAAAGGCCGATGGAGCAAAAAACAGATCAATCCCAGTATAGCACGTGGGTGGGTTAGAGAAAAAGACGAAGTCCCTACCCTCAGGGTGAAGATATCTCCACACATCCACCAACCCCAGCTCCCTGTTCAGCTCCACCAACTGCCTGGATTGCAGGGATATACCTGGGAGACCCCCAGGCATCTTGTCCACCTCGGGGTTCATAAGACGGTTAAAGTCTCCCCCTGTGATTGTATGACCCACTCCAAGGGCCATCAACCTGGAAAGCGCATCCATTAAAACTTTGAGGGGATGTGCCAGGGGCAATGATACATTCAAAATCTCGTACTCCTCTCCACGTATTAAAGCTTTAAGGATCACAAACCTCCCATGTTCATCCTTAATTTGGTCTAACAGCTGAAATGGGAGATTCTTCTGGATGAGTACAGCAACTCCTTGACTTTTTGAAGTAAAGGATAAGAAAAGCAACCGTCCGAACCCTCCCTGCTGTCGCTCTAAGTTCTCCTTATCGGTTAGGTATGTTTCTTGTAAAAAGGCTACATCAACCTTCTCTTTTCTAAGGCTTGAAAGTATCCTTTCTCTTAATTGGTGAATGACTCCCCTTAATATTCCAGGTGCACCATTTTTGCGAATGGTTAACCATAGAGACAGCCTCTGAACCCCCCTGGGAGGAAGAACCCCACGCATAGTGCACTGAGTGAAAATAACAAACAGTTCGTATAAACTCAAAAATACAACCACCAAAATTACCAAATCAAAACTTCTAACAACTACTTGAGCTATAGGGAGGCATTGAATAGGCTAGGGCTGTTTTCCCTGGAGCGTCAGAGGCTGAGGGGTGACCTTATAGAGGTTTATAAAATCATGATGGGCTTGGATAGGATAAATAGATAAAGTCTCCTCCCTGGGGCAGGGGAGTCCAGAATGAGACCCCATAAGTTTAGGGTGAGAAGGGAAAGATATAAAAAAGATCTAAGAGGCAACATTTTCACACAGGGCATGGTACGTGTATGGAATGAGCTGCTAGATGAGGTGGAGGCTGGTACAATTGTAACATTTAAAAGGTATCTGGATGGGTATATGAATAGGAAGAGTTTGGAGGGATATGGGCGGGGTGCTGGCAGGTGGGATTTGTTTGGCTTGGGATGTTTTGTCGGCATGGACGAGTTGGACTGAAGGGTCTGTTTCTGTGCTGTACATCTCTATGACTCTACTTCTACAACAAACCAACATATAACACAAATGAAAGGAGACTTTCCCCTTGTCCACAGGGGGTGCTCATGCTACCCACTAACCGCCGCTGCCGCCACCCACCCCCCCCACCCCCCGCCCCCCATGGATTCTTCTAGCTGAAGCCGTGCCCCAGCTCCAGACAACACAAAGTAATGCATGTATCATATTAAAAATGGGCACTTGACCCATCCCATGCATACTTTAACCCTAGGCACTCCTGATAGAAAAAAATATATAAACCCCCCTCCACACCTCCCCCAACTGATCCCCCCATCCCATACCAAGGGAGAGAAACAAAAAAGAAATGATGAGAAAAAAAAGGATAATGGGAGGGGAGAGAGAAGGGAGAAGAAGCCACAGGGTCGTAGTCATGGGCGACTTCAACTTCCCAAATATTGATTGGAAGCTCTTTAGATCAAGTAGATTGGATGGGGCGGTGTTTGTGCAGTGTGTCCAGGAAGCTTTTCTAACGCAGTATGTAGATTGTCCAACCAGAGGGGAGGCCATATTGGATTTGGTACTCGGTAACGAACCGGGACAAGTGGTGGGCTTGTTAGTGGGTGAACATTTTGGTGATGGCGACCACAATTCTGTCACTTTCACCTTGGTTATGGAGAGGGATAGGTGCACACAACAAGGAAGTTTTTACAATTGGGGGAAGGGAAATTACGATGCTGTAAGACAGGATTTGAGGAGCATACGTTGGGAGCATAGGCTGTCAGGGAAGGATGTGGTGGAAATGTGGGACTTTTTCAAGGAGCAGATACGACGTGTCCTTGATATGTATGTACCGATCAGGCAGGAAAGAAATGGTCGTGTGAGGGAGCCTTGGTTGACGAGGGAGGTTGAATGTCTAGTAAAGAGGAAGAAGGAGGCTTACATAAGGTTGAGGAAACAAGGTTCAGACAGAGCAGTGGAGGGATACAGGATAGCCAGAAGGGACCTGAAGAAAGGGATTAGGAGAGCTAAGAGAGGGCATGAAAAATCCCTGGCGGATAGGATCAAGGATAACCCCAAGGCATTCTATGCGTATGTGAGAAACCTGAGAATGACGAGAACGAGGGTAGGTCCGATCAAGGACAGTGGTGGGAGACTGTGTATTGAGTCGGAAGAGATAGGAGAGGTCTTGAACAAGTACTTCTCTTCAGTATTTACGAACGAGAGGGACTGTATTGTTGAAGAGGAGAGTGTGAAACGGACTGATAAGCTAGAAGAGATATCTGTTAGGAAGGAAGATGTGTTGGACATTTTGAACAACTTGAGGATAGACAAGTCCCCCGGGCCTGACGGGATATATCCTAGGATTATGTGGGAAGCAAGAGAGGAAATTGCAGTACCGTTGGCAATGATCTTCTCGTCTTCACTGGCAACGGGGGTGGTACCAGGGGACTGGAGAGTAGCGAATGTTGTGCCCCTGTTCAAAAAAGGGAATAGGGATAACCCCGGGAATTACAGGCCAGTTAGTCTTACTTCTGTGGTAGGCAAAGTAATGGAAAGGGTACTGAGGGATAGGATTTACGAGTATCTGGAACGGCACTGCTTGATTAGGGACAGCCAGCACGGATTTGTGAAGGGTAGGTCTTGCCTTACAAGTCTTATTGAATTCTTCGAGGAGGTGACCAAGCATGTGGATGAGGGTAGAGCAGTGGATGTAGTGTACATGGATTTTAGTAAGGCATTTGATAAGGTTCCCCATGGTAGGCTTATGCGGAAAGTCAGGAGGCATGGGATAGAGGGAAATTTGGCCAATTGGATAGAAAACTGGCTAACCGGTCGAAGTCAGAGAGTGGTGGTAGATGGTAAATATTCAGCATGGAGTCCAGTTACAAGTGGAGTTCCGCAGGGATCAGTTCTGGGCCCTCTGCTGTTTGTAATTTTTATTAATGACTTAGATGAGGGAGTCGAAGGGTGGGTCAGTAAATTTGCAGATGATACAAAGATAGGTGGAGTTGTGGACAGTGAGGAGGGCTGTTGTCGGCTGCAGAGGGACTTAGATATGATGCAGAGCTGGGCTGAGGAGTGGCAGATGGAGTTCAACCCTGCCAAGTGTGAAGTTGTCCATTTTGGAAGAACAAATAAGAATGCGGAATACAGGGTTAATGGTAGGGTTCTTGGTCAGGTGGAGGAACAGAGGGATCTTGGGGTCTATGTACATAGATCTTTGAAGGTTGCCACTCAGGTGGATAGAGTTTGTAAGAAGGCCTATGGAGTATTATCGTTCATTAGCAGAGGGATTGAATTCAAGAGTCGTGAGGTGATGTTGCAGCTGTACAGGACTTTGGTTAGGCCACATTTGGAGTACTGTGTGCAGTTCTGGTCGCCTCACTTTAGGAAAGATGTGGAAGCTTTGGAGAGGGTGCAGAGAAGATTTACCAGGATGTTGCCTGGAATGGAGAGTAGGTCATACGAGGATAGGTTGAGAGTTCTCGGCCTTTTCTCGTTGGAACGGCGAAGGATGAGGGGTGACTTGATAGAGGTTTATAAGATGATCAGAGGAATAGATAGAGTAGACAGTCAGAAACTTTTTCCACGGGTTCAACAGAGTGTTACAAGGGGACATAAATTTAAGGTGAAGGGTGGAAGGTATAGGGGAGATGTCAGGGGTGGGTTCTTCACCCAGAGAGTGGTGGGGGCATGGAATGCGCTGCCCGTGGGAGTGGTAGAGTCAGATTCATTGGCGACCTTTAAGCGGCATTTGGATAGGTACATGGATGGGTGCTTAATCTAGGATAGAAGTTCGGCACAACATCGTGGGCCGAAGGGCCTGTTCTGTGCTGTATTGTTCTATGTTCTATGTTCTATGTTCTAAGAGAGAGAAAAAGAAAAAAACCATTTGGATCCCCACGTATTAAAAAAACCTGACAACCAGGTAAACCAGGCAAACTACAGAGCAAACAAGGAAAACATTATTGTCCATATTATTCGAGACAGCCAGTCTATTTTAAGGTGTTCAGGAAGTCCTTTGCCTTTTCTGGTGAGTCAAAATTAAACACAGACCCTCAGGGGCTGAAACGTAATATTGCCGGAAATCTTAACGAGTACTGAAAATTCAAGTCCCTCAGCTGCCTTTTTCCTTCATCAAAGGCCTTCCTGTTGCAGATCACAGCCGCAGAAAAGTCTTGGAAAAGCATAACTTGTGAACCTTTTTCAAACAGGGCCTGTGGATCCTTCCCCAGTGCTCTAGAAGCTTCCAACATCATTTGTTTATCTCTGCAGTGCTGGAGTCGCGTTAGGACTGGGCGGGGTTGCTGGTCTGATCCGGGCCAGTGCACTGTGACCTGGTGGGCCCACTCAACTCGCACCCGGCCTGCCCCAACTTCCAGCTTCAGAAACTGCCGGAGCCATTGCTCCAAGAAGCTGACCAGCTGGCCTCCCTCTTCCCGCTCCGGCAGCCCGACCAGGCGGATGCTCTTCCAATGGCCTTGATTTTCCAGGTCGTTGACCTGCTCTACTAAGGCCCGAACCTGCCGTTCCAGGGCCTGGACCTTACCTGCCGAGGATTTCACCCCGGTTTCGGAGGTCACGGTCTGCTGCTCCACCTCCATGACGCGCTGCCCGAGACGCTGGATCACCTGCAGCATGGCCAAGATCGGTGCCAGCCTGATCCAGGTCTCCTCCATCACTGAATCAATCTTCTCTCAGAGTTTCACAAATTCTGAGACCAGGCTCTGTTCCCCAGGAGTGTTCACGGTGGACGATACCATGTCTGCTGCTGCAGGGGAGTGCCTTGCTGGTTGTGATCCTCATAGTCATTTCCCTTTAGTTATTTTTCTAACTCTCAAACTAATACACACCAATTCTGGGGGTCAAAATTTATCAATTTCTACCACAATACGAAATAACGGGCGAGTGAGTGCACCACTTTGTCTGGGTTCTGGTGCAGACACACTGGATCACCTCCATCTTGAACCCCTCCCCTCCCCCCTCCAGCAGTAAACATTTGATGTCCTGTACACATGCACTGTTGTATACATGTGCTCTGTCCAGTACACGTTCTCTGTTCGATGAACATGTTCTGTCCTGCGTACATACTGTATCCCATTAACATGTACTGTCCTGTATACGTGCTCTGGCCTCTGTACATACTCTGCCCCAGAAACATGTTCAGTCCGGCATACATGCTCAGTCCTGTACACAGGCTCTGTCCTGTATACGTGCTCTGTCCTGTATACGTGCTCTGTCCTGTATACGTGCTCTGTCCTGTATACGTGCTCTGTCCTGTATACGTGCTCTGTCCTGTATACGTGCTCTGTCCTGTATACATGCTCACTGAACCCGGGGAGTGAGTATACACCTCATTGAGCTCAGTGAACAATCTTAATCGTTTATTGTCGCTGCGTAAAGTAGTGATGTCTCAGGGAAGCTGTGACCTGATTGGTTAATAGGTAAGTTTGTAGAAGAGCATAGCAGAGAAGTATTAGTAATTATTTAACTCATAAATTGACGTCAATTTATCAAGTAATTAACTAAGTGGAGATGGCCTGGGCAGGTGATGTGATGTAGCTGTATGATGTGGGAGTTGGCTGATCCCATTGGGAATGGCAGTGACCACATCTGCAGCAAGTGTTGGTTGCTGGAGGAACTCCGGCTCAGAGTTGATGATCTGGAACCTGAGCTTCAAACATTGCGGCACATCCAGGAGGGATGCTTTATTTCAGGAGGCAGTTACACCTGGTGGATTAAGTAATTCAAATTCAGTCAGTGATCAGGGACAACAGGGTGTGATTGCAAGTGAGGCAGGTAGGGGGATCCCAAAAGCTGGAGAAGCCTCAGCTTTTGACCCAATCCAGCAGGTATGAGATTTTTGTCCCTGTGTAGACGAGGAAAGGGGTTGCGGGGAAAATTAATGAAGTAAACACGTGGCTAAAGGAGCAGTGCGGGAAAGAGGAGTCCCATTTCATGGGGCATTGGCATCAGCTTTGGAATGAGGGGGATCTGTACTAATGGGACAGTCTCCAACTGGAACCAGTATTCTAGCGAACAGGATAAATGCTCCCAATGTGGTCTCCTCTATATCGGAGAGACAAAACACCGACTGGGTGACACCTGCCCCTTTACCTCTTCCATGCTCACCATCCAAGGCCCCAAACACTCATTACAGATTAAGCAGCGTTTCACTTGTACCTTTTTCAATTTGGTCTATTGCATTTGTTGCTCCCAATGTGGTCTCCTCTATATCGGAGAGACCAAAAGCCGACTGGGTGATCTGTACGCAATCAGGTCCCGGACCTTCCTGTGACTTGCCACTTCAACACCCAATCCTGTTCCCATACCCACCTGTCAGTCCTTGGCCTGCTGCAATGTTCCAGTGAAGCTCAATGCAAACTGGAGGAACAGTATCTCATCTTCCGACTCGGCACGTTACAGCCTGCTGGTCTCAACACTGAATTCAACAACTTCAGATGATTATCCCATCTTGACCCCTATGTTTTCATTCTGCTCTGTAATTTTATTTCATTTTTTTAAAGTATTATTTTCACTGTTCTGTACCTCTTATTTCTTGATTGTGTCTATTTCTCTCGCTCCCCACTGTCTCATCATCTTTTTCCTCTCCTCTTCCCCCTTTGCTATCCTTCTCCATTTTGCCTCTGCTTCACCCATCCCCCCCATATTTTGTCACATAGCACTGGCTTCAGCCTTGGTCATTCACAGCTCCTAATCTCCCTATAGTCTCTCTATGCACTGTCATTATCACCTCTTTATTGCTACCTTTGCTTCTGGAGTCATGACTCACCTTCTCTCAGCCTAGTATAAATACCTCCCTATTTCTCCCCTTTTTTTAAGCTTTGACAAAAGGGTCAGTTAGACTCGAAACGTCAGCTCTTTTCTCACCTTACAGATGCTGCCAGACCTGATGAAATTTTCCAGCATTTTCTCTTTTGGTTTCAGATTCCAGCATCCGCAGTGATTTGCTTTTATTTAGGATAAATATGGTGGTCACTAGGACTTTAAACTAGGTTAGCATGTGTGCAGGAAGGTTTAAGCGCAAGGCAGACTATGAAAGAAGTAAAAAGGACGGACAACTCAGGAGATATTATTAGAGGTATTGGAAATCATGAGGGTATGTACAACTAGCATAAGAGCATTTTACTTGAATGCTCATAGCATTCGTAACAAGGTCAATGTATTAACAGCACAAATCATCGCGAATGAATATGAATTAGTAGCCATTACAAAGACATGGTTACAGGATGGTCACAACTGGGCGTCAAATACCCAGGGGCATCAGACTATTCGGGAGAACAGGCAGGAAGGTAAGGGAGGTAGTTTCGCTCTGTTATTCAAGGACGACATCAGGGCAGTGCTGAAAGATGATAAAGGTTCTACGGTGAATAAGGTTGCATCCATTTGGGTGGAAGTTAGAAATTCTAAGAAGAAAAAGTCACTGATAGATGTAGTCTATAGGGCACCAAATAATAACATCACATTGGGATGGGCAATAAACAAGAAATAACTAATATCTGTAAAAATGGTACAGCAATTATCATGGGGGATTGGTTGAACCAGCTCAGTCAGGGTATCCTTGAGGGGGAGTTCGTTGAGCGTATCCATGATAGATTTCTTGAACAGTACGTAATGGAACTGACAAGGGAGCAAGCTATCCTAGATCTGGTCCTGTGTAATGAGACAGGAATAATTAATGATCTTATAGTTAGGGATCCTGTTGGAAGGAGTGATCACTGTATGGTTGGATTTAGAATACAGATGGAGAGTGTGAAGATAAAATCCAATACCAGGGTCCTGTGCTTGAACAAGGGGGACTACAATAGAATGAGGGATGACTTGGATAAAGTAGACTGGAAACAAAGATTTTATGGTGGGACAGTTGACGAGCAGTGGAGGACTTTCAAAGAATCTTTTCAAAGTGCTCAGCCAAAGTATATTCCAGTGAAAAGGAAGGACTGTAAGAAAAGGGGTAATCTGCCGTGGGTGTCTAAGGAAATAAGAGAGGCTATCAAATTGAAAGAGAAAGCATACAAAGTGGCCAAAAAGAGCATGAAAAAAGAAGATTGGGAAAACTTTGAAGGTCAATAGAAAGCCACAAAAAGAGCTATAAAGAAACGTCAGATAGAACATGAGAAAAAAACTAGCGCAGAATATAAAGACAGATAGCAAACGTTTCTATCAGTATATGAAATGACAAAGAGTGGCTAAAGTAAATGTTAGTCCTTTTGAGAATGAGAAGGGGCATTTAGTTCTGGGATATGATGAAATGGCCGTGGCATTGAACAGGTATTTTGTGTCAGTCTTCACAGTGGAGGACTCTAATAACATGTCAGTAAGTGACAGAGAGGCGAAGGTAGGTGAGGACCTGGAAATAGTCATTATTACGGAAGAACTAGTGTTGGGCAAGCTAATGGAGCTAAAGGATAGATAAGTCTCCTGGCCCTGATGGAATGCATCCCAGGGGACTAAAAGAAATGGCAGGTGCACTGGCAGTAATTTTCCAAAATTTGCTGAACTCTGGGGCAGTTCCAGCAGACTGAAAAACAGCAAATGTGACATCGCTGTTTAAAAATGGAGGTAGACAAAAGATGGGGAATTATAGCCTGGTTAGCTTAACCTCTGTAGTGGGGAAGATGCTGGAGTCTATTATCAAGAAAGAAATAGCAAGGCATCTCGATAAAAATTGTCCCATTGGGCAGATGCAGCATGGGTTCAAGAAGGGCAGGTCGTGCTTAATTAATCTTTTGGAATTCTATGAAGCCATTACGAGTAAGGTGGACAACAGGGACCCAGTGGATGTGGTGTACCTAGATTTCCAAAAGGCATTCAACAAGGTGCTGCACAAAAGGCTGCTGCATAAAATAAGGATGCATGGTGTTATGGGTAAAGGGTTAGCACGGATAGAAGATTATTTGACTAACAGGAAGCAACGAATGGAGATAAGTGAGTTATTCTGATTGTCAATCAGTAACTTGTGGTGTGTGTCAGGGATCAGTGTTGGGACTGCAATTATTCACAATTTCTATAGATGAGTTGGAGTTGGGGGCCATGTGTAGTGTGTCAAAATTTGTAGATGACACTAAGATGAGTGGCAAAGTGTGAGAGGATAGTGAAACTTTGCAAAGGGATATACATAATTTGAGTGGGCAAAGGTCTGGCAGATGGAATACAATGTTAGTAAATGTGAAGTCGTCCAATTTAATAGGAATAACAGTAAAAAGAATTATTACTTGAATGGTAATAAGTTGCAGCATGCTCTGTGAGGGGGAACCTGTGTCCTTGTGCATGAATCACAGAAGGTTGGTCTGCAGGTATAACAGGTAATTAGGAAGGCAAATGGAATTTTGTCCTTCATTGCTAAAGGGATTGAGTTTAAAAGCAAGGGGGTCATGTTCCAGCTGTACAGGGTGCTGGTGAGGCCACACCTGGAGTACTGTGTGCAGTTTTGGTCTCCTTACTTGAGAAAGGATGTACTGGCACTGGAGAGGGTGCAGAGGAGGTTCACTGGGTTGATTCAGGAGTTGAGAGGGTTGGTTCATGAGGAGAGACTGAATAGACTGGGATTATATTCATTGGCATTTAGAATAAATATCTTATAGAAAAATATAAAATTATGAAGGGAATGGATAAGATAGAAGTGGATAGGATGTTACCACTGGTGGGTGAAACTAGGACAAGAGGGCATAGCCTCAAAAGTAGGAGGAGCAGATTTAGGACTGAATTGAGAAGGAACTTCTTCACCCAGAGGGTTATAAATCTGTGGAATTCCCTGCTCAGGGGAGTAGTTGATGCGAGTTCAGTAAACATTTTTAAAGCTAAGGTAGATTATTTTTGAACACTACGGGAATTAAGGGATACAGTGAGAGGGCGGGTAAGTGGAGCTGAAGCCATGAAAAGATCAGCCATGATCATACTGAGTGGCTGAGGAGGCTCGATGGGCCAGATGGCTTACTCCTGCTCCAAGTTCTTAAATTCTTATAATCAAAATAACTGACTTATAAACCATAAATATTGAATTCCCCAGTGAGACTGCTGCATTTCTGCTTCACCACAAGAATCATTCCTGGAGATAATTTTTTATGTCTGTTTAAGATTACTGACAGCACAAAAGCCTTTCCTACATGTAGCTCTGTTTCTTGCTGAAGTGCTTCCAGAGGTTAGTCATGGCTCACATCAACTTTAGCCTCCCAGTCTGCCTCGATCCCCTGCAATATGCCTACCAGCGTAACAGCTCGACTGCAGACACTGGCCCTGCACACATCCCTGCAATATCTGGATAACTACAACATCAGGCTTCTACTCATTGACTGTAGCTCTGCCTTCAACACCATTATCCCCTCCAGAATGACCTCAAAACTCTGATACCTTGGTCTCAGTTCCATCCTCTGCAACTGGATCCTCAGCTTTCTGACCCACAGACCACAATCAGTGAAGATAGACAACTGCACCTCCTCCACAATAGCACTCAACACTGGCACCCCACAAGGATGGGTACTCAACCCTCTACTGTACTCCCTGTACACCCATGACTGTGTAGCCAAATTCCAAATGAATGCCATCTCCAAGTTGGGAGGCAACACCATCTGGTAGGACAGCTACCTAACAATGGTGAAAGTGAGGACTGCAGATGCTGGAGATCAGAGTCAAGATTACAGGGTACTGGAAAAGCACAGCAGGTCAGGTAATATCCAAGGAGCAGGAAAATCAATGTTTAATTCACCTGGAACATCTCTGTCACCTCTCTCCCCTTCCTGGAACTCTCCATCTTCATCAATGGTGACCGACTCAACAATGACATTTTTTACAAACTGGACTCCCACTGCTACCTGAACTACACCTCCTCCCACACTGCCTTCTGCAAAAATGCCATCCCGTATTCCCAATTCCTCCACCTCTGCCGTATCTGCTCCCAGGAGGACCAGTTCCACCACAGAACACACCAGATGGCCTCCTTCTTTAAAGACTGCAATTTCCCCTCCCATGTGGTTGATGATGCCCTCCAACACATCTCATCCATGTCCCACACCTCTGCCCTCGAACCCCACTCCTCCAACCGTAACAAGGACAGAACCCCCCGATCCTCACCTTCCACCCCACCAACCTCCGCATACATTGCATCATCCTCCGCCATTTCTGCCACCTACAAACAGACCCCACAACCAAAGGTATATTTACATCCCCACCCCATCTGCTTTCTGTAAAGACCATTCCCCCTGCAACGACCTGGTCAGGCTCCCTAACAACCCACCCTCCCCTCCCGGCACCTTCACCTGCCCCCGCAGGAACTGCAAAACCTGCGCCCACACCTCCCTCCTCACCTCCATCCAAAGCCCCAAAGGAATCTTCCACATCGAAAGTTTCACCTGTACTTCCAGACATCATTTATTGTGTCCGTTGCTCCGGATGTGGTCTCCTCTACACTGGGGAGACTAGATGCCTTCTCGCAGAGCGCTTCAGAGAACATCTCTGGGATACCCGCACCAATCAACCCCACCGCCCCATAGACGAACATTTCAACTCCCCCTCCCACTCTGCCAAGGACAGACAGGTCCTGGGCCTCCTCCATCGCCACTCCCTTACCACCCGATGCTTGGAGGAAGAATGCCCCCATCTTCCGCCTCTGGACCCTTCAACCCCATGCCATCAGTGCAGATTTCACCAATTTCCTCATTTCCCCTCCCCCTACCTTATCCCAATTCCAACCTTCCAGCTCGGCACCAACCTCATGACCTGTGCCATCTGTCCATCTTCCTTCCCACCTATCCGCTCCACCTGCCTCTCTGACCTATCACCTTTACCCCCACCTCCATCCACCTATTGCACTCTCAGCAACTTTCTTCCCAGCCCCAATCCCCTCTCATTTATCTCTTCATTCCCTAGGCTCCCAGCCTCATTCTTGATAAAGGGCTTTTGCCCGAAATATCAATTTTCCTGCTCCTCAGATGCTGCCCGACTTGCTGTGCTTTTCCAGCACCACTCTAATCTTGACTCTGAAACTCTCTAACAATGATGAGTCAGTATACAGGAATGAAATGAGTGCTTGGTGTCGTGATGCAATGTTAACAACCTCTCTCTCAATGACAACAATAAATCAAAGCAAATCTTTTCTCACCTTCTTGGATCAGCCGGGCCTGGTGTTGGGAGCCAGTGCTTCCACCGCACAATGCCCTGGTGTTTTGGCCTGTCAGAACACAAAGCGACAAGAAATCATCAGCTGTTACTGGTGCCAGAGCCACATCAATTCTTATGTGGTTGCCTGGCCACCCCATATCAAAACCCCTCTCAAAATGGAGTGCCCTTGAAGAGATTGAGTCTGCCCAATGTAAAGTGCACACCATCGAAGTCAATGGAGAATATGTCCCATTTACCACTGGGAGCTCAATGAACTGTAGCTCAGTGATAGAACTGCCCATCTCTGGAAAAGAAGCTTGTAGGTTCAAGTCCCATTCCTAAGACTTTGGTGAAGACTCTCAGGCTAACAGTAATGACAGCTGCATTGTAAAGTGATTTTTTTTTCGGATGTAATATTAAACAAAGGATCCATACATCTCTTAAATAAGTTTAAAGGATCCTTTGGCATGATTCTGAAGAAGAATTGAAGAATGTTCCCATTGTCCAGACCAATTTTATCCTCAATCAGTTGTGTTTTACCATATTGAGTCAGAGATGTACACCATGGAAACAGACCCTTTGGTCCAAATCAACCATGCTGACCAGATATCCTAAACTGATCTAGTCCCATTTGTCAGCATTTGGCCCATTTCCCTCTAAACTCTTTCTACTCATGTACCCATCCTTTAGCGTGCCTTTTAAATGCTGTAATTGTACAAGTTTCCACCACTTTCTGTCGCAGCTATTTCCATACCCACCACTCTCTGCATGGAAAATATGCACCTCTTTTACATCTTTCCCTTCTCACCTTAAACCTATGCCCTCTAGTTTTAGACTTCCCTACCCTGGAATAAAGACCTTGGCTATTTACTGTATCCATGCCCCTCATTCTTATAAACCTCTGTGGAATCACCTCTCAGCTCCCGCACTCCAGGGAAACCAGCCTCAGCGTATTCAGCCTCTCTCAATAGCTCAAACCCTCCAACCCTGGCAACATGTTTGCAAATCTTTTCTGAACCCTTTTAAGTTTAACAACATCCTTCCTAAAGCAGAGAGACCAGAATTGAGCACTGTTTTCCAAAAATGGCCTAACCAACGTCCTGAACCACCACAACATGACCTCCTAATTCCTACACTCAGTGCATTGACCAATAAAGACAAGCATACCAATCATCTTCTTCACTACCCTGTCTACCTCTTTGCTATCAAAGCAACTACACTTCAAAAAGTACTTTGTTGTTTACAACATGTTTTGACTATCCTGAGCATGTGAAATGAAATGAATGAATGCAAATCTTTTCTTTCTTCTAAGGTCTAAGGAGCAAATGAGGAGCCTCAGGAGTCGTTCTGCGCTCAGTCTCAATATGTGAGTCTCAGTCTGACCAACAGCTTTTGCTAAATCTTGTATCTGGACAGTTCATCCTTTCAGTAGTTGAAACATGTGTTGAAGTGATACCTTCCTTCTACGTAGAACATAGAGTAGAACACAGTACAGGCCCTTCGGCCCTCAATGTTGTGTTGGCCTTTTATCCTACTCTAAGATCAGACTAGCCTACATACCCTTCATTGTATTATCTTCCATGTGCTGATCCAAGAGTTACTTGAATGCCCCCAATGTATCTGACTCTGCCACCACTGCTGACAGTGCATTCCACACACCCACCACTCTCTGTGTAAAGCCACTAACTCTGACATTTCTCCTAAACCTTCCAATTACCTTAAAACTATGCCCCCCTCATGATAGATATTTCCACCATTGGAAAAAATCTCTGGATATCCACTCTATACCTGTGCATGAACGAGTCTCACTCCGTCCTGAACACTTGGCAGAACATGGCAGAATTGTCTTGTACTTTCTTCCATTTAACATCTCTGTAGGTGATTTCGTGTCAACCCTGAGGGGTGCAGTTCGGAGTGACCATAGGACAATATTTGTGTTTATCTTGGTATCTCAGCATTTCATAGGCGTTCGCTTGGCAGTCTGAATGTGTCTGTCCACAAACCTACATCCCCTTAGGTAACATAGGCTGAAGAGGTGGAACACATACTATTTAGCAAATTGCTTAAAGACTCTGGAAGCAAATCCAGTTCCATTGTGACATACTATCTCAGGAATCACTTGCTCAGCAAACAGATCATGTCATGCTAAGATAATTGTCATCACTTTCAACTCTCTTACATTTCAGATAGAAGGGAGAGTCTTTCTGAAAAAAAATCTGGATGATAATTGACAACATTATTCATTTCCCAACTAACAAACAAGTTTAACGCTTTCTCTTTTGGCAATAAAATATATCGTTGACACTTTCTATTGACTAGTGCCTTTGACAAGATATTAAATGTTCATCCACACTTTTGTTTAAATTTCTCAAATACTTTTATGACAACATCTGCCTCCCGATACATTATGCAGTTGTGCACTTGTTGTGGATGTAGGCTGAGCTGAAGGGTTCATTTCCAGATGTTTCGTCACCCGACTAGGTAACACCTTCAGTGGGCCTCAGGCAAAGCACTGCTGATAATCCCTGCTTTCTATTTTTATGTTTGGGTTTCTTTGGGTCGGTGATGTCATTTCCTGTGTTGAGGTCACTTCCTGTTCTTTTTCACAGGCAGTGGCAGATAGGGTCTAACTCGGTGTGTTTGTAGTGGCTTTCTAAATGCTGGGATTTCACGGAGTCTGTTTCTTTCAGCTCTTCATGTTGCTGTATGTTGACGTATTGCTCCTCAGCATCTGATATCCATAGTGGTTCAGTAAATTGCGGAACTTTAGATGTGCAATTTCATAACCATTAGCTCCTTAGCTGTTTCTAAATAACATAACAATAGAAAAGCAGATACATGGGAACACTGCCACCTAAAAATTCCCTTCCAAGCCGCTCAACATCAGCTTGTTGAAATATACTGTTCTTTCAGTGTCCCTGGGTGAAAATCTTAGAACTTCACACTAAAGGCATTGTGGGGTTTCCACACAACATGGACTGCAACGGTTCAAGAAGGCAAGTCATCACCAGCTTCTCAAGAGCAAATAGAAATGGGTAATAAATGCTGAACCCTCACATTCAATGAATTGTAAATGAAATGGCCCAGTGATAGGTCTAACAATCAAGTTACAGTGATGCAGGTCTAACTGGTCATTAATCAGATGGACCTGTGGAACCAACCTACCATTGAAGTTGGCTCAGATTTAATTTGGCATCTTGGGGTCATCTCAAAGCCATAGAGGTACTGCTCATGTTGCATTCTCAGTTGGTTGTACATAATGGGCAAGTATACCTTGGATGAAGTGGCTAGTCAATATCCCAACATTAAAGAGCAATCCTTGCTGTCCCAAAGTGACTACATCATCTCTCACACCAACTCCCTGCAGCCTATAATAATTTGGCATCAATGAAAGATAGGTTTGGTGTCTGGGTCCACGCTGAAGAATAAAAATGATTGAGGGGGAATTCATTCCCCAGAGATCTATTACAATTTGCTCACTGTTGCAGCCTCACCAGTGTGGGCTGGTCTGGAACTCAGAACACAGACAGTGAAGGGATTATACTGTAGCCTCAAGGCATTGACAGAGCAAAGGGAGCTGGAACAAATCTAAGTAACACAGGATTGCTTACATGAATTAGTATTCCAGTGTTATAACAAATTACAAATGATCCAATATTGGGGTGATCAGTAAATTGATGATTTGTGGCTTTGGGAAATGGCTAATAAGAAACTATTAAGGTGCAAGGACACGATCACATACAGGGGGTCAGATGCTATCTCTTCATGATACTATTCAGCAACACGGCAATGTGCCATGATATTGTATCATAATCTGTACATTGAGTTTTAAAATAATGAGGGAATTCATGGACGATGGGGGGTGTAGTTTAGATGATAATTATAAATGAGACCAGTCTGTTAGAGAGGTATGAGGACTTTGAGATTATCTATCGGAAGGGCGTGGTGAAACTTGAAAGGGTTCAGAAAAGATTTACAAGAACTTTGCCAGGGTCAGAGGGTTTGAGGTATAGGCAGAGGCTGAATAGGCTGGAGCTGTATTCCCTGGAGCAGCGGAGGCCGAGAGGCGACCTTTATAGAGGCTTATAAAATCATGAGGGGCATGAATAAGGTAAATAGACAAGGTCTTTTCCCGAGGATGGGGGAGTCCAGAACTAGAGGGCATAGGTTTAGTGTGAGAGGGGAAAGATATAAAAGAGACCTCAGGGTTTAACTTTTTCCACACAAAAGATGGTGAGTGTATGGAATGAGCTGCCAGATGAAATGGTGGAGGCTAGTACAATTTAAACATTTAAAAGGCATTTGGATGGGTATATGAATTGGAAGCGTTTCGAAGGATATGGACCAAGTGCTGGCAAGTGGGACTAGATTAATTTAGGATATCTGGTCAGGATGGGCAAGTTGGACCAAAGGGTCTGTTTCCATACTGTACATCTCTATGACTCTGTATTACAGACCCACAAAATTTAATGCAGCCCAAACACAATTTGTTGTAAATATGGGCAACTCTCTCTTCTGTGTGAAAAACACTCAAAAAGCAAAGCTACTTACTGTGAATCCCTGGGGAGGTTAGTGACTGATACACTGACATCAGAGACCAGAGAGGATAACACCACTGCCTTTATGATGTAAAGAACTACAATGAGACTACATCAAGTGACTCAATAAAATAAGATGGGAGCCTTGATACGAAAGCAGCGCAGTGGCTCAGTGGTTTGTACTGCTGCCTCTCAGTGCCAGGGACCCAGGTTTGATACCAGCCTTGGGCAAATATCTAGGTGGGATTTGCACATTCTCCCCATGTCTGAGAGGGTTTCTTCCCATGGTCCAAAGATGTGCAGGGTAGATGGATTGGCCATGCTAAATTGCCCAAATTATCCAGGGATGTGCAGTCTAGATAAGTTAGCCATGAGAAATATAGGGATGGGGGTGGATCTTGGTGGAATACTCTTTGGAGGGTCAATGTGGATTTGATGGGCCAAATAAACTGCTTCCACACTGCAGGGTTTCTAATTTTCTACGACTTCTTGCCCAATGTTGAAAGTATCTTTATGATGTTTCCAAGGCCATTTTCCTTTGTGTTAGCTGTCTCCTATCTCCAGTTGTTTGACATCCATTTCCCTGGAATGTTGGGCCTTTCTCACCATCCAAGCTCTTTATAAACATCAGGCTTACGTCTGGCTGAGCAACTAGAAAGTGCTTCAGGTTGCTAGCAGCAAAATGCTGTCTCATGTGTCTCCTTCTTAAGGGAATGCCACCATTGAGGTAGCATGGATCAGAATGTGAAGATAGTAGACAATGGCGTTTCCCAAAGGTCAACACTGGGGCCATTACTTTGTTTTATTCATTCATGGGACGAGGGCCTCACTGACTAGGCCAATATTTATTGCCCATCCTTCATTGCCCAGTTGAGAGTCAACCACATTGCAGTGGCTCTGGAGTCATGTGTAGGCCAGACGAGATAAGAACGGCAGTTTTCTTCCCTGAAGGATATTCGTGGACCATCGACAGTGGGTTCATTAGACACTTAATTCTAGATTTCTTTTTCAATTGAATTCAAATTCCACTATCTGCAATGGCAGGATTTGAACCCTGGATCCCAGAATATTACCTGGATCTCTGGATTAATAGTCCAGTGATAATGCCACTAAGCTGTTGCGCTTCTCCCCACCCCCCCCCACCCCCCAATCCCTACATATAGTATATGTATTGTGTATCTGTATTCTATTATCATATAGAGTAGAATTTCAAAATTCACTGATATGTCAAGATTGGAGATGGGACAGACAGTGACATTGATACAAGTCAACTGCAAAAGGGCACAGGTTGATTGGATGGAGGGGCAGACAAGAGGCAATGACGCCATTCTAAAGAGTGTGCATAGACAGGGAGACCCTGAGCGCTAATGGGTATGCAACTTTAAAGATGGCAGGACATAGAGTCATTTGGGGGTACAGCATGGAAACAAATTCTTCGGTCCAAATCATCCAGGCTGACCAGATATTCTGAATTAATCTCATCCCATTTGCCAGCATTTGGCCCATATCTCTCTAAACTCTTCTTATTCATATACCCTGTAATAACATCAGGTGGCATCATAAAAATAAAGCCTTAATGGCCAATCAAGGCCTTCTGAATGTCCCCTCAAGTTGCTATTCCACGGAAAAGAATCTATGTTTAAAGGTTATAGATGGCATTAAAAACAATTTAGGTGGTGACATACTTTGAGCAAAGTTATTAAAGCATTTAGGACCCTGGGCTTCATGAAGGAGGTATTGAATACAAGAGAAAGGAAATTTAGCTGACTCTGTCTAAAGCCAGACAATGTCCAGCTCTGGTCGTTGAACTTCAAGGATTTGAAGGATATGAGCAAAGTTCCCTCTAAACTGGATGGCCACATGGCTGCACAGTTGCTGGAAGCTCAAAAAATGAGTTTGTTCTCCTTAACTTAAAGACAGAGGGAGTTCAGACTGAGGTGTACAAATTACAGCAGGTTTAGAGAAGATAGACAAAGAAATGCTGTTCCCAATCACCAAAGGTTCAAGAACTGAGGAAAATAGATTTAAGGTTTCGGGCAAAAGATGGGATGTGAGGAAGAATGTTTTACATAACTGTTGATAACAACCTGGTGCTCATTGTCTGTGAAGGTGATCAATAATTTCAGAAGGAAAATGGATGGGTGCTTGAGAGAAATAAACCTGCAGACTATGGAGATACAGGGTAGGGAAGCCATGCTTGGAAGAATTAGACCAGCTCTACTGATAATCATCATGGACTGCATGGGCTTCTGTTGTGCCACAAATGACTTGATCCTGAGTCTAAATATTTGAGCCAGACCTGAATCCATCTTTCCACCAAGGGTTGCCTTGTACAAATGCCCTGCATCTTCAGCGATTAATAATTAAAGTCTTGGGCATTGCACAAAAAAGCCAAGAGAAGTAACATTGGGCAACCAAAAGATAATTGTAATTATTTTTTAACTTCTTGTTAACAGTTTTGCTGGTTGTAAAAATATTGAACATGTGGCAAAGAAGCTGTTTGATGGCCAGACAAGAATCATCCAATCAGGTAACAGAGTTGAGAGTGTGGCTTTGGAAGAGCACAGCAGATCAGGCAGCATCCGTGGAGCAGGAGAATTGGCATTTCAGGAATGAAGGGCTCTTGCCTGAAATGTTGATTCTCCTGCGCCTCTGATGCTGCCTGACCTGCTGTGCTTTTCCAGTATCCCACTGTCGACTCTGATCTCCAGCATCTGCAGTCCTCACTTTCTCCCAATCAGGTAACAGTCCAATCAATTCACTGCACACAATGTGGTCTCCTCTACATTGGGGAAACGAAGTGTGGACTGGGTGACCGCTTTACAGAACACCTATGCTCTATCTGGAAAAATGACCCTGACGCGCCAGCCTGTTCCCTGGTTAATCTCTCCATCTCAGGCTTACTGAAGTGTTCCAGCGAAGCTCAGTGCAAGCTGGAAAAACAGCACCTCACTTTGCATTTAGGAATCCTGTAGCCTTCAGGTTTCAATATTGAGTTCAATAATTTTAGAGCCTGAATACTTTCCTCTATGTCCTTTTCACTGCTCCACATCCCAGGTTCTGTCATGACATGAGTGACTTCCAACACAGCCGACCCACATGCCCACCCACTCATCGCCTCCTGCGTCACCTCATTCACTCCTCTTCTTCCCTGGCAACAATCCTCCGGTTCCTCTCTCTTTCTCTCTCACACTAGCTTCCATCTCCACCTATCCACTCACTCCTTCCCCCCTCCCCCCCCCCCCCACCCACTGTCATCAAGATAAATACCATTTCTTTCCCAGAAACTATCAGTTACTGTTGAAAAGTCACAACACTAGAAGCATCAACTCTGCTTTCTCTCCACAGATCTTGCCAGACTCGCTGAGTTTCTCCAACAATTTCTGCGTTTGAGTTTTCCACCAAAACAAAATCAAAAACCGAAGTTGCTGGAAAAACTCAGCCGGTCTGGTAGTATCTGTGAAGAGAACTCAGAGTTAAAGTCTCAGATCCGGTGACCCTTTCTCAGTTCTGAAACATTAACTTTGATTTCTCTGCGCAGATGCTACCAGACCTGCTGAGTTTTTTCCAGCAACTTATGTTTTGATTTCTGTTTTAAAGCATCCGCAGTTCTTTCGGCTTTGATGTTAAAGAAAGTGCTTGCTTGTGATGGAGCATAGAAAGGCGGAGCTCCATCAGGATGGACACATTGAACAGCCAATGGCAGTTGTGTAAAAGCATGGCAGCGAAAAGGGTCATGTGATAAAACGTCTTGGGATATATCCAAGCGGATTACACAACCCGCGTGCCACCGTGTTGCCTTGGGTCCCTGAACTGCGCACGTCCCTAAAACATTTCGTATAAATTACAGCAAAGAGCTATTCTTTACACCGTGCAGAATAAATCATGGTGAACGGACTCGCAGTGAATCTCAATATCATTCCTTAGATGGCGTACACCATGCAATCGAACAGAATGTCTGACCTTCACTCCAAAAACCCCTAGAGCCCACTGTAAATTCTCAAAGTCACATCACAAGCAGACTAAATACCTCCTATTACATTAATACAAAAACACACACAGGCACAGTGAAAAAGTTCAAACATGAAACATAATCTTGGTGACCTTTATAATTCACTGGGGATTCATTTTTAGATCTAATGGTGACATTTGAACCCCAGGTCTGTTCTGTTCTCACTGTTCAGATGCACATAATGACTACTTGCCTATTTGTTTTGCAAAACCTGATCACTTGGCACCAGTTTCGTATTGCATTACGCTTAAGGGTTATGGTTGCTTTTTGATTTCTTCTGTCTGGAGAAAGGATGAAGCAGATCTTATCTGTTGGGTCTGACCAAAAATAACATGGACTGAAAAGACATTAGACAGCACCCCTCGATGTTTATATTTAATATATTACAGAAACTGGGTAAGTAATCTATAACTGTTTGGTACTTAAATCCTTCCATAGGCTATCATGAGGTCGGGTCAGATGAGATAACCACGTTGTTCTGTGTTCAGAATCCAAAATGGTCACTCAATATTAAAAGACCTTCAGGCTAACTTTATGGACTCTTGAGTAATGCTGAAAAAAAAGACAGATTTTGTCAATTTTTGTCTTGTACTCATCACGACAATTTACAAGTCAGAAGTGTAGCGCTGGAAAAGCACAACAGGTCAGGCAGCGTCTGATTCAAACAGAAATCACTTTGAATTGGTATTCTTGCCACTTGCCCTGATGACTGCAAGATAAAAGGCTTCAACCAATGTGTTTTTTTTAAGCATCACTCAAGTTCTGTAGCATTGAATGACTATTTCTGCTTCTGGAAACTTCTTTCAGTGATGTGTTGCAGCCAGGGTTTCACGATCAAATTCACGTTTTAAAGTTAATGGCATTTGAGTGGGGTTCCTACAGGAGAAGTAAGAATCTTGGTTAATCAGAACTGTGGTTTCACAGTTCCACCTGGAGATTATCTTTCTCTGTAGCTGTAGTACTGTATTCTGCATTCTGTTCTATTACCCTGATGTACTTATGTAAGGTATGATTTGTCTGGTTAGCACGCAAAACAATACTTTTCATTGTATCTTGGTACATGTGACAATTACAAATCAAATCAAAAGTTCTCTAGTGGCCTCACAATACAGCTACTGAATAGATTAACTGACCACCCCAAGGCAATAATCCAACTGGAGAAGGTGAAAAATGATCTATGCTCACTCATCACTAACAAGGTCATTTCCTGATTTTGAAAGATGCTTCCAAATCAATTTGCTTCGCTTGCACTAATTACATTGTCTGTAATTAACTTTGGAAAATAGAGAATTAAGTTGCTGCTAAGTTATACGTCATTGGTCAAATGCTAACTAATAGAATCATTTTAACCCAATTCACTACTTGGACAAGGAAACATTCCCACAAGATACCTTAAAAAACCTCATCCAATATTGATCTCAATTGAGAGTAGAATTGGGCAGAGTGTAGAATTAGTATGGCACTCAGTCCTGATGAGCAGAAGTATGGCGGTAGAGTAAGAGGTCATTTGGCCCCTCAGGTCTGTGCTGGCTCTTTGATAGTGCTATTCAATCAAGTGATAACATTAGCTTGTGACAGAGGCAATGCTACAATCCTAAGGGACTTTAATCTTCAAATAGACTACACAAATAAAACTGGCTAAAGTTCAGAAATGCATTTGGAACAGCTTCCCAGAACAGTATAGGTTGAGGGGTGACTTTATAAAGGTTCATAAAATCTCGAGGGGCATAAAGTGAATGGCAAAGTCTTTTCCCTAGAGTGGGGGATTTCAAGACTAAGGGGCACATTTTTAAGGTGAGAGGGGAAAGATTTAAAAAAGACAGGAGTGGCAATATTTTTAAACAGAGAGTGGTTTGTGTGGGGAATGAACTTCCATAGAAGTGGATGCCGGTATTGTAACATTGTTTAAAAGACATTTGGATAAGTACATGAATATGAAATCTTTGGATGGATATGGGCCAAGAGCAGGCAGGTGGGACGAGTTTAGTTTGGAATCATGGTCAACATGGACTGGTTAGACCAAAGAGTCTGTTTTCGTGCTATATGACTCTATAATATGTCATAGAACCAATCCGGGAACAGGTTATTTAAGATCTGGCATTTTGTAATGAGATTAGACATCTCATAGTAAGGGATCTTTGTGGAAGAGTGATTATGATATGTAAGAATTTGACATTGATTTGAGAGTAACAAGTCCAAACTAAAGCATTCGTCTTAAATAAAGGCAAGTACATAGGTGTGAAGTGAAGGTGGATTGGGAAATTAGATTGAAATTTATGACAGTAGATGGGGCGGCACGATGGCACAGTGGTTAGCGCTGCTGCCTCTCAGCACCAGAGACCAGAGTTCAATTCCCGACTCAGGCGACTGACTGTGTGGAGTTTGCACATTCTCCCCGTGTCTGTGGGGGTTTCCTCCGGGTGCTCCGGTTTCCTCCCACAGTCCAATGATGTGCATGTTAGGTGAATTGGCCATCCTAAATTACCCATAGTGTTAGGTGAAGGGGTAAACGTACAGGAAGGAGTCTGGGTGGGTTGCTCTGCGGCGGGTCGGTGTGGACTTGTTGGGCCAAAGGGCCTGTTTCCACACTAAGTAAACTAATCTAATAAACAATGGCAAGTATTTAAAGAAAAAAAAACCCTATAAACCAATAAGAAAGATAAATTATAAGAGCTTCTACAAGTGTGTAACATATACGAGAAAAATGAAGGTGGATCCCTTAGAAGCTGAGATGAGAAAATTACGATGGGTATTTCAGAAATTGCAGGTGGTCAACACATTTTTTTTTATTAGTTTCATGTTGAAAGATATAAACTAAAGAATGTGAAACCAAGGTTCATAATGGAGGAACTAAAAGGAATTAATATACTGTAGTTGAAGAAACGGTCTGGGGGAAACCCGTGGAGGTGGTGGT
Source organism: Chiloscyllium punctatum (assembly GCF_047496795.1). Lineage (NCBI taxonomy): Eukaryota > Metazoa > Chordata > Chondrichthyes > Orectolobiformes > Hemiscylliidae > Chiloscyllium > Chiloscyllium punctatum. Next base: position 44,908,996 of record NC_092765.1, on the reverse strand, counting down.
CCATGGCTAATGATGATCATAAAATCATAGAATTCCTACAGTATGGAAGCAGGCCATTCAGCCCACACCTTTGAAGAACATCCAACCTAGCCCCACATCCTATAACTGTAACGTTGCATTGCACGTGAGTAATCCACCTCGCCTGCACACCGTGGGCAATTTAGCATGGCCAGCCCGCCTCACCTGCTAATCTTTGGATGCTGGGAGGACACCAGAGCACCTGGAAGAAACCTACGCAGACACCGGGAGAATGTACAAACTCTGCACAGGCTGGCACCCAAGGGTGGAATTGAACCCAGATCCTTAGTGCTGTGAGGCAGCAGTGTTAACCACTATGCTGCTGTCTCACCCCCCAGACTATTAGCGTTGACAATTCATGAGATTCTAGAACTGTTCCAAATTTCCAAAATAAACACAGTTACCCAACAAAGGAGGGAGAGAGGGAAAAGACACTATTGGCCTGATATTATTTGTTTGTCAAATGCTGGAACGTATCATGAAATATCGGGTGTCAGAGCGATTAGATAATGACAATAGAATTAGCCTAAATCAACATGGTCTTATGAAAGGGAATTCATGTTCGATAAATCTATGAGATTCTCTTTGAGGACGTAGTTAGCAGGAGGGATGAATAGGAACTAGTAGATTTGATGGATCATTGCTCAGAGGAGCATCCTTTGATGGTCTGATGTTCGTGTGGTTTTCAGTATATTGCTCCCACACATGGCCAGTTGATAACGCTGTGGAAAGTTAGCCAGATTTACAAACCTGAGTGCCCACTCCCTCTAGTAAATCAAAGACAGATTAACCTCATTGTGCCCACTGGCAAAACAATCTTTAACCACACTGTATTAGTCACTTGTGGACCCCTTGAATCTCAGATCCTCTGAAAGTAGCCAGAGGGAAGGAGGTTGACACCTACAAGGTAAATATCATACATTAAGTAGATTGGCCATGCTAAATTGTCCAGTGCCCAGGGATGTGTAGGCTAGGTGGATAATTCATGGGAAATCATCGGGTCATGAGGGTAAGGAAGGGGCTGAGATGCTCTTCAGAGGGTCGGTGCAGACTCAATGGGCTGAATGCAGTTGTCACATCTACTTCCACCCCCACTGACGCCACTCACCTGTACACTGCCGACACGCCTCCCATGGATCCCACTGTCACCACCCACCACCCACCGCCCCCCCCAGAACCCCGGAGTGAGCATCACTAATGACGTCACCCCGGTCCCCCCACTACCACACCCACTCCAGTTGCAGTCTCACCCCCCACTCCCAGCTCCAGCCCTACACCAGGTCCTAGCTCCCAGCCCTGCCGAGTTTTCACCATCCCTCCAGACCTCTCCCCCACTGAGGACAAAGGTCAGTCCTCAGCAAAGGCCTCACCTTCTTTCCCTCCATTCACGCATCAACAAATTCAACACGTGTTATGACATCGAACACTTCTGTTACTGCCTCCGCCTCCAAGCTTATTTTTTCAATCAAGACTCCCACCCACTCTCCGAGGACCCCTTCGTCCACCTCTAACACACTCCATCTACCTGGACACCCCATGCTGGTCTGTTACCCGCCCTTGACCTCTTCATTTCCAACTGCTGCTGATACATTGACCACCTCAACCTGTCCACTCCCTTCACTCACTCTAACCTCTCACCCTCACAATGCACAGCCCTCCACTCCCTCTGCTCCAACCCCAACCTCACCACCAAACCAGTGGATAAAGTGGATGCAGTGGAAGTTTGGCACAATGACCTCTACACCGCTAAAACCAGGCTCCAACTTGAAGACACCTCCTCCCACCGCCCCCTTGAACATGACCTCACCCCCCCATCACCAAGCCATCATCTTCAAGACCATACACAACCTCATCACCCCAGGGGATCTCCTACCTACAGCTTCCATCCTGAGAGATCGGGAACCCCGCACTGCCCGGTTCTACCTGCTACCCACGATCCACAAGCCTGACCACCCTGGCTGACCCATTGTCTCAGCCTGCTCCTGGCCCACCCCGAATTCATCTCCACCCACATAGATACTGTCCTATCCCCCCTAGTCTAGGAACTTCTCGCACACGCTTGGGAGACCACCCATGCCCTCCACCTCCTCCAAGACTTCCATTTCCCTGGCTCCCAACACCTCATCTTCACCATGGATATCCAGTCCCTCTACACCTCCATCTGCCATGACCAGGGCCTCCAAGCCCTCCATTTCTTCATCTCCCGATGTCCCCAACAGTACTCTTCCACTGACACTCTTATTCGTTTGGCTGAACTGGTCCTCACTCTCAACAATTTCTCCTTCGAACCCTCCCACTTCCTCCAGACCAAAGGGGTAGCCATGGGTCCCAGCTATGCCTGTCTCTTTGTCGGCTACGTGGAACAGTCTATCTTCTGGAGTTACACCGGCACCGCTCCTCACCTTTTTCTCCGCTACACAGATTGGCACCACCTTGTGCTCCCGCGAGGAGGTTGAATAGTTTATCAACTTGACCAACAATTCCACCCTAATCTTAAATTAACCTGGACCATCTCTGACACCTCTCTCCCCTCCCTGCACCTCTCCATCTCCATCAATGGTGACCGACTCAACACTGACATTTTTTACAAACCCACCGATTCCCATAGCTACCTGGATTACACCTCCTCCCACCCTGCCTCCTGCAAAAATGCCATCCCTTATTCCCAATTCCTCCACCTCTGCCGTATCTGCTCCCAGGAGGACCAGTTCCACCACAGAACACACCAGATGGCCTCCTTTTCTAAAGGCCGCAATTTCCCCTCCTACGTGGTTGATGATGCCCTCCAACACACCTCATCCACGTCCCACACCTCTGCCCTTGAATTCCAGCCCTCCAACCACAACAAGGACAGAACCTCCCCTGGTCCTCACCTTTCATCCCACCAACCTCCGCATACATCGCATCCGCCGACATTTCCACCACCTACAAACAGACCCCATCACCAGAGATATATTTCCCGCCCCATCCTTATTCACTGTCTGCAAAGACTGTTCCCACCGTGACTACCTAGTCAGGTCCACACCCCCCGACAACCCACCCTCCCATCCTGGCATCTTCCCCTGCCACCGCAGGAATTGCAAAACCTACGCCCACACCTCCTCCCTCACCTTCATCCAAGGCCCCAAAGGAGCCTTACACATCCAAAGATTCCCCTGCACATTCACCAATATCATTTATTGTATCCGTTGCTCCCGATGTGGTTCCCTTTACATTGGGGAGACTGGATGCCTTCTCGCTGAGCGCTTTAGGGAACATCTCTGGGACACCCGCACCAATCAACCCCAGCACCCCGTGGCCAAACATTTCAACTTCCCCTCCCATTCGGCCAAGGACATGCAGGTCCTGGGCCTCCTCCATCACCATTCCCTCACCATCCGACGCCTGGAGGAAGAACGCCTCATCTTCCGCCTCGGGACCCTTCAGCCCCAGGGCATCAATGTGGATTTCATCAGTTTCCTCATTTCCCTTCCCCCCCCCCTACCTTATCTGAGTTCCAACCTTCCAGCTCAGCACCGCCCTCATGACCTGTCCATCTTCCTTCCCACCAATCCGCTCCACCCTGCCCTCCGACCTATCACCTCTACCCCCACCTCCCTCCACCTATTACACTCTCAGCTACCTTCTCCCCAGCACCACCCCCCTCTCATTTATCTCTCCACCCCCGAGACTCCTAGCCTCATTCCTGATAAAGGGCTTTTGCCCAAAATGTCGATTTTCCTGCTCCTCAGATGCTGCCTGACCTGCTGTGTTTTTCTAGCACCACTCTGATCTTAACTGAATGGCCTCTTTCCTGACTGTCAGGATTCTGCGATCCTCAGGCTCACTGATAACTGGCCTTGCTTCATCAGGTTGTAAGGATCAAATGTCAAGATGCTGAGCCTCCTGAGACACTAAGGTTTGGACATGTTGAGGAAGCTAGCCTTCTGCTTATAGGCCCCGTATTTCAGCTTGGATCCTGTGAACGGTATTGTTCTCCTTGTCTTCCCCTACCCCCACCCCAATCCAGGCTGTGTGAAGAGGAAACTATTGCTGCAAGTCATCTTGGCCCTCATCTTAGGCTCGGAAAGTGAAACAGTGAAAGCAGCACCCATGCCGATCTGACAGTTCACAGACACAGCTCTAAAGCAGTGGACAGGAACACAACCTCCGACATTGTGGAAGTAACCTCTCAGTATGACTGCTGTGAACAAAGCCTCTCATACAAGCAGACAAGAAACCAGCTGGAAAGGTTTCAGTATTGATTGGCAGATTTCCCTGTCAGCTCCAAGTATTGCTGCTGTGTTCCTGTTTACTGTCACTGATGAGTCCCAGGAAGGCCGGGAACCCTGTTTGAGTACAGAAACATTCTAAAAAGCGTTTTAATATAATTGTAATTGATCAACCAGCCTACGGAAACTGACAACCTGTCTGTTTTGAGGGAGTTGACCCTGCAGTTAAATACACTCAGAGCCTGGCCATATTGTGGTTAATGGTCCCACCTTCACACTAAAGCATCGCCCAGTGGAATAAGTAACCTCCTTAATCTTCCCACCAAAATCTATAATCCGTGTACTTTCATTAAATTATATTGCTATTTGCAAGGCCATTCCTTAATATCCTTTAATATTTTATTGCTGTCTGCATCAGTGTTTCTTAAACCCTGCAAAATGGATATCCTCACTGAACGTGTGAACAGTGAGGAACTGTGGGCCCAGTATAGCTCCTTACCAACTGGCCATCAATCTGAGTAACTACCCTCAATCCCTGCTGTCAGTTTCCTCTATTTAGCAAATTTACAATCCCATTTGCTTCCTATTCCTTGGTGCTAGTCATGCAATGCCTGAACAAAAAACATTTGAAAAGCAAAATAATCACATCTATCAAATTGAATTGATAAATCTGCAAGGAAATCACAAAGTTTAGGTGAGCCTGACTTCCCTTTTGGAACTCTGCCCTTTTGTATTTCTGTTCATGTGAAGATGCCCTGACTGCTTCTGCCACTGACATTCAGCTAATTGGTCTGTTGTTCTCTGAGCTTGATCTATCTCCTGTAAGTGTAAGAAACACAATTATTATCTACCAGTCCTCTGACACTATTCCCTTTTCAAATGATTGTTTATAAGTCTATCTTTTTGTTCATTGAGTTTAATATGTCACCATCCAGACCAAGGACTTAATCCTCTCTCTGTGTGACTAGTTTATCAATGATCCCTCCAATTTTCCAAGATGAATGCCTTTCTGATCTAGTTTTTTAGTGCCTTGCCCACGCTATTTGACAACTTTATAAATATTTCAGCAAACTATTCGATATTGTTGGTGTTAAGTTGTCACTATGTCTGTTACCTTAAACCTATGCCCTCCAGGTATAGACTTCCATGCCCTGGATAAAAGACCTTGGTTATTTACCTTATCACTGCTTCGCATGATTTTATAAACCTTGATAAAAGTGACCTCTCAGCCTCTGATGTTCTAGGGAATAAAGTCCCAGCTTCTCCATATAACTCAAACACTGCAGTCTTGACTGTAGTGATTGTAATGAGGTCAGCCAAGTGGACCTCATAAAATACGAGTTCCCGATTGGGGCTGTTAATCTGGTCCAATCAGGGAACCCTGGCTGACAGTCATAAACAGGAATGTGGGAAAAAAAATAAGCACTACCGCAGTTAGGCGGTAGTGTGGGGGTTATATAAAAAAATAAACAAGTGTTACACAGCATTGCCAAAAAAAACCAGGAGTGTTATGGGCACTAAAAAAAACAGGAATGTCTGATCACACAGCATTGCCTTTTGTGAAGGGCACTGCTTGTCACTGGCCACTCGGGTATTTGCCTATCTTGAGAGTTGGATCAGTGTGTGACTGTGCACGTGCAAGGACTCTCCTTGAAGGGGACTGTCCCTGTTGCTGCTTGGGGCCTGCCTCACTGCTGCTGCGTGGGACTTGTCTTGGGGCCCCTCCCCAGGACCTCCACCACTGCTGCTGCTGTTGCCTGAGGAGAGGCCTACCTCCACTGCTGCTGCTGCCAGAGGCCTGCCTCCACCACCACTGCCTGGGACTCAATTTTGGGGCTGCCTGGAACTTGCTTTGGGGACCCTCCCCAACAGGTCTGCCCCACTTCACTACGACCGAGGGCCTACTTGGGACTCGCCTGAGGCCTGCCTCCACCGCTGTTGTCGCCTGAGGCAGGTCTCCACAGTCATTGCCTGGGACTCTCCCAGCAACCTCCGCCACTGCTGCTGCCAGAGGCCTGACTCCACCAGCAGCAGCAGCAGAGGATGGCGAGCCCGAAGGTCGCGGGGCCCAGCCGCACCTACGCCAGGGTAGCCGCTGCCTTAGGCTCGGCTGTCCCAGCCCCGGCTGCAAACCACACCCCCTTCAGGCACCTCACTAAATGCCTGGGGGTCAAGGCCTATCCCCACCCCAACATGACCATCGAGGCCTGCAGCAAGGCCATGGCTAGTGTGGTCGGCCCACTGGCCATCGTCGCTGCGGCCCAGATGTATGGGAAGGCCGTATTTTTCCTTAGGACCGAGCAGGCGGTCCACCTGGCCGTGGAGAGGGGGCTCACTGTGGGTGGGACACATTTGCCCGTCGACCCTCTGGAGGTTACGGCCCAGAGGGTCGTGATCTCCAACGTCCCGCCCTTCATTGCCAGCGAGCTCCTTCTCCCCCACCTCACCACCTTGGGGGAGATCCGGTCAGGGATCCAACCGCTCCTGCTCGGTCTGAAGGACCCCGCCCTCCGGCACATCTACTCCTTCCGACGCCAGGTGTTTATTTGCCTGGCCCGGGAGGAGGTCACCGAGGGCTCCTTTACCCTCCTTCACGAGGGCGCGGCCTACCGCGCCTTCTGGACGGCAGACGGCGTGCGGTGCCACCTGTGCCGCGAGGTGGGGCACATCAGGAGAAACTGCCCCACCCAGAAGGCCGCCCAGCCCTCGCCAACGGCTGACGGTGGTGCCGCCGCGCCCACTCCCCCTCCCCCAAAGTCAACACCACAGGCCCCGGCACCGGAGCCTGAGCCGGAGGCTTCCGATCCTCCAGCCTCCGGCAGGGAGGGGGGTGAGCGTCCAGCCGGCCGGAAGGCGCTCAGGAAGGCGCGACGCGTCAGGCCCGCCCACGGGGAGACCACCCTATCCCCATCCCCGACACCCAGCCCACGACCTGCCCCGCCCCGGCACGACGATGCCCCTGCGGCCGTGCCAGCGTCGCCCTGGCGCGGGAACCCTGACCCCCAAACCCCTGAACCCGTACCCGACCCTGACCCCACATCTACCCCCCCCCCCGATGGAGAAACCCCTGGGGCTGCGACGCCTGCCCCAGGCACTGCAACACCTGGCCCCGGGGACCCCGAGCCCGAGCCCGAGCCCGAGCCCGAGCCCGAGCCCAGCCCCGCCCAGCCACACCCTGGCACTAACCTGGGGGGGACCACCGCTGCCCAATCTCCTGCAGCGACCGTGTCTCCGGGCCCCGGAGAGGGAACTGGGCCCCTGCCCCGCCCGCCATCACCTGATAAACCAGGGGCGGGGCAGGAAGTGACACGGTTGACCCTCCCCACCCTGGCCACACCCCCTGCCTTCCCCCAGCCAATCGTATTCCGGGAAAGGCTGGGGGGAGGGGCCTCAGGCCCCATGACCACCAAGGCGGGCGGGGAGGGAGAGGCCCATAAATCCCCCCCTGTCTCTCTGGGGAAGAGGGGCTGGCCCTTGGAGGGGAGAGACAGTCCTGCAGCGCGCCGGCGGCGCTGCCCCTCTCCAGGGGACGGGCCCACGGGACCCTCCAACGATCCCGCACCGCGGCCTGACCTGCCCAACAACAACGACGAGGGCTGCGGTGTGGGCGTCGACAAAGGACCCTTTACCGGGTCGCGGAGGGGAGGTAGGTGTTATCCCCGCTCCTCCCTCCCAGACTGTTTTTCCGGGAGCCTTGGCCCTGGGGGACGATCTTTTCCTGGGGGATGACCTTTTCCCCGAGGAGCCAGGCGTCCCGGTGTCGGGAGGAGAGCGGGGCCCCGAGCCTCCGCCGCCCGACGACCCGAACTCGGGGCGTTCCGGGACGGGGTGCGCCGAGGAAGGTACCGCCGGTGACCCTGGGGGTGGGGTCGCCGGGGGTTCGAGGCCTGTTGGCGGCGCCGGACCAGCCCCCATCCTCTCGGTGGGGGAGGGGTCGGCGACCGAGGGCGACCTCCCGGAGGAGGGTTCGGGATCTGTGGCGGACACCGGGGACGACGTGGACTCCGTCTGCAGTGACGTTTTTGAGTCCCAGGTGCCCCCCGCCGATCTCCCCCTCATCCCCCTCAAGGAACTCCGGGAATTTGTCGAGGAAACTCGAGGTCGCCGGGATAGAGCCCAACTGGCTTTCGACCGCTGGGGCTCTTACGAAAAAGTTTATTGGTCGGCCCACGCTGCTCGCCAGGCGCCTGGGCTCGACGTCAACGAGCGAAAGCGAGTCAGTAACTTCCTGGGGGCACTCCTGGTGAGGGCGAGGGACTCCTGTGCCCCTCCCTCGTCCTCTCAGTAATTGTATTTGTTTTTAAACTGTATTGGTGGTGGTAGCACAACGCTTCCGACATGGAGACGACTATAGCCAGCCTCAACATCAACGGCAGCAGGGAGTCACAGCGCAGATTCCAGACCCTCTCGGTCCTTCGGGACGGGAGGTATGCGGTGTGCTTCCTGCAAGAAACCCACACTACCCCGGGAGACGAAGCCACCTGGCTCCTGGAGTGGCGAGGGGGGGTCTACATGAGTCACCTCACCCGCAGATCTGGCGGGGTGGCTATCCTGTTGGCCCCGCATTTTCAGCCGGAGATCTTGGGGGTCAGGGAGCCGGTGCCAGGCCGTTTGCTTCACCTGACGGTTCGGCTGGGGGGCGCGGTGCTTCACTTGGTGAACGTATACGCTCCCCTGACCGGGCCGAGGCAAGCGAGCTTCTTTCAAGAACTGTCCGCTCATCTCGCTTCCATCGACGAGAACCAGTGTGTCGTCCTCGGGGGAGATTTTAACTGCGTCCTCGAGGGCAGGGACCACGGCGGTGCCCGCACTGGCTGTGCGTCGGGGAAGAGGTTGGGGGACTTGGTCAAGTCCTTCGACCTGGTGGACGTCTGGCGGAATCTCCATCCCGACTCCATCGCCTTCACCTTCGTGAGGCCTGGGGTCGGAGCGTCCAGAATCGACCGCCTGTACGTTTCGCGGGCGTACGCCTCCTGTTTTCCAAAGGCCTCCACGCGGCAGGTGTCGTGCACGGACCATCACCTGGTGTGGGCGGAACTCCTTCTGTTCGGTGCCAGGCTTGGCTCCGCGTACTGGCACTTTAACAACCTGCTGCTGGAGGACGAGCGGTTCCGGGACTCGTTTCGTCGTTTCTGGGCCGGCTGGAGAAGGAAGCGGGGAAGCTTCCCCTCCCTGAGGCTATGGTGGGACGTGGGCAAGGCTCACGTCCGCGTCTTCTGTCAGGAGTACGCGAGGGGGTCGACCAAGAGGCGGAAATCCAGGATCGTGGAGTTGGAGAGGGAGATGCTCGACCTGGAGTCACGCCTCGGTCAGCCCGACGCGGACCCGGCCCTGCGCGGGGTGTACGAAGTGAAGAAGGCCGCGCTCCGGGACCTGCAGCTCGTCGGGGCCCGGGGCGCGTACGTGAGGTCGCAGATCCAGCTCCTCCAGGACCTGGACCGCGGCTCCCCCTTCTTCTACTCGCTGGAAAAAAGGCGCGGCACCCGTCAGCAGCTCCTCGTGCTGCTGGCCGACGACGGGTCCCTCGTCTCGGATCCGGAGGGCGTCAGGGCCCACGTCCGAAACTATTACACGGCTCTGTTCTCTCCGGATCCGTCCAGCGAGGACGCTCGCAGAGTTCTGTGGGAGGACCTGCCGCAGCTCGGCCCGGAGGACGCCGGAAGGCTCGACGCTCCTGTCACTTTAGAGGAGCTGACCGGCGCTCTCGACCAGCTCTCGAGGGGCAAAACCCCGGGGCTGGACGGGCTGACTGTGGAGTTCTTCAGGGCGTTCTGGGACGTCCTGGGGAACGACTACGCACAGGTCCTGGGGGAGTGTCTAACTGCCGGACAGCTGCCCCTTTCTTGGCGCAGGGCGGTCATCGTCCTGCTGCCGAAGAAAGGGGACCTTCGTTCCTTAAAGAACTGGCGTCCGGTCTCCCTCCTCAGCACGGATTACAAAATCTTCGCCAGGGTGTTGTCTTCTCGCCTGGCCTCTGTGCTGGCCCACATGATTCACCCGGACCAGTCCTACACGGTCCCGGGCCGGAGGATACACGACAACGTCCACCTGGTCCGGTACCTGATCCATTTCTGTCGACGGGCTGGTCTGCCGAGCGCCTTCCTGTCTCTCGACCAGGAGAAGGCGTTCGACAGGGTCGATCACGAGTACCTGCTCGGGACTCTGCGGGCGTTTGGGTTCGGGACGCGGTTCGTCGCCCGGATCCGACTTTTGTACGCCGCCGCAGAGTGTCTGGTTAAAGTTAACGGGTCCCTGACGGCGCCCCTTCGCTTCGGGAGAGGAGTGCGTCAAGGCTGCCCCCTGTCCGGCCAGCTGTATTCCCTGTGCGTGGAGCCTTTCCTGCGCCTCTTGCGGAGGAGGTTGTCGGGGCTGGTTCTGCACGGCGCGGGCACGGGGGTGGTCCTCTCGGCCTACGCCGACGACGTGCTCCTCACTTTCACCGACCCGGCTGACCTGGGGAGGATGCGCGAGTGCCAGGCCGTGTACTCGGCGGCGTCTTCCGCCAGGATCAACTGGGCCAAGTGTTCCGGACTACTGGTCGGTCCGTGGCGGGTGGACTCTCTGCCGGAGGAGTTACGGGGGTTCAGCTGGAGTACCACCCATCTCCTCTACCTGGGGGTCTACCTCAGCCCGGCTGAGGAATCCTGGCCGGCCAACTGGCAGGAGCTGGAGGCCAAAGTCTCGGCTCGCCTAGGCCGCTGGACAGGACTGCTCCGAGTGCTATCTTACAGGAGTCGAGTGCTGGTCATAAACCAGCTGGTGGCCGCCATGCTGTGGTACCGGCTGGTCACTTTGGTCCCTCCTCCTGGCTTTGTCGCTGACATCCAGAGAACGTTGGTCGACTTCTTCTGGGACAAAAAGATGCACTGGGTCGCCGCGCAGGTTCTGAGTCTCCCTATTGAGGAGGGCGGTCAGTCGCTGGTGTGCGTCCGCACCCAGGTCGCGACGATCCGCCTTCAGACCTTGCGGCGATACCTTTACGTCGAGCCTCCTCCTAGGTGGTGCGCCCTGGCGACGTATTTTTTCCGCCAGGTGCGTAACCTCAACTACGACACGCAGCTCTTGTTCGTCGACCGTGACGGTTTGGAGGTCGCCCTCAAGGTGCTGCCTGTCTTTTACCAGGACCTGATCACTGTCTGGAACATGGTCGAATTGCGTCGCGCCTACCCTCCGGCTGGAGTAGCGGCTGTCGTCAGGGAGCCGTTGCTCAGGGATCCGCACCTCCGTACTCGCGGGTTCGAGTGGCTGTCGGAGGGGAGGGCCGTGGCGGCGAGGGCGATCAGGGTCGGGGACGTGCTGGGTGCCGGGGGCCTGGGCTGGATGCTGCCGCAGGACATAGCGAGCAGGGCAGCGGTTGACGTCCGGTACGTGGCCACCGCCATACGACGCCTTAAAACGGCGGTGCTCAGACCCGACGTAGTGCACCAGTTGGAGGACGCTCAGGTGTGCGGTGGGATCCCGTCCGCGCTCACCCCGGCCCGGACGGAATTTCACATTGGCCCCAAGGTCCCGTACTTCCCGCGAGAGCCTGTGCCCCACAACCTGAGCCGCCTCCGGAATGTTAATTTTGTTACTTTCAGGGATATAAAAAGGTGGGCCCTGTATTGACTGCTGCTGCACACCGTCCACCTCTTCTCCCTCATCCACTGTCCGGACACGCCTTGGCGTGCCCATTTGCCACCGGGCGGTGGGGATCCCCAGTGGAGGGCTCTCTACGCGGGAGTCCTCCCCTTTCTCTCGGGGATCTGGGGTGGAGGGTGCTGCATGCAGCAGTCCCCTGCAACCGCAGATTGCGGTGGTTCACGGACTCCCAGCCCAACTGCTTGTTCTGTGGCGCTGTGGAGTCCGTGGACCATGTATATATTGGGTGTGGGCGTTTGCACTCCCTTGTTTTTGATTTTCTTAAAAACCTCCTTCTCTGCTTTTGGTTGCACTTCAGTCCCACGCTCCTGATCTTCGGGCAGCCGCTAGGGAGGAGGGAGGGCAGGTCTGAAGACCTCTTTGTGGGTCTGCTCCTGGGTCTGGCCAAACTGGCCATCAACAGGTCCAGGCAGCGGGCCCTGGAGGGGGTCGTTAGGGCCGACTGCCTGCCCCTCTTCCGCAGTTACGTTAGGGCCCGGGTGTCCTTTGGAGATGGGAGAAGGAGCACGCGGTGTCCACCAACACCCTGGAGTTGCTCAGGGAGAGGTGGGTACCACAGGGAGTGGAGTGTATTATTTCCCCCTCCAACTCTATTTTGATTTAATCCCTTTCCTTTACTGTTTTGATCACACAGCATTGCCCTGTGGTTTGAAGGGCAGTGCTTGTCACTGGCCACTCGGGTGTTTTCCTATCTTCCTGGTGGTGGAAATTGAATAAAGATTCATACACCTTGTGTCTCTCACTGTGTCTCTCACCTGCACACACACACCATGGGTGCTGGGGAAAAAATAAACACTACCACAGTTAGGCGGTAATGTGGGGGTTAATAGGGGGAAAAAAAATTTAAGTAAAAAAACAAAAAAAGCAGGAATGTCCTTACTGTGAGCTGGGAGGCTCATGGGTCATCCTGAAAGCTCTCACTACGAGAACCGGAGTGTGGGTAGGTCATCCTCTGACCCTGAAGGTTGGTAGGCTGTCCTGAACGCCAGAGGTTAGAGGCCACCCTGAGGCTAGTCACCCCAAGAGCCAGATGGTGAGTAGGCCATTCTCAGCGCTGTCCTGAACGCCAGAGGTTAGAGGCCACCCTGCGGCCAGTCACCCCAAGAGCCAGGTGGTGAGTAGGCCATTCTCAGCGCTGTCGCCCCGAGAAGGGTTAATCAGGATGGGCTGTTCTAGAGATAGTCGAAAGGTGTGTCAGAGCAGCTGAGAGCCAGAAGGTGTGTAGGGGCAGGCTGAGGTCCAGAAGGCTTGTGGGCTACCCTGCACACTGTCGTCCCAGGGAAGGGGACGGGCTGCCCTAGAGGTGGCCTGAAGGTGTGCCAGGATAGCCCACTGGCTGGATGGTGCATCAGGTTGAGTGAGAGCCCAATGATACGTAGGGGCAGACCAAGAGCCAGAGGCAGGTAGCTGTCCTCAGTGCTGTCAACCCGGGCAGGTACCGGGGCGGGCTGCCCCAAAGGTGGTCGAAAGGTGCTGAGGGTGGTTAGTGAAGCCGAAAGGTGAGTAGGTCGTCCTGACCGCTGTCACCCTGGGCGGGTACTGGGGCGGGCTGTCCTAGAGGTGGTCAAAAGGTGTGGTAGGGTGGACAGAGAGCCAGAAGGTGGGTAAGGGCGGGCTGCCTTAGAGTGGCCGGAAGGTGGGAGGGATGGGGGCTTGCGGGGTCTGTATTGTCTGCACTGTTTATGTAACTGGATTAGCTTTTTATGTACAAATGTCATTGTCACTGTCTTGTCATATGTGAAACTGAGATTTGAGGTTTGTCCTCTTCTCCCTGTAAACTGGTTGCAGGGTAGGGTTTGGGGTCTGGCTTTGCTGCTCCTCTCCCTTGTAAAACTGCTGTTGTATACAGCTGTAAATGTTAACTGTTTTTTTGTAAACTGTGTTTTGTAATTTGTTTAATAAAATATTATAAACAGGAATGTCAGAGGTTCTGTTCACTCTGAGAGCCAGTTCTGAGCTAGCTAGGTCAGTGTCATGTACTATGCACATGTCAATAAAGGGTGACTTGCTGACAGGATACCAGCGTTTGTGGAATTATTTCAGGAAGCACTCCACCACAGTCTCTGAAATTACCCCGTGAGCTTAATTATTTTCATCCCTTTCTGTTTTGCATCCCCCAGTTGTACCTCTTACTTTATATTGCCCTTCCTGGTTCTCTCCACAAAATCTGATTTGATTTAATTTATTATTGTCACATGTACCGAAGTACAGTGAAATGTTTTGTTTTGTGTTTAGATCATAACATACAAAGACACAAATTTGTTTGGTGATTGAAGAGAGCGAGGGATACAAAGTTACGGCTGTGAAGAGGGTGTTCAAAAAGCAAGATTAATGATCGATTTGCAATTTGAGAGGTCCATTCAGAAATCTATTATCAGCAAGGATGAAGTTGTTCTTGAACCTGTTGGTACATGTGTTTAAGCTTTTGGATGGTCTGCCCGAAGGAAGAGGTTGGAAGAGATTCTAAGGTGGGTGGGACGGCCCTTTGATGACGTTGGCTTCTTTCCTGAGGCAGGGAGAAGTGTGGATGGTGTCCATAGATGGTTGTCTTGCGTGATGGACAGGGCTGGGTTCACAACGCTCTGTAGTTTCTGACAGTTCTAGGCAGAGCAGTTGCCGTACCAAGGCGTGGTGAGTCCAGGTAGAATGGTGTATCTATAAAAGTTGGTGAAGGTCCATATGGTCATGCCCAATTTGCTCACCCCCCTGAGGGTGAAAAGGCGTTGTTGTGCTTTCTTCACCGTCACATCAACGTGGGTGGTCCAGGCCAGATTGTTGGCAATTGTTATTCCTAGGAACTTGACACTCTCGTCCATCTCCACCTCCGCTCCATTGATGTAAACTGCACTGTGTCATCTTCCTTGCTTTCTGAATCAGCTCTTTAGTTTTTCTGACATTGAGGGAGATTGTCACCCAGCACTCTTAACTCTTTACTGTTTTCTGTTTTATCATTGTTTGATATCCGGCCTACAACAGTGGTGTCATCAGTGAACTTGTAGTTGAAGTTTGGATGAAATTTGGCCACACATCATGAGTGTACGGGGAGTACAGAAGGGGGCAGGGTACGTATCCTTATGGGACACCAGTGTTGGGGATTATCGTGGAGGAGGTATTGTTGCCTACTCGCATCGATTATGGTCTGCGGGTAAAGAAGTCAAGGATCCAGCTGCAGAGGACACAGCAGGGGCCTATGTCTTGAAGTTTGGAGATTAGTTGAGTTGGGGCTTAAGTGTTGAAAGCAAAGCTGTAGTCACTAAGTAGAAATCGCTGCAGGATTAGAGTTCGGGAGTGGGTTGGTCTGGCCCCCACAGGGGCCACGTCACTGCGGGGGCTGGTTTCCTTACAAGTCAGGTCTCTGTGGGGTCAGAGTTCAGGCCTTGGTTTCAGGTATCCTCATGGTTGGGAAAGTTGGGACTGCAGGAAGCCGGTCGGTTCACTCTAGGTCTGCGAATCCAGCATCGGTAATACTCAGATCTCGACATGTGTCTTCAAACCTGAGAGTAGATGTAAGAAAACGTTGTTAGTAATTGTTAGAGGTTTAGAATCCAAGTGTAAGAGCACGGAACGATTGTAATGAATGTGAGAATAAGATCTGCTGTAGAGAGCTCACAAATTGTCGTGCGTCAGCACCATCTTGAATTTGAACACTTCACATTTCTCTGGATTTAATTTTATTTACCAGTTGTCTGCGTATCAGCACTCCCTGTCCTTTTAAGATAGTTCACAAAAACATACTCCTAAGTTTTGCAACATTCTCAAAATTTTGAAACTGGATCATCGGGGAGAGGGGCGTTGGTTGAACTGTGCAGCAGATTAATGAATGAGAATGGAAGGGAGGCCTGTATTGCTATATCGCCTACCCTTCACCCAGGCAGAGGCTGGCACCAAGCGGCCACCAGTATCAAAAGATGGCAGCTGAAGATTCAAGGCACCTCCCTGACCCCGGGGGTCACAGTGAAGGGACTGGGAAGAGGGGGGAATGGGTCCTGGGAGGGAGACAGAGGAGAGGGGGATGATTTTGAAAATAGAAAGGTTGCAGTTTGAGTGACCTTTGTTCTACTTCTATCCTAATTTTTCTTTTTTTGGCTTACCTGACTACGTCCGACTACAACTCCCACCCAGACCTCCAACACCCCCAGACCATGGCCCAACAGTATCCCTCATAATCCCCCAGGCACAATAACCCCTTCAGCGCAGACCTGACACCCCCGTCAATTTGAGACTGGACAACCTATTGGATCTGACCCCTTCCCAGCACTGAAGCTAACATCCCCGCGACACAGCATTGAACACCATCCTTCCCACTCCCTCCCTTCCCCCGCTCTCCAGACCTGATGCCCCTTCCCCTCTCCAAACCTGATACCCTGCTGCTCCGCTCTGGACTCAAACCTTTGGAACCCTGGTAGCCTTTCCCTCTCTGAAATAACTGCACTGGAACTGGACCTCCCCATCCTGCACTCAGGACCCAACCTCTCATTCCCTGACTGGAAACCACTCTGCTCCTGCCTCAAGCACTGTGGGACCTGATAGCTCTTCCCCCAATCCCCTCAACTCCAACGCCCTCCCCCTCCATCCCATAATTCACTTGATTCCTACCCACCTGAGACCCTATCCCATAATCCACTTGGCTCCTACCCACTTGGCAATCTACTTGTCTAGAATGCTATTCCATTATTCATCTGACACTCTAACCTCACACTTCTTCCTCCAGCTCCTTTCAGTCATACATTCACCTTCCCAATCTGTCTCACCCAATGATATTGAATAGCTAGCCATCCCAGAATGGCGACCCAAGAAGGTCTTTCCTTTCTAATGTAGCCCCTGGTTTTTGAAACAGAGTCAACATTTCAGATCCAGTGATCCTCTTTCAGTTCTGTTCCGATGAAGGGTCACTGGACTCAAATCGTTAACTCTGATTTCTCTCTACAGAGGCTGCCAGAGCTGCTGAGTGTGTCCAGCAATTTTCGATTTTGTTTTTGATTTCTAGCATTCACAGTTCTTTCGTTTCCTTGTTATTTTAAAATTTAGTTTCTAGTTCCTGAGCCTTTTTTGAGAGAACTCCTCGTTGTTGTTTTTTTCAATAACGTGGGTGCTGAGCTGAATCATAGCTTCTGGACTGTCATCCCTATATCAAGTTTCTTTCCAGTTGCTCAGAGATATCCTTTGACCCAGTAGCAGGTTACTAAGCAACCTTCTGGATTCTGATTCGTGATTACAGAGGTCGCTACCTTCCTGTGAAGTTGTCATGACCAGCTGGGGAGGGGTGAACCAGCTCCCCTCTGTTAAACTGCTTGGGGCGGACAAAGCAAATACCAATGTTCTGTCCAGCACCAGGTTACACCTTTCCCAGTTAAAAGGTCATGAAATAGTTCACTTGATATTCCAAAATAATAAGCAGCCAATTGCAAGTTTTCCTCAGGTGAAAGAAAGCTGTTTTATTATCTGTTAATATCAGAGTTAAAAGGAATCCATGTCAAGTGTGCACATACACACACACTCACACTCACAGACATACACACACTCACAGACACTCCAACACACACACACACACATACACTCACAGACACTCCAACACACACACTCACAGATACCCCAACACACACACTCACAGACATACCCACACACACACTCACAGACACCCCAACACACACACATACTCACAGACACCCCAACACACAAACAGAGACATACCCACACACGCACAGACACTCCAACACACACACATACACTCACAGACACTCCAACACACACACTCAGACACCCCAACACACACACACTCACAGACATACCCACACACACACTCACAGACACCCCAACACACACACATACACTCACAGACACCCCAACACACAAACAGAGACATACCCACACACGCACTCACAGACACCCCAACACACACACACACACTCACAGACACCCCAACACACACACACACATACCCACACACGCACAGACACCCCAACACACACTCACAGACACCCCCACACACACTCACAGACACTCCAACACACACACATACACTCACAGACGCCCCAACACACACACAGAGACATACCCACACACGCACAGACACTCCAACACACACATACATACACTCACAGACACTCCAACACATACACAGACTGACAGACATACCCACACACACACTCAGACACCCAACACACACACAAACTCACAGACATACCCACTCACATGCACTCACAGACACCCACTGACATACCAACACACTCACAGACACACACCCACACCAACACACACACTCCCACTCATACACACTCACTCACACACACACACTCACTTACACTCACAGACACACTAACATACACATTCACTTATGTACACACATGCACAGATACACACATATACACACTGACTCTCTCACACACACACTCAGACATACCCACACACACATTCACAGACACTCCAACACACAGACACTCAAACACACACACAGACTGACAGACATACCAACACACACTTAGACACCCAACACACACAGACTCACAGACATACCCACACACCTGAACTCACAGACACCCACTGACATACCAACACACTCACAGACACACCCACACCAACACACTCACTCCCACTCATACACACTCACTCCCACTCATACACACTCACTCCCAATCATACACTCACTCACACACATTCACACTCACAGACACGCTAACATACGCACTCACTTATGTACACACGTGCACAGATACACACACATACACACGGACTCTCTCACACACACACTCACTCTCACATGCACACACATGTGCACACACATGCACTCACTTACACACAACGCTAAAAAGGAATAGTGTTGAGAACAGAAAAAAAAGTTCAAAAGGAAGATGAAAGAGCTACATAGTGTAAAATCCTTTGGGTGTCTGTGAGGGCTGGAGTTTTAACCTGGGACCAGAGTTGCTTGTTTGATGTCTTGCATCCTGAGCTGAGGTGAATATTTCAGTTGACCTTTGCGTTCTCGTTATTCTGATGCTTCTTTTTTTAATTAGCTCTGGCACAGGGCATGTTTCCTTCTTGAGGGGCTGAGAGAGCACTTTCTCCAGCTGGCTCTAGTCAAATTCCACCTCCCCTTCTCTGATGAAAGCAGTTCCCTGAAATACAGCCAGGCTGCATATTCCAAAGTCCGAGCTCATTGGTTTGAAGTTTGACAACTGAAAACCTCTCCAACATGTAAAACATATCTTACAGGCGCAGAGCAAAACAGGAGTTGAGAGTTTCTTGCCAGCTAGCTGGCTGGAGTTGTTAGCAGCGCCTTTTGATTAAAAAATTGTTAATTTCAGTTCAAATAATTTTGCTTATTGGTTTCTCAAAGCTTGAGCCAATCTGTGTGGTCAGCTGATTGCTGGAGCCATTTTAAAACAGCATGTTTTTTATTACCATTTTAGTCCAGAATATCAAAAACAAATGATAGAACTTGAAAATCAATCGTCCTTTTTTTTTGAAAAGTTATGCTTATTGTGGCATATTTATCTAATCCTCTCTGGCTACAACCTTCCTGTTCTGCTTCTGCCCAAGAGTGGAATGCCTCCTGCTTTGAGGTTCCCATCCACCCTCCCTCAGATGTCGCAAGTGCATTGTAGCTGTTGGGTAGGGCTAGTGTCTAATGGACATCCTTCTCTACTTCCTTAATGATAGTCACTATTAGAAGGATTACTGAGCGGTGCAGAAGTTATTCTATGAGCCAAACAGGTCCAGAGCAAGTCTATTTGAGTAAATAGCTTCCCAAGAGATGTTAAGTTAGATAATTACCTGCTTTGAGGGTGTAGGTTCATTGATGGGCTGCAATGATTCAAGAAGGTGGCTCACCATCGTTTTCTCACAGGGGATAGGAAAATTAATGTTGATTAAACAGTTCACGAGAAATAACAAAATAATAAGCAGTCATTTGAAAGGTTTCTTCGGGTTAAAAAAAGGCTGTTTATTTATATTGTTAATACCCAGAAATAAAAAAAGACTCAAAGTCAACTGCAAGATTTACCAGGATTTTTCCGGGACTGGAGGGTTTGAACTATAGGGAGAGGCTGAATAAGCTGGGGCAATTTTCCTTGCAGCATCAGAGCTTGAGGCGCGACCTTATAGAGGTTTACAAAATCATGAGGGGCATGGAGAGGGTGAATAGTCAGCGTCTTTTCCCTGGGGGTGGGGAAGTCCAGAACTAGGAGGCATAGGTTTAGGATGAGATGGGAAAGGTATAAAAGGGACATAAGGGGCAACCTTTTCACACAAGAGGGTATATGTGCATGGAATGAGCTGCCAGGGGAAGTGGTGGAGGCTGGTACAATTACAACATTTAAAAGGCATCTGGATAGGTACATGAATAGGAAGGGTTTAGCAGGATATAGGCCAAGTACTGACAAACGGGACTAGATTGATTAAGGACATCTGGTCAGCATGGATGAGATGGACTGAAAGGTCCATTCCCATGCTGCATAATTCTATGACTCCATCTGGGATCATACCCACATTTTGACTGCTGTAAATAAAGGGCAAGATGAGATTAGTGCTCACTTCACCTCAGTTTTCTTTCCCACTGTTGTCATGTCTTTGCTTACTCTGCTTTCTGGTAATAGCAAGGAGGAACAACACATTAAGTAACAACTGGTGACAATGTTCGATCAGGCAGTATGAGCTGATGGACCTCTATACTTGATAACAAATGAATAAGGTCAGTGTATGTAGGGTGCCGAGCCAAGTAGCAGCATACACAGTGAGTTAGCTGTCAGGCACAGAGCAGCAGGAAGGTGGAAATCATAACTGTTTCAGAATGAGGAAATGCTCCCCACAAGCATCAGAATCAATCATTTACATCAACAATTTGGAATTAAAACCATAATTTCTAAACTTGCAAATTAGAATAATCAACACTGAGGTGAACTGCAACAAATTACAAGAAAAATTAACATGTTTTAAGAATCCTGTTAACTAGACGTTAACATAGGTGAGTGCTTCGTCTTTCACCTTGGTAAGAAAATTAACTAAGTTATATATTACTTGAAAAATAAGAATTAAATGGGTTGAGTAGTGATTTTCAAAAGTTTATATAATAATCAACATATAGAGCAGCTAACAAACAGAGTTTTTAAATTGTGCTTTTAAGGAAATATTAAACAGACAGAAGAGATGGTAAAGGGGACAAGGGAATGGAGATTCTTCAGTATGCACAGGACTCCTTTCAATCTCAATGTTTGAAATGGGAAGCCCAACAAAGCAAGACTCATCTTTGGAATTTGTATTAGGGAAGCAAAAGTGTATTAGGTGAAACAAAATAGGGGATATCTTGGCAATAGTGATCATAACATAATGTGATTCATGATGATGGAGATATAGTTATGATGACATGAACCATGTTAATAAATTAGAAAAAGTTGGTTTTGTGGGACTGACAATATAATATGGAAGAATAAAATGGCAACGATATTGACAAACAATAATGTTGACCAACAATTGGAAATATGGGACTGAACCTTACCAGAAATCAGCTAAGTGTCAATTTGGTGAGTTTCATTGAGGCTTATCACTGTAATTCCTGCATGCTTTCTCACTCCATCTTCTCAAATTATTCTCATGGGGTATGAGGCCCCTATCACACCACCCATCATATTCTCCAACTCAGAATTACTGTTAGGACCTCCCAGGGTTGCTAGCACCAGCACTATCTTTAAAACCCAGCCATGCACCTGGTCAGGCATTAGTCAATCCTTGGTTCACTGCATCTTTCATTCTATTTACACTAGACATGTTGGACAGAGGCAAATTAACATCCTACTTGGTCCATGGAGATCTGGAAGTCCTGCTGGATGGTTGGGGGATTGGGTACATGTAGTCAGTGCCAATGGATCATGCTCTGAGGTTTGGCAGGCTGGAGTGGGCAGGGTATCAGCTCCAATTTTGTCATGTCTAATGTTGACCTGTCTGTCCACAAGCACGTCCCATGAGCTTGCTAGTGATATCCAGAAACAGCCTTGTCCTCCGGTTGAACAGAGCTGGGCCAGGGGTGACTCCTGTCTGAGTCTCAGCTAGTTCTGGTCTTTGTCTGTGTGTTCTCCTTCTTGAAGTTTGGCTTCTTCAGAGTTGGTCTCTCTCTCTCTCTCTCTCTCTCTCTCTCTCTCTCTCTCTCTCGGTTCTCCTGTTGTAAACCTTCCTTTCATCAGTCTTCTTTTCCATCCACTGGAATTTGATTGCTCAGTCACTGTGCACTATAAACTGATTCATTACCTGGGCCCATCCTGCAGAATGGATCATTGTTAATGCCTCTTGTATCTCGTCTCTGTTCTACATAATAGGACACAATGGGTCCACCTCCTGCTGAAGACATCCCAGCTTGGAATGTGATGAGTTCTCTTGTGATCCTGATAGAATACAATACCTAGGAAATACCACATTTAGGACAGTTAGTTTCTAATGAGCTCATTGCCTATCAGGGATGTGATCAGTAGCCTCTATTAATGAGGTAAACTCCTTACTGGGTATCACTAGTTTCTATGTAGTGAGTGGGAGAACAGGAAACTACATACCAATGAGGCAAGATGATACAATAATGACGATGTTCATGCCTGCAAATAATCTTTCACCATTCATGAGCAAGAATCTTGTCTGACTGTTCAACACTTGTTTGGAAGATTGCACTTATTGCTCTATACAGCGGGAAGCTAATCTCAGGTGATTCTCACAAATTCCTCGCCACTGCTCATGTTAGAATCATACAGCACAGAAACGGACCCTTCATTCCAATCAGTCCACGTTGACCGTAATCCTAAACTAAAATGTTCCTACCTGCTTGCAACTGGCCCATATCCCTCCATACGTCTTACTCATGTACTTAACTAAATGTCTTTTAAACATTGTAACTTTACCCACATCCACCACTTTGCCTGGAAGTTCATTCCACACACGAACCGTTCTCTGTGTAAAGACGTTGCCCTTCATGTCTTTTTAAAATCTTCCTCCTCTCACCTTAAAAAATATGCCCCTAGTCTTGAAATCCCTTACTCAAGGGAAAAGACACTTGTCATTCACCTTATCACCCTCATGACCTTATAAACCTCTAAGGTAACCCCTCAACCTCTGTCGGAGAAATTTGCCCCAATAGGTTAGAGATCTGTTTTCTCTTCCAGCAATATTGCTTGCAATAAACTGTTGGTCAATTTCACTTAGAGTTGTGTTTTGAGATCTCTAAACTATTGGGCAAGTTTCTCCGACAACCTCCTACACTCCAGTCAAAAAAGCTCTATGTCTATCCAGCCTCTCCTTATAACTCAAATCCTCCATTCCCTGCAATGTGCTGGGCTGGGAAGATTCCAGCCTTGGTTTTCAACTGAGTGCAGAAAAAATATACACTGTTCAAACTAAGCCCAAATAGGGTGCTATGAATAAATAAAGACAGATTAAGTGCTTGGTAAGCACATTAAGTGCATAGACAGCATAAGAAATCAGGTGGAAAGTCAAACAAAACAGCAAGATAAAGAATGCTGAAGGTAAATCACCAAGGAATGTAAAACAGGACTATATATAACAGCACATTCACTTAAGTATCGATGAACAAGATTCACTCATTTTTTTTTCTCAGGAATATTAATTTCAGCATCTGTTTTGAGTTCAATTATATACCTAAGGGCTTTTCCATGACAGCACAGTTACTGTAGAGATGGCCAGTTACGTTCTGAAGAGGCAGCATATCTAAATTGTTAACGTCTACATTTTGGCTGGCTCCTGTCTTCTGATCTAGATCTCAGATGGGCTGTGACATATTATCACCCACAAACAACCAACACCCCTCCAATCTCTCCAGCTATTTTTCCTGCTAATATTAACATCCAGTATAACCTTCTCGATAACAGGCACTAATCTCAAATCAGTACTCTACCCACAGTTGCTCCCTGCATTCGGTAGATTCAAAAACAGACGACCATGAAACGGGGTGGATTCACAATTTAATAATATTAAGCATGAGATTACATAGTGGACTAAATTATTTTTACACTTAGCAATCATTTCATTTTTTTGCCATATATATCCCCCAGTGAACCTGAAAGAATCTCTTACTGCTTAATTTGGCTTCATACTCAAAATACTCCACACTGGGCAACAGCATAGATTTGGCTTAGAGATCTCCCAGTATCTTGTTGTTTTGACAATCCTATTTCTGCTTTGGAATGAGCAACGTGAGGTTCCATTATTTACCATATGGTTCAGATACAATGCGATAGTACTGTCAAAAATCATTCACTGAGCAGTCTGTCAGTCGTGAGCAATTTTGGATAATTTATGGGTAGTCCAATCAAACTTGCAGCTCACTCCAAAGTATGGGTTTTATTGATGGGGTTGTCACACTTCTCTCCTGAACTCCGAATTTCCAATCACCATTCACTCTTGTGTTAATAAAGGTGGGAAATAAAAGCCTATAATTGTTACGCACCTTCCACGATATCAGGATATCTCAAAACTGCTTTAAAACCAATGAAACATTTTTAAAATAAAACTTAGTCACCAATGTAAAGTAGGAATCATCACTCTTTCTGATGAAGGCTCATGCCTGAAACCTCGACTCTCCTGCTCCTTGGATGCTGCCTAACCGGCGGTGCTTTTCCAGCAACACACTTTTCGACAGGAATCACAGCAGCCAATGTACACTAAGTAAGCACCCACAAACAGCAGTGAGATAAAGGGGCCAAAGACTTGTCTCAGTGATGTGAGTTGGTCTGGACGCCGAGAGGAAGCTTTTACTATTACCAAAGAGAGCTGACAGTTTTTAGAGCTTCAGGAGGTTTTTTTTCCCTCAGATGGGGTCGGGCTATGACCCATGGAGTCTTCCAAAACATTTGTGGGATTACGTCCAGGCTGCCTATGGAAAAGGTTTGGGAATTTTTCTGAAATTGGGGTTTATTAGGGTCATCGATGAAAATCAAAAGAGGCAATAACCTTATTCCAAGATTTATTAAGTCACCTTTCCAATTCTCTCTGGAATAATTTGGACTAGCTCCTTAAGCTGTCAACCAGGAGAGGGATGGCTTTACTGGTGTTAGCTGGTTGGGATCTTACATATAAATATAAAACATAGGAGCAACATGGCAGGGGTTATAATATAGGCAGATAGGTGACAAGTGGAGATCCTGCCCTTTTAGCATTTCTACCTCAATTAAGTTCATATTGACTAATGCATGGCCTTCTTCCCCCACTATTAATTGAGACACTTTATGTGTCCTGCTCCCGGTATTCACCCAGCAGTGGGCAGAGGACCCGCAAGGTGGAAAGATGGTAAAGTAAATCCTGTTGGGGCGGCTTGGGTGCTTCGAAAAAAGAGACTCTGCCCCATTCAAAGGGACTCACTGTCATGTCAAGGGACTTGACATTGGGAAAGAGCAGTTTGGCACCGACAGTCAATCCCTGTACTTGACCCCCAGTCCCCTCACAATTCCCTTCCATCATCACTCATCTATGGTCCCTGGATAGGAGCCTAACAAAGAGGACCAAAAGGAATCTGGGACCTCCTGAGGGCAGGAAAAGGAAATGGAGTCGAACGATCAGGCCCATGACCTATACCTTAACCTGTCCCGCATTCTCCTGGACAATACTACTCTGACCAACATATGGGGCAGTTCCACTCATTTCCCTCTCTCTAGGCCCCTCCTTCCCTCCCCACCTGAACAGGCAGACTCACACCCACCCTGTAACGGCAACCACCCACTAGTTGGCAGTTTGGGCAGTTTTGTTGGTATCATCCCTATTCCTTGATTGGGCCTAACAACCAATTTGGTTTGGAGTGTTTGATGAAAACCACTGGCGAGTCTTAACAAGGAAAGGCTCTTGTTTTAAACAAGATTTAGATTACTTCATGATGACAGTCAGGGTCGCATTACATTAGTGAGATCGCCATTCTTCCAAGGATGATGAAGGTGGTTCTAGATCCTTCCGGATCCAGAACCGTTCTACCCTTGCCCCACCCAAATCCTTGTGCCATCATCAAATTGGGTGGAACTTCATGCAGTCTCCAACTTTAACCCTTTCAGAAACATTACCTTATATAAAACAAACTTTTCAATCACTTTCAAGCACCTTCTTTCAGGACCTCAGGATGACCCTGAGTGGGGCTGGTGCCAGTCTTGATGGTCTTTGGCAATGCCCACCTCCACAACTGGGCATGAGTTCTTCCTCCAGAAACCAGCCAGTGGGTCTGACCCTCTTGATGGACTAGCACTCAGATATACTGAGAGAGCCAACCGTCCACCTGTACAGCCTCTGAGATGGATCACATCTTGCTCTGGGGAGTGTCACAGCTGATAGTATATGATGGTAAAGATGAGATGCAAGAGTAAGCTACTCAGCTCATTGAGAGAGCTCCAACATCCAATAAGATCATGGATAGTGCCACAGAATAATACAGTGTGGAAACAGGCCCTTCAGCCCAAACTGGTCCATACTGACCATGGTGACCACTCGGCTAGTTCCAACTGCCCATATTTGGCGCATATCCCTCTAAGCCCTTCCCATCCATGTACCCATCTAGATGTTTTATCGATGTTGCTATTGTGCTTGCCTCAACCACTTTCTCTGGCAGCCCATTCCATTTACGCCCCAGTCTCTGCGTGAAGAAGTTGCCCCTCGGGTCCTTCTTAAACCTTTGTCCTCTCACCTTAATGATCCAATAAAGGCTGTAACTCCATGCCCCCCACTTTCCACTCAAATGTCAGTCCAAACCAAACTTGAAAATATTTTATGTCCCAGCCTGCACTGCTCACAAGGGAAGATAATTCCAAAGACTAACTACCCTCATAGTGAAATGTATTCAGGCTAGATGGGAAAGCAGAGACCACAAGCAGGTCAGTCATAATCTTATCATAGCAGACTCAAGGGGCTGAGTGGCATCCTCCAGCTCCTCATTCATCTGTTCACATGCAGGTCCATCAGCTTCCTGATCCACCATCACCTCTTGATGCATTAAGACTCTCTTTGCACTTCATAGAATCCCTACAGTATGGAAGCAGGCCATTTGGCCCATCGAACCCCACCTCCGAAGAGCTTCCGACCCAATCTCTGTCGCCCCTGCAAGTCCCACGGCTAACCAACCCAGCCTGCACATCCCTGAACATTCTAGGCAATTTAGCATGACCAATCCACCTAACCTGCACATCTTTGGACTGTGATAGGAAGCCCATGCAGACATGGGGAGAATGTGCTAACTCCACACAGACAGTCACCCAAGGGTGGAATCGAACCTGGATCTCTGATGCTGAGAGGCAGCAGAGCTAACCACTGAGCCACCGTGCTGCCCCACTTGAACCTTAGCAATTAATGTTCTACACAAGGGGTGTGGGACTTTAGCCCCATGTACATACACTCGTACAGGGTGAACTAGAAGCACTATGCAATGGAAGCCAGGCACTACATATTGCATTCAGAAAGCACTCAGTTCCACGTCCGTCTTGATGATCATGTTGTGGAGAATGTTGAATCAGCCCCAACCTTTCCATTGACCATCATGTTGCGTACGTAAAAATGGGTCAGTGTGGAATTAGTCTGAGTAAGGCCGAACATCTCATTAACTGACTCACTCCTTTCCTCCTTCAGCACCTATTGTCGCTGTAAAAAAAACAGGTCACTGATATCAAGCATGTCTCTGGACTCCTTTCTGTTTGTTTACTGAGACAGTCTGACATACCAACTCGTCTAGTGAGCTCCGGCCTTGACAGCTTTATCTCAATTCGGCTCCAGAGTGTAATTAGGAACAGCTGGTGCCATCAGTGAATTTCAAGGTTTTTGTTTCCTTTCCTATTTTTCTATGTTTTCAGTCAATTTTCCTAGAATTCTGGTTTTAACTGTTCTGATTTTTCTCAGAATTCAAGATGTTTGGTTTTCAATGGCTTGTCCAATTCCAGAACAGTTCTTAACCTCTGGTTTTACTAACTGTTCTAGGAGTGTGTACAATTCAGTAACATGTCTAAACTGAGGCCTTGCCAGCCTCCTGTCTCCATTAAGGCCAATCATAAAACCTGTGTTCTTTAAACATAAAAGTCAGTGCTCCATCCTTCAGTATTGTCTAATGATGCCTCCATTAAGCTCCTGGAGATGGTTTTCTACATTAAAGGCACAATAAATATGAAAGTTCTTGTTATAGCAGTTAACACCTTTGTTGCTGGTGTTACTGTAGGGCATCCATTGCTAAGAGAGAATGTGATTTGCACATTGCAGTGGTGTTTCTGAGAATGATTTATTTTTGAGGAGAAGTCACTGAATCTTGCTGCATGTAACAGTTGCCTTCATCCTTTCCTAGCTCCTCATTCCTAGTTTATCACAATGTGCAGGCTTCATGTGATGCATTGCACAATTGTAGTTCTCTCTGGTCATGAACAATCTCATTTACAATTTATACAGCCACCACAAATCACAGGACCATTGTACATTTATACAATTAGACAAACTAATAAAGCACCAACTTGCACTTTTATAGTGTCTTGCACAGCTGCAGAATGTCTCAAAATACTGAACAATAAAATATGCTTTTGTAGTGTCGGCACTGCAGTACTGTATTCAGAGTCACAGAGATGTACCACACAGAAACAGACCTTTCGGTCTAACTCAATCATGCCGACCAGATATCAATCTAATCTAGTCCCATTTGCCAGCATTTGGCCATATTCCTCTCAAACCTTCCTATTCATATACCCATCCTGATACTTTTTTAAATACTGTAGTTGTACCAGCCTCCACCACTTTCTCTGGCAGCTCATTCCATACATGTACCACCTTCTGCATGAAAAGGCTACCCCTTTGGCCCCTTTTAAATTTTTCCGCTCTCACTCTGAACCTATGCCTTCTAGTTCTGGACTCCCCTGCCCTGGGAAAAAGGCTTTGGGTATTCACCCCAGGGAAAATACCTTGTCTTGGTGGAAGACAAACTTCAATATGACTGAGAAAAGGTCAAGTTGAAGTTTTTCTCTTGTCACTTATTAGGACAATTCACTGGAATGCCAAATTTCAAACAATCTCAACAATTTTGGCTCAAAGGTAGAAGACAGAGGGTGGTGGTGGAGGGTTGTTTTTCAGACTGGAGGCCTGTGACCAGTGGAGTGCCACAAGAATCGGTGCTGGGCCCTCTACTTTTTGTCATTTACATAAATGATTTGGATGTGAGCATAAGAGGTACAGTTAGTAAGTTTGTAGATGACGCCAAAATTGGAGGTGTAGTGGACAGCGAAGAAGGTTACCTCAGATTACAATTGAATCTTGATCAGATGGGTCAATGGGCAGATGAAGTTTAATTTAGATAAATGTGAGGTGCTGAATCTTGAGAAAGCAAAACTTAGCAGGACTTATACACTTAATGGTAAGGTCTTAGGGAGTGTTGCTGAACTTTGGAGTGCGGGTTCATAGCTCCTTGAAAGTGGAGTCGCAGGTAGATAGGATAGTGAAGAAGGCTTTCCTTTTTTGGTTAGAGTATTGAGTACAGCAGTTGGGAGGTCATGCTAGGGCTGTACAGGACATTGGTTAGGCCACTTTTGGAATATTGCATGCAATTCTGGTCTCCTTCCTATCGGAAAGATGCGAAACTTGAAAGGGTTCAGAAAAGATTTACAAGGATGTTGCCAGGATTGGAAGATTTGAGCTATAGGGAGAGGTTGAACAGGCTGGGGCTGTTTTCCCTAGAGCGTCGGAGGCTGAGGGGGGACCTTATAGAGGTTTATAAAATCATGAGGGGCATGGATAGGATAAATAGACAAAATCTCTTCACTGGGATGGGGTCATCCAGAACTGGAGGGCATAGGTTTAGGGTGAGAGGGGAAAGATATAAAAGAGACCTAAGGGGCAACTTTTTCACGCAGAGGGTGGGAAAATTATGGTATGTAAGCAGGCCATTCAGCTCAAAAAGTCCACACCAATCCTCCAAAGAGCATTCCACCCAGACCCATCATCCCTGTAAACCTGCATTGCCCATTACTAATCCACCTACCCTACAAATCCCTGAACACTTTGGGCAATTTAGCATGGCCAATCCACCTGACCATCTTTGGAGTGTGGGAGGAAACTGGAGCACCCGGAGGAAACTCACGCAGACACGTGGAGAATGTGCAAACTCCACACAGTCGCCCGAGGCTGGAATCGAACCTGGGTTCCCAGCACTGTCAGATAGCGATGCTAACCACAGAGCCACAGTACTGCCCACCCTAGCACAGCTAAACAAACCACATTATGAGTTCAGTATCATAGAAAGGAAGCTCAGAGGGTAGAGACAATACATGACATGGAGTCAGATGAGAAGGAGGGATGGAGTCCAAGGGAAAGGACAGGAAGTGAAGTGATGGCGAGGGAGGTTCCAGGTGGCTGTTGGTACTACCTGTGAGATCTCGGAGTTTGAATCCCTTAGCCCCTGACAATATGGGAAACAGTTTCTCGTTAACGCATTGAATGAGACAAAGAGTAAAATAGAATGGGGACCAGGGCAGCTTTGAGTGAGTGTGAGGTAGTAATGATGGAGAAAAAGGTTGAGAGTGTACGTGTGGCAGTGTTTGGCACTGAGTGTGAATCTCAGGCAGAGGAACATTGTGTGTGTCTAAAGACAACTGTGATCCGGGTGGAAATTCGAAACGTGGAAGATGGAACTTTAGCTGGAAACCAGAGCTGGTGAGAGTCATTGAGAACAGAGATGTGGCTGTGAAAGGAAACCTTAGCAACACCTTATCAAACACTAGGAGGGAGATCAAAAACAACAAAGTTGAACAAGCTGATAGATTAAAATGGAAATCTGGTTGAAGATAAAGCAGACACTCACCAAGTTGGGAATACTTGCATGAGAAGTGGTAGTGAATTAGACAGTCGATAAAAAGCAAAACAGTGTGAAAACTGGAAATCTGAAAGAAAAACATCTACTTCTACTCCCCTTCTGTCTACAGCATAAAAATGACCATTGTCCAACATCTTTCAGTTCTGAAGGAGTCACATCAGACTTGAAACATGAGCTCTGTTTTTCTCTCTCCACAGATGCTGATGAAACTGTGGAGTTTCTGTTTCTAGTTCAAATGTCTAAAATCCACAGTATTTTGCTTTATCCTCAGACCGGTGGTTTGTGGGTTCATCTGTGGACGGAAACCTGAAGGGTTTACACCTGAAGCTTCGACCCTCCTGTCCCTCAGATGCGGCCCGACCGGCTGTGCTTTTCCAGCACCATGCTCTCCACACTGATCTCTAGCATCTGCAGTCCTCGCTTTCTCCTAAATCTGTGTGAACCAACGTAGTAAGGATTAGAGTTAAGGTATATGGATGACATTGGGCTAGATCAGCCACCATCACCTTGAAAGAATGCCTCACCACAAATTTTCATGTCTCTACTGTTTCTCTGACAACTCAATTGTTTCCCAAAGACTTTAGCATGCGATCTGTTTGCCTTTGAGCATCTGATTTAGTTAGTGAGTTACCTTACACAGCAGAAGGCATGGTATATAAAAATAGGTCGGCCCCAATTCTAATTAAATGCTGATTTACCAGGGGAATCATTAACTATGGGAATGGCAAATAGATTCACACATTGATTGATGGACAAGTGCTTGGAGAGTTGCTGAACTTCAGTGTTTAAAATAGAATTTTAAAATCTATTTTAAAACCCATTAATCACTGCTAAGGTTTCTGCAGCTGTAGAAAGGGATCTCTCGCACCTTGTATCACAAGAGAGGTTGACTGCGGTCATTACTGGAAATTCAGGTACTGAAACCAGCAGGCCATGAAATCCTTAACTCAAACTCTGTACAAGTCCAGGGTACATCAAAAGATCACAAGTGCTTATCTGTCATCCTCAGATTCCCAACACAAAGTCTCCATTTTCTCAAACAGGGAGGCATGAGAAAAAGAACCCTCAGCCAACATCTTTAAAGTAAATTAACTGGTCATTTATCTCACCGGTGTGAACTAACTTTGTGGAAATTAACATTTCCTACATTAGCACAGTGACTGATATAGAGTGACGTTAACAGAGCAAGTTCAATTCCTATCACCGGCTGAGATTACTATGAAGGACTCTCGTTTTCAACCTCTCCTCTCGCTAGAGGTCTAGTGACCCTCAGGTTAAACCACCACCAGCCATCTCTCTCTAATGCGAGAGCAGCCCTATGGTGGTAAGACTGAGGCAACTTTAGATTTCCAAAGTATTGACTGTCACGTGTTTCAAAGATTGATGTCAACCTCCAAGGAACCTCAACCTCTCACTTAAACAGTGGCACCCTCAAACTACTAACAGTGGATGGATTAAACCCTAAATTTTCCAGATCACAATCCTTTACCAAACTGGATGGGATACACAGCAAAAGAATCCCAAGAGCTCACTACATTCAGGACCCTGTTTGGAGAGGACAGTTTCCAATGGATTCCATTTGTTCTCTCAGTTAGCCAGAGCCTATTCCAGCAGCACATGAAAAGGGCTAGAAAGTGTGTACCCAGTTGGTTGTGTTTGCATTGCTAACAATATCACGGTCATGGGTCAGAGAAAGGCCAAGCATGACCACAACCTTCAGTTTCTATAACAGAAGCACAACAACACAGTTTGGTATTTAATAGCACCGTATTAATGGCCATTGTCAGCCAGATAAACCTCCTTGAGTCCATTTACTCCACCCATGGAGATCATCCTGATTCAAACAAAATTGATGATGTCAAACATTATGCCAATCCCACAGGACAGAGAAGCTCAGCTCCCTTGCATTTTGGATTCCCATATCATTCCAGTTTGACCAATAAGTATCTCTGCTGAAAGATTTGCCCAAGAAGGATGTTCTACGTTTGGCAGGATGACCACCAATGCATCTTCAATTCACTGGTACTGTCTGCAAAAGTTCGCTTTTTGTAACACCACTTCCCTAGAAAGGTCAGGATTCTTGAAGTGGATGCATCTCAAAAAGGCCGAGATGTATTTTTTTTTAACAAGATGAGAATCTTATTGCTTTTGGTTTGTAAACCCTGTCATCTGCATAAACCAAATGTTCCACAATAGAGGGTGAAACACTTGTGCTAGTATGATGTTTCACGTTTACTTATTTAGCAATAAGTTCACTGTTGAAACAAATCATAATCCATGTTAGTGCCCTGCTGCAAAACACCCCAAGTGCGCTGTCATGTTTGCAACATCTACAGGACTTTCCAGTGAGATATAAGCCAGGTACCAGGATGATTATGAGCTGAGCAGATTATCTAACATCCATAACAGCCAAGATACTCCTCATGATCTACACATTGACACTCGACAATCCAAAGCTGAATGAATGATTTATTTATGAATGGATGATGAATGATTAATGAATTGTCACATATATCGAGGGAGATAAAGTGAAAAGTGTTCTGTCTCCACAATCTGGTGGCACCTTGAGGTACAAGGAAACTCTAGTTAAGTATAGTGTCATAGAGATGTACAGCATGGAAACAGGACCGAAGGGCCCCAGGACTTCTGCAAGGCCTACCACAGCCAGGAGTTGAAGGCATCCTTTATGTAGATAGACCAACAAGGGGCGAGGTCACATTGGATTTGGTACTGGGGAATGAACCTGGCCAGGTGTTAGATTTGGAGGGAGGTGAGCATTTTGGTGATAGTGACCACAATTCGGTTACATTTATTTTAGCGATGGAAAGAGATAGGTGTATGGGTCGAGAGTGTGGTGCTGGAAAAGCACAGCAGGTCAGGCAGCATCTGAGGAGAGGGAGAATCGATGTTTCAGGCATAAGCCCTTCATCAGGAAACCTGATACCTGATGAAGAGATTATGCCTGAAACGTCGATTCTTCTGCTCCTTAGATGCTGCCTGACCTATTGTGCTTTTCCAACACCACACTCTTGACTCTGATCTCCAGCATCTGCAGTCCTCAGTTTCTCCTCGGGCCAGGTTAATACCAAAGGGCAAGGGTAAAGCTGAGGTAAAGGCAATTATGATGCGATTAGGCAAGATTTAGAATGCATAGGATGGGCAAGGAAACTGCAGGGGATGGGCACAATTGAAAGGCAGAGCTTGTTCA
Source organism: Chiloscyllium punctatum (assembly GCF_047496795.1). Lineage (NCBI taxonomy): Eukaryota > Metazoa > Chordata > Chondrichthyes > Orectolobiformes > Hemiscylliidae > Chiloscyllium > Chiloscyllium punctatum. The sequence goes on along the minus strand of NC_092765.1, from coordinate 44,875,122 downwards.
AGGAATAGCTATTGCAGGTCCTTGATAAATATGTACCTGTCAGGCAGGGAGGAAGTGGTCGAGCGAGGGAGCCATGATTTACTAAAGAAGTTCTATCTCATGTCAGGAGGAAGAAAAAGGCTTATGCAAAGATGAGAAGTGAAGGCTCACTTAGGATGCTTGAGGGTTACAAGTTAGCCAGGAAGGACCTAAAGAGAGAGTGATGAAGACCCAGGAGGGGACATGAAAAGATGATCACAGATAAGATCAAGGAAAACCCTAAAGCTTTCTAAAGGTATATCAGGAATAAAAGAATGACTACAACAAGATTAGGGCCTGTCAAGGACAGTCGTGGGAAGATGCGCGTGGAGTCTAAAGAGATAGGAGAGGTGCTAAATAAATATTTCTCATCAGTATTCACACAGGAAAAAGATAAGGAGAATATTGAGAAACAGGCAATTGGACTAGATGGGTTTGAGGTTCATAAAGAAGCAGGTGTTAGCAATTCTGCAAAATGTGAAAATAGATAAGTCCCCTTGCCCGGATGGGATTTATCCGAGGATTCTCTGAGAAGCAAGAGAGGAGATTGCATCACCTTTGGCTTTGATCTTTATGTTGTCATTGTCTACAGGAATAGAGCCAGAAAACGGGAGGATAGCAAATGTTGTTCCCTTGTTCAAGAAGGGGAGTAGAGACAACCCTGGTAATTATAGACCAGTGAGGCTTACTTCTGTTGTGGGCAAAGTGTCGGAAAGGGTTAGAAGAGATAGGATTTATAATCATCTAGAAAGGAATACGTTCATTAGGGATAGTCAACACAGAGTAGGTTGTGCCTCACAATCTTATTGAGTTATTTGAGATGGTGACCAAACAGGTGGAGGAGGGTAAAGTGGTTGATGTGATGTATATGGATTTCAGTAAAGCATTTGATAACATTCCCCAAGGTAGGGTATTGTAGAAAATTGGAGGAATGGGATTGAGGGTGATTTGGCGGTTTGGATCAGAAATCGGATGGTTGAAAGAAGACAGAGGGTGGTGGTTGATGGGAAATGTCCATCCTGGAGTTCAGTAACTATTGGTGTACCTCAAGGATCTGTTTTGGGGCCACTACTGTTTGTCATTTTTATAAATGACCTGGATGACGGTATAGAAGGAGGGGCTAGTAAATTTGCAGATAACACTAAAGCCAGTGGAGTTGTGGGCAGTGCGGAAGGATATTGTAGGTTATAGAGGGACATACATAAGCTGCAGACTGGGCTGAGAGGTGACAAATGGAGTTGAATATGGAAAAGTGTGAGGTGGTTCATTTTGGAAGGAGTAACAGGAACAAGGAGTACTGGGCCCATGTTAAGACTCTTGATAGTCTGGATGAGCAGAGTCATCTTGGCATCCATGTGCATAGATCCTTGAAAGTTGCCACCTAGGTTGATAGGGTTGTTAAGAGGGCATATGGTGTGTTAGCTTTTATTGGTAGAGGGATTGAGCTTTGGAGCAATGAGGCCATGTTGCAGCTGTATGAAACTCTGGTGTGACCACACTTAGAGTATTGTGTACAGTTCTGGTGATTGCATTATAGGAAGGATGTGGAAGCTTTGGAAAGGGTTGAGAGGAGATTTACTCAGATGTTGCCTGGAATGGAGGGAAGGTCTTATGAGGAAAGGCTGATGAACTTGAGGCAGTTTTTATTAGAGAAAAGAAGGTTAAGAGGTGACTTATTAAAGACATCCAAGATGATCAGAGGATTAGATAGGGTGGATAGTGAGAGCCTTCTTCCTCAGATAGTGATGGCTAGCATAAGGGGACATAGCTTTAAATTGAGGGGTGATAGATATAGAACAGAATCAGAGGGAAGTTCTTTAGTCAGAGAATAGTAGGGGCATGGAACACCCTGCCTGCAACAGTGATAGACTTGCCAACTTTAAGGGCATTTAAATGGTCACTGGATAAACATATGGATGATAATGGAATGGTGTAGGTTAGATGGGCTTTAGATTGGTTTCACAGGATGGCACAACATCGAGGGCCAAAGGGCCTGTATTGCACTGTACTGTTGAATATTTAGATTAATCTGTTTCACTTTGGTCAGAGTCAAGGTGAACAGTTATAATTAGCAACTGTCAAAGATAAGCAACTACAAGAGCAAGAGACAATTGTTCAGGGATGATCTTACAATATTAAAGAAGTGTCCGAGAAGACTTGTTCATTTTGGTCAAAGATTGAACTTGGCATATCATGACAAGCCATTATCAAGGGCAAACAAGTCCTAATACCATGAACCTTACACCAGGAAATCATGTCCATGTTATATCTCAGACATGAGGATGTTGATTGTACAAGAATCAGGAATCTGCCTGATCAGAAGATGAATCAACTCATGAATGTATGTGTGACAATGACAAACATATTGATTCCAGTGGTGAAGGGAGCCTTTATACCCAGACAATGTTTTAATCACTTCTTAGACAAAAGTAGGAATTGATTTATTCACAGTGCATAGAGAGAACTACATCCTGTGGTGGTTTACTTCTCTCCATTTCCCGTTGTTCAACATCCTAGCAGCACGGTGAGTGCTGACACCATGACAGCTATTTTCAGCCTATTCAGTGTCCTGTATCAGAGAGTGTGTGACAACTACTAGTTTACACTGGCAAGGTCTTTCAAATCATGTGTACTAAATGGGCTGAGACATCGGCATCCCATTATCCACACTCTTTGAAACAAAATACTGATAGAACTGGACAGATCCTAGGACACTGTAACAAAAACAAATAACTAATAACAGAACCTCACAGAACTAGAACAGAATCTTACTGAAATCAAATCAAAATATTATTATCTGGAGTGACAGTGTAGCTCAGCAATGTTCAATTGTTCGAGCAGGACAGATCGTGTATACTATCTAATCAGTGACCACCAAGTGTTGAGCAATGACAGAAGATTTTCACATTGCATTGTTGCATTTTTGTACAACATTAACCTCAGAAGCCAAGTGTGAGCAAACTTGTCCAACAACCAATTGTCTCCCTTGGCTGAGAGACAGGAGACTCTTCTTCAAAGGAGAATGATTGAAAGAATATAAGAACTCAGAGCAGGAGTTCTGGCTCATCGAGCCTGCTCTGGCTGATCTTTTCATGGACCCAGCTCCACTTACCCACCCTCTCACCGTAACCCTTAATTCCTTTGGTGTTCAAACATTTATTTTTACCTTAAAAGCATTCAGCGAAGTAACCTCAGCTGCTTCACTGGGCAGGGAATTCCACAGATTCACAACCCACTGAGAGAAGAGGTTCTTCCTCAACCCAGTCCTTAATCTGGTCCTCTTTAGTTTGAGGTTATAACCCCTAGTTCTCGTTTCATCCGCCAGTGGAAACAACTTCCCGGTTTTTATTTTATCTAATCCCTTCATAATTATGTATGTTTCAATAAGATCTGCCCTTGTTCTTCCACATTCCAATGAGGAGAGTCCCAGTCTCTCCAACTCCGGAATCAACCGAGTGAACCTCCTCTGAAATGAAAGGGATACACAGCAGCTCTATGCAGGCGGGTAGAGATCCACCAAAACTGCTTACTGGGCAAAATCAAAAGTGATTTAGAAACACAAATACTTGGATATCAGCAAATGTTTCTCGAATATGCAGCCAGCCTCGATCATACTGTCATTGCTGACCATGGTGCTACATTGTGAAGGAACAGAAACCAGCATTCCAACCACGAGTGATGAACGTGAGGATGATCATACTGGCCAGTGGTAATGTGGAGTGACTACATCTAGTAACAACACAACCATGTCATCAAACAAGTACAACAGAGAACAACAGGTACCTTTCCAAATGGGCATACAATCTCCGGGAGAAGGTGGGATATCAACCTTCTGAAGCATTATATTCAAGTTTGAAATGTTAATCCTGTAAACTCTGTTCAGGGTGTTAACATAACAAGTTGATGGCATGTGCCTATGTATAACCATATATATTTGACTGGAATTCAGATAATCATAGAGCTGTACAGCATGGAAACAGACCTTTAGGTCCAACTCGCCCATGCTGGCCAGATATCCCAAATTAATCTTGTTTGTCTCATTTGGCAGCATTTGGCACATATCCACTGAAACCTTTCATATACCCATCCACATTTATTTTATCTTTGGAAACAGGGAGGTGAGATTTGTCTCACAGTCTATCCGCATACCTTTAAGAGACATGCTCATAATATCATCACTGCTTCATGCCATATGACCTGAGAGTAAAAGGATATCGTGACCCACCTTACCTCAGATCCCTTTAAGCATATCAATCTACACTTGCTGTGTTTTGGAACATAATAGCAGAACATTAGCCTCTTATGTAGTCAAGTGCCTAATGTTTGTTAATAAAATAATCTGATGATAAAATTCTTTGCCAATGAAAATAATAAAAATTAAAAGCTTGTAAATAATAGTTAGTTGTAAAAACTGTTTACTGGATTCAATAATTACACCCCGTTTCTAATGTTACAGCAGATAACATGAGTCAAAGAGAATGGCACTGGAAAAGCACAACAGGTCAGGCAGCATCCAAGGAGCAGGAGAATTAACGTTTTGGGATAGGCCATTCATCACATTCTTGATGAAGGGTTATGCCCGAAACATTGACTCTCCTGCTCCTCGGATGTTGCCTGACCTGTTGTGCTTTTCCAGCACCACTGTCTTCAACCCTGATCTCCAGCATCTGCAGTGCTCACTTTCTCCTATCAGATAACATGAATATTCCTGTATCAGGTAATTCACCCTATGGGAGGCAAATCCACATGAATATAGACTGCAGCAACCCAATACGATAGCTCACCAACACCTTCTTGATATTTTTAATCAACATGCTCAGTAATGCTATGACACTTGCTGGAGCAGGTGGGATGTGAACCTGAGTTTCCTGGCTCAGGGTAAGGGACATTGCCACTGCACCACAATAGCTCTGTCACCACCAGCATTAGGAATGACCCTCAGTTGCTAACCCAGCCAATGACCTCATCCCATGAGAGAATAAATAACATCTGTGCTTCCATTAGTTATCGCCAAGACAACAAACACCTGTATTTATGAAGTTCCTTTAACAAGATTAAACATCCCCAGGTTTCTCACAAAGCATAATTAAACAATTAGGAAAGAGATATTAAGGATGGGTGACCCTTATTTGGTTAAAGTGGTCAGGTTTGGAAAGTGGTTTATCGAAGGAGATAGAAAGAGGGCATTACTATACTTATGGCCTTTGATATGGCTCTGGTGGTCTTTTGATAAGGTATTGCACAGGAGTTTTATAAATGAAGTTAGACCTTATGGGATTGAAAGAGATATACTTGCATGGACTGAGAATTGCTTAATTGACAGAAGCAAAGAGTAAGAAGAGTATATAAAATTGAGAAGCATAATATAGGGATCATAGATTTAAGGTGAGGGGGGAATGTTTAAAGGAGATGTGTGAAGCAAATATTTTACACAGAGGATTGTTGGTGCCAGGAGCACACTGTCAGGGGAGATGGGAGAAGCAGTCATAGATAAAAGCAAATAGCAATGTTTAAGAAGCATTCCGATAGGCAGGGGATAGGGGGATATGGAAGAGTTCTTGTGGTGCAGTTGTAGGAGGCTTAGGTTCAAGTACAACCTGTTCCAGAGGTGCATTGTAATGTCCCTGATAGGTTGATTAAAATAACTAGATAAAGGGTAATATATCCAAGTTTGTTGATGAACGAAAAAAACACTATTAGAGGGATGAAGACCATGTGCAGGCTAATGGGATTAGATTAGAATCATATCATGGTTGGCACAGACATGGCGGGTCAAAGGTACTATTCTTGTGCTGTAATGTTCTATAATCCCTCAGGATGTCAGGCTGTTATGAATGGGATACCACAAGGATCAGTGCTAGATCCACAACTGTTCACAATCTCTCAATAATTTGGATGAAGGGACCAGCTATAATGTTTTCAGATTTACTGATGACATCAAGCACCTAGGTACAGCAAGCAATCTGGAAGGCAGTGATATATGATGGCGAAGGGATTTGAGTAAAGATGCTTTGGTGCAGTAATACTCCAAGTGAGGTCTGACCAGTATGTACACAGTCTTCACCCACTTATCCAAAGGACCATGTACTTACCATTAGAGGAGTACAGCAGAGATTCACCAGATGAATCTCTGGGATGGTGAGATTGTTTTACAAGGAAAGATTTGGGGAAAACTGATTGTGTATTCCATAGAGTCTCAACAATGAAAGGTGACCTTATTAAACTAACAGAATCCTCATAGGGTTTCCCCTGGATGGTGAGTCTGGAATCAATGGGATTTAATCTCAGTAGAAGGGGCAGGTCATTTAAGATTGAGATGAGATGGGATTTCTTCACTGAGGTGCTGATGAATCTCTAGAATTCTATACCTAGAAGGCTGATGAAGCTCAATCATTGACAAGAGAGTAAAGAGATCAAGGAATATGAAGATAGAGAGGGAAAGTGGCATTGGGAGAGGTGACCAGCCCTGATCGAATTAAATGGTGAATTAGACTTGATGGATTGTATTGTCTCCTCCTGTCCCCATATTGCTAGACAGCTGAAGGCATGTCCACCAAGCTGGATTCAAGTTAGTGGATTGTATATAGATGATGTAGAAATGGTACTTTATATAAGTGCTCTTTAGACATTCGGCTTGGGGGAGAAGAATTAAGTTTAAAACAAATTGTTCGAGCCTTTTGAGTCACTTGAGCAGTGCAAGATCACTTCAGGCCACTGCACACTTGGTCTGGACGATCTTGCAGTACTTGCTTGGCACAGTTGCTAAGCAACAGAACAGGAAAGGAACATTGCATTGTCCGTCTCTGTTTAAAACACTCATAGCAACCGAGCAAGTGGAAAGTATTCACTCAAATTGTCTCTGTGTCCCTCCCAGAGATTTCACAGCTTCAAACCACTGTAGTTACAGAACACTAAACAGTGAAACCTTATATTCTGGCTGACTTTGAGCAGTGACCCCTCCATCCCCAGCTGACACCCAGAATTTATGCAGTGCAGCGTAATGACTTTCAGACACTGTTGCTTCTATTGTTAATGTAATAGAGCAATTGCAACCACTACAAACACTTACTCCATTCTTTAACTATAATACATAAAGTCTTGTCAACCCAAGTTCAGCAGAATTTCTTGCCTTCAACTGAGTGGAATAGAAAGTGAATCAGGAATCAGAATACTAAAATAATAACCGCTATTTATTCAGTGTCTGGCACAATTCTGCAAAGTTTCAGGATAAAACCAAACATTTGTTTTTTGTAAAAGGACCCAATCCAATTCAAACCAAACACAGGAGATTAAAAATATATGACTGTTTCAAGTCATCTGATGACACTATGGATCGTGGACAGACTTACCCAGACATCTGAAACTTCCTGGCCAGGAGTCCACTAAATCCCTTGAAGGCTCATTGCAAGAATGTTAGTGGACATGGATCAGAATCAAAGCTGGGTGGAACATGACCTGTATCTAAGAACACTGCCTGATAGGTTTTTATAGCTCTTTTTGTGTAGGTTACTCAATAACAGGCCTTCTTCACTTGTCAGCTGAGAATGATTTAAAAAGGCAAGCTGCCTAGACAAGGAGATTCCATCTTGAAGCATTCCAGAAGAAAACAGCCTTCTGAGTGAGGGAGGGTGACAGAGAGAGAGAGGAAGGAAGAATAAGACACAGCCAAAAGAACTGTTGCTGTAAATCAGAAACAGCAATTGCTGGAAAAGCTCAGCAGGTCTGGCAGCATCTGTGGAGAGAGATCAGATTTAACTCTTCAGTTCTGAGGAAGGGTCACCGGATCAGAAACGTTAACTCTGATTTCTCTCCACGGTCGCTGCCAGACCTGCTAAGCTTTCGAGCAATTGCTGTTTTTGTTTGAAATAGCTAGAGACTGCTGTAAAGGAGCTGGCTAAAAAGGCCATGCTTGAAGCACCAGGAGTCAGGAATCATCTCTCTCTCAAAATCTGAGAAACCCAGCTACTTTTGCAACTGGGGAAGTCATCACTGCTGCTGGATCTGACTAAAGAGTTAACCTCTTTCCTTCAGTAACGAGGAACTCAAACAAAGGGCCCCAACCTTATTCCACGAAGATGTTCGGCTGATAAGTATTCTTTTATCTTCTCAATAGTTCTTTTAACCTCAATACCTATAGTTTCTTGTTAAAAACTGTCTCTTTATCCTCTGGGAGTCATCAACAGTACCTTGTAAGACATTAGCCTATAAGCTGGCTAAGCCAAAACATGACTGGTGTTCTGCTTTCTCCTGAATCATTACAAAAATAAAAGGAGGCGACATGATCTGGATTAGTTCACAGTTCACTGACCGTATGGTGTTTGTGGTGGTCTTTCAATGACCATTAATGTGGGATGAATTGATGGCCTGGTCTTGTTTGTCCTGATTATAAGGCAGGATGCTATGACACATAAACTGCCAAGCCCATTGGAACTCAGCTGGGCAACACATAAATTTGGTGAGTCCACCTCAATTTCCTTATTGAAGTGTGGTTAGGAGAGCCTCTGGTGCTGCCCTGGGTTCCAATTGGCTTTCGTCCTGCACCACAGTGAGATTGCAAGAAACCACATGCTCATAGCGTGAGAAAGAGACAGGCATATCCAGGGAAGGAAAGAGCGACCCACTCTGGGATATCATGCTGGACACATTCACCTCACAGAGGGAGGAGTTCACATCTCCCCCAGATGCAGAGTGTTATGAAGGTGGAATACTGTGCTGTTAAGAGAGCTAAAAGCTATCAGAACTACCTGACACAGCACCAAGTTTTCTGAACAAGATATGGTCGAACAGCGAGCTTAGCTCAGTTGCCTGGAGATGACAAAACAAATTCAAATTTGGCCAATCAGTTTAAGTTATGCCCCAAAATACCAAACTCCAATCAAGTTTGACTTTAGTATATTGACAGTATTAAAAACCAGAGAAACAATCTGATGCTTTGGGATATAAGACTGGGAAAAAATTGAACAGCTGGGGGGAGAACTGCGAAGCCATCAGCATGTACAAACCACCCAAAGCACAGCTCTTTTAAAGGTACCTTTATCTATCAATGACCTGTAAAACAGAAATCCCTAAGAAAAAGAAATCTAGAGAGGAAGATACAAAGGGAAGATTTGACAGCTGCCTGGTTTGAAATTTGAATTTTTGGTAAATCTTAATCAGGGGCTTTATCGGACTAGTATTATAGCAGGGAAAGTAAATGATACCTTAGAGGAAGGAGTTGTAAATAGTTGTTAGTTAATTGATAATTGATAGTCACAAGTGAGGTACTGGAAGACTGGAGGTTGGCTAACATGGTGTCACTGTTTAAGAGAGGTGCTAAGGACAAGCCAGGGAATTATATACTGGTGAGCCTGACATCGGTGGTGAGCAAGTTGTTGAAGAGAATCCTGAGGGACAGGATGTACATGTATTTGGAAAGGCAAGGACTGATTAGGGATAGTCAACACGGCTTTGTGCATTGGAAATCATGTCTCACAAACTTTATTGAGTTTTTTGAAGACATACCAAAGAGGATTGATGAGGGCAGAGTGGTAAATGTGATCTATATGGACTTCAGTAAGGCGTTTGACAAGGTTCCCCACGGGAGACTGGTGAGCAAGGTTAAATCTCATGGAATACCGGGAGAACTAGCTATTTGGATACAGAACTGGCTCAAAGGTAGAAGACAGAGGATGGTGTGTTGAGGGTTGTTTTTCAGACTGGAGGCCTGTGACCAGTGGAGTGCCACAGGATGAGTGCTGGGTCCTCTACTTTTCATCATTTATATAAATGATTTGGATGCTTGCATAAGAGGTATAGTTAGTAAGTTTGCAGATGACACCAAATTTGGAGGTGTAGTTGACAGCGAAGTTGGTTACCTTGGATTACAACAGGATATTGATCAGATGGGCCAATGGGCTGAGAAGTAGCAGATGGAGTTTAATTTAGATAAATGTGAGGTGCTGCATTTTGGGAAAGTAAATCTTAGCAGGACTTATGCACATAATGGTTAGATCCTAGAGTGTGTTGCTGAACAAAGAGACCTTAGAGTGCAGGTTCATAGCTCCTTGAAAGTGAAGTCACGGGTAGATAGGATAGTGAAGAAGGCGTTTGGTATGCTTTCCTTTATTGGTCAGAGTATTGAGTACAGGAGTCGGGAGGTCATGTTGCGGCTGTACAGGACATTGGTTAGGCCACTTTTGGAATATTGCATGCAATTCTGGTCTCCTTCCTATCGGAAAGATGTTGCGAAACTTGAAAGGGTTCAGAAAAGATTTACAAGGATGTTGCCAGGATTGGAAGATTTGAGCTATAGGGAGACGCTGAACGGGCTGGGGCTGTTTTCCCTGGAGCATCGGAGGCTGAGGCGGGACCTTATAGAGGTTTATAAAATCATGAGGGGCATGGATAGGGTAAATAGGCAAAGTCTCTTCACTGGGATGGGGGCGTCCAGAACTGGAGGACATAGGTTTAGGGTGAGAGGGGAAAGATATAAAAGAAACCTAAGGGGCAACCTTTTCATACAGAGGGTGGGATGTGTATGGAATGAGCTGCCAGAGGAAGTGGAGGAGGCTGGTACAATTGCAACATTTAAAAGGCGTTTGGATGGGTATATGAAAAGGAAGGGTTTGGAGGGAACTGGGCCGGGTGCTGGCAGGTGGGACTAGATTGGGTTGCGATATCTGGTCAGCATGAACATCTCTGTAAGCTATCCATAGCCTTCTTAAACAGTCTAACTGTAAAGTTTGACTCTTTGTCCCACTGAATCTCTTTGGGTAGCCATACTGTGTGAAGAAAGCACAGTGGCTCAGTGGTTCGCACTGCTGCCTCACAGCACCAGGGACGATTCTTGCTTCAGGTGACTGTCTGTGTGGAGTTTGTACATTCTCCCTGTGTCTGCGTGGGTTTCCTCCGGGTGCTCTGGTTTCCTCCCACAGTCCAAAGATGTGCAGGTTAGGTGAATTGGCCATGCTAAATTGCCTAAAGTGTTAGGAGCATTAGTCAGGGGTAAATGTAGGGTAGGGGAATTGCTCTGGGTGGGTTATTCTTCAGAGGGTCCGTGTGGACCTGTTGGACTGAAGTGCCTGTTTCTATACTGTAGGGAATCTAATCTAACTCCTCTACTGCCCTTTTTGCCTTGATACTCCATAATGGAATTGATTCCAGAAATCTGGTAGACACATCCATTATGGTTAACAAACAGTGGTTCCAACTGGGGGCTTGTTGTCAGGATTTGAACTGATTTCGACAGATTTGAATAGATTTGGGGGTACAAAACATCCCAACTGATTTAAACATTTGCAGGTTAGTGTCCTAGATCTTTAAATAAAACATAGGGGAGACAATTTCTTTAATTTTGGTGACTCGTGGTTGATTAAATTAAACGTGAGAGAAATAGCTCTTAAAATTGATGATGATTCTCAAATTTGCCAAGGACGTTTTGAAGGAAAGAGAAAGACCATACTTGTGGAATTAGCAAATAAGTTAGATTTGGGTTTAACCAAGGACATTAGTCAAGCTGAAATTGTGAGGGAATTACTCAAATACTTTGGTGTATCAGAGAAACAGACAAATGCAGTCGAGGTAGAAAACTTAAATTACAATTGAGGGAGAAGAAAGAGAGAGAGAGGAAAAAGAGAGAGAGAGGGAAGGTTCTCAGGTGAGCAAAGAGACAGAGAAGGGAGGGAGAGCCAAAAAGAGCAAATTAGTCAGCAAAGTCAACAGGATGGAGATTAAAAGAGAAGGTAGTGATATATAGAAATATGTCAAAACTCTGCCACATTTACATGAGAAAGGTGTTGAAGCCTTCTTTATTTCATTTGAAAAATTAGTTAGGCAGATGGAGTGGTCAAAGGATTTATGGTAAATGCTAGTTCAGACTAAACTGGTCGGCAGAGCTAGTGAGGTATTTGCCACACTGTCAGATGAGGGGTCAAGCAATTATGAAGAGGTTAAACAGGCTATTTTAAATGCTTATGAATTGGCATATAGACAACGGTTCAGAAACCCAAAGTAGGAACCAGGTCAGACTTATGTTGAGTTCAAAATAACTAAACATAGTCATTTTGATAGATGGGGGTGTGCCTTAAAGATAGATCAGACCTTTGAGGCTCTAAGAGGGATTATTCTGCTGGAGGAGTTTAAAAACTCACTTCCAGAGATGCTAAGAATTCACGTGGAGGAACAGAAAGTTCAGGAAGTGAAAAGGGCAGCAGAATTAGCAGATGAATACATTTTGGTGCATAAGACAAACTTTTGTCCTGTGAGGGATAGAAGTTGGGAGAAGGGGTTATCCTACACTACGAAACCAAGAGTAGAGAACACTGGTCAGAGTATACCACGGGTTAAAAAAGAAGCCCAAGAGGGTAGAAAGAAGGTGAAAGGCCTCAGCTGTTTCCACTGGACACGTAAAGTCACAGTGCTGGTCGTTAAAGAAAGGCACTGTGGGAAAAGATGTGGTAAAAGAAGCTAAGCCAGTGGCATTAATGAAGGTAGTAAAGGAGACCCCAATAAGAGCCTAGGCAGGGGCTGGGGATGGAGTTAGTACCTGATCTCTACAAAGAATTTGCCTCTGTGGGTAAAGTTTACTCAGAAAGAATATGAGGAAAAGGACAAGAGGTTATAATTTTGAGAGATACAGGATCTAACCAGGCACTGATACTAAGAGATGAGCGAATATGCACTTTTTCTGACCTGTTACTCGAGAGTGCGGTAATTTGTGGGATAAATGGACAGAAGTTCAGCATTCCCCAAGAAAGATCAGGTTGGAGTGCCAGCTCAAGACTGGGGAAGTAACAGTGGGAGTGATTGACAGTGTGTCAGTTCCAGGAATTTAGTTTGTTCTTTGGAATGACTTGGCAGGATCCAAGGTGGGAGTGACACTCCTTGTTGTGGAAAAGCCCAAGGAAGACCAAGAAACTGAAGAGTTAAAACAGAACTATTCTGATATTTTCTCAGACTGTGTGGTAACCAGATCCCACTACCATAAGTCACAGCATGAAGCAAAAACTTAAGAGAAATATGAAGGAATTGAGGTCAGTTAGCGGATACTCTGTTTAACATAATGGCGCAGGAAAACCCTGAACAGGCAGACGGTCTGGCAGAAGTGTTTAGTCCTGAAAGGCTAAAAAACTTGCAACAGCAAAACAAGACGATAAGAGATATATATGTGAATGCACACTCTGAAAAGGAGGCAGAGAATATACCGGAGGGTTATTAGCTAAAAGATAGAATCCTAAGATGGAAATGGAGACCACGGAAGGTTAGTGCAGAGGAGAAATGGGCAGAAGTGCACCAGATTCTGTTGGGGTAGCATACAGACAGGAGGTGTTAGGACATCACATGAACTACCTCTAAGAGGTCACTTGGGCATACAAAAAACTCAGGCTCAGGTACAAAAACATGTTCATCGGCCCGGAATGCACAAGGATGTGGTTAACTTTTGCCGCATGTGTCATAAATGCCAAATGGTAGGTAAGCCACAGGCGTGAACAAACCAGCACCTTTGTTGCCAGTTCCCGCATTTGAACAACCATTCATGCGGGTTATAGTTGATTGTGTAGGTCCCCTCCCAAGAACTAAAAGTGAGAACCAGTACTTGCTAATCATAATGCATGTGTTGACCAGATTTCCAGAGGCCATTCCATTTCGGAGTATCAAAGCAAAAAGGGTAGTAAAGGAGTTAGTAATTTTCTTCACATGGTATGAGCTACCCAGAAAGGTTCAGTTAGACTAAGGGTCAAACTTTATAGCTAGGCTGTTTAAGGAGGTTATGGAGTATACATCACTTTAAATCCAGTGCGCATCATCCTGAATCCTGGATAAGCCCCCCCAAGCTGTTACAACACAGATAAACTCCCTGCTTAATCTAAACCAGCAACACAGAAAAGATTTATCTTCTGCAGTAATCTGTGCAACTTCGAGAGGCCAAGAATGATTTAAAGTAAAAATTAACAACTTTATTTCTTAAAGTATAACAGAGAATAATTAACTAACAACTATTTATTTTCCGTTCTATAATGCTAGTCTGATAAAACGCCCCATTAAGATTTACCAAAGATTCAAATTTCAAAACCAGACATCTGCTAAATCTTCCCTTTGTATCTTCCTGTGTAGAATTTCTTCTTCTTAGGGATTTCTGTTTCACAGGTCATTGATAGATAAAGGTACCTTTAAGAGAGCTGTGTTTTGGGTGGTCTGTACATGCTGCTGGCTTCGCAGTTCTCCTCCCAACTGTTCAATTTTTCCCGGTCTTATACCTCAAAGCATCAGATTGTTTCATTGGTTTTTAATACTGTCAATATACTAAAGTCAAACTTGATTGGAGTTTGGTATTTTGGGTATTTTGGGGCATAATTTAAACTAATTGGCCAAATTTGAATTTGTTTTGTCATCTCCAGGCAACTGAGCTAATCTTGCTGTTCGACCATATCTTGTTCAGAAAACTTGGTGCTGTGTCGGGTAGTTCTGTTAGCTTTTAACTCTCTTAAAGGTGCAGTACCCCTTACACCTTTATAACAAAAGAGACATCAAAATCACATCTCCACAGGGTAGGGTGGGACATAGCACTGCCCCAGCATGTGGCTCTCAAAGCCTGGCAGTGATGTCTGAAAAATATTTAATGACCTCTCATGGATGGTCAAGGAGAGTGAAAGAAGCATTGGAGTACTGTATCTCAAACAGGCACAACCTACCCCTTACACTGCTCAGTATACTGCACCCATATCTCTTACCCACAGCATTCCTAACACTCAGGCCTTAAGCCTACCATTCTTTATCTACACCCCACCCACACACACACATACACATCCACCCACCCACATGCACACACACACATATACACAAACAACATATACCCACCTACACACAACCTTGCAAAACTACAGTAACAGTATTCAATATGACAGGCACATTATATAATTACACTCATACACAGACACTGACATTCTACAGGACAAGTGGATGGCAGCATGGGTGAAACCTTATATAGAACGTTGGCAGAGTTGGTCCATCAGGTCATGGGCACAAATACTGAAAGCTGCTGATTAGAATAATCCCTGGAATATAGGAAATTGGTTGTGGTTGTTGGAGATCAGTCATCTCAGCTCCAGGGCATCTCTGCAGGAGCTCCTCAGGGTAATGTCTGAGGCCCAACCACCTTCAACTGCTTCATCAATGACCTTCCCTCCATCATAAGGACAGACATGGGGATGCTCGCTGATGATTGCACAATGTTTAGTACCATTCGCTACTCCTCAGATACTGAAGCAGTCCATGTTCAGAAGCAGCAAAATCTGAACCATATCCAAGTTTGGGCTGACAAGTGACAAGAAGCATTCATTCCACACAAGTGCAAGACAATGATCATCTCCAACAAAAAAAAAGTTTAACCATCTCCTCTTGATGTTCAATGATATTGCCAATGCTGAATCCTTCACTATCAACTTCCTAGGACATACCATTGACTAGTAACTGAACTGACCTGGGTATGTGAATACAATGGTTACAAGGGCAGGTCATGGGTTAGGAATGTCATGACAAGTAACACCTCACCAAAGGCCTGTCTTTCCAAAAGCCTGTCCACCAACAAGTCAGAAGTCTGATGGGATGAGGACAACTCCAACAATACTCAAGAAGCTTGACACGAACCAGGATGAAGCATCCTACTTGTTTGGCACCATGTACAGTCATAGAGATGGACAGCACGGAAACAGACCATTCGGTCCAACCTTCCCATGCTGACCAGATATCCTAAACTCATCTATTTGCCTGTACTTGGCCCATATCTCTCTAAACCCTTCCTAGTCATATACCCATCCAGCTGTCTTTTAAATGTTGTAATTGTACCAACCTCCACCACTCCCTCTGACAGCTCATTCCATACACGCACCATCCTTTGTGTCAACAAATTACTACTTGGATCCCTTTTAAATATTTACCCTCTCACCTTAAAACTACACTCTCCTACCCTGGGGAAAAGACTTTGTTTATTTACCCTATCCATGCCCCTCATAATTTTATAAACATTTCAGGGAAAACAGCTCCAGCCTATTCAGCCTCTCCCTGTAGTCCAAACCCTCCAACCTTGGCAACATCCTTGGATAAACATTTTGAAATCTTTCAAATTTCACAACATCCTTCCAATTGCAGGGAGACCAGAATTGCACACAATATTCCAAAAGTGGCTTAACCAATGTCCTGTACAGCTGCAACATGACCTCCCAACTCCTATACTCAATGCTCTGACCAATGAAGGAAAGCATACCAAACACCTTCATCTCCCTGTAACTCGACTTTCAAGGAACTATGTGTTCAGCAACACTCCCTAGGATCTAACCATTAAATATATAAGTCCTGCTCTGATTTGCTTTTCCAAAATGCAGCATCTTGCATTTATCTAAATTAAACTCCATCTGCCACTCCTTGGCACATTGGCCCATCTGATCAAGATCCTGTTGTACTCTGAGGTAACCTTCTTTGCTGTCCACTACACCTCCAATTTTGGTGTCATCTGCAAACTTACTAACTGTACCTCCTATGTGTACATTCAAATCATTTATATAAATGACAAAAAGCAGTGGACTCAGCACCGATCCTTGTGGCACTCCACTGGTCACAGACCTCCAGTCTGAAAAGCAACCTTCCACTATCACCCTCTGTCTTCTACCTTCCAGCCAGTTCTGTATCCAATTGGCTAGTTCTCCCTGTATGCCATGTGATCTAACTTTGCTAACCAGTCGACCATGAGGAAGTTTGTCGAATGCCCTACTGAAGTCCATATAGATCATGTCCACCACTTTGCCCTCATCAATCCTCTTTGTTAGTTCTTCAAAAAGCTCAATCAAGACATGACTTCCCATGCACAAACCCATGTTGACTATCCATTAGCAGTCCTTCCCTTTCCAATTTCTAATTCCTATGCCTCAGGATTCCCTCCAACAACTTGCCCACCATCAATGTCAGGCTCACCGGTCTATAGTTCCAGGCTTTTCCTTACCCCCTTTCTTAAATAGACGCAAAACGTTAGCCAATCTCTAGTCTTCTGACACCTCACCTGTGACTATTGACGATCCAAATATCCCAGCAATCACTTTCCTATCTTCCCACAGAGTTCAAGGGTACACCTGATCACATCCTGGGGATTTATCCACCTTTATGTATTTTAAGATATCCAGCACCTCCTCCTCCCCTGTAATTTGTACATTTTTCAAGATATCACCACCATTTTCCCCACATTCTATATCTTCCATGTTCTTCGCCACAGTAAACACTGATGCAAAAAATTCATTTATATCCACCATTTTCAATATTCACTCCCTCCTCCATAGATACACAGTGGCAACAATATGCACCATTTACAAGATGCACTGTAATAATTCACCAAGACTCTTTCGATGGCAGCTTCCAAACCTGTAACCCCTACCATGTAAAAAGACAAGGACAGCAGATAGATAGGAAGACCACTTCCTGCAAAATCCCCTCCAAGCCACTCAGCATCTTGATTAGAGTAGTGCTGGAAAAGCACAGCAAGTCAGGCAGCATCCGAGGAGCAGGTAAAAGCATTCCTGCTCCTAGGATGCTGCCTGATCTGCTGTGCTTTTACAGCACCACTTTAATCTTGACTCTGATCTCCAGCATCTGCAGTACCCACTTCTGCCATCTTGACTTGGAACAACATTGTCATGCCTGTACCTCCCTTTCTCACAGTGGGATGGCTGTCCCTGCATCCCAAGGATTGCAGTGGTTCAAGAATGAAGCTCACCATCAGGGCAACTCAAGATGGCCAATACTGGCCTAGCAAGCAATACCCTAGTCCCACGAACCAATACAAAAAAGATATTGCCCGCATATTGGCATTGACCCATTTTGGCAGTTGGTCCTCCTAGCTGTCAAAGGTCTCATATCCTGACAGGGTCAGAGTTTTTAGACACATACAGAGTCACACAGATGAGATTCCCCTGTCCAGTGAAGGCATGTGACCTTATAGGACATGGACAATGGTGGTTTCACACTACCAACACCAGCTAGACCTTCACAGCACTGCCTGGTGATTTTCACCCCCTTCGCTTTCCTAAGGCTTGTTTCAAATCATTCAGCTGTCTTGTACCATTGTATGGTGAGAATAATAATGATGAGCAAATTTACTCAGTTTATCCATTAACCTTACCGAAAGATATTGACATAAACACAATGGGAGGGAATTTCATTTGGGTGGAGGGGAACTCTAAACATACGATATCAGCTCAGCCAGCCTATGAATACTGCTCCGGATCATCCTCTACTTCAGCAAGTTACTGAAATGGGATTTAGTAAGAGATTGAGTCATCATCACACATTTCTCACTATAACCCAGTGAACACCAACCTGTTAACACCCTGCGCTATGGGTCGGTGCAGAAAAACGATACAGTTTCCTGTTTTGTCAGCTTTCTCGTCCAGCACCCCAATCCTTCACAGCCTTCTCACATTTAAAATTAAATTCCATTGTCAGCTTTTGTTCAATCTTTGACAGCATTGTCCAATAGAAAAACTCGCCAGGCTAACTTAACATTTAACTTGTTTGTGATTCATATGAACAGTGTTGTTGTGAAGGATTGCTAGGATTTTAATTACCTTTCATTGTCCTCAGGATACTGGTTCAGATGCCATATCTAAGAACTGGTGTGTCCACAGCAGCATTCTTTCCCCAGTGAGTGCTATATTTAAATCAATCTCAGCCTGTATTACATAAAGGATTGCCCAGTGGTGGTATAGCTTGAAATCCTAAAACATCCCCACTACTTTGATGTACTTTCCAAGAAACTTTAAAAAGACTGACATTTGAATAGGACCTTTTTTGACCTCAAGAATTTTCCAGGATATTTTAATGTCAATGAAGTACCTCTGAAGTGTTTCCTCATTCATTCCTGATGAAGGGCTCCGGCCTGAAACATCAATTTTCCTGCTCCGGGGATGCTGCCTGACCTGCTGTGTTTTTCCAGCACCACTCGAATCTTACCTCTGAAGCGTTGTCAGGTAAGGAAATGCAGCAGACAATTTGCATACAGCAAGCTCTCACAAACATATTGTGACAAGGGTCAGACCAGGGGCTTGAAGTGACGCTGGTTAATGGATGAATCAAGTCAAAGGCACCAGGAGGAATTCTCCGGCCCCTCCATGAAACAGTGCCATGGATTGCATACCCACCTGAGTGGGCCAAAAAGCCTTAACCGAACATCTCATCTCAACCCAGATAATATTCAACTACCTATAAAAGGTACAGACAAAAAGCTGGCACGTTCAATATGTGAGCTCCCCTACCATTTCTCAGCTGCTCCTTCATGTGCTCCCTCTATGCTCTAGCAGGGCAGATTTCTAGAGCCATTACTGTCTGAAGTGAGTTCAGATGCACTTGGATATTGACAGTTTTAGTGACATAGGACACAGGCTTTATCAGGTTTTCTCTTTGACAAAGAGTTGGGAGGAGTTTTTTGCAGGAGGCAGGGTAGGATGAGGTATAATCAAAGTTGTTGTAGGAGACAGTAGGTTTGAAATAAATGTTGGTGCTAAGTCGGTTACCAGAAATGGAGAGGTCCAGGAAGGGGCAAAGTAACAAGGACCAGAGTTTAAATGAGAGCACAACAGGAATAGAGATCTTATCCCAGAGATTAATTGGCTTCTAAATGCTACTTGCTGATATGGTGAGTGATGACTCTCTGCCTGTCCTGAGGAAGGGTCACTTAACCCGAAAGGTTAACTCTGATTTCTTTCCACAGATGCTACCAAACCTGCTGTGCTTTTCCAGCAATTTCTGATTTTATTTTTGATTTACAGCTTCCACGGTTCTTTTGTTATTAATGTAGTAACTATCAATCCACTTTGTAATAATGTAATCTGAGCCTCACCTAGATCTGATCCAACTCTCTATTGATTGTGGCTCACGATGGCCAAATGGGAAGGCCAACAGTCACTGAACTTTCCATTCTTTTATTGCGGAGAAAAGATCACACAGTGCACATGAGAGGAATCATTCGCTTGGTGAAACTAGTTTCCGCAAAATTGACAACCAACTGACAAACGACCCATCACTTGTCCTCATATATCTCATCGGAAATGCTTCAGCACATCAAGGGCTAGCTCCTGCAGATAGCTTCATGCTGTTGGAAACTGCTCCAAGAAACATTCATGGAGTACCCAACTCTCTCTGCTGTACACCAATCCCACCCCCTTTGACTGTCTGTGCCAAGGCCACTTTTCCAGCCTCCTCCTTCACTTTCCCAATGTCAACAGGAGACCATCAGCAGCTATAGAGTGTGGCACAATTATCTCACTGGACACGAGCACTCTGAGGAACCAGTGCTACAGAGGTCTCACCTGTACAGATATCTGCATTTCACTCTGCTGACTTTAGAATGGGGGCACAAGGTGGACATCTTGGTGCGTGGGGGGAGCAGTAGATGGTAGATGGTAGAAGTTGCTGTTGGCAGTCCCCATTAAAAAATGGAGAATGGCTGAAGCCACACTCACCCTGCCAGAGTTATTGAGTCTCCAGGGCCATATTGGGCACCTGATAGAATTTTCACAGTCAGTGAAGGGCTGAGGGCATTTATTCACAACAGGAATGCAGCAAAGTCTCAGGAATATGAGCACAAGATCTCCTTCTTTGACAGAGTGTTCATCATCACATTCACATACAACAGTCTCCCGAATGGATACAGAAGCAGTGAACGCATTGATTGATACAGTCCAGACCATTGACTGCAGTGATGCTGTCTGAATGCATTCATAGACTAATCAGGTATTTTCCCATATTGACTAGCACGTTATTCCATGCCAGTAAAACCTGGGTCCCAGAATTAGGTGCATCACAAAATTCCTCTTCCTTATAATATTCACAGGGAAATGACAATCCAGACCAAGAGCATGTTAAAGATAAGAATTACAATCGGAAAATCTGTGCTTATCTTTAGAGTCTATTTGATATGTACACAATTAAGGTCACATTCAAATGAGGTCACATATCATCAAGCTTTGGTCAGACATTATTCCCAGTAGGAACACAAGTTGCCCTGCAGAATTAAATGGACGATCAGGCGATTGTGATGGTCCCCACCAGCAATAATATTCCATTTCTGGTTGACAAGCTGACTGGTGCAGTTGCCACCCCCACACTGATTGATGATGTCACTTCCACCCCCATCATGGCCACTCCCACAGCCACTTACGCCCCTCACAATTCCTCATGCATCACACGTGACATCATTTCCGCCCCTCACATCATCGCTGATGTCACACGCTCGGTGACCTCCGCCACCCCTACTGCTGTGTCTGCCACCACTTCTGCCCCCACCAACGCCACTCACCTGCATTCTGCTGACACGCCCCCCCACAGACCCCACTGTCACTATCCCCACCCCCCAGAACCCTGAGGGGAACACCGCCCCTGCTCATGACTCCACCCCCATTCCCCCCACCATCACACCCACTCCAGTTACCGGCTCCGCCCCCACTCCCAGCTCCACACCCACACCAGATCCCAGCTCCCAGCCCTGCCGAGTTTTCACCATCCCTCCAGACCTCCCACTCACTGAGGACGAACGATCAGTCCTCAGCAAAGGACTCACCTTCATCCCCCTCCGTCCACGCTTCAATGAATTTAAGACACGCCGTGACATCGAACAATTCTTCCGTCGCCTCCACCTCTGAGCTTACTTTCACAATCAGGACTCCCGCCCACCTTCCGAGGACCCCTTCGCCCACCTCCAACACACTGCATCCACCTGGACACCCCGCACTGGCCTATTACCTGCCCTCGACCTCTTCATTTCCAACTGCCGCCGGGACATTAACCGCCTCAACCTGTCGTCCCCCCTCCCCCACTCCAACCTCTCACCCTCACAATGCACAGCCCTCCAATCCCTCTGCTCCAACCCCAACCTCACCATTAAGCTAGCGGATAAAGGGGACGCAGTGGTAGTCTGGCGCACTGACCTCTACACCGCTGAAGCCAAACGCCAACTCGTGGACACCTCTTCCTACCATCCCCTCGACCATGACCCCACCCCCCATCACCAAACCATCAGCGCCAGACCATACAGAACCTCATCACCTCAGGAGATCTCCCACCCACAGCTTCCAACCTCATAGTCCGGGAACCCCGCACTGCCCGGTTCTACCCCCTTCCCATGATCCACAAGCCTGACCACCCTGGCCGACCCATTGTCTCAGCATGCTCCTGCCCCACTGAACTCATCTCTACCTACCTCGACACTCTCCCATCCCCCCTAGTCCAGGAACTCCCCACATACGTTCGAGACACCACCCACGCCCTCCACCTCCTCCAAGACTTCCGTTTCCCTGGCCCCCAATGCCTCATCTTCACCATGGATATCCAATCCCTCTACACCTCCCTCCGCCATGACCAGGGCCTCCAAGCCCTCCATTTTTCCTCTCCAGACGTCCCCAACAGTACCCTTCCACCGACACTCTCATTCGTTTGGCTGAACTGGTCCTCACCCTTAACAATTTCTCCTTCGAATCCTCCCACTTCCTCCAGACCAAAGGGGTGGCCATGGGCACACGTATGGGCCCCAGCTATGCCTGTCTCTTTGTTGGCTACGTAGAACAATCGATCTTCCATAATTACACCGGCACCACTCCCCACCTCTTCCTCCACTATATTGATGACTGCGTTGGCACCACCTCATGCTCCCGCAAGGAGGTTGAGCAATTCATCAACTTCACCAACACATTCCACCCTGACCTTAAATTTACCTGGACCATCTCTGACACCTCTCTCCCCTTCCTGGACCTCTCCATCTCCATTAATGATGACCGACTTGACACTGACATTTTTTACAAACCCACCGACTCCCACAGCTACCTGGATTACACCGCTTCCCACCCTACCTCTTGCAAAAGTGCCATCCCATATTCCCAATTCCTCCACCTCTGCCGTATCTGCTCCCAGGAGGACCAGTTCCACCACAGAACACACCAGATGGCCTCCTTCTTTAGAGACCACAATTTCCCTTCCCACGTGGTTAAAGATGCCCTCCAACGCATCTCGTCCACATCCCTCACCTCCACCCTCATCCCCTCCCCCACTCACCCATTGTACTCTATGCTACTTTTTCCCCACCCCCACCCTCCTCTAGCTTATCCCTCCACCCTTCAGGCTCTCTGCCTTTATTCCTGATGAAGGGCTTTTGCCCAAAACGTCGATTTTGCTGCTCCTCGGATGCTGCCTGAACTGCTGTGCTCTTCCAGCACCACTAATCCAGAATCTGATTTACCTGCACAGATCCCAGGTACAGGCATGACCACATTTTAGGGTTCCAGTTTCGAACTGGTGCACACGGTTTCGAATGAACCACAAACAACCCTCTCCTAAAAACCCCTGCTCCACAAAATCAGTAAATGAGAAATATGAGTCCCCACTCAGGGCTGTGTTGTGTATATCGGATTGCCGAATTCCAAAGGGTCACGTGTAGAGTTTGCTTCACAGAGTCCAATTTCAAATATGAACAGAAGTTGTCAACAATAAGTTCACAGTCATGTTTAATCATCCTCTAGGAGCTCTGGAATTAAACCCTGGAGCCCGTGGTCTCTTGCATAAGTCACAACCTGTTGTTTATTGAGCACAGATGCCAGTTAGTTGCCAGCTACCTCAGTCTTGCAGCCAATGGGGACATCTTTGGAAGGAGCTGAGTGGTTCAGGAGTGACGTGAGCTGCCCAGGAGACTGCTGTCACATCAAACGAAACACAAGCCCGTGAGGCCATCCCTCCAAGCAGCCACACATGTTCATCAATGTCAGATTTCCAGCAAATTAGGCGTTTCTCCTTGGAGTATTGCAAGTGCAACCATAAATACGTTTAAAATTAGTGGAGTAGACAACAGGCTTATTTGGTAGCAGAGTCAAAAAGAGTGGCTC
Organism: Chiloscyllium punctatum; assembly: GCF_047496795.1. Classification (NCBI taxonomy): domain Eukaryota; kingdom Metazoa; phylum Chordata; class Chondrichthyes; order Orectolobiformes; family Hemiscylliidae; genus Chiloscyllium; species Chiloscyllium punctatum. The sequence goes on along the minus strand of NC_092765.1, from coordinate 44,851,216 downwards.
TGAAAAAGCACAGCAGGTCAGGCATGACTGACTTGACACTGACATTTTTTACAAACACACCCACTCCCACAGCTACCTGGATTACACCTCTTCCCACCCTACCTCCTGCAAAAATGCTATCCTGTAATCCCAATTCTTCCGCCTCCGCTGTATCTGCTCCCAGGAGGACCAGTTCCACCACAGAACAAACCAGATGGCCTCCTTCTTTAGAGACCGCAATTTCCCTTCCCACGTGGTTAAAGATGCCCTCCACAGCATTTCATCCCCATCCCGCCCATTTGCCCTCAAACCCCACCCCTCCAACCATAGCAAGGTGCTCACCTTCCACCCTACTAACATTCGCATAAACCACATCATCTGACGACATTTCCGCCACCTCCAAACAGACCCCACCACCAGGGATATGTTTCCCTCCCCACCCATTTTCGCTTTTCACAAAGACCATTCTCTCCGTGACTACCTGGTCAGGTCCATGCCCCCTAACAACCCACCCTCCCTTCCTGGCACCTTCCTCTGCCACCACAGGAATTGCAGAACCTGCGCCCACACCTCCTTCGTCACCTCCGTCCAAGGCCCCAAAGGAGCCTTCCACATCCATCAAAGTTTTACCTGCACATTCACCAATATCATTTATTGTATCCCAATGCAGTCTCCTCTACATTGGGGAGACTGGACGCCTCCTGGCAGAGCGCTTTAGGGAACATCTCCGGGACACCCGCACCAATCAACCCCACCGCCCTCTGGCCCAATATTTCAACTCCCCCTCCCACTCTGCCGAGGACATGCAGGTCCTGGGCATCCTCCACCGCCGCTCCCTCACTACCCGACGCCTGGTGGAAGAACTCCTCATCTTCCGCCTCGGAACACTTCAAACTCTGGGCATCAATGTGGACCTCACCAGTTTCCTCATTTCCCTTTCCCCCACCTCACCCCAGCTCCAAACTTCCAGCTCAGCACCATCCCCATGACCTGTCCTATCTGCCTATCTTCCTTTCCACCTATCCACTCCACCCTCCTCTCTGACCTATCACCTCCATCCCCACCCCCAATTCACCTATTGTACTCTATGCTACATTCTCCCCAGCCCCACCCTCCTCTCATTTATCTCTCCACCCTGCAGGCACCCTGCCTCTATTTCTGATGAAGGACTTTTGCCTGAAACGTCGATTTTCCTGCTCCTCGGATGCTGCCTGACCTGCTGTGCTTTTTCAGCACCACTCTAATCTAGACTTTGGTTTCCAGCATCTGCAGCCCTTGTTTATAACCACATTCCTGATGGAGGGCTTACTCTCCTGCTCCTCGGATGCTGCCTGACCTGCTGTGTTTTTCCAGCTTTTTGACTCTGATCTCTAGCATCTACAGTCCTCACTTTCTCCTTATTTGGTAGCAGGATGTTTACGTATGTAAGATAAACATAAATACAATTTATAAAGTTATAAGCTATATTATGAATATATATCCAATATAAGGGATATACACAGAATGATTCCATTATAGAATGATACAGCACAGAAAGAGGCTATTTGTTCCATTAAGCTTCCCTCTGCTCCGTGGAAAGGTTGGTCACTTGGTACCACACCCTGTTCATTTTCCATGGCCCTATGAATGTTTTCTTTTGAATATGTAGCATTTTCCTTTCTGGAAGTTCTAGCACTCTGAGTGCACTCCAGACCACAACTTTATTTTAATGAACAGGGTCATCACTGGCCAGGCTAGAATTAATGGCCCGTTCCCTAAATACCCTGAAGAAGGTGACAGTGAGCTTTTAGAATGGCTGCACTCCATGTATATTGTGTAAAAAAATTGCATTTTCATGTTACCACTGGTTATTTTTCAAAAGTCCCCTGGTTATCAACTGGAAATGCTGCCTTTTTCATTAGAACGCAGAACAGTACAGCACAGGAATAGGTTCTTCGGCCCACGATATGGTGCCAAACATGACACCAGATTGGACTCATCCCTTCTGCCTTCCCTTGGTCCATATCCCTCCATTCCTTGCATATTCATGTGCTTATCTAAAAGTCCCTTAAATGCCCCAATCATTCGACCATAACTTGAAAACCTCTTTCAAATCTCTTCTAAGCTTTCTCTACTGTAAGGAGGCCCACCCCATCTTCTCCACTGGCTCCTTGGAACTGAAGTCTCTTATCTTTATGGTCCTGTATCCTCTTCAAGGTCTTAAAGTTGAAGTCAAAATTGAACTCAACATTGGTGAGGCAGCAATTATTGGAGCCATCCCTAACTGCTTGGGGTCAACCACATGGCTGTGGGTTTGGAGTCACGTTTTGGCAAGGATGGCAGATTTCCCTCCCTAAAGGAGGGTGGTGAACCATGAGGGGTTTTCCTGACAGTCAACAATGATTTCATGATTATTGATAGACTCTTAATTCCAGATTTTTCTTTCAGTTTGTAGAATTCAAATTTGACTATCTGCCATGGTAAGATTTGAACCCAGGTCCCCAAAGCATCATCTGGATTAATAGTCAAGTGATAATACTATTATGCCAATTGCCAGCTGTACTATGCTACCAGGTAAGGGTTGTGTTTAAGATAGTTAGCTGCTCCCAATCTTTTCTAAAACTTTGACTGTCTTTATCTCAGTTTCTCCAGAACAACCTTGGAGCTAAAATCCATCATCCCTGGAACTTTTACAAAGAATGTCCCCTTCACCCAGAAGGATCCTCACTGCTTTCATGAAATGTGGTGACCAGATCTGAAACAGGATACAATGATCAAAATGTTTTGGTCTAATCGGAGTTTTGTAAAGTTCACATAATTCCCCAGCTGTCTCATTAAAGCTGAAGATCTTGTATGTTTTATTAATTTTGTTTTCAGTATATACTGCCATCTTTAAAGACCTATGCCTCAGCATTCTGTGTCCCTGTGATTTAGGATCATGCAGTTTAATCTGCATTCTCTCTATCTCTTTTGCCAAAATGCATCATCTCATACTTCTCTGAATTAAACTCCATGTATCCGATATTTTGCTTGCCTGTAGTGTTATTGCTCTCAATTTGCATCATCCTCATTGTTTTCCACACCTCCAAGCTTTAGTATCACTGACAAATTGTGCCATTTTCCTCGGTTTTCTGATATACAAGTCATAAACATTAAAGACAGAGCAGGTGAATCACATTGATCCTTGGGAAACACAAATATCCTCCATTCTCTAGTTTGGAAAACAATAGTTTACCATGACTTGGTGAACCATCACCCACCTCCTCGTGAGTATAATCTTATTATAGAATCCCTACAGTGTGGATGCAGGCGATTCAACCCATCAAATCTACACCGACTCTCCAAAGGGTATCCCATCCAAATCCACCCTCCCTACCCTATAACCCTGTGTTTACCATGACTAACCCACCTTACTTACACATCCATGGACACTATGGGCAATTTAGCATGGCCAATCCACCTAACCCTCCACATCTTTGGACTGCGGGAGGAATCCGGAGCACCCAGAGGAAACACATGTAGACATGGGGAGAATGTGCAAAGTCCATACAGACAGTTACCTGAGGCTGGAATTGAATACGGTCCGTGGCACTGTGACGCAGCAGTGCTAACCATTGAGCCAGCGTACCACCCCAACTATGTCCCCATTGTATTGTGCCCACCCCTAAATCAGTAGTATATTTTATTGAAATGTATAGCATATTGAGATGAGTAAGTCTTACATTCATGAAGTATGGGTTATTGCAGTACTCCAGGAACGTTGTTGGACAGAACAAGATTCTGTGCATCTATAAGTCTTGTGCTCCTCTGCACAAACTGGTAAATATTGGTCTGGTATATAAACTTGGGAGATGATTAGGTTGAATCTTTCTGTGAGGCACGGTTTCTGCATGGATGAACTGCTGCCCTGCAACAAGATGTGAGAGCAAACATGTGAGTCTGTTCTTCAGATTTGCCAAAATTAAGTTAAGGCTCTGCAAAGAATCGCAGTGAAGGCAATAAACAGGATATCTCAAAAACAACTCACATATGTTAAGAACAGCTGTGTTCACAAAACGCTCAGTCCTAACACGGTCCACATCACCGTCACTTCACTACAGAGATATCATTATGTGTAATGTAATAAGGTCAGGGCAGGTGAACTGGTTCCTCTCTTTGACCCACTCCTGGATTGGTCATTACAGAGTTTGAAGGTTTTAAGGGGATGAGATGTTGTTAATTCAGTAAGTATTTAACTAGATGTAATTTGATGTAAAAAAATATGCCAACTAGATTCCTCAAGTTAAATAAGAAGCTTGTTTTATGACCAAAACTCACTCAGTTGAAGAAATCCAAAATTATTAATAGGTAAAAGTATATCCGACTTCCACAAAGTACACAAACACACAAAAATACACATTTCAGGGTCACAGATAAATGAAAGTGAAAACTCATTAGTTAAATAGGAATACAGTCAACTGGCAGTAGGAGTATACTTAAGAAGGAAATCAGGAGGGCAAAAAGGGGACATGAGATAGCTTTGGCAAATAGAGTTAAGGAGAATCCAAAGGGTTTTTAACAAACACATTAAGGACAAAAGGGTAACTAGGGAGCGAATAGTGCCCCTCGAAGATCAGCAAGGCAGCCTATGTGTTGAGCCGCAGGAGAGGCGGGAGATACTATATGAGTATTTTGCATCAGTGTTCACTGTGGAGAAGGACATAGAAGATATAGAACATGGGGAAATAGATGATGACATCTTGAAAAATGTCCATATTACACACGAGGTGGTGCTGCATGTCTTGAAACACATAAGAATGGATAAATCCCCAGGACCTAATCAGGTGTTCCCTAGAACTCTGTGGGAAGCTAGGGAAATGATTGCTAGGGATAGTTGTATCATCGATAGTCACAGTTGAGGTGCCTGAAGACTGGAGGTTGACTAACGTGGTGCCACTGTTTAAGAGAGGTTGTAAGAGGGGTTGTAAGAAAAAGCCAGGGAACTATAGACCGGTGACTCTAACATCAGTGGTGAGCAAGTTTTTGCATGGAATGTTGAGGGACAAGATTTACATGTGTTTGGAAAGGCAAGGACTGCTTAGTGATAGTCAGCATGGCTGTGCATGGGAAATCATGTCTCACAAACTTGATTGAGCTTTTTGAAGAAGTAACAAAAAGGTTTGATGAGGGCAGAGCGGTGGATATGTTCTAAATGGACTTCAGTAAGGCGTTTGCCAAAGTTCCCCATGGGAGACTGGTTAGCAAGGTTAGATCACATAGAATACAGGGAGAACTAGCCTATTGGATACAGAACTGGCTGGAAGGTAGACGACAGAAGGAGTTGGTGGAGGGTTGTTTTTTTAGACTGGAGGCCTGTGACCAGTGGAGTGCCACAAGGACCGGTGCTGGGTCCACTGCTTTTTGTCATTTATATAAATGATTTGGATGTACACATAGGAGGTACAGTTAGTAAATTTGCAGATGACACCAAAATTGGAGGTGTATTGGACAGCAAAGAAAGTTACCTCAGAATACAACGGGATCTTGATCAGATGAGCCAATGTGCTGAGGAATTGCAGATAGAGTTTAATTTTGATAAATGCGAGTTGCTGCATTTTGGAAAAGCAAATCAGAGCAGGACTTATAAATTTAATGGTTAGATCTTAGGGAGTGTTGCTGAACAAAGAGACCTTGGAGTGCAGGTTCATAGCTCCTTGAAAGTGGAGTCGCAGGTAGATAGGATAGTGAAGAAGGCATTTGGTATGCTTTCCTTTATTGCTCAAAGTATTGAGTACAGGAGTTGGGAGGTGATGTTGCAGCTGTACAGGACGTTAGTTAGGCCACTTTTGGAATATTGCATGCAATTCTGATCCCCTTCCTATCGGAAGGATGTTGTGAAACGTGGAAGGGTTCAGTAAAGATTTACAAGGATATTGCCAGATTGGAGGATTTGAGCTCTAGGGAAAGGCTGAATAGGCTGGAGCTGTTTTCCCTGGAGCATCAGAGGCTGAGGGGAGGCGGGGGGGTGACCTTGCAGACCTTTATAAAATCATGAGGGGCATGGATAGGATAAATAGACAAGGTCTTTTTCTTGAGGTGGGGGAATCCAGAACTAGAGGGCATAGGTTCACGGTGAGAGGGGAAAGATACAAAAGGGACTGAAGGGGCAACTTTTTCATGCAGAGGGTGGTACGTGTATGGAATGAGCTGCCAGAGGAAGTGGTGAAGGCTGGTACAGTTGCAGTATTTAAGAGGCATCTGGATGGGAATATGAATAGGAAGGGTTTGGAGGGATATGGGCCAAGTGCTGGCAAATGGGACTACATTAGGTTAGGATACCTGGTCGGATGAGCCAAACCAAAAGGTCTGTTTCCGTACTGTTCATCTCTATGACTCTATGACTTTATGCTCCTTTCATGATCCAAGGTGCCAGTTTAAAGATATGGCCAAGTGACTTAAGTGGGGCTGAGTTGACAACTTCCATTGATAAAAATCTCTTGGTTTCAGCAGGGTGGTTGCAGCAAACAGGGTGCAGTTTTTGAGAGAGATTTCAGAGGGAGAAGGATAAGCCTGTCACCTCTTTGATCCTTTAACCCTGCTGGGATGTTCCAAGATGGCTGTGATCAGGGGAGAGCCATGATATTTCTGCAGATCACAACTGAGCCTGTCTCTTCTGCACTTGGCAGCCAAGAGTGCTACTGTAGCTGAACGGGTTTTAAACTGAAAAGTTATATTTCCCACATACTGTAATAATTCCATCAGGTGGTTGAGTTGTCCCTACCCATCCCCTTCAAAACCCCCAGCCCTCAATCTCAGAAAACATCTTACGTTCCTTAACAAGGTAGATTTGTATTATCTTCCAATCAAGGTCAAAAAGTGCGGCGCTGGAAAAGCACAGCTGGTCAGGCAGCATCTGAGGAGCAGGAGAGTCGACGTTTTGGGCATAAGCTCTTCATCAGGATGAAAGGCTTATGCTCAAAACACTGACTCTCCTGCTCCTCAGAAGCTGCCTGACCTGCTGTGCTTTTCCAGTGCCGCACTTTTTGACTCTGATCTTCAGCATCTGCAATCCTCACTTTCTCCTTCCAAACACAGTGCCAGGGAATGTTTTGTTCAGGTGTTGTCTGACGAGTCCTGAGTTAGTATCTGTTAAAGTCTCCATATTGCTCTTGGAGTAATTCTTGAAGTTGTGGGCGGCACGGTGGCACAGTGGTTAGCACTGCTGCCTCACAGCGCTAGAGACCCGGGTTCAATTCCCGCCTCAGGCGACTGACTGTGTGGAGTTTGCACATTCTCCCCGTGTCTGCGTGGGTTTCCTCCCACAGTCACAAAGATGTGCAGGTTAGGTAGATTGGCCATGCTAAATTGCCCGTAGTCTTAGGTAAGAGGTAGATGTAGGGGTATGGGTGGGTTGCGCTTCGGCGGGGCAGTGTGGACTTGTTGGGCCAAAGGGCCTGTTTCCACACTGTAAGTAATCTAATCTAGTCAGTGTGAAAGTTTCCAGAGTCAAAATGAATGTCTCTTTATAGCCCACTTGGGAAACTTCCAGAGATTAACTTGACAAGTTCCAGAAAAGGTCTGGCAGGAGACCGTACAATTTTATATTTAAAAAATATTAATATGTGAAGCCCGTTGATTAAATTAACAATTTGTATTTAATAGCATATGGAGTCATACATCATGGAAAGTGACCCTTCGGTCCAACCAATCCATGCTGACCATGTTTTCCAAACTAAACTGCTCCCACTTGCCTGTATTTAGGCCCATATCCTTCTAAATCTTTCTCAATCATGTATCTGACCAATTGTCTTATAAATGTTAAAAACCACACAACACCAGGTTATTGTCCACCAGGTTTATTTGAAAGTGCAAGCGCTCAGATCACTGCTCTTTCATCAGGTAGCTAGTGGGATAGGATCATAGGACACAGAATCAAAGTGAGAGATCAAAGTGTCATACAACTGATGTAATGTATTGAACAAACCCTAGATTACTGTTAAGTCTTTAATCATGTCGAATGGGTTGCAGGTTTTGAGTCAGTAATATGTAAATCCCAGAATTTCTTTCAAGTCACTGTGTTGGATAATTTAAGATTTTATTTGTATATTTAAAAAAAAGTGAAATCTCAGCTCAGACAATGCATTCAAGGTGTGAGGTTAGAGTCAAGATTAGAGTGGTGCTGGAAAAGCACAGCAGGTCAGGCAGCATCCGAGGAACAGGAAAATCGACGTTTCAGGCAAAAGCCCTTCATCAAGAATGAGGCAGGGAGCCTCCAGGGTGGAGAGATAAATGGGAGGGAGGTGGGACTAGGGAGAAGGTAGCTAAGAGTACAATAGGTGGATGGGGGTGGGGGTGAGGATGAAGGTGATAGATCGGAGATGAGGGTGGAGCGGATCGGTGGGAAGGAAGATTGTCAGGTAGGACAGGTCATGAGGATGTGCTGAGCTAGAAGGTTGGAACTGGGATAAGAGGGGGGGGGAGGGGAAATGAGGAAACTAGTGAAGTCAACATTGATGCCCTGGGGTTGAAGTGTTCTGAGGCGGAAGATGAGGCGTTCTTCCTCCAGGCGTTGGGTGGTGAGGGAGTGGCGATGGAGGAGGCCCAGGACCTGCATGTCCTCAGCAGAGTGGGAGGGGGAGTTGAAATGTTGGGCCACGGGGCGGTGGGGTTGATTGGTATGGGTGCCCCAGAGATGTTCCTTAAAGTGCTCTGTGAGAAGGTGTCCAGTCTCCCCAATGTAAAGGAGACCACATCGGGAGCAACGGATACAATAAATGACATTGGTGGATGTGCAGGTGAAATATTGATGGATGTGGAAGGCTCCTTTGGGGCCTTGGATGGAGGTGAGGGGGGAGGTGTGGCTGGGGAAGGTGCCGGGAGGGGAGGGTAGGTTGTTGGGGGGCGTGGGCCTGACCAGGTAATCACGGAGGGAATGGTCTTTGCAGAAAGCGGATAGGGGTGGGGAGGGAAATATATCCCTGGTGGTGGCGGTAATGATGGTGAACAATGCAGTTTATGCAAAAGGTTTGTAGGGTGGAAGGTGAGCACCAGGGGGGTTCTGTCCTTGTTACAGTTGGAGGGGTGGGGTTTGAGGGCGGATGTGCGGGATGTGGATGAGATGCGTTGGAGGGCATCTTCAACCACGTGGGAAGGGAAAATATGGTCTTTAAAGAAGGAGGCCATCTGGTGTGTTCTGTGGTGAAATTGGTCCTCCTGGGAGCAGATATGGCGGAGGTGGAGGAATTAGGAATACAGGATGGTATTTTTGCAGGAGGCAAAGTGGGAGGAGGTATAATCCAGGTAGCTGTGGGAATCGGTGAGTGTGTTTAAAAAAAATGTCAGTGTTAACTTGGTCATCATTGTTGGAGATGGAGAGGTCCAGGAAGGGGAGGGAGGTGTCAGAGATGTTCCAGATGAATTTAAGGTCGGGGCGGAATGTGTTGGTGAAGTTGATGGAGGGGGTGGTGGGGGAGGGGGGAGAGAGAGGAGGAGAGAGAGAGAGAGAGTGTGTGTATGTGACTGTGATGGTGTGTGTGTTTTTGAGAGAGGGTCTGTGAGTGTGTCATCAGTTGTATAACACTTACACCTTTTGCTATAAATTCTGTGTCCTATGATCCTGCCCCACTAGCTACCTGATGAAGGAGCAATGCTCCAAAAGTGTGTACTTTCAAATGAACCTGTTGGACTATAACCTGGTGTTGTGTGATTTTTATCTTCTGTCCACTCCAGTCGAACACCGGCAGCTTCACATCATGACTTTTAAATGTTATAACTGACCTGCACCTATACTTCCTCTGGCAGTTCATCCCAATCTTCTAAAAACAAGCAGTCAGAAACTTTCTGAGACAGATGACAGGCTATTAGCAATCAAACCCTTCTTCCTACCTTGAAATAAGGCAGAAACTGAGGAAATCCTACATACAGCAGAAAGATAAATAATTAGTTATCAATTAACCAGGACTGAGGCCTTGGAGTGCAGGTTCATAGCTCCTTGAAAGTGGAGTCGCAGGTAGGATAGTGAAGAAGGCATTTGGTATGCATTCCTTTATTGGTCAGAATATTAAGTATAGGAGTTGGGAGGTCATGTTGCGACTGTACAGGACATTGGTTAGGCCACTGTTGGAATATTGGGTGCAATTGTGGTCTCCTTCATATCGGAAAGATGAGGGGCACGGATAGTGTTAATAGGCAAAGTCTTTTCCCTGGGGTCAGGGAGTCCAGAACTAGAGGGCATAGATTTAGGGTGAGAGGGGAAAGATATAAAAGAGACCAAAGGGGCAACATTTTCACTCAGAGGGTGGTACGTGTATTGAATGAGCTGCCAGAGGAAGTGGTAGACGCTGGTACAATTGTAATATTTAAGAGGCATTTGAATGGGTATATGAATAGGAAGGGTTTGGAGGGATATGGGCTGGGTGCTGGCAGGTGGGACTAGATTGGGTTGGGATATCTGGTTGGCATGGACGGATTAGACCGAAGGGTCTGTTTCTGTGCTGTACATCACTATGACTCTATGACTCTATGATGGAACTCCTGCCTGTTTTTCAAAAATGCCTTGGGATTGTTAACATACACATAAGAAGCCAAACTATGCCTCAGATTAAAAGAACTTATAAGTCGACTGAGTATTCAACATACTGAGTTATCTTTCAGATGGAGCTTTCAACTATAATGCTGAGATTCCAACTGATTATTCCAACAGCCTGAATACTCAATGTGGGAACACCAAAATAGGAAGGATCTGGGGTCTGCATACACTCTCTTCAAAGGATCATAATTTGGAGATATCGGTGTTGGACTGGGGTGTACAAAGTTAAAAATCACACAACACCAGGTTATAGTCCAACAGGTTTAATTGGAAGCACTAGCTTTCGGAGCACTGCTCCTTCATCAGGTGGTTGTGGAGTACACAATTGTAAGACACAGAATTTATAGCAAAAGTTTACAGTGTGATGTAACTAAAATGTATAATTTCAATGTATAATTTCAGCTACATCTCACTGTAAACTTTTGCTATAAATTCTGTGTCTAACAATTGTATCCTCCATAACCACCTGATGAAGGAACGGTGCTTCAAAAAACGAGTGCTTTGAATTAAACCTGCTGGACTATAACCTGGTGTTTTGTGATTTTTAACTTCGAAGGATCAGTCATCATAGAGAAGGAACTGAGATAGAATCATGTAATTTTTATTTTTGCTTAAAATGTTCTTTTCCTAAGAGAATCGCCGATGTTTAATGTACAAAGTAATTAAGCTGTGAAATGAGTAATTTATTAACTGCAGCTGAAACCCATAGCTCAAGGCTTTCCCATCTTTGTATATTGTTAAACTGAAGCCCCACAGATGTTGTATGCTTTTGGACTGAGAGGCCTATATGTGGTGATAAACACGTTTTTAGCTGGCAAGGGTTATACAGCTTACATCACTAGTTTTAAGAATTATAAATAAAAGTATCCAAGCAATGAACTGTTGTTTCTCAGCCTTTAATCAAGTCCTTGAGAAGCTAAATAAATATAGAAGGTTTAATATCTGATGTATAAAATAAGAAAGCACTCAACAGGAAAGTACACTTTACACTGAGGTAAACCTAGTTCTAAAATGATATGCAATCCCACAGTTACATTTATCACAAAGTGCTATCTTTAAACAAATGGCAAAAAAAAGGCTAAAATGGATTGCAGTTTGACCCATTGGAATACTACACGTAAGAGCGAATTAAATCAAGTTTAATTGATTGAACATTACAGGGTGGGATGGGGTTCGGCCTATTGAATGTTACAGGAATGTCTTGTTGCAGTTACACAGGGCCTTGGAGAGGCCACACCTTGAGTATTCTGCACGGTTTTCGTCTCCTAGTCACCATAGAGATGTACAGCATGGAAACAGTCCAACATATCCACGTCGACCAGATATCCCACACCAATCTAGTCCCATTTGCCAGCACTTGGCCCATATCCATCCAAACCCTTCCTATTCATATACCCACCCAGATGCCTTTTAAATGTTGTATTTGTACCAGCCTCCACCACTTCCTCTGGCAGCTTATTCAATACACACATCACCTCTGTGTTAAAAAGTTGCCCCTTAGGTCCCCTTTTCCCCTCTCACCCTAAACCTCTGCCCTCTAGTTCTGAACAGCCCCACTCCAGGGAAAAGACCTTGTCTACTTACCCTATCCATGCCCCTCATGATTTTATAAACCTTTATGAGGTCACCCCTCAGCATTTGACGCTCAAGGGAAAATAGCCCTAGCCTATTCAACATCTCCCTATAGCTCAAATCCTCCAATCTTCACAAGATCTGTGTAAATCTTTGCTGAACCCTTTCAAGTTTCACAACATCCTTCCAATAGGAAGGAGAGGAGAATTGCATTCAACATTCCAAAAGTGGTCTAACCAATGTCCTGTACAGCCACAACATGACCTCCCAACTCCTATTCTCAATGCACTCCTAGTCTGAGGAAGGACATTCTTATGATTGAGGGAGACTAGTGGAGATTCACCAGACTGATTCCCGGGATGGAAGGACTAACATATGAGGAAAGACTGGATTGACTGGGCTTGTACTCACTGGAATTTAGAAGAATGAGGGGGAGTCTTAAAGAAAATCCTATGGGACTGGACAGGCTAGATGTAGGAAGAGTGTCCCCGATGTCAGGGAAGCCCTGAACTAGGGAGTCACAGTCTAAAAATAAGGGGTAAAGCCATTCAGGACTGAGATGAGGAACCTGTGGAATTCTCTCCCACAGGAAGCTGTCAGGGCCGGTTTATTCAGATATTCAGGAGGGAGCTGGACACAGCCCTTGCATCTAAAGGGATTAAGGGGTATGGAGAGAAAGTGCGGGTGGGATACTGAGATTGCATGAACAGCAAAGATCATATTGAATGGTGGTGCAGGCTTGAAGGGCCAAATGGTCTACTCCTGCATTTATTTTCTGTGTTTCTACATTCCCTTATTGGAGGAGAGATGGTCTCGATGACTGGGTAGTCCAGAGCCAGGAGGATGACAAGTCTAAGGACATGGAGTAGGTCATTTATGCCTGAAATGAGGAGAAACTTTATCACCCAGAGTGTGGCGAGCTTGTGAAGAGCCAGAATCGATCGTCCTTGACGCCATTTTCTCCAAATGAACATGGAGGGGCATTACAACAGACTGAGGACATCCTGGGACACTGTTACTGAACTATGCCAACGGCTGGAGCCTGTGCCAAAAGGAGTGGGTTCCCGTCCTATCCCAATCCTATCTCAAGGTGACTCAGATGCTATTCCTTCCAAGGAAACACTGGGGATCTGTGTGGGATCTCTTTGTAGTCCACCTATCAAAGCTGTTCCCACACTGCTTCATCACATTTCCGGAGGACAGGGTGGCGGCGAGGTCAATGCTGCAACCGGGCCGTAGGACTTGACTACACACCTGGTTTCCCCCAATCGACGGGCCATTATAGACTGTACTCCCATTGGGCTAAGGGGACCATTTCATAATGCAACTGAGTTCATCTATAGAAAAGGGTCCCATTCTATCAATGTGCAAATGATTTCTGCTCAATGCTTCCACCTTTTAGCACTTTGGGAGCTGCCTTAATGCCTATACCTTGAGAGCATTTATGTTCCTGCTGTGTAGAGTAAAGAATCTCTACAGTGTGGAAGTGGGACATTTGGCCCAATGAGTCCACACCAATCCTCTAGACAGCATCCCCCCCCAGACCCACCCCTATAACCTTCCATTTCCCATGGCTGCACACTACTGGTAATTTACCTCGGCCAATCAACCTAACCTGCACATCTTTGAACTGTGGGAGGAAACAGCAGCAGCCAGCAGAAACCCATGCAGACACGGGGAGTATGTGCAAACTCCACACAGACAGTCACTGGAGGATGGAATTGAACCCGGGTCCCTGGTGATATGAGGCAGCAGTGCTAACCACTGAGACACCTTGGATAATGGGCTAGATGCCTTACAAGGATAATTACTGAGGGACAAGAGGTACTTTTCATGACCGTGGTTGATGACTCCATTACATATCCCACTGACTGAGGTGCACTATAGATATATTCTGCCAATTGGTCAACAAGTGCCATGGTGGAGCAGATGAATGGTTTGCAGAAGATGAGGTTCCACTGTGTGGATCAGTCTGAGGGAGCTTTACAGTACACGCCAAATAGATGTGTTTCACAGCCCGAGCATGCTGTGCCCGGTACAACTGCAGCAGGGAACGAGGGAATGGAATGGACACAGAAGAGCAGGGAGAGAGGGAGTAGTCATTTTCTTGCTCATCTGAGGAGGAGGAAGAGGACAGTGAGCAGAACGAAGATCACCTTGAGCATGATAGAATGCAGCAATACCAGGCACATTAGGATCTGACTGACTCCCCGTTTCAGTAGACACCATCAATGGGATCACTTGTCGTGCACAGAATTCTGAAGCCATCTGAAGGATTCCTGAAATCAAATGATAGAATGAGGATAAGCCTTTGGCTATTTCTGTTGGATATGTGGAAGATATTTATAAGTGAGTGAAAGTGCATAACATATTGGACCTAAAAATACAACTAGATATTTCAGTATACCCGTGCATGTGGATCTGTACAATTACAGCCTGATCTTTAATCCCTGTTTCTAATTTATAACTCCTTCTTAAAAGTTTTCAGGATGGTGAAATTAGTGGACGTTTGATCCAAGCAAACTGGTCTGTGTACACAGGGGTTCTAGGGATGTTCACTGTTTGTTAGGTACAAATATGGACAGTGGGTAGAATTTCTCAAACCAAAACATCATTGAATGGGGTATCAATGAAAAGGAAACCAATAATTTAAATGGATTTAAGACAAATTGTTGTATCCCTGGGTGAGGCAGGAGTGGAAGAGTGGGAGAGAGGAGAGAGAGAGAGAGAGAAGGGATTGGATAACATGGTGAAGGGCTGGGTGGATACTAATTGATCTGAAAAGGATACTTGTTGGCCTTATGTTCTTATAATAGTTTATAATCATAAAAGATTAACCAGCCTTTTATATGGAAAATCCTAGTCTGTGGCTATTTTGGTGATTGAGGCCTTCCTTTTATTTTCACAGGTACTGTAAGGTCACAGTTTCTGATCAGGTATTAAGAGATCTCCTGCCAGGACCTGTAACGTTAGTCTTCAGGCGGTCAGAGGGACTGAACAAAGATCGAATCCTTTCACTGATGTAAGGATGAATTGAATAATCTGTGTTTTGATTGATCACGTGGCTTTACTGAATATTTATTGGAGAATCAGTGAACTCAAATTAAGACCAGACTAAATGAATTATCATTTAGAATGTCTGTTACTTGATATTTTCTCAGGTTACTGGCAAAAGGCAGGAAAATGGACCGGACAGTTAGCAGACCAGCCATGATTGCACTGAATGGCACAGAAGACTCAGTGGGCCGAATGGTGTACTTCTACATCTAATGGTGTTAGATGAGAGCTGGGTTCAGTGATCAGTCCTTGACTGTGCTGGGGCTTGTTATACAAGCAATCTGTTTTGACTCCAAGAGGTAAATGCAGGTGGATATTTTGAAGTGTGCCCTCGGCTTCACTGTATGGGATGGTCCCATGTTGAACAATGATGAGGTACTGGGCCATAGTGGGCATTGAGGTAAGTGCAGCAGTGACTTAGAAAATTGTCTCAAAGTTGAAGGCAAATAAGATGAGAACGTGGGTGAAGTTGGATAAGCTCTGTGGCGATATGTCTAGGAATGTGAGGGTGAATGTCCAAAAGGTCTACTGTGCTACCTATGTGCCACGACAGGGTTTGGTTTATGGCTGTTGTGCCACAATTTGATAGTGAAGGGTAACACCAGAACACCAGTGGAAGGGTGCATTGCTGGGATTCAAAGATGGCTTCAGTTTCAGGCAACTGGACATGCTGGTAGTGACAGATACTTCCACCTGTGATGAATGGGAAAATCCAGCTAGCTCTGAACAAGAGGGTCATGGTACTTCGGTACTGAGACATATTTGGGACAAAACTGGAAAAAACCCAGTCAGCTTCATAGAGAGAAACCCTCCGTGGAACCGTACAAAACTGACATTTAGCTGTTTTCTGGTAAAATTCGGTCCAACAATATAATAGAGACACAGTAAGCAGAACAGTTATTAGCCACAAGATAACCAAGGAATTTATCATCATGGTATAAACAGAGATTCTACAGAGTTTGGAAACTTTTAGGATACAAGGTATTAATAGAACATTAACACACATTGCCATCTTTTAAAATTCTTTCATGAGATGTGGCCTGCACTAGCAAGGCCAACCTTTGCGGGCCATCCCTCCAACTGAAGAAATTGCTCCGTCATTTCAGATAGTATTGAGAATCAACCACATCGATGTGAGTATGGGGTCTGATGACGGCCAGACCTGGGAAGGATGGCAAGTTTCCCTCCCTATTTACACATGAACACTCAAACATATCAGTCAGGAGCAGCAGTCGGCCACTGGCCCCTCGAGACTGCTTTGACATTTAAGCTGATCGCAGCTAATCTATTTGTGGCCAACATTTCTTCCTAACTCAATAATATTTGATACCCTTGTTTGGTGGACTGGATCAGTTCTTATAACAATAGATATTAAGATTGCCAGCTTTATATTCTATGTTAAAAACCACATAACACCGGGTTATAGTCCAACAGGTTTATTTGGAAGCATTAGCTTTCAAAGTGCTGCTCCTTCATCAGATGAAAGCTAGTGATTCCAAATAAACCTGTTGGACTATAACCTGGTGTTGTGTGACTTTTAATTTTGTACACCCCAGTCCAACATCAGCATCTCCAAATCATTTATATTCGATAGTTACTAATTGAGGTTCTACCAGCTACACTGATGGGATTTGAACTTGATTAGCCTGGGTCTCTCAATTGCTAGCCCTGTGACATCACAACACTACCATCCATCCCATAATGCAACAGTTTTAATAAAACATCCCAAAGTGCATCACCAGAGAAGCATAAAACAATCAGAGAGTGAACAAGACAGTGGGATTCTATGATGATAGAGCATGAGATAAAATAAGATTCTCTTGATCAATGAGGTAGGTTTTAACGAGTGCCTTAAAGGAGGAAACTGAGAGGCCATGAGGTATCAGGAGGGAATTTTAGACCTCAGGACCCAGGCAAATGAAATCACAGCTCCTAACATTGGAGCAATTAGAATTAGGAATGTTCAAGTGGGCAGAATTAGATGAGCTTAGTTATCTTGAAGGCTGTGGAGTTGCTGGGGATTGCAGAGATGGACAGAACTGAGGGCGTGGAGGGATTTGAAAATAAGAATGAGAATTTTACATTCAAGAAACCGATGGAGGTCAGTGAACACAGGGCTGATAGGGACTACACATGAAGGACTTGATAGCATGGTTCTGGGTGGCTTCAAGATTATGGAGGTTAGAATGTAGGAGATCAGCCCAGAGCCTAAAGATAGTAAATCCTGAATGAGGTATACAGGGAACAGGATTTGGCGGGGTGGTAGGGAGTGCAGAAAACAATGTCTTCAGCCTTCCCAACATTTAATTGGGGGGGTAATTGATCCTCATCCAATTCTAAACGTCAGGTATAGACTGATTAATTTTGTCAAAGAAGAATCCCTACAGTGTGGAAACAGACCATTTGGCCAATCGACTCTCCAAAGAGTAACCTACCCAGACTCATACGCTATTACTCTACATGTCCCCTGACTAATATATCTAGCACTATAGGCAATTTTAGCACAGCCAATTCACCTAACCCACATACCTTGGGATAGTGGGAAGAAACCTATGCAGACACAGGGAGAATGTGCAAACTCCACTCAGACAGTCACAAGGCTGGATTTGAACAAAGGTCCCTGTTACTATGAGGCAGCAGCACTAACCACTGAGCCATTGTGGGTGAGCAGAGGGAGAGACTCATGGAGTAGAGCTGGTATCACCAGCTGACATGAGAACTCGAAATTCCACTGTCCTGAATTTGACAGGCTACATGTTCAACAGCCAGTGAGCAGAGTTCCCAAATTAAATACTGGAAAGATGGAAGCCATGGGAGTTAGATTTAACATGCAGGAGTTTCAGGGGCAATGGAGCAATTAGAAAATGCTGAAGTCAACAGTCATGTAGAGGAGCTGGTGTTGGACTGGGGTGGGTAAAGTTAAAGCTCACACAACGCCAGGTTATAGTCCAACAGGTTTATTTGGAAGCACTCGCTTTCAGAGCGCTGCTCCTTCATCAGGTAGCTGTGGAGCAGGATCATAAGATACATAAATTCTCTTCTCATCCTGCTCCTTCAACCTCCTGATGAAGGAGCAGTGCTCTGAAAGCTAGTGCTTCCAAATCAACCTGTTGGACCATAACCTGGCATTGTGTGATTTTTAACTCTGAACTCAACAGTGCATGGGGAAGGCAGCACCAACCTGTCTGTTGGGCTGCATGTGACTATACCCCTTCAGGAGTGGCAGCTTGGCAATTTCTGGAGGATATTTGGTCAATTACAATCATATTAAAACACTTTTTAGAACTTTTGTGTGTGCAAACAGGTTTCCCGGCCTTCCTGGGACTCATCAGTGACAGTAAACAGGAACACAGCAGCAATACTTGGAGCTGACAGGGAAATCTGCCAATCAATACTGAAACCCTCACAGCTGGTTTCTTGTCTGCTTGTATGAGAGGCTTTGTTCACAGCAGTCATACTGAGAGGTTACTTCCACAATGTCAGAGGTTGTGTTCCTGTCCACTGCTTTAGAGCTGTGTCTGTGAACTGTCAGATCGGCATGGGTGCTGCTTTCACTGTTTCACTTTCCGAGCCTAAGATGACTTGCAGCAGAAGCAGCAATAGCCTCCTCTCCACACAGCCCGGATTGGGGTGGGAGTAGGGGAAGACAAGGAGAACGAAACAGTTCACAGGATGTGAACCTCTCAGTGGTAATTTGTGCAATTATATCACAGTCCTCTGATTTCTATACTTACATTGTTCTTCTTTAGTGTAGTGTACTCTAGTACAGATGTACTCACTTAAAACCACACGTACATCTTCCAGCTCCATCCACAATTTATAGTTAGGTCCATAGTGGGGCCCATTTTTTCCCTGGTTATCCTCTTGCACCTAGTATAATTGGATTTCCCTTTATTTTAGCCATCAGTGTATTTCATACCCCCTCTTTGTTATGTTAGTTATTTTTTAAATAACCCCTTATAATTTCTGTATGTTCCTAGGGCTTCTGGTGTTCTTAGCCCTCGCAATGTATCATAAACTTCTCAGTTCTGCTTTATCCAATCCTGTACATTCCTTGATTGCCAGGCTTCACTGGAATTATTGGTCCCACACTTCCACTCTCACCTTTTTGCAAGCCTTCCAATGTTTAGCTCAGTTGGCTGGACAGTCAGCTTACAAAGCAATGTGATGCTTCCTGCGTGGGTTCAATCCCATGTTGGCTAAGGTTACAATGAAGTACTCTCCTCCTCAATCTCTGTAGGATTGAGCAAAACTCCCCATCTTCTACAGTACTGAACTTTTCTAACATCAAAAATACTGGACAAAAGCCTGAGCTCAGGCTGTAACAAATATATACAGGGCTGGGATGATTTCAACCTGGAACCATTATTCAGCCTGAAAATCTAATTTACGCCTTCAATCTAAGAGAACAATCAACAGACCTAACCCTCTAGACTGAAATTAACGTTTTCACTTTGGGCTACGCCAACCCAGACATTATGGAACCTATACATTAACCAGACATTTAAACGTCAATCAATATTCATTCAGTGAGATATCGGGCTTTCAACCTCAATTAAAATACAGTTACACCTGTTAGGAAGCCATTTGACCTTAAAGGCAACACCAGTAACACAATGACATTTGGTGTAAAAGATAAGACTCCCGTAACCTATATAATTGCAGGCCCCAAACTCACCAAAAGGGCTTTCCCTACTGCTATCTCCAGAAGAGGGAAAAGAACAGCAATTCCAAGACCTACCTGTATAGGCCTGTTCCACATCAGGGGAATTAATGGTAGCCAACCACGACCAGCAGACCTGAGAACCGACAACCTCCGAAAATCAGAAGGCCTCAGACACACCCTGAGGTGAAAACTGGTTTGCAAAAACCACCACAAAGTAAGGAAAACCAAGTCTATGAGTCTAAGTACTTACCCGATAAATCCAAAACGCATCCTACCGCATCAGCGGACTCAACCCAGAGTGAAGGCCTGCACCATCCAAAGTCTTCATTGAGGAACTGGATACGGCAAGCAGGAGCAGTCACCTGTACTTCAAAATCGCGGTTTTCTCCCCCCAGTAGTGAGCTTAAACTCCCGAAACCCCAAAGCATCCAGCCTAGGTAGCAAGGAAGGGAAGGTTGGGGTGACAGTGCAGGGACCTCAAACATAGGAAGCCTGATTAAAGTTTCTGTGATTAATACTTTTTTTTTAGTTTCTGACCGTGTTTAACCTGTTTTTAATTTGATAGCACATTTAATTACTGATCTTTGTATAATTGCATTAATTTCACTGTTTTATTGCATTTGCCTTTGTTTCTTGTATTATACTTACCTTTTTTGTATTTAATAAACATGGAGATTCTTTTGTTCTGAAACACCTGTCAACTGCTTTTTTCATTTCACGGATTTTGCCCGAAACGTCGATTCTCCTGCTCCTCGGATGCTGCCAAACCTGCTGTGCTTTTCCAGCACCCCACTTTTTGACTCTGATCTCTAGCATTTTCAGTCTTCACTTTCTCCTACATTCCCTAAATAAGTCCAGTGTCAGAACCAGGCATCTGGGAGTGATTCAAACCAATCAGCAAATTATGATCACAAACCAGAACTCTACACTTCTCCTCTTGCCTGAAGTGTGGTGGCCCTCAGGGTAATTCACCACCAGTTGTCTGTCTGTCTCTCTCTCTCCCTCTAATGAAAGAGCAGCCTTATGGCCTGGTAAGACTATGGTGACACAATCCATTCTCCCGTCAAATTAGTTAAAACCAACAGCACTAGCAACCACACCCCACGTTGCGTGCCCCCTAACCCAAAAGGATATTGGTCTCATTGTGGTTCAATGCCACAGTTTGGACTTGTACAGGTCTTACCACCCCCAGAAGTGGACCCATTGCCTCAGGCATCTATAGCCCTACCTACTTCATCTCTTCTCTCTTCACTTGCATTAAGCAAGGGGAGTCATCTTGCAGTTATAAGCCTTGGTTTTTTCAATTGTGTATCTAGCTCTCTGGATTCTTGTTGCAAGACCTAATCCTAGTCCTTTATATCAATGTGAAAAATGTCCTCTGTCTGTTAACACTTCCCCTTCAGGATGCCCTGCAGTTGTTCAGTAGCATCGAGGTAAAAACAATGACTGCAGATGCTGGAAACCAGATTCTGGAGTAGTGGTGCTGGAAGACCACAACAGTTCAGGCAGCATCTGAGAAGCAGCGAAATCAACGTTTCAGGCAAAAGCCCTTCCCTGATGAAAGGCTTTTGCCCGAAACGTCGATTTCGCTGCTCCTCGGATGCTGCCTGAACTGCTGTGCTCTTCCAGCACCACTAATCCAGAACAGTGTTCAGTAGCGTCATTGACCCTGACCCTAGGAGCCATGTCTGATGCTGCAGAAACACTAGGTATAAAGGACTCTTCCCTAAATTTAACCCAGGGGAAGAATTTATTGTTTTGTTTTGAAAAGCTCAAAATCTTACCTTTTGTTAATGCAACTTTAACGTGGACAAAAACAACTTAGCCAGTGCTTACCAATCAGCTCACTGCTTTGTCCTGATTTTACTTCCATCAGCTTTTTAAAATTCTGTCACAGTTCCTGTCTGGGTTTATTTGCTACTCCAGCTGAGCTCGATCCAAGCCTCATCCCTCAGGGTTTTATCAAGTTTCTTTTTATTTCAAAAATATACATTATTCATAAAAAATCTTTACACACAAACATAGTCGCTAGAACAGTTTGGTTTTGCACAGTCTTTGCAAATGGAGTAATAAACGAACATTAAAGTTTGACTTTCCCAACCGTTCCACAAACCTTACTTATGCAAGATAATATTTACATGTATTTGAGGCACTAGGAGGGTCCTATAACTTAATGGACCCCCATTGTTCCTTGACTGAAAGACCTCAGACAGGGGTCTTTCCCCACTGCACCTTTGCTGCAGCTGCCCCCAGCTTTAGTGTGTCCCTCATCACGTGGTCCAGGACCTTGGAATGTGCCAGTCTGTAACACTCTGTTGGGGTCAACTCCTTGTTTGGGAAGATTACCACGTTTCGGGCAGACCAAAGAGCATCTTTCATCGAGTTAATGGTCCTCCAGGTACAATCAATGTTTGTCTTGGACTGTGTCCAAGGAACAGATCATAGAGCACAGAGTCCTGCATCATAGAGCTGCTCAGGAAGGACCTTAACAAAAACCATTGCATCTTCCTCCAGACTTCCTTTGCAAAGGCACATTCCAGCAGGAGTTGTGTGACAGTCTCAATCTCATGAAACACAGAGTTAAAATGTAAGTTGAGCGAGATTACTCGTAGACAAAGATGAGAGTGGTCCTAAGGGAAGAGTACTAAACTGGGCCAAGGCCAATTATATCAAAATTAGGCAGGATCTGGGAAATGTGGATTGGACACAGCTATTTGAAGGGAAGTCCACATTTGATATGTGGGAGGCTTTCAAAGATAGGTTAAAAATAGTGCAGGATAGGCATGTCGGGTTGAAAGCAAAGGAAAGGAAAGGCAAGATTCGTGAACTGCGGATGACAGGAGAAATCGTACGAATAGCCAAGAGGAAAAGGGAAGCATACATAAGGTCCAGGCAGTTAAGAACAGAATGGGTCCTGGAGGAATATCAGAAGAGTAGAACTAGTCTTAAACAAGTAATCAAGCGGGCTAAAAGGGGTCATGAAATAGCTTCAGCGGGCAGAATTAAGGAGAATCCCAAAGTCCTTTATTCTTATATAAGAAGCAGGTAGCTAGAGAAAGGATTGGTCCACTAAAGGATAATAAAGGAAGGCTGTATGTCGAACCTGAGAGAATGGGTGAGATTCTGAATGATTACTTTGCGTCAGTGTTCACTGAGGAGAGGGACATGATGAATGTTGAGATTAGAGATAGAAGTTTGATTACTTTGGATCACATTGACATAAGTAAGGAAGATGTGATGGGTAGGCAAGAGGTGATTAAGGTGGACAAATCCCTGGGACCAGGTGGGATCTATCTTAGGTTGCTGAAGGCGGCAAGAGACGAAATAGCTGAGGCCTGAAGATATCTTTGTAGCATCCTTAAACACAGGTGAGGTGCCAGAGGACTGGAGGGTTGCTCATTTTGTTTCCCTATACAAGACAGATATTCCGGGTAACTACAAACCAGTGAGCCTGACGTCACTGGTGGGAAAGTTGCTGGAGAAGGTACTGAGGGATAAAATCTATTTATATTTGGAAAAGAAAGAGCTCATAGGCAACCCGGTTTTGTGCTAAGGAGATCGTGTCTTAACAACTTAATAGAGTTATTTGAGGAAGTGACCAAGTTGATAGATGAAGGAATGGCTGTAGATGTCATATACATGGACTTAAGTAAGGCATTTAATAAGGTTCCCCATGGTAAACTAATAGAGAAAGTGAAGTCATATGGTTTTCAGGGTGTTCTAG
Organism: Chiloscyllium punctatum; assembly: GCF_047496795.1. Taxonomy (NCBI): domain Eukaryota; kingdom Metazoa; phylum Chordata; class Chondrichthyes; order Orectolobiformes; family Hemiscylliidae; genus Chiloscyllium; species Chiloscyllium punctatum. Next base: position 44,827,672 of record NC_092765.1, on the reverse strand, counting down.
CTAGGTGGATAAAGAACTGGTTAAGCAACAGGAGAGAGAAAGTAGTAGTTGAAAGATGTTCCTCAAAATGGAGAGAGATGACCAGTGGTGTTCCACAGGGGTCAGTGTTGGGGCCACTGCTGTTTGTGATATACATAAATGATCTGGAAGAGGGCACTGTTGGTATGATCAGCAAGTTTGCAGATGACACAAAGATTGGTGGAGTAGCAGAAAGCATAAGGGACTGTCAAAGAATACAGGAGAATATAGATAGACTGGAGAGTTGGGCAGAGAAGTGACAGATGGAGTTTAATCCAGGCAAATGTGAGGTGATGCATTTTGGGAAGTCTAATTCTTGAACAAATTATACAGTGAACGGAAGAGCCTCGGGAAACATTGATGAGCAGAGAGATCTGGGAGTTCAAGGTTCATTGTACCCTGAAGGTTGCTGCACGGGTGGGTAGAGTGGTCAAGAAGACATATAGTATGCTTGCCTTCATCGGACGAGGTATTGTGTATAAGAGCTGGCAGGTCATGTTAAAATTGTACACAACATTGGTTTGGCCGCATTTGGAATACTGTGTACAGTTCTGGTCGCCACATTACCTAAAGGATGGGGATGCTTCGGAGAGGGTGCAGACAAGGTTTACAAGGATGTTGCCTGGTATGGAAGGTGTTAGCTATGAAGAGAGGTTGGGTAGGTTAGGTTTATTTTCATTAGAAAAAAGGAGATTGAGGGTGAACCTGATTGAGGTCTACAAAATCATGAAGGGTATAGACAGGGTAGATAGAGATAAGCTTTTTCCCAGGGTGAAGGATTCAATAACGAGAGGTCACACTTTCAAGGTGAGAGGTGAAAGGTTTAAGGGGGATACATGCGGCAAGTATTTTACACAGAGGGTGGTAGGTGCCTGGAACGCGTTGCCAGCAGAGGTGGTAGAGGCAGGCACGGTAGATTCATTTAAGATGCTTCTGGACAGATGCATGAGTAGGTGGGGAGCAGAGGGATACAGATGCTTAGGAATTGGGCGACAGGTTTAGACAGTACATTTGGATTGGCTCAGGCTTGGAGGGCCAAAGGGCCTGTTCCAGGGCTGTAAATTTTCTTTGTTCTTTGTTCTTTGAGAAATTAGGAAGACAAATGGTATATTAGCTTTAGTTACAGAAATAATGGTGTATAAGAGAAATAAAGTATTCCCCTCAAGATATTTTAAGAAGGTAGCCTAGTCCCAAATTTTTTCTTATTTTAAAGGCAGATGTGAAGTGGGTGTTCCACGTGTGATGCAGCTGGTCAAACCAATCAGCTTTAAGCAAAACAGAATTTATTTAAACACAGAAGGATGTTGTGAAACTTGAAAGGGTTCAGAAAAGAAAAAGATTTACAAGGATGTTGTCAGGGTTGGAGGATTTGAGCTATAAGGAGAGGTTGAACAGGCTGGGGCTGTTTTCCCTGGAGCATCAGAGGCTGAGGGGTGACCTTATAGAGCTTTATAAAATCATGAGGGGCATGGATTGGGTAAATAGGCAAAGTCTTATCCCTGGGGTCGGGGAGTTCAGAACTAGAGAGCATAGGTTTAGGGTGAGAGGGGAAAGTTATAAAAGAGACCTAAGGGGCAATGTTTTCATGCAGAGGGTGGTACATGTATGGAATGAGCTTCCAGAGGAAGTGGAGGAGGCGAGTACAATTGCAACATTTAAATGGCATCTGGGTGGGTATATGAATAGGAAAGGTTTAGAGGGAATTGGGCCAGGTGCTGGCAAGTGGGACTAGATTAAGTTGGGATATCTGGTCGGCATGGGCAAGTTGGACCAAAGGGTCTGTTACCATGCTGTACACCTCTATGACACTATGACTACTGTTGAAAGACAAACAAAAGAAAGCCGAATTAAGAATAAATTAACTACTGGAAAACTCACCTGACCCGAGACAGCTACTTAACTAATGAAGTGTTCTAATCCAGTAACATCCCATAAACACACACCTTGGCAAGAAGGTAAACTCAAACACAGATTCTTACAGGCAGGAGGGAGCAAGTTCCAGAGAAAGTTTTCAGCGAACATGAGACGAATTCTTTACTGAAGTTTACAACTCCCTTAGACTCACACATCTTGTGACTGCTACAGCTAAAACCAACTAGAAAGCACCTGAACTTGGAGAACTGGCCACTCCCCTTCCATTGTTAAACTAGACTCTTCAGCATCTCTGCCTTTATGACCTCTCTTCAAAAACAAAACAAGGACAAAATAACCTTTTTAAAGTGACAGCATCGTCACAAATTATACAGATCATTAGTGGTGCACTGCTGGGGTACTATGTGCAGTTTTGGCTCCTTAACAATTGACAAATGTGGCTGCACAAGGTAAAGTTAAATTCCTCTATAACTCAGCCCATTCACATCTGTATAAATGTCTCCAGCTCTACCACCATCAGAGATCTATCCCCTCTGCCAATCTTGGTCTTTTCTCATCCCCAATTTTAATTGCTCTACAACTGATTGCTTTGGAGAAAATGAGGACTGCAGATGCTGGAGAGTCCAAGTTGAAAAGTGTGTTTTTGTATCAAATTGTATCTGATAATGTCCTTGCGACACACTTGGCATGTTTTATTAGATTAGATTAGATTAGATTACTTACAGTGTGGAAACAGGCCCTTCGGCCCAACAAGTCCACACCCCCCCGCCGAAGCGTAACCCACCCATACCCCTACATCTACATCTCACCCTTACCTAACACTACGGGCAATTTAGCATGGCCAATTCACCTGACCTGCACATCTTTGGACTGTGGGAGGAAACCGGAGCACCCGGAGGAAACCCACGCAGACACGGGGAGAACGTGCAAACTCCACACAGTCAGTCACCTGAGGCGGGAATTGAACCCGGGTCTCCGGCGCTGCGAGGCAGCAGTGCTAACCACTGTGCCACCATGCCGCCCATGGTGATATATAAATGCAAGTAGTAGTTATTGTTGTTGTTTAGGAAAAGAATCCTTGAATCTTAACCCCATCTGGCCTGTATGTGACTCTTCACTGAGTGATATAAGTAAGTAACATCACCATAGTCCTACCAGACCATAGGCTGCTCTCACAATACTGAGAGAAAGCTGATGGTAGTCACCATGCCTCAGGTGAGGGAGAGGTTGAGAAGGAAAGTCCTTCACAGTAACCTCAGCCAGTGCAGGAATTGAACCCACACTGTTGGCATTACAAATCAGTAATCCAGCCAATTTAGCTAACCAATCCCCTGACTAATATTGACCAGCTACAAAGGCCAGGAGCTTTACCATCCAGACTGCAGTATTGCAGGAAGAACATCTACCATGATCATAGTTAATGGTGGAGCAGGCTGGAATGGCTAAGTGGCCTACTCCTGCTCCGGGTTTCTGTGTTTCAGGAAGAAAAGTCCACCACTACTGTCTCAGGAAATGGGTGAATCTCAGGAAATGACCGCACCACATTCCAGTAACGGATCGGAATAAAACCCCAATCCATTTGTAGACAGTTTCTTCATGGGAACATGAGGAATAGAAGCCAGAGTAGACCATTTGACCCCTTGAGCCTTTTAAACAGATCATGGGTGGTCTTCCTATGTTGTCCCTACCTCTTTTATATATCCAATATTGAGGAATCTATCAATTTGTCTTGAACATACTCAAAACACTTTTGCAGTGACAAATTCCCAACTATCCTCCAGCCTCTGGGTGAAGAACTTCCACCTCATCTCAGACCGAAACAGATGGTGTTCCCTAGTCCTGGACTCATGCCTGCCCCAGGTATAGCAAACATCCTGCCTGCAACAATCCTGTCCAGCATCTGCAGTCCTCACTTTTTCCCAACAATTCTGTGTGGTTCTATAAGTATTAGGAACACAGGACTAGGATTAGGCTATTCAGCCTCTCAAGCCTGGTAGGAACATGGGATCAAAAGTAGCCAATTTGGTCCCTTGAGCCCATTAGGAACACAGCAACTGGAGTAGGCCAGTCAGCTCCTCAAGCCTGTTCCATTATTCAGTGAGGTTATGGCTAATCTGTGGTCTTTGGCCTATATCCCCTAATAACTTGGCTTAACAAAAAATGATTCCAGATTTAAAACTAACAAGTTTGTAAGTTTGCTTGTTGAGCTGGAAGGTTCGTTTTCAGACAGTTTATCACCATACTAGGTAACATTATCAGTGAGCCTCTGGTGAAGCACTGGTGGTATGGCCCACTTTCTATTTATGTGTTTTGGTTCCTTGGGTTGGTGATGTCATTTCTTGGGGTGATGTCATTTCCTGTTCTTTTTCTCAGCGGGTAGTAAATGCGATCCAAGTCAATGTGTTTGTTGATAGAGTTTTGGTTGGAATGCCATGCTTCTAGGAATTCTCGTGTGTGTCTCTCTTTGGCTTGCCCTCGGGTGGGTGTGTTACCCCAGTCGAAGTGGTGTCCTTCCTCATCTGTGTGTGAGGATACTAGTGAGAGAGGGTCATGTCTTTTTGTGGCTAGTTGATGTTCATGTATCCTGGTGGCTCGTTTTCAGATGAGGAAGGACACCACTTCAACTGGGTCAACACGTCCATCCTAAGACAAGTCAAACAGAGACACACGTGAGAATTCCTAGAAGCATAGCACTCCCACCGAAACTCTATCAACAAACACATTGACTTCGATCCCTTTTACCACCCCCTGAGAAAAAGAACAGGAAATGATGTCACCAGAGGAAATGGCATCACCAACCCAAGGAAACCAAAACACATGAATAAAAAGCGGGCTACACCAGCAGTGCTTCACCAGAGGCTCATTGATGATGTTAAAAACTTCGAGGAGAAAGTGAGGACTGCAGATGCTGGAGATCAGAGCTGAAAATGTGTTGCTGGAAAAGCGCAGCAGGTCAGGCAGCATCCAAGGAACAGGAGAATCGACGTTTCGGGCATAAGCCCTTCTTCAGGAAACTCCTGAAGAAGGGCTTATGCCCGAAATGTCGATTCTCCTGTTCCTTGGATGCTGCCTGACCTGCAGCGCTTTTCCAGCAACACATTTTCATCACTGATGATGTATGGTGATGAAATGTCTGAAAATTAACCTTTCAGCCCAGCGAGCTATATCCAGACCCTCAACCTGACCTACAAATCTTCTCAAAACTCGCTAATACTAACAATTGCGTTTGCTTCAATGAAGTCACTTCGTATTCTTCTAAACTCAAGAATACAGGCCTGGTCTCCTCAATTTATCCTGATAGGCAATCCTGCCATCCCAGCTGTGAGACATTATTCAATAGAAATTTAAGAAGTTTTTCAGATGTATACAAAGTGAGAAAACACTCTGCTTAAAACACAGTGAATGCCAGAGAAATTCAGCAGGCCTGATATCATCGGTGGAGAGTTTATGTTTGCAGTCCAGGATGATTCTTCTTCAGAACGGACTCTTCTTACAAACATTCGGATCATTCTCCTCCAGCACGTAATAGTTTGAGATTTTTAAAAATGAACCTGGTTACAGAATGAATGCTATCTCTGAGGGTCTGTTAGCCCCTGGCTGTGCAGATACAGCTGAAGCACTTTGAAATGCTGCCTCAGTCATTAATGGGAGCCACATGTCACCTAATTGTTTCAGCGCAGGCCACAGCTCCAGCTTTTATTAGTTCAGCAGCTGTGCTGCGGTGAAAGCCAAGAGCTGGTGTGTGAAACCTCCCTGAGAGAGGCCATACAGTACTGGCGTGCTTTAAGCCTGGCTGGAGCCCAGATCCGGATCACTCTCCACCAGCCAAATAGCAAATGTTTGCCCTGGCTACGCAAACCACCATGTCTCCTGTCCCCAATATATTGCCAGTCCCACCGGAATCTGAACCTTTCACAAGTTTTACAGCATGTCATCGACAACTAAATTAGAGAGTCTTCTTTCACCAACTGTTGGCATAGTACCCTACATGTAGAAGACAATATCCCTTTAAGTACTTGAGGACTGTGCACAATAGATCACAAGACTGTGTGGTAGCAATGTTGCTCTACATCATTGCACCTTGGACGGGATATACAAATATCTATTGTATTCAGTACCATGAGCCCTGTATAAAACAAACCAACTGTTAAAATCAGTGCATTAAAACTGCAATTAATCTGGAATTCAGGTGCATTTACAGAGGTGGTAATCTTCTACCTCAAAAAGCTGAGGTAAATTAAAATTTTCAAATTTACATATGCTGCACACTAATCTGACTTGTATACCTTAGAACATTCAGTACGTTCACTTCCAAATACTCACTTCCAAGTATTGCTGCTTTTTAAAATTGTTTTCTTTTTTCTTCTCTGGGAATTGAGATGTTTATTAGGTTGAACTATTAAGGATACAGGGTAGCCATGATCTAATTGAATGCTGGGATTAGGGGCCTGAGGGTGAGGGTGAGGGTGTAAACCCACATATCCACAGCTTCCAGGCACATGGTGATTGTCACTGACACAATGCTTGATAATTGATTGTATTTTCTTTCTTCGGTCTGCTCTCTGTTGTAAATTCCGTGACTTTGGATCAGAGGTGCAGTCACAACCCATTTTATTACTGCAGAAGTTTTATTAACACAAGTTGCCTTGACTCAAAGCTCCAGAGCACTTTCTCAGTTTCTTTCACCTCACCACTTTCGTCATTAAGCCACTTTCTAAATCCCACCTCCATCTTGGTCTGCAGCCTCTTTCTTTGGCTTGGACATAACTATCTTTTGTCTGATTACATTCACATCAAATACCTCAGCAGATTTTATTAAGATATATAACTCCACCTTAGTGTTTGGCTGCAACCCCCAATGCCAGCCATGCTGGGAGATCTCAGGATTGCAGCTCCTGCTTAAAATGCAAAAGAGAAGCCTGGAATCCCGTGATGATGTTTCACTGGGGCAGGCACTGAGTTTATTGCTCTGTGTTTGACATGAAAACTTGGCTGACAGCCTTATTACATTGTGAAGCGAGGAACAGCAGAGGCCATGGCTGTGAGACTAATTTGGTATTTTTCACAGGATGAAGTTTGTAATATCTACATATACATTCTCCAAATCAGCAGCACCAAACATGCGATTGGTACAAGTGATTTGTGTCCTCTGTGTTCCTGGGCCGTGACTGTCAATACAGAGCTTACCCCAGTTCTGGAACTGGCCAAGAATAGATCTGGTTTATATTCCTGCTCCTTGAAGTGGGAAATGTTTTCAGTGAGGGGGATACTTAACCATTGCCACTTCCCAGCCTGCCAAAAACATGCTCTGACCAATGAGGCCTATGGTTGACCCTAGGCCTCCGCCAATTCTAGCTGATTAAAGATGACATTAAGGCTTCAGGTGGGGATGGGGTTAACTTGGACAGTGGGCCGATTGATCCTTTTCCAAATAATATGTGATTGAAACAAACACCAGCCCAAAGATGTGCAGGTTAGGTGGATTAGCCATTCGAAATGCAGGGTTACTGGGATAAGATGGAGGGGGGGAATGGTTGGGTGTTATTCTGTTTGAAGTGTCAGTGCAGACTCGATGGGCTGAATGGCCTATTTCCACACTCTAGGGATTCTATGTGAGCTTTTTTACAGGAGTGACACATTCACTCAGCGGTTAGCACTGCTGCCTCACTAGCATCAGGGACCTGAGTTTGCTGTCAGCCTCGGGTGACTGTGTGGAGTTTGCACATTCTCCCCGTGTCTGCGTGGGTTTCCTCCAGGTGCTCCAGGTTCCTCCCATAGTCCAAAGATGTGCAGGTTAGGTGGATTGGCCATGGGAAATGCAGGGTTATAAGATAGGAGGTGGTTGTGGTTGAGATGCTGCTCAGAGGGTCAGTGTGGACACAATGGGCCAAATGGCATGCTTCCACACTGTAAGGATTCTATGATTTAGCAAGGATTCCATGTAAATCAACTAAATAGGGTAAGTAAAGTGATTAATTGACTCGTAGAATAGGGACATTTGTGATAATTTGCTCTATTGTTTCTGGTTTTGTGTAAAACCTACTGCTAACTAGTTTTGCCAAACTATGATCCACTGATGAAATGGAGTAGATTACCCTATGTTCACTTGTGTGAAGCTTGCACATTATCTGGGATGTGCATTGGGTTTGGGAACCGCTACCAATACTACACCGCCATGATGGCTCTGTAACTGCTTTTCCATCCATTCACGAGATGAGGGTGTCACTGCCTAGATCACCATTTACTGTCCATCCCTAATTGCCCAGTGGGTAGTTAAGAATCAACCACATTGCTGTGGCTCTGGAGTCACATGTAGGCCAGACCAGGTAGAGTTGGCAGATTTCTTCCCTAAAGGACATAAGTGAACCAAGTGGGATTTTCTGACAATTCCCTAATTTTAGTTGTTTTTAAATTGAATTCAAGTTCCACCATCTGCCATGGTGGGATATGAACCCAAGTCCCCGGAATATTATCTGGGTCTCTGGATTTAACAGTCCACTCGACTGTCGCCTTCCCAAAACTTCCGAATACTACTCCCCTTCCTAGCATGCTGACAAGTTGTGCTTTTACTTTCTCTGACTTTGGGTATTTTATGTGTCACCCCTGTATGTGAACATATCAGTGAGGCATCATTAGACATCATTGAGCTTTCTTAAACCTCTGAAAAGATCTGGGAATTTTTGACAAGCTTCCCTGCCATTTTCCTCTTGTCGCACCACATCCATTCTTTCAAGAAAACTGAATTGAAAAAATTGGATTCCTGCTTTAAAAGTAGTGTCCCTCAATTCTTCAAGCCATAGGGAGACTTGTTGAGCTCTCATCTGAACTGACCTTTACTCAAAGTTCTGGGCTCCCTGGATCTTGCAATTTTATGCTCACTAGTTGAACATCCACTGATTTGAGCCATGACAAGTGATGAGCCAAACTGAAAACCGTGGCTCTGATATCCAAAGTAAATTCTGTGTTGAGATCTTTCACCTACAAGATGATAGTCTAGAATCGCATGAGCTGTCTTTGGCATCATTGACAACCGTTGGTTTGCCAAGCTGGTTTTCCTCTTTGGTCGCTTGGATCTTCTCTTTTCCAGGTGTTTCTTCTTTCCAGGAACTCCCTCTTTAACAGGTTCCCCCTCTCTGGTGAGGTAGTATCTCCAAGTTAGCAAGAGCACTTGAAGTGACCAATTCTTCCGCATTGATAGTGAGTGGCTCCACCTGCAACCCATGGTATTTGTGGTCTCACCTCCAGCCATAATGTGAATATCCTGAAATGGGTGCTCTTTTATCACCTGGGCAGACTCCTGAGAGGATGGTGGAAACATTGTGGGGCTTACGCATCCAACCAATTTGGGAGAAGTCTTGGTGTGGCCTTAAAGAATTGCTCAGTTCTGGGCCCTAACCTCTGCCTGTGTCATGGACTTAATCATTTGCTGCATTGTGAGCATTTCTGTTGACTGGAAAGAACCTGATAATTATTCCTCATAGGCATTTACGATAACTCAGTAAGATTGTTTTTTAATGCTCTCTACCCACAGCTAACCAGTGCTGGCCAGTGAGAAGTGACTTTAACTATTCTGCTCAAGGATCATAGAAACATAAATAGAACATGAGGTAGGCGGAGGATAAATTGAACAGGGATTACCTTATTGTAGGTCTCTCAGCTCCACAATTTTGCCCGAAAAGTCGATTTCGCTGCTCGTTGGATGCTGCCTGAACTGCTGTGCTCTTCCAGCACCACTAATCCAGTATTTGGTTTTCAGCATCTACAGTCATTGTTTTTACCTTTTAGACTGATCCCCTAACTCCTGCCTCTGGGCCACCTGACCCCATCTCTTAAAGGGGCAGCACACACCCAAGTACATAAATAACACCCCTTCCCATTTATTTAAATACTCCACTTAACAAACAAACAAATATCATTGTTATACAGGCATTGAAGCTAACATATATATACATTAGAAGGAATATTTACAAAAATAACATGGAAAAAGAAAATGATCCTTCTGCAGTTTACAATGATCAGTCTCTCAGGGAATGGCAATTCCTTAGAAAACTGTTTCCTTGTCTCAGGAACCTTTTCTAGTGCAGTCTCCCAGGCTTCTGTAAGCTTCTGTTGTTCCACAGATACGTCCCTGTCTCTGATTGTCTGTTGTTGCCCTGTGACGCTGCTGTTGTCTCCCCTCTGGGTATGGCCAACCCTGACTCAGAATCACATGACTTGGTCAACACCACTGGTCCCATCTGGACTGGCTCAGTATTTTGAGGGGCTCCCCCTGTTGGTCAGGTACGGTGGCCAGAAACATGTGACATGTTTCTGTGCAAGTTGAGGAACTCGTTGAGGTGCTATCCTAGTGACCCTTCCCCTTACAAAGCCTTTAAGGCCTGCAACAAGGCTTATACAAATCTCCCCACCTGACCATTTGTTGCACGGTGATAATGGAGCCAATCTCACATGTCTGGCTCTGTAAATTTCCAGGTACACTTTGAAGACTTACAGCATAAACTGTGGACTGTTGTCAAACATGACTTGTTTGGGGTTCCTGAATCTGGCAAATGTTTCATTCAGCCAATTTATCATTACTTTAACCAACTTCGTAACCACCACCACAGGCCACTTGGAGTGGGCATCCACGACCACTAGTCACATCCGTCCCGCGATATTGACGTGAATCCACTGTCACAGTGATAGAGGCCATTCCGTGGGGTAAGAGGCGATAATGGCGGCGCCCTCCCTACTGACACTCAAGTTTCACATGATCCTGCTTTCTCCTTAACACATTTGGCCATCAAAAGTAGGTCCTGGGTATCTCCTTCATTCGCACTACACCGGGTTTCACTTGGTAAATTTGTGCCGGCACCTTTCCTCTGAACAGGGGAGGAATATCAACACTCATTCTCCATGGTGTCGTAAGATGGCGGCAGACTGGGCTCTGAGCCTGGGGCTTCTCCACTCTGTCCATTTTTTGTTTCATTTCTTTACTTGTTTTTTTCTCTTTTCTCGCTTTTTTTTCTTATTCTTTTAATTACCTCTTGTTGAAGAGCTCGGTCACAGTAATGGCATCAGCAGCAGCAAGTGAGCCCAGTGTGGACTCGACTGGGCCCAGTGTGGACTCGAGTGAGCCCGGTGTGGGCTGGACTGGGCCCAGTGTGGACTCAAGTGAGCCCAGTGTGGGCTTGACTGGGCCCAGTGTGGACTCACTTGGGCCCAGTGTGGACTTGACTGGGCCCAGCGTAGACTTGACTGGGCCCAGTGTGGACTCAACTGGGCTCAGTGAGGACTCGACTGGGCCCAGTGAGGACTCGACTGGGCCCAGTGTGGACTCGACTGGGCCCAGTGTGGACTTGAGAGAGCCCAGTGTGGGCTTGACTGGTTGCTCAATGATTAGCACTGCTTGCTCAGAGTGTCAAGGACCCAGGTTCAATTCTAGCCTTGGGCAACTGTCTGTGTGGAGTTTGTACATTCTCCCTGTGTCTGCCTGGGTTTCCCCCCACAGTCTGAAGATGTGTAGATTAGATGAATTGGCCATACTTAATTGTTCATATTGTTCAGGCATGTGTTGGGTGCATTAGACAGGGGCAATGTAGAATTCTAGTGTAGAGGAATGTGTCTGTGTGGGTTACTCTTCAGTGGGTCGGTCTTGACTTGTTGGGCCAAAGGGCCTGTTTCCACACTGTAGGGATTCTAATTTTATGCAAAAAAAGATGGAGGTCAGCAGCACAGAGTGCCTGTCATACAGGAAATGGGTGAGCTTCTTAACTTCAAACACAAAGCCCAATCTTTCCTTTGCCACTTGGCTGTATCTCTCCTCCAACTTTGTTAGTGACCTCAATGGGAATGTGATGGATCTTTCCTCTCTGTTCAGTAAGATGTGTGAGAGTACAGCGCTAATCCCATAATGTGAGGCGTCACATCCCAACCACAGTGGCAAATTCACATCAAAACAGGTCAACACTTCCAAACATTTTAGGGCTTGCTTCACCTCTCGGTAAGTCTCCTCACATTCCAGTGTCCATTTCTATGGTTACCCTTTTCTCAGCAATCAATGCAAGGGTTTTAGCATGGTTGCCACATCAGACACAAACTTGCCATAGTAATTTACAAGTTCCAACAACAATCTCAGTTGAGAGACAGTCTCTGGCCTAGGGGTCTTTATGATAGCTTCCCCATTCTTTGGGCACCTTGTGTAGTCCCTTGGCACTAGACACATTATGAAGTCTTCAAAAAGACTCACGGTTCTCCCTTTTCACTTATATGCTGTGCTCCTACAAGCATTTTAGGGTTTCTTCATGTTTCTCAAATGTTTCTCTTTGGAGGAACTTTAGTATCATCCAGCTAACACTAGCGCCCTGGCAACCCACTCAATATTTTATCCATGGCTCTCTGGAACAGAGCTGGTGCTGACGTGATGCTAAAAAGAAGTTGCTTGTAGCGGAATTATTCCCCATGTGCCACTATTGTCCTTTGTGACCCCCATCTATAGGAAGGTCTGTGACAGATCCATTTTTGACAATTTCATTCCCCCATTCCAGTTCACTGAACGGGTCCACAATGAGTGGAAGGTGGTATTGATCCTCACTCAGGGCTGGGTTGACTGTGACCTTAAAGTCACCACAAATCCTCACCGCACCATTTATTTTTAAGACCAGAATGATGGGAGTGGTCCATTCAGTGCTGGTTACAGGTTCCAACACTCCCAGAGTGACCAGCCATTCCAGTTCCCCCTCCACCTGAGGCTGGATGGTGTATGGTACCAGATGGACCTTCCCTCTCCAAGGATGAGCTTCCCTCTTCAACCAAAGTTTAATTTCAAATCCTTTCATTTCCCCCAGGGTTCCCTTTTTATCTGTCCAAAATTTCTGGCTAACTCATATTGGAGTGCACCAGCCTAATCACCATGCACCAATTTAATTTTAATTTCTATAGTTAGGAGCGTCTGAATAAGCCTTTCACTATGTCAAGAGTGTGGTGCTGGAAAAGCACAGCCGGTCAGGCAGCATCCAAGGAGCAGGAGAATCGGGCATAAGCCCTTCATTAGGAATGAGGCTTGTGGGCTAAGGGGGACTGAGAGATCAGAGGCTGTTTGGCACAAGTGCCTTAGCTGTACTTTCATTCGCCCTTCAGTGGCACCACTTTTTCCATGTGTGTCCATAGTATAATCTTGGCAAGCTTCAATGGCAGCGGCTTTAGTTTTTCCCTGTACATTAATTCAGGAATCAGGGAATTAAGAGGGAGGTGATGTCCGAGTGATATTAATGTTGGACTGCTAACCTGCAGTCCTGGGTTTAAATCCTGCCATGGCAGATGGTGGAACTTGAATTCAATAAAATATCTGGAATTAAGAATCTAACAATGACCATGAAGCTGTTGTCAACTTTTGGAAAATCCCATCTGGTTCACCAAATGGGAGGGAAACTGCCATTTGTACCCAATCTAACCTCCAGACCCACAGCAATGTGGTTGACTCTCAACTGCCCTTTGAGCAATTAGGGATGGGCAATAATTAGGGATGGGCCTAGCCAGCAATGCCCTCATCCTGTGAATGAATGAACAAAAAAGACACAGCCACACCAGTATTGACTTCCATTTTTATGTATCTTCCTTTCTACTTTGGGAAGAATCCAGAGACAATCAGTCTCACCCCATATGGATAGAATGTTTATCAGGAACTCTGCCATCTCTGTACCTTTTGTTTCTCCCACAGATCCGGCTGACTCCTGGTCTCCTCCCTGTTGGCAGCATGTTAGTTATGCCTTGTCCTCAGGTTTATTTCTGACTCCTCCCTCCTGTTGTTTGAGTTATATCTGGCAATTTAGGGTAATATGACCCATGTGCTTACATCTGTGGCACTGAACTTCTCCAGTTCAACATGTTGGCTCCTTGTGGTCACTCTCGCCACATCGGTGGCATTCTACAGTTGGTACTACACTCTGTTGAGTTTCTGGAGTCCTGAAGAAGGGTTACACTTGTACCGTTGACTTCTCCACCTCCTGGTGCTGCCTGGCTCGCTCTGTTCTTCCAGCCTCCTGCTTGTCTACATTTGATGCACCTGGGCACCAACACCCAACTAGATTGCTTTGCTGACAGCTAACTCCATCGAGGCAGCAATTTTGAAAGCTGCCTTAAAATCCAGGTCCTTCCTCGTTAGTAGATTCCATTGGATGGCTTTGTGTTGGAAGCCACAAACCGAATGATCTGGCACAGCATCTCAGAGGAACCTTCTGAATTTGCGATGTTCGCTAACCTCCTTTACACACCCACAAATTGGGCGATGGACTCTCCTTGGTGCTGTACCCGTTTCTAAGAACAGAAACACTCTGTGATCATCAGTGGCTTTGGTGCAAAATAGCTTCCCAAAAATAAGGTATGTAGCAACTCTACTAATATTAAAGTATTGATTTTCTTCAAAATAGCTTGTTTGGAGAGGGTAAAAGTGCCATTTCGCCTGAGTTATGATGTAGAGCTCAGCAAGGCAGACCTGTTAGATTGCCGCCATCTTGGATCCCTCGCAAAATAACTTCCTAACACATTGCACAGCTCTCGGTATGACTTTTCTGTGGGGTTCCCTACTTGTACCAAACTCTTTACATTTGCAAAGGTCTTACTCCCCATAGTACTCAAGAAAACTAGTTCCTTTATATTGTCAGCCACTTTGTTTATCTTTATGTACATATTAAAATCTTCAATGTACAATGTCTAACTTTCTATCTCTTCATCAAGGTCTGATCACCTCATGGCCCACATTTTGTTTTCCTGCCAGCGGGACACTCGGGAATCTAGCAGCTGTTCCCAGCCCGAGTCGCCTTGGTAAACATTGTCTGTGCCAGCCACTCCCTCTCTGACATCTTAGCATCCCTTTCCTTGCTGGAATCAAATGCAGTCCATGTCCCCTTGCCACAGCTCTCTGCGATGATTTCAGCAGCTCCTGGGTGAGTACTCCCCTCAGCTGGACACAGCCTGAGTCCCCTCACAACTGTTTCCCTCAATGTTACCGCCACAATCCCACACCATTTTCAAAATCGGGGTGATGTCCTTCCTCCTGACAAACTACAAAACGACGTTTGCAGAGTTTGTGGCCGGATCCCACTCTCATCACCGGTTATTGGGTTTGTGGTTCACTAGAACCAGAAATAGAACACAAGGTAGTTGAAAGGTGAATTAGCACAGGGAATACTTCTTTGTAGGTCCCTCAGCTCCATGGTCACTCCTAGACTGCCCTCTAGCTTCTGCCTCTGGGACACTTAACCTGCTCTCTTAAAGGCCACCACATACCCAACTACACACACATTCTCACCATTCCCATTGTCTCAGCAACCTTCAGTTAAAAGATTCTGCTTTGAACTAAACAGCTGATTGAATCCCATGACAATGGATTCAAATCTGCAGTAATTCATCTACACACTGCCTCACAAGGATGTGGTCAACTCCAGGCCCAATTCCAAAAGGAAACACACTGATCTGTGCCTTTGCTCTTTCAGATGTAAACCTGATGTTGCCTGGTGTTATTGGAACTGTCGGCTACAATTCCAATTTCAGACCGCTCTCTGGAGGATCAGCATTCTCAAGCTTCTGGGGTTGGGGGGTGGGGTGGGGGGGGTGGGGGGTGAATGGCAGCCTTTCAGCTGGTGCTGATATTCTTTTAAATTCCTGTACCTCACTGGCCTGGATTAATTTCGGATTTTTCTCCTGGTTTGTTAAAATCTTCTCTGATGTTTGCTTCTGTTTCCTGAAATCTTCCCTCTTTAATCTTTTCTTCGTGGACTTTGATCTACAGCGTTATTTCACAGGACTAGTGAAGTCTTCCTAGATGTGCTGATACTATTGTGTGACTGTTAACTCTATAGACTCAAACTGCTTTGGGGGGAAGTGATAGCCTATTGGTATTATCGTTGAACTGTTACTCCAGAGACTTGGATAATGTCCTGAAGACCTGGGTTCAAATCCTTTTATGCCAGATGGTGGAATTTGAATTCAATGTAAGAAATTTGGAATAACATGTCCAATGTTGACAATGAATCGATTGTTGGAAAGAACCATCTGGTTCATTAATGTCCTTTAGGGAAGGAAACTGCCATCTTTATTTGCTCTGGCTTATATGTGACTCCACACCCACAGGAATGAGGTTGACTCTTAGCTGCCCTCTGGGCACTTTGGCCTGGGCAATAAATGCTGTCCAGCCAGTAACACTTCTTTCCATGAATGAAAAAAAGAAAAAGAAATACCCTCATGGTTTCTGCCTCCAACTGGGTCTGGTCATTGAGAATGGGGATTGCAATCTTTACAATGCTCTACCCAGCAAGACTGTCCCTACTCTGAGTCTGCTTCATCTCTATCTTTACCTTAGCTCAGAGTAACTTTCTTCACTATCAACAAGTCTGTAGACTCTTTATTTATACTATAATGCATAGAATACTGACCACAACTACAACTCCTCAATTCTTCTCCTCTTAGAATCTTGATCCCATGTGACTGTTGCTGGTAAGAGGTTCATCATCATGTACAACTACTTTATTAACATATTCATTCCCTGTCAGACCACAGCTTCTTGTGTTATGTTTTGCAAAACATATTTGTGAAATACCTTTGAGGGAAATTTTCATGGCATGTGACCTAAGGTTATAAGGCTCTCAGTCTCCATCTTACTGACCTCTGTTCTCATGCTGAGGGAAATATCTGCAGTACGCCTGAATTACTTCTCTTGAACCTGTACTTGTAAGTGCCTGGCATTGTCATGGAGATACTAGAAGATGGAAGTACAAGTTTGTGGCATTCTTCAGGACTATGCGCCTCACATCTTTCCCTTATGGTATGGCAACTAGCTTCAGTGTCACAATGTGGTCAGTCATCACCAAATCAGCTGCCCCTTCATGTATTGGAGGGCAAACATTTGACTATGGATTGGGCAGTGTTATCACCAAACTATAGAAGTAACATTTGCTGTGATTTTGTTGTGATCTACATGGACTTTAGCCAGGCTTTTATAAGGTTCCTCATGGCACACTTGATGAGAAAGAAAGACTCCATGGGATCTGAGGTAAAGTGTAAGTCCATTTCAGAGCTCAATGCCAGGGCATTTGTTGCTTGCAGTGTACCTTAACTTAAATGTAGGAAATACAATCACAGATGACAAAAACACTGACAGCATGGAATTTAACAAGGAGGATAGCTGTAAACTACAGGCAGATGTGAACAGACTGGTCCACTGGCAGTGAAGTGGCATATGGAATTCAACCCAGTAAAGTGTGAGGTAATGCACATCAGGAAACCTAACAAGGCCAGCCATATCATTATGAATGGCAGGACCCTGGAAAGTGCTGAGGATCAGTGGGACCTTGGTATACATATCCCAGATCTTTGGAGGTAGCAGAACAGGTAGATTTGCTGCAACTGGAATACTTTATTAGCTGAAGCATGGATTACAAAAGCAAGGAGATTATTCTGGAACTGTATAAAATGTTAGTTAGGCCATAACTAGCTTATGCGTGCAATTCTGGTCACCATATTATAGGATGGAAGGAACTGTATTAGAGAGGATACAGAGGAGATTTACCTGGGAAATGAGTTATGAGGAAATATTGAGCAGTGAAGATTGAGGGAGGTGTGGATAGAGATGTATATGATTAGGAGAGTCATTGGTCGGGTGGGTAAGAAGGCACCATTTTCATTAGTACAGGTGTCAGTAACCAGGGGACAGTTGCTTAAGGTAAGAGGTAGAAGGCTAAGAAGAGAGTTGAGGAGAATCAGAGGGTGTTATGACTCTGGAACTCACTGCCAAAAGGATGGCTGAGTCAGAAACTCTCAAAACATTGAACAGTTACGTTAGATATTCAATTACGTTGTCATAGTTCTGGGAAGATGGGCAAAGAACTGGAAAATAGGACTGGTATCATCAGCTCTTTGTTGACACACAATGGGCTGAATGGCCTCCTGTGATACTGAAACCATCTACAATATGCTATAAAAAGTCTTAAAAGCTTTTATGTTGGTTTTTAAGAATACAGCACTAAACTTTGTAAGAGCTTTATGTTCGCAATGGCTGGGGCACATCACATTTTAAAGCTAACAGCACATCAATCTGAATAGGCAGATGAACAAGAGCTGCTTTGGAAGTCTGAACTCTCACAAAGTACATGCAGGTTTTACAAACCACAATCCTGGCCTGGTCTGTCATTCTTCACCGTTAAATGACTAATAACAGAACTGAAAATTACTGCAATCAAACCATCCATACCAGATGGAAGTGTAAGTTAACTGAACATTACAAGCAGCTCTCTATGTATGTTATGAACAGCAACAGGGAAGGGTTCAAAGCTGGGAAATAATGAAAGATGCAATTGTTTTTAAGCAAAGAGGGAGTGGTGGAAAGAACAAAAGAGGTGGCATTACGAAATCCTGAGAGGCCTGGATAGAGTAGACATAGAGAAGAAGTTCCCTTAAGCTGGAGAGACTAGAATCTGAAATCACAGCCTCAGTGAAGGGACAACCCTTTAGAGCTGAGATGAGGCAGAATTTCTTCAGCCAGAGGGTGGTGAATCCATAGACCTCATTGCCGCTGAGGCTGCGGAGGCTAAGTCATTCGGTGTATTTAAGACAGAGATAGAGAGGTTTTTGATTAGTTCATGGATCAAGGATTACAGGGAGAAGGCAGGAGAATGGGGTTGAGAAACATATTCAGCCACGACCGAATGGCACAGCAGCTGAATGGCCTAATTCTGCTGCTATATCTTACGGTCTATGTGGTCGGGTGAAAGGTCAAAATAGATTTCAGAATGAAGGTCACCAGTAAGTAAACAAACATTTGTCTTGAGGAAGTAAAAATGTGGAAAGCAGGTTCACCACCATCTGCTATTGTCTGGAAGAAGCAATAAGAGCAGAGGTTGCAATCTGAAACTGTCAAACTCCTGTTAAGCACCTAACATTTCTTTTAGTCATTCACTGGATGTGGTGTCTTTGGATAGGCCAACATTTGTTGCCCCATCTCTAACTGCCTTGAGAGAAAGGTGGTGAGGTGCCTTCCTGAACCACTGTGGTCCATTTGAGGTAGATGTGAGGTGATGTGATGTGGTGGAATATACTGATTATCTGCCACGATCACACTCTGATACTTTTGTTAGCTCCCTGTAGCCTAAGGAAAAGACCTGGGTGTCACAACACTGAAGAATGCAACAAGCATCTATTTCAGCACCTGGTATCTACATATGGACATTACATCACAGGCACTTTCAGGTCTAGTCTCAAGCCAACCAAATCAGATATAATGCAGCGTGTTCCCCTCCTTCTCAGAGCTCTGTAAGAGGAGATGGCAAGTTTTATACCACTGGGTCACATGCCATAATGTGGTGATGAGACCGTGAGCATGTCTATTAAACAGAACATAAGAACTAGGAGCAGGAGTAGGCCATTTGGCCCTTCGAACTACTCTACCATTCAATAAGTTCATGGCTGATCTTTTCGTGGACTCAGCTCCACTTACCCGCCCTCTCACCGTATCCCTTAATTCCTTTATTGTTGAAAAGAATATCAATCTTAGCTTTAAAAACGTTTACTGAAGTAGCGTCAACAACTTCCCTGAGCAGGGAATTCCATGGATTCACAACTCTCTGGGTGAAGAAGTTCCTCCTCAATTCAGTCCTAAATCTGCTCCCTCTAATTTTGAGGCTATGCCCTCTTATCCTAACTTCACTTGCTAATGTAAACATCCTCCCTTCTTCTATCTCACCTTTTCCCAGTCTATTCAGTCTCTCCTCATAAGCCAACATCCTCAACTCCTGAATCAACCCAGTGAACCTCCTCTGCACCCCCTCCAGTGCCAGTACATCCTTTCTCAAGTAAGGAGACCAAAACTACACACAGTACTCCAGGTGTGGCCTCACCAGCACCCTGTACGGCTGCAACATAACCTCCCTGCATTTAAACTCAACCCCTTCACCAATGAAGGACAAAATTCCATTTGCCTTCCTAATTACCTGTTGCACCTAAAGACCAACCTTCTGTGATTCATGCACAAAGATACCAGGTCCCTCCGCATAGCAGCATGTTGCAACTTTTTAAGTTCAAGTAATTATCAAGTACTTATTATCCTTTTTATCCTTTTTACTTATCCTTTTTACTATTACTCCTACCAAAACATATGACTTTCACATTTATTAACATTGTATTCCATCTGCCAGACCTTTACCCACTCACTCAATGTATCTATGTTCCTTTGCAAAGTTTCTCAGCCCTCTGCACACTTTATTCTGCCACTCATCTTAGTGTCATCTGCAAACTTTGACACCCTACACAAGGTCTCCAACTCCAAAACATCTATATGCATTGTAAATAATTGTGGTCCCAACACTGTCCCCTGAGGCACACCACTAGTCACTGATTCCCAGCCAGAATAGCACTCATTTATCCCCATTCTTAGCTTCCCGCTAGTCAACCAATCCTCTATCCATGCTAATACTCTAGCCCAAACATCATGCATCCTTATCTTATGCAGCAGCCTCTTCTGCGACACCTTGTCAATCTAAAGGTAGATTGTATATCTGCTGTTAGATAGAACATGTGCTCTGACTTGGTTTCTGTTCCTTTGCAAAGTAACCCCATGATTGGCAATTAGTTCAGATTGCCTGGGTTGGTCACATCTTTTTGAAAGCTTCGCCACTAACCAGAGATATGTGGCTGGGTGTCTGACTGGCGCTCTCTGTCCGGTGTGTAGTTGTGAGAGTTCTCTTTCTGCTCGCCAATAGTGTTTCTGCTTCATTCGCTTCTGTCATTGAGGAGGAAAGCCCTGTTTCATTCTCACTGCCATGGGGATGATCTGAATCTCATGAACACAGCTATGATGCTGAGGTCTGTTCAGATACTAGAGAAGGTTTTAGTAATCCATGCTCTACTTATAAATTAACATTGTACTGAATTGTGGGCCCGTTATATGCTGTGAGATGTTTCCATTTTGTAGACTGTACCTTGCAGAATCACTTGTTGTGGTGTGTACCTTTTAAGATACATAATGATAATATGTTGGCACTAGCTCCTGTATTAATTTGCCATTTGGAGGTGTAAGATGTTGATAGCCATTCTCCCAGTCTTATGAATGATATGAACAGCCTGGTCACTTCCCAAAGTTAGTGTTTCAGTTTGCTGGCTGGATCTTGTTCTAGTTTGTGTTTTGAAACCAATGTTTCTCCGCATGTGTGGCCAATGTTCTTTGGTTCCATGTGTTCAACAGCTGTGAAAGAAACACTGGCAACCTCTGGGTAGGTGCAAGAAACTGCATCTCTGGCAGATCTTGCTGGATAGATGCACTTTGCTGAGCAGCAATAGAGTTATCTACCCCTAGAGCATGTGATTGATATTATCCTGCAACTGTTGTCCATCTTTTAGTCAGGAGACAATATTGAGTGAATGTTTAATAGTTAAGTGGTTAAAATCCATTACTGCTGCTGCCATTTTATTCTTGAAGTTCTCAGAAATGTGATTATATTGTTGATTCACTATCTCTCTCTGACTGTTGAAGATCTATAGTACACAGCCAACAGCATATTTGCTTATTTTTTACTTCAAGCCATTTGGGCTTCATTTGATGATCCTTTCAATATATTTTCCTTTCTCACTGCTAAAATGATTCCTTGATCAATATTGCAATCTCCCCTCCTCTTCTACACTCTCTCCCTACCTTGTCTGAAATCCCATAACCAGGAATGTTGAGCTGCCAATCCTGCCCATCCTTCAGCCAAATCCTGGTCACAGCTATGATATCATACCCTTACGTGCCCTTAACTCATCTTACTTATTCCTTAAGTTGCATGTATAAAAATATATTTCACTTTGCCTTGCTAAACTCACTTTTTACATATCGTTTCCTCTGCCTTCCAGATTTGCTTTTGAGTGTTTTAATTTTGAATTCCATCTCTGTTTTATTCTCCTCTGAATTTCTAGTGGGGATCCCTATCAATCTGGTTGAAATCCACCCTAAACAGCATTATCAAACCATCATGTGAGGATATTGCTCATTGACTCCAAATTTTTAGTTTATCATTGTCGAGGTAAGATATCACAATTTAAGCCTCCAGGGTAAGCACATGATAATAAATAATGTTTTATTTTTAAATTCACCAAAGCTTTCATCTCAGAACACGTAAATTGAGACAAATAATACTGACACACTAATCTCAAACATTAAAATACTTTGATTATGAGCAGCAATAAAACACATACATTCTGTCCATGATTTCCACTTTTCCATCCAAAATTTGGTATAAAAGTCAGATAATGGGTACAATATGGGGGAGATACAATATAATAATACACCGTTCCTTCAAAATTCAGCCAGAGCAAATGTAACATGACTTCGACCCAAAGCACAACTACCTTTGCCTTCAAGGATTTTTTAACCTGGCCTCAGTACCTCCCCTCTTCCAGCAAACTGAACAGGAGTAAATGGTACATTTTCAAGTGGACTGACTGTAACTGGCAACGTACCACAGGCAATCTTCTCTTGATCCTTGGTATTTACAATCTTTATTAATGCCATAGATCAGATGACCGAGCATCAAATCCCCAAAGCTGCTCATGTTTCACAAGTTGTCCGGCTGCAGAGAGACAGAGACAGGTTGGGAGAGTGGGCACATGTGTGGTAAAATGTGAATTTATCCCATTTTGCAAGGAAAAATATTTTTTTAAAACTGACTTTTGGAATGGTGAGAGAGTGGGAAATGTTTGCATTCAGAATGAATGCAACACAGAAGTTAAAATGTAAGCGCAGTTAGCAATTAGGGAGGCAAGTAGTAAGTTGGCTTCAATTATACAGGGCAGCGGTAAGACCACACTTGGAGTCTCTGTGCAGTTTTGGTCTCCGTAACTGATGAAGGACTAACATATCTGAAAGAGAATCTGACAAAGACCCACTAGATTGGTTGCTCAGATGACAGATTACCCAATACAGAGTGGTTCCCTGGGGTTAAGAAGAATTAAAAGTGAAATATATAAAATGCTAAAGGGCTTTGTAGTATAGACGCTGAGAACGTGTTTGCCAGTACACAAGGTCACAGTCTCAGAACAAGAAGATAGACATTTATAACTGAGATGAGGAAATAATTCGAGATTGAAAGAGCATTGGAAGTCTTTACCCCTGGAGCTATAGGTATCCTGTAATTGAGTGCAATCTGCCTGGTACTAAGGGAACCAATAACTGTGGTGACCTTTTGAGAATTAAGGCAGAAGATCAGCCATTCATTACCAACTGATGGAGTGGTCTGGAAGAACTCAATTAGTGACTCTTCCTCCATGTTCTTCTGATGAAAAGTCATTGAACTGAATCATCTTTATCTCCACAGATACTGCCAAACCTGCTGAGCATTTTCTGTTATTTCAGCTTTCCAGCATCTGCAGAGCTCTGATCTCCTGCTGCTTTTTGCGATCAGTTTGATTGCAGGTGTCTTGGATTGAAAACAGCAATTGCTGAAAAATTCTAAAGTCCCAAAAATTAAGCCAGAGCCAAAAACTGTAATGGTTGTAACAAGGTCAGCTGGGTGGACCTCACTGAATATGAGTTCTTGGACATAATAAAGAGAACCCAATGGCAAATGGAATGGGTTCAATACAACAGAGGTCTCAGAGGAGCATCAAAAGGCAGAGATGAACACAGAACGGAAATTAGGAAAGCAAAGCAACTTCGTGATAAAGTACAGGTGGCTCACATAAAGGAAAACCAAATGGATTTTTAAGAATATAAAGAGTAAGAGTAAAAATTAAGGCTCACTAGGAATGATAGAAGTAATGTGGGTGTGGGCTTGGTAAAATATGGGAGGGGTTATCAGGACCCTGGCAATCATTTTCAAATCTTCCTTGTGAGGCGTCAATGGATGGGGAGATGCTAATGTTGTACAGAAGGGGATTACCAGCCAGTCAGTATAACCACAGTGGTGGGGCAGTTATTAGAAAGAATTCTGAGGGACAGAATTATATCCACACTTGAAGAATCACTGGTCAGTCATGAATAGCCAGCATGGATGTTTAAGGGAATGGCTGTACAGAATTTATTAAATTTGATCACATTTTTTGCGAGACAAACAGGAATGCTGATGTGGGTCATGCATTGAATGATTTGGATTTGAGCAAGGCTTTTGATAAGATCTCTTATGACAGACAGGTTAAGAAGGTCAGAGTCCATGAAATCCAAGGCAAAGTGATATTGGATTGAAAATGAGCTGAGACAGAAATCAGAAGGTGATGATAGAGGGATATTTCAGTGACTGGAGTCCGTCTTTGGTGGGATCCTACACAGCTCAATGTTGGGGCCCTTAGTGTTTGTGGTATACTTTAGGAATCTGGACTTAAATGTCGAGAAATGATTAAGAAGTTCACAGATAACATGAAGTTTGGTACATAGTAAACAGTGAGGATGATAGCTATAAATTGCAGTAAGATATCAATGGACTGGTCAGCTAGGCAGAGCAGTTGCAAATGGAATTCAACCTCAAAATGAGGTAATACATTTGGGGATGGCTAAAAAGGCAAAAGATTACATTATAAATGTAAAAGATTCATGTGCATGCCCACAGTTCCCTAAGGATACCAGAGCAGATAGTTAAGGTTGTCAATAAGGCGTATTAGCCAATGCATTTTATTAGCCAATGCATTGAATATAGAAGAACAGGGAGATGATGCTGGAACTGTATAAAGTGCAAGTTAGGCCACAACTGGAGCACTTTGTATAACTTTGGTCACCAATTATTGGATCGATGTGATTATACTAGAGAGGGTGCAAAAGAGATTTACCAGGTTATTTCCTGAGCGAAGGATCGAAACTATGAAAAAAGATTGGATGGACTGGATTTGCTTGCCTTGAATTAGTGAACATTGAGAAGAGGCTGGATGAAGGTGTATAGGATTATGAGTGTGGTAGCTAGGGCAGAAGGGAAGACATTTTACACTGTTCGAAGGGTCAATATCCAGGGATAATAGATTTAAAATAAGATGTAAAAGGCTAAAAGGGGAGTTGAGAAGAGTGTTTTCAACCAGAGTGTGATGGGAGTCTGGAACTCACCACCTGAAAAGATGGTTGAGTCCATATCTCTCATAACATTTAAGCAGAATTTAGGTAAAATATTGGTACATTGGGCTGTTTACTATTCTGAAGAGCTTTAACAACAACCAGTTGTTCCGGAACAGTGACATGATCCAGTACATGTCAGAGATCAGGGATACCCTGGGGTATTAAATAGAAGATTGTTTTTACTGTAGTGGTTTACAACAGGAGAAGTAAACCTTGGATACTCATTAGTTTATGTTTGGTTCAGGATATTTAAGGATTGATTTTAGCTTAGAAACTCAGGGGTTAATACTTTTTGGGCAGTTTGGAGGAGACTTAACAGAGGTCATAATTAAATATAGTTTCTTTCCTAAAAAAAAGAGTATAGACAATTCAGGCACTTAGATGTAAAGGTGATATAGTGCATCTTCAAGTCTAGGAGTGTTTGATAAGAAATATTCAGATTATTAAATGCTCAGAATGTCCAAGCTCTCATTTTGTGAAGTGCTCATGTAAAAGACTTCACTGTTCACAGGAAAGAGCTAGAGAGAATCAACTATATTAAACTTAACCATTTGACATAAAGTGGTAATTTCTCTGAATTTGAATAATTATAAAGTGATGGGGAATAGATTGAAACTTTATTTCACAAGGTGCTTTAAGATTTGCTTTTTCACTTTTCTAGAGAACTTGTTTTTTTTGTTTTTTTTCATTTGTAGAAAAATTGTTCCATTATTAAAGAGACTCTGTAGTCGTGTGTGATTATGGGTTTGTGAATGACTATTAAATTAATTTAAAAAGAATGATTCACCAGGCCACGTTTTATTCTGTTTTTAGTGATATTGGCTGAGAGATAAACATTGTCGACAGAGAGAACACGAGACCGAGTGCATTCTTGAAATAGTGCCGCAATATCTTTTAACGTGGCATCCCAAATACATGAGGGCTCCAGTTGTACGGGAGTCTCTCCGTGCTGGAAGTTGACCGAGATGAAGTCTTTGTGAGTGAGCTTTGGACCTACACTAATCTGATTGAGAGGTTTATATACTTAGCCATTTCAAGGCAATAGCCTCAGGATATGTTACTATCAAAATACTTAAAAACACTGATCTATTAAATATCTTACTTAGCTTATTTAAACACTTATATACCAACTGTTTTAAAAAGCTCTATTGTCACATATGTGGAGAAGAACAAAGAGAGGTGTAAAATAGATTTATAATCAATTAGCAGCCTATTCTACATCACTGCTGAGCTGGAAGTCAATGGTAAAATAATGTTCAAACTTCTCATGAATGTAAGTTTGTTTTCTTCTTTCGATGTCCCATTTTTATGAAACACAGTAAAATCACAGAATCCCTACAGTGCAGAATGAGGCCATTTGGCCCATCAAGTCTGCACCAACCTTCTGATGAGCCTGACCCCTACCATAACCCCATAACCTCAGATTTCCCCTGGCTAATCCACCTAACCTACACATCTGTGGACACGATGGACAACTTAACGTGGCCAACCCACCACCAACCCACTGAACCTGCACATCTTTGGACAATGGGAGGAAACCAGAACACCTAGCAGAAGCCCACACAGACATAGCGAGAATGTGCAAACTCCATACAGACAGTCACCCAGGGGTGGTATTGAACCAGGTGCAGTGAGGCAGCAGTGCTAATGCAGTGAGCCACCGTGCCGCCAAAGTCCTAGCATCTGAATGCCTGGCCTTTGCAAACGCATGCAGGATAAATATGGTCATTGTTCCCTATGAGCAGTTTCACATTATGGATTTGGACAATTTCACTTTCTCACCACAGAGAAACCTGGCCTTGCATGCTTTGTGTGTGTATACAGATTTGCATTGACATTCAGGCAGTTGATCAGACAGTTCCAAGTGCTGATTAAGGTCTCCCTACCCATTCTTGTCTAATTGTTTATTTTTTTCTCTGCTTCCTGGACCATATAATAGAGAACCTGTATTCAGGAGGACACGCTGTAATCTGAGAGTGCAGGTGCTACATGCAGCTCCTGGGTTCAGGGCTGGAAATAGCCTTGGGCTGCACAGTCCCTGTTCAATAAATCAATTCATACTGTAGGAGCAAACTATTTGCCTGTACATTGGACTAGGTCAATCTGAAAGCATTTCTTTTATCTCTACCTCTTGTGTACTGTTCTACGAATAAACAAAAACATGAAGAGAATGGTGACATTGTACTCATGTCACTGTGTGACACACCGATATGAAAAGCTCCAAGCTCCAACTGAGCCTTCAGTGTGGCTTAATAAGTAACTTCTCAATTTATTTTTAGGCCATAACATTTCTCAGACCCACTGAACCAGCACAATGATTACAGCAGCATTTCAAATCCTTGAAAATTTCAAGTCGAAGCAAATACAATGAAATGCACCAAAAGCCTAGGGATACTTTGGATATTGTTTCACTTGCTTCCTGCCTGAACATGTCAGAGAGAAGAGTGCGGTGCTGGAAAAGCACAGCAGGTCAGGCAGTATCTGAGGAGCAGGAGAATCGGCGTTTCGGGCATAAGCCCTTCATCGGGAAAATCTCATTCTTGTGTGAGGTTAGATAAAAGACCTGGTGGAAAATGCTTAGGCCCTAAATTATTGAACTCAGAATTGTATAAAGTACTGAAGACTGCAGGAACCCCAGATGGAAAATGAGATGGTTATTGTTGTAAGATAAGGAAGCACAACACCCAAATAGTGCATTGCAAAGCTCCCACAAACATTCATGAGTTAAATGACCAAGCAATCTATTTAAATGGTGTCAGTTGACAGATAAATGTTGGATAGGAAATGTGATGAACTAGCAAGGCACTATTGATAATTCTTAACACCTACTGTATTATCCTGAATGAATTCAGTTGTGCCAATACAGACTAGGAATCCTAGCTGTGATGTTCATAACTTCTCTACCACATGGATCATTTGGATGTTTGCTGCAGTTTGTTTCAAGTGTACACTTAACCTGCACAGTACATTATTTGAGAGTTCACTGGAATCTGAAATCCCAGTTAGCATCAAATCCTACAGTATATCTGGGCTTAGAATTCCCAGGAAAGGGCTCTTTCAACCATATGTGCTGTCCAAGAATGAACTAAATTTCCAAAAGAATTGCGGATGCTGGGAATCAGAAACAAAAACAGAAATTGCTGAAAAAAGCTCAGCCTGTTTGGCAGCATCAGTGGACAGAAGTCAGACTCTAAGGCGACTCTAAGGCTCAGCAAATTATTATAGCTAATAATTTGGGTCTGGCGATCCTTCCTCAGAATTGAGCTTTTCCAGCAATTTCTGTTTTTGTTATAGTAAAGTTCCACCACTGGTAGAACACATGTTCTTAGGGATACTCATAGCTGTAATTTTGTGAACTGCGAATAGCGGCCAGTATCATAGAATCCCTACAGTGTGGAAGCAGGCCATTCAGCCCATTAACTCTATACCATAGACAATTCCACCCAGACATACCCACTACCTTATCCCTGCATTTCCCATGGCCTACCCATATAACCTGCACAACTTTGGTCTGTGGAAGGAAAGCAGAGCACTCGGAAGAAACCCACACAGGGAGATTGTGTAAACTCTGCTCAGACAGTCGCCTGAGGCTGGAATCAAACCTGGGTCCCTGGCGCTGTGAGGGAGCAGTGCCAACCACTGAGCCACTGTGCTGACCAGGTGTGATATATGACACCTGTGCAGTGCACACAGTAACTCCCTGAAAGCCATGAATAAACAAGCACTGGTGGGGAACTAAGATGGCGGCGATCTGAGAAGATCACACTGCAGAGCTTCGCATCGCAGCAGGAGCAGGACGGTTCTTTAACCCACCCAATCCAGGTCATCAGGATTTCTTGGGGCATTGGAAAGATTGTGGAGCCCCAAGAAACATTTAAAAATGGACTTACCTGTATTTTCAGCTGTCCAGAAATGCCTAAAAAGGGAAGAGGGACATCTGAGGCCAAGCCTGCAGCTCAGCCTGCAGCTGCCTCGGAGCAGATTACTCTCCAGGACCTGGAAATCTCGCGAGATGTTGGGGAAACAGATTGAAGAGAAACTGGCTCCAGTCTCTCTCATGCTGCAGAAGCATGAGCAGCAGCTGGGAGACCTGGAGAAGAGGACGGATGAGGTGGAGCACAGGGTCACAGTAGTGGAAACTGATGCCAGTTCATTCAAGGATGAGATCCAAGCCCTGAAGATGCAGGTTCGTAATTTGCGTGATCAAGTGGATGATCTTGAAAACAGGGGCAGGAGAAAAAACATTCGGATCATCGGTCTGCCTAAGGGTAAGGAAGGTGAGCGGCCTGCGGAATTTGTTGAAGATTGGCTTCCGAAATTCCTTGACTTGGAGACTGGTATGAGAGGATTGAAGATAGAGAGGGCTCACCGGGTCGCAGCGCGGAGGTCGGGTCTGGGTTAATGCCATCTTCCTTTCCTGGTGCAGTTCCATCATTACCGGGATAAGGAGAGAGTCATGGAGGCTTCCAGACTCCAGGGAAAGGATCCAAAGGCCCTAATTTACGAGGGGTCTAAGATCATGTTTTTTCAGGACTTTTCAGAGGCGGTGATCCAGAAACGAAAATCGTATGATGGTGTCAAGAGAAGATCGAAGGAGCTTGGGATTCATTACTCCCTGAGATATCCGGCAGTGCTCGGATCACCTTAGATGGATTCATGCATCTCTTTGACACATTGGAGAAGGCAAGAGACTTTGTGGACAAACTAACCTAATTTAAGCAATTGTAGTATGTATAAATATTGTTGCTTGGGTATGCATTTATCATTCTGTAAAAGAAATGGAGGAAATCCGGTTGGAGCTTTGTTTTTCCCCTTTTTTTACCTCTTTTGATAATAATTTGGTTCAAACTATGTCTGGCGGTGGTTAAGATGTACATTTTAAATTTCTAAGTTAGGACATACCAAAGGATGGGTGGGATATTTATTCTCCCTTTTTTAATAAAAGAATGTTTTTGATTCATATTGATATTCTATGGGGTGTTTATTCTTTATAGCTTGTGCTTGTGATGTGGTTCTAGCTGGGAGAAGTGAAGGCGGTTGAGATGGTTAGAGGCCTATTTACGGGCAGTTCGGGACGGGTAGTTGCTCCCTCCGGGCAGGGGGTGAGTTCCCCTAATCAGTGCTATTGGCACTTTATATGTTGGTTTGTTTTCTGGTTTTTGTTGCTTTTTATTTTTAATAATTTTGTATGTTTGTTAAATGTAGTGGTTTTAGTTTATGTAGTTTTTATATTTGGTGGACCATGCGACTCTAAGGCTCAGCAATTTGTGGTTTGGGTTCCTCCTCTCTGGAATTTAAATGTAATTGCAGAAGATTATAGCTAATGATTTGATTAAATGGTGTACCTGGAATATCAAGGGAAGTCATTCACCAATTAAGAGGAAGAAAGTACTCTTGAGTTTTAGAAACGAGAGGGTGGATATTGCTTTGTTACAGGAGACACATTTGGATGACAAGGAGCATCTGAAATTACAGCAGAATGGCTTTGACCAAGTTTATTTTTCATCATTTAATACCAGAAGTAGGGGAGTGGCTATATTGGTAAGGAAAAATCTCTCATTTAAATTGTTGGAATGTGTTAAGGACACATACGGGAGGTTTGTAATTCTTAAAGCCTTGATAAATGGGGAAGAATATGGCATTTTAAATGTTTATTGTCCCCCAGCTCATCCTCCTAAATTCTTGGTAGATGTTTTTTCTAAACTGATAAGTCTCAAGTCTCAGCACATCATTATAGGGGGAGATTTTAACTGCCTCATGGACTCCACAGTAGACAGGTTGCCTAAAGGTCCCTCGATACCCTTTGTACAAACTAAACAGTGGGGAATTAGGGTTGGTGGACGTCTGGATGTGTCTCCACCCTACAGGTAGGGATTTCACGTTCTTTTCCTATCCGCACAGATGTCACACAAGGATTGATTATTTTCTGACCCCTGCGGTAACCCTGGATCTGGTGGCATCCTGTACGATTGGTAATATTGCCCTGTTTGATCATGCTCCAGTGTACCTCATGGTTAAAATTAAGGATGTTACAGTGGATTCAAGGTACTGGCGAATGGACCCCTTTATTCTCATGGGCAGCAAGTTTGTGGAGTATTTCTCTAGGGAATTTCAGGCATTCCTAGACATTAACATAGGCTTGGTTGATAGCTGATCTGTTCTCTGGGAAACTGCTAAAGCTTATGCCAGAGGGTTAGTTATTTCATATTCCACAAGTAGGAACGGCAGAAGGGTGAGCAGCAATGTCTCCTTGAAGCACGGTTGAAGGCAGCCGAGAAGGCCTATTTTAACAGACCCTCGTTGGTCAAACTACAGAGGACTACGGCACTGCGGTCTACACTAAATTCCGTGCTCACGCAGATGGCAAAGAAGGAGCTGGCTTTTGCAAAGCAAAGGTTATACGAGCATGGTGACAAGCCAGGCAAATACTTAGCATACCTTGCCAGAAAGAGAAGTGCCCCACAAACCATTACAGCGATTAGGGAAGGGCCTGGGAACCTAACATGTGATTCTAAAAAGATTAATGTGGCGTTCCAGAGATTCTACTCTCAGTTATATCAGTCTGAGAATTGTGAGGAGGGGCAGGCCAAAATGGAATCCTTTTTTAGAGATCTGAAGCTCCCGGGTGTGACTCCCGAACAACACTCCTTTCTCAATGCCCCATTATCAGAGCAAGAAGTGCAGGAAGCTGTGAGGCAGCTTCAGAGTGGAAAGGCGCCCGGTCCTGATGGACTTCCCAGTGAATTCTATAAGGAATTTATAAGTATACTGTCAGGCCCGATGCTGAATATGTTTAATGATTCATACAGTCATGTTTGTCTCCCACCACCTCTGAGAGAGGCCAATATTTCACTTATCCTTAAAAAAGGGAAGGATCCGGAAGACTGTGCTTCATACAGGCCCATCTCACTCTTAACTGTGGACTTTAAGATCTTCCCTAAGGATCTTGCGTTAAGGCTGGAGACAGTGTTACCCTCTATTATTAAAGAGGATCAGATGGGCTTCATAAAGGGTCGCAGATCCTCCAATAACATTAGGAGGCTGCTTAACGTAATTCAAGCATGCCAATAGCAGTCAATACAGGGATTGGTGATTTCTTTAGATGCAGAGAAGGCATTTGACCGAGTTGAGTGGCCGTACCTTTTCTATACTCTAGACCGGTTTGGTCTGGGCGAAGTTTTCATAAGATGGATAAAGGTTCTCTACAGTGTACCTCTCGCTGTGGTCATTATCAACGGGGTACGATCAAGCATTTTTAATATTTCTAGGGGCCGTCGGCAGGGCTGTCCCCTTTCACCATTACTTTTTATGTTGGTGATTGAACCGTTGGCAGAGGCCATTCGTGGGGATCTCAATATATCAGCTCCAGAAGTGGGGTCAAAATTACATAAGATCTCGCTGTATGCAGATGATGTTCTAATTTTCTTGACAAATCCAGCAGTCTCAGTGCCTTGCCTGATACATTGCATTCACGCGTTCGGTGCTTTTTCAGGGTATAAGATTGATTTTGCTAAATCAGAGGCTATGCCTATGGGTGGTCTTATGAAAGAGTTGCCTCTTGAGAGTGACTATAGATTCCCATTTAGGTGGTCACAGGGGGGTTTCATGTATTTGGGCATATTCATTACTCCAGTTCTGGATTGGCTGTTCAAAGCCAATTTTACTTAGTTATTTGAAAAAATTAAACAAGATCTCCAAAGATGGGAGGCACTTCCAGTCTCATGGTTGGGTCGGGTAGCACTTATTAAGATGAATATTCTCCCTCGTTTGCTATACCCTATACGAATGCTCCCCCTGATTTTCCATAAACAAACACTCAGGAGACTGAACGGTTGGTTCAGCTCCTTTATCTGGCACCGTAAACAGCCCCTCATTAAATTAGCCAAACTGCAGTTGCCTCACAGATTGGGGGGAGTAGACCTTCCGGACATTAAAAATTACCAATTGAGCTCGCTTTTGACCTACATATGTGATTGGGTTTGTGGGGATCCTCTTTCAATATGGCTAGACATCGAAGTCTCCCAGGCAAGGTGCCCCCTTACCAGTTTGCTGTTTTTGGACAAGGTGAGGACAGTTAGGGGATATTGCCATAACCCAATAGTCATCAATACTGTTAAAGCATGGAGGGCAATTCGGCAGAGAGAAGGTAATATTGGCAAAACATCTTTGTTTATACCTTTAGTAGGTATGCCAAGTTTTCAACCAGGTATGATAGATTCAGGATTTAAACATTGGGCAGGTAGGGGTATATCTTGCATGGGTGATTTATTTGAGGGGGATGTAATGATGTCCTTCGATCAGTTAGTACGGAAGTATGAGTTACCTAATAGAGACCTCTTTTGTTTTTTTCAAGTTAGGGATTTTATTCAAAAAAAGACCACACTTTTGACTGATCCCTGCAGATCTGACATAGAAAGAGGGGTACTAAGGGCCAGGAGTATACTCTCTGTCAGTACTCTATATCACCAATTGGGGGGGTGCCACCTCAGATGATTCTGATTGACTCTGCAAGATGTGGGAAAGAGAGCTGGGTGTTGAAGTTTCTTCAGAGGCATGGGAGGATATTTGGGAGAATGCAAGGAAGATATCAATTTGCAATAGGACCCATGCTTTACAGTTGAAGATTCTCCACAGGGTCCACTTAGCCCCAGACCGTTTGTCAAAATTTAAACCATGGGTATCTTCAGCATGTCCCAAATGCAAGGTCTGTATGGGTGCTCTTACCCATTGTCTTTGGTCTTGTGTGACAGGCTTCAAACATATTGGAGCGCTGTGGTGGGTGCAATGGAGAGGATTTTAGGTGTAGGGGTGGACAAGGACCCTATTTCGCTCCTTTTGGGCCTACCCATTGTATTTCCTGCAGACTCACATAAGGAAAAACTTTTCAATATTCTTGCATTCTGTGCAAGGAAGAATATCTTGCTAGGTTGGATATCCGAAAACCCCCCCAGGCCTGTCGGGTTGGCGGAAGATTGTTATGGAGCATATTCCCCTGGATTTTCTCACAAATATGGTGCACCACAAAACTGAGAATTTTTACAAGACATGGCAACCCTTTTTGAAATACCTGGACACAGATTTATCTGCCACACTAACAAGGGCTTTTGTATAGCCGTAACAATTGTGTTTCATGAGTCCAATATCCAGGGAGGAGGAACTGTGAATGTATGAGTGTTTTGTTTAGCTGGGCTGAGTTATTACTATTTATTTGTTTGTTGTTAGGTATTTATTTAGTTAGTTAAATAGCTAATTTAGGTTTTTTAAAATTTTATACTACTCTATATATGTTTATACATTCGTATAGGAGGGTGGGTTGGGGATTTCTTTTATTATTTGCGTTTAGTTTTGTACTATTTTTGTACTGTTTTGAATTGCATTGCTTTGTATTTGTTGTAATATTTAAAAATCTATATTTTCTTAATATAAATATATTATGAAAAAAACAAGCACTGGCATTGCTATGTGAAAAAGAACACGACAAGCATCTCACAGGTAGGTGAATTTGCAAAGGCCAGGCATGCAATAGTCGGACTTTACTTCATGACATTTAAAACAAAAGGATACGGACAGAAAAAAAACAAAATTTACATTTACATAGCAGCTTGACTGTTCGTCAGAGAATCCCAAAGTGTTTTGCAAGCACTTAATTATTTTTGAAGTGTGAATGTATGAGTGCTTTGTTTAGCTGGGCTGAGTCATTACTATTTATTTGTTTGTTGTTAGGTATTTATTTAGTTAGTTAAATAGCTAATTTAGGTTTTTGTAAGTTAATTAAAATTTATCTACTCAAGCTCAACAACTCAATCAAAACCAAAAGGCCGAGCTTTTGCCCGAAACGTTGATTTCGAAGCTACTTGGATGCTGCCTGAACTGCTGTGCTCTTCCAGCACCACTAATCCAGAATCTAGTTTCCAGCATCTGCAGTCATTGTTTTTACCTTTTAACTCAATCAAAACAACCATACAACTCCAGGTTTCCTGCCACCATAACCTTCAATAGGCTCTTGAGTCACTTGGAAGATTTTATGTCCACTATTTCTGATCTTTCTTTTCTATTTTGTAAATGGCTTTCAAATCATTTCTCATGTACATCCTTTCAAGACTGAAGAGGTCAAGTTTCATCAGTCATAGGTCATACAGCATGGAAACAGCCCTTTGGATCCAAATCATCAATGTTGACCAGACATCTTAACCTGACCTAGTCCCATTTGCCAGCACTTGGCTCATATCCCTCTAAACCCTTCCTATTCATATGCCCAGATGCATTTTAGATGCTGTAATTGTACCATGCTCCACCACTCCTTTTGGTAGCTCATTCCATACATGTACCACCCTCTGTGTGAAAAAATTACCCCTCACATCTTTCCGCTCTTATCTTGATAATTGGCTCGACGGTAGAAAGCAGAGGCTAATAGTGGAAAGATGCCTTCTAGTTTTGGACTCCCACACCTGAGGGAAAATACATTGTCGATTCACCTTATCCACGCTCCAGCATTCCAGGGAAAATGTCTCTCCCTTTAAATGAAACCTTCCAATCTTGGCATTATGCTTGTAACTCTTTTCTGTATTCTCTCAAGTTTAAGGTCTTTCCTATAGAAGGGCAACCAGGATTGTATGCAATATTCTAAAAGGGCCTCACCAATGTACTGTACAGCCATAACATGACATCCCTAACTCCAATACTCAATGTTCAGACCAATGAAGACAAACATGCCTTCTCCACCAGCCTGTCTCACTGTGACTCCACTTTCAAAGAGCTATGCAGCTAGGTCTCTTTGTTAGGCAACACTCCCCTGGTTTACCTTACCAAATTGCAACACCTTGTATTTATCTAAATTAAACTCCATTTGCCATTCCTCGGCCCATTGGCCCGCAAGATCCCATTGTACTCTGAGATAAACTTCTTCACTGTCCACTGCACCATCTATTCTGGTGCCATCTGCAAATCTACTAACCACATATCTTGTATACACATCGAAATAATTTATGTAAATAGAAAGTCATAGAGTCATCAAGTCCTACAGCACAGAGACAGGCCCTTTGGCCCAAACTGCTCCATGCTGACCAAAATGTCCATCCACACTAACCCCATTTCCCTGCACTTGGCCCATATCCTTCTAAGTCAAGATTAGAGTCGAGCTGGAAAAGCACAGTGGGTCAGGCAGCATCCGAGGAACAGGAAAATTAATGTTTCAGGCAAAAGTCCTTCATCAGGAAAGAGGCTGGGAGCGTCTGGGGAATTTATCTCTCCACCCGGAGGCTCCCAGCCTCTTTCCTGATGAAGGACTTTTGCCCGAAACATCGATTTTCCTGCTCCTCAGATGCTGCCTGACTAGCTGTGCTTTTCCAGTACCACAGTCTTCAACTCTGATCTCCAACATCTGCAGTCCCCACTTTCTCCTAATAGACAGTAGTGGGCCCAGCACTGACTCTGGAGGCACTCCACTTGTCACAGGCCTCAGTCCGACAAGCACCCTTCCACTATTACCCTCTGCTTCCTACCAGCAAGCCAATTTTGTATTCAATTTGCCAGCTCCCCCTGATTCCATGTGATCTAACCTTCTAAAGCAGCCTACCATGGGGATCCTTATCAAAGATTTTACTGAAATCCATATAGATTATGTCTACTGTCCTGCCCTTGTCAACCTTCCTGGTCACTTCATCCAAGAACTCTGAACACGGCACGGTGGCACAGTGGTTAGCACTGCTGCCTCACAGCGCCAGAGTTCAATTCCCGCCTCAGGCAACTGACTGTGTGGAGTTTGCACATTCTCCCCGTGTCTGCGTGGGTTTCCTCCGGTTGCTCCGGTTTCCTCCCACAGTCCAAAGATGTGCAGGTCAGGTGAATTGGCCATGCTAAATTGCCCATAGTGTTAGGTAAGGGGTAGATGTAGGGGTATGGGTGGGTTATGCTTCGGCGGGGCGGTGTGGACTTGTTGGGCCGAAGGGCCTGTTTCCACACTGTAAGTAATCTAATCTAATCTAATCTAAATTTGTGAGGCATGATTTCCCACATACAACGGCATGCTGACTAGTCCTAATGAAACACTGTCTTTCCAAATGCATGTACATATCTTATCTCAAAATCTTCTCAAGTAACTTACCCATCCCAGATGTTAGGCTTACTGACCTATAGTTCCCAGGATTTTCTTTGCAGCCCTTCTTGAATTAGGACAGAACATTCATTATCCTCCAGTCTCCCAGGACCATAGGTGGTGGGAGATGGTGCAAAAATATCAGCCAGGGCCCCCACAATTTCTTCTCCAACCTCTTGCAGTGTTCTTGGATACATCTGGTCAGGACCAGGAGATTTATCCACCTTCATACATTCTAATGCATCCAACACCTGTTCTACTGTGGTATGGACTGTCCCCATGATATCACCACTAACCTTCTCAAGTTCCCAGGTAGGGCATTCCACGCCCATACCACTCTCTGTGTAAAGAACTTGCCTCTGACATCAGTCTTAAATCTATCACCCCTCAATTTGTTAGTTATGCCCTCTCGTACAAGCTGACATCATCATCATCCTAGTAAAAAGTCTTTCTCTGTCTACCATATCTAATCCTCTGATCATCTTGTGTGTCTCTATCAAATCTCCTCTTAGCCTTCTTCTTTCCAATGAGAAAAGACCCAAGTCTCTCAGCCTTTCCTCATAAGACCTTCCCTCCAGACCAGGCAACATCCTGGTGAATCTTCTCTGCACCTTTTCCAATGCTTCCACATCCTTTTTGTAATGGGGCGAACAGAATTGTACACAATATTCCAAGTGTGGCTGCACCAGCGTTTTGTATAGTTGCAGCATGACATTGTGGTTCCGGAAGTCAATCCCCCTACCGATGAAACCTAACATATCTTTCTCCCTGGTAAACACAGAGGAGAAATATTCATTGAGGACCTTGCCCATCTCCTGCAGTTCATCCCATACATATCCACTTTGGTCCTTGAGGGGCTCTATTCTCTCTCTAGTTATTCTTTCTCCTTTAATATATTTAAAGAACCTCTTTAGATTCACCCTAATCTTCTCAACCAAGGCTACTTTATGTTCCATTTTTGCTCTCCTGATTTCCTTCTTCAGTAAACTCCTGTATCCCCTTTATGCCTCCAGGGATTTCCTTGATCCAGCTGCCTGTACTTGAGCTGTGCCCCCTCCTTTTTTTCTGATCAAAGCCTCAATATCGCTTGTTATCTAGTGTTCCCTATTCCTGCCAACCTTGCCCTTCACCCTCGCAGGAACATTTCGATTTTGAACTCTAGCTATCTCACTTTTAAAGGCCTTTCACTTGCTGGCAGTCCCATTTGCCTGCAAACAAATTACTACAATCACCCCTGCAAGCTCCCATCTAATTCCATCAAAATTTGCCTTGCTCCAACTTAGATCTTGAACCTGAGCACCAGTTTTAGAATATAGAACATTACAGGACAGTTCAGGCCCTTCAGCCCTCGATGTTGCGCTGACCTGTGGAATCAAGAGTTTTGTTCCTCTTTAAATGACAAAAAGCAATGTACCCAGCACCAATCCTTGTGGCACACCGCTGATCACAGGCCTCCAGTCTGAAAAGCAACCTTCTGTCTCCTACCTTCGAGCCAACTTTTTATTCAATTGGCCCTCTGGATCCCATGTGACCTAACCTTACTAACTGGTCTACCAGGGAGAACCATGACAAATGCCTTGGTGAAGTCCATATAGATAATCTTCACAAATTCTACATTTATCAATCTTCTTTGTCATCGCTTCAAAAAACTCAAACAAGTTAGTGAGACAGTATTTCCCAAGCACAAAGCCATGTTGACTATCCCTAATCAGTCATTCTTGCAAGAGGATTCACAGTAGGATTAAAATCAACTAGATAAAAACAATGACTGCAGATGCTGGAAACCAGATTCTGGATTAGTGGTGCTGAAAGAGCACAGCAGTTCAGGCAGCATCCGAGGAGCAGTAAAATTGACGTTTCGTGCAAAAGCCCTTCATCAGGAATACAGGCAGAGAGCCTGAAGAATGGAGAGATAAATGAGAGGAGGGTGGGGGTGGGGAGAAAGGAGCATAGAGTACAATAGGTGAGTGGGGGAGGGGATGAAGGTGATAGGTCAGAGCGGAGGGTGGAGTGGATAGGTGGAAAAGAAGATAGGCAGGTAGGACAAGTCATGGGGACAGTGCTGAGCTGGAAGTTTGGAACTGGGGTGAGGTGGGGGAAGGGGAAATGAGGAAACTGTTGAAGTCCACATTGATGCCCTGGGGTTGAAGTGTTCCGAGGCGGTAGATGAGGCGTCGGGTGTCGGGTGGTGGTGGGGTCCGTTTGGAGGTGGCGGAAATGTTGGCAGATGATTTGGTTTATGCGAAGGTTGGTAGGGTGAAAGGTGAGCACCAGGGGTGCTCTGTCCTTGTTACGGTTGGAGGGGTGGGGTCTGAAGGTGGAGGTGCGGGATGTGAATGAGATGCATTAGAGGGCATCTTTAACCACGTGGGAAGGGAAATTGCAGTCTCTAAAGAAGGAGGCCATCTGGTGTGTTCTGTGGTAGAACTGGTCCTCCTGGGAGCAGATACGGCAGAGGCAGAGGTATTGGGAATACGGGATGGAATTTTTGCAGGAGGTAGGGTGGGAAGAGGTGTAATCCAGATAGCTGTGGGAGTCGGTGGGTTTGTAAAAAATGTCGGTGTCAAGTCGGTCGTCATTAATGGAGATGGAGAGGTCCAGGAAGGGGAGAGAGGTGTCAGAGATGGTCCAGGTAAATTTGAGGTCATTACCTTTCCAAATAAGGTAAATCTTGTCCTTCAGAATCCCGTCCAACAACTTGCCCACCACTTACGCCAGGCTTACCGGTCTACAGTTCCCTGGCTTTTCCTTACCGACTTTCTCAAATAATGGCTCCACATTAGCCAACCTCCAGTCTTCTGGCAGCACAGCATGGCTGTCAATAATACAAATATCTCAGCAAGGGGCCCAGCAATCTCTTCACTAGCTTTCCACAAAGTTCTGGGATACATCTGATCAGGTCTGCGATTTATCAACCCTTGTGCAGCTCCAGTACCTCCTCCCTGTGATATGAACTCTTCTTAAGACATCACTATTTATTTCCTGAAGGTCCCTAGCTTCCATGTCCTTCTCCACAGTCAAAATTGACGTGAAATAATCATTAAGTACCTCACCCATCTCCTGTAGTTCCACACGTAGACAGCCACATTCACCTTTAAGGAACCCTTTTCCCTCCCTTATTAGTTTTTTGCCCTTAATGTACTTCTAGAACCTCTTTGGATTCTTTGTTTGTTTCCCAAAACTACCTTATGTCTATTTTTTGCCATCCTGATTTTCCTCCTGAGTATACTCCCACTGCCCTTATAAACCTCAAGGCATTCACTCGATCCCAGCTGCCTGCACCTGACAATGCCCTCTTCTTTTTCTTGACCACAAACTCAATTTCTCTAGTCATCCAGCATTCCCTATAACTACCGGCCTTTTCTTGGACTAACAGGAACATGGTGCCCCTAGACTCTCATTATCTCATTTTTAAAGGTATCTCACTTCCCAACCATCCATTTGCCTGTGAAAGATCTACCACCAATCAACCTATGAATGTTCCTGCCTAATACCATCAAAATTGGCCTTACTTCAAGTTAGAGATTTTTTAATATTACAATAAACCAACAACAACACAACTAAAAAAAATGCAAACTGAACACGATTACACCCATGTAAAACAACAAGGTAAACAAGTGGACAGGAGAAAAATAAAAATAAATAATAAACAAAACAGCTCAGCGTAACAAAACGGTAGCTCTCGATCTTCGAGAGCATTAAGTAATACACATTAACATGTTTGTAATTCTTCCTCTTAGGATATTAGATTCATTAGACAAGATCATCATGGCTCTATAAAAGCCCTTAGTAGAGTGGCAGATAAGTCTGTATCTTGGGTTGTAAAAAGGGCTGCCATGTCTCAGACAAATCCACAGTTTTTTGGTGCACCATGCTCGTGAACAAGTCGAAAGGGATATGCTCCATGACTAGCTCACAGCAACCCGATAGACCCAGAGGGTTTTCAGACACCCAGCACAACAGAATACTATTCCTAGAGGTAAAAGTAAGAATATTAAAATATCTAAGTAAGGTATCCTGGGCAGGCCCAGGAGAAGAGAAACCAGGTCCATCTCCAATTCGGGCCCTAAGATCTTCTCCATCTCACGTAACACAGCACTTCAATATATACGAAGCCTACGGCAGGACCACAAGCAATGAGTAAGGGTGCCTGTAGTCATTCTGCATTTGGGACATATTAAAGATACTCCCAGTTTGAATTTTGAGAGATGATCTGTGGCCAAATGGGCCCTATGAATAGTCTTCAACTGCATGGTATGGGTCCTATTACAGATCGAAATCCTTCTTGTCTTTTCACAAACATCCCTTGTCTCTGAGGAGATCTCAACCCCCAACTCTCTCTCCCTGTCCTCACAAAGTTGCTCAGCCTCGTCTGAGGGGGCCACTCTTCAACAGATGATAAAGGGTGCTGACAGAGAGTGTGTTGTTAGCACTAAGCTCTCTCTTCTCTATATCGGATCTGTTAAAAGTGTGGTTCTTTTTTAAATAAAAACCCTGATCTTAAAAAAACAGAAAAGGTCTCTACTAGGTAGTCCGTACTTGTGGGGTTAGTTGATCAAAGGACATCATTGTTTCTCCCTCAAATAAATCACCCAAGCAGGACACACCCCTAGCTGCCCATAGTTTAAACCTGGAACCCATTATTTCTGGTTGGAAACCTGACATACCAATACCATTCCTTACCTTAGGGCTATGGAATGAGGCTTTTTTACCTTTGATCAGACGCATTGCCCTCCATGCTTAACAGTATTGATAATTATTGGCTTATGACAATACTCCATAACCAACCTCACTGTGTCTAAGAACAGCATAAGAGGGCACTTTGCCTGAGAAGCTTCAATATGTAACCATTTTGATGGTGAGTTCTGACAGGCTCAGTCACTAACATTGGAAAAAAGAGAGCTTAATTGATAGGTTTTAATATCCAGGAGGTCTACTCCCCCCCAATCTATGGGGTAGTTGGAATTTGGTTAGCTTGATAAGGGGTTGTTTATGGTACCAAATAAAAGAGCTAAGCGAGCCTTTAAGTCTCCTGAAAGTCTGTCTGGGAAACATCAAAGGAAGCATTTGCATGGTATGTAGCAAATGAGGGAGGACATTCGTTTTAATAAGAGCTATCCGAACTCGCCAGGGTATAGGAAGTGCCTCTCATTTTCTTGTTTAATTTTCTCAAACAAATGAACAAAGTTCACCTTAAATATCTGATCTAGGATGGGAGTAATGAATATACCTAAATAAAGAAAATCCTCCCTGCGACCATTTAAAAGGAAATCAGGACTCAACCTCGGCATCAGGTATTTCCCTAAGACTTCCCATAAGCATAGCCTCTAATCTTGTAACCATGATTTGGAGATGCCATTGTTGGACTGGGGTGTACAAAGTTAAAAATCACACAACACCAGGTTATAGTCCAACAGGTTTAATTGGAAGCACAGTAGCCTTCATAGCGTCGCTCCTTCATCAGGTGATAGCTGAATTGATCTTATAGCCCAAAAAGGCGCCAAACGGACTGCTGGATTTGACAAAAAGATAACATCATCTGCATACAATGTAATCTTATGTGACTTTAATCCCAGTTCTGTGGCAGATATGTTAGGGATGGCCTCTGCCAGTGACTCAATCAGCAACGTAAATAACAATGATAAAAGGGGACAGCCTTGTCGACTGCCCCAAGAAATATTAAAATTACTGGATCGCACACCACTGGTGAGAACCGAGGCCAGAGGATCACTCACACAGTTCATAAAAACTTCATCAAGATCAAAATGTTCTAAAGTATAGAAGAGTTTCGGCCATTCGACATGATCAAATGCTATCTCTGCATCTAAAGAGATCACTAGTCCCTGTACCAATTGTTATTAATGCACTTGAATCATATTGAGTAATCTCCTAACGTTATTGGAAGATCCTCTTTGACAATGGAAAGCAGCATAATTTCCAGCCTTAATGCAAGGGTCCTAGACAGGATTTTGAAATCAACATTTAAAAGTGAGATGGGCCTATAAGAAGCACAATCCTC
Source organism: Chiloscyllium punctatum (assembly GCF_047496795.1). NCBI lineage: Eukaryota > Metazoa > Chordata > Chondrichthyes > Orectolobiformes > Hemiscylliidae > Chiloscyllium > Chiloscyllium punctatum. Next base: position 44,784,631 of record NC_092765.1, on the reverse strand, counting down.
CAGGGTCTTGCCTTTCTTAAGAATAAGCGAGATATTAGCCTCTCTTTAGGATGGTGGGAGGCAGTCATGACTGTACGAGTGGTTGAAGTGTATTAAACATTGGCCCCTTCTGGGTGCCTTTCCGCTCTGAAGCTGCTTCACCGCCTCCTGCACCTCCTGCACTGACAAAGGGGCATGAAGGCAAGACATTTGTGCAGGGGTTACCCCTGGAAAATCCAGGTTCTTGAAAAAAGACTCCATCTTAACCTAACTATCCTCACAACACTCAGCCTGATATAATTCAGAGTAAAATCTCCGAAATGCTGCATTGGTCTTTTTGGAATCGCAGGTAAGGGTCCCAGTCCTTTCCCTGATTGAGGTAATGGTTTGGGAGGGGTGGGGGGCATTCTTTTTTCCTGGCAAGGTGTGCTAAATACTTGCCTGGCTTATCACCATGCTTAAACAATCTTTGTTTTGCAAAAGCATGTTCCTTCTTGGCTCTCTGTGTGAGTGTGGAATTCAATATGGGCTGAAGTGCTGTGACCCCCATATAGCTTAGCCACTGAGGGTCTATCAAATTACGCCGTCTCGGCTGCCCTCAAACGTGTCTCAGGTAAGTGTTGCCGCTTTCCCTTCTGCCACTTCCTACAGGCTGAGTAAGAAATAATTATCTCCCTGGCATAAGCCTTAGCAGTTTCCAAAGAATGGATGGGTTACTGGCTGAATCTGAATTAATGGCTAAGAAAGATCTGAATTCATTAGAGAAATACTAAATGAACTTATTACCCTTAAGTATAAAGGAATCCATTCGCCAGAGTTGTGAATCTGTTATAGTGCCCTTAATCTTAACCAATAAGTATACTGCTGCGTGGTCAGTGATGGTAACATTACCAATCGCGCAGAATGCCACCGAATCTAAGAGTACTGCAGGGGTAAGGAAGAGATCAATCCTAGTGTGGCACTTGTGCGGATTAGAGAAGAAAGTAAAATCCCTACATGTGGAGTGGAGCCACCGCCTGACATCCATCAACCCTCATGCCGCACAAAAATCCATTAATTGCTTAGATTGCAGAGAGGGTTGGGGGAACCTTTGGGCATTCTGTCTACCATGGGATATATGAAAGGCAACTGAAATCTCCCCCTCTGATAATGTGCCGTGATGCAAAATTACTCAATTTGGAAAATGCACCTACCTGAAATTTAAGGGGGTATGCCAAGGGATAATAAACATTCAAAATACTGTATTCATCCCCATGTTTCAAAGCTTTGTGGATTATAAACCTCCCATGAATCTCTTTAGTACAACCTAAAGAGACCACGACCCTACTCCAAGTATTAAAAGACAAAAACTAAACCAGATCAAACCCACCCTGCTGTAATTTCAAATGTTCCTTACCATCAAGGTGCATCTCCTGCAATAGGGCAATATCCACCTTCTCCTTTCTAAGACTAGAAAATACCTTTTTCCTTTTGACTGGTGAATGGTTCCCCTTAATGTTCCAGGTACACCATTTAAGCACATCATCAGCCATAACACTCTGAAACAACATTTGAACTCCAGAGAGGAAGAACTCGAATTACAAATCACTGAAAAAAGACTCATAGAGCCTAAAAACTACACAAACTAAAACTACTACAACTAACAAGCTCTCTAAACTTTCTAAAACTACATACATACAAAACCAAAAAACGAAACGAAATACACAGCACCAATGGCACACAATAGGGGAATTTACCCCCTGCCCATTGGGGGCACTTACACATCTTCTGCCCCACTACAAATATGGCAGCCAGAGCAGTTAACCACAAAAGCCAGGCTTGAACTGCCCTTAGGTAGGCATTTAGCCATCACAACCATCTTCATAACTCCCTCCAGCTTGAGCCACACCCCAGACCTAAGCAAGAAAAGGCAGAAAATAGTAATGTTGACAAAAAAGTTAAAAGTGAGTACTCTATCCACCTCCGACTATAATTTAACACTGGTTAATACCAGAAAAATCCAACAAATTTTCTTTAAGAGAAAAGAAAAATGATTACCTATATCCATTAAAGCATCCAGCCTATTTTAACGTATCCACAAAGTTTTTCACTTTCTCTGGAGAGTCAAATGAGCATGTGGATCCATTGAAAGATATATGGAGCACTACTGGGTACCTTAAAGAATATTGAATCTCGAGTTGCCTTAGTCTTCTCTTGAAAAGACTGCCTTTTCCAAATCACCACCGCTCAAAAGTCCTGACGGAACATAATCCTGGAGCCTTCAGGAACTAAAGCTGTCGAGTCTCTCCCTTGGGTTCTGGAGGCTTCCATAACTCTTTGTCTGTCCCTGTAACTGTGAAACCGCACAAGGACAGGGTGAGGGCGCTGCTCCGAGCCTGACCCACGTGCCATAACCCAATGAGATCGTTCAATCTTCACCCACCCTGCTTCAGCATCTAAGTGAAGGAATCACAGCAGCCAGTTCTCAAGAAACCTCACTGGCTGACCGCCTTCCATCCCCTCCAGCAGACCAACAATACGAATGTTCTTCCTCCTGCCCCTATTCTCGAGGTTGTCAACTTGTTCAGTTCAAGTGTGGACCTGTTTTTCAAGGGCTTGGATCTGCACCGTAGAGGAATTGATTGCAGTATCTGCCACAGCGGGACTTACTTGATCCTTTCCTGTGTTTTGTCGTTTCCACTCGACAAAATGGGACTAATAAAGATTTTACAGCTCTTGAATTTTGAATAAATGGCTTAGGTGGGTGGGTTAGAGCACCACTTTGCCTGTGCTGTGATGCAGAGCCCAGCAAAGCAGACCTTTCAGATCGCCACCATCTTGGATCCCCCCCCACAACTATTTTTTATACAAGTAGAATTATGATCACTTGTCCCAAAGTATTCCCCCAATGACGCCTCAGTCCCTTGCCCTGCCTTGTTTCCCGGCAGTCTGTCCTCTTCACTGATACTTTGACAAGTGGGGAACATCTTTGCAAAGGGACAAAAAAACTGCAGATGCAGGAATCCAAAGTAGAGAAGCAGGAGGATGGAAGAGTGATGCAGCCTGGCTTGCTGTGTTCTTCCAGCATCCTGCTGGGGAACATCTTTGTAGCATTCCTGGCACTTGTACTTCTCCTGAAATCACAATGACTTTCTCTGACTTGCATTGTGCTTCTTGGGCTCCGCTTGTCAAAGTTATCTGTCTCTGCTTAGGCTGGACAGGTGTAAAAGGCAAAAGTGAGGACTGCAGATGCTGGAAATCAGCATCCTGATGAAGGGTTTTTGCCCGAAACGTCGATTTTCCTACTCCTTGGATGCTGCCTGACCTCCTGTGCTTTTCCTGCACCACTCTAATCTCGACTTAGTCTGGACATATTAAGCATCAGGATTACAAAGGTTCTCAAGCCTTTTTCAAGTTAGCCTGAGCCAAATCAACCACTCCTGAAGTGGGTACATTTCCTTTTCTTCTCCCTCCCTGTATACAGCACCTCACATTGGACTGCATTAAATATCATTAGCCACTGTTATATTTTGTCCAGCTCAATTTTTAAAAGAAAGGTGAGCCAACTCTTCTATTTCTGTGGTCGTGAACATTATTTACAATTTGACCATTTATATTCAGCCCATCTAATTTTCATGTACAGTAAAAGTCACATTATCCGGCACCTATCCCACCAGAAAGCTCCACTAACAGGAACCTCTGGCACCATTGCCACTATATAAAATACCAATAGTTAGTCAGAAGTGTTTGTAAAAGGAATGGCAGAGGGGTGAAGTGGTTTTCCCCTCAGTGTTTATGGTGTAAAGGGTCAAAATTGGAGAGCCTCAAAGCAATTTGCAGCAAGTATTAGGGCATCTTTTCACTTGATTCTGACTATTACTACAAACTGTGAAGGTTAACTGCAAATATAAAGACAAATTAAGCCTGACTTCAAATCTTAAATTCACTTAACTATCTCATATTTCTCAAACTCCATAGAATCGTTCTGCAGTTAATCATCAGTATGCATCATAAAGATGCCCACCAGTTTCCCTTTCTGATATTCAGAGAATATTGCTGTGTCTGCTTTAAGCTACCTACTTTCAGCAAGACAGATCTAACTGAGAAATAGGCAAAAGTGAGGAACGCAGATGCTAGGAACCACAGTTTAGATCAGAGTGGCACTGGAAAAGCACAACAGGTCAGGTAGCATCTGAGAATCAGGAAAATCGACCTTTCGGGCAAAAGCCCGTCATCAGGATTAGAGGCAGGAAGCCTCCAGGGTGGAGAGATAAATTGGGGCAGGGGAGGGCTGGGGACAAGGTAGCAAAGAGTACAATAGGTGAATGGGGGAGGGGATGGAGGTGATAGGTCAGAGGGGAGGGTGGGGGAAGGTAGCAAAGAGTACAATAGGTGAATGGGGGTGGGGATGGAGGTGATAGGTCAGAGAGGAGGGTGGGGGAAGGTAGCAAAGAGTACAATAGGTAATGGGGGTGTGGGTGGAGGTGATAGAGAATAGACAATAGACAATAGACAATAGGTGCAGGAGTAGGCCATTCAGCCCTTCGAGCCTGCACCACCATTCAATATGATCATGGCTGATCATTCCTAATCAGTATCCTCTTCCTGCCTTATCTCCATAACCTTGATTCCACTATCTTTGAGAGCTCTATCCAACTCTTTCTTAAATGAATCCAGAGACTGGGCCTCCACTGCTTTCCGGGGCAGAGCATTCCACACACCCACCACTCTCTGGGTGAAGAAGTTTCTCCTCATCTCTGTCCTAAATGGTCTACCCCGTATTTTTAAGCTGTGTCCTCTGATTCAGCACTCACCCATCAGCGGAAACCTGTTTCCTGCTGCCAGAGTATCCAATCCTTTCATAATCTTATATGTCTCAATCAGATCCCCTCTCAGTCTTCTAAACTCAAGGGTATACAAGCCCAGATGCTTCAGTCTTTCAGTGTAAGATAATCCCGCCATTCCAGGAATTGACCTCATGAACCTATGCTGCACTTCCTCAATAGCCAGAATGTCTTTCCTCAAATTTGGAGACCAGAACTGCACACAGTACTCCAGGTGCGGTCTCACCAGGGGCCTGTACAGCTGCAGAAGCTCCTTTTTGCTTCTATACTCAATCCCTCTTGTTATGAAGGCCAGCATGCTATTAGCCTTCTTCACTACCTGCTGTACCTGCATGCTTGCTTTCATTGACTGGTGTACAAAAACACCCAGATCTCTCTGTACTGCCCCTTTACTTAAATGGATTCCATTTAGGTAGTAATCTGCCTTCCTGTTCTTGCCACCAAAGTGGATAACCATACATTTATCCACATTAAACTGCATCTGCCATGCATCTGCCCACTCACCTAACTTGTCCAGGTCACCCTGTAATCTCCTAACATCCTCATCACATTTCACCCTGCCACCCAGCTTTGTATCATCAGCAAATTTGCTAATGTTATTGCTGATACCATCTTCTATATCATTTATATATATTGTAAAAAGCTGCGGTCCCAGCACAGATCCCTGCGGTACCCCACTGGTCACTGCCTGCATTCCGAAATGGAGCCGTTTATCACTACCCTTTGTTTCCTATCAGCCAATCAATTTTCAATCCAATCTAATACTTTGCCCCCAATACCATGCGCCCTAATTTTACTCACTAACCTCCTATGTGGGACTTTATCAAAAGCTTTCTGATGGTCAGAGAGGAGGGTGGGGGAAGGTAGCAAAGAGTACAATAGGTGAATTGGGGGGGGGGAGGAGGGAGGTGAGGTGAGGGTGGAGTGGATAGGTGGGAAGGGAGGTTGGCAAGTAACTGAGAAATACCATATCCTTACTACATCATTCAAACCATAAACACATCTGTTGAATTTTAGTAGCTTCCTTCTATAACATCTGCTTATTTAGACGATTTCAAAATACTTCATTTTGAGACTTTTCACTGTGAAGAAATTCAGGGTTTTTATTGACAGGCTTGTATTCCCAGGAGTATGTTGTGAAAAGAGCTAAGAAGATCTTGGTGATCACTTCTCCTAGAGTAGGGGCAGAGTACCTCCTCCGAACCATGAAACACCTATATGTCCTTTCAAGTAGTCCTTCTTCAGTGCATTACTAACCACTAGATGAAGCTGGTTATCCCCTATCTCATACCATGAGTATGTCTGTATACACCAAATTATTTCCAACTCTTATCAATTGGTAAAAGAAGAAAGTTGTCTTCTTCCTTGGTTGTAGACAATAACATATCTCAATCATAAAGGCTTCAGCTTCTCATGGTATTCCCACACTGCTCCACAGTCCCTGTTCTTGTCAAACCTCTACTCATCCTCCTATCTCATTCTAGAGAATGACTGTAAGATCTCCCCTCTCCCATGATCAGAATTCACAAGTTTGGGGCTATGTTCATCCTAGGTCCACTTTCAGAGTTTGTAATGTGTTTTCTTCCATTCCTTGCAGACCCACATCTTGCACATTTGGCCAATATTTTTAATTGTTGCTGACTTTTCCTTCTGTCTCTATAACTGTGGCATTCCTCCATTTGCTGGCCCCTTCTGGCATATATTATCTTGGCGCCAAAGTTTGGTGGTTGTTAATTGGGCAAGTAGTCCAATCCTGCATCTTGTATCATTTTGTTTTCATTCAGTCAGCCCTCTAGCTGCCTCATAATTGTCCATCATGTGTGTGTAGACAAGTTGTATGGGGCCTTATCACTTTCTTTGACCCGTTCAGATTCTCTAGCAGAGAGATCTGTGCCAATTAACCTGGAGGAGTGATACAAAATCATTTGTTACCATGCTGTAAAATTACTGTTTTTTCATCACCATCTATTGCCTTACTTAATCTTTTCTACTTGTTCTGCCCTCTTCTTTGGTAAAGTTCCATGTCCCATGAATTAAAACTTACTTCCAATGGCTTTATACAATGCTGTAAAGCTTGCTGAAATTTCAGCCTTAGATTATTATCGTTCCCCTGCATGCAGGGAATTCAGGTGCTCAGAATAAAGTGAAACTATTGTAGTCCCTTACCAAGTTATAATATACTGATAGTATTATAAGTATAGGGACTTATTAGGGATAGTCAACATGGCTTTGTGCATGGGAAATCATGGCTCACAAACTTGATTGAGTTTTTTGAAGAAGTAACAAAGGATTGATGAGGGCAGAGCGGTAGATGTGATCTATATGGACTTCAGTAAGGTGTTCAATAAGATTCCCCATGGGAGACTGATTAGCAAGGTTAGATCACATGGAATACAGGGAGAACTTGCATTTGGATACAGAACTGGCTCAAAGGTAGAAGACAGAGGGTGGTGTGTTGAGGGTTGTTTTTCAGACTGGAGGCCTGTGACCAATGGAGTGCCACAAGGATCAGTGCTGGGTCCTCTACTTTTTGTCATTTACGTAAATGATTTGGATGCGAGCATAAGAGGTACAGTTAGTAAGTTTGCAGGTGACACCAAAATTGGAGGTGTAGTGGACAGAGAAGGAGGTTACCTCACATTACAACAATGGGCTGAGAAGTGGCAGATGGAGTTGAATTCAGATAAATGCGAGGTGATGAATTTTGGGAAAGCAAATCTTGGCAGGACTTATACACTTAATGGTCAGGTCCTAGGGAGTGTTGCTGAATAAAGAGATCCTGGAGTGCAAGTTCATAGCTCCTTGAAAGTGGAGTCGCACGTAGATAGGATAGTGAAGAACACGTTTGGTATGCTTTCCTTTATTGATCAGAGTATTAAGTACAGGAGTTGGGAGGTCATGTTGCGGCTGTACAGGACATTGGTTAGGCCACTGTTGGAATATTGTGTGCAATTCTGGTCTCCTTCCTATCGGAAAGGTGTTGTGAAACTTGAAAGGGTTCAGAAAAGATTTACAAGCATGTTGCCAGGGTTGGAGGATTTGAGCTACAGGGAGAGGCTGAACAGGCTGGGGCTGTTTTCCTTTGAGCGTCAGAGGTTGAGGGGTGAACTTATGGGGGTTTACAAAATTATGAGGGACATGGATAGGATAAATAGACAAAGTCTTTCCCTGGGTCGGAGAGTCCAGAACTAGAGGTTTAGGGTGAGAGGGGAAAGGTATAAAAGAGACCTACGAGCCAACCTTTTCATGCAGAGGGTGGTACGTGTATGGAATGAGCTGCCAGAGGAAGTGGTGGAGGCTGGTACAATTGCAACATTTAAGAGGCATTTGGATGGGTATATGAATAGGAAGGGTTTGGAGGGATATGGGCCGGGTGCTGGCAGGTGGGACTAGATTGGGTTGGAATATCTGGTCAGCATAGACAGGTTGGACCGAAGGGTCTGTTTCCGTGCTGTACATCTCATTCATTCATGAAGGAATTTTTGGATTTCTCTCAAAAAAAAATTGATATGGACTGTATTTCCCAAACATTTGCAGTGAACTTTCCGCATGGTTTGCCCTTGCCAGGACAGATATTAATTTACAGCTTAGTTAAAAACGGAAGATGCTGGAGAGAGAGCAAGTTCATGTTTTGAGTCGAGATGACTAAGTGATTAGAGTTCTGATGAAGAGTCATCTGGACGGAGACATACACTTGCTCTGTCTCGATGGATGCTGCCTGACCTGCTGTGATTTCCAGCATTTTTTGTTTTCAGTCCAGATCTGCATCTGCAGGAATTTACTCCTTAATTTACAGTTTATTTGGTCTGTTAAGAATTTATGAAGCATCTCATCTATTACTGCATGATTTTTGTCAAATATTCCATGGCTGAAGGGACTTGCTGTGTCCAAAATGTTCATATGTCCCTAAAATCTCTGTGGATAAATTCCTCCCCATTGCCAGTTAGAAATGTAGCCAACACACAGTCCAGTCCCTATCTATATTTCTGGTGCCTTGTCCATTATTACAGTTTGCTCTTTACCATGGGTAGAACCCTCCCAGCCTTTGAGCAGCATGAATGATGGCGAGATGCTTTGAAGAATGTAGACAGAATGAAAAAAATACAGTCTTGACGTTGAGAAAAATATAGTCAATCTTTCTGTTACGATTTCAATAACTAGATTAGGATCTTGTTAAATAAGTGGTCATGGGTCCCATTTGCATGCATTAACACCTTATTATTAGGTAATCTTACCTCATATCTATGCAGCGCATCCATATTCCAGTGAGAAACTAGGTAGTGCTAATTCCTGATGTGGAAGTCTTACTGGGCAGTAGTAGCTTATCAGTGTCTTTTCTAGCCCTACATGTGCATCATCATTTCCCAGCATCTCAGAGCACACGCAGTGGGCAGTGATTACTACCACTCTCCAACCACTGACATTGACTTCAGCAAAGCGTTAACCTCACCACATCATGGTGACTGATCTCACTTAAAACTCAGAACACACCAGTACTTCACTAGTTCACCACAACTTTACATCCTAACGCTCCTGCTAGGTCACCTCACACACTGGGATATACATTCATCTCACACAATGCCTCTCTGGTCTCTTTTTTGGACTTGAAATATTAACTCCCTTTCCCTCTCTTTGCAGATGCCCCAGACCTGCTGAGTTCCTTCAGCACTTTCTGCTTTTATGTCAGATCTCCAGCATCCTGCAGTATTTTGCTTTGATTCTTATTGATTAGGTGCCCTGTTTCTGCCAATCCCCACATAGGTTTATCACGCTGCCTTGAATGGATCCAGTGACGGGAGTCACTATCATCGCTGTCACATCGCACAAAGGCAACTCTGATGCCTTGAAGAGAATTAAAGGAGTCAGCAAACACAGGAACAGCAGCAACCCCCAGCAGTTTCTGAAGCTTTGGAAAGGCCAGAATGTACCGGTCTTGTTGGCATTTCCTGTTGATGACCAAAGATCAGTGTCAGCACAGACCAAGGGTGTCCTGGGGTGCAGCAACAGAACTGTGTCATTAGCAAGAGCAGCTCTTGTGGTCTGGAGGGGTTGCTGGTCATCCCTTCCCACTGACATCAAATGCTTTAAAGTGGATGGCTCGTTCTAAGTATCCCCCAGGAATCAGTGTAGAATCTCACATTCCTCAACCCGTAAATCTATCAAAGATATAACCAATTCAATTTATGCCGGATCACGCCACTTTATCTTGTTTCCACATAACAATGTCTGCACTACAGCTGGGACAGCAGGATTTGCAAGGAAAAGTACAGCATGTCAGGCAGCATCCGAGCTGCAGGGCAATCAACATTTCGGGCATCAGCTCTTAATCAGGAAGGGCTTATGCCCGAAACGTCGATCCTCCTGCATCTCAGATGCTGCCTGACCTGCTGTGTTTTTCCAGCACCACACTCTCGACTGTAGTCTCCAGCATCTGCAGTCTTCACTTTTTCCTATCAGAGATTTGCAAACTGTGCTGGCTTCTCTCTAGTGCAGAGTTATAGTTTGTATACATATTGTGTCAAGAGCATAATATTACACTACTGCTGAAGTCATTAACAGAAAAGGCTCTGCTCAATCAATGTTAGCACTGTTAGCGCATTTGGAAGCTCTGCGTTGGATGTCCTGGAAGCTGCATATTCTTGGTAACTCACAATTCCTGAGTCATTCAAAGAGCCGAATGCCATATGAGGACAGCTCCTGGGACACAAGGGCTCCACTCTCCAACCATTATTGAGGACTGGTTAAGAAACACCCTTCCTGAGACTGAGCATTGATACAACACAGCCCATTCCTTCACCGAGGCTGTCATAGAATAAGCAATGGGGGTCCTTAAGATGTAGTTCTGGGCTTGGATTAACCTGGAGGCATTTCATAATACACTGCAGATAGTGTGTGTCTCATAATCCAGGCAACTGGAGCAGGCAATCAGGGAATCTGATGGATACTGAAGAGTTGGGAGCAGTCTTTCAAGTGGGACGGTGAAAACATTGAACAGGTGGGCTAGCACTTTCACCATGCTAAAACAACAAGTGCAACAAACTACCAGATACAAATCCTAATTAGTAACCACTTTCAAGTGGTATAAATTGAGAGAACACATCACTCACTGATTGTAAATTTTAAATCTAAACTTTTTGAGTCAACACTCAGACTTTCCCACCCAGAAGGGTGTGAATGTTTTTATTCATGCGTGGAATGTAGACATTGCTGGCTGTTCAGCATTTTATTGTCCATCCATAGCTGCAATTGAAAAGGTGGTAGTGAGCTGCCTTCTTGAACCACTGCTACCCATCTGCTGTAAGTTGCCCAATAATGCTGTTAAGGAGGGAATTCTAGGGTTTTGACTCAGCAACAGTGTAGGAACAGTGATACATTTCCACATCAGGATCATGAGTGGTTTGGAGTAGAGCATGCAGGTGATGACATTCCTTCATATCTGCTGTCATAGAGTCATAGAGATGTACCGCATGGAAACAGACCCTTCAGTCCAACCCGTCCATGCCGACCAGATATCCCAACCCAATCTAGTCCCACCTGCCAGCACCCTGCCCATATCCCTCCAAACCCTTCCTGTTCATATACCCATCCAAATGCCTCTTAAATGTTGCAATTGTACCAGCCTCCACCACATCCTCTGGCAGCTCATTCCATACACGTACCACCCTCTGTGTGAAAAAGTTGCCCCGTAGGTCTCTTTTATATCTTTCCCCTCTCACCATAAACCTATGCCCTCTAGTTCTGGACTCCCCAACCCCCAGGGAAAAGACTTTGCCTATTTATCATATCCATGCCCCTCATAATTTTGTAAACCTCTATAAGGTCACCCTTCAGCCTCCGACGCTCCAGGGAAAACAGCCCCAGCCTGTTCAACCTCTTCCTGGAGCTCAGATTCTCCAACCCTGGCAACATCCTTGTAAATCTTTTCTGAAACCTTTCAAGTTTCACAACATCTTTCCGATAGGAAGGAGACCAGAATTGCATGTAATATTCCAACAGTGGCCTAACCAATGTCCTATACAGCCGCAACATGACCTCCCAACTCCTGTACTCAATTCTCTGACCAATAAAGGAAAGCATACCAAACGCCTTCTTCACTACCCTATCTATCTGTAACTCCACTTTCAAGGAGCTATGAACCTGCACTCCAAGGTCTCTTTGTTCAGCAACACTCCCTGCTGTCCTTGTCCTTCTAGATGTAAGTGGTCGTGGATTTGGAAGGTGCTGTCTGAAGATGTTTGAAAAATTTCAATAGTGCATCTTGTAGATACTACACACTACTGTTCCTATGCATCGATGGTCAAGGGAGTGGATGCTTTTGGATGTAGTGCCAATTAAGCTGGCTGCTTTGGCCTAGATGGCATCAGGCTTTTGTTGTTGGATCTGCACCCTTCCAGGCAAGTGGAGAGTACTCTACCACATTCCTAACTTGTGCCTTGTAGAGTTAGACAGGCTTTGGGAAATCAGGAAGTGAGTTACTCACTGCAGAGTTTAGATTACTTACAGTGTGGAAACAGGCCCTTCAGCCCAACAAGTCCACACCGACCCGCTGAAGCGCAACCCCTATTCCCCTACATTTACCCCTTTACCCCTTTACCTAACACTATGGGCAATTTAGCATGGCCAATTCACCTGACCTGCACATTTTTGGACTGTGGGAGGAAACCGGAGCACCCGGAGGAAACTCACGCAGACACAGGGAGAATGTGCAAACTCCACACAGTCAGCCGCCTGAGTCGGGAATTGAACCCGGGTCTCTGGCGCTGTGAGGCAGCAGTGCTAACCACTGTGCCACCATGCCGCCCACCTCTGCCTTGCTCTTGTACCCATTGTGTTTATGTAATGAGTCCAGTTGAATTTCTGTTCAATGGTAGCCCCAAGGATGTAATTAGTGGGGGATTCAGTGATAGTAACACCATTTAATGTCAATGGGCAGTAGTTAGATTGTCTGTTCGGAGATGGTAATTTGTGTGGTGCAAATGTCACTGGCCATGTGTCAGTCCAAGTCTGAATACTGTTCAAACCTTGTTGCAATTGGACATGGACTGGTTCAGTGTCTGAAAAGTCATGAAAGATACTGGATATCATGCAATCATCAATGAACATCCATGAACATCCTCAATTCTGACCTTACAATGGAGGGAAGGTTATTGATGAAGCAGCTGACGATGATTGGGCCTAGGACACTATCCTGAGGAACTCCTGCAGATGATCTGAGATGACTAACCTCCAACCACCACCACCATCTTCCCATGTGCCAAGTATGATCCTAACCAGCCTCCTGATACCCATTGATTCCCATTTTGCTAGGGCTCCTTGATGCCACACTCAGTCAAATGCAGCTTTGAAGTCAAGGGCTGTCACTCTTATCTCACCTCTAGAATTCAACTCTATTGTCCATGTTTGAACCAAGGCTGAAATGAAGTCAGGGGCTAAGTGACCCTGGCAGAGCTCAAACTGAATTCGAGCAATTCAATCAATGTGTATGTTCCAGATTGAGATGATTAGGGAATATGGGAATACAGCAGGAAAGTTGAATTAATTAGTATGCTTAGCTACAGGATGTTCTAATTGAATAGCACAGGCTCAAGGGGCCGTATAGTTTACCCTTCTCCTATTTATTTTGCTCAAATCCACTGTCAGCTTACCGGTGGTGAATGGCGCCCTTTTAATGATTAAGTCACAAATCACTATCCTGGTGTCCTTTAGCTCCCTCCAATAATAAGGAGTACAAATCGGGATTTGATTATTTTAAGTCCTTATTAGACACCAAGTACACCTGATCCCATGTACCTTATGTTTCTTCTATCTTACAAATAATAATTGAACTGGGAATGCAAGGCAATGCCCCTGAGTGAATTACAAATTTCATTTTCTAGACACCAAAAAGAAAGGGAGTAGTTCTGTGCCTCATCTCAGACAGCAGGAAGCACAATCACCTAAATATCATTACTCAAAAACACTTTGAAACATAAACAGTTCCAAAAATGATGATCTTGACAACAAACTTATGCCAACACATTTCAGGAATTGAATCTGTGAACGATCCCCCCTTGACATATCCTTTCCTTAGCAGCACACTTGCCTCTGAGTCACGAAGACTGGGGAATTTGAGTCCGGCTCGAGAGGTTAAAGTGCAGCCTAATCCCTGACAGAATGTTACACTGACTGAGGTAGACCCTGTTTGCATTCTTAAGTGCATTCAATGGAGACGTGTCAGTGTTTAAAGAAGACCATCAGAGATCTATCTAGTGATTTGATTTAATTCCCTACAACATGGAAGTAGGCCATTTGGCCCAACAAGTCCATACTGACTCTCCAAAGAGTAACTCACCCAGACCCATTCCCCTGCCCTTTATTTACCCCTGACAAATGGACCTAACACTATAGGCAACTTAGCATGGCCAATTCACCAGACCTGCACGTCTTTGGACTGTAGGCGAAAACCAGAGCACCCAGAGGAAACCCATGGAGAATGTACAAATTCCACACAGACAGTTGCCCAAAGCAGGAATCAAACCCAGGTCCCTGGCGCTGCAAGACAGCAATGCTAACCACTGAGCCACCATGCCATCCACTGAGACACTGTGCCACCTACATGATATGGTTGTGAATATTTATTCTCAGTCAACATTACTAAAACAGTTATCCGGTCATGTCTGCTTTTGTGACATGGGAGTGCAATTTGGTTGCCAACTTCCCCACATTACAATGTTCCCAGTGAAACGTTTTAGAATGTGAAAGGTGCCATGCGTTTGAAAATTCCTTCTTATGTCTTCAGCACAAATTCCATCAATCAACTTTCTCTTCTGCTTCATCAGCTTCTTATATGCCTAAAACTCTTCTTCAGTGCAAGTTGACACGTTTGATCCAACGGTACTAAATATTTGAGAGATTCCTTAAGGTACAGAAGAAGCCATAATGATAATGTAACTGGATGAGTATCCCACCACAACAACTGTTGAATTTAAATTCAAGTAAATTTTAAAAATCTGAAATATTTACAGCGATCAAGAAACTATGAGATGAAGAGTTTATGCTCGAAGCATCAACTCGCCTGGTCTTTTGATGCTGCCCGACCAGACTGTGTTTTTACAGCACTACACTCTTCCTGTCAAAATCCATCTAGTTCACAAAGGCTATGGGTCACTAGTCAAATGTGGGTCATGCCCACTAAGTACAGAAGGTGTCTTTCCTTGAAAGACAATGTGATTGGTAATTAGGGATGGGTAACAAATGCCAGCCTTGCTAGTAATACCCTCTCTTCATGAATGAGTCAAACAAAGATACACATTCTCCGGTTTCAATCCTGTTCCAACAGTATACAAAGTGGTTGACGACTTGATTTTTTTGTTTTTTTATTTTTTTAGAAAGTGTGTCATGGGTCATCAATGATTCTAGACTTGATTTTCTTTACATTGCAGCATATATCATTTATTTTGAATTAAGTTGCTTTAATTATTGTACCCCTTTAGCTTGCTTCGAGTGTATAAACAATTACTGGCTTAATCAGTCCCAGAACAGCAACAGGAACACCACCACCTTCAAGTTCCCTTCCAAACCACTACCATCCTGATTTGTCGCTCCTTTAGGGTTGCTGATTCAAAATCCTGGAATTCCCTCCCTGATGGCATTGTGGTTCAACCCACATCAGGCAAACTACAGCAGTTCAAGAAGGAAGCTCACCACCGCGTTCTCAAGGACAACTAGGAACAGGCAATAATTGCTGTCCCAGCCAGCAATGCTTATATCATACAAATGAATAAAAAAAAGTTGCCCAATTCTTCAGAAGCCATGTGTAGAGGATTGTTCTTAATATATCCTCAGAAACCAGTCTCCACTAACCTCAGGGTGTCTTTAAAACAAATAAACTTTGAACAATCTAATGTCAAAAAAAATTTTCTGTATTGAAAATATTCTCTTTCAAAGAAAAAAATGTTAAAAAAGCTGCTCGTGAAATAATCTGCTATAAAAACAAGCAGATATTTATTTCACTAACCATACCAAATGCAGACAATTATTTAATAATCTCTTAAAATGATCAAGCATAACGTTTATGCAACGCTCTGCTCAGGTAAGTGGCTCTGAACGTTCCGAAACTCAGACAAACATTCATAATGTCTGCAGCCATTGTAACGAGCCATTTCAGCTCATAGCCTTTTGAAATTGCAAAAACAATTCACACTTATTTTTCTTAAAACTATACCAGACGTCCAGATCCTTAAACAAAGTGGTCCAAGAGTAGAAACTGACTGTATTTCTTTTCCAACTGACAGCTTCTAAAGATTTTATTCATTTTCAAAGGACTCTGGGCGTTGAAATCATTCTGAATTATTACTGTAGAAATCACAATCACTGTTGTAAATACACATGTTTCTTCCAATACAGCATCTGAATAGCAAAATTGACTGTTTTTTTCTAATTTCAAAGCTGTCAAATTAAAAAATCCATTTAAAAATGGTGTTTTCTATTGCTTCCACACTTGTGACTGAGGTCACCCTGTGGATTAGGCCTCCTCTAAGATGCTGTGAACCATGCATACATACTGAATGATCAGAGCTCCACTAAAACTGTGGGGGAGTTTTAAACTGCCCAGCCCTACTATAGAGCTGGCAGGAGTGCAGTGTGCAGGTGGGTCTTCTGAACATATATCTTGTGCTGGCGGAAATTGGCAGGAATGGAAATGGGGTCTTGAATCCTATAATCAAGATGGCAGCAGCATGGTGGGTAGGAAGTATTCAGGCTCCTGAGCCCATCTGCTTCTGATCACCAGGGCTGCCCCCACATCATTTCTCAAAGATATTCATAACTTTGGGGTGGCACGGTGGGCTCAGTGGCTCAGTGGTTAGCACTGTTGCCTCACAGTACCAGGGATCTGGGTTCAATTCCTGCCTTGGGTGACTATCTGTGAAATTTGCACATTCTCCCTGTGTCTGTGTGGGTTTCCTCTGGGTGCTCTGGCTTCCTTCCACAATCCAAAGATGTGCAGGTCAGATGAATTGACCGTGATAAAATGTCCATAGTGTTTGGTGCATTATGTAAATATAGGGTAGGGGAATGGGTCTGGGTGGATTACTTTTCAGAGGGTTGGTGTGGACTTGTTGAGCTGAAGGGCCTGTTTCCACACTGTAGGGAATCTAATCATTTAACATCAAAATTCATCCTACATTCTTTTAGCAGCTTTGATGGAGAAAGGATGTTTCAGGAGGCTGCTACAGCGGTGAAAGTGGTGTGGTCTGTTTCTCAGTGGCCATCGCAGCTGTGTGCTTGTGGGTCCTCCCGAGTGGTGGTCTGCTTGGCACCTTCAGCAATGAGGTGGGTTTGGCCCTGGATCAGGGGAGTCCAGAACTAGAAGGCATTGGTTTAAGGTCAGAGGGGAAAGATTTAAAAGGGGCCGAAGGGGCAACTTTTTTACAGAGGCGGTGGAATGAGCTGCCAGAGGAAGTGGTGGAGACTGGTACAATTAGAGCATTTAAAAAACATCTGGATGGATATATGAATAGGAAAGGTTTATAGGGAAATGGGCCAAGTGCTGGAAAATGGGACTAGATTAATTTAGAGTATCCGGTCAGCATGGAAGAGTTGGACCGAAGGGTCTGTTTCTGTGCTGTACATCTAAGACTATGCTATGACTCTTCTGCAACGTCTTCCAGTCCAGGATTCCAATGGCTCGGCATGATGGTCTGCTTCAGCGCAACATCCTGAGAATCAGCAGCTTCAGTGTTGGCTTTCTGCAGCGGTGGAGAATGCGGTTCATGTCTTCTCCTCGAGCCTGGGAACCCATGAGCCATGAAATAAACAAAAATGGACTTTGTCTTAATATAGGCATGGCAACTTACACTTTTCACTTGGTAAAACTACAAGTGACAATAAATTACTATTCCATTCTATTCATTATTGGATTCCAGCTACCATTTTCAAAGGGCTCCTACATTGTCCTGACTTGGTTAAAATTGAGGCAATTAGCCTTTAACATAATGGTGTTTTGGCAGGAAGTGAGTGGGTCAGTCGTAAAATGGTGCGGATTGTCCTGAGGTCTGATGGGACGTTAGCTAGGCTACATCTCTGTTGAAGTATGAACAGGCCCTGATCCATACTCACTAATCCATACCTACAGGCCTACAGCTTCTGCAGTGCCAGTTAATGGAATGCTTGTTGCTACAGTGTCATAGTCTGAGGGGAAATGGTGATGCTGTGATAATGTCACTAGACTAGTAAAATGCCGTTCTGGGGACATGAATTTGAAACTCACAATGGCAGATGTTGAATTTAAATTCAACAAACATTTTGACTTAAAATCTAGCCTAATGGTGCCTGCGTAACCACTGTTGATTGTTGTGAAAACTTGTTATGGAAGGAAATCTGCCATTCTTACTTGGTCTGCCCTAGACCCACAGTGATGTGGCTAACTCTGAACCATATTCTGTTCAATTGGGAATAGGAAGTAAAATGCTGGCCCAGCCAGTGATACACACATCCCATGAATGAATAATAATAAAAAATTAATCATTTTCATTCCTGCAAGTCTGTTGTTAACTGGAGGCAATTTGAGCCTACACCGAGGTGTGACTGGATGAAAAATGAGACAGTAATATTTACAAAGCAGGGCTGAATTAAACTTAGGTGTAGTGATAAAAGGACACCATCAGCAACCAGATAGTATCCCGTTCCTAGTTTTGTTAGTATTAATTTGGGCTTAAATATAAAACCTTAATTACTGCATTTGACAAAGAATCCAATCAACTTTTGTGGGATGCTGTTTGGATTTGCCATCATGACCATGTCCTTTTCTCAGGAGAGAAAAAATCCTTTCAACTCCTTCCAAAACATGAAAGAAGCATAAAGAGCATCTTTGTGGAACCAACACAAGTTTAACAAATTGTCCAACATTGCTGCTTGTAGACAATGACTGACTTTATTCCTCAATTATTTTCTCCACCAGCAACTGAGACACTGTCAAGCTCAGGAGAGTAGATATAACTTACTGGAGTCAGATATTGCATTAAAAGCTATGTTTTTCATAGAAGAACACACCAAGATAAATCACAGGAAGGTTATCAAACTAAATTTGACATTAAGCCCCTGGCAACATGGTGGCTCCGTGGTTAGCAGTTTTGCCTCACATTGCCAGCGACCTGGGTTTGATTCTCACCTTAGGTGACTATCTGTCTGTATTCAACCTGCGTCTGTGTGAATTTCCTCTGGTTGTTCTGGTTTCCTCCCACAATCCAAAGATGTGCAACTTTGGTGAATTGGCCATGCTAAATTGCCCCTAGTGTTAGGTGCATTAGTCAGTGGTAAAAGTAGGGTAGGGGAATAGGTCTGGGTGAGTTACTCTTTGGAGGGTTGGTGTGGACTTGTTGGGCCAAATGGCCTGTTTCCACACTGTAGGTAATCTACGATGTTTAGCTAGATTACCCGAAGCTTGATCATTTCTGAAGAAATCATATTGGATTTGAAATGCCAATTCTGTTTTCTCTCCACAGATTCTTCCAGACCTGTTGAGCACATTCAATTATTATAAAGATAGTGTTTACCAAATCATAGAAACATTCACAAGGTTGTCAAGTCAAGAATTAGGTCAATTTGAGACTGAAAAGATCTTAAAATGGCAGAGGACATGACTGAGATACGAAATAAGAATTTATAGAACATAGAACATAGAACATTACAGCGCAGTACAGGCCCTTCGGCCCTCGATGTTGCGCCGACCTGTCATACCAATCTGAAGCCCATCTAACCTACACCATTCCATGTGCGTCCATATGCTTGTCCAATGACGACGTAAATGTACTTAAAGTTGGCGAATCTACTACCATTACAGGCAAAGCATTCCATACCCTTACTACTCTCTGAGTAAAGAAACTACCTCTGACATCTGTCCTATATCTATCACCCCTCAACTTAAAGCTATGCCCCCTCGTGCTCGCCATCACCATTCTTGGAAAATGGCTCTCCCTGTCCACACTATCTAACCCCCGATTATCTTATATGTCTCTATTAAGTCACCTCTCAACCTTCTTCTCTTCAATGAAAACAGCCTCAAGTCCCTCAGCCTTTCCTTGTAAGACCTCCCCTCCATATCAGGCAACATCCTAGTAAATCTCCTCTGCACACTTTCCAAAGCTTCTACATCCTTCTTATAATGCGGTGACCAGAACTGCACACAATACTCCAAGTGCGGCTGCACCAGAGTTTTGTACAACTGTAGCATAACTTCATGGTTCCAGAACTCGATCCCTCTATTAATAAAAGCTAAAACACTGTATGCCTTCTTAACAACCCTGTCAACCTAGGTGGCAACTTTCAAGGATCTATATACCTGGACACCGAGCTCTCTCTGCTCAACTATACTACCAAGAATCTTACCATTAGCCCAGTACTTTGCATTCCAGTTACTCCGACCAAAGTGAATCACCTCACACTTGGCTGCATTAAACTCCATTTGCCGCCTCTCAGCCCAGCTCTGCAGCTTATCTATGTCTCTCTGTAACCTACAACATCCTTCGTCACTATCCTCAACTCCACCGACCTTAATGTCGTCTGCAAATTTACTAACCCACCCTTCTACACCCTCATCCAGGTCGTTTATGAAAATGACGAACAGCAGCAGACCCAACACCGACCCTTGCGGTACACTACTGGTAACTGGACTACAGGATGAACATTTCCCATCAACCACCACCCTCTGTCTTCTTTCAGCAAGCCAATTACTGATCCAAACAGCTGTATCTCCCACAATCCCATTCCTCCGTATTTTGTACAATAGCCTACTGTGGGGAACCTTATTGAATGCTTTGCTGAAATCTATATACACCACATCAACCGGTTTACTCTCATTTACCTGTTTGGTCACCTTCTCAAAGAACTCAATAAGGTTTGTGAGGCATGACCTACCCTTCGCAAAACCGTGCTGACTATCCCTAATCAAATTATTCTTTTCTAGATGATTATAAATCCTATCTCTTATAATCTTTTCTAACACTCTACCAACAACCGAAGTAAGGCTCACTGGTCTATAATTACCAGGGTTGTCTCTACTCCCCTTCTTGAACAGGGGAACCACATTTGCTATCCTCCAGTCTTCTGGCACTATTCCTGTAGACAGTGATGATTTAAAGATCAATTTCAAAGGCTTGCAATCTCCGCTCTGGCTTCCCAGAGGATCCTAGGATAAATCCCATCCAGCCCAGGGGACTTATCTATTTTCACATTCTGCAGGATTTCTAATACTTCTTCCTTGTTAACCTCAATCACACCTAGTCTAGTAGCCTGTATCTCAGTATTCTCCTTGACAACATTGTTGTTTTCTGGAGTGAATACTGTCGAAAGATATTCATTTAGTCCTTCCCCTATCTCCTCTGACTCCACACACAACTTCCCACTACTATCCTTGACTGGCCCTAATCTTACTTGTCTTCTTTTATTCCTTAAATACCTATAGAAAGCCTTAGGGTTTACCCTGATCCAATCCGCCAACAACTTCTCATGTCTCCTCCTGGCTCTTCTCAGTTCTCTCTTTGGGTCTTTCCTGGCGACCTTGTAACCCTCAAGCGCCCGAACATTTGTTTTCACTAAAGTTGAAGATGTTGCCAATGTCACAGTTAAAGGAAGAGAAAGGCAGATTGTGTTTTGCTTTTAATTCACTTTTGGGATATGGACATTATTGGCTGACCAGCAATTTATTGCCCCTCTCTAACTGCCCTTGAGAAGGTTTCTTCTGCCTTCTCTAACCGCTGCAGGATAATTGCTGTGGGTTGACCAATTAGCCATAAGGGAGGCAATTCCAGGATTTTGACCCAGCGACAATGGAGGAACAGTGATATATCTCTAAGTCAGGACAGTGTGTGGCTTGGAGGGGAACTTGCAGATGGTGATGATCGATTAACTTGATTGAATTCATTGAGATATTAATGAAGGTTATGCAGTAGTGTTATGCAGATGGACATTTGACAAAATACCACACATTAGTCTTATTAAGTCCAATAGCAGCAGCCTGAATTCAAGATTGACTGAGACAGAGATTAAAAAAAAACTGCAGATGCTGAAATCCAAAATAGACAGGCAGTAGGCCGGAAGATTACAGCAAGCCAGGCAGCAAAGGGAGGTGGAGAAGTCAACATTTTGGGTGTACCCTTCTTCAGGACAAAGATAAGGCAGAGAATGATGGTGAATAAAAATAAAAGAAAATTCTGGAAATACAAAGCAGGGCTGGCAGCATCTGCAGAGAAAGAAAGATCTGATATTTCAAATTGTGATGCTTCTACATCATTGATGATCTGCTGAAGTACCATCAACATATGTGAAGTTAATTCTTTCAAATTGACCTGCTTACTATTTCCAGCACGTTATATTTTGCTTCCAGATTTCCAGCATTTACAGAGTTTTGATTTTGCAGGAATGGTTGTTTATATTCAGATTGCAGAGACAATGCAGTACCAGAATGCCCTTTTGGAGCTTTCAGTTCAGTGCTCACACTCCATCCCAGGCAGTAGGAGGCGAGAGATGCATTCTGGGGGATGTAGTCCTCCTGCGTGCAGCAAGACTACATTTCCCAGCAGGTGCCGCGGCCGCGCACGCGCAGTGAGCGGCGGCACGGTGAGCAGTCGGAGCGAGGCGGACACGCGGAGTGGGCCGGACAGAGCCTCCCAGCGACCAACCGACCAGAGACGGGCGGTAGGTGCGAGCCGGGGGGATACACTGCGCGGCAGGTTCCAGCCCGAGACGCCCATCGATGCCGCACGGAGTGGGCGCTGGGGCCTTGCGAGTGCGTTGCCTGAGCGCGGGCTCCAGAAGCAGCTTCCTCCTAAGGCCTGGGGCAGAGGGCCTGCGCTCCGGCCGACAGCCTCGATCTCCCCTGGATGTGCCGGAGTGAGTGAGGAGGCTTCTGCTGAAATCCGGCCCCCCCGGGGGGCCGTAGCCGGATCCCAACGACTGAAACGCGCACAAAGCCCCCGGGGGGTGGGGAGGGGAGGGGAGGGGGGTGGTGTAGCGGTGGCTGGACTCTGCCCCACATTCCCCGGTGCCTTCCTCACCAACTTACCCACTTCCCGCTCGTTTTCTCTCCGGCCACCCCCGCAAATCCACCCCAACGCACTAACCCCCACTCCCCACCCGGTAACTAAGCCCTTTCCCTCCCCCGCCGGTTCCTTCTCCCCAACCTTGCTGACTCTTTCTCTCCCCCCCCCCCCCCAATCCATTCCTAGCAACAGCCCGCCCCCCGAAGTAACCAGCCCACACCCTGGTAACCCCTGACGCTGCTAACTCTTCACCCCCACCTGCAAACCTCAAACCCCTATGCAGCAACACCCCCACCCCAACCCCAACCCCAACCCCAACCCTGATAACCTCCACCCCAGTAAATGCCACCACCCTGTTAACCCCCCCGCTACCCCCCCTGCTACCCTCCCTGCTACCCTCCCACTCTACTAACCCCCCTGCTTCCCTCCCAACTACCCTCCCACCCTGCTAACTCCCCATCCCCACCTAATACCCCCACCCCGCAACTGCTTAAACCCCCTCCATCTTGTCTCTCACCCACTCTCCCCAGACCCTCTCTTCCCCTGCCCAGCACCTTCTATTCCACTAACCTGGATCACTCTGCTGCCCCATGCCCAAGTACACCCCCCCCCCAAAAAAACCAGCTGGTTTGCCCACCCCTCAAAAACCAGGACACCTCATGCCACCCCTGATTGCGAGCTTCCCCCACTACCGAGTATTTCCCTTCTCCCCCATTAAGCTGTACCTTTCCTAAGCTGAGAGCTGTCATTTTCCCCTTGCTGCAGTTCATGGTGAGCTGCATGTATTTAATAATTAACTACAAGTTGATTGACTGGGTTATTTTTCTCAGTCTTGTCTTTTCACAACACCTCACTGTCAGACCCCTTTGGCATTCTTGGGTTCCCAAATCTGTTAAATTTATTCTGGCTAGATTTTGCCCACTTTGCACCTAGAGTGGGCTTTGTTTGCTTTTTGAATTTAGATTGCTGCTACAAAGAAGTTCTGTGCACCTATATCATTATCTGACAATAGAGTTCTGTACTTTAGTTGCCCTGCCCTATTGATGTTTGTAGTGATAGGACCTTGGCCGCTGCTTCAATGTGTGATGCTTAGAATTGTGCGAATAACCCAGATACAGCCTAATCGCTGCTTTACAAAATGCTTCACAGAAATTGAATAAAGCAAATATTGACACAACCAAAGAGGGAGGCTATATGACCACAAGATTGGTCAAAGAGATACTTTCTGAAGAGAAAGTGATAGAAAGGTTGAGAGAAAAATCTAGAACTTGGGGCTTAAATTGTTGAGGTGGTGGCTGCCACTGAGTGGTGCAAGATGAGGTACTTCACGAAACACATAAATCATGGAGGAATCCTTGCAGGAATTTGGTTTGCTTATCAACTTGTTTACTGTCCTGCAACTGTCAAAAGCTTTGCATTTGTGTGTAAGATAATCCTAAGTCATTGTTTCTGCACCACATTTTAAATTGTGCCATTTAATTTCAAATGTCTCTGTCTAATTGTCTATTAAAAACATCTATTTGATTGGTGCCCTTTACTGATCTCAGTAGTTACATTGCTGTCTTCGTGGTGCTGTGATCTGATATAGGGCTGAGAACCATGATTTCTGCTTCTTTTATCTTTTGAAGTGAGTCCTGTTGCAAGTGTGTGAAGGCCGCAGTTGAGGATAGGATTTGAGCATTTTGGTGTCACTGCCCTATCAGTCGTACATCCTGCCAGTAAGCAAACACCTTTGACTGGTGTGGGCAACGGTCAATTGGATAAGGTAGGAAAGGTTGTCCTATTGGCGAGGTGTGAGAAATAATCAAACTGGACTGTGCCCAGTTTGCAATTGGCATGTGATATTCTCTTCTATCATTTGTTGTGATCATCTCCTGTTTTTCTACGGGGATGAAGGGAATTTCACTGCCTGTTAAAACATACGACGGATTCTGAAAACAAAATGGTGTTGTTTGGTGGCACTGCTGTGTACACTGTTTCAAATGCTTTCCAATGTGTGAAAGGAAAGCAAAACAGTAACAGTTAAAGTCATTGCTTTAAATTTGCATTTCAGTTTTCGTCAAACATGTTTTTTGGGATCAGTAAAACAACATCTATTTCCTGCCTAAACATTAACTCCTTTTGCTATGTATTCACTTCTTAGGACCTCAGGGTCAGAGATAGAAATCATGCAACAAGTGATTTATGTGTTACTTTTCTAATGTCCTGTATTACTGCATAATTTGTGCTTTTGCTGTGCCTTTTATTCCACAAAGCCTTTATATCCCAATTAGACTGACTGCACCTCTTACGCTGTGAATTCCAGGGTACTGACACACTCGAAGTGATGCAGCTCGTGCAGTTGTTGGACCTGTTGTTTTCAGTCTATAGACCATATCTAATACCAAGCACCAATGAGCTAGAGGTCTAGAGTTTGGCTACCGCCAGTAGACAAGGCTCCTGCGCCTGACTTCAACTCATAGCGTAGCTCCCTGTACTGCATTAGCTTCCATGGATCAGTAACTGAATAGGTCTGAGGGAGGATGTGGAATTCGCTTAATGCCTCAACCAGGATCAACCTGATCCTAAATATTCTTGGAATTTGTGACTGGTTTGTTGAGTTAGAAATATGATTAGCTTTTGAAATGTTGACAGCATAGCTTTTTCATAGATTTACAGCTCTTGTCTGTTTGACATTGGGCTGTTTGCTGGGTTTTTAGTTTGAACCGAGTTGCTGATATTTGCCTTGCTTCTCTTGAATTATGCTGTTGTAAGATCATTTATTTCATCAGTGTGTAAGGGTCCCCTGATGTTTCTTTGGGAATACAGGGAGGTTCACTTGCTTTATTCACTGCTGTTTGCAGATCTGAACACAAATCATGGGTCATGAACAGATATTAAAAGGCACCATTCACAAAGGAGCAGGGTATTTTTGCAGTGATCAAGGGCATTAACCCACACTGTAGCAACCACGCTGAAAATAATTATCAGGTCATTCATATCAAAGCTGTGAGATGTTGGTGTGTACAAAATGGCTGCTGCATTTTGTTTTGCTTCAATTCAAAGTGAATCACTTTTCATGGATCAATTAAAAAGACCCCTGAGAAATTTAGAAAGGTGATGAATGACTGCAGGATTCCTCTTTCTCCTGTCTCTCCTTTCTGTGCTATTTTGAGAAGAGGATTCTCCTTAGTGGGTGGCACAGTGGTTAGCACTGCTGCCTCACAACGCCAGAGACCCGGGTTCAATTCCTGTCTCAGGCGACTGACTGTGTGGAGTTTGCACATTCTCCCCGTGTCTGCGTGGGTTTCCTCTGGGTGCTCCCGTTTCCTCCCACAGTCCAAAAATGTGCATGCTAGGTGAATTGGCCATGCTAAATTGCCCATAGTGTTAGGTGCAGGGATAAATGTAGGGGAATGGGTCTGGGTGGGTTGCGCTTCGGCGGGTCGGTGTGGACTTGTTGGGCCGAAGGGCCTGTTTCCACACTGTAAGTAATCTAATCTAATCTTGAGAACATAGAAGGAAAATATTACAAATGTGAATTTAAGTAAGTTTAAGACTATTTGTTGGCAAACAGTGGATTCTGAATCTGAAATAGTTTTCAAGCTAGTGAGACACATGAGAAAGTTCTGAACACTGGTAAAGCCTTTGTTTCATTGTCTTTAAGATGCTTTTCTGGAAGAAGGAGTTATTATGAGAAGGTTTCCTTCAACTAAAAGATGTTGGGCACAGACATTTGTTTGCATTGCAAAGGATCTCTTGTAGAGTTTCTCAAACCTTTTGCTTCTGAGGCTTTCCATCTTATTAGCATTCCAGGAATTTTTTTTAATGTATAATAGAACATCTGTATTTAGTCTTACTAAATGTAACTTTTTGATAACCAGTGCAGTATTGAGGTGCAGCGAGTGGAGCTGGAAACTTGAAGTAAGAATGAATGTCACATTTTTGTGTCATGCCAAATAAGTCTTTAAAGCCTACACCATGGTGTTATAGAGTGGAGCAGTGTTCTGCTTTGCTGGTGCTCATTATTTGTTGTAAACTGAAGATGGCAGACAATTGGAAACTTTTTTAAAAATAACGCATGTTGGGGTTTATATTTTTGAGTAATGTCATTAGGTATATCTATTGCATGAGTGAGTTAAAAAAACTATTATGTATTGGAAATTAGGTGCAATTCCACTTTTCCCCTGCTGTTGAATTTGAGAAAAACATGAGCTAGGCCCATAACTGGCATCCACCGGAATAAATGAGTGTGAAAGAGAAAGCATGTGGTTTGGTGACACTGCTCCTCACTGAATGAGTTGAAGAAACTCATTTTTTGATTTTGATAACTTGGTTGTTGGCACAGTTGTGATATCTGATTTTCTGCACTCAATCCCCATGTAATAAGCATAATGTTGTCCTCCAACCTGACCCTATCCCATTTTTACTCTAGTGATGGAGAGGGATAAGTGTGTACTACAGGGCAAGAGTTATAGCTGGGGGCAGGGAAATTATGATGCGGTGAGGCATGACTTAGGATGTGTGGATTGGAAAAGTAGATTCCAAGGCAAGAGAGTAATTGATATGTGGAACTTGATCAAGGAGCAACTATTGAGTGTCCTTGATAAGTACGTACCTATCAGGCAGGGAGGAAAGGGTCGTGTGAGGGAGCCGTGGTTTAATAAGGAATTGGAATCCCTTGTTAAATGGAAGAGGGCGGCCTTTGTAAAGATGAGGCGTGAAGGTTCAATAGGGGCGATTGAGAGTTATAAGGTAGCCCGGAAGGACCTGAAGAGAGAGCTAAGAGCAGCAAGGAGGGGACATGAAAGGTCCTTAGTTGGTAGGATTAGGGAAAACCCTAAGGCTTTCTATAGGTATGTTAGGAATAAAAGAATGACTAGGGTAGGAATAGGTCCAATCAAGGATAGTAATGGGAAGTTGCGTGTGGAGGCTGAAGAGATTGGGGAGGCACTGAATGAATACTTTTCGTCAGTATTCACTCAGGAACAGGACATTGTTGTCGATATGAATACTGAGGCACGAATAAGTAGAATGGATGGCTTTGAGATATGTAGAGAAGAGGTGTAGGAAATTCTGGCAAGGGTGAAAATAGATAAGTCCCCTGGGCCTGATGGCATTTATCCTAGGATTCTCTGGGAAGCAAGGGAGGAGATTGCAGAGCCATTGGCCTTGATTTTTGTGTTCTCTTTGTCTACAGGAGTAGTGCCAGAGGACTGGAGGCTAGCAAACGTGGTTCCCTTGTTCAAGAAGGGGAGTAGGGATAATCCTAGTAACTATAGGCCAGTAAGTCTCACTTCTGTTGTGGGCAAAGTCTTAGAGAGAATTGTAAGGGATAGGATTTATGCACATCTGGATAAGAATAATGTGATCAAGGATAGTCAGCATGGTTTTGTGAAGGGCAGGTCGTGCCTCACAAACCTTATTGAATTCTTTGAGAAGGTGACTAAGGAGGTAGATGAGGGGAAAGCGGTAGATGTGGTATATATGGATTTTAGTAAGGCGTTTGATAAGGTCCCCCATGGTAGGCTACTGCAGAAAATACAGAGATATGGCATTGAGGGTGAGTTGGAGGTTTGGATTAGGAATTGGCTGGCTGGAAGAAGACAGAGGGTAGTAGTTGATGGCAAAGGTTCATCTTGGAGTGCCGTCACTAGCGGTGTTCCGCAAGGATCTGTTTTGGGACCATTGCTGTTTGTCATTTTTATAAATGACCTGGAGGAAGGGTTAGAAGGTTGGGTGAGCAAGTTTGCGGATGATACGAAAGTCGGAGGAGTTGTCGACAGTGAGGAAGGATGTGGCAGGTTACAGCGGGATATAGAGAAGCTCCAGAGCTGGGCAGAAAGGTGGCAAATGGAGTTCAATGTAGCTAAGTGTGAGGTGATTCACTTTGGTAAGAGTAACAAAAAGATGGGGTACTGGGCTAATGGTCGGATACTTGGTAGTGTGGAAGAGCAGAGGGATCTTGGTGTCCATGTACACAGATCTCTGAAAGTTGCCACCCAGGTAAATAGTGCAGTGAAGAAGGCATGTGGCATACTGGCTTTTATTGGTAGAGGAATTGAGTTCCGGCGTCCTGAGGTCATGCTGCAGTTGTATAAGACTCTGGTGTGGCTGCATCTGGAATATTGTGTGCAGTTTTGGTCGCCATACTATAGGAAGGATGTGGAGGCACTGGAACGGGTGCAGAGGAAGTTTACCAGGATGTTGCCTGGTATGGTAGGAAGATCCTATGAGGAAAGGCTGAGGCACTTGGGGTTGTTTTCATTGGAGAAAAGAAGGTTTAGGGGTGACTTGATAGAGGTGTACAAGATGGTTAGGGGGTTAGATAGGGTTGACAGTGAGAACCTTTTTCCACGTATGGAGTCAGCTATTACAGGGGGTATAGCTTTAAATTAAGGGGGGGTAGATATAGGACTGATGTTAGGGGTAGGTTCTTCACTCAGCAAGTCGTAAGTTCATGGAATGCCCTGCCAGTAGCAGTGATGGGCTCTCCCTCTTTATGGGTATTTAAGCGGGCATTGGATAGGTATATGGAGGATAGTGGGTTAGTGTAGGTTAGGTGGGCTTTGATCGGCGCAACATCGAGGGCCGAAGGGCCTGTACTGCGCTGTATTCTTCTGTGTTCTATGTTCTATCTCTAGTTGCTGTGTTTGTAAAGTGCCCAATAAACTGAACAACCAGATTAACCACATGTGAGTCGAGAGTGGGGTGCTGGAAAAGCACAGCAGATCAGGCAGCATCCGAGGAATATAAGAATCGACGTTTCAGGCAAGAGCTCTTCATCAGTAATGAGCTTGTGAGCTGAGGGGATGAAGAGATAAATGAGAGGGGGGTGAAGCTGGGGGGAAGGTAACTGAGAGTGCAATAGATTGACCACATGTGAATTATACACTGCCTGTTGGTGAGGTGGGCTGCAGATTGAAACTGGATGAAATCTGTTTCACTTGGTTATGTAGGCAGATCTTTTGTAACCTTTCGCTTTTCCACCTGTCGAATAACCTGCTCAAAGCAGGCCCTTCAGCCCATCTTGTCATTGCTGTGTTTGTGCTATACTTAAGCCTCCATACACTCTTTCCAGTGCCTCGTGTATGTTCTTAATTAGTTGAGTTGCTGTCAAATTCGTCATTCAATAACAATTCAATCAGCTGTGGTCCTTATCTGTTTGTGGTGCAGATGTGGTGTCACATTTGAGGGTTATCTTATTCTAACTACAGGGTGACCCCTGTATCCGCAGAATCATTTTCCGCGGTTGCAGTTACCCGTGATTTACTAAAGCCAGAACATATAGGGAACATTCCGGAACCAGGGACCAGGAGGCTGCTGGCAACAAACATTTCCCATTGAATGGGTTCACTCCTATCCATGGTTTCAGGCTCTGCGGTAGGCCCTGGAGCATACCTCCCCATGTGTATGGGAAAGGGGGAGGTGCACTGTATATCCACTGTACTTTCTCTTTACCTGCCCATATTAACCATTGATGGTGTAGAAAGCCAAGTTATGAACAGTGGATTTTGGAAATAGTGTTTGTTGCATGTTTTTATTCTGATAGTAAATGCATGTTTGCAATAACATTACAAAGGGCAACAGAAACATCTTATTTACTGTGTGCAGTTTTCTGATCTGAAGCCATCGTTTAATGGCCTTTGATTGGAGTGATTTCATACTGAACTTTGAGAGAGCTGAAAGCATCCTAAACCCGCATTATAGACTGAGCAAATTCAGTAGTTGTAATTTGAGATAAGTATTAAACTGCTGTAGAGCCTGGTGATAGCTGATAAAATAACCTGGTTCCTCTGATATTGACAGATGTGCAGATCTTGTTAATAGCTTAGGTCTATCCTTATTCTTCTGATGCAGAGTACCTAGTATAGGTGCAACTATTGTTGTTTCCTACCATTTCCACTTTGGAGTTGGAGTAGTGTGGTGTTGGTGTCACTGGGCTAGTAATTCGTGCTTTTGGGGCTTGGGATAAAATCCCATCTTGGTTGATGGTGGATGTAATTTAAAGTCAATTAATAAAATCTGGAGTTTCAAATTAGTTTCAGTAATAGTGATCATGAGACCTATTATCAATTGTGTTATGAATCAGACCAGACCCCTCAGAATATAGTAAGAAGGTAGCAGTCTAGACCCAACTTTTTCTTATTTCAATGATAAATGCAATTCCTTATGCAATTCGATTGGTCAAGCGACTCAACATTAAGCAAAACACAATTTATTCAAACACTATAGTTAAAATAAACAAAAAAAGAAACTTGGAATAACTTAACTCCATTGGAAAATTTAACAGGATACTAGATTATTGTGCTGCTAAATAGTAGCTAATTCAATATAGGAACAGCCCATAAACAGACCTGTGGCAAAATGACAAATTCAGAAAACAAACTGTCTCACATGCAGTTCTCCAGTCCAGGAGGAAAGAACATCAAAAGGCAATTCTGAGAGAAAACTCCAGAATGTGTAGCAGCAATGAACAATTCACTGCCTTTCCCCCTGCTGAAACCCCAACAACAACTGCTGAAAGCAAAACTAAAAATCCTGGATCTGAGGGCTTGATCACGCTTAATCAGACGACTTCTATTGTTCCAACTTTTTAAAAAAATCTGAGGCCTCTCAAATAGTTTAATTTCTCCTAGACTCCCATAACATGCCCCCCAATATTTCTTGAAAAGAATCGAGGACAAAACACACCCCTTAAAGCTACAATATCATGACAACTCAATTGTATTTTCTGTTCATACTCTATAGAGTACAACCTTGACTATCTGAACATCAATCATCTGAATTTCGGGTTATCCACACAAAATCCCAAGGTCCCGTGAAAATGCTATCCATTATCCAAACATCCGTTATCTGAACTCTGTTATCTGAACAAAATACTCTCTGCCGGTCTCATTTGGATAATCGAGGTCGTTCTATACTTAGGCATTAAACCAGGGAGGTGTTGGCTAAGCTACATCTTTCATGAGCCAGCATCTTCAGGTGGGGTTTATCTGTGGAGGCAAAGTGGAAATAGCTAATCTCTGTGCATTCTCTGAATTTGCACTGGAAAATAAGGAAAGTTTGAATAATATCTATACTTCAAAGTTGGGTTGGTTAGCAGATTAGCGAGATTAGCAGCCTCTAACTAAGGTTGAATGGGAAGAGAATGTGAACAGTTTCTCACCCAGTGTTTGAACATCTCTACCTCCCTGGGATTTCAATGAAATATAAGAAGTGCATGAGATTGCAGCATCCTGATTTGAAATGTGAAACATCCAGCAGAATGATGATAGACTATGTTTAGAAAAATCTATGTCTGGATGAACCTTTTATGAGCTCTGCTACATGTTTAAATCCCGGAGGAATTGGTCCATCATTGCTTGTTGACAGCAAGTTGCAGTGTTGAATGAATTGAATATTATGCACAATGTGTGTCTACTTGTGATGATAATATGCAACTCAACTTAAAATTTTCATCCAATTAATGAGATGCATGTCTCAGGATAGCATTGAATATTATGGATCTATTCTACTTCTCTGAAGACCATCTCACCTGTTTATAGTTTGGGTAATTGGCTGCATGAGTAAGGAAGTACTTGAATAATGTGGCTCCTTTCGTACCGAGTTCCAAAGTGAATTTGAAACAAAATTTTGTTGTCACGATTCTTATTCAGGTAGATGCTGTGGCCAGTTCTCCACACAGCTAAATCTCTCAAAGTTAAGTGACCGACCTAATCTGTATCTTAGTGTCTTTCACATCCACTTCTCTGAATTGATCACTATATCCTCATTTAACACCTATCAGCATTCACCAAGTACAACCCATCTAGGTTTGACATTTGCCTCACTATTCAAGGAGAAAGGTAAAAACAATGACTGCAGATGCTGGAAACCAGATTCTGGAGTAGAGTGGTGCTGGAAAAGCACAGCAGTTCAGGCAGCATCCGAGGAGCAATAAAATCGACGTTTCAGGCAAAAGCCCTTCACCAGGAATACAAGCCCTGAATTCCTGATCAAGGGCTTTTGCCCGAAACGTTGATTTTACTGCTCCTCGGATGCTGCCTGAACTGTGCTTTTCCAGCACCACTCTACTCCAGAATCCTATTCAAGGAGAAAGAACTGTCTTATAGTAGTACTTTTTGTGACTTTGAAGCATCTAAAATGCTTAACAGACAATATACTTCATGTAGTCACCATTAAAGGTTTGTGATTTATTTGTTAATATCATTTATTTTTGAGTTTGAATGTTTCAGTTTGAATTGTGGAATTTGTATCGATGTTAGAGTTTAATGATTAACATGCAAGTATTTCTGTAGACATAGTGATTTCATTTACATGGTGGGAGAGAGAATCTTTTGAGAGAGAATGGTTTTGTGTTTATATTGGAAGAGGTTTAGGAGTGAACAAAGTAAACAGTTGTGCATTAGGCTCCAGAATGAGGATCAGGAATTGGTCTTTTTCTTTTGATTAGGGAAATACCTGGATTTTTGTTTTAGTTTTAGTTTGGGCAGTTCGACAGAGTGCTTGGCTAAAGGTAGCTGTGTTAGAGGTAGTTGCTCCTGAGAAAGGAAGTGTAGTCAGAATTGTTAAGAAATGGATCATCTCAGTGTAAGCCATTTAGTAAAAGCTCCAGAACAAAAGTGTTTGATTAAAATGTTGAAGGTGTTGGTTGAAGCTGGCTAAGTTTAAGCTCAGTCCCGAAGGCTCTAGGAACAGGCTGTCTGATTCTCAAGACTAGGAGTTGAAGCCACAGTTAATTTAAGACACATAGAAGTATTAGAGAAGAGAATCTCTTTAGTGTGAATACTGTAAAGAGGTGCTTTTTGGATGAGTGGGATTATACTTTTTATCATATGTTTCAAAATCTTTGTGCATGTTATATACACCTAGTTTGCTTTGTTTTGTTTTGTTATTGAGCCCATATCTGGAGCTTCACCTGCTTCTGTCTTAGTGAGAGTCCAACTCATTAAAACAGGACAAAAAACAAAATATGATCTATTCAGCCTGATTTCAGTCTGGGATCTGACTCATCCAGTAATGACATTAACTGGGATCATAACCAATATAACAAGTGCAGCAGGCAGTTAGCACACAGGTGTTTTCATTATGAGCATTTGTACAATGATTTTTAAAAAATCCATTAGTTCAGAGATGGATATTGTTCAGGACTCTTTGAACTTTTACATAGACTGGGACATAGAGATTGGGCCTTCGTTTTACATCCTGTACTAATGACAATGCTTTCAGCAATGCAATACCTCTTTAATAATACACTGTAGTATCAGTTTTGATGTTGATGTCACAACTGACAGTGCCAAGTGGGCCAAGCTAATACAATTCAATGGAACTGTCCCTCTTCCTCCCCTTCACTGCAGTGTCTGTGTTTTTAATTTGCATGCCATGTTGCTACCATCATACTAACCATGAGTTTGTGTTCTTTGGCAGGTTGCTGTGGCATCCTGAGATTGAGCCCTGTTAAGCGGTAGGTAAGCAGCAGCCAATCATTAATGTTAGGATTGTTGATTCATACCAGCGACTGGAGGATTTTAAATCCGAATATTGGTGACTTGTTCCACCACAAGAATCTCTGGTTTCTACAAGGAATATTGCATGCATGTCCCCACCATAAACTTGTTTGGATCACCTCTGTAGTATGTTGGAATTCATTTCTGAAAGATCTGACATTGACATTATTAACTTCATTTCTCGTCTCAGACTGTGGCCTTTTTAATGTCCCAATAATTAGAAATGTACTTTGAGGAATACTGATGCTTGCAATTGTGATTGAATCTTTTTGTGTTGCTGTTTATAATAGACATAGAAGCGAGTTGTATTTAGCTAATTTGCACAATGTAATTTCATTGTAGACTGGGTCGTTGATTGCTATAATTTTAGGGTCTGTTATTATTCATTTAATGGTAAAGAATGGAAGATTAGGCCAGGATTGTGGTTTATAAAACCTGCATGTACTTTGCTAGAGTTTGGAGTTCTAAAATAGTTCTTGCTCTTGTGTTTGTTCAGAGTGATGTGCACATTAGCTTTAAAATAGAATAGAGCCATAAAGTTGTATAATGTGGAAACAGACCCTTCAGTCCAACCCGCCTGTGCTGACCAGATATCTTAAATGAATAGAGTCCTATTTGCCAGCATTTCATCCATATCCCTCTAAACCCTGCCTATTAATACAACCCTCCAGATGCCTTTTAAATGTTGTAATTGAACTATGGTTTTTCCTTCCCAGGTTTGGGTGTAAAACGTTGTGAGGGCAGATACAGTACAAGTTAGATCTACGACAAATCAAGATCTCTGCTATCAAGATATCTTTACTTTTACAACAATTATAGCAGGCAGCAGCAGGAGGAGTAACTGGGATATTTTCAGGCTATGAGCGGGATACTGCAAGGCTCACTGATTAGATATTAGCAATTGATAATCTATACTCAGTCCTTTTTTTTAAGCTTGATGACAATACTAAGGTAGATATAAACTGGGTTAGAATTCAACAGACCTACCTATTAGATAAGTCTGGAAGAGGTTGGAAAGAGCTGTAGACAGGTGTGTGCGCAGAAGAACGTGGCACGTGGAATGCATCATGAAGTGTGGAGGTATTCATTTTAATTATATAACTAAAGCAGTGTGTCTTTTGAATGTTGAGAGTTTGGGGAAAGTTTGCATTCAGAAGTAACTGAATGTTGTAACAGACAAAGGGAGATTGGGCCTAATTTTAAATTATGATTGATTTACCTCTCTTAGGTCTGAGACAGTGAAGTATTGTTTGATTTACTCTTTTCCCTTTTTATCTCCTATCAGCTACCAAGGTAAGCAAGAGTGTGTTCACCAAAACTTGGGTTTTGAATTCCAAATTTTAGACAAAAACTACCCACAACAAAATCCTTGAAGGTGAAATCAAAAATAGGGGGTTAATTTTTAAAAATGCAAAATTGGCGGAATTGCCATGCAGCTTCATTTGCACATACAAGCAGTCAAGAAATTAAGGAATGCAGAATCAAAGTTATAAGTTACAGATTTTGGTAAATGCAGAGGCATTGAAAATCAGTTCATGTGAGTTACAAGTTTCCAGAGGTCAGTGCCCAGTAATGGTTTCTTCAGTGAGCTGTTCTTAGCGGTGAAGTGTAGGCTTTCCAGCTAACCGTTTAGAGTTAGACATAGATGGTTTGACGTGGACAGCTAGCTCAGCCTTAAGTCCTTCTGTCCCTGGACAGATTAATAGAAATTGATTAGAATCTCAGAATTGTATATTTGTAATTGAACAAGCTCTCATTTCACTCATGAGATTTCATGTACTGAGGGCCCATCTTGTTGTGTTAATTGGAATTGCATTAAGCTAACAGCTCCTTCAGCTTATCCATTTTGACTGAAGAAGCAACTAAAATAACCCATTTTAACAGAATGGATCTTGGGGTTTTCTCTTGACTGGAACTAGCTGGAAGCAGATGGCTCAACTCCAAGCACTTTGTGTTAGCTTTAGCTGAAATATCTATACAATGCAGGGGTTTCTGGAAATAGGATTGTGATTTGCCTTAAACATTTTTGAGTGCAGCAAGGTTGGTCATTTTAACAGGAAAGAATGCAGTTTTTCTGTGGCATTTCTGATAGACGTTCTGACCATGACAGTTGCTTGTATATGAACCTCAAAGTGGATATGTATTAAATTAAGAAATGAGGAAGACAAGTAGCG
Organism: Chiloscyllium punctatum; assembly: GCF_047496795.1. Lineage (NCBI taxonomy): Eukaryota > Metazoa > Chordata > Chondrichthyes > Orectolobiformes > Hemiscylliidae > Chiloscyllium > Chiloscyllium punctatum. The sequence continues at coordinate 44,748,149 of NC_092765.1, read as the reverse complement.
TACTGCCTGTTGTTATGAATGGATTGGAATTTTTTAAGAGTGAGTTTATACAAGGACTTTGTCACACTTTGAGTACTGTGTGCAATACCACAGGTTCCTTATCTGAGGGAGGACATAGCCTGGATGTGATGTGCTGAATGTTTATGGGGTTGAGTGGGATGAGGGGAGATTGAGCAGCCATGTCTGTTGTTCCTTGGAGTTTAGAAGAATGAGAATTGATTTAATTGAAACATTACATTCTTAAAGGACTTTACATTTAGAACTAATGGAAGGAAAAAAAACAACTTTTTTCAAAAATTGTACACACCAGAAAACAGTGGATGATCAGTGATTAGGTAAAGTAAGGAAAGGTTAATAGCTTCTCAAAAACTAAGAAGCATGGTGGTATTGCTTGGAAGTGGAATTGAACAGAAAACTTGCTGAGTGGTGGAGTAGGCTAAGAGCTAAATGTCCCACTTCAGCTTGACAGCTACCCAGTACAGACTGTGGGGTTAAATGTTGCTTGTGTTTTCTTTGGAAATGGAAATTCACTTTGACTAGAACAGCCACTGGGAAGGAAGTTTCCACTGACTGGTGACCACCTTGTCTGCACCCTTCCCCTTCCTGGGTCCAGGGTTATTGTCAGAATTGTGTTGGACTGAGAATAGTTCCACTTCTGCAGCTACCTCTGGACATGAAAAGAATGCTATTTTGTGGGAGTATTGTTCGGTAATTGTACATTTTGAAATTTGCTCGGTTTTTAAAAGAATGCGCTGTGAGCATGAGAGGTAGTCATTGTAATGCAGTTTCCGAGTAAATCATGATTAATGCAGACCGGTTAAAGAGCCAGTTAGTCTCTTGGTTTGTGGTGAGAATGCTATGAGGAACTAGGTACCCCAGTCCAATGTGATCTATTCACTGATGACCACAATGCAGGTAATGTTTTAGTAGATTAAGTGGAAACTCCCAACATTTCTAAGAAGAACTTTTCTCATAAATGTAAAACTAAAATTTTGACAAAGCATATTCACATCAATGTCTATTGTATTGGCAGTCAACATACCCTCCTAATCTTTTCAGTCACTGGAGAGCTGAAGTACCTGACCCCTTTTTTTTGTGTAGTTGTCCACATTCCTTAACTTGAAGGAAGAATTTAGAGGGAATGCCTGCAACAAATTCTGTGGTTGAATCTGGATCCCAGTCCAAAGCAAGCCACATTCTTCAGTTCTTTAAGCTCAGAATTCAAGTCTGAAACATGTTAGCAAGTGTTATGTTTTTAAGAATTTTTTTCTGCCTTTCCTCTGTTTCAGACCTTCAATCTTGCTGAAGTATAATTGCACTGCCAGCAACAATACTTCACTGGCCAGACTAGAGATATTTTCAAATCAATCTGTTTGGAGATTATTACACACCCTTGGTCATACTGGAAGCTGAGTCCAACCTGTGATGTATTATCAAAAACATTGTATTTGAGTAATTTCCTGCCTTCTGAACAGACCCGAGCATTGGGGCCATTTGGAGAGCCCAATCAGCAGAAACTCTTTAGAGCAATTGGTCTCAGGTCAGGACTTGAACTCAGTCTTCTGTTCTGTGTGACCCTGTCTCACATACAAACAGTCCCTTTCAACTCTACCCCAGATTCTTACCCAACTGGACCCAAGCTTTTGCCAAGTTAAATTTACTCACTTTGAAACCATTGAGAGTATCTGTCAAAATTGCCAGACCCTCAGAATTTGAGTTAAGACAAGAGCTGTCTGTTGATGGGGATGCTGGGCAATGTGTTACATCTGCTATCTCCTTAAGCAAAATACGAATCGAAAGTTTAACTTCAAAATGGAAGATCATTTGCTTTCTGAATTGAATGATAAATATCAGAATTTCTTGGGCTGTTACTTGATATCCCACTTTACTCAAGTAGCTGTGAGGGAGTCCTGACTATAGGGTTTGTTGGAGTAATGCAGATTATTTGTTTATTTTGATGTAATAATTTCTCTTTCTGTGTAGTGGGAGTAGAAGCACTTTTCCAAATGTTAATGAGTTGGTTTACTCACTTGCTGTTGTAGGTCTGGGGGAATTCCTACACCCTCCCTACCCGATCTTTGGAATCTCTCAACTTTCTACCCAGTTCTCCCAAATCATAAAATCAGTGGCAGCTATGCTGATGCCCACTCCAGGGTTCTATCTAAATTAATCCCAATCATTTCCCTTTTCACTTCATTTTACAGAGAGGAGTATCCAGATAAGGCAACATACATATTGATTGCGTGACCATTACAATCAGCGAGCATCAGCAGTAAAGATTAAACCATCTGCTGTTACACAATGTATGTTCTTAACCTTGTTATTGGGCTTCCCATAATGAATCACTTTTCACCTTGTTAAACTGACCTTACGTATTGAATGCTTCTAATTTTGTTAAATGGTTCTTCATAATGACTGCTTTTCCACCTTGTTAACCCATTACCCTTGCCTTCAGCACCTCATTGTTAACTGTAAGTTTTTATCTGATCTGCATCAAGCTCAGAAACTCAGAACTTAACACTTTCCTTACCTGCTTATACCCTATACATATTCTCATTCCCTCCTTTATCATCTCATGATAACCAGACTCTGACAGCCAGTATTTAAGCAAGTTATTGAAACACAACATACACTGATTATAACAAAACTTACTAGTCCATTACAGTAAATAGAGTTTGCAAAATCTGCTCGTGGAAAAAAATTCACCATAAAGTTCTTAAATCCACCGTCCTTAGTGATCACTGCAAGCCCTTCTGCTCCCGTCTGCTGTTAAATGTAACAAAGCCAACTGGCTGTTGTGATGTTAGGCTGATCAGTGAACCTTCATATCCCCTAAATGATCAAAAGACAAGGTAAAGCTCATGTGGTTTAATTCTGGATTAGTGGTGCTGGAAGAGCATAGCAGTTCAGGCAACATCCAAGGAGCTTCGAAATCAAAGCGTACCAATCTCCTCTCCACGGTTGTTAGCTTATTCACTTTTCATGCTCATGACTGGGGAGTTGATTGGATCCGTTAGATCAGGTTGTGGAGGGCAGTGGTCCGAAGGTGTGCTTACCTGTGAATGGAGAAACTCTAGAAAGTTATTAGCTACTGAATGTATCTCTGCATTTCCTCTTTCGTTCCTTCCTTACCAAGGTGGATGTCAGTATGAAGACAGTTACACATTTAAATACACTAAATTGTGTCTGCCTGTTTCAACATTCTTAGTCGTCTTGAAGTCTGTTATTCTGTTTACTATTTATGACATCATCAAATTGTTTTACAATCCGTAAACTTCTAAATTGTACTGTCAAAGCAATTCAGTCAATTATAAACAACAATCAATAGTCCTAAAATCAAACCCTCAGGGGACCCCATTCAGGTTATTCAGAAATAATTTTCCTTTAACAAATTGATACTTGGCCAATGTGAAAGCTGTCAGGAAAAGTATTTCCAAAATTTGGAACAGCAAGAAAACAACCAAATGTTTCCTGTGCTTTAGCAATTGAAGAAGCAGTTTTGGTTCAGATTTAAGTCTCAAATATTCGTGGAAAACAAATGCTGAATATTTTAAACCATGTTTCCCAAATGAAACTTTCCAAATAAAAAGTCAGAATTACAATGGCAACTTTGGTCGAGATCAACATTCTTTGAATTTGCAATATAAAGGGGGCCAATGAAATCTTAACACTGATTAACAGAACTGAAACAACTCAGCCTCAAGTTCTAATATTCTCGAAAATCTTAACAAAACATCAAACTCAAAATACACTCTTATTTTTGTGAACGCTCTGCATTAAAAACACAACAGCAGCAGCAAAGGTATTTTAATACAGTACCCTCCTCTGGCTAAAGCATGACCACTGACTTTTTTAAAACATCCATTGTGGATTTGAAGCAAATCAGGGGCTCAATGTACTCAATCAATTTGTTTTAAGGTTGCAATTTTGATAATTTTAAAAAGGACATAATATTGTACAGTTTCATTGTAAAAACAAAATCTGCCCCATTACATAGCCCACAAACCACACTAAATTGAGATCCTGTTTCAAACAAGGCAAAACAGTTACTTAAAAGGATTTTCCAAATCAGTATTTTAACAAACCAAAATTTTTAAACATCAAACTCAGCATGGCACAATTTAGATTGAAACTTTCCTTTTTCATCCCAAGTACTAGTACAACCATAATTTCACCATTGCTCATTTGTATTTTTTTTTGCATCCTCTCACTGAAATTACACTTTTAAAAAGAGAAAGCCCTTGCAGCAGACCACATGGCTCTGCAATCAAAGCCACGCTCTCCCCCCAGAACAAAACTCGCAGAGCCTCAAATTTTGCCACAAGGGAATCTTAACCCCTTTCTCACTTTATTCCTCACAAGGGGCTCAAGCCGTTAAACACAGGGGGCTTGAGTCTTAAATTAACCCACCCAGAGAACTCGAAACTCAAATTAGCCCACCCAGGGGTCCCGAACCCCAGTACTATGCAGAAGATTCAAATCTCTGCCTGTCAGTGTGCTTACAAAATTGTGTCTCTCGACTGAACTGGTTACCGTTCAAGGAATCTGTAGAATAGAGAGCGATTTGAGTGAAGGGACTATCTCTGGCATACAGGAATATCGAGAGGGACAAAGGTTTAAAATTTTACTTGTGGGCCTGTCTGTCTCGAGATACCGATGTTCCAGGTGGCCGCTGACACCGTCCAATTGTAACCAGTCATTTGGATCCTGCTGACTACGCCAATATAGTCATCCTGCTTCCCCCCTCAGTCGAAGCAAAACACTCAGAGAGACAGTATAGTTTTATCTCCTTCATCTTTATTCCGGGCCCTGGAGGGAGAGAGAATGATCACCCATGTGCACGTGGATTCCCGATCTTCTCTTGAACAACAGTTTCTTAATGAACTATATAGTCATTTTACAGGGAGGAGCATCCAGATAAGCAACATACGTATTGGGTGAACATTACAGTCAACGAGCATCAACAAGAAAGATTAAGCCATTTGCTGTTAAACAATAAATGTTTTCCCCTTAACTGGCATCACATAATGAATATTTTTCGCCTTGTTAAACTGACCTTACATACTGAATGCTTCTAACATAGTTAACTGGCTCTTCATAATGAATGTCTTCCCACTTTGTTAACCCATTTCCAATACCTCCAGTGCCCCGTTGTTAACTAGCAAATCTAAATAAAATGAGAAGTGTGCCAATCCTTTGCTATTGGGCCAAGTTTGTGATTTTCTACAGTGAAAGTGCACATTAATCAAACTTGTTCCACCAGCGTACAATTATGTCTTAACTCTACTTACCTGTCTTTGGTCCTTATCCATTAATGTTCTCACCTAGTAAAAGTCATCAATCTCAGCTTTGAATTTCTCAATTACCTCCAGTTTCAGTTGCTTTTTTTTTAGATGAGCAGGGATTCCAGATTTTCACCAACCTTTGTGTGAGGAAATACTTCCTGACATACCTTTGATGGCCGTGATCTAATTTTAAGATTGTTTCCTGGATTCCCTCACTACAGGAAATAGTTTCTTCGCTACCAGACCAACTCCTTTCATCGTCTTCAGCATCTCCAGTACATTTAACCATTAATCTTCTCTACCTAAAAGACTAATTCATGCAACTTTTTCTAACCCTTTTCGTCCCAGTATCATTTTGGTGCATCTGGGTTGCACCCCCACCATGGCCTGTATATCTTCCTTGTGATGCCTGAAGATTTACAAACTTATCAAAATTAGTTCACGTAGAGCTTTGTACGGTGTTTCAACTGGCAGGAGAAGTGTGATGGAAATTGAGTCCCACTGCTTCACAAGCCATATCAAAGTTTAAATTCTTTTTCAATCACCAAAAAATAGTAACTGGAACAAAGCATACTTGTACCGGGCTTTTCAATAAACGCAAAATAGCATGTTCACTACAGGCAAATGTGTTTCGAGCAAGTGACGAACTAATTATCAACTAAGCCCCATGTGAATTAACCCCCAATATCCTCCTTCATCCCAAACACACACACATTATACACAGAAGGACCAAGATAATACATGACTCTGCAGGGTCATTGTGGATGGGGAATAAAAATATACAAAGAAAGATAAACGTCTCTAGGTGGGGGGGGGGGGGATTTAGGCAGCAAAATTGGCTTAACCCTTTGGAGTTTTTTTAAAAGATTCTTTTCAATGGAATTTGATTGCTGACAGTTGCAGAATAATAGAAACGTTTCAGACGAGATTTCAGATGAGATGGAAGTAGGAGTGCTGATATTTGTAATCTTCAGGTTTCTTCAAACCACTTCACAGAGAGATGGAGCATGCTGTGTTCAGCTCTAAGCTCTGACTCTTACTGACTGAGATGGTATTGCTTGTCTTTGTAAACTTCTCAAGCAACTGCCCAGTTCGTGCAGAGAAAACATCCATCACTTCAGCCCAGAGGCTGTTGCTAGGTCACAGCTTGGTCCGTGAGGGCATTCCAGGCATATTTGGTCAACAATTAATGCAATAAGACCCCACTCCTATCTCATTTTCAATGCTTTTCTGGACGCAGTTTTCCATGGGTGCTTATCTTTTGTAAACCATGAATAAACTACTTTCTCTTGAACCTTTTGACTTTCCAGTTCTAAGCAATCACTTGCTAAATCCTTTGCAAACCTAGTAATGTCCAAATATGCCCATATTCCAGTTCTCATAAAACATAAATGCATTCCCTGCAGCAGCTCCATAACACAACTACTTTATGCAGAGGAACCTTGATTATCCAAACGAGATGGGTGGGCACTGTTTCGTTTGGATAATTGATTAATCGGTTAATTGATTCAATGCCTTTCCTCTGAGGCTCGGAGTATTCTATTAAGTCTGGTCACTGTTCAGGAGACTGCAGCACAGCATACCGTGTGTGAGACCCCCCCCCCAAAAAGCCCTGTCCAACACCTCCCCCCACCCACTCCTAAACCATGCCTAACATGGTCCCCCCTCCACCCCCAAACCAATACCTCCCCCCGCCTGGCCCAAACCCTGTCCAATACTGCCCTCCTATCCACCCCCAAACCCCATCCAACACCTCCCCCCTGCCCACTCCCAAACCCCGACCAACACTGCCCCCCTATCCACCCCCAAACCCCGTCCAACACCTCCCCTAGCCCAACCCCAAACCCTGACCAACACTGCCCCCCATCTCCCCCAACCCAGTCCAAAACTGCCCCCCCCAACCCCATCCAACACTGCCTCCCACCCACCCCCAAATCCTGTCTAACACTGGCCCCATCCACATCCCAAACACTGCCCAGTACCATGCCCTTGCCCACCTCCCAAACCTCGTCCAACACTGCCTCCCGTCCACCCCCAAACCCTGCCTAACACTGCCCCCCAAACCCTGTCCAACACCTCCCCTCCCTGTCCCGAAATACTGCCCCCATTTTAAACCCGAAATACTTCCCAATACCGCGTCCCCTCCCACCTCCCAAACCTCGTCCGCCCCCTGCCCCTCTCTACAGGGCAGCTGGACTGGACACCCAACAAGACTGCTGATGCTGCCTTTGGCAAGGGGGGGAGGGGGGAAAGAGTCTCCAAATAGCGTACACAGCCCCACACACAACTTTTCACTGCAACATTTTGGCAGGTTCCACCTTTACCCTTTGCAAGACAGTGTTGGAGAGATTATCTGGGGAAGGGAGTTGTTTTGGGTACATGTCTATGTAGGACCCCAGGGAAAGTGTGGGGAGAGAGAAAGGTGGGTGGGGGTGCGGGTCAGTAATTTAGAGATCGTGCCTGCGCTCCCATCAGTCCAGGACTGTTCTCCGCAGCACTTCTAATCACTCGAAACAAAAGACACCATCAGTGTTGGACACAAGTCTTGGTGAAAATGTTTCTGTCAGGACCTCGAGATATCCTTTGGATTTTTTTTTCACATAATTGGTATTCGGATAATCGAGGTTCCTCTGTGTTTTCGGCCTCTTGCAATAAAACTAACCTTCCTAACCTTCTAAACGAATTTTTCACCTGTCTACCAGCTTTTAGTGACTTCTGCTTTTCTGCGGTTGACATCATCATTTAGATAATGCTCTGTTTTTTTTTCTTGCATCCAACTTTGATGACCCTCTGTTCTTCCATATTAAATTCCATCTGCCACACTTATGCCCATTCACTCAACTTATCCATGTTTCACATCTACTTTTTGTTCCTTCCTGTTTTAACTCCATTGTCAACCTTAAATATGCCTCCCTTCCTTCATCTTAAGTCATTTACAAATATGGTGATAAACTCAGGCCCCTGTAACCACAAAAGCACCCTCTCCAACAGAGCTCATTGAGGTATTTAAGGCATACTAATATCATTAGAAATAGGAGTAGGAGTTGAACCTTTTCCACTATTCAAGAAAATCATGACTGATTTGATTGTGGCCTCAACTCTTTACATCTACTTCTCTCAAAATTCTGTTGTTGATCAAAACCTTGATTAATTCAGTCTTGAATATATTTAATGACCCGACTTCATCTTCTCAGTGGGACAGAGAGTTCCCAACACTAATGATCCCTGGAAAAGAAAAAAAAAATCCCTTTTATCCCCCTTAAATTGGAAACCCCTTACCTTAGAATTGTGCCCCCTAGGTTGGGTCATTACCTTAATAAATCTGCATTTCTTTCATTGTGCTTAACATACCCAGCATGTCTGACTATGACGAGGCTAACAGGTCATCATTCAATAATTATGTTCTGGTAAAGCATTTATTGCTTTCTGACCATTCTTTGTGCAACTGGTCCAGTCAGCATGCTTTTGATTGTGTAACTTTAATGTAGCACATTGAAAAGAAGTAGTTGACTAAGTGTTACTAGACCCTGTAAAGGGAACCTGCAGGTAGGAAAACAGGTCATAGCTGCAGTTATGGTGCCTGACTCAAATAGAGGGTTGTCTTTGGTTTCTGTAGTTAGGATCCAGTTGTATGTTATCTTGCTGCAAGCCAATTACTTTGGATGTGAATGTCTGATATAAGTCATTGGTTATGGATGAGGCATAGTTGTATACATCCAAAGCATGGATGGATATCCCGCAGTTTGTATGAGTAGTGTAATATAGGTTCAGTACTAGTCTTTCGTTTTTTCCCCCTTTTGTTCAAACCCAGTCTAGACAGAGGTGAAAGAGTCTGATATTGTCCCAGTAGGAAATCTGCACTCTTCCCCCTAATTGTCTTGGTCAAACAACATACAACCAACTTACTGGGCAATTGAAGAATGTCTGTCTACTGTGGTAGAGCTTGCGTCACCTTAAGGAGACCTTTGCTGTGTAACTATAACTTAGAGTCATAGAGATGTACAGCATGGGAACAGACCCTTCGGTCCAACCCGTCCATGCCAACCAGATATCCCAACCCAATCTAGTCCCACCTGCCAGTGCCCGGCCCATATCCCTCCAAACCCTTCCTATTCATATACCCATCCAAATGCCTCTTAAATGTTACAATTCTACCAGCCTCCACACATCCTCCGGCAGCTTATTCCATACACGTACCACCCTCTGTGTGAAAACGTTGCCCCTTTGGTCTCTCTTATATCTTTCCCCTCTCACCCTAAATCTATGCCCTCTAGTTCTGGACTCCCCGACCCCAGGGAAAAGACTTTGTCTATTTATCCTATCCAAGCTCCTCATAATTTTGTAAACCTGTATAAGGTCACGCCTCAGCCTCTGACACTCCAGGGAAAACGGCCCCAGCCTGTTCAGCCTCTCCCTGTAGCTCAGATCCTCCAATCCTGGCAACATCCTTGTAAATCTTTTCTGAACCCTTTCAAGTTTCGCAACATCTTTCCGATAGGAAGGAGACCAGAATTGCACGCAATATTCCAACAGTGGCCTAACCAATGTCCTGTACAGTCGCAACATGACCTCCCAACTCCTGTACTCAATACTCTGACCAATAAAGGAAAGCATCCCAAACGCCTTCTTCACTATCCTATCGACCTGCGACTCCACTTTCAAGGAGCTATGAACCTGCACACCAAGGTCTCTTTGTTCAGCAACACTCCCTAGGACCTTGCCATTAAGTGTATAAATCCTGCTAAGATTTTCTTTCCCAAAATGCAGCACCTCGCATTTATCTGAATTAAATTCCATCTGCCATTTCTCAGTCTATTGGCCCACCTGGTCCAGATCCTGTTGTAATCTGAGGTAACCCTTTTCGCTGTCCACTACACCTCCAATTTTGGTGTCACCTGCAAACTTACTAACTGTACCTCTTTTATGCTTGCATCCAAATCATTTACGTAAATGACAAAAAGTAGAGAGCCCAGCACCAATCCTTGTGGCACTCCATTGGTCACAGGCCTCCAGTCTGAAAAAACAACCCTCCACTACCACCCTCTGTCTCTACCTTTGAGCCAGTTCTGTATCCACATGGCTAGTTCTCCCTGTATTCCATGAGATCGAACTTTGCTAATCAGTCTCCCATGGGGAACCTTGTCAAACGCCTTACTGCAGTCCATATAGATCGCATCTACTGCTCTGCCCTCATCAATCCTCTTTGTTACTTCTTCAAAAAACTCAATCAAGTTTGTGAGACATGATTTCCCACGCACAAAGCCATGTTGACTATCACAAATCAGTCCTTGCCTTCCCAAATACATGTACACCCTGTCCCTCAGGATTCCCTCCAACAACTTGCCCACCACCGAGGTCAGGCTCACTGGTCTATAGTTCCCTGGCTTGTCTTTACCGCCTTCTTAAACAGTGGCACCACATTTGCCAACCTCCAGTCTTCCAGCACCTCACCTGTGACTATCGATGATGCAATTATCTTAGCAAGAGGCCCAGCAATCAATTCTCTAGCTTCCCACAGAGTTCTCAGGTACACCTGATCAGGTCCTGGGGATTTATTCACCTTGAACCATTTCAAGATATCCAGCACTTCCTCCTCTGTAATCTGGACATTTTGCAAGATGTCTCCATCGATTTCCCTACAGTCTATATCTTCCATATCCTTTTCCACAGTAAATACTGATGCAAAATATTCATTTAGTATCTTCCCCCATTTTCTGTGGCTCCACATAAAGGCAGCCTTGCTGATATTTGAGGGGCCCTGTCCTCTCCCTAGTTACCCTTTGGCCTTAATATATTTGTAAAACCCCTTTGGATTCTCCTTAATTCTACTTGCCAAACCTATCTCATGTCCCCTTTTTGCCCTCCTGATTTCCCTGTTAAGTATACTCCTACTTTCTTTATACTCTTCTAAGGATTCACTCGATCTATCCTGTCTGTACCTGCCATATGCTTCCTTCTTTTTCTTAACCAAACCCTCCATTTCTTTAGTCATCCAGCATTCCCTATACCTACCAGGCTTCCCTTTCACCCTCACAGGAATATACTTTCTTTGGATTCTTGTTATCTCATTTCTGAAGGCTTCCCATTTTCCAGCCGTCCCTTTACCTGCGAACATCTGCCTCCAATCAACTTTTGAAAGTTCTTGCCTAATACTGTCAAAATTGACCTTTCTCCAATTTAGAACTTCAACTTTTAGATCTGGTCTATCCTTTTCCATCACTATTTTAAAATGAATAGAATTATGGTCGCTGGCCCCAAAGTACTCCCCCACTGACACCTCAGTCACCTGCCCTGCCTTATTTCCCAAGAGTAGGTCAAGTTTTGCACCTTTTCTAATAGGTACATCCACATACTGAATCAGAAAATTGTCTTGTATACACTAAACAAATTCCTCTCTATCTAAACCTTTAACACTATGGCAGTCCCAGTCTATGTTTGGAAAGTTAAAATCCCCTACCATAACTACCTTATTATTCTTACAGATAGCTGAGATCTCCTTACAAGTTTGTTTCTCAATTTCCCTCTGACTATTGGGGGGTTTATAATATAATCCCAATCAGGTGATCATCCCTTTCTTATTTCTCAGTTCCACCCAAATAACTTCCTTGGATGTATTTCAGGGAATATCCTCCCTCAGCACAGCTGTAATACTATCCCTTATCAAAAATGTGACTCCCCCCTCCTCTTTTGCCTCCCTTTCTATCCTTCCTGTAGCATTTGTATCCTGGAACATTCAGCTGCCAGTCCTGCCCATCCCTGAGCCATGTTTCCGTAATTGCTATGATATCCCAGCATGCTGTACCTGTCCTGGGCTCTCAGTCAAAATCACTTACAGCTTCAGAGTGAGGTTCTAGAACTAGTGTGGAATGGAGGCTTTTACTGAGAATGTGAAGCACATATGTCAAAGTTGCTCCATTCATCTGGTAATGCACAAATAGGAGAGTGTGTTCTCTTTTTATAGAATGCCATGGTGAGTAGCAGATCAACTGCTCATACTAAAAGATTTATGTTGAGTTTGGATATGTAAGTTATGAGTTTTTTGCCAGGCATAAAATGGACTGCTGTCACCTGGAACAGTTTATGCATCTTCTGGTGACCAGCTGCTCACGAGTGTTGGCAGTCCTTAAAAGTAGTGCAGATGATTGAGAATTTTTTTTCCATCTCTGCCTTACTGTCGCTTCTATTTCCTGTCTTAGCTTTTATTTACAATGAGTGCAGAGAAGTTTTAGCAACTTTTGAGGTGTTATATTTTTTGGACTTTGGAGTGTAGCATGAAAAGAGCATTTTCCTGGTTGGAGTCATTAGCTTTGTCTTTTTTTATCTTGTTGCACTCTTCTTCAGAAGATTGAAGGCTGGAATTTATTTCAACAATCATCTTGAGAGCAAGGTAGTTTATAAAAGTCAGTTCATATCATATCACAGTCCCAGTACTCTTGTCTGGAGTCTTTTTCTTTTTGTCTCAGTTTGACCATGACGCAGTGGTTGTATTTTTTTTATTTAACAAGTTCCTTGTGTTTTGGCACAGTGTGGTAATTTAGTTGAACTCTGGACCGATCATCCATTCTAGAAATGGCCACTTAACCCTTTGCTTTGTTCCTCATGAACTGGTTCATTGAGTCCATTTCAAAATTGACAGCTGCTTTGTCAGTGGAATTTTTATTTAAACATTTAAAAAAAATGCTTTCTGACAGCCTGCAGCCAGTTGAAAATGAGCTAGCGCCTCTGAAAGAGGAATTAAACAAGAAAAGTCTCTCAAATTTGTTTTATTTTGTGTTTTTTACATTCCACTTGGTGAGCTATTCTGCATATTTTTCAATTCCATGTGTCTGTTGTCTCTACCTTTTGTCTTTCCTTTTCTCATCACTCGTTGTTTTCCCCCGAGGACTCCCTCCTTCCAGCTCCCTTAGCCTCGTTCTCATGGTTCTACCTGCACTATTACTTGTGGGTGCTGTTATTGTTTTATCTGTCTCATATACGTTCACGTTCTGTGCAGCACCTTGTCCCTCTTGTTTACTTGCTAGCTGTGACCTGTACATTGATCATGGACACGCTGTTTCTGTAGGCATGTTAAATGAATCCGGTTTACCTGTGGCTTTCTCTGGCATTGACAGTTTTGTGGATTAGGGTTTGATTCTGTAATCGTTTAACCCTAAAGCACTGCATGATGCTGAAAATCAGAGTGGAATTCTGTTTTTGTGCAGAGTTGATATCACTTTGCAAAACCTTTAGTGATTGATCTCAAACTGGGTTGTTAAGCATCTGGCCTCTGTTTGTTCTGCCTCCTTGATGTTGCTGCCATCAAGTAGTATGCTATGGCATGGTGCCAGGTACTCTTGACTCAAGCTATCAGGTTGCTTAGTAGCCAGGCTGATCTGCATCTCCTGGTGTTGCAGTGAAGTAGAACTCTACTAAGTTTTTTTCAAGATAAAACTAATAGTTTAATGAATGAATAATTACTGAGTGAAATGGATGTTTGTACTGTGGTGAGCACCATGTACAAGTGGTTTACATGCTTCCATTATGAATTTATTGAGTTCTTTCCTGGCTGTTTGTGTTGACATCTGGTTTGAGTAACAAACTTGGCACCAGCAATTGCTGGAACTCCATAATCAGCTCTGAGTAATTTATTTTCAGGATGGTGATAACCTTTATTCTCCTGTGAGACCCTGCAGTATTCATATTCGTTTTACCTACAGTTCTGTTCCCCACCCTGTCTTAATTTTTGTCAATTGTCTTCTGACTTGGTGAGGAGTTGGAGTTATCAACCAACAGGCAGAGGTACTGAAGCTGAGGCATACTGTAAACTTCAGGACTGTACCCCTGTCTAGTGTGATATCACCAATGATGGCCCCTCAGTCAGGAACTTACCTTTATGGCCAATGTATTATTTAAATAGCATGAGTCAGTCTTAACAAGCAACCCTAGATTGTATGTAAATTGGATGCCATAATCTTCTATCACTGTAATAAAAGGTTGACATTTTATGTCTGAATCAAGAAGGTATGTGGTGTTGAGTGATAGTGAAGGTTGATGTTCTGATTTGTCTGCTGCCTTGTCCTGTTGCTCTAGTGCATTGTAGATTGTGCACTTTACTGTCACTGTGTTCTGGGAGTGGGGGGGAAAGAAAGAGTGCAAGTTGAAGGTAATGGATAGGATGTCCATCCAGTAGGTCTTGTCCTAAATGGTTCTGACCTTCTGCAGAGTTGGAGCTACATCCATTCAATTAATTGGAGACAGTTCCATCCCATTCCTGGTTGTGGCTTATAATTGGTTGACAGGGTTTGGAGGGTCAGCAAATGAGTTACTTGTCTCAGAATTCTTAGCCTGTGACTTGCTCTTGTAGCCACAATATTTATTAGCTGATCCAGTTCAATTCCTGGTAAGTCTAGGTTACACATTCTGAGAAATAGTGTTGTTAAAGTATTCAAAGTTACTGTTTGGTGATGGTCGTTGCTTATTACTTATATGTCAGATGTTACTTACCACTTAGGTGGAAAGTCAAACTAAGCAGAACCCAAGTCTCAATATTATTCTGGTCATCGTACTTCATTTGAGAATTGCAGTGGAACTGAACAGAAGAGTGTGAGAAGGGACTTAGCCGGGTGACTGCTGAGTGAATGTTTCCTCTTGTAGGGAAGGCTGAACTAGGGAGCACAGTTTTAAAACCATGGGTTAAACAGAAATACTTATTTTACTGAGTCTGAGCTTCCTTCGAGAGCAGTGGAGGCAGGATTGTTGAATATTTTTGGGCAGGTCTTGACTAACATGGAAGTTGCGGGTTTTTGGGGGTAGGCAGGAATGTGGAGTTAAAACAACAACTAGTTAACCATGATCTCATTGAATGGTGGAGCAGGCTGAAGGGGTATGATGGCCACCTTCTCCTCCTCTGTGTCTCTCCCCACCCCCCCCAAAAAAAAATTAATATGTTCACGCGAAGACTGCATTCAACAGTGAACGCCTCCATTTCTAGCCCTGTGAAAAAGAGGTAATTGAATTAGTTGATAATGATTGGACTTGGGGCACCTCCTGAAGGGGCTCTGAAATGATGCCCTGGAATTCTGATGATTGACTTCCAACAACTTGATCATTCATGAGTAGTTTAATTGTGAGCATGTGCTGTTTCATGCCACTGTCCATCTAAACATTTTGTCACTTTTTTTGCTGGTTGTGCAATAATTGTTGGACTTGGATTTATCCTTTTTCTTCCCACTTTATTGAATTGTAATAGTGTAATGTTTATATATATGAAGATCGTTTTTTGGAGTATTGAATTCAAAATAGAGACAATTAAGTGTTAAGTTACTTCCGTGAACATTCATTTTGAAAGGCCAGAGATTCGTCAACAGTGACCTATATTTGCTGGAAACCTGTGGTGTTATTGGCTAGCTATTTTAGTTGGTTTTTATTTGGTTGGCAGAGTAAACGGAACAAAGCCATTACTTTTGTTTTTTGGTTTAGAAGAATGTAGAGTTAAACAAGGTTTTACAAAAACGTTTAGTTCTGAAGAAAGTTCAGAAACCAGTTTAATTTCTCCTTTAAAATGAGTATAGGGCTTTTACTGTATCAAAAGGTTGTAAAAATTTCAAAACCAGGAGAGTGATTAATAACAAATCTGCAGGTTATGCAGGCAGCCAGGTTTGTGATACACTCCTGATATCAGATGTATAATGGAGTCATTGAATTATCTTTACTGTGCATGGTAAGAAGAAAAATGGAAGGTGTACTGAGGTCAGTCAGATGGTCCTCGTTGAATAACTTCCCTGGTTGGTCCACTCAGGGAGCCCTGGCTGACGTATGTAGACAGGAATATTGGAGGTTCTGTTCACTCACTGAGAGCTAGCTCTGAAGAAGCCAGACCTAGATTAAGTACTATGCATCTGTAAATAAAAGGTGACTTGGTGATGGGATACTGGCTTCTGTAGGGTTATTTCAGTGGCAACAAGAGAAAAACTACACTCATGAAGAAATTCATTCACAGCAGTTGTCTGTGAGTTGGGGGGTAAGCATTTCTGGCAAAGTATCATTTGGGAAGCTTGACTTGTTTGATTCTGCTGTCGAAGACTAGACCCAGTATGTGGCAGGAGTACTTTTTTTTTCTTTCGGGCAAATGATGTTGGGGCAGATGAAAAGCAATGAATAATTCTGACAGCTTGCATTAAAAGTATGTGAATATAGTTTAGTGATAAGCCAACACATTGACTAAACCAAAAATAATTCTTGGTTTAGATCTGAGGTGTCCAGTAATATCATTGATTTGGATAGAAAACCATAGTCTAACGTTGTTATCGGGGTGAGATATTCTTCCGAGGGTTGGTAAAAAGTTGATGGGCCAAATAGTGTCTCTTTGCACTGTAGGGATTCATGATTCAACTTAATGAACATAAGCAGCTCAGTCAATGGGTTATACAGCTAAGCTATTCTTCATGATAAACATTGTGATGTACTCTGGCTGTCCCTGTAACTTCTCCAACAAGGACTGATTCACTTACCACGAAAAGCAAATGGATTGCCAAAATAATCAAATTCTCAACTCATAAACACCCAGCAATCTCTGCCTAGAATGTGATCAGTTGAGTTACCAATTAAACTTGCTTGCACCCACTTCTGTTAATTCTCTGGGCAGTCAATTCCTGCTGAATTTGCAAGAGTGAAACTGTAGATCATTCTGATATAATGTGCATTTCGTTAACACAAATAATGAATTGGAGACACTGTTTCTAAATGCACATTTTTCAAACGTGTAAAACAATTACATTGTCAATGCTTAAATCATGCTGTAGAAACAGCACTTTTTCTATAATGCGGGGTTGCACAAGAACGCAACCGTCGCATTGTAGAAGAACTGTCTGTATTCTCATTTATCAAATAAGTGTCAGCTAGAATATGCAGGAATATCTTTCAGAAGTCCTCATTACTTCAAGTTGATTTGACTATCAATGGAGTCACAGGTAGATAGGATAGTGAAGAAGGCATTTGGTATGCTTTACTGGTCAGAGCATTGAATATTGGAGTTGGGAGGTTATGTTGCGGCTGTGTAGGACATTGGATTGGCCACTTTTGGAATGTTGTGTGCAGTTCTGGTCTCCCTCCTATTGAGAGGATGATGTGAAACTTGAAAGAGTTCAGAAAAGATTTACAAGGATGTTGCCTGGGTTGGAGGATTTGAGCTATAAGGAGAGGCTGAATTGGCTAAGGCAGTTTTTTTTCTAGAGAGTCAGAGGCTGAGGGGTGACGTTATAGAGGTTTACAAAATTGAGGGGCATGGATAGGGTAAATAGACAAGGTCATTTCCCTAGGGTGGGGAGGTCCAGAACTAGATTACATAGGTGTAGTGTAAGAGGGGAAAGATATAAAGGGGACCTAAGGGGCAACGTTTTCACACAGAGCGTGGTGTGTGTATAGAATGAATTTCCAGAAGTAGTGGTGGAGGCTGGTACAAATACAACATAGGAAGGGTTTGGAGGGATATGGGCCAAGGCTTGGCAAATGTGACTGGATTAGGTTAGGATATCTGGTTGGCATGGGCAAGTTGTACTGAAGGGTCTGTTTCTGTGCTGTACATTTCTATGGCCCTATAACCGTACTAAAGTTATTGAAACAATTGCTAGAGCAGTAATGTGAGGAATTCAATTTGTACATTGGAGCTAATCTTCGCATCTTGACTGCCTCGGCCTAGCATCCAACTGCATATGCGTCTAATATTTTCATCTAATACTGTACCCTGACAGAGTCTTTAATTTTTTATGCAACCAGTTACTGTCTGCCATTGGGCTTATTTGAAATAAATCTCATTTCACACCCTTTTACTTTATTTTGAAGTCATGTTCAAGGATTGTGGAGCCCACTCTCATCTGTTCTACTCTTACTGTCTAAGCTGCCTTCCAACAGCATTTTAAAATTTGCTTTGCCATGACTTATAGACTATTGAATTTGTTGGCTATTACTTCCTGCCCCTTTGATAATTGGGATCTAATTTAATTTTGTGGCCGTTACAATATAGTGAACGCAAACTTCTTGAACTGTGTACAGATTTATCGTAAGCTGGTTTAGCCATCAGTCTGCTTCATTGCATGAATAATTTTTACCTTTTGTTTCTAGTTTTTAATATCCCCATGTAATAGAAGTGAGAGTTAAACTGCGTGGTGTTGTAACTTGAGTGGTTGCCTTGTGTGAGAGCTGTTGTGAAGAGGGAGTGGGCCAGTGCTGAAGACCAAGAAGCTGGGCATCTGTGATTGACTGTTGTCTGCAGCTCTGATGGCAGATCAGATGGTAACAGGCGTTGCAGATATAACTTTACAGTCCTGAGGCTAGCTATAAATATGCAGTAGTTTATTGTGGCTACTTGTAAGTTTCTTCTCATCACGATCTCTTGGAAAGGTAAAAGTCTTGTGGAGCATTTTAAACCTTAAACAGTCCCTGTATATTTTTGTTTGGTTTACTCCTTTTCTAAAGGCTTTGACTAGGCGTGGTATTTCCTCATTTCGCCATTTTTGGTAACCACCTGTCAAGTCTACCTGGCCAAGAAAGTAAGCTTCTTGTTTGGGCATTACATCTTTTGAATCCAAAAGATTTGGTACAGCTTTGTTAAGTTAAATTGCTTACGGTTAGGTTTCATTGTGTATTATCATTCACATCTTCGTGTATTTTTATTCCAACCATTGATTAGGAGAAATGTCTTCAATGTTGTAAAATTAACTGCCTCCTTGGGTCAGTTGCCTGTTGCCACTCAGCTTGTATGTGAGGATTGAATACTGGAATGGGGCACTGAACGTGTGAAATGCTGCATCAGTGTCAGCCAGCATCTTCAGGGAGGAATTGATTACATGAGGAACAGAACAACTTGAAGATGAGTACGCTGTTCCACACTGTGATGTGTTTCACTGGACTCAATAGAATTCTGATTTGAATATTTGGAGCTTGTCATTCGTGTCTCTGGTTAGTCCTGACATTAGTCAGAGAGCACTGAATAGCATAGAGGTGATTCCATTCTTGCATGTGTTGTAGTACCATGTTAATGATGAGATTTAAGGTTCACTATGGAAGAAAGGCAGGGCAGCAGATCTGGACTAGAAGTTAAGATTGGAATTAATGCAAAATGGGTCCTCCCTTATATGAACATAGGGACTCTACTAGCATAAACACTATCGATTCTCTGTCCAGTACCCAAAGGTATATTTTGAATTTTGTTTTGGAGCATTATTGATGCCATAGTTATGCATTGTATTATTGTTTATAACTATCTTGAGTCTCTGATTTGTAATGATTTTCTCTCTGTTTAACAAATTACGTTCTGATGAAAACCAGAGGACGTTCTGAATATTTGATTGCTGCTTCTGTCTGCAATGTTCAATGCCCCAGTGCCGCTTCCCTCAAACAACCAGACCTAATGTCTCATTGCTTGACATTGCCAGATATTGGTCGTTGAACTGTTGCTAGCTAATCTACCTTTTATACAAGGCTTGGGACTAACATGAGGCATGTGCTAAAAGGCCTAGAACAACTATTACTATTTCAAAAAAAAATTGTTATAAAGACATCTCCTGCCAATATTCTTGCTTAATGCATCTGGAAAATAACAAAATTCTGGGGTAATTACATGCAACTGTTGGCTATCAAAATTATAGCAAATCATCAAAATATTGAACTTAAATCATTGTTTTGGCTGGGACCCATTGGCCTCTCTTTGCAATTGTGCTGTGTATTTTCAGGAAAGAGCACTTTCTTTTTCCCCCTGTCAGTTTTCTCCCTTTGTTCTATCCTGAACTAGTTGACACTTTACAACTGGGTAAAAACAATGACTGCAGATGCTGAAAACCAAATACTGGATTAGTGGTGCTGGAAGAGCACAGCAGTTCAGGCAGCATCCAACGAACAGCGAAATCGACGTTTCGGGCAAAAGCTCTTCATCAGGAATAAAGACAGTGAGCCTGAAGCATGGAGAGATAAGCTAGAGGAGGGTGGGGGTGGGGAGAGAGTAGCACAGAGTACAATGGGTGAGTGGGGGAGGAGATGAAGGTGATAGGTCAAGGAGGAGAGGGTGGAGTGGATAGGTGGAAAAGAAGATAGGCAGGTCGGACAAGTCCGGGCAAGTCAAGGTGACAGTTACTGAGCTGAAAGTTTAGAACTGGGGTGAGGTGGGGGAAGGGGAAATGAGGAAGCTGTTGAAGTCCACATTGATGCCCTGGGGTTGAAGTGTTCCAAGGCGGAAGATGAGGCGTTCTTCCTCCAGGCGTCTGGTGGTGAGGGAGCGGCGGTGAAGGAGGCCCAGGACCTCCATGTCCTCGGCAGAGTGGGAGGGGGAGTTGAAATGTTGGGCCACGGGGCGGTTTGGTTGATTGGTGCGGGTGTCTCGGAGATGTTCCCTAAAGCGCTCTGCTAGGAGGCGCCCAGTCTCCCCAATGTAGAGGAGACCACATCGGGAGCAACGGATACAATAAATGATATTGGTGGATGTGCAGGTGAAACTTTGATGGATGTGGAAGGCTCCTTTAGGGCCTTGGATAGAGGTGAGGGAGGAGGTGTGGGCACAGGTTTTACAGTTCCTGCGGTGGCAGGGGAAAGTGCCAGAATGGGAGGGTGGGTCGTAGGAGGGTGTGGACCTGACCAGGTAGTCACGGAGGGAACGGTCTTTGCGGAAGGCAGAAAGGGGTGGGGAGGGAAATATATCCCTGGTGGTGGGGTCTTTTTGGAGGTGGCGGAAATGTCGGTGGATGATATGGTTGATGCGAAGGTTTGTAGGGTGGAAGGTGAGCACCAGGGGCGTTCTGTCCTTGTTACAGTTGGAGGGGTGGGGTCTGAGGGCGGAGGTGCGGGATGTGGACGAGATGCGTTGGAGGGCATCTTTAACCACGTGGGAAGGGAAATTGCGGTCTCTAAAGAAGGAGGCCATCTGGTGTATCCTATGGTGGAACTGGTCCTCCTGGGAGCAGATACGGCGGAGGCGGAGAAAGGGTACAGTTCCACACGTATCAGTTATCCTCTGGTTACTACGACTACATGGTTGAATGCTAGAAAGCTATGCCAACACTGAACCAGATTCTGTCCTTGAATGATGTCCAGAGCAGTCCCATTCTGTCTGAATATTGATAAGATCTGCACTCCATTAATATAAAGAAGAACCTCACTTTCTGTCTAGCAGTCGTCATTACCATACATTCACTGATGAGTATAATTGTCCACCTAAGAAATTCCACGTCACTGGTCATGGGTTCTCTGGGTCCTTGTGTGGCTGATGAGTCTGATCCTAAAGCTACATCCCTGACCTTTGATAGAAGTCTATAGATGAAATTTTGTCTCACTATAGCTGATAGACTGTACCACTGTTTCTATGTTGGATGATTAATGGCACTAACTGCAGGAAAATGGGCCTAGTATGCTTAAAGCAAATTTATGGCTAGTTGAAGTTTGATGTGATCATTACAAGCAAATCTTTCTGCTTGGTCTGATGCCCAGATAAAGAGTGAAAGCTTGTGACCTTGTTGGACACCGGGTCAATGTCGTTGTGAAGGGGAAGCAGTCCAGATGTGAGAGATTGAGAATATTTGGTTTCTTGGTGCTAGTCCTTTTTTGACCTGAAAAAGTACAACTCATAACCAGAGCAGTGATGAAGTGGGAAGATGATTGGCTGGGATGAGAAATTCTGTTGTTTGATAGAATTCTGTCTCTTGCAGTGTGTGAAATTCTACCATCTCAAATGTTCATAAACTTATGAACATACTGATGTATTATGTCTTCCATATGTTTTATAGTCCCTTGCTTCACTTTGCATGTACATAATCCAATAAGATCATGATCTGTGTTTAGTGTGAACTTTTGCATTTGCAAATACATTTACATTGAATGCTGAGATCAGTTTTGAGATTTTATGCAAATATATTGTCGACAATAATAAAAAAAGAAAAACTGTGTCTATGCATTTGAAGTCTAATAATTCCACCTATTTGAAGTGGCTTTGAAGCACTCATGTTGCATTAGAGGTCAACATAGTGATATCTAATTTTCTACCCCCTCACTCTGCAGTTTCTGCTACTTGGCAGTATGGGTACCTGATTCTTCATAGCAAATTTTCAGATCTTTTTGTCTTATTCCACTCTCACCCTTGTTTTCCTGAGACCAATACCAGCAGGAAAAAAGATAACAAGTGAATATACGAGCAGTTATCAAAGGCTCAGACCTGTACTGCTATCTTATTCCAATGTGCCTGGTCAGTACTTCAAAACTCTCACTTATTACATATCCTTTCATTCTAATATCCAGTTTTTGTTGAAAACTTCAAATGACCTATATTGGGAAGATTCGTATTGCTCAAAGAAAAATGCTTCGTTATGCTTGACTCCAGTTTCAAGCTTGCGTACCTTGTTTCATTTTTCTCCACCAGAAGAAATAGTTTTTCTATACCTACACTATCAATAGCCCTTTATTATTTTATATACTACAACTTGATCCCCTAGGGTCTTTTAAACTCAGGAGAATACAAGCCAAGTTTGTGCAACATGATTTAGTACTACAAGCCCTGAAATCAGATTGGTTAATGTGTGTACCCTTTTTGATTTGATTGTATCCTCCCTGAGGTGTGGCACTCAGAATTGCATGCAGTGCTTCACTTGGGGTATGACTAAGCTCTTTCCATAACTGCCTGTCCTTTGTGTTTGGGATGAAACCCAATATTCCAGTGAACATTATATGAAATTTAACAAGGAAGTCGGGTGATGTATTTCAGTGCAAATAATGAGACAACAGAAAGTAAATGATAAAAGCTTTGAAAAGGCAGAGAGAGCCAGAGAAACTTAGGTACAAATCCAAATGGTTTTGAAGTTGTGGGGCGAGTTGAAAAAGCCACTTATGTTTATAAAGCAATTTTTGTTCAAGGAATTATCAATAAAATAGAAACAACCTCATGTGAAATCCAGTTATGTCATTGGTTAAGGCCACAGTTACTGCAGTTATAGTTTTGTTTGCTTCAGTTTAGGAAGGCTGTCAAGATTATAGGGAGCATGCAGAATAAGGTCTTTAGGATAATAAAATGAGAGGACAAATACAAGAGAGACTCAAACATTTGGAGCATGAAGGTTAAAATGGGCTCTGACGGAAGCACTCAATTTTGAGAGCTATTTCCAATGGCTTTTGAGTAGGTGTTCCAGTCTTCATTAAAGGAATGATGGGAGAGGTTCAGGAAATGTTTTAAAATTGTGGACGATACTACAAATTAGAGGAACCAGGATCCAAAACATTTTGTTTTTAAAATGATGGACACAGATTTGGAAGGGAAAATGTTAAATGATGGGGGAAAGATTTAGGACAACGTGAGAGAGTTTGAGTACATTTGCAGTCTTGACAAACCAAATGACAGTCTGTTTTTCTGATGAGATTTCTGGTTCTACAGGAAAGTCTCAACCTATATTTGTTAGATCTGTCTGAGCTCTTAGGCAGTACAGTGCATTTGGTAGCTATCCTACATTCTTACGTTAAAGCATTTGTGTTTGTATGTGTATTCAATAACTTAACAACTTGGTGTCTGTGAAGGTTGGAAGGATTCGCACATTAATTTTGTGCAATATTTTATGCAATTGGAATATGACTCACTGCGAACACAAAATCGCCACCCACGAGTGGATGCATTCAAAACTGTCCTTGTCATGTGATGGCTTGCTGCGAAGTTAGGACCGAATACTGTGGCAAGTGTTGTTTTTTAGATCAGATATTGAATGGGGTCCTGTTGCATCCTTGGGTGGGGTTCTGAGAAGCTCCCAGTATATCCTCATGAAGACGAGCAAGGCACATTTCCCAGCTGACCTGGTCAATATTCATTTCTCAACTAATAAAAGTACATTGTGTGGTCATTTATCTTACTGTGGAAGCTTGCTGTATGCAAACTGGTGGCTACATTACAACTGTGAGGATGTGTTAAATAAAGTGCTTCATTTTTAGTCATTTAGGTTTGGGACACTCTGAAGTTGCAAAAGGCACTGTGAGTGTAAATCCTTCTCCTTGCTCAGTGGCACTGAGCATTTCTATTTGCCGAAGGGGAGTACAAAAGGTGAATTGAGAACAGACTGGTAATGTGAATCATAAGGGGCTGTGAACCTTCTCAGCTTTGGGACTGTTAAGCTAACAGTGACGCACTGAACACGCCTCATTAGTTGCAAGGCGTCTGGAACATCTTTAAATTGTAAAGGCAAATACTTTATTAAAATGGTCTCCGTTTTATTTAGCAGGATTTTTAAAAATCCTTCCTTCACTGTTTGCCCAGCTTTCAAAGGATGAGCCACTTGTGTCTGTGGAGATGAGAGCTGCAAATAGCAGTTGTCACTTTAATAAGTGTGCCTGCCTCTCTTGGAATCTGCTAAACCCTACTTGGCTCTCATTGCCGTTTTCCAGTCATGTTGAAGTTACTGATCCCCATGGGAGAGGCAGTTCTATCCCTCTGCCAGGAGAAAGCTTCCAAGCACATTACCGTGGAAATTAACCAACTGTGTGCTTGTGTTAAATAATTTTAAGTACTTTCTGGAGCTGATTTCTCATCTCCTTCCTGCTGTCCTTTGGAGACTATGAACCCTGATTCACAATCCCTTAATCAGGTTGCTCCCACTGGCAGTTTTTTTGGATGCTGGATGCAGTTTTTCCTGGTTGGTTGTCACGGAAAATCCTAAACAAGTCATTCTAATGATTCTTAGTTCTGTTGGCAATCCTGCAAGATGTCAACATGAGTTGTAGTGGTTCAAGAAGTCTTGCCATCTTGTCAGCTTAATTAGGGCTGGGCAATAAATGTCTATTTCCATGACCATACTTGCCCTGAATGTCCAGAGTGATTGGCTAAATGGACTTTATTCAGCATCAACTCCTTGTCCCCAGACTGTGACTCTGGATTGGTTATTGTCATGCAAGTATGTCTGTCAAACTTGACCTAATGACCAGCATGCCACTCATAATCAGTAATTGAAATCTTGCTGATTATTCTTCTGAGCTGGGAACTTGACTGTGTACTACAACAATAATGGGAGGAAGCATTTCTGTGGTGGCTTCAGCTGGTGAAGTCTTTGGTTATGGAAATCTACATATTGACCAATTAAAAGAATTGTTTGTACTTCTGGCAGATAAACCTTGATTTATTTTTAACTGGTTGTACTATTTTGAAGCAGCTCCACGCTAGTTACTCTTCTCAATAACTTGAACATTTTACTGGAATTTTGCCAAACTGTCAGTTTGTTGTTACCTACATCCTGGTGCTGTAGAAATTCATTGTTTCAAAGTAATTGATTTCAAAGTGTGGAATAACCTGTAAAATGGTGAAGCAGGTGATGTGAAAATAAAGGTTAGCAGTTTAATTACAGGAATTGTTGTAATAGTATTTTCAAATCTGATTGCAAATTGAATTAGCAATAACGATAAGTCTCTTGCTGAGTAAAAACATTGAAGTGAACTCGTTGAGACACATCAGCATTGTGTGACTCAAGAAAAACATCAGTGATGTGATCCACAATCTGTTGGACCCCAGAGTGGAGCTGCATAACCCCCATCTAATCCTTCACTAGCACCATGTGTGTGGATTCTGAAGTATTGCCCACCTCCTCCATTACTTCCACACACATCACATTGACTATATGCTGACTGAAGGCTGATCGCCAACTTGCATGCATGATATCCTGTTCCTGATCTGTTTTCCATCTCAAGTGTTTGAGACACCAATTCCACTTCAGCCTTGCTGTGTGTTTGCAGATTTCTCTAACCCTGGGAACCTGCTTATACCATCTGATTCTGCTGTGCATTTTTTTCCCTTACCTCCTTCACCTTTAGATCCTTCAATCATATTGCCTTTAGATTCTGCCTTTCTATTCAGCCTTCTCTATTTCCTATTTTCAGGTCACCCTCACAAAAGTACTATTGGTACTACTTACCCTGATTCTGACTCCAGAGTCCACTTTATGAACATCAGGAATGTATTATGATATGGAAGATGCTCTTTAAGACCCAAGTAGGTAGTTATTCTTGATAAAGTACCACATAATGTTTAAGCATTAGGTTTTTGTGGGAGGTGAGAAGAAAGCTTGCTTGCATCTTGAACAAAAGAATATTCCTTTTATCATTCTTGGTGAAAGCTACTAGAAATTTTTGATTTGTGGATTCATTGGTGACTAACTAACATTCTTGCTGCATGAGTCCCCACTTCCCATTGCTTAATGGAAACATAGTTTTGTTCTTGCTGGTTGTGAAGACCGGATGCAAAGTGCTGAAACTTCTCATCCCCAGTTTTCAATGAGCTCGGGTTAATAGAATGAAATGCTTCACAGTTTGGCACAAAAATTGTGGGAAAGGGGCTACCTTTGAGTGTAGTGTTCTCTGTACTCTACCCTAAAATCAGCCAATCTTCTGCCTGCTATTTAAAGCCTTGAGGTGGGTTTATTCAGTAATTGAAACAACTGGATTTTGCTTCCAGTTCTCATATTAGTGTATCATCTTTCCTGTTCGCAGTTTGAACCAATAATAAAATGTATACAGCAGTATATCAATGACCAGCTCCTCTGTCAATATGTTAATTTGGAGTTCATGGTTTATTTGAATCTTTGGCAATGTTAGTTATCTTTTAATTGAGGTAACTGATCCACGCTTTATATTTCTTTTAAAATTCCAAGTACTGTCATGCATCATGGAAACACTTGACTATAACTTGTGGCAGAATTTTATGCATTTTAATACATAGTGCAAGATTCTAAATTGGTATCTAAGATACTGGGCATCATGTTCAGGGCAAGGCTTTCGTGAGGTAGGCTGTACAGTGAGTTTATCTTGTATCCAATGCTCCCCATCAACTCTGGCTCATGTTAAATGTGTCTCCATGACTTGTGGGAGAGTCTGCATTAAGAACTAACGAACAGTGCATGTTTGTGTCTCAAGCTGCCTTTTGCTGGAATTGTATGATGTAGAATTCTACATCATACAATTGATATGATATAGAATCATAGCACTGCAACCTGCACGGTTCATACTAGAATTTTTGTGTGTTACAGACACAGCTGTATCGTTGGGGTCCTATTATCTGTGGTGTAATGTGCATGGCAGCCCCCACAACTTCATCATTTACTCATACCCTTCACAGTGTATGCATCTCTCTCGTTGTATCCTAGTCATTTGCAGTTTTGACCACATATGTTTTACTGCTATTCTGCTTCATGCAGTCCCATTTTCTTCTTTACCTTTTCTAGATGGTGCGTGATCAAAATAACAGGTCTTTTGGCATCTGTCTGAGAAAAGATAAGTTGATATTCCATTTGGGTCCAAAGTTTGCTTTTGTGAAAGTATGAGCATCCAGTAAAATAGAAATGGGGACACTACTTCAGATTAAAGGATCACCCTTACATTATATAATGTTTTTCACAGCTGTAAACTGTTGCAAAGCATTTACAGCTAATGCAACACTTTGCAGTGTAATCACTGTTGTAATGGAGGAACTGTAATGGAGTCACCAATTTAAACACAGTAAATGAATGGGAATTTTTGTGTGACGTTGATTGAAGGATTGCTGTTGGGTGAGAAGCCCCTACTGTACTTGCCAGTAGTGTCATGGGATTTACAGAATCTAATGGAGAACACAGCTAGTGCCTGTTTAACAATTCAGATGACAAATGTGTGGCAGCCCAATCAAGGCAATAGGGTCGGATTGCCAAAAGGCAAATTTCGGACAATGGCTTTTTGTAAGTTACAAACAATGTTGTGAAACTTGAAAGGGTTTAGAAAAGATATACAAGGATGTTGCCACGGTTGGAGGATTTGAGCTACATTGAGAGGCTGAACAGGCTGGGTCTATTTTCTCTGGAACGTCTGAGGTTGAGGGGTGACCATATAGAGGTTTACAAAATCGTGAGGGGCAAGGATAGGATAAGTAGACAAAGTCTTTTCCCTGAGGTCAGGGGGTCCAGAACTAGATGGCATAGGTTTAGAGAGGAGCAAGATATAAAAGGGATCTATGGGGCAACGTTTTCACGCAGAGGGTGGTATGTATATGGAATGAGCTGCCAGAGGAAGTGGTGGAGGCTGGTACAATTGCAACATTTAAAAGGCGTTTGGATGGGTATATGAATAATAAGGGTTTGGAGGGATATGGGCCAAGTGCTGGCAGGTGGGACTAGATTGGGTTGAGGTATCTGGTCGGCATGGACATGTTGGACCGAAGGTTCTGTTTCCATGCTGTACATCTCTATGACTCTATAAATGTAGGTAAAACTGGGAGATGCAGTTGTAAAGAATCCTTTGGAAAATTGGAAGGAACTATTGGGATCCTGTGTTGAGAGAAGACAGTGTTCTGAGGAAATGAATAATTTTCGATTCTTGTATCATTCTGTCTCAGGTGTTCACTTTCTCTGAATTACTTGCTTTTTCTTTTCCACATTGCAACACATTATCCTCACCTCTGGAGGCAGCCTTCCTGGCTCCATTTAACTTACCACAATGTCAGTAAGCATCATCTAGATTTTGACACTGCTGCAATTTCTTACCGTCTGTTGAAAAACATGTGAAAGCTTGAAATCTCAGAATGCTTCCTGTGCACCAAACATCAAAATCCAGGCACTCTAGGTGGCTCCTGGGGTTGGGTGTGGTCGAGCAGAATATGTTTATAGTGTCTAATCTGGTGTAGTGTTAATTCGGATTTGATCAAGTTGTGTTGTTTTGCTCAGCTATGGATACTTCAGTGACTGGAGTCTAGTGAGAGTTGTTTCGAGCCCCACTACAGGTTTTGAACCTATAATGTCATCTTAACTGTAGTGTTCTATCGAACATGTTTAGTTAGAGTTGCTGTCTCTAATAAGACGTTAAACAGTCTTTTGATATTTTCCAATGAGGCTTTGTTCATTTGCATACTATATGTATATTTTTAAATTTGCAGAGGAATAGGAAATAGTGTTATCCTGTTCAACATACCCCCCTCTCCCCACCATCTGCATCATGTACACGTCTAGTTATTTATCATGATCTTGGGTTCCATCCCTCTCTGATTCTATGTCTCTCACTTATAGGGGAAAAGCAAAGTACTTCCTCTCTGTTGTTCCCACATTACATTAATCATTATATGTAATTGATGTCTGAGGTAAAGATGCTACAGAAATGCAAATTCTTTTAATAATACCTGCCTCTGATCAAGGATGATCAATTTTTTTTAAAACATCTCTTCCTTTGACAAGCTGACTGTTTCAGTCTAATTTATACTCCTGTCAAGTGCTTGGGATATATTTGTATTAAATATGCTGCTTAAAGACTAAATCATGCTGGAATGGATGTAAGAGTCACTTTCAATTGGTCATCTCAAGTTTTATCTATTTTATTTAATCATTTCCTTAAAGTCATGTGAGGTATTCCAACTTGGTAGGATTGGAAAGTGAACTGAAAATGTGTTGCTGGAAAAGCGCAGCAAGTCAGGCAGCATCCAAGGAGCAGGAGAATCGATGTTTCGGGCATGAGCCCTTCTTCGGGCTCGTGCCTGAAACGTCGATTCTCCTGCTCCTTGGATGCTGCCTGACCTGCTGCGCTTTTCCAGCAACACATTTTCAGCTCTGATCTCCAGCATCTGCAGTCCTCACTTTTCTCCTCAAGGATTGGAAAGTGAGTCATCCAACATTTCCTGTCTCGGAGACTTGTCAGTTGCACAGTGTTGGTGACCGTGCCTTTAGGTGAGCCTTGGACATGATGTCTTTCCTTGGTGAATAGGTTATGGATTAATTACTCCCTGGGCTCACATGGGAAGAACAGGCTCTCTGGTTAATGTTGTAGAGATCTGGGCGGCACACTGGTGACTGTGGAGTTTGCACTTTCTCCCCGTGTTTGCGTGGGTTTCTTCCAGGTGCTCTGGTTTCTTCCCACAGTCCAAAGATTAGGTTAGGTGAATTGACCAAACTAAATGGCCCATAGTGTTCAGGAAGGTAGAGGTTAGGTATAGTCAGGGGGAATGTAGAGTAATAATGTGGGGGAATGCGTCTGTGTGGGAAACTCTTCGGAGGGTCGGTGTGGACCTTTTGGGCCAAATGTTCTGTTTCCACACTGTAGGGATTCTGTGATTCTACGATCTGCTGGCAGCTGTGAGACTTCATCTAATTGATGGTTAGTACCTTTGTATGGTGAAAGAAATGACTGGAATGTAGTCAATTGAATGGGAAGTGGACATTCATTTTGTGTTGTAATGAGTTAAAGGTTTAAGTGGAAGAGTGTTCAATCAATCCCAAGTAACTCAGGAGCTGGAATGTTTGGAAAACTAAGTTAAAAAAATTGTCTTGCTGACTGGGTATTGTGCCTTACTTGTGTGCCATAATAATTGATTCACTGTGTGTCTGAAGTTTTTGGGATTTCTGCAGGATATATAGACAGTTCCCTGGAAGCTCAGGCAATAACAGCTGGTTTGAATTGGGGATGGTGCAATTTTTAATGAGTATGAATATTGAGCCTCTTCACAGACTGAATCGTCAGATTGTCTTTTTGAATAAAACGTGCTGAGTGAACAGCCTCTACCAGACTGTGTCCTAAGTAAAGTTTTGAATTTGATGCATTCTCTTCAAGGTGATTTTAAAGCAAAGCTATCTGGTGAACTTTGCTCTAATGCTGCAGAATGGCGTCCTCTCTCTTGATACTTGATTCCTGTTAATCATTCCTTTGTCTCTGATTCCCTTTGCATGAAGAATTTAATCTCTGGTCTCCCTCTTTTATTATTCTTAAATAGTTGGATGATTAGAAATTGCTGTTCTTCTGCTTTAAAGCTCCATCAGTGCATATGCCTAAGTGAACCTTGGAGGTCCTCATAGCAGCTAGCAAAATTAAAGGGAACATAGTTCCCCACTCATAAGGAGTCTTGTCCAAGTGCAGCATGGTAGCAAAGTGGATATTTAGCTGAATTATTGATGTAAAGACCTGCACTGTTGTTACTGAAACAAGAGTTCAAACCCCTCTCAGCAACTGTGGAATTTAAATTCAGTTATATTAATAAATCTAAAATAAAGCTAGTCTTCGTGAGGATGATGATGATGATGAAAGTACTGGATTGTTGTAAAGTTCCATTAAATTTTAGAAAAGGAAATTGGCCTACATATGACTCCAGACAATGTGGTTGATTTTTAACTGCCCCCTCATCAAACAGTCAAAAACATGTTGCCTAAGAAAACTGGATAGATTAGTGTATGCGTTCTTTCTCTGAATGCTGCACTCATGATTTGCTTTAATTCTTTGCTCCTCTGTCAATTTTGATTGGTTGCAGATTTTCTGTGTTCAGCATTCACTCTTAGCCCCTTCACCTTTGGTCCCAGAGTCAGTGAATGTGGACAATGGCAAAGGTTTATTCCAGGCAACTCATTTTTGAATTAATTGATCCTACAATATTCTCAACGTAGCTTTATGGTGTTGATTTGGTTTGTACTTTATTCTGATGGATCCTTATCTCCATTTCTGTCAGGGGCAATGGCAAGGGAGTGAGGTAGATGTAAATTGGTAACTCCCTTCTCATTCCCCACTTTTTTTCACTGAGGGATGGGAAATCAAATCAAATACATCTCTTGGCCTGTTTCCTTGCTCCGGAAGGTTGAACCAAGCGACAGCACAGAGGTTCCCCTCTGAGGCTGCTTTGCATTGACGAGGTTCTTTGGTGACAGTCTCAAAGCTGCTTGATTGATGGGAATTAAGGCTAAACCTTATCCTCTTGTGGAACCCTGATGATGGAAGAGGAGGGCAGGGATCAATTAGTGATCAGGTTAGGAAGTGCAATTAGTTTATTTTCTCCCTAGTTTTTAAAGTCTCTTATCAGAGATTAGCTAACATAGATAGACCAAGATTGAAGCTGAGAATTTGTCTTTTCATTTTCTGACTAGTCCTGCAGTGCTTAAGAGTAAAGAGGTTGTGGAAACAATACTGTAATAACTTATCAGTTGGTTATGGGAACTGATTCACCTCTGTCTCTTAATAGACATTGGTTGGAAAAAATTGCATAATTTTGATTTAACAGCTATTCCACAGGATAACTTCTAAGGTACTGTTCTGGCAATGATACTTTTCACTTTTTAATTAGTATATTTACTTTAGTCATTAAACATTCCTTGCATGAACTTCATTACAGGACAATGTATTGAGTTACTTAAAATTTATAGCAGATTTAAGGTCGTTGGCCATATGTTATGGTAGTTATGCTTGTTAACCTCTTTACTGCGAGTCTTTCAGGCTGTTTTCTGAGTGAGAGAGGCCATTCTATCCATAAAGCTACTCTTCTGTTCCTCTCTACTCTGCTGAGCAAGCCTCAAGTTTTGTATTTCAGAAAATGGTCTGGAAAATCCCTGGGTTAGGCACAGGAATTTGATCGGTCAGATACTGTGAACTCACCAGTGGTGGGTAAGTTGTTGGAGGGGATTATGAGGGATGGGTTTACATATATTTGGAAAGACAAGGACTGATTATGGATAGTCAACATGACTTTGTGTGTGGGGAATAGTGTCTCACTAATCTGATTGAGTTTTTTTTTGAAGAACTGGTGAGCTCTCATGGAATACAGGGAGAATTGGCCATTTGGATACAGAACTGGCTCGAAGACGGAGGGTGGTGGTGGAGGGTTGCTTTTCAGACTGGAGGCCTATGGACCAGTGGAGTGCCACAAGGATCGGTGCTGGGTCCACTGCTTCTTGTCATTTATATAAAGGATTTGGATTTGAACATAGGTATAGTGAGTAAGTTTGCAGATGGCATCAAAATTGGAGGTGTAGTGGACAGCAAAGGAGGTTATCTCAGTACAATAGGATCTTGATCAGATGGGTCAATGGGCTGAGGAGTGGCAAGTGAAGTTTAATTTGGATAAATGTGAGATGCTGCATTTTGGGAAATCAAATCAGAGCAGGACTTATACACTTGATGGGAAGTGTTGCTGAGCAAAGAGACCTTGGCGGGCAGGTTCATAGTTCCATGAAAGTAGAGTTGCAGGTAGATAAGGATAGTGAAGAAGGCGTTTGGTATGCTTTCCTTTATTGATTAGCTCATTGAGTATAGGAGTTGGGAGGTCATGTTGCGCTGTACAGGACATTGGTTAGGCCATTTTTGAAACTGTGTGTGCAATTCTGGTCTCCTTGCTTTAGGAAGGATGTTGTGAAACCTGAAAGTGTTCAGAAAAGATTTACAAGAATGTTGAGGGGGAGGTTTCAGGTGAGGCTGTATAGGCTGGGACTGTTTTCCCTGGAGCATTGCAGGCTCAGAGGTGACCTTACAGAGGTTTACAAAATCATGAGGGCCAGTAGGATAAACAGACAAGGTGTTTTTCCTGGGGTGGGGGAGTCCAGAACTAGAGGACATAGGTTTAAGGTGAGAGGGGAAAGATATAAAAGGGGCCTAAGGGACAACTTTTTCACACAGTATGATGTGTGTATGGAATGAGCTGCAAGAGGAAGTGGTGGAGGCTGGTACAATTACAGCATTTAAAAGGTATCTGGATGCTATATGAATAGGAAGGGTTTGGAGGGATATGGGTCAAGTGCTGGCAAATGGGACTAGATTAATTTAGGATATCTGGTTAGCATGGACGAGTTGAACCAAAGGGTCTGTTTCTGTGCTGTACATCAATATGACTAAGTAACCAGGCTTATGAAAGCAGAGCAGTGGATATTTATTTGGACTTTAAGGTGTTCGACAAAGTTCCACATGATATCTAGGTAAATATGACTAGATCACATGGAATCCAGGGAGAGCTAACTACTTGGATACAAAATTGGCTTAAAGGTAGGAGGGTTATTTTTCATGTGGTCTGTGATCAGTGATGTGCTGAGTCCACTGCTGCTTGTTATTTATGTAAATGATTTAGATGTGAATGTAGGAAGAATGGTTAGTAAGTTTTTAGATGACACCAACATTGATGATGTAGTGGACAGTGAAAGAGGTTAGCTCAGTATAGCAGGACCATCAAATGGAATTTAATTGAGATAAATGTGAGGTGTTGCACTTGGGTAAGGCAAATCAGAACAGGACTCAGACCCTTAATGGTAGGGCCCTGGCAGTGTTGCCGAACAGAGTTCTTAGCGTGTAAGTTCACAGATCCTTGAAGGTGGAGTCACAGATAGACTGTATTGAAGAAGACATTTGGTATGCTTGCCTTTATTGGTTAGTGCCTTGAATGTAGGTGTTGGAAGGTCATGTTGCAGCTGTACTGGAATAGGTTAGGTCACTTTTGGAGAACTGCATTCAGTTCTGGTCTCCATGCTGCAGGAAAGATGTTGAATTTGAAAGAATTCAGAAAAGATTTACTGGAATGTTTCCAGGGTTGAAGGGTTTAAGCTATAAGGAGAGGCGGAGTGTCGGAGGCTGAGGGGTGACCGTATAGAGGTTTACAAAATTGAGGGGCATGGATAGGGTAAATAGGCAAAGTCTTTTCCCTGGGGTCGGGGAGTCCAGAACTAGAGGGTATAGGTTTACGGTGAGAGAGGAAAGATATGAGACCTAAGGAGCAACCTTTTCACACAGAGGGTGGTGTGTTGCATGGAATGAGCTGCCAGAGGAAGTGGTGGAATCTGGTACAATTGCAACATTTAAAAGACATCTGGATGGGTACAAGAATAGGAAGGGTATAGAGGGGTATGGGCCAAATGCTGGCAAATTAGACTAGATTAATTTCTGACATCTGTTGGGCATGGACTGGTTTAACCGAAGGATTTGAATGTAAATTCTACTGATCAGATTTCTAATTTCTCAATGCTTCACTGTCTGATCCAGCAACAATCTACATCTATTTCCAAATTTTTATGTAATTTATTAAAAGACTGGTTTCCAATATTTCAAGGAAAACCAGAAGCCAAGGACTATGAGCTTCGAGTTAACTTACTGTCCACAAGATGGAATGTGTTTAACTTACTTTGATTGCAGGAGATTCCATACCAAGAGTTTAATTAGGCACCGAATATTGCAAATAGTCATATACCCGCCAGAAAATAGACAATCAGTGGATTTGCTACAAACCTAATCCAACATTATTTTCAAATGTCCTTCCAAAGAGCAACAGTCAGCATCAGAATAATCTTATCTATAGATACCGAAAATAGAATGTCAGTTGCGTAGTAAGATAGTGCACAAGACAGATCCTTTCTACATTGCCTTTATTTTTATAAAGGTTCAACTTGTAACAGAAGGTGCTTGGGTAATTTATAGGTGATGGCGATGCAACACTGCATTCTTCACCTCTTTTCCTAATGTACAGGGCCCTAACCAGTCTGTGGAAGACATGTTGAGAGTGGATCGCTTTTTGTGTGTCGATGTATGCATATGTCAGTCACTTTGAAAACAAAACCTAAGATGCTAATTTTTTTTCTGGTGCCAATTTATGTACTATGGTGAGTTGGACATTTGTATTTTCCTTGTATATTGTAGCTTTTTATGGTGATGATTACTGACATTGAATAATTCTTAGTTCTGCTTCATGCAAGTCCAAACACACCATTTGTCATTAATGTATCTTTAGAACTACGTACAGAGCCAGCAATGCTTTTTAAAGACATACTTCTCATTCTCTTGTATATATGTTTGTATTGGCTGCACAATTTCCTTACCACAACTCTGCCTTTGGTTTTATTAAAATTCATAATTTCTGTTGAAAAAAGGACTTGAATTCAACAAAGTACAGTGATCTGATACTAGTTTCATCTCGGCTGTAAGGCGGAGAAAATCTGTTGGAGATTTTGAATACCTAGCATAATTCTGTTTGTTTCTATATTTGTGCCACAGACTTCTAATATCTATATTTAATAAAGGCCTTTGTTCTCATTTGTCTTTCTCTCTTTGTATAGTGAGAGAAGCTCATCTCTTTTCACATTGTTTGGTAGTTTGACCTAAGTCTATTTGTTCCCCATTATTATGTTTTGATCATCTTGGCTTTTAAAATTTTTTGGAGA
Source organism: Chiloscyllium punctatum (assembly GCF_047496795.1). Lineage (NCBI taxonomy): Eukaryota > Metazoa > Chordata > Chondrichthyes > Orectolobiformes > Hemiscylliidae > Chiloscyllium > Chiloscyllium punctatum. Next base: position 44,711,983 of record NC_092765.1, on the reverse strand, counting down.
AACTCTTCACACTTCACGAGCATGGCCATGACTCCTTTGAGAGGTCTCCCTGAACGAAGGAAACAGTCCTTCCTTTATACAAAATCTTTATATCACAGTTAGTCATGCCCACAAGACAACCCCCAGCCACTCCCTCACAGTCACATGCCACTCAAAACACAACGTAGTGTTTCTCAACTCGTTTTTTTTCTGCTAACCTTTTCCGCTCCATTCCAGACAATTCACCATATCCCTTTGTAATTACCCATTTTTAATATAAGCACAGTTGTTTCTGACTTAAGTTGCTCCCTCTCAAACTGAATTCTAAATTCTACCATGCGGTGGTCACTATTGTCTAGCGATATTTTATCAGAGACCATTTATCAGACCTGCCTTATTAAATATTACCAGTCCAAAAAAAAGACTGTTGGATCAGCAACATATTATTCCAGGAAACTGTTCCAAAACACAATATGAATATTTCCTTGTGGCTAGCATTGCCAATTTGATATTCCCAATCTATATGAAGATATGAATCATCTGCATGGTGATTCATATACTGCATTTTACATATGTCCTTATTGTCTCATGATTTATTGTGTCTTACAAAACAACTCCTGTAACAGGGCCTATTGACTACTCCCACCAGTGTCAATCTTTCCTTGTTGTTTCTTTCTTCCACCAAGATGCAATCTGATTCATTGGATCCTCCTAACAGCATTGTTGGCCAGAGCCTTTTAATGGTGGAAGGGGTCTTCCTCAGAATGATTTCCATGTGCTCTGCATCTGGGCTATAGCTGCTAACATTTCATTCTGCGTTAATATTTATCCTTCAACTAACTTTTAATTTATTGTCTGGTCATCACATTGGGATCTGTAATGTGATTGCTCACCTTTGACTGTGAATAATTGTAATGACCTGAGCTTGTGAAAGGTACCATATGAATTCAAGTTCTTTAATAGAAACATTGTATTTATACAGATCTATGTTATGTTAATTTCTAATAATCCATTGACTAGTGAGGGTGGGTTGGTGGGGTTGGGAAGTAAGAGGTGAGTATATGTGGACTGTCACTTTGCTTAACTGCTCTCTGCTACACTCGATGGGATCTGACATTGATGGACAAGTGCGAAGATATGGGACAGCTGATCCTGTCTGGTCAGCAAATCATTGCCTCATGGTCACTCAATCGTGCGGTTTCTATGGTATCAAAAATAATCAAAAGCTGTGGGTGCTTGCAATGCCTGTTATCGCCAAACTCAGAATGTGCAAGTAATCCTTTGGGTTCAGAAATAAACTGGCTTAGTTGAGAAGAGAATATTTTATAGAAATAGTTGCAGCTGCCTGGGGAGATTGAAGTTGTGTTGGGTTAGGAAAGAGAGCTGTTGTGTTCTGAAAATGTTGCAGTGCAAGTGGTGTGGGATAATAAAGAGCAAGTTACAAACCAAAGCAAGCAGTTACCAAAACACTTTGAGAAAAGATTTTAGTGATTTAACATGAGAGCATGAAACAAGACACGTTTTTTTCCTCAAAACTTGAAATACCTCTGGCTGAAATGCTGTCCATTGTCATTATGCAGACTATTTTAAAATCTGGGAATGTTTCTTAAAGTTATTGCAAACTAATTTATTTGTGGGGTTACCGCTGCAATAAAGGTCAGCAGATCCATTTTCAGTTTACTGTGTTCATCTCACGAGTTGGACCAAAGGGTCTGTTTCTGTGTTGTGCATCTGAGTGTATGTCAGAACATCCACTTGAATGTCTACTCATCCTGATGCCCAGATACTGCATGCCTCTCCTGATTCATACCAGGAATGTGGCATCACTAGCTGGGCCAGCATTTATCACCCAAGCTCGTTGGTGGTGAGCTGCCATCTTGAACTGCTGTAGTCCATTTAGTGTAGATGACGTGAGAGAGGGATTTACAGAATTTCAACTTAGTGACACTGAGGAATGATTTCCAAGTCAGTATGGTGAGTGGCTTGGAAGGGAACTTGCATTTTTCCCATGTGTATGTTTTCCTTGACCTTCAAGATGATCGTGGTTGGGGGTTTGGAAGGTGCTATGTAAAGAGTCTCATTGCATTTCGATAGTGTATTCTGTAGGTGGTACACTCTGCTGTTACTGGGTAGTGTGGAGGAAGTGAATGTTTGTGGAGGCAGGGCCAGTCAAGCAGGCTGCTTTCTCCTGGATGGTGTCACATTTCTCAAGTTTTGTTGGAGATACTCCTCCAGGCAAGTGGAGAGTGTTCCATCTCACACCTGCTTTTGCCTTCTAAGTGGTGGGCAGGCTTGAGAGAGTCAGGTGATGAGTCATTTGTTATAGAATTACTAGCCTCTGACCTGCTTGTCTAGTCACAGTACTTATGGTTGGTCCCATTCAGTTTCTGATCAGTGGTAACCTGAGGATGTTGATAATGGGATAGTCAGTGATGGACATGCCTTTGAATGTCAAGAAACTATGTTTAGATTCGTTCATTGGAAGTGGTTATTGCCCAGCAGTTGTATAATCTGTTACTTGTGTGTCAAAAACATGTATCAGAGGAAGTTGACATTTTTTTGAGTTAGGCCATGTTTGGATGCTTGCTGTCTTCATGTGGAATGCCAAAATATCGTGTCCCTAAAACTGTCATCGTATTACTCGAATTTCACAAAGTGCACTAACATGATACCAGCTTTACCTGGGCTGTTAGGCTGGGAATATTTGTTGGAGCATAATTCTGTCTATTTCTGTAATAGTGTATGACTTCTAATATCCATATTCAATAAATGGCCTTTGTTCACTTTTTTTGTGTACTTTAAAGTCATATGTGCTGCAGAGTGCAGGCTAATCCTGCAGCAATATATCGGACATTTCTCTAATTCCTCTTGCAATATTGGGAACACCGCTGAGCAGAGATGCAAAATGTTCCTTTGAGTCTGGTTATGTCTTGCCGGTATCTTTTCGAAAGGAAATCCTTTCTGCCATTCTCTCAGTCTAATGGAATTGTGATGTATGAAAAGGTGTGCTGCGTTTCTGGGTGAAAAATATGTGCATTGTTTTACTTTTTGTTACCACATTGGTTTGATCTAAATTGATTGTGCCAATTGTTCAAAGTACGTTTTTGTCGTTTTATAATTGCTTTTTCAAATAAAAAGTCAATTTCTTCAGAGACAACGGAGAAGAAATTTTAAGAGTTAAATCTACTTCTCTGAGGTTGTCCACTGGTGAGCTGATCAATCACCCCTCATAGAAATCATCCAATCCCTACAGAAAATAGGAGCAAGAGTAGGCTGAGTCAGCTGCTTCATTCTGTATGGTCAGAGCTGCTGCTGTACCTCAATATCGTACTCTTGTGCTCTCTCCTGCCCTTTGATGCCTTTGTCTAGAAAACTATCAATTTCATTCCTAAATGTATTCAGTGACGTGGCCTCCATGTGCTATTGTGGTGGAGAATTCCACAGAGTTCTGAAAGACACTTTGTAGCTCAGGTTGAGGTTCTGGATGTAGATTTGCTTGCTGAGCTGGAAGATTCGTTTTCAGATGTTTCATCACCATACTAGGTAACATAATCAGTGAACCTCCGAACATAATCAGTGAACCTCCGGACAAAGCACTGGTGGAATGGCCCGCTTTCTATTTATGTGCTTAGATTTCCTTGGGTTGGTGATGTCACTTCCTGTAGTGTTGTCATTTCCTGTTTTTCTCAGGGGGTGGTAAATGGGATTCAAGTAAATGTGTTTGTTGAAATGGGTTCGACTGCCATGCTTGTAGAAATTCCTGTACGTGTCTCTGCTTGGCTCGTCCTAGGATGGATGCGTTGTCCAAGTCGAAGTGGTGTCCTTCCTCATCTGCATGTAAGGATACTAGTGAGAGAGGGTCATGTTGTTTTGTGGCTAGTTGATGTTCATGTTTCCTGGCGATTAGTTTTCTGCCTGTTTGTCCAATGTAGTGTTTGTTACAGTTCTTGCATGGTATTTTGTAAATGACATTAGTTTTGCTTATTGTCTGTATAGGATCTTTCAAGTTCATTTGCTGCTGTGTTGGTGGGTTTGTAGGTTACCCATGATGCCAAGGGGTCTGAGCAGTCTGGCAGCCATTTCCGAGATGTCTTTTATGTAGAGGAGAGTGGCTGGGGTTTTTGGACGTGTTTTTCCTCCTTGTTTGGGTTTGTTGTTGAGAAATTGGACTGTTCATTGGTACCTGTTCTTTTTGAATACACTGTATAAGTGATTTTCCTCTGCTCTTTGTAGTTCCTCTGTGCTACAGTGTGTGATGGCTCATTGAAATAATTTTCTAATGCAACTTCGTTAGTGGTTGTTGGGATGACTGCTTCTGTAGTTCAGTATTTGCTCTGTATGTGTTGTTTTCCTGTAGACGCTGGTTTGAAGTTCCCCATTGGCTGATCACTCTACTGTGACATTTAGGAATGGCAGTTTTCCTCCTCCTCAGTGAGTTTATTTGCCAGTCAGGGTATTATTGATGGTCTTAAAGGTTTCCTCTAATTTGTTTCATTTAATGATGACAAAAGGAGTCATCCACGTAACGAACCCAAAGTTTGGATTGGATGGTTGGCAGAGCTTTGTTTGAGTCCCTGCATTACTGCCTCTGCTGAGAACCCTGATATCGGAGATCCCACGAGGGTTCAGTGGTTTGTCTGTAGGTTTTGTTGAAGGTGAAATGGGTGGTAAGGCATAGGTCCACTAGCTCGATGATATTGTCCTTGCTGATGAAGTTGGTGGTGTTTGGTGTATGTGTCTTTTGGTTCTTCAGATAGTGTAGTCAGTGTTTCCTTGGCCAGATTGATGTTGATGGATGTTAAAAGGTCTGTTACATCAAAGAAGACCATTATTTCATCCTCTTCTATCTTGGTGTCTTTGGTCTTCAGGAATTCTTGGGTGGAGTGGATGGCGTGGCATGAGTCTTCTAAGTGTTTTAGTCTTTGGTGTAGCTCCTTGGCCAGTCTGTAAGTTGGTGTTCCAGGTAGCCAGAATATGGGTCTGAGGGGGCTTCTGGTTTGTGAATTTTGGGTAATCTGTAGAAGTGTGGTGTGTTGGATCTGTCTGGTTTCATTTTTTGGAAGTTGGTCTTATTTATTTCTCTAGATTTCCTGAAGTTTTTTTGAGCAGGACTGTCATTCGGTTCTCATGGCAACAGACCATGAATGGACAGACACAGTACAACAAGCCATCGACATTTGGCAGCTACAAGCACAAAATAAAAAAAACTAGACCTGCAAAAATAAAACTAGATAACTTACACAAAATAACAACATAGACAACACAGAAGCATGGACTTAAAAAAAACCTTTCTTAATGGACACTGAAAAAGCGATCTAAGTAAGAGGATTAAATTACAAGATTCTAGATGTGGACAAGAAAGATTTGTTAGCAGCATTAGGCACAACACTGAAAGACAACCAACTCTCAGAAGAAACCCCGCAAACCACAGGTCTGTGATGGGGTATGGAGAAAACTGATCATGGATAGTTAGTGTTTGCAGTATGAACAGTTGTTTTACCATATCTCACTCGTTCTCATCCTTGCCAATGGAGGTTTGCTCTTTTATATAGAGTTACACCAAAAGAATTAGTGGCTAGAATCTGAACTGTTAAGGTGGTCTATTTATGTCACAGTTGGTTTATGATTGCGGTATACATAATGCATCAACTATCTGAATCACTCCATCAGGTTCCAGCCTGTAATTCAATACTGTGTATGATCCTCAACACAGGAAAGAAAATCTGCACGATCACGAAAGTGTACTGAGTAGGTTATGTTAGTCATTTCACACAATTGAGGGTGCCGATAAATCTTATCCCTTCCTTGATTCCCCACTGGTGACATCTTTATGAAGAAGGGGATTTGTGTCTGGTTTAAATGATGAAACACATTCCATTGCAATTGGCGGTCCTGACCACCAGGAATGGCATTTTGCTTGGAAGTCTGTTGCTGGTAGGCATGGCAGAAGTCAGAAATTTGATCTTGTTCCATCTCTTAGGAGCCTGATAGTTATATGATAAAACCATAATGAACTTATTGATGAATCATATCATCAGTCCTCATCAGAGTTAGTCTGCTACAAACCTAGACAGAACTCAGGTGATGGATGGTTTTGGAAACTTGAGGTTCAAGGCTTTTCTCCCACCTCTATTTTACTACACAAGTCACTTCTCTCATTACGCCTACATGTTTTCTGATCAGCCTGTTCAGTGATGTTATTACACACCTTTGGAGCAAGTGGGATTTTAACCCAGGCCTCCTAGTTCAAATGCAGGGACACTGCTCATCCATGCCAAGAGCCCTCCCTTCAAATTACTCCAATACTGTATCTCTTGACCCCTCTAATTTAAAAAAAATTGTAAACAGTGTGTTTGTTTCAACATACTATGCCTGCAAATTGCTTAAACATGCATTATTTTAAATGGGACAATTTGAACCGTTTTCACGGTACTTTTCAGGTAATTGTGCACATGCCACTTTGGAGGAAAAATTGACTATCCAAAAGTAAAATATCCTGAAGGACATTAAGTTAAATTGAGATTCCTTTTAATCAGTGAGTCACAATCTGGAATGCATTGTTTGAAAGGGTGGTGGCAATGCAAACAACAGTGTCTTGCACATATTTAACTAACTCCCTCTTCAAATGACAGAAATTGCAGACCTTTTGGGGTGGGAGCAAGGCTGTCGGACTAATTGTAGAAAATATTGTGCAAGCTAGTGGAATGCTGGCGTGTAGGACTGGAATATAAGGATACAGAAGCTACTCTGCAGTTATACAAAACCCTGGTTAGTCTCCACTTGGAGTACTGTGAACAGATCTGGGCACCACACCTAAGGAAGGATATATTGGTCTTGAAGGGAGTACAACGTGGTTTTATAAGAATGATATTAGACTTCAGAGCTTAAATTATGAGCACGAATTATACAAATCAGCTCCATTTTCTGTAGAATTTAGAAGATTAAGGGATGATCTGATTGAACTCTTGAAGATAGTAACAGGAAAAGACAGGGTAGGTAACGACAACTATTTCTTGTAGGGGCATAGTCTGAGAATTAGAGCAAGACTGTGAAAGAGATATGTTAGGAAGCACTTCTACACACAAAGGGTGGTAGACATTTGGAACTGTCTTCCACAAACTGGAATGGTTATGGGATTAATCATTACTTTTAAATCTGAGTTAGATAAAGTTTTGTTATGCAAAGGTATTAAGTAACTTGGGTCAAAGGCAGGTATGTTAAGCTAGGTCACAGATCAGCCATAATCTCATTGAATAGCGAAACAGACTTGAGGGTCTGAATGACCTCGTCCTGTTCCAGTAGTTTAGGTGTGTCTTTCAGAAGGAGGTACATTAGACCAAGTGTCTCCTTTGGTATTGTAACTTTCTATGATCCTAGTCCATTTTAGATCATGACAGCAGCAATCTTATCACTTCTCAGCATTTCTTCAGTGAGGGTCATTCTTCATTTACATAATCTTTCTTCATCATTTGATCCCTCCATCCCCTCAAACAATCTCATTGTTTTCTTCTCTGTCCATTACCTTTTTGTACAGTGGCAACTAGAACTGCATGTAACTTTTTCCCACTTACCCCATTTTAAGGTTTGAAAACTCAAAGCTCTGTGAGAACTGAGTGGATTGTAAAGACTCTTGAGGAGGAGGTGCCATTGTTGGTCTGGGGTGGACAAATTAAAAAATCACAAAACACCAGGTTATAGTCCAACAGGTTTATTTGGAAATACAAGCTTTAGGAAGACTGCTCCTTCGTTAGGTGGCTAGCGGATAGGATCATAATTTATAGCACAAGATCAGTGTCATGCAACCAAGGACAAACCTAGATTGCTGTTAAGTCTTTAATCATTTAGAATGGGTTGCAGGTTTCAATTCATTAATTTGTAAATCCAAGAACTTATTTCAAGTCGCATTCCTGAGATAACTTAAGGTTTTATAGAAAAAGTGACATCTCAGCTCAGATAATGCATTAAAGGTGTGAAGTTAGAGTATGTCTGTATCCCAATCATGAGTCAAACTGGTTCTATTTCCAAACTGTCACATGAATTGACAGCCTGCAGGTTGTGTGGTTTTTGAGCAAAATAGAATGTATCTGCAAATACAAATTCACCCCATTTGGGGGGGGGGCGGGGTGTGTGTGTGTGTGTGGGTGTGTGTGGGTGTGTGTGCGCGCACATGAGCATGATGGAGTTTCAGCCTGTAACAGAGTATGCAGGTGGATGAGAGTGTGGAGGGTATGTGTGTATGAGAGAGAGCGTGTGTATGAGTGTGTGTCTGCATGAGTGTGTGAATATGTAAGGGTGTAATGTATTGGGGCCACCTGTAGTGTGACATGAACCCAGGTCCCAGTTGAGGACATTCTCATGGGCATCGAGCTTGGCTATCAGCTTCTGCTCAGCCACTCTGGTTTGTTGCCTATCCCGAAGTCCACATTGGAGTATGGTCACCTGGAGATCCGAGGCTGGATGTTCCTGACTGCTGAAGTGCTCCCCAATTGGGAGTGAACATCCCTGTCTCGTGATTGTTGCGCAATGTCCATTCATCAGGTGTCGTAGGGTTTGCTTGGTCTTGCCAATGTACCATGCCTCTGGGCATCCTTGCCTGCAGCTTGTGAGAGACAACGTTGGTCGAGTCATGTGAATACCTGCCGTGTCCGTGGTGAGTGGTGTCCCTACATGTGATGGTGGCATCCATGTCGACACTCTGGCCTATGAGAGCAGGAGGTGAGACATGAGACCTGGGGGGTGGGCAGAGCAACATGGCAACTGTTTCTGCCTCTGAGCTCACCATTCCAAAATGTCAGGGTTTCCACCCTCCACTTTGGGAAGACCAGTGTGGTATTTGAAGTGTGGTTACACCAATAATTTGTGAACTGGCAGGTTATCTCTGTATTGACCTTTGAATTCATCCTAATAGCTGATCTTGAATTGCTGTCTGCCATCGAGCATTTCACAAGAGATGCCAGTCGGTTTAGCTTTGAGGTCTCTTACTGTAAAGATATTGGGATGGTAAAAATGTCCATTTACTGTACTGTCTAAGTGCAATTGGTATTTCTCATTTCTTCATGGGTTTAATTGGTTTCTATTCCTATTACCTCAGACTTGATATTCTGACATAGGTGAGAGTTTCCATGGCTAATTGGATTGTAATGCAATTAAGATACACTATACTGAATATGGGCCCTCAGTGTTACATTGTCTAAAAGATATGTCTGACATATTGTAAAAATCACATTTTCCACCTCCATGTACTGTTTATTTTCTACTGCTCATCCTAACCTTATTGTAGGGATACCTGACAACTGAATCATGACATTGGGGATTTGACAGTCTCTAACTTTAGAGGATCAGCATTAATAGACTACAACCGATTCTAAATGTTTATTAAGGTCCTGTCTTAAATAAGTATGCAGCTTTGTTAGACATATAGTGTGGTGTATTGTACGTTTTTTTTGTTTTGTGTTGTTGGTGAATGATCTCATATTCGAGGGCATTGTAGTTCTGTTGTAGAGCAGTGTTCTACTGCAGTAATGCAATTAAATATTTTCTTGTATGCTGCAGAAAATTCATTTGTATGAGAATTAACAGGTTATAAACATGGATATATTGTCCTTATTCCTGCATTGTTACCTCTAGACTTGACTGCTTCAGTGCAGCTGTGGTTTTTCTCTTACATTCCACCTTCTGTGAACTTGAAGATCATTCAAAGTTTTGCTACCTGTGCCTTTAACAGCAAGTGTTGTTCCCCTTTCGCCCTGTGCTCGTTGGTCTATGTTGGTTCCTGGTGAAGTCTTGATTTTAAATTCTCACTGTTCTTTTCAGCTGCTTCGTGGCCCTGTCCCTCCCTATCACCATAATCTTCCAGCATACTTGTATAGTCGTTTCTGGTATAATATGTGTTTCTTCAATGTGAATCGGCTTTAATGTGATTGAAATTTAGACCGTTATTTGTCGAATGTGAACTTTTCTTGTCTGTGTTGGCAATAACCCGATTCTGGCCCCATTAGTTTAAATGGTGCAGCAATTGTGAGATTTTCTTATAACATGAGATCGCACACGAACAGAACTATCGCATTATATCAGAACTGACTGTATTCTCATTCTGGCCCCTTGCTCATCTTCCATTTTAGTTGCATCACCATTGGTAGATGTGTCCTTAGTTGGCTAAGTCCCAAGCTTTGGAGTACTCTCCCTAGTCATTGGCTCTCTACTCTCCTCCTTTAGGACACTTCTTACAATCTGTCTCTTTGACCAAGTTATTCATCATCTGACTTATTATCAGTGCCAAACTTTTGTTTTATAATGCTCCTGTTAAGCAGCTCTAGATGTTTCATTGCATTAAGGATTTTATATAAATAAAAGTTGTGTATTTACTTGCCAAAGTAGTGGAATGTTCTAATTGTAGATGTCTAAGTTTTGTTTTAGAAGAATGTTTATCATAGAATATCTCCCTTAACGTGTCACTATCTCTAATCATGAACAGGGGTAATGGATTGCTGTTTGAGGGGTGTATTATACAAAGATGGTGTATTCTACTGCAGTAACTATTAGTGATGTTATTCTATATGAAGCATAATAGTTCAGGTTGTCAGCTGGTTTGATGAAAATTTCTGCTTTTTGAATTTATATTTTACTCCCTTGTTAATGGAATTTAAATGAAAGCACAAGCCTATCAAAGGCTTCCTTCGTTGTCAGCTGTATTGGTGCGACTTGATATATCGTTTCCAGCATCATGTGGGACTATTCAAGGAAGAGAAGAAAGTGTTTCTAGTCACTGATGGAAGTCATATCCAACACAAACAAAGATAATTGTAGCTACAGGAGACCAATCTCAGTACCAGAACTTTGCTGCAGGAGTTCCTTAGGGCATTGTTCTAGGCCCATTTATCTTCAACTGCTTCATCGTGATGTCTTTCCTTCCAGCATAAGGTCAGAAGTGGGCATGTTTGCTGATGATTTGTGTTCAAAACCTTTCTGATATCAAAACAGTCTGTATTCACTTCAGACATGGACAGCATTCAGGGTTGAGCTGATGTAACGTTTACACTACACAAGTACTAGACCACAACTGTCTTCCAAAATGAGACAATTTAACCTAACTATCTTCCCTGATATCCTTTAGATTGCCATTGCTGTATACCCCACCATCAATGTCTTGGAGGCTTCACTGATCAGGAACTTAACTGATCATTAAAACTAAATACTGGTGCAATAAACAGATCAGTAAGGGCACTTATAGCGCAACAGTGGTGTTGGAAGCTTTGAGCCAGAAAACCTTGGGTTCAAGTCTCATTTGTTCCACAGGTTTGTCAGAACAATATGAACAGGTTAGTGCTTGAGGATTTTGTGCAAGAAACTCACCTGACTGCCCAAAGCCTGACCACTGTGGACAAGGCATGAATCAGAAGTGTGATAGACACTTCCCTTTTGTCTCGATGAGTATAGCTTCAGCAACATCCATGAAACTGAACACTATCCAGGATAAAGCATCCAGCGTAATTAGCACTTTGTCAAACACCTTCCCCTACTAGCTCACATTGATAGTGTGGATAATCTAGATGATGTACTGCAACAACTTGCTAATGTTCCTCAAGAGCACATTCCAAACTTCCAGCTTCTACCACCTTGAAAGTCAAAGGTTGCACATGCATAGGAGCACTGCTACCTACAGGTTTCCTTCAAGGATGCTCAGGAGTACATACTGGTCTTGTGTTGAATTAATGATTTCTTTGAACACCTACTGCTCATGTATATTATTAAATCTCATCAATTTATTGTGTTTGGTTTTCCTTCATCTCTTCAAAGCTGCACTTGGCTAAATTTCAAACCTTAACGGTTACTTAGGTGATCATATACCTTTAATTAGTTGACTAATTGTGGCTTATTAATTATCACTGAACATGTGGACCCTGCAGTGAGGAAGTGATCTGTGTTTCATTCTGTTGACTGGGATCATGGCTCATTCAACCCTATCATACTCGATGGATTTACTGTAGCCTGTGATTTTGCTGGAGTTTTGGTCCCCACTTCTGTTTTTGTGTTGGGGTACAACTTCTAGATTGGCATTTGGAGGACAAGCAGATGGAGGGTGCAACAAGAAATGGGTGTCCCATTAGCGAAGCATGGCAAGCTGGAAAGGTAGAATTGAGACTTGACTGCATCAAAGCTTATTCTATATTGTTGCTGAACAACTGTGGTACTGTTCAAGAACTCCACCCACAGTGTTGTATAGCAGTTTATTGTCACTTGTATTTATGAAAGTATAGTGAGATGTGTACAAGCCGCCATAATACAGTGCTATTTTGTATGTGTAGAATGAGTGTGTCTCTCCTCTACCTCCTTTGAAGTTCTTGAATTTCGATATTTTATAATAAACCTGTTAAGAGGTGTTCTTACACCTCTCTGGGTGAGGCTTGGACCTGGACCTCCTGACCCAGATGTAACGTTAACAGATTATATGAGAATATCTCTCTGGACATTAATATTAAAGGATTGAACTGCACTATCTTTGTGTAGGGATGGCAATCATGAAAGAATGTGGATGACTATCCATTGTAATTTACACTTCACCTCGCCAGTCATTTGCTATTATTCCCCTGCTATTGTCAAGTTAAACTATCACTCAATTTCTGTCATTCAGAAATGCTTTCTGGCCAGGGGAATGTCACATCTGTATTGTCTTGAGGAACCACTGAGTCAGGAAATCGCCTGCATAACAATTCCCCAGGATTAGGGTATTAGCATTTGCATTATCTCTGAGGATGACCTCATCCTGCCATTGTACTTGGGGTAACTTGGAACTATGAGTAACATGGGTTGTCTTGAGTGGCATGTGACTGTGGCGGGGGTGGGGGGGAGCATTACCTTATTTGGATGCTCCCTGTAAGCAACTATATAACTCCTTCAGAATCTGCTGTTCAAGAGAAGACCAGGAATTCATGTCTCTGTGCGCATGAGCGACCATTCTTTCTCCCTCCAGGGCCTGGAATAAAGATGAAGGAGGTAAAGCCATGCTGTGTCTCTAAGTGTTTTGCTTCGACTGAGGCGGGAATGGGACAACACAGGGACACTACAACTGTGCCACAAAGACCACAACTTCTTACACAACTCATTCTTTATTGTTGCTCAGCATCTATGGTACTGTCCCAGCACTCCACACATAGTATAGGGTAGGTATTGAATTAAATTGAGAACTTAATGTGCCTTAAACTCAGACATGCAGAGTCACTGGCTGTGGTTTGCCACCGTATCTTAAGATTTCTGCATAATTGGATCCATTGTTTCTGTTCACATGGAGTTGATGATACAAACAGATGATCGTGCTGTCAGCTTGCATTACAGCTGTCTGTTGGACTTTGGCTGTGATATTTGTAGCTGGATAATCCTGAAATTTAACCTGGGACATTTATAGCTATAAAAATTCAAAAGTGATTATGCTGCCTTCCGTGTGCCATCTGGCTGGAGGACAGCTGCAGGCAGCTTGAATTCTCTGTCCATCTGAGATGTTCGACTCTGTTGCGCCTCATCTCTGTGAGAGTTGGTTTTCGCACCTCAGCCAGGAATAGAAGGTTGATATCCATATAACCTGTTCTGAGAATCTTTTATTAATATGGGGTTACTCATGATCGGCAATAAATAACAAGGATGTATTTTAATCTCCTGAAAGCGTAATGTCACCTGGACACTGATGAAGTTGCTATCTCCTTTCACAGTTCTGTCTCTCAAAACGAGAAAGACTTGCATTAAGTATCACCTTTCATAAGCTCAGATACCTGGAAACACTTGACCGTGTTTGATTTGACATTTGAGGTACTTCTGAAGTGTACTAACTATTGTAATGTAGGAAATATGGAAGTCTGTTTGTGTACAAGTGCTCTCAATTTGGTAGGATAATGACTAAATGTTGTTTCATAGAAACATAGGAGGTAGGGGCAGGAGGAGGCCATTTGGCCCTTTGTGCCAGCTCTGCCATTCATCACGATCATGGCTGATTGTCCAACTCAGTAGCCTAATCCTGCTTTCTCCCCGTAACCTTTAATCTCATTCGCCCAAGTGCTCTATCTAGCTGTGTTTTGAATATATTTAATGTTTTGGCATCACCACTTCCTGTGGTAATGAGTTCCACAGGCTCACTAAAACAGATCAGTATAGGGTACTTATAGCACAATGGTGTGTCTCCAGCTCTGAGCCAGAAAACCTTGGCTCAAGTCTGACTTGTTCCAGAGGTTTGTCAGAACAATCTGAACAGGTCAGTTAAAATATCTGAACAGGTTAGTGCTTGAGAATTTTATGGCAAGAAACTCACCTGACTGCCTTTTGGGTGAAGAAATGTCTCCTTATCTCCATCCTAAATGGTCCATCCTGAATCCCCAACGTGGGGAGCATCCTCCCTGCATCTGCCCTGTCTAGTCCTGTTAGAGTTCTATAAGTCTCTATGAGATGATCATCCACTTGTACCTAAGGACCTTGCAGTAGCCATCATCAATCTTGAGGCAACAGTTGAGACACTGGACACTATTTAGGAAGCTGCTCATTGATTTGATCCTCTTTCTTGCCCACTCTTCCTGGAAGAGATGACAAGGGTTACTCTGCTTTTCTGTTCTACTCTTGATGTAACTTGCTGCCGTGGGTCACGTAGCCCTGACTGTGAAGTTGTATCTTGCTCTAGTTTCTCTCCATCTCCTTCATAACTTTGTTGAATTCATTACATCCTTGAGACCCACATCTTGCTCCATGGACTTGATTCCCTGTGAACACCCCAGCTAACCACTCTGCCCCTGCTGATAACCCAGTTTTATTGATATTGTTAATTGTTCTGTCTTTAGGTGCTGTCACCCTCGACTTTAAGTCTGCTGACATCATTCCTCCGCAATCAAGGCCATTGCCTTTGCGCACAACAGCCCTGTCTCTCTTTTCCACCTCGTTTGATGTTTTGCAAATATATATATCCTCTTGCAAACCTGTTCAGAGCTGTTCTTGCACATCTCTGGAGCAGGTGGGACTTGAACCTGGGCCTCCTATCATTTTCAGCTATAAGGTGGCAGTATCACTATCACTTTGTCACACAAGCCAAAAGCCCTTGAACATATTGGCATCTTTCAAATTTGTACTAGACTTGCCTGGAGCTCTATTGTTTGAACATCTCCAATGAAGTTTCTACTCATGCCATTGTACCAAAATCGCTGTTATCAAGTTGCAAATTGCGTGCTGTTGTTACCATAACAAAGATAAAATATCCCTCCTTATCTTTCCGAACTTGTCAGCTGCCTTAGCCATGCTTGATAACATACTTTTCCTCCTGATACTTCAGTTATGCACGTAAGTCATCAGCATTTGCTTGATTCCATTGTTATCAACCTTACAACCCTCAGAGGTATCTGCACTTCCCTAATTCTGCCACCTTGTTTTAATTGCTCCTTTGGTGGTAGTTTTTTTTTGCTGCCTGATTCTAAATTCGGGAGTTGCTTCCCCTCATCCTCTCTGGTACTCCACCACTCTTTCTTTAGGATGTTCTTTAAATTTATCCAATTTGTTTGACCATCTGCACCAATATGCCTGATGACTTAATGTCAAATTTTGCTTCGTTAAACATTCATTTTATTATATTATAGATTGTGCATATATATAGATTGTTGCTGGAAATGACCCCCACTATTACTAAACACATCAAGACAAGCTTTGTTCCCAACTTGTAAGCTGGTGGTCAACCCCAGTCATGGTTTGTAGATAGACGCGTGGGAAACATGATACATGGAACTTCAACCAGGGCCTCTGCTGCAATTTACTCACTGTGGTGCCTTTGTTCTTTCTAGTGGGAATCAAATCAGTTCAGCAGTTCCATGCAGACTAGTGCTGTATTTCCTTCACCTGCTTTATAAAGCATTATAAGTCCAAGCACGCTGCCACCTTATAGCTGTAAGCTTTAAATACAGTTATGTAAGATGCAACAATTTTTGGTGCATTCTAAGATTGACTTCGGACATAAGTTGATTGGAAAGGCATTTCATTATGAAATAATAATCAATGTAGTTGACTCTGTTTGTTAAGTCGGTTTAAAGTTTAGTTCACTCCCTGTTTCCAGGACAAGTTGATTTGCTGGTCAGTTCGCTCCTTTCCCCAATAACAGTTGACATGGCTAGTTTTGTCAGTTTATTTTCCAAATGCTTCTCATGAATATCTTGGTTCTTAACTCCGGTTTTTCCCCTCTTCCCTTTGAATGTTATAATTCTGGGTATGGTTCTGTGGGACTGTACTGCACTTCAACGAAGTGGGAATCACTCATATCTGAGTGCATCAGAGTTTATAATGCTTTGGCGTTTATTTGCTGCTCATAGCCAAACTCGATTCCGATCCTCACTGGATCGTTTTGAGCATTGTTTGAGTCTTTTGTTGTCCCTCAATTTCTGCCCTGATAAGATCCGCTTGCTTGTTGCAAACCAGGGCAAAAACATTGGAGGCTTCAGGTTGTATTTAGTATTGAGCCAGAGACTACTTATACCAATTGTTGAAACCACATACCTGTGGTGCTTGCTGCATCATAGGAGTGTGCCTGAGGGACTCTAACTTTCTCGGTATTTTCAGCGACAGCTGAAATTGGGGCACATGTTTTAGAATTGTGTTCCAATTTTAAGCCTTTGCCTCTCTTTATCAGTCACTTATGTTCTCTCTCCAGCCTATTAGCTCCAAAGCCACTTATCCTATAACTGTAGGAACTCTTGAGATTGGGGCCAGGAATGCAAAACAAAATTGTACTACCATTTTTATATTAAAAATTATAATAATCCTGCAGCACTGTTAGAAAAATGTACATTCCTCAAGCTATCCCTGCTTCTGGTCCTCCATTCCAAAGAGATTTGTAAATGGCGTTGAATTGGCGGTCAATTACGCAATAATTTGAAGTGGTTTGGAACAAAATGTTTCAGATTGCATTGACTGCAGCAAGTCTTCACCTGCCAATTGATCATTTGCTGATATATTTCTCAATCCCATTCTTCTGTCCTCTCCCAGGCACCTGACTCTCCTTTGTCTAATTTGCTTGTTACCTCTTCAAAGAATTGTCGCAGATTTGTCAGGCGTGACCTCCTCTTGATGAAGCTGCGCTCACTCAGCCCTATTTACCATGCACTTCCAAGTACTCCGCAATTGTATCCTTACTAGTGGACTTTAAAATCTTAACAACAACTGTGGTCAGGCTAACAGGCCTATAGTTTCCTATCTTCTCTCTCCCTCCCTCTTTTTAAACAGGGGTGTTATATTAGCCATTTTCCAGTCCTTTGGCACCCTCCCTTGACTCATGATTCCTGAATGATCACCACCAATACCTCTACAAACTTCGCAACTACCTCCTTCAGAACTGTGGGGTGTAGTCCGTCTGGTCCGGGTGATTGGCTCACCTTCAGACCTTTCACCTTCCTCAGCACACTTTCCTTAGTGATGGCTGCTACATTCACCTCTGCTTCCTGAATCATGAAGCTCTGGTATGCTGCTGGTCCTGCATCCTGTAAAAACTGGTGCAAAGTACCTATTCACTTCCTTTGCCATTTCTTATGTTCCCTATTGCTACTTTTCCAGCCTCATTTTCCAGCAGTCCAACATGTGCTCTTGTCTGTTTCTTTCTTTTACAGATCTAAAAATTCCTTTCTAATGTCTTACAATCTTTTATATTGCTAGCTAGCTTACCCTCACATTTCATCTTCTTTCCCTTATTGCTTCTGTAGTTACTGTCTGCGGTTTTATTGCGCACCTTCCTTGTGCAACTTGCCATAGTTCCTGCTTGTTGGCTTCCTTTGCACGTGGAGCAAGAGAGAGATGCACACACTTGCACGGTGGCTGTTTGACTGTTGGCTGTAGGAAAAGGAATGTTATTGTGTTACAGTTAAAATCTGATTTTCTGGGGTAAACATGGGCCAACCTGCCGACAGAGCAATTTGTTTTGGTCAGGAACAGAGAATATTCACGGGAACTATGTGCCTCAGTCCAGCTAATCAAACACAGACTCTACTTGGCAGGACTTAAGGCTACAAATAACCTGTAATATTGCAGTTAAATTATCAAAGTATGTAATGTGCCAAAACAGCAGTACATGGGGTGTGAAAATTCATGAGAAAACATGCGAGGCCAGGATTTTATCCAGTGGGATGTGCAGTGGTCTTCCAGAATCCTAGATTTTGAGTTCTTGGAATTCAGGGAGCACTTGTTACATTTAGGATATGGTGGGCCCTATATAAATGTCAGTTCCTTATTTTAGATAAAATTATAAAGTTCTGATGTGCAGTTCTGCCCCCTCTTGACTTTCCTGGTTTGTCTAGTATATTATGTTGCCATTCCTGAGTTTGGCAGTACTGACTTTTTTTTAAATTAATGATCAACAAATGTACAGATAATTCCTGCATCTGCCTGACATTTAGATCCTGTTGTGATGGATCACACTGCTGGGACTTGTCGCCATGGCAAATTTGTTCTTAGCCCGTAAGCAGCTAATGTAAACAGATCCCTGCTCATGGTCCTCCGGACCATACATTCGCCACATTAACTCAGGGAGCCTTCACAGTAAAGTTTTGTCCGCAAGCAAAACAGGCTTTTAAAAGCATAACCCTTTTACTACACTGAGATGTGGTGCATTTTTTCTAACAAAAAAAAACTTTTTGGGGTTGACATTTCACTTCTTCTGTTGTGGAATAACCTTTTCCATTAAGCTTGTATTGATGTAGTTGGAGAGTGGGCTGGAAAGAGTGGCCAAGATGCTACTTTGCAAAAGACAGCTGAACCAACAGCACAACTGGATAGTCATAAGTTTAATGGTGGAGACAGATTTATCATCTAATTTTAACTGTGTACTTTTCTAAACAACAACAACTTGACCTGCCCAGTAAGCCATCTCTGACAACCTGTCATCTCATTTCATCAACAATCATCACTGAGATGTAAAAGAAATCAGAGCAGTGGAGCAATGAAGTTGAAGTTTGTTTCAAGTGGAAGGTGCCTCAAATATGTTCTCCCTGGAGTGTTTCTGTCTCAGTCATGGAGATATGTTATTAAAGGAAAGAAGGTGAAATAAATGGACAATCTAGTTTTCCATTGTGTTGGATGGAGAAGGCCTATTCACTGGAACAGCAAACACCGCATTCCCATTGAAGCTCCAGTTTCACAGTGTAAGCACAACCCTATGCTAGCCATAAAATTATCCTTCAGGACCTCCTATTACTCTGGAAGCTATACACGTGAACCTTGCCAGAGAGATGACAGATGGAGTTTAATTTAGATAAAAGCAAGATGTTGCATTTTGATAAGACAAACTAGGACAGAACTTACATAGTAGGTGAAAATGAGGACTGAGGGTGCTGGAAAAGCACAGCAGGCTAGGCAGCATCAGAGGAGCAGGAAAATCAACATTTCGGCAAAAGCCCTTCATCAAGAATGAGCCTGGTAGGCCCTAGGGAGTGTTGTCGAACACTGGGACCTAGAAGTGCAGGTACGCAGTTCTTTGAAAATGGTGTTCTCATGTAGACAAGGCAAGGTAAAGAAGACATTTAGCATGCTTCCCTTCAACAGTCAGAGCATCGAGTACAGGAGTTGGGGTGTGATGTTATGACTATGCAAGGCATTTGTAGGCCACATTTGGCGTACTACCTACAATTCTGGTTGTCATGCAATAGGAAGAATGCTATTAAACTGGAAAGGATGCAAAAACAATTAACAAGGATGTTACAGAGACTGGAGGGTTTGAGTTATAAAGAGGCTGGAAATACTGGGACTTTTTAACCATGGAGTGTAGAAGGCTGAGGGATAACCTTATAGAAGTTTATAAAATCATGAGGGGCATGGATAACATGAATAACCAAGGTCTTTTCCCTAGGGTAGAGAAGTCTAAAACAAGAGGGCATAGGTTTAATGTGAGAGGGGAAAGATTTAAAAGGGACCTGAGAGAGAACGTTTTTACATGGGGTGCTGCTATATGCAATGAGCTTTCAGAGGAGGTGACTGAGGCAAGTACAATTGCAACATTTTAAAAGACATTTAGACATGTACGTGGATAGGAAGGGTTTAGAAAATTATGGGCCTAACGCAGGCAAATAGGACTAGTTCAGTTTAGGAAACTTGGTCGGCACGGATGAGTTGGGCTGAAGGGTCTGTTTCTCTGCTGTGTGACTCCATGGTATTGTGGCTTATTTGCAAGTGTTTTGGATGATCAACATTAGGGTTTGCTGCCATTTACATAACTTTGGTGAGACCACAACTAAGGGGTGTTCAATGCAGTTCTCATCTCTCTACCTATAGGAAAATAAACTTTGGAATGTATGCAGTGAAGATTTGCTAAGTTGAGTGAGGTTGTTCATCTTCAGGGCGATTCAGTGGAATTAATCTATACTCACTGGAGTTTAAAAGAATGAGAGATGATCTCCTTTGATGATAAAAGATTCTGGGAGGGTTTGGCAGGTTAGATGCGGAGAGACTGGTACACTGGACATATTCGAGCTAGAGTGGCATAGTCTCAGGACAAGGGGTTAATTTTTGGGCTCTGAAAGAATCAAGGTGTGTGAGAGTTGGAGGGAGTGAAATAGAGTTGAGTTGAAGGCGAGCGTAGAATGTTGGAGCAGGCTTGCTGGACTTTATGGCCTACTGGTCCTATTTCTTACGGTATGCAGATCTGTGTACGCACTGTACTATGTAAGAGCTACTGAACTACTACTTTTTCTCTGCCAGCATTACTGCACAAACCCAACTGCCCAGGAAGAAGGTCATAGGCTTAATTTTAAAGGGCAAAGAATTTGAGATGTGTAACAGTGAAGTGCTAGCTATCTCTAGCATGATTTATTACCCAACCCCCATACATGGTTCACATGGTGCATTCTGGCTGATATATTTGTTGTGGAATGGTCTAGTAAAATTATTTCACTGCAATATGATTATATGGAACAGGAGAAAAGGCAAAATACTTAGCACTTCGATCAGTTTCAGCAATGCATCAAATCTGCCCAGTTTCTTTATTTCTTTGCCTCCATTTCTCTTTCTTCTCTATGCACACTCATTTAATTTGCTAATGATATAAAGTTGGGTAGAAATGTAACTTCTGAGGAAGCTTCGATGGGGTAAGGGAGCATTAAGGGAGTGGGCAAGAACATGGCAATTGACAAAAGATGTTGAGAAGTGTGAAGCTGTCCACTTAGCAGAAACAATATAGAAAAGCAGATTGTGTTTTATGTAGTGAGAGCTGGGAAATGTTAATGTTTAGAAGGACTAGGATGTACTTGTGCATGAATGTCAAAGTCAACATGTAGGTACAGAAAGCAGCTAAGAAACCAAATAGTCTGTTAGTCTTTTTTTCCACACTTAAGGGTTTGGAGCGCAAAAGTGAACTTACCATCGAGATAAGTTACCGTGAACTTATCATGTCGGGCATTTGTAAGGTCACATCTGAATCACTGTATAAGATTTCATTTTCCTTAAGAAAGGATATAGCTACTTAGAAGTGCAACCAGAGTTCACTAAATCAAGGGGAACTCTCAAAGGAAAAAAAATACTTGCGTTACAGAGTCATTGAGTTTTTTTATCACAATGATTGGGAGCCTCAAAAGCAAAGCTCTTCACTTGACTTGTTCCTAATCTGAGGATTGTCCAAAGAGAAGTGATTGAGTGTCCCAGGTCTGTCTGTCTTACGATTCCACTGAAACATATGCTATTCTTAAGGATTCTGTCAGGGAAGGGGCTAGGAGGATATTTCCTCTGGCTGGGGAGTCTATAACTAAAGATGACATTCTCAGAATAGGAGTCAGACATTTATGATTGAAATGACAGATTTCTTCAGTCAAATGCTAGTGAGTTTTTAGAGTTCTGTACCCCAGAGAGTTCTCATTGTTCTGTCTTTAAACATATTCAAGACTGAGATTGGCAGATTTTTGAATAGCAAGGGAATTGAGAGTACAGGGATAGTGAGAAAGGATGCTGAAGATCAGTCAAGATATTGAGTGATGGCCTTAAGGGCCATATGGTCAACTCCATTCCCTGCTACTAATGTTCTTTATCATCTTACTTTCTATACATCCTTTTCCTCTTTCCTCTTCTCCATTTCTTCTTTTCTGCTATAGTTTAATTACTGGTATTTCTCTTAAATGGTAAACATTACAATGGCTCCAGTATCTGGAGTTGAAACTTGTAGCTCAATTGTTTGGTAGACAGCTAATATCCATTTGTAGTGTTGCTTTGTTTGCAGAGTGTAATGCATTATCCCATGCTGATCAGTGCCCCTGTAGACACATTGGAAACTTGGAATTAAATGAAATCTCAAGTATTCCTTGGGTCCTTCCATGAAATGTGGCGAATTCCAGTTTCTTAAAGACACTTTAAAAGCAGAATTCTGAGATTCTCTAACTCTGAAAATAACTCTCAGAAGTTTAAAGTAAGGTAGGCCAATGGGATCATTTATGTGAAAATGATTTCTTGAGGTTACAGACTTAATGATTATCTGAATGATGAAGTGGATGAGGGCACTTTAGGGATGCAGAATTGAGTTTCACTGAACTATAGGCCTGTATCTGAGTTTGATCTTTCCTGATGTTTTGTTGCTAGAAATGTGGCCATCTCCCCTCTCCCTGTCGGATCAGTGCTGGGGAGAGTTTTCTGTGCCATTCTCTGTTAACTGAATAAGAATGGAACTCTTACCTGGCTAAAGGGAGGAGATGTAACCTGGAAATCCTTTGTTTGCAGCAACAGTGGAATTTACTTTGTAGTTCAGAGATTGACCTTTTTTAAAGTGTGAAAGCATATTGGCTGTTCGCTGGGTTGTGCTTCTAATCAAAGCAGGGGCTTTCCATGCATCATGTCAGAGTTAAAATAAAGGTGTAGTTTTTGTGTTGTTCTGTATCCCAGGAAAAAATTAATTCTGACAATAAGTGTAAGGCTTTGTGTCAATGCTATATCTTTAAGAGGTGTATTTTTGTCTTGTTTTCTTTCATCAAGTACGGTTGAAACAGAGTTGCTCAAAGCCAAACAAGTAAATCATTTGTGAGGCCTTAAGTTTTTTAGTTTTAGTTTTCAGCAGTTGCTGGGATCATGAAGCTGGGTGTGGATGCTCTTGTTCCCCTCTGTTCCAACTAAAAACTGGGGTTCTCTTCCTGCTGCTAGAATTGCATGTGAGACATCTGTTTTACTGAATTTGCCTTTGCCAAGGGTGTGTTTATGGGATATTCCTATATTGGAACAGTTAATTAGTAGTTAATGCATATTATTTTGTTAAGCATTTCGATGGAGTTACAGTTAAGCCAATTCTTTTATTTTTATTTTGTCTGTATTTTGACAGTAGTGTAAAAAGTGTTTTTTTTTGCTTAAAGTAGAATAGTTTGACCAATCAAACTGCATCTGGAACTCAAGCTTTACACTTGCCTTTAAAATAAGAGAAAGTTAAGGTCTAGGCCAACTTAATATATTTTGAGCAGGTAGTTTGGTCTGTCCATGCCAACTTGCAGCATTAGCTTAGTCCTGTAGTCCTTGTTACAGGGTACTGGGGCAGTGGTGAAAATTGTCCCATCATTGTGAATATCAAGCATATTATTAACAATATTGCATGCTCAGTGGTGAGCTTGGTTCCTTGCATCAGCAGGAATGTGGTTTAGATGTCACCCTTGGATAGAATTATGAGCATCTGAGGTACAGGAGGCATTCAGGCTCTTTCCACACTTTTAATCACTCCAGATTCAATTCTCCTCCAGCAAAAAGCGCATCAATCCCTTCACCCTTTTACTTCCCATGTGATTGCAGAAAACGCAAAGGTCTCACATATACCAATGCTGTTCTCCCACACTGCCCTGCAGTCAAAGGTTGCAATGTTCTCTTGAA
Source organism: Chiloscyllium punctatum (assembly GCF_047496795.1). Classification (NCBI taxonomy): domain Eukaryota; kingdom Metazoa; phylum Chordata; class Chondrichthyes; order Orectolobiformes; family Hemiscylliidae; genus Chiloscyllium; species Chiloscyllium punctatum. The sequence goes on along the minus strand of NC_092765.1, from coordinate 44,688,181 downwards.
ACATAATTGTATAAGCTTTTCTGTAAATTCCAACTCAATAAATTCATTTTTTTGTTACGATATTGAGGTTTAATATGTGCCGCAGTTGTAGGGTCCAACTTTTGTCAGTGAAACGGGAATGAAATTGGAGAGGGAAAAAATGTAAAACTAAAAGAAATATCAAGTTGTATGACATACCATTCAATCCAGGTGCTCTTGTTAAAGCTGGCTCTATTTGTTTGCATGCTTTTATCTTTCTCTGGTGTCCTCTTGATAAGTTTCTGCATCTCCTTTTTGACAGGTACAAAGTGACAAGCTCACTTTACCACATCCACGTTGAAAATGTCGAAAGCCACGGGTTCAAAGTCCAGGTCGCAGTCATCTCATTCGAGATCCCGTTCTCGTTCTCGCTCCCGGTCCTTTACGAGGTCCCGCTCGCGTTCTCGCTCCCGGTCTCACTCTCGAAAACGGAAGTACAGGTGAGAGAATTTCTTGAGATGATTACATCCTGATTTTATGAAACTAATACTCTCTGATTATCACTGGAAAGATATCTTTCCAGTGCTCTGCTCTGGTAAAATGTATGATTCTAGCTGGTTAAAATCCAACAATGCTGCCCCCTACGTTGAGCATCCCTAGCGGCCAATGATAACCGCGTTTGTCTAATTCTGTACATTCTCAGTTGTTTCCAACTGAGAGAAGTGTCCACTTCATCTCCATATTTCAACTTGTCACTGCCAAACATAGTGTTAACTGTGGCTCAATGGTAGCATTCTCACCTCTGAGCTAAATGTTGGGTGTGAGTCCAATCATAACAGTTAAAATTAAAAAATGGATGAGTTGTTAAGACCAGGGAAGGAAGACTAGAATAGTTCCTGTCTTTTCCCATTCTCATTTAACTGCCAATTTTTCTTTGTCACATAGACTTGCCAATCAGCGAGTGTTTAAGTATTTAGGTGCGCACACAGACAAGCTTCTCTAAGTTCCTAAGAAAAAGTACATTGATTGTATTTAACACTTGAACTAAATAAAATGATTTTTAAAGTTGCTCCACCTCTCTCTCTCTCCTATGCAAGAGTACACATGCAAGTTAAAGATGGGAGGGCAGGTAGTGCTTTTCAAAATTCCAAATACACCGGGATTATAAACTGGTGTTGTGATTTTTATCTTTGCCCACACCAATCCAACACTGACAACTCCACATCAATAAAAGTTAGAAGTTTATAAATGTTATCTATTGATTTGGGTGCTTTCAGATAGGGCTTAGTGACCTTTGGATTTATCATAGAAATGATATAAAGTTGTCTGTAGGCATTTTATCTTTTCAAATGGCATCAACAGCTGCTGATTTAATTCTGACCACTTCCCATATTGTGCAAATGATCAAATGAAAGGCAGCACTTTGAACTTGCAGGATGGCGAGAAAGAGTGAGAGAGAGAGAGACACATGTGAGGTTGCTTTTTTTGGCATCTTCCTGTTTTGTGCCTTTGAGTAAAATATTTTCTTTGCTGTACATTTATTTGATATTAGTTGGATAATTACAGAATTGATACAATGCAGAAGGAGATCACTTGGGCGATCATGTTCACTCACACCCAATCCTCAATGAGCTTTATGACTTGGTGTTGTCCACCTACCTTGGCTCATACCCTTGCACATTGTTTTTATTCAAATAATCATTTTATGCCCTCTTGAATATCTCAATTCATTCTCCCTCTCCCACATTTCCATGTAGTGCATTTCAGACCCAAACCACTTGCTTACTCCCACACTACATTTGCAGCATTTGTAAATTGCTTGAAATTTGTGCTTGCTTTTTTTCTAACCTTTTGTAGGAGGGAGCAATTTCTTCCTGTCTCCTATATCCAGACTCCTCTTGATTTTAATCACTCCTATCCCTTGCTTTCAGTGTGAATCATGTGATACTGAAGAATCTAATAGACATATATGTGGTATTCATGAGTTGCAATATGTTATATTCTCAGGCACGTCAGTGCCCGGGCTTATCAAGCAATTCAGTTAAGAGCAGTATATTTTCAATAAATTATTGTGCTTCAGGTGATCTTAAGGAAAATGGAGAATGAGACTTTTACGCCATCAGGTCACATGTATGATAGTGATGATATCATGAGTATGTTGCATAAAGCTTTTCCAGAATGGGAGACAGAACACACAATTGACTTAAAAGGTCAATTGACTGCTAAGGAACAAAGTTTTTTCCTGGTGCCTCTCAATCAGCACGACTAAAACTGATTATCAGGCTACTTAGTAGTGAGAGCTTATTTTGTACAGATTGATTAGTGTTTCCGCAAACAATATAGTTTAATATAGTAGTAAAATAGCAGTTACACTAGAAAATTATTTTACTGGCTACGTTTGTTTTGGCAAATCCTGGAACTGTATTATATAATTGCAAATACTTTGTTGTATGAAATGGGGGAGAAAAGCATAATCTTTTTCATGGATGAGGCCAGGGACTCTTCAACCTCAGATTGAACAGAGGTCACTCCAGAATATTGAAGGTCAAACAAAGATTCAACTTTGGGAAAGTGAGGACTGCAGATGCTGGGATCAGAGTCCAAACTTGTGGCGCTGGAAAAAGCAGCATCCGAGGAGCATGAGAGTCGACGGTTTGAGCATAAACTTTTCATCAGGAATGTGGGGGGGAGGAGAGTGAGTACATGAAGGTAGAGGGTGATGGTGATAGGTTCCGCTAGGGTGGATGAAGGTGGGGGTTACGATAAGTGAATGAAGGTGGGGGAAGGGGGTGTTGGTTGCAATGGGGGATGAAGGCGGGTGAGGGGGTGATGGTTGCAATGGGGGATGAAGGTGGGAGAGGGGGTGATGGTTGCAATGGGGGATGAAGGCGGGTGAGGGGGTGATGGTTGCGATGGGGGATGAAGGTGGGAGAGGGGGTGATGGTTATGATGAGGGATGAAAGTGGGGGTGATATTACGATGGTGGGGGTGACGGGGGAGGGGATGATGGTGGGGGGTGATGGTGGCACTGAACCACCCCACCACCCTGTGGCCGATTGCTTCAATTCCCCTCCCACTCTGCCAAGAATATGCAAGTCCTGGGCTGCCTCCACTGCCAAATCCTAGCCACCTGACAACTGTCGGCAGAACACCTAATCTTCCTCCTTCAGACCAACCAACCACACTGATTTTATGTCAATTTCACCAGTTTCCTCATGCCCTGCCCCGCCCCCCCCACCTTATCCCAGATCCAACCCTCCAACTCAGCAATGCCCTCTTGAACTGTCTGACTTGTCCATTTTCCCTCCCACTATCTGCTCCACCCTCCACTCCAACCTATCACCATCAGCTCCTATCTTCATCCACCTGTTACATTCCCATCTATCTTCCAACCAGCCCCACTCCGTCCCATTTATCTCTCAATCCCTTGGCCACCCCCACACCACCCCCATTTGCCCCCCCCCCCCAACACACGTTCCTGATGAAGAGCTTATGCTTGAAACATTGACTCTCCTGCTCCTCGGATGCTGCCTGACCGGCTGTGCTTTTCCAATGCCACACAAAGATTCAGCTTTACCAATTAGGTTTAAAGGAGAAAACTGAGGATGTGGCTTGAACCTTCAGCTTTCCTCTGACACTTAAACAGAGCAAATGACGCTTAGCCAAGCCCAGCATCGTACCATAACTGTTCCCATTGAAGCATGCTTGCTTGATAATCTTGAAGGTGAAATCTAAAAATGTATAATACCTACAAAGCCCAAATTTCAGATCAATCCCAGAAAATTAGATGACTGTCTGAGCAGGATTCCTGGATGGGCATCAGTTTACCCCCAGCCGACATGGGTTGCACGCTAACCAAAGGCTGGTAGGTTTACATACTTGTTTATGCTTTCATGGATGTCAGTGTTGCTAGCAAGACTGGCATTTGTTGCTCCTTCCTAATTGCCCTTGAGAAGGTGCTGATTCTTGAATGACTACAATCCATGCAGTGTATGTAACCCCCAATACTATTAGGAAGGCAATTCTAGGATTTTGACCCAGCAACAGTGAAGTGTGGCAATTTATTTCTAAGTCAGGATGGTGTGTGGTTTGGAGGGAGCTTTAACTCATATCTGTCACCTGGCCTGGCCTACATGTGACTCCAGAACCACAGCAGTGCGGTTGACCCTCATCAGCCCTCTGAAATGGCCTAGCACGCTACCACTACAGGTCTCAAGAAAGAAATGAAACTAGATGGACCACCTGGCATCAACCTAAGCACAGGAAATGACAACAGCGAAAATAGCCCTGTTCACCTTACTAATACCTGGAGGCTATTGCCAAAATTGGGAGAGCTGTCTCACAGACTATAAAATGTGTTGCTGGAAAAGCGCAGCAGGTCAGGCAGCATCCAAGGAGCAGGAGAATCGACGTTTCGGGCATGAGCCCTTCTTCAGGAATGAGGAGGGTGTGCCAAACAGGCTAAGGTAAAAGGTAGGGAGGAGGGACTTGGGGGAGGAGCATTGGGAATGCGATAGGTGGAAGAAGGTTAAGGTGAGGCTGATAGGCTGGAGAGGGGATGGGGGTGGAGAGGTCGGGAAGAAGATTGCAGGTCAAGAAGGCGGTGCTGAGTCTGAGGGTTGGGACTGAGAAAAGGTGGGGGGAGGGGAAATGAGGAACCTGGAGAAATCTGCATTCATCCCTTGTGGTTGGAGGGTTCCTAGGCGGAAGATGAGCCGCTCTTCCTCCAGGTGTCGTGTTGCCATAGTCTGGCAATGGAGGAGGCCAAGGACCTGCATGTCCTTGGCGGAGTGGGAGGGGCAGTTAAGTGTTCAGCCACGGGGCAGTTGGGTTGGTTGGTGTGGGTGTCCCAGAGGTGTTCTCTGAAACGTTCCGCAAGTAGGCGGCCTGTCTCCCCAATATAGAGGAGGCCACATCGGGTGCAGCGGATGCAGTAAATGATGTGTGTGTAGGTGCAGGTGAATTTCTGATGGATATTGAAGGATCCCTTGGGGCCTTGGGGGGAGGTGTGGGCGCAAGTTTTGCATTTTTTTGCGGTTGCAGGGGAAGGTGCCGTGAGTGGAGGTTGGGTTGGTGGGCGGTGTGGACCTGACAAGGGAGTCACAGAGGGAGTGGTCTTTCCAGAACGCTGATAGGGGTGGGGAGGGAAATATATCCTTGGTGGTGGGGTCTGTTTGGAGGTGGCGGAAATGACGAAGGATGTTCCGATATATCTGGAGGTTGGTGGAGTGGTAGGTGATGACAAGTGAGGTTCTGTCCTGGTGACGATTGGAGGGGCGGGGTTCAAGGGCGGAGGAGCGGGAAGGGGAGGGGATGCGGTGGAGAGCATCGTCAGCCACGTCTGGGGGAAAATTGCGGTCTTTGATGAAGGAGGCTATCTGGGTTTTTCGGTATTGGAATTGGTTCTCCTGGGAGCAGATGCGGCGAAGGCGAAGGAATTGGGAATATGGGATGGCGTTTTTACAGGGGGCAGGTGGGAAGAGGTGTAATCTAGGTAGCTGTGGGAGTCAGTCGGTTTATAGTATATGTCCGTGTTGAGTCGGTCGTCCGAGATAGAGATGGAGAGGTCTAGGAAAGGGAGGGAGGAGTCTGAGATGGTCCAGGTAAATTTGAGGTTGGGGTGGAAGGTGTTAGTAAAGTGGATGAACAGCGGAGGAAACGGTGGTTGGGGGGGGGCCTGTGTAGCTGCGGAGGATGGACTGTTCCACATATCCAATGAAGAGGCAGGCATAGCTAGGGCCCATGCAGGTGCCCATGGCTACTCCTTTGGTTTGGAGGAAGTGGGAGGATTGGAAAGAGAAGTTGTTCAGGGTGAGGACCAGTTCAGTCAGTCGAAGGAGGGCGTCAGTGGAAGGGTACTGGTTGGGTCGGCGGGAAAGGAAGAAGCGGAGGCCTTTGTGATGGGGGATGGAGGTGTATAGGGACTGGATGACCATGGTGAAGATAAGGTGTTGGGGGCTGGGGAAGCGAAAATCATGGAGCAGGAGGAGGGCGTGGGTGGTGTCCCCAACGTAGGTGGAGAGTTCTTGGGCTAAGGGGGACAGGACCGTGTCAAGGTATGCAGAGATGAGTTCGGTGGGGCAGGCGCGGGCTGAGACAATGGGTCAGCCGGGGCAGTCAGGTTTGTGGATTTTGGGCAGGAGGTAGAAACGGGCGGTGCGGGGTTGTGGGACTATGAGGTTGGAGGCGATGGATGGGAGATCCCCTGAAGTGATGAGGTTATGGATGATCTGGGAGATGATGGTTTAGTGGTGGGAGGTGGGGTCATGGTCAAGGGGACAGTAGGAGGAGGTGTCCACGAGCTGGTGTTTAGCCTCAGCGGTGTAAAGATCGGTGCGCCAAACTACCACCATGCCTCCCTTGTCGGCCGGTTTGATGGTGAGGTTGGGGTTGGAGCGGAGGGAGTGGAGGGCTGCACGTTCCGAGGGTGAGAGGTTGGAGTGGGTGAGAGGGATGGACAGGTTGAGGTGGTCAGTGTCACGGCGGCAGTTGGCTATGAAGAGATCGGGGGCAGGTAAGAGGCCAGCACGGGGTGTCCAGGTGGATGGTATGTTGGAGGTGGGAGAAGGGGTCGTCAGAGGGTGGGCGGGAGTCCTGGTTGGAGAAGTAGGCGCGGAGGCGAAGTCGGCAGAAGAATTGTTCGACGTCTCGCTGTGTGTTGAATTCGTTAATCCGGGAGCGTAGGGGGATGAAGGTGAGGCCTCCTGTCTCACAGACTAGTCAAACAACATCCTAACAGAGTCGACCTGATGAAGGATCGACGCTCTGAAAGCTAGTCCTTCCAAATAAACCTGTTGGACTATAACCTGGTGTTGTTATTTTTAACTTTGTGCTAAATGGGACAGACTTCAAAGGATTCAAAATGGGCAACCATGAGGGCCATCAACATTAAAGGAAATATATTCCAATACAATCTGCAACCTCATGGATGACCATATGCTCACTCAACCATCACCATCAAGCCAGGGATTAATCCTGGATCAGTGAACAGTGCAGGAAGATATGCCATGAGCAGAACCAGCCATACCTAAAAATAAGAGGTCAACCTGGTGAAGCTACTAGACAGGACTATTTGCATGCCAAACAGCATAAGCAGCAAGTGATGGACAACTAAGTGATCTCACAACCAGCAGATTCGATGTAAGCTCTGCAGCCTTGAACGTCCAGTCATGAATGGTGGAGGAAACTCCACAAATATCCTCAATGATGGAAAAGCCCAGCACGTCCGTACAAAATGGTAAGTAACATTTGTACCATAAAATGCCTGGCAATGACCATCTCCAATAAGCGGGAGTCTTAACTACTACCCTTGATATTCATTGGGGCTACCATCACTGAATCCCCCCACTATCAACACCCTGGGGTTACCATTGACCAGAAACTCAGCTGGACTTGTCATGTAAACACAGTGGCTACAAGAGCAGATCAGAGGCTTAGCATGCTGTGGCAAGAAACTCACCACCTGACAGAGTCAAAATTCTGGAATTTCCTCCCTCAGGGCATTGTGGGTTAACCGACAGCATATGGACTGGAGTGGTTCAAGAAGGCAGCTGTCTGCCATCTTCTCGAGGACAACTAGGGACAGGCTTGAAATGTTGGCCAGTCAGTGATGCCCATGTCCCAAGAGTGAATATAAAAGAAAATGAATACATCTGTTAGCCTTATGCGTTTAGGTACTGTTTAAGGATCTTTGGTGAATTTCTACAGTGCATCTTGTAGATTGTACACGCTTCTGCTACTGAGTATTAGTGTTGGAAGGAGTGAATATTTGCGGATGTGGTGCCTGTCAAATGAGCTGATTTGTCCTTGATGGTATCAAATTCCTTGAATGTTGGAGCTGCAGCCATCCAGGCAAGTATTCCATCACACTCTTGACTTGTGCCTTATAGATGGTGGACAACACTTCAACCCCAGGGCATCAATGTGGACTTCAACAGCTTCCTCATTTCCCCTTCCACCACCTCATCCTAGTTTCAAACTTCCAGCTCAGTTACTGTCTCCTTGACTTGTCCGACCTGCCTATCTTCTTTTCCACCTATCCACTCCACCCTCTCCTCCTTGACCTATCACCTTCATCCCCTCCCCCACTCACCCATTGTACTCTATGCTACTCTCTCCCCACCCCCACCCTCCTCTAGCTTATCTCTCCATGCTTCAGGCTCACTGCCTTTATTCCTGATGAAGGGCTTTTGCCCGAAACGTTGATTTCGCTGCTCGTTGGATGCTGCCTGAACTGCTGTGCTCTTCCAGCACCACTAATCCAGGATTTGGGGAGTCAGGAGCTGATTCACTCACTGCAGAATTGCCAGCCTCTGACTTGCTTTTATAGCTACAATGTTTGAATGAATGCTCTAGTTTGTTTTCTGGTAGGTTTCAGAAGTAGCTTGCTATAAATGTCCTGGGCCAATGATTAGACTCTCTTGTTGGCAATGGTCATTACCTGGAACTTATCAAACCCAGCTTGAATGTTATCCAGGTCTTGCCACTTTTGGACAATGTAAGATTTGCTGTCTCTCTTTCGCAAACCAATTATTTATACTCAGAAATTCAAACTGAACTCAGATTCTGAGTTGGCCATGGGAAAGATGTCTGTAAAAATTGGATTGCTCGTCTAGAAATGTTACCATTATATCATTGTACCTAATTAATTATAGTCAAGCATGCACTCGAAATGACATTTAATTGGGGGCGATTCCATGAGCAATTATTTGTATTCAGAAATTCCAGTTTAAAGGACAAACTTGATGAAATTCCCTTTCAGCACTGAGGCAGATAAGCATGTTTTGCTAGAAGCTGCAATGAATTTGGTACTTGCCCTAGTTGCACTCTGACTTAAGACCAGCCAACTCTACAAATTGGGACTTTACATTAGAATCTACCTTTGTGTGGAATAGTACCATATCGGACTGCATTCACAATCGATCCATTGAGTGGTGCATTTTTTTTACTCCTATCATGTCTTAATTGGTATAGGTTTTGCCCCTATGCTTTACTGAAATTGCATTAACAAACAGAATAGCCAGCTGTTAAACCAGGGCTACTCCCATTCCTCTGATCCCTGTGGACTCAATAGGAGCAAGTGACCCAATTGCAGAACAACAGAAATCTCAAGTAGATTAAGACTAACCAACGCACCAGCTGCTAAATACTTGGAGCTGTCTAGGGCTTGATATATAGGCAGCTAAGTGAAATCCGTTCTTTCCATAGTAAATGAAATCTTTTGGCTAATTCACTCTGACTCTTGTTGGTAGAACCGGTGCCAGAAATAAAGACTTTGAAAAAAATGTTCAATCCCTAACTGGCTTGTGTTCCGAACAGCCGGCCTCTTCCTGTGAGAGTTAGAGCTGAGGTGAGCTGTTCACTTGATACTGGTAAAATGGATTTAGCAGGCAGGCTGTAGCAGTGTCATTCCTCGCAATGTGGTTGATCACCGGGGCACACATTCCTCTCAATGAAAAGCTACGCTGGGTAAGCAGTACTATTCAAACTTCTCAATCTGTTTTTTTGCTTCTTAATTTGTAATTTATTTAGCTGGAGAGTTTCTTTTCCCTCTGTTACCCTAGGGACAGCTTTGTAGAACAGCTAGTTTAGCTGCCAGCACAGCTCCTGTGTTAGCTTTTAAAATTTGTTTCTTTCGTGTGTTTAAAATGCTGGTAATTTGGAGTTGCATACAACTGAAAGAACATGTGCCAGATGAGAAGTATCTGTTCACTTTTCTCTTTTTGAGTAACTTGAAATAAGATTAACAAAACTTGATATTTGTTAGGAGATTAAATGTTTTGAGCTTTAGCAGATTGAAAACTTGCCGCACCTTTTGTTTCTGATTGATTGATTGTTTTCATATTTAAGAGGCCGCAGATGGGGTTGAGGGAGAAAAAGAGAGACCGGGAGGCTTGTTCTGTTAACTGCAGCTGCGGCTGAGGAAAGCGGGAGGCCTTTTCTGTTAACTGTTGATATGCTGTTTTGTCTGTATCTGTACTACCCCTCATAATCTTTGTTAGCTTGAGTCATTAGAAATAATCTTCAGAGCTCTGGCTTGGCTATACTGTGTTGCTGATCTCGCCATGCTACCCTAACTGGGTGGAAATTAATGTGGGGAAGTTAGGGAGACCATTTCCACCCCAGTGCATATCTCCAGGTTTTGTTACTGTTGCAAGGTTCCTGGTGTTAGAATTATATGAAAGGAAGGTTTGGAATCACTTTCTCTTCTCTGCCACCCTTGCAACCCTGAGTCAGTTTCTACAAGCCCTGAAAGATTCCTCCTAATTGGCATTGTTTTGTCAGTATTTGCCTCACTCTTGAAACATACAACGTTCATTGTTTGGAATGACATGGATAAGATTGAAACACAGTGAAAGATACTAAAACTCTGAGAACCAATGGAGGTGTTTGGTGGGATTGGTGATGGGGTACAGTGGGGAGAACTATTTGGCAATGGTATTTTTGAACAGGATATTGGTGCTGTTGACGTCATCATTGTGCACCCATGTCACTTAGGAACTACCGGTTGTCGTATCTCTGTTATTGCTGTCTGTTTCCCTGCAGCTGTTCTGCCAGCTGCCTTGCTAAGGGAAAAGACAGTGGGTGACTCACTGAAGCCTCTTGCTGAACACTCCTCTGGGCCAGTGGTTTCTAAGTTATTTGAGGTATCAGGCTGCATTGCAAAATGAACTTTAGAAGTTAAAGAATGAGACTGTGCGGCATCACCAGCAGTGAGGTTACACGAACTGCATCTATCTAAGTTGTGATGGTGAGGAATCCTCCCCATATATATGCCTGTGGTGCCCAGTGCAGCAAATGTGGAGAATTCAGTCATCCTGAGAGCTTCAGGATGGGATTAGAGAAAAGAATCCTGCTTCATTCTGCATGGCAATAATTAAGTATAGAGTCATTACTAAGAAAATAACATCCAGAGGTTATTCAGCCCCATGATCCTGCTGGAGCATTGAGTTGGATTGTGGATGATCTGTATCTCAACTCCATATCTTTTAACCTAATAACAGTCTATTAATCTCAGTCTGCAAAACTTCCCAGCATTCACAACGTTTTGGAAGTGTTCCAAATTTTCACTATTCTTTATGAGAAAGTCCTTAATATTTTATACTAATGACAGGATTCTACCTAATTTTATGATTGTTTAATATTATTCTGAATCTCTACTAGAGGAAATAAGCTTCTGTACATATCCTATCAACTCACTTTATCATTGTAAGGCATTCAGTTAAATCTCTCCTCATTTCCTAAATGGACGATCATGAAGCACATTCTCTTCTCATAAGTTAACGCTTCAAGTAGGAGTATCATTTAGTCTCAACATTAGCTTGCGCTCGTTCTCTCTCGCTGTCTCTCTCTCCCCATGGATGCTGTCTGCTGTGATCTCCAGCATTGGTTGTTTTCAGTGAGTATCTTTTGTCTTGGCCTGTGTGCTTCTAATGAGCATAATCAGTTTGACCAGCCAGAAAGCTACCTGTTACTTTCATAAGAGAGTAGCTTGTACAATGTAGAAACTAACTCTGTAAGTCACCCTACTGGGTCCTTGCACCTTTCTGAATGAGAGGGACATTATTAAAGACCATTGTCTGTATTCTGTTATCCTCTGAGACCTCAAGTAACTTAAAGCATTTTTTGGGGGGGCAGTCCCTTTCCAAATAAGCAATGCTGAACTCAGCTCAATACTGGACCCTGCTGGTGAGGGAGTACTTCTCAGACAGAATATCAAACTAAATCTGTAGCAGAGTCTTATTTCCTGATCCGTTGTTTCCTTTTTAGTTAAGCAGTTGACGGAGTTTTCAAAAAAGATGTGCAGGAACTCAACCATCTGATAAGTTCATTAATTGTGTTTGCTAAGATTTGTACCCAAGATTGAGAGGCACAGTCCCACACCTTAGGAACTGTCATGACTATGACTATTGTGTAAATCAACCATGTTGTAGAGGGGTTTGCTCATTGGATAGTGGCTGCACCCTGGGGCCCTTGCTTGTTTCTGTCTGTATTATGGCTGCTGCCTGGTAGTGCTTTTGTAAAGGTTCACGGTGCCCCTTCTTGCTGGCTGTTGTTACTTACATGGCCCACTGAGGCTGTTGCCAGTGGGATTCCTCTTATAGCTGGCTCAGAGTCTGGATAGAATTGATTACACTGCTACTTTGTTCAGCGCTCTCTCGCGCTCTCTCTCTCTCTGTCCCCCCTACCTCCCCAGCTGTGGGGTGCGAGGCAGATGTATCACAAATCCAGTCAGAAGGCAAGAGGTTTTGAGCAAGTTTCTGAAGGTGAAAATGCAGATTTGGTGTCCCAGTCATTCAAACCAAAGTGGGTGAAGGGTTCAGGGAAGTGGCGGAGATTGCATATGAGGGTAGTAACAAGTTATGGATGAGTAGAAACTTAAGAACAGACATTTATGTCAATTTTTCCTCTGTGGAAAGATTGTGTGTGGCTGGGGGAGTTTTTGAGGACTGAGAACAATTGCAGCATGTTCAGCACAATTTGTGATGACTCAGATACGAAAGTTGTCTGTGTCCAAATACAACAACTCCAGGACAGTAGGCTCAGGCTGAGAAGTGGCAAGTAACATTTGCACTACATAATGCCAAGCAATGATCACCTCAAACGAGAGAGAATCTAACCATCGCCCTTTGGCATTGTGTTATCACCATCGCTGAATCTCCCATGATTAGCATGCTGCGTATTACCATTAACCACATACTGAACTGGATTATTCAGTTAAATACTGCGGCTACAGCAGGGCCGAGCCGAAGAACCCTGCAGTGAGTAATGTGCCTCTTGATTCTCCAAAGTCAGTCCACCGTCTGCAAAACTAAAGTCAGGAGGTGATGGAATACTCACTTGCTTGGATAAGTGCAGCTCCAACAACATTCAAACTTGACACCATATGGGACAAAACAGTCCCCTTGATTGACGCCACATCCACAAAGATTCATTCCCTCCACCACTAATGCACAGTAGCAGCAAGATGTTTATGAGCAGTAGCAGCATCAATGCTGGAGGTGAGTGTTTGTTCTAGCAGTGTGTCTGGGGCTTGTTGGATGGGCAGTCCCTGATAAAAACCATGGATGTCAGTATGGCACGGGGAGAGGCTGCAAACTAGATGGGCATCTACAAGATGCCCTATAGGATTTCACCAAAGTTCCTTAGCATTCCAAATCCAAATACTACAGTTTAAAGAACAAAGGCATCATATACAAATATGACGAACACGTTCCCCTCCAATCTGCTCACCATGCTGGCTTGGAAATATGTGCTGCTTCACTGTTGTTGGGTCAAAATCTTGGAGATTCCTCCACAATAGCCTTGTACTTAGAACAAATGGATTGCAGCAGTTCAAAGTGGCAGCTCAGCACCGCCTTCTCGAGGATTCTTGGGATGGCTTGCCCATAAATCCCTGAATGAATAAAACAAATTCTGAAGGTAAAAGCACAAATAATAAATTCAGTGGCGTGGAGATGGGTTGGGTAGAGTTGGAAATAAGCAGTTTTGGTGATAGAACGCAAATCAGTGAAGGCATTAAACTCTTTTAACATCAAAATTGCATTGATGCCTCCTAAAATATCAGTTAGCGGCATTTCACAGACAGATTGATCAGTTGCACACCAATACTGGCGTGTTTTGCTATCACAGTGTCTGCCTGTTGCTAACTATTCCACTCCTTTGCCATATCATTCATTTTGTCTCAATCCTAATGAGCCTTTTGGAAAAGCAGCAGAAATGTTGAACTACAAATAGTTTGCCCAGAATTTTGATTTAATGTATGCACTAATATATCAAATTGCCATCTTCATTTGGGGGCTGATTGGAAGTTCATGTTCTTTTAGCACTTTATCTTTTATTTCAAGTTTTACTTTGTATATTTTTACATTTTGTGTTAATACATCAACAACATTTTGAATAAGTGCATATGTTTAACCCAAATCAGAAACTTGAACATAATTGATGAGCACTGAAACGGCCAACTCATTAACGGTTAGGATCATAAATCCCTCATACAGGAGCCACCCATTCATTCTGCTATGTCTGTTGAGGAACTTTGAACTATCCAATTAGTCCCGTTTCCCAGCGAGTTGTTCAAGTAGCCATGCATGTTTTTCCTTTTCAAGTATTTTGGTTCCTTTTTGCAAGTTGCAGTTGAATCTGGTTCCAGTACCCTTGCATACAGTCCTTTCCAAATCATTCACTGTCTGCTTTAATTGAAGGCTTCTACCAAATCATAACTCTGTAAAATCTGCTCACTCCCCTGTTTATTTGGCAATAATCTTGTCTTCTGATTACTGACATCCATTCTTCCTTTTAACTCCATCAAAGCTTCTCAATCTTTTACCAGGATGTTTAGAGATGGTCAAATTGACACTAAATTACTCTTGTTGGGAGTTTGCTAATCAGCCTTTCCGACTTCCATGTACACATCAGCTGTCCCTGCTGACCACTTCACAAGGTTCCAAGCTGTGGCTCTTTCTTAATAAATGTTTCTCTGGTTTGAACCTGACTGTAGAACAACAAGCTGCTCGTGAGATAAGACTTCTTGCTTGAAAGGGATGAGATGAGGTTGATTAATTATAATGATGTCACCCTCACCAGTGTGAATGTTCCTTCAATTTATACGGGAGGTAGGGCATTCTCAGAGTTCCACAATAAAGGTTTTGCATTTGAATAGCACCTTTTACAATCTTGCGACATCAGAAAGCACAGCTAAGGCCACACACTTTTGAAGTATAATCACTGTTGAAGGAAACAAAGCAGCTATTTTACAAAAGCAACCTCCCATGAACAATAATTTGATAGTGCCGGATAATTATAGTTGAGGGACAAATATTGAGCAGGCTGCCTAGGAGAATTTCATGTCAGATCTTCAAAGTCATGCCGTAAGATTTTGTACGTTCATCTGAGGAACGGATGGTATTGAGATTTATTGATTCATCAGAAACCAACACTTCTGGTTAATCTGATGTGGCAATCCGTATCATGTATGTTTCTGATGCAAAATAGCACTTTAATCCAAAGCTTCTAACTGATGTGAGAAGGCTCCTGCTGAGCCAGAGCTAGCACCAAAATCGTAAGGAATAATTCAACAATTTTGGTGATTTTTGTGGAGTGCAAATATATCGGAAAAGACTGGTGTGAATAGATTTTAGCTTGTTTGCTGAGGAACCCAGTCCAGTGCGGCCCGATATCACTGTGCCAAATTGACCGATCATGGTGAGTAATGTCAATACACTACATCATTCAACCAGTTGGTGGCAAGGCAATTCTTAGCTCAAGCTTTGAGGTATTGTGACCATCATGTTGGCGTAACTCTACAGTTTCTTTTTGAAAAGATATGGTTTAAAACCTTACACAATCTTGACAATCCAGAAAGATCCCAGTTTGCAAATGCCAGTCTACACCAAGTTCCCTATCCTTGACTAAGGTCGTTGCTAGAACATTAATAGTCTTCACCTGATGCTGTGTAACCACCAGGTGAGACCAATAATCTGGAAAACCTGACCATGTGGGGGACCACTAAAAAATGTCTTTCCAAACATCTGATTCTAATATCATTGCAGAGGAAGAGGAAAACAAAAAAAACACAAGTAACTCTGTAGCCTTCTGCGACTCTCTGAAATCCCTGCATCCATCAGTTATTGCCCAGTTCTACATCTGCCATTTTTGAGGCTGCACCCCCATTGGTGTCAATGCTGTCAGATTTCTAAATCCCAAACTCTAGAATTCTGTCCCTAAATCACTTACCACTATCCACCTACACCAAAACACACGCACCCTCAAATAAAAGCTGTTTCTTGACTAACTGGTCAATCATTTGTCCGCATGTGTTCTCTCTTGTGGCTTGATAAGAGAATTGTACTTCGTAGTGCTTCTTTTGACATGGGGCCTTCAGGTGCTTTAATCGATTTAAAAGTGTTGTGAAATGCAAGTTGTTGTTTTACTGTCACCTGTAATGGGATTGTTGAAGGGCTACAGTAGAAAATGTACCCAACTGCCCCAGAAAGTAAATATTTCATTGAAGTGACATTTTAATTCGTCTTGACGTGATTTTAAAATTTTGTTTCTGTTTTGCTTTTTAGCCCAAGGTCTCGCTCCAGGTCGTACTCTCCTCAGCATAACCGGGAACGTAACTACCAACGGGAATACCAACCCAGGGAATTTCGAGGCCATCGGGGCTACAGGCGGCCCTTTATCCAGCGCCGAGGGCGAGGCTATTATCCGAGAGGTAACTGGAATAACCGTGGGGGTTATGGCAACTATGGCAGTTACAACCATTATGGCAATTACCGACCCAACTGGCATAACTACCGCTCAACCTACAGCCCACGGCGCGGCCGGTCCCGTTCGCGCTCACCAAAGCGGCGCTCAATATCACCGAGATCGAGGAGTCGCTCCAGATACACAGACAAATCATCATCAAGCCGGTCAGGAAGGTCGTCATCTTCCAGGTCTCGCTCCTCGCCTCACCGCAGTCACTCAGCTTCCCCTAAACGAAGGAGCAAGAAAACCAAGTCTTCCCAGAAAGAGGCAGCTGTTTCTAAACCCCCAGTCCAGGAGGGAGAAGACCAACAGAAACGGTCATCTGAGGATGGGCAGGCCGGTAATGGCAGTTCTGAGGCCCCTGCCGGCCTGGCCCCCAAACGCAGTGACTCCTGGAAAGGCCTAACTGCTTATGACACCAGCCCTAAACATCCCAGTCCAGCCCCACGTTCTACTGTAGTGTTGAAGACCAGTCCGGCATTGCATTCCAGCCCAAGCCAGCAGAGCCCCTCGTTGGCGGGCACAGCACGCCATGCTTCACCTCATGGGAGCCCTGGGCAGATGAGCCCACAGAGCCGCAGCCCGACCAGACCGAACGCATCTCACCAGAGCCCACCATCACTCAGCTCTACAATTCGCAATGTGTCGCGGCAGGCCCCAGCTAACCACAGCCCACCGGTGGGCCTGACACAAGGCATTGCACAGAAAGAGGAAATAAGGCCAGGAATGTCTGGCCTGTTTGTGGAACAGACGGCCCCAACTATCTCTTCATATCTAAAGAGGTATGTTCCGAGAAGGTCAGTATTAAATCCTTGATTTCTTTCTCGTTTCTTTTGTTTGTTTGGAAGTAAAGAATTGTGTGAAGAGCACTGTTTCAAAAATTGTCAGAAATTCCAGGCTGCTAATGGAATCAAGTAACGGATAATCTGGATATTCCAAAGGTGAGAATTTGAGACTCTTGGGCAGATTCTACACATAATGTATGTGATATATCCTTTCAAATAGTCTGAACAACTCGATAGCCGAGAATTTAATATCTTTTGAATGCCTGAGATATAATATAATATTGGGTCAAATTCAACTGGTCTTATCAATATTATGTGGAAAATCCTTACAGAAGTATACCTCTGCTTTCACCTGGGGCTTAATCTTCTCAGTACTGACTCAGCTGGTTTGGGAAGAGGTTTTTGTTAATTCCTTTTTTCCTATATAGCAATGTACCTTAAATTGAAAATTTCCAAGCAGCTAACTGGGATGCGTGACTATTTGGGTAAAAGAGTACACTGGAATCAAACTACATTAGTGATCTTAAATAAAGCATAGCCTGCATTTTAAAGGAAAAGCTGGTTATTTGAGTTGCAAGGACATCCGTTAACAGTTTGGTGCTCTTAGTGGCATGAGCTCAAGTCTGACATCCCATCTAAGCTGGTGTGAGTGCATGCACCTATCGAATTGTCTTTGTCTTTGCCCCAGCAAGAGTGGTTTTGGACACCTATTAAAGTTGCCACCTGCAGTGATTTGATTATGTACTTGTCCCTTATGCTTCAGTCATCAGGTGAACAAAGAATAAGACATGAACATGAAAATCTTTTTATACAGTAAATATCTTGGGCCCATTATGTACATGCTTTCAGTTTGCCTTAGTGCCTCTCCATGATGATGATGCAGCTGGGTTTAGAAATATAAGAAGTAGGAGCAGGAGTAGTCCATTTGATCCATCAATCCTGAACCGAGTAGCTGGATCATGGCTGATCTTCTACCTCAGCACCATTTTCCTGCGTTTTCTCCATATCTATTGATGTCTTTAATATGTAGACATTTATCATTCGATTGAGGATGCCATGGATATTTTGGCTGATGCTTTTTAAGATTTGTGAAGACCCCTTTTAAAAACAACTGTTTTTATACATGGACCAGCACGTTTGATGAGTCTGATTCTAGAATGCTCTTTCAGTATCTAACAACCGTCAATGTCCATTCCTCCTTGCATGTTTGGTTAGAATTTCCTCCGAGGTGGGGACTGTCTCATATACTCTTGCTCTGCTGCAAATATATGGTGTTTAATGGAGGACATTGCCCTTAGCTTTACTTCCTTATTTCCCTCGGTGAAAACGTGTTAGGGAACTTTTCAGCTGTTAGGTCATTGGGAATGATCATGGAGAGATCTTCGTAACGTTATCCAGTAAATGCATAAAGGATCTGCTGCTAATGTACTGTGTCATAAGACCAGTGTTGTTGAGCATCAAGTAGAACTCAGGATGACACGTGCTTCACCTCAGCACCTCATTGAACCCAAAGCTGGAATCCTTAAAATTGTACATAGATCATGTAACTCATTGACTCAAAACAGTGTGCAATCTCATGATCTCAAAACTCTGAAACTCTTAATAGTCAGTCTTTCCTCTTTGCTTTATTCCTAGTTCCTTTTTAAAATCAAAGTTTTTGTGTCCTAATCTCTACATTTTCATTGCTATTTCAAACCTTGATGTCTTGCCATTTGGATTATGGCCTTTCACCTAAGTTTCTTGATGGAAAGTACCTGAGTGGACTTCTCATGAGAGTCCTAGCTTCAGCCTTGGGTAGAAACAAGACCTTTTGAGATGGACCCTTGCCATAAGGTCTTGTTCGTTTAAGCACAATCCCCTGATTATGTAATGCGTTGCATTTCTTTTTTTTGTGTGTGTGTTTCTGTCTTTTTTTTTTGTTGAACCACAGGTATACAGAGGAACAGAAAGCTAAAGTGTTAATGCAGGATAGGGTGAATGGAAGAGAAAAGGATGTGAAAGGAACAGATTTAGAAAAAGAGAAAGGGAGAGACCAGGCCAGTGCTTACAATAGGCTTTCTGCTTGCAGTGTGGTGAAAACGGAGTTCCACGTGAAAAACGTTCCAGAGAAAGGCAGCCGTAGCAGCCAATCCCCAAAACGGTTCAAGGGTGGAGTTGCCGAGGAGTTTGAAAAAATCTCAAAAGCAGAGATGCGTCACAAATTTGACTATGATGAAGAGGAGGTCGAGGAACATGACAAGGACTACCCAGCCAAGAACCAAAAGGAATATGGGTATGAGGATGAGCTCAAGTACAGGAGCAAATTAATTGCAAGTAAAACGCAGGAGCGATATGATGAGGAGGATGAGGAGGAGGAGGAAGATGATGACAATGATAGACCACGCAAACGGGAAGAGATAAATTTCTTTAAGCACATCGCCATCTCCAAGGAGAAGTTTAGAGAGGTGGAGGAGGTGGAGGAGGAGGAATTAATGCCTGAGAAATTCAAAAAAGAGGAGCGATTTCTATCAAAGAAAGCTGACGGGAGCAGATATCGGGAGGTGTCACCTGCAAAAACGTTAAAGTATAAGGGAGGCCGAGCAGAAAGCCCTCCTCCCCCAAGGAAAAGCTCCGATAGCAAAGAGCAGGAAGGCGTGGCTGCTCAAGAGGAAAGCACCCCTGTGCTTAAACCAACTCATCGTCCAACAGAGGTGACACTGAAAATGGATTCGTTGCAGTTTGGCGATGACTCTCTTGGGTAAGAATTGGATTGAATGCTGTATGTTTGTTTTGTCGAGTTAATGTTTGTTCCGACCATGACTGATGCTTTTGCAAAATCAGACCGTTTCACCTCTTTCTATGCTACCAGAACAGTGAAAGACTTTTATATAAAAAGAGAGGCATTCTGAACCCTGGAAGGGCTGAGGCTATTTATTGTCAACTAACGAGTTGTTCAGCTACATGTCCCAATTGATTTTACAGAGCATGGAAACATTTCACCCCTCCCAAGGGAGAAAAGGAGCCTTTCCAAATCATTTTAATTATGTAACCCAAACGTAGGAGCAGCTTGATGTTCAAAAATGTGCCCTTCAGTTGACAAGGCACATGGCAGTGGTCCAGTCAGTTCAGTCCCATTGAGTTATTATTCCTCTTTGCTGCTAAGCAGTTAATATCAGTACCTTGAATTAGCAACTCATTGGATACCACTTCAAGTAACCACTTGTGAAGACTAAACTTTGTCATTGCCACATGATGATTTGCAAGGATGATAAACGCCTCCCCCCCCCCCCCCCCTCCCCCCACCCCCTCAGGGAATTATCGTTGGAAACTCAGCCTACCGCAGTTTGGTATAGCAACAGTGTGGCTGTCTGCAGATTAATATCATCCCCATAAAGTAGAATTCTATATTTAGAGTTGACATTGAACACTGAGATTTTCTGAGAACTGAGACTATGATCTTGAAGCCAATCTCATCTCAGCTCTGTAATTTGTAGTTGATTATTGTGTAATTATTTAGACCTTTAAATGTAAGTGATAAATGATAATGTATTGCACTTAGCACATGGGTCCTTTTTGTGTTCATATTTCCATCACTCTTGAATTTTCTTGCCATCTTTTACTCCAGTGCAGTGATGAATAACGCCTTACAGTACTTAGCTAGTGACTGCATTTCATGTTATCATAGTAGCGAGTATTTCTTTCCTCTGTGAAGCATGTTTACAAATGCACTTTTCTGCAAAGTTTACTGAGCACTTTTTAAGAGTTCTTTTTTCTCCTCAGCAAAATTGACTTAAAATTGGAAGATATATATTTTACCTAAATGTGACAACCAGTGTGCTTGTGTTAGTCATTGCTGCATGATGCGAAGCGAAATTCCACGAAAGTCGAGATGATGTGAAAAGTGAGGCATTAGTAATACTGAAGACCATGCTGCATTGATAGGCTTAGAGCGTTACCTTGCAATGGCCTTTCATAACAAGGAGCTCTTCATGTTATCTTTCCAGCTCTGCCAACATTCTGACCCATGAGCGACGCCTCTGTCGCGACCTTGTTCACAAACCCAAAAAAGATCAGGAGTTTCGTTCTATCTTCCAGCATATTCAGATGGCACAGTCTCGACGTAGTCCCTCTGAGCTGTTTGCTCAGCATATTGTGACTCTGGTTCACCACGTGAAAGGTACGTTAGTAACAGTTACTGCTTGGTTAAGTTTTTACATCTTGTTCCTGTGGCTGAGGCACGTGTTGCAGTTGTGCATTTTTATGTGCTTCAGTTTGTAGGTATTTTAGCATCTGTAAAAGTCACTCTTGGAATGAATGCTCATCTTGTATATTGAATGCTGATGAAACAAAGTAATTCATGATTTTTCTTGGACCTTCATTACAATGCCAGTTGTGTATTGATCCCATAGAATTTAGATGGAACCACTTTGCCAAGATGTGTTTGGCAGCATTTAATGCATCAATGTTATTTGACTCAACTGTTCTGTGTAGTCATGGTTTCCACAATGTCACCAGTCCTAGTGTCAAGATGTTTCTCCTTAATTCCTTGTTAGTTTTATAAGTAAATATCTCATTCTTATTGCCCCTGAGAACCCAGATGGAATAAGGCCCCTTCCTATCCACTTGCATTATACAAATTCTAATGAATTGAACTACTCACTGTCTATGAAACAAATTGTTCTAATAATTCCTGATTCTTAAGTCAGTGAATCTGTGTGCCCTCTCCCTTTTGTCTAATTTCTCTTCCAACTTTCATGCATTCAGTATTCTCCAGTTAATTGGTCAATAAATGAATGCAGTCCATTTAGTACCAAATACAAGCAAGAATGATGTAAACGTTCATCAAGTTGTGCAGTATTTATAACAAAAAGTAAATGTTGGGAATTTCAAATATAGCTAACCATTTGAACTGTCCTGTGTGTGAATTGAGCATTTTCTTTCTTGCTGGGTGTTCCCAATGGTTTCTGTGTTTGTTTCAGATATCTACCATCTGCAGTGTGTTTTGAATATTTTTTGCCTTCAAAGCATACTGACAGTCTGCAGAAATCTGATTATATCAGTTAAATTGCCTCTTGATTTTTTTTTGCTGATGTTTGTATATAGATGTGACTAAAGCCAATGAAGTGATATGTGATGTAAGCTTACTCCAACAAGTGATATTTTTCTGGAACTTAACTCACATCGAAACTTTGCAGGTTATTCCCTGATTGTGGGTTTACAAGGAATTTAAAATAAGATGCGGGTAAATTCACGACGATTGTCTGCTGACTGAGTCACTTGACCGCTATAATTAGTGGAGTTAAACTGTTAGTAGTGGTGATAACTACCAAATATTTAAAGGAACTTCATCGTCAAAATTGCCTGAGTGAAGTTGATACATTCTCACTGATGGGTTCCGTGTTAAAAATGCAATATTTGTTGGCTTACTGATCCTGAATGTTGACTTTTGATCACTATCTATGTGATGGTCCCGTCTCTGAACCTTACTGGCAATGTTGACAGGTGCTATTGTATTCTGCTGTCTGGCCGTCTGACAATTCCACCGTCAGCCATGCTGTGCACTGTCCAGGTCCTGTAACCAAAAGTAGTTGAAAGCTAATGGAGATTTGGGCCTATCAAACCGAACAAATACGTTGTGAAAAGGAAATAAAAAGTGATAGCGAGCAAACTTTTGTTTTCCAAAAACAAAGCAAATCAGGACTGGATGAAACTGAAGAAGAGGTGGGGGTGGACGAGATGGAGCAGGGGAAATGATACAAGCTCTTCCTTTTAATGCCAATCTTGTGGAGGGCAGCAGATGATTGACCAGTTGCTGTATGCATTTAACTAGCATTGTTTAAAAAGTTAATGTTTTTCCTGTTCACTCTTCATGCAAGTGTAAAACAGTTTGTTTTTAAGCTGATGGGTTGATCTGTTGCACATACACTGGGAGTGAATGCAGTGCTGCACAAGAAAATTGTTGATGGTTGCACTCACACACCTTGTAAAGGTGGTGGTGAGGAGCTTCTCTCAGAGCTTGACTGGTAAACCAAGCCTCAGTTACGGAGATAAATCCATGTCTCCTGTGCTATTTCAGCATCTTTGAAATTATGTATTCAGCTATTCCCAAAAGTTGTCAGAGTTGAAGTACAACCAGATGTTGCTTTGCTTCTCTCCTCTGGGTTATATTCACAGTGCCTAATTTTTAATCACTGTAATTTTTTTCTGTAAACTATATGATTCCTCACTACTAAGTCTTTCTTCTCTGGCACCAACAGAACATTACTTCAAGTCTGCAGGAGTCACATTAAATGAACGCTTTACAATGTACCAAAGGAGAACCGCCGAGCATGAAGTGCCCAGACAGAAGAGCCCAGAGATTCATAGGTACCTGGTTTGGATTTTTATTTGACAAAGGGGTTAGTAAACTTGAGTGATATAATGCCAGGGCTATGTACGCACAGGTTCATAAGTTCAAATCCTGATTTCAATGCTTGTTGATTAATTTGACCACCTAGCACATGGTGCAGTGAAGCTCCAGTCTGCTGTTTGGCTCTTGGATTTTGACCTTTTCCATTTTTTTTCTCCTCACTGCAGCATGTCTCTGGATCAAGGCAGTGAAATTTCCCTGGTTTCTATTGATGCTGCTCTGTAGTCAGTTGCTGAAGTACAATTAGCAATAGAATCATTGTAAATTCTCCTGTATACCCACAACATCACTACTGCCAGACCAATCTGAGGCACTTTACTTCCCTTTTTTTTTTTACTGAGCTCTGATTTTGTATCAGATTTACCTGCTGGCACTTGGCTTTGGGGGTAGCACTCTTGCCTCCAGGTTAGGAGCCTTTCGGTTCAGTCCCATAATTTAAGCGCAAAATCTTAAGTTTGCAGTACTTCGGGACTTCTGTACACTCCAAGGGCTCAGCTTTGAAATGTGACGTTACACTGAGACCCCTACCCTCTTTAGCAGGTTGTGGAAGATCCTGTAATTCTTCGCGAAGAACATTTTGAAGAACGTAGATGTGCTTCTGTCTTAATGT
Source organism: Chiloscyllium punctatum (assembly GCF_047496795.1). Lineage (NCBI taxonomy): Eukaryota > Metazoa > Chordata > Chondrichthyes > Orectolobiformes > Hemiscylliidae > Chiloscyllium > Chiloscyllium punctatum. Next base: position 44,664,189 of record NC_092765.1, on the reverse strand, counting down.
TGATCCCTCAACCAAGATCATGAAAATGACGTAACTGTTTTATCACATTTGTTTACGGGAGCTTGCTTCACATAAATTGGCTGATGTGTTCCCTTGCATTGCAACCATTTCAGAAGTACTTTATTGCCTATGATGTGTTTTAAAGTGCCATGGTCACGAAGCTGTAAATTCGACCATTTTCTCGCTGCGTTCCCAATTTCAACTGGATTGTCTTATGGGGTGGCACAGAGAAGGGTCACAGGATCTGCTGGTTAGTTAGACAGGAGTATTTGTAGTTTAAGAGAACGTGTTTATCTGCTTTACCCACAGTACAAGTTTGGAAAGTTTAAGTAGAAGATGGGTAACATTTTGTTTACTACTTAAAAGACACAGTTTCTGGATTATTGTTTAATTGACGAGGTATTATAATTTGCTTTGGCTAACTTAAAACAAGATGGGAAAGTGAGTAGCACAGTCAGTTTGTCCTTTCATTCCTGGAACTAGGTTTGAATTCAACCCACAATGATGAGATTAAAGTTTCTCTCTGTCTGTTGACTTCCAAGGGTTGAGTGTGAAGTGGGTTTTGGACAGTCTGTATCCACTTCCGAATGGACATGAGCTTCCAGCGCAAAGATGTCCCTAACTCTGTATTAATTGGAACTAATTTGATGATCTTGCCCAAATGCTGAGAGGACAATGCGTGTGGAATATCTAAATGCCATGCTGATGGTAGCAAGAGCTCGTCAGAGATTTGAAATTTAGGTACATTGTATAAAGAGCGCTTTACGCTGCATCTCGCTGTGCTGCATCTGATATGGGAGAACTCACTGCTGAATACCGAAGTGGCAAAATGTTCTACTCTTTTTGGAAGCGGCTCTTATCTCGTTGACCTCAAAATTAATGCAGTCCCCCTCAGACCAGACCTTTAAAGACACTGCACCCTTAATGTTCTTGGTTCTGATGGTCGTTTCCATTTTTAAGGCGGATTGATATTTCACCCAGTGCTCTAAAGAAACGTATGCATCTCCGTGATGAAATAAAGAACCAGAAGGAGAGCAGCTACAAGGTAACTTGCTTGTGGACTTACTAATGCTGTGTTTGTGCTTTTATTGCATGAATATTGGGTAATGTCTGTACAATGACAAATGACTCTTTTGTTTTTGTTTGGAGTTTCTCCTATCATAAGTTTGTGTTTTTCTTTTAAGGCCCCCAAAACAATTGTTCTAAAAAACTGAGCTGCAAAAGTGTTTAATTTATTAAGTTAATCCTCACCTCTGTGACGTGCTTAAAAGTATGGCAGATGCTGTCAGAGCCTGTTGAGGTGAGCTTGAGACACTGGGAGACATTTTTGGAAAAAAAACTTTAGGAAAATGCAAACATATATAAAAAAATGCGAGTGGCTGATGCAGGAAAACTTCTTTTCTGACTGAGCTGTAAGTATTTTGGATTTTTTCTGAGGAAAATATTAATTTTAAATATAGTTGCCATTTTTAAGAATGCTGTGTGTCATTTCTTGTGCTGTGAGGTTACTTATATTTACTTGTATTAACAGGTTGTCTTTGACGGGGTGGGGGGGGGGGGGGTGGTGCGGTGTTGTGTTAAAATTAGGAAGTTGAAATATTCTGCTCAGTTTGCTTGGATACCACATATCTGTTTTGAAAGTGATTTTGAACCTCATTTTGTGCCAGAGCCTGCAGTTGGAGCTAAGAATTCATTTCTAATTTGCAGACCAAAATCTCCGAATAACGTATAGCGGATTGAATCTGAGTAAGAGAGTTAGTGCAGTGATTAGAAACTGTCCTTCTCCTCTTGCCATACTTGGAGGGAAGGTTTATTTGTGCCCTTTGTGTAAAATGTTTGGGAGTTTCACCTTCCCTCTTCTGAAATCAGTTCTGTGGTATCGAATGTGTCAATGACGTCTAATGGTAAATGTCTGTACTGCCGTAGCCATTGTTTTAAGTCAAGAACTGATGAATTGAGCAGTTCTACCTGTTGGACCCTATCTCAGCTGTATGTGGAGATTGGCAACTCAGGTCTGTGACATTAGGTGAACTAAAAATAAAAATACACCTGGATTCAACTGAGCGTAATGCTCAATCAAAATTATATTTCATCAGGCCAGTAGGCATTAGTCACCTGATAATATATGGCATTGAACTATTTAATCCACCTGCTCTCTGTTAAGCATGCCTGACAGTTCTGGTGTTGACTGCATACTATATTACCACCATCTGGATCTGTGTTCAGAGTTAATGGCAACTTCAATTTGAGACTCAATGAAATAACATGTGCAGAGTAAATTTTATTTACACTTCTTTCCTATTTTCTTCTGGCCTTTCCCTGACCCTATTATAATCTGCAGCATTTTCAATGCTGCTGTCCATGTCTTGTTCACTCACTGTCCCCTGTCTTGCTGACTTGTACTGATTGTGCCTTCATTTCGAGAGCCTCCTCCTCACTTCAGTATTCTCTGTTGCATCCCCGAAAAATCCTGTTGAAATACTGGCCAATTAATATTTGTGATTTTAATTGTTCCACCATTGACTCCCTTGCATTCAAGTGTTTTGACCTTCATCCCTGAATTCGTTTTCTGAACTGGTGTCTCCTCCCCCCCCCACCCCACCCCCCCACCGCAACACCACCGCGCACATACACACGCGCGCACACACACGCGTGCACACACCCCCCACCCCGCGGCACCTCTTTCAGGATGCCCCTTAGAACCTACCTGATGAATCAAGGTTTTGATTGCCTATCCTAATGTCTCCTCATGTCAGTCAGTGTCAGAAATGTTTCTTTTTATTGAACATGCTCTTGTTAAGCAACTTGAGCTGTTTTGCTATGTTATAGTTACTGTGTACAAATGAGTTGTTCATTCTTCCCTCCTATTTACTTAACTCTTCCCCACTACTCCTCTTCTACTCCAAGTGCTGCAATTCTAGAACATTCCAGAAAAATTTGGAATGTTCTGGGGCAATGATTTGACGAGTAATTCTTTTTCATTTTGAAGGTTGATCTGGTGTCTTGTATATATTTGAGTAATCTGTTAATGCTCATATAATTCAGGCACACACTGATGCCCCTTTGGTGAGGTAACAGCATGTTAGCACTCGTGAAATAACCCTATTATCTTCAGGAGGGGAAGCGGAAAAAATAAGGCTTTTTAAAAATAATGTTATGACATTTAGCCTGGATACAGTGTTAGGTGGAGCCTACAAACTTAAGTCTGCCCAGAACTAATTTTCCAGATGTGTTGCACTTAATTCTTTGTTTGGAAACTTCTCTGACAGACACAGTTGCATTGGTCATTTGTGTTAGAACATTGCCTTAGTGGATGTAAGCTATTATACTCTCACAATGGGAGTCTTTGTTAGAGGGCCAAGGCCTTGTGTTTTAAGCATTTGGACTCTCAGCTGCTTCTAACACTTTGCCAGAAGCTGGCTGCTATCCAGTTGTAGCGTTGTGCTGGTCAGTGTGCAACTTTCCAATTGCGTCATTTTAGAGCGAGAAAAAATTGCTGGCCTGTTCTCACCAACTGAGATTGACTTTTAAGGGTTATCCAATGAGCTGCTAAAACAAAGAAAGCAAATTGAACCTGATGGGATGTGGTCACCATGCTAAGTGCCCAGGTTCTTTCTATCCAAGGCCAGCATGATCGTTTGTCACTCGCTGTGGTTACCAGGAATGCTTCACCCATGGTGAAGCATAATTTAAAAACCTCAATCCTCTCAATGAGAAATTTCCCCTTCATTCAATATCAGCTTATGTCCTGTTCTCCTAGATTCTCCCAAAAAGGGAAACAGCCTTACTATCTACTCTGTCACACCCTCTTAGCATTTTAGATGCTCTTTAACTCTAGGGAATCTAGGCCCATTGTACTCATTTCTCCTTGTAAATTAATTTCCTCATCCCTCAAATCAATCTGATGAACTTTTGTTGCCACCCTACAAGGCAAGTATGGAAAAACAAGCTGTCCATAGTTCTGCAGGTGTGGTGAAACTGAAGCCTTGTTCACTTACAGCAAGACCTCCTTCGGCTTGCGCTTCAATCCCTTTGCAGTAAAGGCTGAATTGTGTTCTTGATTGCTTGTTTTACCTGCATGTTAACATTTTGTGATTCATATCACTGATTTCACACAAGCTGCAGGGAGAAGGCAAGCATTCTGCCTGTTCCATTCCTAGGTCTAACATCCACCATAAATGGTAGTGACCAGTATAGTTTTTTTTCTGGGGCCCAGGTATGACATTCACCATAAGAATGGGGTATTGCCATAAAGTAGGGGTCACTTAGCCTACAAGCATCCTGTTCTGCCTAGGATTTTTCCGTCTAATCCCTAAACGTTGCCACTTCACTCCTTGCTGAAGTGCAAAGTAACCGAACTGCAGTTTGTGCTTTAGCCCATTGCTATTGCAAAAGGCAGCAGCCTGAACCAACAACCGGTGACTGTCTGAAGAAATTATATTCTTTATCTTTAATTGTTTCCTTCCTTCTCCCTCCCAAATCCTGTTTACTACCCTCATAAATCGCTAATTTTGTCTCCTAGTCACTTCCTTGTTTTTAAGTGGTGAATTTGTCTCGCTTCTGTCCTTGTTTCCCAACAATGGTTGATGTGTGTAATGAACATGTTGGAAAAACCCTGCAGTGATTTTAAACTATTAAACTGCTTCAGCTGGCTACCTGAATCCAAGTTGGGGGTGTGAGAACAAGAGATTGAGAGAGGTGAAGACATTCCATTTATGGAGCAGGAAAATCAGGAGGTGGTAATGAGCTGAGGAAATGACAACCCAGACACAAACTAGGGGATACCCCCTTCTCATAAGGGAAAAGTTGACTTTGGAGCAAAAGAGAACATGTTTCCACTCTCCGATTTAGTGGGAGGAATGTCATAGGCAGGGTGGATGTGATTAATCTGGCCATGTTCACTAAGCTCAGTCTTTGGCTGACTATCTTGTTCTCGTGTATTAGTTCCTTCACGTCAGTGGGTGTTCAAACTGCCCTGGCGTCATCGACAGGTAGTTATTTTTTTCTCCTCAGAAATTGTTCTGCTGAGTACAGGAGTTGGAGAAGAAGGAAAGGATAATTATGGTGTGTAAATAGTGACGTTGATTTCAGCCACATGCTTTAAAATGGAATGTTACATTTGTGTTGGGATGCCTGTGTGTAATGTGAGAATTCCACAGGGATGCTGACCAGTGTTAAATCAGCTTGTTCTTCCGGTTGAGTTCAAAAGTTAAAGGAATCACTTAGAAGTGGAAGACATATCCTTCAGCAGCACTAAAAGCATTTTCTCAGTTCCAGTTATTGTGTTTGTTTGTTTGTGTGTGTGTGTAGTATATAATGTGTGTGTATATACACACACACACACCCATGCATTTCAGGTATACTCCAACAGCCCTGAAAAAAGGTAGATTGTACAAATGCTATTATCTTTTTACAAAAGCATGGAAATGTGAAACCACTTTGCTGTCTTTGAGGCGACTCTTTGGGTTCTTTTCCTGCCTCTCGTCAGCCAGACTTCATCTTAAGTCTGTTTTCTTGTTTCTTATCCGCAATGCTTTCTAGCAGGGAGGAGGGAAATTAAAGGATGAACCTGATGACCTTCGCCTAGATATTGAGCACCGAAGGAAATATAAAAGCAAGGAAGGAGAGCATAAAAAAGATAGTTCCAAAGATTCAAGGGATTCCAGCCATTCACGTGAACGGTCAAAGGAAAAGTCTGGAAAAATTCCCAAAGCTTACAAGGAGTCTAAAAAGCACAGGTAATGTTCTGTATCCTTTGTCGTGCTGGGCTGTCTGCCTCTGCTGGTTATCTTAGGGTTTTCTTTCTGGTAGATAGTCACTATGGGCCCAGGCAGAATACCAGATTACACTCTCGCTATTTTGTTACCCTCCCTTGTACAATTTCTGATCTGTTGTTGAAGGAAGCATTCAAAAAGTGCTGCAGTATTGATGGTGCACAGTCTGTGCTGGTGGAGAAGGGAGTGGATGTATATGCTGCAGATTAAGCAAACTGCTTTGTCCTGAATGATAAACTGCTAGCATGTTGGAGATGCCATCATCAGCCAAGTGAGCAGCACTCACGATGCGTGTCTTGTAGATGGTGAATGAGCTTTGAAAAGTCAGGCGGTGAGTTACTTAGGATCATGGAGATTTACAGCATAGAAATATACCCTTTGGTCCAACCCATCCATGCCGACCAGATATCCCAACCTAATCGAGTCCCACCTGCCAGCACCCAGCCCATATCCCTCCAAACCCTTCCTATTCATATACCCATCCAAATGCCTCTTAAATGTTGCAATTGTGCCAGCCTCCACCACTTCCTATGACAGCTCATTCCATGCACATACCACCCTCTGTGTGAAAAAGTTGCCCCGTAGGTCTCTTTTATATCTTTCCTCTCTCACCCTAAACCCTCTAGTTCTGGACTCCCCAACTCCTGGGAAAAGACTTTGTCTATTTATTCTATCTATGCCCCTCATAATTTTGTAAACCTCTGTAAGCTCATCCCTCGGCCTCCGATGCTCCAGGGAAAACAGGCCCCAGCCTGTTCTGCCTCTCCTCCAACCCTGGCAACATCCTTGTAAATCTTTTCTGAACCCTTTCAAGTTTCACAACATCTTTCTGATAGGAAGGAGACCAGAATTGCACACAATATTCCGACAGTGGCCTAATCAATGTCCTGTACAGCCACAACATGACCTCCCAACTCCTGGACTCAATACTCTGATCAATAAAGGAAAGCATACCAAACGCCGCCTTCACTATCCTATCTACCTGCGACTCCACTTTCAAGGAACTATGAACCTGTGCTCGAAGGTCTCTTTGTTCAGCAACACTCCCTAGGACCTTACCATCAAGTGTATAAGTCCTGCTCTGATTTGCTTTCCCAAAATGCAACACCTCACATTTATCTGAATTTAACACCATCTGCCACTTCTCAGCCCATTGGCCCAGCTGGTCAAGATCCTGTTGTAATCTGAGGTAACCCTCTTCGCTGTCCACTACACCTCCAATTTTGGTGTCATCTGCAAAATGACTAACTTTACTTCTTATGCTCACATCCAAATCATTTATGTAAATGACAAAAAGTAGAGGACCCAGCACTGATCCTTGTGGCACTCCACTGGTCACAGGCCTCCAGTCTGAAAACCAACCCTCTAGCACCACCCTCTGTCATCTACCTTTGAGCTGGTTCTGTATCCAAATGGTGGCTACTTCCTGTATTCCGTGAGATCTAACCTTGCTAATCAATCTCCCATGGGGAGCCTTGTTGAATGCCTTACTGAAATCCTTGATGCAGAATTTCCAGAATCTGACCTGTTCTTGCAGCAATAATATTTGTTTTTGGTTTAGTTAAATTTCTGGTACAACAAGCACACAAAATGTAGGAGAAACTCAGCAAGTCTGTGGCAGCATCTATGGAGAGAGAAAAGCAGTCAGCCTTTTGAGTCTCTCATATTTTGTCTTCAGGATTGGCCAGGTGATACTTGGTTATTTGAGGAGTCTTCATTCTAAAGAAGTCATATCAGACTTGAGTTTCTCTCTCTCCAAAGATGATGCCAGACCTGCTGAGTTTCTCTAGCATCGCTGTTTCAGATTTCCAGTATCCACAGTATTTTGCTTCGATTTAAGTTTCCGGTGAATGTTAGGTCTTCATTGTGTGAAAGGTGGAGGAATTCAATGATGGTAATCCTGTTTGTTCGTTCTTGTGTTTTTGTGAATGATAAGAGATGTTTAAGATACTTCTGTTGTTGACAATTGTGCTTGCCTGGTATTATAGTGCAAATGTTACCTGCTACTTACCAGCTTGAACCCTGTAAGTTTACAGATCTTGTTGCACACAAGTTGCGAATGACACTGAATACTGTCCAGTCGTCAGTCAGTATCCCCATTTCAGATCTCATGGTGGGAGGATCGGTGAAGAAGCAATGGCAATGGGTTTCACAGCCTAAAGAGTTTTCCTGTTCTTGACCAGAGGAAAATGTTTTAAAGGTAACATGGGAGGTCGGAGTCCCAGGTGGTTACGCTGTCGTGGCATCTTGGATTTCAGAGTAACTGCTGATCTTGCCACATTGCTGTAGTGATGGCAGAAGCCTTCTGATTCACTGCCACACAGAGGTACACAAGGTTCTCTGTTTGTCTCTTGTGCCAGTCCAAGCCTGTTTTCTGACCCAGTGTTCAGTTCACCCCTCTCAGCACTGATTTGAGGTTCAGTCATGTCTGTGGGATAGTGGTAATTGGTTGGCAAAACAGCATTGTTTACATGCCAAAGGAAGTGAGGATATAACCTGGCAATTATGCAACATGCCAGCTGACACTTGGTCATTTGAGGATGAACAGATTTGGATGTGGTATTTGAGTTAGCGCCAACCTGTCTCAAACTAATGTGCTGCCACTTGAAGGCCCAGGGTGTCACGCGAATGTGGAGGTGTTGTAAAATGACATTTTTATTTCTGTGCAATTTTCTTTCGAACAGAAAGCGCAAGAAAACCAGACCAAGAACCAGCTCATCATCCACTTCATCTTCCTCTTCATCTCCGTCACACGAGGGAAAAGATGAGCAAGAAGAGGGAGTGGGCCGGGAGGAGACCTCAACTGGCTTTAACAAAGCTCGCCTTGGAACGAGAGAGTTCACTGGCCCACCAACACGAGGCAGAGCGCGTGGAATCTTTGTAAGCAGAAAGTGAAAACTGATGCTTTGTGCTGTCAATCCCTCAGATGTTTTGTTTCCTGATTTTCAGTTGATGTTTTATTACATGAGGTTGGGCAGCTTGTTAGTTCTAGGAATCTGTGATGATTTGTCCAGATTATATTGATATTGTTTTGGTGCTACATTTGGTGGTAAAAGTTACTGAACCCAGCACTGGAAATACTTTGAAGGTTACTGAACTGTACTATGTTCATAATATAGCTTGTGTTTGTTTTTCAGAAGTGGAGCTTTATATAGTCCCTTCTGTTTTAGAATGCAGCAGGGACAGATTTCAAATTGGGCAGACATTTCTGGATGGCAACATGTGATTCTTGGAAGAGACCATTTTTCTTGAGCCTTGGCTCGCTATGGATCCTGAGTTACAAGGCTTTATTTGGATCTCCTGTATCAAGATTACGATGCTTCCATCCAGAATTTTTTGTCAATTGCCCTCTCGCCTCACAGCTTTAAACCTCCAACCTACGGCTTGTATAGCATTTGCTCCTAACTAATGTGGAGATCTCAGTTAGAATTACAGTCTCCAAGGTTTGGAAGTGGCACTGAGCAGCTTCAGGGAGAGGATTGGCTAATTCTGAATTTATTGATTTGAGTCTTGGACTCTATCTCTCTCTCTCTTTCCTAGTGGAAGGCCAAGCCTGGTGGTAAAGCTTGGTGCTTCTGTCTTTTTCACATTAAAAATATCACAATTGAGATTTTGGTGTATGGGAATGTCTTGCTGGCAGTGAAGGAGCAGTTTTGTGGGGTGGGAGGTTTTTGGCTTGAGGTGTATTGCCAAGTTAGCATGGAGTGAGTGTCCTGTGCTGTCACCTTGGCATGCTGAGTAAGCAGACTTTCCATTCTCCTTCATTTGTATTTTGCATCAAGGTCTGAAAATGTAACTCATTAAAGTTGAATACCTGTCCCAATTACACCTTCCTTTTTATGCTAATGCAGCAGTTCAGAATAAGAGGAAGAGGATATGGCAGGGGAGCGTTTCCTGGTCCCAGCAATAGCAGTAACCCCGGTAACCCAACTTTCCAAAAGAGGCCCCGCGAAGAGGACTGGGATCCCGAGTACACACCAAAAAGCAAAAAGTACTATCTGGTACGTGTCCACAAGCATCCAGAGCTCAGGTGGTTTTATCTGTGCTGGAGGAAGAAATGTCAGTGAGCTTCCAAGAGCTATTTTGTAACCAGACCAGGCTCAGCCAAGTTCCCTAATGGCTCAGCAAGTTGATCCAGTGAACAGTCAGGCTGTGCAGAGCAGGCAGGCTCCTGGTCTTTCTAATGAAGGTGATTCTTGACCTCAGCCCGGTATGACCTGGCTCTAATTATACAATTATACCTCAAGAGCAAGGGGAGCACACCTTAAAATTCAAGCTAGGTCATTAAAAGGTTGATGTCAGGAAATAATTCTATACATGCCGGATGATGGAAATCTGGAACTCGTCAAAGATGGTGTTGAGGCTGAGGGACTAGGTAGAAGGAAAATCATTTGGAAGTTTCAAAAATCTGATTAGTAGGCAAGGGTCGTGTAAAGGAGTAGAACGAAGGTGATAAGGAGAGTTGGTCAGTGATTTAATTGAATGCTGAAACAGGCTGGAGGGGAAAGAATGGTCTCCTCTTAATCCTGTTGATTTGTGACTTCAATGTCATGCTAAATCTTGAGGAAGAGGAGTGCGGGCTTTATGGGAATTGAGAGCTTTCATTTGTTCCTTGGACTTTGCACCAACATCTCACCCAAAGGCACTAGACTCTCAGCCCAGATAGGATATGGAAGCTGAAATTGGTTTAAGGGGCCCGACTGATTTTTTGTTTGTCCTGTAAAAAGGAAGGAAACAGTCCAATGCTGAATGTTTAGGAATGCATATTTTGGGGAAGTAGGGAGGGAGAGAGAGAGAGAGAGAGAGAAATTAGTTGTCCTCCAGCTGAAAGCAATGGGATATGTTCAATGCCCATTGTCTTTCCATCAGAATTTGAGGTGACCCTGCCTGATCTGGAACTGAAGGGGCAGCAGTTTTTCTTTTGGGAATTTGTGAATATGGACACCAGAAAAAATTGCTGCCTTTTACTTTGGGAGAATGGCTGATTTCCAGTAGTTTTCGTTCACTATTTTTATGGAGAGTGAATGCAGACTTCAATTCAGGAAACTATCCAGATACCTCTGTTAGAAGATCTTATTAGCTACCAATTGTTGGCATCTTTCCTTTGGGTACATGTTTTGCTGGAATTAAGGCGTTTCATTTATTATAGCAGCTTTCGCTGACTCAGGACTTCTCAAAGTGCTTTATAGGCAATGAAATAGATTGAAATGTACTTCCTGTTGTGCTGTGGGAAATCTAGTCACCAACTTGCACAAAGCAAGATCAAACCTCTAGCATTGCAATAAAGACTAATTTTTTTTTGTAGATGCTAGTTGAATGGATATTGGTCAGGTCACTGGAGAGCATACACCTGCTTCTGAAGCAGAGCATCGGCTTCCCAGACAGAACTTTACATCCATCCTAGAGGGTAGATGTAGTCAAGGCATCCATTTAATGTCTTATCCAAATGATAGCATCTCCTGCAAAAATGCATTGGATGCCAGTCAGTGTTCTAGTCACTGGAGTCAGGCTTGAACCTGAAAAGTTTGAACTTGGAGGTAGAATCTCTACCAAGGCAACCAAGGTTGACCCCTAATTGCTGTCATGCTAACCTTAGACCCAGATTGAATCCCCATCCTCTGACACACAATGGGTCATTGTGGTGACCCTGGAGAGAGGAGATTGCACAGACTATAATTCCCCACACCAGTCCTGTGGTACTTCTAAAGGTTTACTTTGAACTGTTCAGAAGATCAGTTTGTGGAGTAGATATCTGACTGGACTGGACCATACGTTTTAATGTAATGTTGTTTCTTTCCTTCTGTTTCTCTGCAGCACGATGATCGTGAGGGAGACGGGGACAACTACTGGGCAAATAAAAGGGGCCGTGGCACCTTCCAGCGAGGAAGGGGTCGCTTCCTATATAAAAAGTCCAATACCAGCCCCAAGTGGACACATGACAAATATCAAGGCAGCGGGCAGGAAGGCGTAGAAGAGGAGGAGGAGGAAGAGGAGGAGGACGGACAAGTTGGCAGCATTGCAACCCAGGAAGAGAAAAAGCTGGGCACTATGGAACAGTAGTGCCAAAAGGGACTGGGCCTTCCTCTGGCGTCTCTGCATCAATTTGAGCATAGAGTCTGGTCACTAGGATCAGACTGAGAGAGATTTCTTTGTCCAGATCTCCATAGGGTTTACAACGTAGTAGGTTATTTGTTGTGGTGGGGGTAAAGGCAAAGAACCCTTTGGGATTGAAAGGACCAAAAACACCTGTCTTTAATGCGACTTACAAATATGTATACGCCCCCAGGTGTTGTACCTGTCTTGTAAGACATCCCATTAGCTGACACCGAAAAGCTACAGGTCGTCCTAGGAGTGCAATTCCCCTCACCTGGCAACCCCCCCCCCCCCCCCCCCCCAAAATATTTTGAAAACTAAATTATGAACATGTATGATGGTGCGACTTGAGTACTCCCTGATAATTACACTGCAACCTGATTCAGCTTGAAATAGGAAACTGCTCCGAAAATGTGGAACTGACCAAGAAATGAGAGTACTCTAAGTCTCACCCCGTACAGCAGAAGGATCCTCTCCCCCAAAACTGAGCCCCGGATGTTTCCGCATGCTTCTTTTAACAACCTGGATTTTAAGATGCTTTCACATTTTGAAGCTGGCTTTAGAGCTGAACAAGTTTCCAGGATCCTTAATAATTTCTTGCCCCTAGTTCCTTTTGGGATCTGCCCATCTACATATTTGGTTGCGACGCTTGGCTTGTGCTTTTTCACGGATGTGATTGATGGCAGCAATTGTTTCGGTATTTTTGTTTTTAAGTTGTTTTCTAAAAAAAAACGCAACTGGCAATGCAGCTTGGGCCTCTTATTGTGTTTATTTGTTGAGTGGAGGGAAAGATGGTACTTCCCATTAATCTGTCCTAAATTTTCAAGCAAAGAACAGTCCACGTTAACGACTTTAAATCCCCCTCTCCCTACCCCTTTCCAATCTCTCCAATGGACCAGACTAAGATCTTTTCAAAGGTTAGAAGTCTCTGATGGTTCGGGAAATATATTCAGTGATAGAGCTCCTGGATCACAGTTGAGTTGGTTGGTCTCACCATGTTTTGGTGCCAGGTCGTTAGACTGAGCAGCGAATCAGTCTGCATTTTTGCTCTTGATCACAGTCTTGAAACCTACACTCTAAAGCAAATGTGTTTGCATTCGGGTGAGAACAGGCTTGACCTTTACCAAGTTGATGGAGGGAAGAGCTTGATGGGTGGAGAGGGGAATTACCAATCGAGAAGGAAACAAAAGGCGGTGTATACACTATTTGTACCAAATTTTAAAATCTGCATCAAACCTCCACTGTTTTCCCCTCTTATAGGCCACTGTTGGCAAAGACAATTGCATGAGAGGAGAGGCTAGACAAGGAATAGAAAAATGAGGTTCGCATTACTGGAGAGTTCATTTGGCCTCAGATTGCCCTTCAAACTTTGGCAAAATAAAAGACTCAAAGAGATGGAATGTAAAATAATTCCATGAAACATGTATCAGTATCATTTATCCTTGCTTGCTCATTCATGTGGCAAAAAGTGAGTATCAAAGTGAGTACAGTCTTGAATAACAGGAAACATTTGCAACAGTAATGCCTTTACTTAATTTCGACAAATTGGAATTTTGTTACTGTGCATGTGGACAAAGCAAGCCTCCTATATAGACAAAAACTGCAGTGGTTTTTACCCTTTGGAGTTTTGCAGTTCAGTTGACCCCATCTACCTTTGGCAGATGCCCTTCTTTATATGTTGTCACTTGACTCTCAAATAATCTTCTTAAAACGCAGTCCTAGAAAGCACAAGAGCCCCAATCTAAAGCCAGAACATTAAAGTTATACTCCTTCTCTACTGGCCTTAATTCTTTCACCTGCCATGTGAACCATTCTGTTGAATGATGTCTCTGTAAAAGCTGTCAGTAGCATGACTGGGAGATTAGTCAATTGCAAACAGGGAAAGGGATAGGAGTGCAAATATCAAAACAGGATTGTAAATTCTTTGAGTTTTATTATTGTGAATTTCTTTGCATTGTCTGAATTCAAATGTTACATTGCTTATTGCTTTAGATCTTGGGATTAATGTTAAAAAAAAGATATTGGATAAACATTAAAATACATTTTATATTGACAATCACATATCTCACTTCTTCTCCATGCCTAGCCTCCCCTATTCCTCTCACCGCATCTTGCTTGATCTCTTTAATTTGTATCTTTTTAACGTGTATTAAAAAGTTGAAAATAAGTGGCATGTGCTCTTGACTGCAATAACTATTGAATTTTTTTATACATGTAGAAGTAAGTGGATTTGAGGGGAGGGGAACACATTGGGAGGAGTATAATGGTTGCACTATTTTTGTAAAATTTTGCTGAACTGCCTTATCACTTAAAATTGTTAAAATCCATTCTTGTCCAGAATTTAATCGATTTGTATTTCTCCAATTATTTGTGTTCCATTCGTTACCATGGTTTCTTCTCTCAAATATCATTCTGTATTAACTCTGTTCTGCCCCCCCCTCAAACTGTAGTCTTGCTGAGGTTCGAAGCATTGTGTTCAATTTTTAATTAAATTTCTGTGCCAGCGTCAATTGTTGTGAATTTCCGTTATTGGGTCTGCTTTGTCTCAATTCTCATTCATAGTGGGGCATAAAGAAATTTTAATGTATCGTTATTGGCCAGGCACAGTAATTGCCCAACCTTATTTGCCTGTTCAGAAGGTGGTAGTGAGCTGCCTTCTTGAACCATATTTGGAATAGGTAGACCCCAAAAACATTAAGGAGAGACTAGAAAGGCTGGATAGGCTTGGGACCTTTTTCACTGAAGTGTAGGAGATTGAGAGGTGACCTTATGGAAATTTAAAAAATAAAGAGGGTATAGATAGAGTTGCCTTTTCCCTAGGATGGGGGATTAAGATGAGAGGACAGAGATTTTAATAAAGACATGAGGGGAACATTTTTACAAACGGTGGTTGATGTGTGAAATGAACCTCCTGAGGAAATGGTAGATGTCGGTACAATTATAATGTTTAAAAAAAAATTTGGATAAGTACGTGAATAGGAAACGCTTGGAGGGATATGAGGCAGGTAGGACTAGTTTAGTTTGGGATTATGTTCGGCACAGACTGATTAGACTGAAGGGGTCCGTTTCCATGCTGTGTTACTCTATTACCCAGCGACACTGAAGGAATAGTGATATTTCCAAGTCAGGATAGTGATTGGTTTGAAGAGGAACTTGCAGGTTCCCATTGTATCTGTTGCCCTTGGCCTTCTAGATGGTAGAGCTTGTATGTTTGAAAAGTGTTGTCCAAGGAGCTTTGGATATCTGCAATACATCTTGAAGATGGTACACTGAGTGTTGATGGTGAGGGAGTGAATGTTTTTGAGTGGTGCCAATCAAATTGGATGCTTTATCTTGGTGGTGTCATGTTCCTTGGCTGTTAGAGCTGCACTCATCCAGATGAGTGGGGACTATTCATCAAACTTTTGACATGTGCCTCATAGATTGTGGGCAAGCTTTGAGGAGTCACGGAGTGAGTTACTTTCTGCAGGATTCCTAGCCTTTGACACGCTCTTGGAGCCACAGTATTTGTATGATTGGCCGAGTTCAGTTTTTGGTCAGTGGTTTCCAAGATAATGGGAGATTGTGATGGTAGTATCCTTAAATATCATGGAGTGATGGTTAAATATTCTTTTGTTGGAGGTGGTCATTGCCTGATGTTCGTGTGATGTAAATGTCATTTACCACTTGTCACCCCAAATGTGGATATTGTCTGTGTTGCTGCATTTTTAAAACTCTCTCAACACCAGGTTATAGTCCAACAGGATAACCATCTGAAGAAAAAACAGAACTTCGAAAGCTTAGTCCCTCCAGATAAACCTGTTGGACTATTAGCTGGTGTTATGTGATTTTTAATTTTGTCCACCCCAGTCCGACTCCAGCTCCTCCAAATGATTGCTGGATTTTGACATGAACGTTTTTAGTATCTGAGGAATTGCAAATAGTGCTGAACATTGCAATTATCTGCAAACATTCCCGCTTATGGCCTTAGAATGAAGGCGAGGCACAGTGGCTCAGCAGTTAGCATAACTTCCTCATAGCACCAGGGATCCACTGGGTTCAGTTTCAGCCTTGGGCGACTTGTTGAATTTGTACATTCTCCCCATGACTGCGTGGGTTTCCTCCGGCTGCTCCCATTTTCTCCCACAGTCCAAAGGTGTGCAGGTTAGGTGGATTAGCCATGGGAAATGCAAGGTTATATGGCCAGGGTAGATCATTGGGTGACTCAATGTGCGGTGTTCCGCAAGGATCTGTTTTGGGACCATTGCTGTTTGTCATTTTTATAAATGACCTGGAGGAGAGGCTAGAAGGTTGGGTGAGCAAGTTTGCGGATGATACGAAAGTCGGTGGAGTTGTTGACAGTGAGGAAGGATGTGTCAGGTTACAGCAGGATATAGATAAGCTGCAGAGCTGGGCAGAAAGGTGGCAAATGGAGTTCAATGTAGTTAAGTGTGAAGTGATTCACTTTGGTAACAGTAACAAGAGGATGGGGTAGTGGGCTAATGGTCAGATACTCGGTAGTGTGGATGAGCAGAGGGATCTTGGTGTCCATGTACACAGATCTCTGAAAGTTGCCACCCAGGTAAATAGTGCGGTGAAGAAGGCATATGGCGCACTGGGCTTTATTGGTAGAGGAATTGAGTTCCGGAGTCCTGAGGTCATGCTGCAGTTGTATAAGACTCTGGTGCGGCAGCATCTGGAGTATTGTGTGCAGTTTGGTCGCCATACTATAGGAAGGATGTGGAGGCACTGGAACAGGTGCAGAGGAGGTTTACCAGGATGTTGCCTGGTATGGTAGGAAGGTCATATGAGGAAAGGCTGAGGCACTTGGAACTGTTTTCATTGGAGAAAAGAAGGTTGAGGGGTGACTTGATAGAGGTGTACAAGATGATTAGGGGTTTAGATAGGGTTGACCATGAGAACCTTTTTCCAGGTATGGAGTCAGCTATTACAGGGGGTATAGCTTTAAATTAAGGGGTGGTAGGTCTCGGACAGATGTTAGGGGTAGATTCTTTACTCAGCGAGTCGTGAGTTCATGGAATGCCCTGCCAGTAGCTGTGGTGAACTCTCCCTCTTTGTGGGCATTTAAACGGGCATTGGATAGGCATATGGAGGATAGTGGGCTAGTGTAGGTTAGGTGGGCTTGGATCGGCGCAACATCGAGGGCCAAAGGGCCTGTACTGCGCTGTATTTTTCTATGTTCTATGAATGGCCTGCTTCCACTCTGTTGGGATTCTATGACTGTTGCTACAGCAGCTGTTGATTGGTGGGCCTGAGGAACTCCTGCAGCAAGGTCTGAAGCTGAGACGACTGCTACCTTTCTGCTGGTTGAGTCCAACCAGTGAAGAGTTTTCTCTGAATTCCCATTAACTCCAGTTTTGCTAGGGTTCCTTGATGCCACACCCTTGGGTGTAAACCTGGCAGTCAAATCTCAGGTCTGGCATTTGACTGTTGTCCATGTTCGAATCAAAGCTGCAATGAGTGGTCCCGGTGGAATATAAGCTCAGTGTCACTGAGTGAAGTATTGCTGAACAAGTTGCTTGATAGTAATGTTCAGTGCACGCCTTCTGTCCATTGATGCAATGCTAATTTAATCCATTGATGCACAGTCTCCAAAATAACGCATTTTAAAAACACTTGCTATCCAGGTGTTGCCATGGTAACAGTCCAGTTAAAATTCATTGAATGTAAAAATAGATCTCTGCATAAATCCAATTGAATTCAGTAAATAGTTGCTAAAATGTAACTAAAGTGTCAAATAGCAAAAATAAAATACTGCAGATGCTGGAGATCTGAAATAAAAATAAAGCGCTGGAGAAACTCTGGTCTGGCAGTATACGGGAAAGCAGCTAATGTCTCAATTCTGATGTGACTTCACTGAATCTTCCAGCAGCAACATCACAGGGGTTACTGTTATGGATTTAACCTGTCCAATGCAGAAATTGATAAAAAGCAGTGGTCAGTAGCATTACACATGGTCTTCAAATGGTTTGTTGTGAATGAAGAAGCAAGAACTCTGGTACCAATTAATCCTGAAAGTCTGAAAGGGCAATAATCAAATGTTTCCCCAAACAGAAATTTTCTTTAAATCTCAAGTGGCACAATACCAGGTTATCATCCCAACAGCTTTATTTGAAATCACAAGCTTTCAGAGTGCTGCTCTTACAGATGAAGTCAGAGATATACAGCACAGAAAGAAACAGACCTGTCCAGGCCGACCAGATATCCTGAACAAGTCTAGTCTCATTTGCCAGCACTTGGTCCATATCCCTCTAAACCCTTCCTATTCATATACCCATCCAGATGCCTTTTAAATGCTGTAATTCTATCAGCCTCCACCACTTCCTCTGGCAG
Source organism: Chiloscyllium punctatum (assembly GCF_047496795.1). Taxonomy (NCBI): domain Eukaryota; kingdom Metazoa; phylum Chordata; class Chondrichthyes; order Orectolobiformes; family Hemiscylliidae; genus Chiloscyllium; species Chiloscyllium punctatum. The sequence goes on along the minus strand of NC_092765.1, from coordinate 44,645,989 downwards.
CTCATTCCATACAAGTACCACCCTCTGCATGAAGTTGACCCTTCGGTCCCTATCAAATATTTCCCCCCTCACACTAAACTTTAGTTCTGGACTTCCCCTACCCAAAGGGATTCATTTAAAAGGTATCTGGATGGGTACATGAATAGGAAGGATTTAGAGAAATGCTGGCAAGTGAGTCTAGATTAATTTAGGATATCGAGTAATTTGGACTAAAGGCTGTGTTTCTGTGCTGTACAATTGTATTCATGATTTGGAGACGCCAGTGTTGGACTGGGGTGTACAAAGTTAAAAATCTCACAACACCAGGTTATAGTCCAGCAGGCTTATTGGGAAGCACTAGCTTTCGGAGCGCTGCTCCTTCAATCAAATGATTGTCACCCGAGGAAGGAGCAGTGCTTCAAAAGCTAATGCTTCCAAATAAACCAGTTGCACAAATTGGTTTATGATCTGATCAAACCAGTTTGCTTTGGCACTGGGTAGCCCGACTAAATATTTTTGAACTGAGATTACAGTCAATAAAACTAGCAGTTCAAACTTTTAAAGAGGAAACTCCAGAGTGAATTAGTATAACCATCCATTGAGTTCTGAGCTCTCCTATAATGCAATTTTATCTCCAATGCAGAGGCAACAGCTAACATTCATATCATACAGTTTATGGTAGGGAATGAGGTTTCTCCATATATAGGGATGAAATAGTGGCTTAAAATTTGATCACATAGAGGGATTTTGAACAGGGTTTGTAATGAAATAGAGGCAGAGCTACCTAAAAGAATGTTCTAGATAATAAGGCTGGGCGGGTGTTGCTTCCTTTAATAACAACAGCTTCTATTTCTATGGTACCTATTGTGTAATGAAACATTCCAACATTGTTCTAGAACAAAATATGATAACAATCCAGTTAAGGAGATTAGATCAGATGACCAAAAGCTTAGAGTAAAAAATTTAATAGATAACATTTGTATTTTTGTAACTGGCAAAAATGTCCAGGGAAACAGGTGAACAGTCAGCTTAACCTGGGTCTTCAGGACCGTCTTGAGAGCATCCCTTCATACTATGCACTCTCCTATTTCTACTGTTTACCTTTCACTGCTTTTATGATGATCCAAGACCACACAAAAAGCTGGAAGTCTCGGTATGGCTTATAATCTGAAAGTGCTGAGATTCACATTGACCCGTGTCCTCCAGACTGAAACTTGAACGTTGATGTTCAACTAAAGTATACACAGTTCTGTCATCTGTGTGGCATGATGCAATCTACACCCTTGTGATTAAACAGCTCCAGTCTTCATTGAACACAGCGATGTACAAGCATGGTGAGTAAGGCCAGGAGGCTGGTAGGCTGTTAGTCCATGTCATCTACCATCATATTGCTCCTGTTGTACACGCTCGCTAAATATAGGCAAAGTAAAGATACAATTCTCATTGCACTGCATCTTCAGGCCATCAATTATTGCCTCAGAATACTGACAGATGGCTTTGCGGCAGGGTTATCCAGTACGTCAAGTCCAGACCAACACTGACAGGCGGAGAGAAGCAAAAGTTTCCATTGCGAGCAAGGATTCTGCCAGGTGCAAAGACTGCACACTTGAAGCCAGCAGGGCTCCTGTAGGTCAGATAGAGTTCCTCATCAAGGGGAAAAGGATTTCACTCCCTCAATTCTAACCTTTCTGTGACTGCCAGAGTTACACAACTTTGTGCAATATCGACAGTGGTTTCTGAGATATCTTTTTCTTAATTTGTTCTACTTTTTTAAAGAGTTTCAGGTTGTAACTATTTATTTAAGAGATTCTGTTTTTGCTTTTTCTGAAATTCTGATTGGAACACTGGCACAGCAAGATCCAGTGAGATCTTGACATATGGCAGTTAGGCGCACAAAATGTTTGCAGCTGTAGTTGCTATCTCCATGTGAAATGCTGTGTCCAACACCAAACCTTCGAGCGCAGGAGGTTCTTCGGAGTAAATGTCACCAACAATCTGTACTGGTCCATCCACATTGATGTTACAGTCAAGAAAGCACACCAATGCCTCTGCTTCCTCAGAAGGCTAAGAAAATTCAGCATGTCCACAATGATGCTTTCTAATGTTTATAGATGCACCATTATCCAGATGCATCACAGCCTGCAAGAAATTACGGAGAATTGTGAATACAGCCCAGTTCATCACGAAAACCAGCCTTCCATCCACTTACTCTGTCTACACTTCCCACTTTCTCGGGAAAACAACCAACCTAATCAAACACCCCTCCCACCCTAGTTATACTCACATCCACCCTCTTCCATCAGGCAGAAGATAGAAAGGTTTGAAAAGATGCCGACGGTTTCAAGAACAGGTTTATCCCCGCTGGAAAGGTACAGCTGGTCATGCAGCATCTGAGGAGCAGGTGAATCAATGTTTTGGGCAAAAGCCCCTCATCAGGAATGAGGCTTGTGGGGCAAGGGGGGGGGGGCGTGAGAGATAAATGGGAGAAGGTGGGGCTGTGGGGAAGGTAACTGAGAATGCAATAGGTAGATGGATATGGGAGTGAAGGTGATAGGTTGGAGAGGAGGGTGGAGCAGATAGATGGGGAGGAAGATGGACAGGTTGGACAGTTCAAGAGAGCGGTGCCAAGCTGGAAGGTTGGATCTGGGATAAGGTGAGGGAGGGGAAGTGCGTAAGCTGGTGAAATTCACATTGATCCCATGTGGTTGGAGGGTCCCAAGGAGAAAGATGAAGAGTTCTTCCTTCAGGCATGGTTTGTGATGGAGGAGGCCCAGGCACTGCATGTCCTTGGGGGTGTGGGAGAGGGAGTTAAAATGTTCAGACATAGGGTAGTGGGCTTGCTTCTTGCATATTTCCCAGAGATGTTCTCTGAAACATTCCGCAAGTAGGCGTCCTGTCTCCCAAGTGTAGAGGAGACCGCATTAGGAGCAACAGATACAGTAAATGGTGTGTGTGGAAGTGCAGGTAAATCTCTGACTGACGTGGAAAGCCTTCCCTCTGACAGTCCTTGGTTCACACCACTCCCTGCCCCCAAATCCCCAGGTATCTTCCCCTGCAACCAGAAATGATGCAAAACCAGCCATTACACCACCGTCTGACCTCTATCCAAGGCCCTAAGCAGTCCTTCCAGGTGAGACAGAGGTTCACCTGCCTTTCTCCAACCTAGTTTACTGCATCAGGTGCTCCCGACATGGTCTTCTCTACACTGGGGAGACCAAACACAAACTTAGGGAATGGTTCACCAAGCACCTCAGCCGGGTCCGCAGGGGCCGACCAGACCTCCCAGTCAAAATCCATTTCAATTCCCCTTTCCACTCCCTTTCCAGCAGGACCATCCTTGGTCTCCTCCATTGCCAAAGCAAACCACAGCTCCTATTGGAGGAACAACTCATTATCTTCTGCCTGGGCAGCCTACAGTCCAGAGGACTCAACATTGAGTTCTCCAATTTCAAATAACCTCCCTTCCCATCCCTCAACTCCCCAGCCCCTCCATCTCCCTTCCACCAACTGGTTTCATTCTTCCCATTGACCAACCAAATCGTACCCTCTACCTTTCTTCACTTATCTCTACCTCACCACCCTGCCCACGCCTCCCCATTTATCTGCAGCTCCCCCCACATCCACCTCCAGTCCTGAAACGTCGACCTCTCCACCTGCTGATGCTGTCTGACTTGCTGTGTTCTTCCAGTCTCCTGCCTGTCTACTTGTGTGTCCTCGACATCCTGCAGTGCTGCAGTGAATCACAGCACAAACTGGGGGGACAATGTCTCATCTTCAGACAAGGCACTTGAGGCCTTGATATTGAGTTCAATACCATCAGACTGCAAACCCACTCCATTTCTTCCTTTCCTTTTAGCTTTACTTGTTACATTCTCTGTCACCATGTCCTCTCTCCAGTGGGACCATCTGATAGAACATAGAAAAGTGCAGCACAGAACAGGCCCTTTGGCCCACGATGATGTTAATCCTAATGTAAAATATAGTAACTTAACCTGCGCATCCCTCAATTCACTGCTATCCATGTGCATGTCCAGCAGTCGCTTAAATGTCCCCAGTGACTCTGCTTTCACCACCACCGCTGGCAACGCATTCCATGCATTCAATACTCTCTGTGTAAAAACCTACCTCTGGCATCTCCTTTATACCTCCCTCCTAATATCTTCAAACTATGAGCTCTTGTACCAGTCCATCCTGCCCTGGGGGGAAGAAGTCTCTGGCTCTTGATTCTATCTATTCCTCTTGTTATTTTGTACACCTCGATCAGGTCTCCTCTCTTCCTCCTTCTCTCCAGAGAGAAAAGTTCGAGCTTATTCAACCTTCCTTCATAAAGTAAGCCCTCCAGTCCAGGCAGCATCCTGGTAAACCTTCTTTGCACCCTCTTCAAAGCCTCTGTATCTTTCCTATAGTAGGGCGACTAGAACTGGACACAATATTTCAAGTGTGGTCTCACCAGTGACTTGTAGAGTTGCAGCAAACCTCGTGGCTCTTAAACTCGATCCCCTTGTTAATGAAAGCCAAACTATATTGCTTTCTTAACAACCCTATCCACTTGGATGGCAACTTTGAGAGATCTATGTACTTGCACACACAGATCACTCTGCTCCTCCACACTGTTCTTTCCAATTTGGCAGTTAGACACACCATTGTTCTGCCATTCTCACATTCTGATCACTTAATCTACCATCAGCACCCTTTCTCCCCCAGCACTCCACACTATTGCATAAATGCTGCCTCCTCCATACTTCATGTCAGCTCTGATGAAGAGTCATCTAGATTCGAAGTGTTAGCTTGCTCTATCTCCACGGATGCTGCCTGCCCCACTGTGATCTCCAGCAATTTTTGTTTCACTGCAAACATAACCCCTTTATTCAAGAAGGGACCTAAGGGGGAGAGGGTGGTGCACGTATGGAATGGGCTGCCAGGGGAAGTGGTGGAAGGGATCACAATTACAACATTTAACAGCTATCTGGACGGGTACATGAATAGGAAGGTTGTAGAGGGATATGAGCCAAATGCTGGCAAATGGGACTAGATTAATTTAGGAATTTTGGTTGGCAGAGATGAGATTGATCAAAGGGTCTGTTCCCATTCTGTACATCTGTATGAATCTATGTAGGCCAGTTAGGTTGACATTTGTCATGGAGAATGAGATGAATAGAGTCCCACAAGGATCTGTGCTGGGCCTCAGCTACTTACAATTTATGGCAGTGACTTAGATGAAGGGAATGAATACTTGATAGCTAAATTCACAGAGATACAAAGATAAGTAGCAAGTATGCTGTGAAGGAGATACCAGGAGATCTCAGAACAATATAGATAGGTGAATGAGTGTGAGTTGGCCGGTGAAGTGTAATGTGGCAAAATGTGACATTGTTCACTTTGCCAGGAAGAACAAAAAAAGCAGAGTATTATTTAAGTGGGGACTGACTGGAATTCTGACAAGCAGGGGGATTTCAATGTTCTATTGCATGTTAGTTTGCAGGAACAGCATGTAATCAGGATGGCTTAATGGATGCTGTCTTTCATTGTGAGAGGAACTGAACAAAAGGATTTTCTCCTTCTGTTATACATGGCATTGGTGAGACCACAGCTGGAGTATTGTGTTCAGTTTGATGTATTGGAGATAGTCCAAAAGAGGTTTATTGGTTTGATACCAGGACTGAGTGTGTTGCCTTATGAGGAAAGGGGGATTAGTGGTGCTGGAAGAGCACAGCAGTTCAGGCAGCATCCAACGAGCAGCGAAATTGACGTTTCGGGCAAAAGCCCTTCATCAGGAATAAAGGCAGTGAGCCTGAAGCGTGGAGAGATAAACTAGAGGAGGGTTGGGGTGGGGAGAGAGTAGCACAGAGTACAATGGGTGAGTGGGGGAGGAGATGAAGGTGATAGGTCAGGGAGGAGAGGGTGGAGTGGATAGGTGGAAAAGGAGATAGGCAGGTCGGACAAGTCCAGACAAGTCAAGGAGACAGTTACTGAGCTGGAAGTTTGAAACTAGGATGAGGTGGGGGAAAGGGAAATGAGGAAGCTGTTGAAGTCCACATTGATGCCCTGGGGTTGAAGTGTTCCGAGGCGGAAGATGAGGCGTTCTTCCTCCAGGCGTCTGGTGGTGAGGGAGCGGCGATGAAGGAGGCCCAGGACCTCCATGTCCTCGGCAGAGTGGGAGGGGGAGTTGAAATGTTGGGCCACGGGGAGGTGTGGTTGATTGGTGCGGGTGTCTCAGAGATGTTCCCTAAAGCGCTCTGCTAGGAGGCGCCCAGTCTCCCCAATGTAGAGGAGACCACATCGGGAGCAACGGATACAATAAATGATATTAGTGGATGTGCAGGTAAAACTTTGATGGATGTGGAAGGCTTCTTTAGGGCCTTGGATAGAGGTGAGGGAGGAGGTGTGGGCACAGGTTTTACAGTTCCTGCGGTGGCAGGGGAAAGTGCCAGAATGGGAGGGTGGGTCGTAGGAGGGTGTGGACCTGACCAGGTAGTCACGGAGGGAATGGTCTTTGCGGAAGGCAGAAAGGGGTGGGGAGGGAAATATATCCCTGGTGGGGGGTCTTTTTGGAGGTGGCGGAAATGTCGGCGGATGATTTGGTTTATGCGAAGGTTTGTAGGGTGGAAGGTGAGCACCAGGGGCGTTCTGTCCTTGTTACGGTTGGAGGGGTGGTTCCTTGTTACGGAGGAAAGGGGGCTAGTTTTCACTAATATTTAGAAGAGTGCATGGTAATTTGATTGAAGTGTATGAGGATCTGGAATGGCCTTGACAAGATGGATGAAGAAAGGTAGTTACCTCTTCTGGGTCAGTCCTGAACATATAGGGACACCCTTGGACACTGTTTAAAAATTACAAAGTGACCTTTTAAGACAAAGATGAGGATAGTGCAACTTTGGAACTCTGCCTCAGAAGGCAGCATTAAGCATTTTCAAGGCAGTGGTAGATAGGTTCATGTTCGGTGAGGGAGTCAAGGTTTGTCAGGAATGGATGGAAATTTGATATTCCGAATGCAAACAGATCTTATTAAATGGTGGAGCAGCCTCAACGGGCCAAATAGTATACTTCTGTTCATATTTTGTACGTTTATATATACGTTTGGGGCAGCACAGTGGTTCAGTAGTTAGCACTGCCTCCTTACAATGCCAGGGAGGCAGCGTCAAGTCCACCCTTGGACAATTGTCTGCATGGAATTTGTACATTCTTCCTGCATCTGCACGGATTTCCTCCCACAGTCCAATGACGTGCAGGTTAGGTGGCCTGGCTGTGCTAAATTGCCCATAGTGTTCAGGGATGTGCAGGTTAGGTGGGTTATCCATTTAAAGTGCAGAATTACAGGGAATACGGTTAAGGGCGGATGGGTCTGTGTGGGATGCTGTTCAGAGGGTCGGTGCGGAATTGATGGTCTGATTCCACACTGTAAGGTTCTATGTTCAGAATGTGTTCCAGATGCATTAGTTTGTGACAGTATTGTTAGGGGTGGACACTGCACATTCTGTGTGGGGATAAAATCGTGTCTCCATATTGAGGACATTGTAGCACTACAACAGTAGGAATTGGGATAAATCTAGCAACTCACAACTGGATATTTATGAGGCACTTTTGAGGCATCAGCAGAATTATACTCGACCACAATCTGACTGTGGTTCATGTTACCCAAGTCTTGGAAGGTGCCATCTACCGCACTGTCAATTAGCACTAACCTAGAAACAACCTGTTCACTGGTCCCGAGTCTGGGTTCTGCCTGGGCTACTCCACTGAGTCTATTTCAGCCTTAGTCCAATGATTGACAAAACAACTGAAACCCAGAGGTTGGATGGGAATGACTTCCTCAACCACACATGTGCACTTAACCATATGTGGTATCAAGGAGCTCAAGCAGAACTGGAGCCAGTGAGAATCAGCAGGGAAAATTCCTCACTGGTTGGAGTTACATCTGACATAAAGGAAGATGGTTGTGGTTGTCATCTGAACTCACTATAGGAGATGCTCAGGGGAGTGTCTTTGGCCAAACCATCTTTCATTAATGACCTTCCCTCCGTCATAAGGTCAGAATGTGGCTGTGATTGTGAATGATTTTATTGTCACATATATCTCGGGAGAAACAGGGAAACGTGTTTTGTCCGGCGCCATTTTGAGTTACAAAAGGAACAAAAAGAAATTACTCAGATAGTGCACATCTTCATCGGCCGTCCTCCCAAACATGGCTCCAGGGATTCCACAAGGTAGGCCTCAGGGAGTCCCCGCTGCAGGCACAGCAACGATAATGCCAATGTCCCAGGAGACCCGGGCACTGCCGAGAGTCCCCACTCTGGGCACCGATGCTGCTGCAGTCAATAATCTGACATCAGCACCATTCCTGATTTCTCTGATACAGAAACGGTCTGTGTTACTCTGCAGCAAGATATGAACAATATTCAGGTATGGATTGGTAAGTAATAAGCCACACACAATCTCCCAGCTTGGAAATATATCACCTTTCCTTCAGTGTCACTGGGTCAAAATCCTCATATTCCTTCCTTCTCAGCACTGTGAAGTACCCACACCACATGGATCACAGACATTTATTGAGTGTTGGGAAGTGGGGTAGAGTTTTTGTGGATTGGAAGGCAAGATGTTGGAATTTGATGTTTGTAAAGCGATAGGGGAGAAGGGTGCATGGTCCCTTTAAAAGATGTGTTTCTTACCTCCCCTATGCTTGGAGATTTTAAAATGAGTATCTTTAGGCAGCAGCTTGCCAGTTGGCAGGTGCTTGCATTTGTATCAAAAGGCTATATCATTAGCAGTCAAAGCAGCATTTTTACCATGACAACAGGCTCACAAATTTAGCCGATCAATTTAAACCACTCCCTTAGCCACCAAAAACCTAATAAATTTAAATCTGATGGTTTTGACAACCTAGAACCAATCCAACTATAAAGATATTGATGGGTTTACAAGGGTATAAAAGATGAGGGCATTTGAAAATTAGTGGGAAGTAAAATGCTATCTGAAGAGGTTCCCACCTCAGCTCTCAGAGTAGCCATCATCTGACTAAAAGTACAGCGGCACTCTTAGTTAATATTTAACACAAGAATTCAATGGAGAGAGGCGTTCCTGACGTAAGAGCTCAAGGGTGGAGGTGTTCCTGAAAGAAGATCAGCAGAGAGGGTGCGGAGCATATGGAAGATGGATCCTGGCTGTATTTTGAGACACCAAATTCTTTTTTTATTATTGTATTTCATTTAAGTGGGGCTTTTATTAACAGCATACCATTGGAACTTAGTTTTGTTTGGGAATAGTTAGTAGTTAGAGAGGAATTGTTCAGTTTGAACATGGTTCTGTTAATTTGTTCACTGTTGGGAGTTGGATAAATAAATGTTTACTTGTTGATTATAATTTGGAGATACCGGTGTTGGACTGGGGTGTACAAAGTTAAAAATCACACAACACCGGATTATAGTCCAATAGGAAGCTAGTGCTTCCAATTAAACCTGTTGGACTATAACCTGGTGTTGTGTGATTTTTAACTTTGTTGATTACAGAGTGAGTGAAAGGATTTCATTTCAGTTAACCACTCTGTTATAACAGACTGGGGGATGAGAAGCAGGTTATACCTGTTCTTTAACAGATTATGAGGTGAAGTGAGCCTCTCCAGGTGTCTCGGTTTTAGTTCTTGGGGCGGGCAGGGGTCAAACTCCACTTTAAACCATGAAGCCAAACGACCTTCACTTTGTCCAGGGCCGTTAAGAACCAGCAATAAATGTTGGCCTGTTCTGTGATGCTCACATCCCATGAAAGACCAAAAATATGTTCCCAGCTTTCTTCCCCTCTCTCACCAGTATGTTTGTACATTGCGCAGATTTCATAATCACATTCCCTGCCACATTCTGAACTGTAAACATCTGCTACAAGCAGCAATAGATCTAATGCAGTGAAACCCCAATGGAAACAGCCTTCCTGTTACAAATACATCATCGACCATTATGCTTTGCTTCCTGTAAACTTTTGACCCAACTCATCACCTTCCCCTGGATTTTATGGGCGTTTAATTTTCTGGCTGAATTGCCTTGTGGGATTTTTCAAAATCCTTATTGAAATCCATGTAGATTACATCAAACATATTACACACATTGACTTTCCTTTATTACTGCCTCAAACTTAATTCGACATGACCAAGTGTCTTTTATCAACTCATACATTTCCAAGTGAAGTCAAAGATTACACATCACCGGGTTATAGTCCAACAGGTTTATTTGAAACCACAAGCTTCGGGAACCGGTGCTCCTTCCTCAGGCAAGCAGTGTCATGTGATTTTTGACTTTGTCCACCGCAGTCCAACACTAGTGCCTCCACACCATGGTTTCCAAATGAAGACTTGTACTATTCCAGATGTTCTTTTCCCAAACCTGTGGCCACTGTCAAGGTGAGGCTGACTTCCTCCTAATTCATCTGGCTACACCCTCTGCCTTTTTAAATTAAAAAACTGAACTGATATGTTTTAATTTACTAATTGTGTTAATTATTACCGCGTAAAGGTGAGGGGCTGAAGTTAACATCTCTTGGCCTGGCATGGCAGTTTGCCTGCCCAATGTGGCATCCTCCTAGTCCAATGTGGCATCCCCTTTGTCTGAAATGGTGTCCCCTTGGCCCAATATGGCGTCCGCCTTGGCCCAATATGGCGTCTCCCTTGGCTCAATGTGGTATCCTCTTGGTCTGACATGGTGTCCCCATGGCCTGATGGAGCATCCCGTTGGCCCGATGTGGTGTCCTGTCAGCCTGGTGTAGCGATCTCCCAGCAGTTCAGCGTATTAGCCTTTGAGTGGCATGTGGTGGTCTCTCGGCTTGGCATGCCCTCGGTGAGGACTTCCAGTTTCGAGGTGATACTGGAGCTATCTCCTGGCCTCCAGAACCCTAAAAGTGAAGCCAGGAGTCGTCTGGAGTCAAGGCTTGGTGCAGAATGGAGGCTGGCAGCTGGCATGGGCTGGGTTGGAACACTGTTGTTCTGAACCTTCTTTTGTCTCCATTTTATAATTTATTCCTAAATCTGTGATGCTGGACTGTTTTACTTCTCTGTTCTTCCCAAGTTAAAAATCACACAACACCAGGATAAGATCCACACCCACCTGATGAAGGAACAGCGCTCCGAAAGCTAGTGCTTCCAATTAAACCTGTTGGACTATAACCTGGTGTTGTGTGATTTTTAATTTTGTACACCCCAGTCCAACACCGACATCTCCAAATTATGACTATTTGTCCAAGAACTATAACTGACCAAGCTGCACCTAGGAGTCTTTGTACTTAAGATGGTGACATAAACAGTGACATAAACTTTTCACTGTACTCATTTGAGTACATGTGACAAAAAAGCTAATTCTAATTCTATACTAATTAGAGTCACAGAGAGTCATAGAGATGTACAACATGGAAACAGACCCTTCAGTCCAACTCATCCATGCTGACCAGATATCCCAACCCAATCTAGTCCCACCTGCCAGCACCCAGCCCATATCCCTCCAAACCCTTCCTAGTCATATACCCATCCAAATGCCTTTTAAATGATGCAATTGTACCAGCCTCCACCACATCCTCTGGCAGCTCATTCCATACACGTACCACTCTCTGCTTGAAAAAGTTGCCCCTTAGGTCTCTTTCCCCTCTACGCTAAATCTATGCCCTCTAGCTCTGAATTCCCCCACCCCAGGGAAAAGACTTTGTCTATTTATCCTATCCATGCCCCTCATGATTTTATAGACCTCTATGAGGTCACCTCTCAGCCTCCAACACTCCAGGGAAAACAGCCCAGCCTATTCAACCTCTCCCTATAGGTCAAATCCTCCAACCCTGGCAACATCCTTGTAAATCTTTTCTAAACCCTTTCAAGTTTCACAACATCCTTCCAATATGAAGGAGACCAGAATTGCACACAATATTCCAACAGTGGCCTAACCAATGTTCTGTACAGACGCAACATCACCTCCCAACTCCTGTACTCAATACTCTGACCAATAAAGGAAAGCATACCAAATGCCTTCTTCACATCCTATCTACCTGTGACTCCACTTTCAAGGAGCTATGAACCTGCACTCCAAGGTCTCTTTGTTCAACAACACTCCCTAGGACCTTACCATTAAGTATATAACTCCTGCTCTGATTTGCTTTCCCAAAATGCAGCACCTCACATTTATCTAAATTAAACTCCATCTGCCACTTCTCAGCCCATTGGCCGATCTGATCAAGATGCTGTTGTAATCTGAGACGATCTCCTTTGCTATCCACTACACCTTCAATTTTGGTGTCATCTGCAAACTTATTAACTGTACCTCTTATGCTCACATCCAAATCATTTATATAAATGACGAAAAGCAGTGGACCCAACACCGATGCGTGTGGTACTCCGCTGGCCACAGGCCTCCACACCACCTCTATCTTCTACCTTTGAGCCAGTTCTGTATCCAAATGACTAGTTCTCCTTGTACTTCATGAGATCTAACCTTGCTAACCAGTCTCCCATTGTCAAATGCATTACCGAAGTCCATGTAGTTCACATCTTCCACTTTGCCCTCATCAATCCTCTTTATTGCTTCTTCAGAAATTTCAATCAAGTTTGTGAGACATGATTTCCTACACACAAAGCCATGTTGACTATCCCTAATCAGTCCGTGCCTTCCAAATCCATGTAAATCCTGTCCCTCAGGATTCCCTTAAACAACTTGCCCACCGCCGACATCAAGCTCACTGGTCTATAGTTCCCTGGCTTGTCCTTACCACATTTCTTAAATACTGGTACCACATTAGCCAACCTCCAGTCTTCCAGCACCTCACCTGTAACTATCAATGATACAACTATCTTAGTAAGAGGCTGAGCAATTACTTCCCTAGCTTCCCACAGAGTTCTAGGGTACACCTGATCAGGTCCTGGGGATTTTTCCACTTTTATGAATTTTAAGACATCCAGCACTTCCTCCTCTGTAATATGGAGAGTTTTTCAAGATGTCACCATCTATTTCCCCACATTCGATATCTTCCATGTCCTTCTCCACAGTAAACACTGATGCAAAATACTCGTTTAGTATCTTCCCCATTTTCTGCTGCTCCACACAAAGGCTGCCTTGTTGATCTTTGAGAGGCCCCATTCTCTCCCTAGTTACCCTTTTGTCCTGAATATATTTGTTAAAACCCTTTGGATTCTGCTTAACCCTATTTGCCAAAGCTATCTCATGACCCCTTTTTGCCCTCCTGATTTCCCTCTTAAGTATACTCCTACTGCGTTGATACTCATCTAAGGATTCACTCGATCTATCCTGTCCATACATGATATATGGTTTTTTCTTTTTCTTAACCAAACCTTCAATTTCTCTAGTCCCTAGGACCTTACCATGAGTGGCATGGTGGCTCAATAGTTAACACTGCTGCCTTACAGTGCCAGGGATCTGGGTTCAATTCCAGCCTCGGGCAACTGTCTGTATGGAGCTTGCACGTTCTCCCCGTGTCTGTGTGGGTTTCCTCCCACAGTCCAAAGATGTGAAGGTCAGGTGAATTGGCTATACTAAATTGCCCGTAGTGTTAGGTGCATTAGTCAGAGGGAAATGGGTCTGGGTGGGGTACTCTTTAGAGGGTTGGTGTGGACTTGTTGGGCCAAAGAGCCTGTTTCCACACTGTAGGGTATCTAATCTAACTGTATAAGTCCTGCTAAGATTTGCATTCCCAAAATGCAGCACCTCGCATTTATCTAAATTAAACTCCATCTGCCACTCCTCAGCCCATTGGCCCATCTGAAGTAACATTCTTCGCTGTCCACTATACCTACCAGCCTTTCCTTTCACCATAACAAGAATATACTGTCTCTGGACTCTCGTTATCTTATTTCTGAAGGCTTCCCATTTTCCAGCTGTCCCTTTACCTGCGAACATCCGCATCCAATCAGCTTTTGAAAGTTCTTGCCTAATACCGTCAAAATTAGCCTTCCCCCAATTTAGAACTTCAACTTTTAGATCTGGTCTATCCTCTTCCATCACTGGCTCCAAAGTGCTCCCCACCTGACACCTCAGTCGCCTGCCCTGCCTTATTTCCCAAGAGTAGGTCAAGTTTTGCACCTTCTTTAGTTGGTACATCCACATACTGAATCAGAAAATTTTCTTGTACACACTTAACAAATTCTTCTCGATCTAAACCCTTAACACTATGGCAGTCCCAGTCTATGTTTGGAAAGTTAAAATCCCCTACCATAACCACCCTATTATTCTTACAGATAGCTGAGATCTCCAAATGAATTCGTTTCTCATTCCCCTCTGACTATTAGGGGATCTATAATACAATCCCAATAAGGTGATCATCCCTTTCTTATTTCTCAGTTCCACCCAAATAACCTCCCTGGATGTATTTCGGGGAATATCCTCCCTCAGCACAGCTGTAATGCTATCTCTTATCAAAAACGCTATACCCCTCCTCTCTTTCTCCCTTTCTGTCCTTCCTGTAGCATTTGTATCCTGGAACATTAAGCTGCCAGTCTGTCTATCCCTGAGCCATGTTTCTGTAATTTGTATGATATCCCAGTCCCATGTTCCTAACCATGCCCTGAGTTCATCTACCTTTCCTGTTAGGCCCCTTGCATTGAAGTAAATGCAGTTTAATTTATCAATCCTACCTTGTTCTCTGCTTTGTCCCTGCCTGCCCTGACTGACTCTACCAATCTCAGACTGATCTCTTTCCTCACTATCTCCCTGGGTTCACCCCCACCACCTTACTAGTTTAAATGCTTCTGAGCAGCTCTAGCAAATCTCCCTGCCAGTGTAATTAGTCCCCTTCCAATCCGTCCTTCTTGTACAGGTCACTGCTACCCCAGAAGAGATTCCAATGATCCAAAAATGTGAATACTTCTCCCGTACACCAGCTCCTCAGCCATTCATTCATCTGCTCTATCCTCCTATTCCTGCCCTCACTAGCTCTTGGCACTGGGAGTAATCCAGATATTACTACCCTTTAGGGCCTCCTTTTTAAATTCCTGCCTAACTCTCTGTAATCTCCCTTCAGAGTCTCATCCTTTTCCCTTCCTATGTCATTGGTTTCCAATGTGTACAATGACCTCCTGCTGAGCCCTTTCCCCTTTGAGAACATTCTGCACCCTCTCTGAGACATCCTTGATCCTGGCACCTTGGAGGCAACACACCAGTCTGATTTTTTGCTGCTTTGATAAGGATCACCATTGGAGGCTATTGCTCAAAATACAGAGGCATGGGATGGAGGGTGATTTCGCTGTTTGGACCAGAAATTGGCTAGCTGAAAGAAGACGTGGTGGTTAATTGGAAATATTCATCCTGGAGTTCAGTTACTAGTGGGATACCGGAAGGATCTGTTTTGGAATCTCTGTTGGTTACACTGATTGTCATTAATATAAATGACCTGAATGAGGGTGTAGAAGGATGGGTTAGTAAATTTGTGGATGACACTGAGGTTGATAGAGTTGTGGATAGTGATGAAGGATGTTTTAGGTTACAGACAAACATAGATAAGCTGCAGAGCTGGGCTGAGAGGTGGCAAATAGAGCTTAATGCAGGAAAATCTGAGGTGATTCACTTTGGAAGGAGTAACAGGAATGCCGAGTACTGGGCTAATGGTAAGATTCTTGGTAGTGTGGATGAGCAGAAGGATTTCAGTGTCTGGGCACATAGATCCTTGAAAGTTACCACTCAGGTTGATAGGGTTGTTAAGAAGGCATAAGAAGGTGTTCACCTTTATTGGTAGAGGTGTTGAGTTTGGAATCATGAGACCATGCTGCAGTTGTGCAAAACTCTGGTGCGGCCACATTTGGAGTACTGCGTACAGTTCTGGTCACCACATTATAGGAAAAAATTTTTTCTCTTTTACAGTGTGGAAACAGGCCCTTTGGCCCAACAAGTCCACACCGACCCGCCGAAGTGCAACTCACCCAGACCCATTCCCCTACATTTACCCCTGCACCTAACACTACGGGCAATTTAACATGGCCAATTCACCTAACGTGCACATTCTTGGACTGTGGGAGGAAACTGGAGCACCCAGAGGAAACCCATGCAGACACGGGGAGAATGTGCAAACTTCACACAGTCAGTTGCCTTAGGCGGAATTAAATCCGGGTCTCTGGTGCTGTGAGGCAGCAGTGCTAACCACTGTGCCACTGTGCCGCCCACGATGTGGAAGCTTTGACAAGGGTTTGGAGGAGATTTGGTTAGGGAGAGAAGGTCTTACGAGGAAAGGCTGCGGGACTTCAGACTAAAATTGGGCTCTTGAAGACAGAAACAGGGGAATATATTACGGGGAACAAAGAAATGGCAGAAGAGTTGATCTGTGTTCACTGGGGAAGACACAAGCAATCTCCCTGAGGTAACAGTGGCTGAAGGACCTGAACCGAAGGGAATTTATATTTGCCAGGAATTGGTGTTGGAGAGACTGTTAGGTCTGAAGGTTGATAAGTCCCCGGGGCCTGATGGTCTACATCCCAGGGGTGGCTGAAGGAGGTGGCTCGGGAAATCGTGGATGCGTTGGTGATTATTTTCCAGAGTTCGATAGATTCAGGATCAGTTCCTGTGGATTGGAGGGTGGCTAATGTTGTACCACTTTTTAAGAAAGGAGTGAGAGAGAAAGCAGGGAATTATAGACCAGTTAGTCTGACCTCAGTGGTGGGAAAGATGCTGGAGTCAATTATAAAGGATGAAATTATGACACATCTGGATAGTAGTAACAGGATAGGTCAGAGACAGCATGGATTTATGAAGGGGAAATCATGCTTGACTAATCTTCTGGAATTTTTTGAGGATGTAACTCTGAAGATAGGCAAGGGTGATCCAGTGGATGTAGTATACCTGGACTTTCAGAAAGCCTTTGATAAAGTCCCACATAGGAGGTTAGTGAGCAAAATTAGGGCGCATGGTATTGGGGGCAAAGTACTAACTTGGATTGAAAATTGGTTGGCTGATAGGAAACAAAGAGTAGTGATAAACGGCTCCCTTTCGGAATGGCAGGCGGTGACCAGTGGGGTACCGCAGGGATCAGTGCTGGGACCGCAGCTTTTTACAATATATATTAATGATATAGAAGATGGTATTAGTAATAATATTAGCAAATTTGCTGATGATACAAAGCTGGGTGGCAGGGTGAAATGTGAGGAGGATGTTAGGAGATTACAGGGTGACTTGGACAGGTTAGGTGAGTGGACAGATGCATGGCAGATGCAGTTTAATGTGAATAAATGTATGGTTATCCACTTTGGTGGCAAGAACAAGAAGGCAGATTACTACCTAAATGGAGTCAAGTTAGGTAAAGGGCTGTACAAAGAGATCTGGGTGTTCTTGTACACCAGTCAATGAAGGTAAGCATGCAGATACAGCAGGTAGTGAAGAAAGCTAATAGCATGCTGGCCTTCATAACAAGAGGGATTGAGTATAGAAGCAAAGAGGTCCTTCTGCAGCTGTACAGGGCCCTGGTGAGACCACACCTGGAATATTGTGTGCAGTTCTGGTCTCCAAATTTGAGGAAAGACATTCTGGTTATTGAGGGAGTGCAGCGTAGGTTCACGAGGTTAATTCCTGGAACAGCAGGACTATCTTATGTTGAAAGATTGGAGCAACTGGGCTTGTATACCCTTGAGTTTAGAAGACTGAGAGGGGAACTGATTGAGACATATAAGATTATTAAAGGATTGGACACTGTGGAGGCAGGAAACACGTTTCTGCTGATGGGTGAGTCCCGAACCAGAGGACACAGCTTAAAAATAAAGGGTAGGCCATTTAGGACAGAGATGAGGAGAAACCTCTTCACCCAGAGAGTGGTGGCTGTGTGGAATGCTCTGCCCCAGAAGGCAGTGGAGGCCCAGTCTCTGGATTCGTTTAAGCAAGAGTTGGATAGAGCTCTCAAGGATAGTGGAATCAAGGGTTATGAAGATAAGGCAGGAACAGGATACTGATTGAGGATGATCAGCCATGATCATATTGAATGGTGGTGCAGGCTCGAAGGACAGAATGGCCTACTCCTGCACCTTTTGTCTATTGTCTATTGTTTTCATTAGAGAGTAGAAGGTTGAAAGATGACTTAATTGAGACATATAAGATAATCAGAGGGTTAGATAGGTTGGACAGTGAGAGCCTTTTTCCTCAGATAGCGATGGCTAGCATGAGGGGACATAGCTTTAAATTGAGGGATGATAGATATAGGACACATGTGAGAGGTAGTACCTTTACTCAGAGAGTAGTAGGGGCCCGGAACTCACTGCCTGCAACAGTAGTAGACTCACCAACTTTAAGGGCATTTAAATAGTCATTGGATAGGCATATGGACGAGAATGGAATAGTGTAGATTAGATGAGCTTGAGATTGGTTCCACAGGTCAGTGCAACATTGAAGGCCGAAGGGTCTGTACTGTGCTGTAATGTTCTATGTTCTATGTTCCATGGCCACAGAAATGTCTCGGATTAGAGAGTCCCTTAACATAATCGATCTCTTGGAACCCGACCTACCCAACAGACCCCTCATTGCATTACAGCCAGTCTCAATACCAGAGACGTGGGTGTTGGTGCTACGTTCTGCTGAAGGGGATAGCCACAGAAGACTCCTGCACTATGTGCCAACCTCTCTTACCTTTCCTGGAGTTAACCCATTAATGTGACTGTATCTGCGATTCTAACAGATCAGTCATGATTGAATCATTGACAGCAGAGCAGGTTTGAGGGATTGAGTGGCCTATTGACCTGAATCCTTCACTGTGTTTCTCTCTCCAAAGTGCAGGGCAGCCTTAAGCAGCAGAAGTTGTACTTTTGTAAAAGTTGTCGACAAATTCTTGCTTTCCTACACTGTGTGGGTGTGTTTCATGTAGGAAAGCGCGTATTCTTTGTTGATCTCAAAATAACTCGCACAGAACATCCTGTTGTCATTGTGGAGGGATCACTCCGGGTTCCTCCACATAGACTCACTGTCGACTCCAGCTGTAACCACTCATAAGTAATATCAGAACAAAAGGTAAATTGAACAGTCAAAATCATGACTAATCTTGGCCAAAACTCACCTTGGCATCTGCAAATAAAATTTTAGTTCTTAACAGATCCAATCCTTAACTGGTCAGTAACTCAGTTTAGCAATGGTTAATATTCATCACACCATACTGCAGAATACAAGGTTAATCCTATTTTACTATGAAGACTGATGAGAGCTGGGAGTTTCTCAAGTGTACCCAGCGTTGTGCAAGACTGATAGTATTTCAGTAATTAATTGAGTAATTTCAAAGCACTCTGATTGAGATTCCATTTTCTCAATCGAAGCCTATCCTCAGAAATCCAAGCTCTGGTCTCATTTCCCACAGTCTAATATTATCATTTCACTCAAGTGCTTCCTTCTAAAAAAGAACTCATTCTCTCCCTCTCATAACCCTATCTTCTCCTGTCTGCATCCAGTTATTCCCTTCTGAATTTATCTCTATATATCAGTTTATCCTTTCATTCCTGAATCTATTTTTCCAGCACCAAGCCAATCCCTGTATTCCTAAATTTATTCTCTTGATTCTTTGCGCAACTGTATCAATTCTGAACCTGTTCTCTATCCAATGTACCTATCTCCTCAATGATGCTTTATGCTAGCAATCTTGAATTCCCTGTTGATTCCAGTCTCTTGATATTGCTTCCCCATTTGCATGTGTTCCCCGTCTCAGTCAATCCCATTTATGGCATTAAAAACTGCCTCCATTTTATAGGTCGACCAAAAAACCTTCTGAAATCTGCTGGTCACCATTCATCCTATCAGCAGCCCAGCATCTGGGTTTCAGTCAGCAGGCACGGTTTCCAATCACAGTCCAATGTCAGCCCCAAAACTCAACCAGTCCAGACCAACCTTTCAGGCTGCAAAGTCACACTAAAGGCCTTTTCCACTGGTCGCCAACTCTACAGTCCAATCCTGGAGACTCCAGGATCGATCTCCA
This sequence comes from Chiloscyllium punctatum, assembly GCF_047496795.1. Lineage (NCBI taxonomy): Eukaryota > Metazoa > Chordata > Chondrichthyes > Orectolobiformes > Hemiscylliidae > Chiloscyllium > Chiloscyllium punctatum. Next base: position 44,626,111 of record NC_092765.1, on the reverse strand, counting down.
GGGCACTGCTTGTCTGCAACCAGGGGGCATTGAAAAAGATTATGCTGTTCTGTAATTTCCTGTAAACGTTTCTTTTTACCAGACTCCAAAATATTTAAAATGGATGGGGGAGCAAAGCTTACTTGTTGGCATCATCCAGCTGGGTAATGAGTCTATTTGCTTTCCGATGGATGCAGGGATTGGTGCGCCACAGGACTAGACATATTGGCTAACTAGTGGCTCGACAGTGGTCACCTTTTGAGGTCATGTGATGAAACCTCCAGAAATACGTTTAATCCGAGTTGGCAACCTTATCCATCAGTTCTGAGACTTGAGCATAAATTCCAGACTGACTTTTGGGAATGTTACAAGGAAAACGCTATACTATTAGAGATGCTCTTCGTTCGCTTGACCTCTTGTCTGCCTTACTGATTGATGTTTAAAGATTACTTTGAAGAAAAATAGCCAATCTTTACTTACCTGTCATGATTGTTGGCTAGCTCAGTTGGCTGGCCAGCTGCTTCATAATACAGACTGATGCCAATAGTGTAGGTTCAATTCCCATAATGCCCGTGGTCACCATAAGGTCTCTCCTTGTCTCTTGCTTGATGTGTGGTGACCCTCAGGTAAAATAACTGCCAGCTTTTTCTCTCTCTCCCTAATGAGAGAATGGGACTATAGCAAATTCGCCCTTTTAATTACCCCTCAGCTTAGCATCATCAAAATAAAGCTCTGGTTATTAGTCTCATCGTGTGGGATCTTGTTCCACATAGAAATGGCTGTCCTGAATTACTCATGTTGATTTTTTTTATTTCAAAAATATACTTTATTCATAAAATAATTTGATGGTCTATACAGTTTGTCATGCCATACATACGTAAACATTTACATACATCAAAATTTATCATTTTTATATACAGGTCTGTACATTTATCAAACATATGTCCATATATTTAGCTGAGGCGTCAGCAGAGCCCAAATGACTGCGCGGGCCCCCTGTTCTTCTTAGGCAGGCAGATGTTACAGGGTGGTCTTTCCCCACCGTGCCTAGGCGGCACCTGCCCCAAGCTTCAGCATGTCCCTCAACACGTAGTCCTGGACCTTGGAATGTGCCAGTCTGCAACACTCAGTCGGGGTCAACTCCTTCAGTTGGAAGACCAACAGGTTTCGGACCGCCCAGAGAATGTCCTTCACCGAGTTGATGATCCTCCAGGCACAGTTAATGTTCGTCTCGGTGTGCGTCCCAGGGAACAGACCATAGAGCACGGAGTGCCACATCACGGTGCTGCTCGGGACGAACCTTGACAAACACCACTGCATTCCTCTCCAGACTTCTTCTGCGTAGGCACATTCCAGAAGGAGGTGTGTGACAGTCTCGTCCCCCCGCAGCCGCTTCGAGGGCAGCGTGCGGTGTGGCAGAGAGTCCGGGCGTGCATAAAGGATCTCACAGGCAGAGCCCTTCTCACCACCAGCCAAGCCATGTCTTGGTGCTTGTTGGAAAGTTCTGGTGATGAGGCATTCTGCCAAATGGCTTTGACAGTCTGCTCAGGGAACCGCTCGACAGGATCCGCCCTCTCCTTTTCCCGAAGGGTCTCAAGGACACTACGTGCTGACCACTTCCTGATGGACTTGTGGTCAAAAGTGTTTTTCTTCATAAACTCCTCCACGAAGGACAGGTGATATGGAACGGTCCAACTACTCGGAGCGTTCCGTGGCAGCGAGGCCAGGCCCATCCTTCGCAACACCGGGGACAGGTAGAACCTCAGTACGTAGTGGCACTTGGTGTGTGCGTACCGGGGATCCACGCACAGCTTGATGCAGCCACACACAAAGGTGGCCATCAGGGTGAGGGTGGCATTGGGTGTATTGTTTCCCCCGTTGCCCAGATCTTTGTACAGTGAGTCCCTTCGGACCCGGTCCATCTTTGACCTCCATATACATTGGAAGATGGCCCGGGTGACTGCAGCGGCACAGGTTCTGGGAATAGGCCAGACCTGTGCCAGGTATAACAGCAATGACAGTGCCTCAAACCTGATGACCAGATTTTTTCCCACGATGGAGAGCGACCGTAGCTTCCATCTGCCCAGTTTCTGCCTCACTTTGCTGATACGCTCCTCCCAAGACTTGGCGCACACCCCCCCCCCCCCCCCCACCCCCCCCGAACCAAATACCCAGCACCTTCAGGTGGTCAGTCCTGACGGTGAAGGGGATCGAGGATTGGTCGGCCCAGTTCCCGAAGAATATGGCCTCGCTCTTGCCTCGGTTTACCTTGGCCCCCGAGGCCCGTTCGAACTGGTCACAGATGCACATGAGTCTGCGCACGGACAGCGGATCTGAGCAGAAAATGGCGAAGTCATCCATGTACAGGGAGGCCTTAACCTGCAGGCCCCCGCTACCAGGAATAGTCACCCCTCTCAGGCTCGCACCCTTCCTGATGGATTCGGCAAATGGCTCTATGCAGCACACAAACAAGGCGGGTGAGAGGGGCAGCCCTGCCTGACTCCAGATCTGACTGGGAAGCTATCTGATTCCCACCCATTGATTGAGACTGCACTGACAATGTTGGTGTAGAGCAGTCTGATCCAATTGCAGATTCCCTCCCCAAAGCCCATTTTGGAGAGAACATCTCTCATATACCTGTGTGATATCCTGTCAAAGGCTTTCTCCTGGTCCAGGCTGATCAGGCAGGTGTCCAACCCTCTGTCCTGCACATAGATGATCGTATCCCTGAGGAGTGCGAGACTCTCAGCGATCTTCCTGCCCGGTACAGCACAGGTTTGGTCAGGGTGAATCACCAACCCCAGAGCAGACCTGACCCGGTTGGCGATTACCTTTGACAGAATTTTGTAATCCGCATTCAACAGTGAGATTGGTCTCCAATTTCTGAGTTCCTTCCTCTCCCCCTTCCGCTTGTAGATGAGGGTGATGATGCCTTTCCTCATGGATTCACTCATGGTACCTGCCCGAAGCATACTGACATACACCTCCAGCAGGTCCTGGCCAATCAAGTCCCACAGAGCGGAATAGAGCTCGACCGGTAAGCCGTCGCTTCTGGGAGTTTTATTCTTTTCAAAGGACTCGAGGGCCTTGGTCAGCTCGTCCAGAGATAGTGGTTGGGCTATCCTCTCCCGTATTCTGTCGTCTAGGACCTCCATGATAGAGGACAAGAACGACTGGGAGGCTGCGCTGTCGGTCAGCTTCGTGTCATACAGGCTGGCATGGAAAGATTTACTGATCCTCATGACTTCAGCCTGAGATGACATTACCAAGCCATCTTCTTTCTTCAGGCTGCTGAGCACGGAGCTCTCTTTGTGCACCTTCTGGAAGAAGAAACGTGAGCATGTCTCGTCCTGCTCCACCGAGCGGACCCTGGACCGGAAGATTATCTTGGACGCCTCCGAAGCAAAGAGTGAGGCTTGCTGGCCCTTCACCTCCTGGAGGTCCTCCGTGACATCGACCCCCATCGTCTGCAGCAGGAGCAGGTTCTACATATTTTCCTGAAGTTGGGACAGTTTTCCCCACCTCTCTCTCACCTCCTGAACACCTTTGAGGATGAAGAACCTCTTAATGTTCCCTTTTACTGTTTCCCACCAGTCCGCTGGGGACTCAAAGAGGGGCTTCACGGTTCTCCAACCTGCGTAGTCCCTCTTGAGCTCCTCAATGTTTCCCGGGGTCAACAGCTTTGTGTGCAGCTTCCACATTCCCTTACCAGCCTGCTGCTCGTCCTGTAGGTGACAGTCAGCCAGCAGGAGGCAGTGGTCATAGAAGAACATCAGCTTGACGTCGGTGGATCTGACTGAGAGCGTTCGGGACACAAACAGGTAATCTATCCTTGAGCGGATAGACCCGTCTGCCCGTGACCAGGTGTATCTACACTGCGCTCCATCTGCGGGGGTGCTGAAGATGTCGTGCAGCTTGGCATCTTTGACCGTGTCCATCAGGGCTCTGGACGTGGCATCCAGTTTACTGTCCCCCCCGCCGGATAGTCCATCTGCATCAATGATACAGTTGAAGTCTCTGGCCAGAATGACCGGCCTGGATGTAGCCAGCAACAGTGGAAGCTGCTGCAGGATGGCCAACTGTTCACTCTTATCCACTGGGGCGTACACATTAATCAGTCTCAGAGGAGCATTCCTGTACATGACGTCAGCGACGAGGAGGCGCCTGCCCACCACCTCCTTAACCTCGGAGATGGTGAAGTTGCCTCCTCTCAACAGGATACCCAGGCCGGAGGCACGGCTATTGTTGCCCCCCAACCAAACTGACGGCCCATGGGCCCACAAGCTCGACCATCTCCTGTAACTGCTGAAGTGCGGTATCCCACACTCCTGCAGAAACAGGACATCGGCTGTAATGTTGGCCAGGAAGGCCATTGTAGAAACACATCGCGTAGCTGATTTGATGCTATGCACATTGATGCTGGCAATTTTTAACCCCATTTTAACAGTTTACAAGGTTAACAGTGTCCATTTGCTGCAGGTCTTGCCTCTCTGGGGTAGCTGTGTGCATCCCCGTGGTGATGGCAAACTGCTGGACCCTCCCAGGGCTGAGGTAGCTGTCCAGCTCCACGCTGAAGCCATTTCCCCGCTCTGGTGTCTTCGGGTCGGGCCCAGGGTCCACATAGTCCAGTTCTCCATCTGACAGCGGGGCTGTCACAGGACCGCTGCTCCCAGTTACCTGGAGCTGTGGGCCGGTCGGTACCTCTTGGTTCTCACAGGGTGGGGGGAGGCCTTTACCCACCCCCTCAGAGGGATCGTCTTTTCCTGCTTGGGCGGTACTGCCCTCCTTTTTCCCCGCGGCGCTCTGTCTCTTCCTCTGGTGACAACTCTCCTTGCGCCCGTCCTCACCATCGGAAGAGCTGCCTGTATCCTCGTCATGTAGGTGTTGCTTCCCCCTTTGCTGGGTGGCTTTGAAAGGTTTCCTCTTCCTGCTTTTGACAGTAATCCAATCCTCTGCCTCCTTTGATCCCTCCTCTTCCATTTCCTCCGTCTGTCTTGAAGGAGCTTGGGTCAGCTGCTGCATCTCCCCACTGTCTGCTGTTTGCTCCACTACAGCCTGCCCTTCCTTCTGGGTGCCTCCAGACACCATTCCCGTGCTGTTTTGTGGTACCTTGCTGGTCTTAGGTGGTCCGCGGCTCGTGTTGCCACCTCCGGCCATCTGTGCGTAGGTGGCAGCCCCTCGTCTTGGGCAGGCCTTGTACATGTGGCCCGCCTCTCCGCACAGATTACAGTTCTTGGCCTCCTTACATTCCTTGGTCGGGCGGCCTTCCTACTTGCAGTTTCGGCAGACGGTCACCTTACAATCCGCCGCCATGTGGCCTGACCTCCCGTAGGTTCGGCACACTTTCGGCTGCCCTGCGTATGTCAGGTAACCTCTGCTTCCTCCGATGGCCAAAGCTGGAGGGTGGGTGGAGGATGTTCCCACTGGCATCGACCCTCAGGGATACCCTGACCTGTCTTGTACTGGTCCAGATCCCGAAAGGATCGACCACATCGGTACTCTCTCCCTCGACCTGGACGTATCTTCTCAGGAAGGTCAGGACATCTGCTGGGACATGAGGGTTGTACATATGGATTGTTTCAACCCGACTCCTCTGCGCAGGAAGCCCACACAATGGGACCACCGACAAGATGGAGAACAGAGGTTCCCCTTCCTTCTCCTTGAAGACCCTCAGGAACTGCTCGCAATTCTTCACACTCCTGAAGGTCACGTCAAAATAGCCTGCCTCAGGGAAATCCTGCCAGCAGTACACCTCTGCTTTTTTTTTTATTTCAAAAATATACTTTATTCATAAAATGATTTGATGGTCTGTACATTTTATCATGCCATACATATGTCCATATTTACAAACACAGATTCGAATTTATCCTTGTCCTTTACAATCCTGTGCATTTTTCAATCTTGCACATATACATATATTTGGCTGAGGCATCAGCAGAGCCAAAAAAAACGTCCGCATGGGCCCCCTGTTCTTCTTTCGGCAGGCCAATCTTACACGGTGGTCTTACCCCACCGCGCCTTGGCGGCAGCTGCCCCAAGCTTCAGCGCGTCCCTCAGCACGTAGTCTTGGACCTTGGAATGTGCCAGTCTGCAACACTCGGTCGGGGTCAACTCCTTCAGCTGGAAGATCAACAGGTTTCGGACCGCCCAGAGAGCGTCCTTCACCAAGTTGATGATCCTCCAGGCGCAGTTAATGTTCGTCTCGGTGTGAGTCCCGGGGAACAGGCCGTACAGCACGGAGTCCCGCGTCACGGCGCATCTCGGGACAAACCTCGACAAGCACCACTGCATTCCTCTCCAGACTTCCTCTGCATAGGCACATTCCAGAAGGAGGTGTGTGACAGTCTCGTTCCCCCCGCAGCCACTTCGAGGGTAGCATGCGGTGCGGCAGAGAGTCCGGGCGTGCATAAAGGATCTCACAGGCAGAGCCCTTCTCACCACCAGCCAAGCCACGTCTTGGTGCTTGTTGGAAAGTTCTGGCGATGAGGCATTCTGCCAAATGGCTTTGACAGTCTGCTCAGGGAACCGCTCGACAGGATCCTGCTGCTTCAAACCCACAACACTTCAACAAACTCCCCCTCACAAATACCGTCAGTGTGTGCTCCTCCACCTTGTGTACAGTCACCCTGACTGTGTTGCGAATGCCCTGGCCTGGGCTGCGAGCGGCTGCTGAGGCCATAGCTCTGAGGTTGGCTGGTGCCTGAATTGGCGTTAGGCCGAAGCCAGCATAAAGATCCACCAAGAGCAGGTCAGCACAACCAAACGATCCTCCAACGTCCAATCACAATCCGGTGGTGGTCTCCCAGCAGCTCCGACGATTCGCAACACGATCCCCGCGGTTTCTCCCACGCCAGCACATGTCCGCTGCATCACACCTACAACCCCCGAGCAGAATTCTTCCTCTGGTCCTCAGGAACTACACATATTCTGAGCCAAACTGATAAGAACAGAAACTACACATTGTTCTTAGCCAAGAGGCTGAGAAGCGATGGAGGGGTGAGGGGGATGGTGTGTGGGTGAAGGTGTATGTTTGAGTGTGTGTGGGGGAGTGGGAGGGGGTGAGGGGTGATTGCGGGTGGGGTGAGTGTGTAGGGGGTTAAGGGGGTGGTAAGTATGTTGATATTTCACAAAGTCCTTCATTGACTGAGAAGCATTTTGGTATAACTGGGAGGTCATCAGAGCAAGGTTTTTTATCTCCCTCACTTTTGACTCAATATTGCTGTTTTTCTACCCCAGCTTTCTAGTTTTGCAAAGCAGCATTCCACCAGGAAATGCTTCTTTTCTTAAGCTTTAAAATAGCTTCCCCAAACCTGTCCCACCTGTTCGTGTGGCTGCCTGCCCTCCCCCAGGCACATTCTGACTCACAGTTACTTGGTAGTTTTAAGTCGACAGACACCTCTGGAGCCCGCCTTAAATGCTTGTCTCGGTTTTGAGTTGTGCATTTTTAAATGTGCTACTTTGAAGTTGTTCCTCAGCTGGTTCAGTGGAAGTGTATCGCAGAGCACAAACATGGGTATGAGATGTTCAGTTTAACTATAGCACAATCTGTTTCGGCTATTCTGTTTTGGTGGAGTTACAGTAAAGCAATTCCTGGCATGAGCTGCTGTAACGTCAACACCATATAGACGTTGAACTACGGTCTGGTTATTCGTACATTATTTTATCCATTTTTTTGTGATAGAAAATTGTAAACTATTCAAACAATATTTAGTGTGTGTGGCTTTACTGGTTATTCACTAGATTCGAAATGCCCTGGTTTACCAGACTTACAGAGGTTAGTGTTTGTGGAGGTTAGGGTGTGCTATTTAAAGTAATGCAAGGATAAGTTACAATCCATGTGGATGGACAATGTGAGTTAACAGGTTTGGAGGGGGAACTGTCCGATGTAAGCTACATCGGTGTAGAGAGAGCATCTAGCCCCAACAGTGACCTATGAGTATCTATTATTAGGAACAAGGGGGGCTGAATGAAAACAAACTGATCAGAGAGTCCTTGTGTATTTGTAAACAGTAAATGATGTCTCATGAGTCTAGTTGATGGTTTTGTTTTGGTGGCGATAGCTAACAGGCCTGGGGCAGTGTCTCTCAATGTTACTTAGGAAGTTCCAGAAAGCTTTCATTTAAGGTTCCATCCTTTTTGAACACCTTGCCTGCTATGATTGTCTAAAGAATGCAGACCTTTTTGATGAGATGCCTATTTAAAATAATGTTCAGCTACATCATTCTTTGAAGTTTGCATCACAGGTGGATAGGGTGGTTAAGATGTTTAGCACACTTCCCTTCATTGCTCAGACCTTTTGAGTATAAGAGTTGGGAAGTCATGTTGAGGTTGTACAAGACATTGGTGAGGCATCTTCTGGAGTAAAGTGTACCGTCCTGGTCACCTTGTTATAGGAAGGATATTATTAAGCTGGAGAGGGTTCAGAAAAGATTTACCAGAATGTTGCCAGAATTGGAGGGTTCAAGATATAAAACAGACTGGAAATACTGGGACCTCTTTCACTGGAGCACAGGAGGCTGAGGGGTGACCTTATTGAGGAATATAAAATCATAAGGGGCATGGGTAAGGTGAATGACAAATGTCTTTTCCCTAAGATTGGGGATTTCTAAAATAGTGATCTTATTTTTAAGGTGAGAGGAGAAAGATTTAAAAAGGGTGTGAGGGGCAATTATTTTGCACAGAGAGTGATCCGTATATTGAATGAACTGCCAGAGGATGCAGGTACAGTTATAACATTTAAAAGACATTTGAACAAGTACGTGACTAGGAAAGTTTGGAGGAATATGATCAGGCATCCGCTAGTGGGACTTTTTAGTTTGGGATTATGGTTGACATGGACTAGTTGGATCGAGGGGTCTGTTTCCGTGCTGTATTACTCTGACTAAACCAGGCATCGAGGAATTTTAATGAACCGATCTACTTTGATAAAGTCTCATCTCAAAAAATTCTAACCATAGTAAAGAGCATCAGGAATAGCGAGTTTTACATTTATTCTCCCTGTATCAATGTTACTTTTGGATGCATTTAAGGAAAAGGCGCGCGACAAATCAGCTATACATTTTTGCACATCTCTGTGAGAACATTAATAGGAATTGGAACTTTAGATGAGGATGTATACTCAGGGGATGACTCACTGACTGATTTTTGAATTCTGTTGGAACAGATTCAATACCTATTTTAATTAGAGTTTGATTTCTGTGATAGAGTAATTTTGTTTCTCTACAGGCATATAAGCCTTTTTTTAACAAGCAAATGATGTAACTGAAATGAAATTGTATTTGGAAGTTTCCTTTTGGATAATAAAGTAAGAAGTGAAAATGAACATCAATTGTTAACAAAAATGAGAGTGTGTGGAATTGGAGGCAACATGTTTCAGGACAGTGACCAAGGCTGCAGAATGGGTAGCTCCTCAAATTGGCAAAATATGGGCAGAGATTGTACTGAGTGTTTCACTATTCTTCTGAATTAACAGCTGAAGGACTAGAGGGTTATCAGACTAAACTTGTTGACAATAATAAGTTAGGGTTGCATGGTATATAATATAGGCAGGAACAAGAAGTTACAAAAACAACTAAGATAGGTTGTTGTTTGACGAAGGGAGTCCAAGATTATGGGTTTAGACGAAAATGTAAAATTCTAAACACAAATAGGTCAGCTGTGATCTTATTGGATGGTGGAGAAGGCTTGAGGGTCAGAATGGTGTAAAAACAATGACTGCAGGCAGCATCCAAGGAGCTTCGAAACATCAATTTCGAAGCTCCTTGGATGCTGCCTGAACAGCTGTGCTCTTCCAGCACCACTAATCCAGAATTGAGGGTCAGAATGGCCTACTCCTGCTCCTCTTTTACAGGTTTACATGAAAGTGAATGGGCAAAATATGAAGTTGCCCATTATGGACCAAGGAGGACGCAGAACCTTTTCTAAATGGTGCAATAATATCAACTGTGGATGGATAACAATCACTGAAAGTTAGTGAGCAGATACAGTAAACAAACTGCTGACTGAAATGTTGGCCTTTATTTCAAGCGGCTGGAATAAAAAGGGGTGATGGGGAATGATGTCTAAGCAATGGAAATTTTGATTAGATCCCACTTAGATTACTTTGATTAGTCCTCACCACTGCACATTGGTAGAGAGAAAGTGGTCTCAGATGAGGTCTTGCATGGCATCACCAGAATATTACATTCACTGAAAGAGTTACATCAGGCATGTGTTTCTTTGCATTTGGAAGATTAAGCAGAGATATCCTTGAGGTGTTTAAGATGATTAAAGGATTTGATAGATGAGATCAAGAGAAATTATTTCCTTTTGTGGAAATGCATATACAGGCACCATGTCATAGAGTCATAGAGCAAGGAAACAGGCCCTTCGTTTCAACTTGTCCATGTTGACCATGTTTTCCAAACTGAACTTTGCCATAACCTTCTAAAGCTTTCCTATCCATGTACCTGTCTGTTACTCTTGGAATCAAAGCTGAGTTGTTGGGAATGGGAATTGGTCGAGGGAGGTTGTCAGGAAGCACAACTTTACTCAAAGGCCTAATGGAAATCTGCAAAATACAATCACCACAAAATCTTTTGAGGCCGTGAGCCCAACTGAAAATGTGAAAAAAGAAGTTGTTAGAATTTTGTTTGGTTAAGATTATGGAATCAAAGCAGGTGGGTGAAGCTAAAATAGAGAGCAACTCTGATCGAACTAAACAAGGGTATGGGCGCGGAGGGTTAATTAGCCTCCTCTTGTTTATATGTTCCTGTGAGGAAACATTCAAAAGGTTGGACAGGGGTTACCATGACTGACCAATATAATTACATGTTATAAAAGAGTCCGAAGTTGGGTGACTGTTGGTCTCTGTGTCAGTCACCCCAATCTTGTTTGTTGGATTTCATTTGGTTTTTGATGCTTCTCTATTATTGTCACATGTACCCAGACACAGTGAAAAGTATTGTTTTATGTGCTTTCCAGACAAATCGTACCTTACATCACATCAAGGTAATAGAGCAGAATGCAGAATTTAATGTTACAGCTACAGAGAAGGTACAGAGAAAGATCAACTCTAATACATGAGAGGTCCATTCATAAGTCTGTTAACAGCAGGGAAGAAATGTTCTTGAATCTGGTGGTACATGTTTTTAATCTTTCATATATTCTCCTCAATGGAGGAAGATAGGAGAGAGTATAATCAGGGTGGGAGGGATCTTTGATTATGTTTGCTGATTTTCCGAGGTAGCTGAAAGTGACGACAGAGTCAATGGATGGAAGGCTGGTTTGTGTGATGGACTGGACTGTGTTCACAACTCAGTAATTTCTTGCAACCTTGGGAAGAGCAGTTACCATAGTAAGGTGTGATGCATCCAGATAATGGTGCTTTAATAAAAATTAGTAAGACTTGGTTGTTGAGACACGTTCCAGGTTTTAATGGGGGGTGTTCAAGATTAGAAAAAATATTGATAAAGTAAACGAGTAGAGATTGTTTCCACTGATGCTGGGGTGGATGACAAGAGCCATGCTGTGCAATTATTGCATTCAGTGTACAAGTTGGTCTGATGACCATTGGGGTTCATGTGCTCAGTCAGTCACCAGCTTTCTGCATTTCTTCTCTTCCTAACTGCTCCTCTTCCTGTTTTTGTCACCCTTAGTGGAATTGATTGCTGTGAGCAGCTTTCAGAGCCAGGAAGGTGATGAGCTGAGCTTCGAGGTTGGGGACATCATCAAGAATTCTAAGTGCACGGAAGAGGATGGCTGGTGGGAAGGAGAGCTGAATGGGAGAAGGGGCCGGTTCCCAAGAATATTCCTCAAGGTAAGTGACTCTCCAAAGAATAAATGGAACAGAGGCTGGAGCTAGAATGTGATGGAGGGAATGGTGAGTGCGTTTGGTGCAGTGGTAGTGTCCTGACCTCTGAGCTAGGAGGCCTAGGTTCAAATCCCACCTTCTTCAGAGATGTGTAATAACGTCCCTGAACAGGTTGGCTAGAAAATTATCTCTGATGTCAGGGAAAAGAAACCAATGTCAAAACTAAAATAAAATTAACCACCGTGGAATGCCAGGCATCTGAATTGAAAACAGAAAGTGCTAGAGAAACCGAGCAGGTCTGGCAGCATCAGGGGATATTGTTTCTAATCCAACGTAACCCTTTCTCAGAAGTCTGGGCCTCCTGCACTGACTGACACTCATCCATTTTCTCTCTGTGCCAGTACACCTTTAAGCTGCAGACTGGTCACGTTTTCAAACTTCCTGTAGCTCTCAACCTTTCCGTCTGGACTAAGTGGCACTAACCATGACTGAAACCCAGAAACCTGAGCTGCTGTAGCTTTCCACACAAGAGAACTATCCTGGCATTCCAACAAGCCACAGGATGCAGATTTCTCCAGACTAATGCTCCCTACAATGTCTTCACTTATTACACCAGAAATAAACTCAAAGCTTATCAAAGACAGCTACTCACCAATCAACAACTTCCCTTGTGGGAAGCTAACGGTTGTGTTTTGATTACATCCCTGTCTCACTCTGCCGTTCCGCTCTGAACTCATTCATAAAAATATAGACAATAGGAGCAGGAGGAGTAATCCAGAATCTGGTTTCCAGCATCTGTAGTCATTGTTTTTACCAGGAGCAGGAGGAGGCCATTCAGCCCTTTGAGTCTGCTTGGCCATTCAATATGACCATGGCTGACTCTACCCTCTTCCTGTTTTCGCCCTAGACCTTTTGATCCCCATATCCTTAGAAACTAAACTTATCACCTTCTTAAAATCACTTAATGTTTAGGTATCAAATGCTTTCGGTGTTTGAGAATTCCGCAGGCTCAACACTCTCTGGGTGAAGCGATCACTCCTCATCTCCATCCTAACCAGCTTACACCACATTGTTAGACTGTGAGCCCCTGGTTCTGGACTCCCCTGGTCATCAGGAACACCCTGCCTGTATCTACCTTGTCTCACCCTGTTAGAATTTTACAGGTTTCTATGAGAACCTCCTTGTTCTGCTAAACCCCAAAGTTGTCCTCTCCCCCTGCCACGAGGAGAGGTCTGAGGCATAGAAATACTACCCTGATTCCCATTCCCAAAGATCCCTCCCACCCTGATTATAGTCCCAACCGATCCAGTCTCTCTGCTTCATGTGTCAGTTCTCCTTCAGATTTGTGCTTCTTACTTCTAGGCTGTCTGAGCATACAATCAGCTTGCTAGCTGTTGTCCTGTGAAGTCAAACAGCCCGAGACCGAACCTTGCTGTTCCGTCTGTGGTGTCCTTACAAGTGATAATTGATCAGCCACAAGATGTCGATAAGACATGAATTTGTGACTCCTCCGTTTTCAGGTACTTTGTGATCATGTGTTCAGGCCTTCAGGTCTGAAACTGGTAAATTCCAAACCCAGACTGTTTGATTTTCAGTTGCGTCGTACTACGTGTGACTGTGTCCCTATCCATAATCCCATATACACACAGACAAGGAGTACAAGCTTAAAGCAAAGTTGTCCTCTCCCCCTGCCACGAGGAGAGGTCTGAGGCATAGAAATACTACGCTGATTCCAACCACTCCAGACCATGAGCTCAATCTGTGTGTCTCAGTATCACAAGGATAGGCCACTGTTACCAAACCTCCACAATTGTCCTGAACACTGCAGGAACCAAAACTAAATCTCTATAGTGAGCAACTTGAGAGAAAAATGATAGAAGCATTATAAAAGATGATGTGTTATTATTTCCTGTCCCACTTTGATTGAGTGTGGAAGCACTATGACAGTTGGAGGGGGAATGAGGTTTGCTGGGGCTGCAGGAAGGTGTTTTTGAGGAGGAAATCTTGTAATCAAATCTCCAGCAATGTATCCAACCAGAATGGCAAACCAAGTGAAATAACCCCAGAGACCGGGATCCTGTCGCTAAGTCACTATGTGGTAAGTTCTTGACACTGATCCAGCTCTCTCAGAGCCAGCTCTCAGAGAGAACAGAACCTGTAAAACGCCTGTTCTTATCTGTCAGCCAGGGCTCCCTGATTGGACCAGGTTAACAGCCCCAATCAGGGAACTCATATTCTATGGGGACCACCTGCCTGACTTCATTCCAGTCGCTACATCCCTTTGGTTTCCCCCATCACCACCAGCTGTTTCAGTTTTGCCAGAACTAGACTAGACCATAAACATATGGATGAAACTGGAATAGTGTAGGATCGATGGACTTCAGATTGATGCCATAGGCGGCACAACATTGAGGGCTGAAAGGCCTGTACGGTGCTGTAATGAACAATGTTCCATGTTCTGCATCCAAAGTCTGATTTTGTCAGCTGTGACTCTGTCTAGAACCTTTAAAACTACTACAGACTCTTCCAGTGGCTGTACCACCAGTGGTGTCTCTGCCAGGGGAAGGTGGTCAATGCATCCACATTTGCTATTTGGCCTCCTGTGCAATGCTCCAACTTGTAATTTTATGCACTGAGTATTAAAACTCACCACTGAATTTGGCCTGGAGCTATGGGCAGCACTGATTTGTCCTTTTTAAATAGACCTAGCAGGGCTTTGTGGTCCATTATTATTACAAATTTACAAAAGAACATAACAACATAAGAACTAGAACCAAGAGTAGGCCATTTAGCCCCTTAAGCCTGCACCACCATGCAATAAGATCCTGGCTGACCTTCTCATAGACTCAGCTCCACTTATCCACCTGCTCACTATAATCCTTAATCCCTTTAATCTTCAGAAAACCATCTATCTCTGCCTTAAAAAAAACCTTCAATGAGGAAGCCTCAACTGTTTCACTGGGCAGGGAATTCCACAGATTCACAACCCTTTGGGTGAAGAAGTTCCCCCTCAACTCAGTCCTAAATCTGCTCCCCCTTATTTTCAGGCTATGCTCCCTAATTCAAAGATTCACCTGCCAGTGGAAACAACCTCCACGCTCCTATCTTACCAATTCCCTTCATAACTTTAATGTTTCTATAAAACTCCCCCCTCATTCTTCTAAATTATAACGAATAGACTCCTAATCTACTCAGTCTCTCCTCATAAACCAAGCCCTCAACTCCTGAATCAACCCAGTGAACCTCCTCTGCACCCCCTCCAGTGCCAGTACATCCTTTCTCAAGTAAGAAGACCAAAACTGCACACAGTATTCCAGATGTTGCCTCACCAACTGCCTGTACAGCTGCAATTTTTAAACTCCATCTCTCTAGCAATAAAGGACAATATTCCATTTGCCTTCTTAATCACTTGCTATGCCTGCAAGCCAATGTTTTGTGATTCATGCACAAGGATACCCAGGTCCCTCTGTATAGCAGCATGCTGCAATTTTGCACCATTTAAATGATAATCCATTTTGCTGTAATTCCCGCCAAAGTGAATGACTCCACATTTACCAACATTGTACTACATCTGCTAGACCCTTACCCACTCATTTAACTTATCGATATCCCTCTGCAGACAAGCAGTGTCCTCTGCACATTTTGTGCTAACACTCATTTTACTGTCATCTTCAAACTTTGAAACACTGCACCTGGTCCCCAATTCTAAATCATCTATATAAATTGGAAACAATTGTGGTCCCAACACTGATCCTTGAGGCACACCACTAGTCACCGATCGCCAGAAAAACACCTATTTGTTCCCACTCTTTGCTTCCTGTTAGTTAATCAATCTTCTACCATGCCTACGCATTACCTGTAACACCATGCACCTTTATCTTATGCAGCAGCCTTTCATGTGGCATCTTGTCAAATGTCTTCTGGAAATCCAGATATACCACATCCACCAGTTTCCCATTGTCCACCGCACTCATAACGTCCTCAAAGAATTCCCGTAAATTAGTTGAACATAACCTGCCCTTCATGAAACCATATTATGTTTGCCTGATGAGACAATTTTTATGCAGATGTCTCATTATTTCTTCCTTGTTGATAGATTCAAACATTTTCCCCTCTATAGGAGTTAAGCGAATGGGCTGATAGTTATTCATCTGTTGTCTTCCTACTGTTTTAAATAGTGATGTCACATTTGCTGTTTTCCAATCCGTTGGAACCACCCAGAATCCAGGAAAGTTTGGTAAATTACCACAAGTGCATTTGCTATTTCCCCTGCCTTTTATTTTAGTCCTCGGCACGCATTCCATCAGGGCCAGGAGACTTGTCTACCTTTAGCTTCATTAGCTTGCCCAACATGGGCACTTTTGTGATAATGATTGTTTCCAGGTCCTCACCTGCCATGACTTCCTTGTCATCGGTCATTGACATGTTATTTCTGTCTTACACTGTGAAGACCAACATAAAATACCTGTTAATGCCTTGGCCACTTCCTCATTTCCTGTAAAGGTATAGGTGGAGCTACCTGCCTCCAAATATGACCGCCAAACTTTCCTTCTCTAGCTGGGTGTATTCATGCTCTGCGTTAGACAAAGTCCTGGGTGCATTTGTAATTGGGCATTCCTGTACATTGGGTCACCTATGAGTTAATACTACCCTGATGCCATAGGGGAGACATCGAATGTCAATAACGTATTTATTCATTAATGGGATGTGGGCATTTCTGGCTATACCAGCATTTATTGTCCTTTGTTAAATGCCCTTAAGAAGATGATGGTGATCTGCCTTCTTGAACTGCCGTGGTCCATTTGGTGTAGGGACAGCGCAGTGAGGGAGGGACTTTCAGAATATTCACCCAGTAACAGTGAAGGAACTGCAACATAAGGGGAGATGATGGCTTAGTGGTACTATCACTGGATTGTTCATTCTAAAACCCAAATAACATTCTAGGGCCCAGGCTTTGAATCCTGCTCATTTGAATTCAATTGAAAGGAAATAAAAATTTAACAAATCCATCGCCAGTTGTCAAGGAAAACCGATCTGGTTCACTAATGCCCTTTAGCAAGGAATCTATCTAACTTTGGTACCTGGTCTGGCCGACATGTAACTCCAAAACCAACAGCCATGTGGTTGAGTCCTCACTGTCCTTCAGGCTATAAATGTTGGCCTAGCCAGTGTCACCCTCATTCTGTGAATGCTTAAAATAAAACTCTGCACTTGTCCTTTAAGGTGGGAATGTCATTGCATTTGGAACATGCCATTGACGGAGCTGTGCACCTTGTAGACGGCTGCTGGTGGGAAAGTTGGTGGATGAGGTGCCAATCAATCAGGCTGCTTTGTCTTGGATGGTGTTGAGCTTCTTGAATGTTGTAAGATCTGCTAGTGGACAATGGGCTTTGAAATAGTTTTTGTCTGAACGTCCTTCAGACCCTGGGTGTGAGGCATCATATTTTGTTGGTGAATGGCCAACTCAAACAAACAATTTTGTCTGAAAAAAATCTGAAAGAACTGCGGATGCTGTGAACAGAAATTGCTGGAAAAGTTCAGCAAATCTGGCAGCATCTGTAGAGAGAAATCAGAGCTAAAGTTTAGGGATCGAGTGACCTTTCCTCAGAGCTCAGTTTCTGTTTTTGGAACTGTTTTACCTTATTTTACTGGAATCAATGCATTGTGAGTGTAATTGAATGATGCAAGAGGTTGGGGAATTTTAAATCTAAGCAAGACATGCGTAAAATAATTCCAGAGGAATCTCGATTATCCAAATATCAATTATTCGAATTTCAGATTTCAAGGTCCTTATAGAAACATTACACCAAAAAGGTGTTTCCAACACTGTTTACAATGATTAGAAATGAAACCGGCTTACTGAAATGCTGCTGAGAACAGTCCTAGACATCGACAGCATCCGCTGCACCCGATGTGGCCTCCTCTATGTTGGGGAGACAGGCCGCTTACTTGCGGAACGTTTCAGAGAACTCTGGGACACCTGGACCGACCAACCCAACCGTCCCATGGCTGAATACTTTAACTCCCCCTCCCACTCCACCAAGGACATGCAGGTCCTTGGCCTCCTCCATCACCAGACCATGGCAACACGACACCTGGAGGAAGAGCGACTCATCATCCGCCTAGGAACCCTCCAACCACAAGGGATGAGCTCAGACTTCTCCAGCTTCCTCATTTCCCCTCCCCCCACCTTTTCTCAGTTCCAACCCTCAGACTCAGCACCACCTTCTTGACCTACAATCTTCTTCCTGACCTCTCCGCCCCATCCCCTCTCCGGCCTATCACCCTCACCTTAACCTCCTTCCACCTATCACATTCCCAATGCCCCTCCCCCAAGTCCCTCCTCCCTACCTTTTATCTTAGCCTGCTGGACACACCTTCCTCATTCCTGAAGAAGGGCTTATGCCCGAAACGTCGATTCTCCTTCTCCTTTGATGCTGCCTGACCTGCTGCGCTTTTCCAGCAACACATTTTTAAGCATCGATAGGAGCCCAGGCATGTCTCCAAGTGACTGACCTTCTGCCCTCACTCTCTCTCTCTCTCTCTCTCTCTCCCCCCACCCCCAACACTTACCATGGAGTTCTACACAGGGGTGTACTCTAAACTTACGCCCCCAGATAATCTCTTCAACACTGTGTTTTGTGTGTGTGTGTGTGTGTGTGTTTGTGTGTGTGTATGTTTGTGTGTGTTTTTTGTGTGTGTTTGTGTGCGTGTATTTGTGTGTGTGTGTTTTTGTGTGTGCGTGTTTGTGTGTGTATTTGTGTGTGTGTTTGTGTGTGCGTGTTTTTGTGTGTGTTTGCATGTGTGTGTGTTTGTGTGTGTTTGTGTGTGTATTTGTGTGTGTGTTTTTGTGTGTGTGTTTTTGTGTGTGTGTGTTTGTGTGTGCGTGTTTTTGTGTGTTTGCGTGTGTGTTTTTGTGTGTGTGTGTTTGTGTGTGCGTGTTTTTGTGCGTGTTTTTGTGTGTGTGTGTTTGTGTGTGTGTTTGTGTGTGTGTGTTTTTGTGTTTGTAATGTGTTATTTTGAGACTCACCCCAACCCCCAAAGGCAGCAGCAGTTTGACAGTTGGTGTCCAGTCTGGATGCCCCAAAGAGGAGTGGGGGGGCAGACAGGGGCTGGGTGGGAGGTAGAAAGTGGGAGGGGGCAGATGGGGGGGGGGGGGGTGGTGGGTTTGGACGGGGTTGGGAGGCAGGAGGCTTCAGGAATGCTGCAGGTCCCTTACACACCACAAATGTGTGTCTGCTCAGAAACAAACCCTGAGACAGAGAGAGGGAGCAAGGCAGGCAGAGCGAGGAGAGAGGAAACTTCACAAAACTCCGAGCCCCAGAGGAGAGGCATTGAATCAATTAATTAAATAATCAATTATCCAAACAAAATAGTACCCCCCCCCATCTCGTTCGGATATTCGAGGTTCCTCTGTAGTTTTTTCTTGTCAATTTAACTTGCAATTTGCTGGATCAGACCTTGGCTTTAATTCCAGTCATGATTCTGCTGATCGCACTGGCTCAGAAAGCCTCTTCAAACTGTGCCCATTTTCCTGGGTGCACTCACATCCACAGTTTAATTATTTTCCCTATTACAGACTATTTCATCAACAAAGAAACTAATGTTCATTCTATTATTAAATGATTCAGTATAACTTTCTGTTTCAGCCATTTGTAATGGGTTGAGGTCAGATTGCACACGGGTAGAGGACTGGACAACATTCTTCAAAAGGCTTCCCATGGCTGATAACCCAATTTCGCAGTTGTCTTAATAAATCTTCACTGGGGGATCTCTCTTAAACTCCACAAGGCATACTTTTTAATGAAAAGAGAAAATAAGAAACAGTTACGTTCCATTATGGTGAATGGTAGTCATCATAAAAACATCCACCCCCACCATCACTGGCCAATAGTGGCCAGTGGTGTGTACCATTTACACAATGCTGTGCAGGAACTCCCTATTCCTTTGTCAACATCAGCCATGATCTCTACCACCAGAATCATAGAACCCCTAAGGTGTGGAAACAGGCTATTTAGCCCAACAGATCCACACCAACCTTCCAAAGAGCATCCCATTAGACCCATCCCCCCCTACTTTATCCCATGGTTAGTCCCCCAAGCCAGCATATCCCTGGGCAATTTTGCATGGCCAATCCGCCTAATCTGGGAGGAAACTGGAGCACTTGGAGGAAACCCATGCAGACCCAGGAAAAATGTACAAACTCCACACAGACGATCACCCGAGGCTGGAATTGAACTTGAGTTTGCTTGATGCTGATACTGTGAGGCAGCAATGCTAACCACTGAGCCACCACGCTCCCCCCCCACCTCCTCTGATTAGGGCAGCAGATTTAAGCAGATGCAGCTTCATGGCTGCTCCCCTATCCCACTCTCCCCAAGTCACAAGCACTAATCTTCCCTGGAAATTCAATGCCATTCTCTCATTGTAACTGGGTCCAGATGCTGGAACACCCTCCCTGCCAGCATTATGGGTGTTCCAACACCCCAAAGACTACAGTTGTTCAAGAAGGCAGCTCACTACCACCTTCTCAAGGGCAGTTAAAGATGGGCAATAAATACTGGTACGCCAGTGATGTCTACACCCCATGGTCAAATGAAGAAAAAATATAAATATCTGTACCCTCTGTTCAATTGCAGACTAATTACTTCCTGGTGGAGATTTCTGTGGTAAAAGTAGTGTTTGGAAACATGAAATTAAAATATTCAGAAGATCAGCAGTGAAGAGAGTTCAGTACAAACCAAAGTTTGTGTTTTACAGGAAGTGGCAACTCAAACCAACGAATCTGCAAACCGTATACAGCCTCGTTCAATGCGCAGAAGTAAGTACAGTTTTTTATTCAGTGTTGATGGCGAATCCAGAAAAGGCACTATTTATGTGTTGGTAAGGCTGAAGAGAAGCAAAGGTGGGACATACAGTTCTTTGAGCTAGCTCGACCATTTACTAAGATTATAGCTAACATCGATCTCAACACAACCACCTGATGAAGGAGCGTCGCTCCGAAAGCTAGTGCTTCCAATTAAACCTGTTGGACTATAACCTGGTGTTGTGTGATTTTTAACTTCCTGCTCTACCCCCACCTGTGAAATGGAACATTCCCCTGCTCCTTCAGGGCCTACCCTGTCCAAGTGAGGCCTGATATTTCGCTGCTCGTTGGATGCTGCCTGAACTGCTGTGCTCTTCCAGCACCACTAATCCAGTATTTGGTTTTCAACATCTGCAGTCATTGTTTTTACCTCACTGATATTTCGCAACTGTGTTCCATTCAACAAAAGCTACTCCATGGCCCAGCCCCTTTAAGATGCCTGGACAAGGAGCGCTCCCAAACAGTGAGGCTGATATGACCCTATTGTATCTCCCAGTGCCTGCTCTGGGCTTACAACATCCCCACAATCACAAGGTGGGGGGAATGAGGCAAATTGTTTGAGCCATCTTCATTCACTCAGCCAGAACAACGTGGGACACAGCTGGCAGCTCATGTTTCAACACCATCCAGAGACTGTACTCATTGTCATATACAGAGACGGCAGTGAATTTCCCTACTCAGTCTCAGGTCACATTGTAGTCCGGTTCTGGTGACCTCACCGAGGTTTGGCAATTATATTGGTACACACTGCTACCAGCACCTACCACCTGCCTTTGGCATGGGACTGGGCAAGTCCTTGCTGCCCATTCAGACTGAAGTTGCCAATCTTATCATCCCCACAGTGGCTAACTCAGTCATTTTAATTTCAATCTATCCAATTTAAGGAGCCTTTAAAAGGCAGACGAGGTCAAGCACACATAAGCAGCACCATCAATGTTCCACATCCTTAATAAATTGTAAGGTACTAGGGCAGCAGTCACAATTCGATGTGTTACTTGGTTTAACAGATTTCTACTCAGTTTAGTCAAGTGTTGACAAGACAAGGGTGAGTCAAGGCAAGGGTAAGACGTCAGATATGAGCTTTCACTGACATTATGCAGCTGATGATAAAAATTAATCTCCAGTGAGGCACAATCTAACCATTACCACTAGACATTTGATGGCATTACCATCATCAAATTTCCCCATTGGCAGCATCTTGAGAGTCACCATTTACTAGAAACTGAACTGGACGAATCATGTGGATGTTTTGGAGAGGGTACAGAAAAGGTTTACCAGGACTTTGCCTGGCATGGGAGATTTTAGCAATGAAGAAAGGTTGGATAGACTGGGTTTGTTTTCACTGGAACATAGGAGGTTGAGGGGTGATCTGACAGAAGTTTATAAGATTACAATGACATGGATAGAGTGGAAAGTATGAGGCTTTTTTTCCAGGGTGGAGGGGTGAATTACTAGGGGACTCAAGATCAAGGTGGAGGGGGCAAGAGGGGAGTTCAAAGGAGATGTGCAAGGCACGTTTTTCATACAAAGGGTGGTGAGAGCCTGGAACGCGCTGCCAGAGGTGGTGATGGGAGCAAACACAATAGCAGCATTCGGGAAGCACCTGAACGAATACATGAATAGGAAGGGAATAGAGGGATACACATGTCGTAAGTGAAGACATTTTTAATATGGTACGGCAAAATGTGTTGGTGCTGGCTTGGAGGGCTGAAGGGCCTGTTTCTGTGCTGCATTTTTCTGTATTCTTTATTCTTATTATAAATAAAGTATCTGTAAGAGCAGGTCAGAGGCGAGGAATTCTATACAGAGCAAGCTGTCTCTTTACTTCCCAAAGCCTGTGCAATATCTACAAGTATTATGATCAGGCAAAGGTGCCCAGTTTAGTCCGATTCAGGACAGGATACACCTCAATCTACTCCGTGGTGAGCAGGAATGATCTGAATCTCCCACTTAAATCAACTTGTCTCTGGGTTAGTCGCAGAAAAGTTAATTTGAAAAGGATCCCTTCCCTCATAAATACTTTTTCCAAGCCCAAATGGATCTATGTTTTAAAAGGAACCAAGTTTAACTAGCCTTCCTTGAGCTAAAAAATAGCAGTAAGTTTATTAGCTAATAAAATGTGAAAAAGATAATAAAACATGACATATATACATATGGGTTAGAAATAAGTTACAAAAAAAAAAAGTAGAAGTAAAAGTAGAGAAATCTGCATATCAGCCTTTGGCTGATCCATGGTGGATAGATTGTAAAATGTTGTGGTCATTAAAGTGGGTAGTTTCAGAGTTGCTGACTTTGGCAGCTGAGTAGTTGTTTGAAGGTTCTTGGTCCTGCCATTAGCTGACAGGAGTTTGTGCAATTTCCTTTGTGCAGTGGCTTTGCTGTTGTGAGCTGTTGATTAATCAGAGAGAAAGAGATTTTAATTCTTTTGATGTGAACATGCAGGTATGTACAGAAGTCCTCCCTTCTAGCATAATGCCCATTTTGTCCTTGAACTCCCTGTTGTGTGCATTTCTGGATGAGTAAAACACAAATGTGTTTTCTGCCCATGTTTACTTTCTTTCAATTCATATCATGTCCACTATCTGGGACATGAAGCCACATGGGCATTTTTTTTTGCAGGGAAGGGGTAATCATTAACCCTGGAGTCACAGGGATTAAAGTTCAGTTTTCTTTTCCAATTACTTTTCTTCCTTTGAAGTGTTACTGTCTGAAGTTCCCTTGACATTCTTCAGGTACAACATTCCTGGTTCCCTTCAGACTGATGGTAATGCTCACTGAATGTTTCAGACGGCCACTGAGTTTCCATTCTCGGTTCTTTTTTGACTTGTGTGTCCTTCTTTAAAAATAGACACATTTTCTAGATAAAGCTTTCGTATAACAGTCAGTAAATTCAGGGTTATGCCCCACTGTCATGACACAAGTCAGGAGTGTATTGAGCAACTCCCTGGAAGAGTCCAGCTCCAGCAACATTCAAGAAGCTTGGCACCATCTAAGACAAAGCAGCTGCTCGATTGGCACCTTATCCACAAACATTTGTTCCCTTCAACCGTGGATGCATAGCGGCAGCATTGTTCACCATCTAAAAAAATGCATGGCAGTAACTCATTGAGACTCATTGACAAGCACCTTCCAAACCCACAACCTCAAAGGTCAGGGGCAGCAGGTATTTCAAAATCTGCAATTTCCCCACCTGCAACTCTTGACATAGAACTATATGGCTGTTCCTACATCATCGCTGGGTCAAAATCCCAGAACTCCTTCCGAAAAGCACTGTGAGTGTACCTATGTCCTAAACAGCTTTAAGAAGGCAGCTCCCCACCACTTTCTCAAATGGTGATGCCCATGCCCCACAAATACATTTGAAAAATTGAAAATCAATAATCTTAATCAGTAAAATCTCCACATCATGAGACACAAGGGAAAAGGTACACTTTCATAACAAATATCAGATCCCTGTGCTGACTTGACATTATAGAAACCTCCAGACAACTCAATGAAAAGCTGTTTCAAAACAAGATCATTCAGTCCAGTGAATGACATGAGTTAAAACTTCATTGAAGCTGGTAAACTGTTTTGAGAAAGAACAGAGTCACAGAGTCATACAGATGTACAGCACGGAAGCAGACCCTACAGTCCAAATCATCCTTGCCAACCAGATATCATAAATTAATCCATTTGCCAGAATTTGGTCCATACCCTCTAAACCCTTCCTATTCATATACCCATCCGATACCTTTTAAATGTTGTAATTGGACCAGCCTCCACCACCTCCTCTGGCAGCTCATTCCGTACACGCACCATCCTCTGAATGAAAATGTTGTCCCTTAGGTCCCTTTTAAAACTTTCCCCTCTCATCTTAAGCCTACACCCTCTAGTTTTGGATTCCCTTACCCTGGGAAAGATACCTTGTCTACTTATCCTATCCAAGCCCCTCATGATTTTATAAACCTCTGAGGCTCCAGGGAAAACAGCCCCAGCCTACTCAGCCTCTCCCCATAGCTCAAACTCTCCAACCCTGGCAACCTCCTTGTAAATCATTTCTGAACCCTTTCAAGTTTCCCAACATCTTTCCTAAAACAGGGAGGCCAGAATTGAACACAGTATTACAAAAGTGGTTGAATCAATGTTCTGTGCAACATGACCTTCCAACCAGATGTAGGTTTCCTCGCTGATCTGGGAGGTTCTTTTTCAGACGTTTCATCGCCATACCAGGTAACATCTAAGTGAGCCTCCGGAGGCTCACTGAAGATGTTACACAGCATGGCGACGAAGCATCTGAAAATGAACCTTCCATCTCAGCGAGCAAACCTGCATCCAGAACCTCAACCTAAGCTACCAATCTTCTCAAAACTTGCTATGATCTTCCGACTCCTATACTCAATCTACTGACCATTAAAGGTGAGCGTACCACAAGTTTTCTTCACTATCCCATCCATCTGAGACCCCACGATACAGCAACATGAGGAAGCCATTCAGCCCCTCAAGCTTGTACTGTTGACCTTTCAATGAGATCATGGCTAATCCATGCCCTAGATCCATCTACCCAAGCATTAACTATTTATACATAATTTAATGAAAAAAACACATTAGTCTTGACATTTAATGACCCCCCCCCCCCCCCACCCCCTCCAACCCACCCAGCCTCCGGGTAAGTGGAAGAGTTCCAGATTTCCACTTTGGTTTATATGAAGAATTATTTCCTGCTCTCTGCACCTGACACCATCTCGATCTGATTTTAAGATTATCCCCCTTAATCTTAGACTCTCCCTCTCTATCCTATGAAATCCTTGAAAGGTCTCAATTATATCCTTCCTTAATCCTCTAAAATCAAGTCCATACAACCTGCTTTTATTTGCCAAATAATTTAACCTTTGTCTTTTTGAATTGAACTTACACTGCACCCTCCAGTCTATTCTTCTCGATATACAATACCCAAAACTGATTACAGTCCTCCAATTGTGGTCTAACCGGATCTCTATAAAGCCGTAACATTACCTCCCACCCCTTTGTATTTTACACCACTTAAAAAAAAGGGTGACAGACCATTGGCCTTTAAAATTATTGTTTGTACCTGTTCTGTAGGTTTTAATGAATATTGTGCACCTAAATCTCTCTGCTCATTCACATTTCCTCACTCTTTTTGACCACAGAAAACTATTCTAACGTAGACCCAAATGGTATGTACTTTTTTTCACACCAAGCTCCAACTATCACAGTTTTTTTCCAACTCATCTAAACTGTCAATTTCCTTTTGTAGTTTTCTGTTTCCCACCTCACACTTTCCTTGACACCTAGCTCAGTATCATCAGCAAACCGAGATCTATGGCTGTCTGTCTCAGTCAGAGTTGAGAACTGTAATACAGAGTTCTGGGCAGACAGCGAGTCATATCCTGCTGAGTTAAATTTGCGCTGTCAAAGTGCTGTGCTCAAGACAATCTAGTTGTGGAATCTATTTATACAATTAATCATCATTTAGCGCTGGAATCATTCCCTTGAGCTGTAATGTCTCTATGCTTGAATTGGGTTAACTGTAAGTTACTGTATGTTCTGATTGTTATTACGATCTTATACAAGTTTGTTCTGATCGTGGTCAGGAATATAATTTGCAACAATTATCCTTTGCAGTGTTTGGAACATTTTGAGTTTGAACTAAAGTCCCAGTTGGCTAGACATCCAGCATACTAGGGCTTAACCTGGGCATCTGATTACAGTTCACTGATACTGACACTGACTCCAGGTCCATAGCAATCTGGTTGGCTCTTAACTGATTTCTGGGCAATCACGGATGAGAAATACAGGCTGACCTAACCAGTGGTTAGGCCCTAACCCACAAAAAGGCATAAAATGTACTCTGAGTGGGGGATTTCAATGTCCACCAACAAGAGAATTTCAGCAGCAGGATTGCTGGTTGAGCTGGTCAGATCCTGAAGGACATAGCTATTAGACTGGATCTGCAGCAAGTGGTGAGGGAACCAACAAGAGGGAAAAGCATACTTGACCTCATCCTCACCAGTCTGCTGGCTGCAGATACATCCGTCCATGACAGTATTGGTAAGATTGACCACTGCACAGTCCTTGTGGAGGTGAAGTTACACATTCACATTGAGAATAATCAAGCTGTGTGGCACTATCACTGTGCTAAATGGGACAGACTTTGAATAGGACGAAAGTGAGGACCAAATGCTGGAGATCAGATTTAAGATTAGAGTGGTGCTGGAAAAGCACAGCAGGGTCAGGCAGCATCAGAGGAGCAGGAAAATCGATGTTTCGGGCAAAAGCCCTTCATCAGGAATGAGCCTTGAAAAAGGGCTTTAGCCCGAAACGTTGATTTTCATGCTCTTTGGATGCTGCCTGACCTGCTCAGCTATAACATGCTCAGTGACACCCAGTTTGGGTTCCACAGGACCACACAGCTCCTGTCATCCTTACAGCTTTAGTTCACACATGGAGAATGAAGAGCTGAATTGATCCCATCATGCCATTTACATTTCCTGCACATTGTCCCTAACCTCCATCCCTAACCAGGTCAATAATTTGACTTCAATTCTATCACTATAATTTTTTTAGACAGACATCTACCGACCTTTCCTTATCTGATCTTCAGCCCCAACCAATGTGATTGACTTGAGGTTGCCCAGTTATTTCAATCCACTGTCATTGGCCATGAGCAAGGCTCACCACTGCCTTTCTGGGGCAACTAGGGATGGACAGTAAATGCCCAACTTTGAATGAATATGATCAAAAGAGAGAAAGATCGGGCACATTAACATCGTAGGAACATCCACATCCGCAATTTTAAAATGAAATGTTACATAAACAAATTCTGTGTGAATCGCATCCATAAACCTAAAGAAGAAGCAGTTTTTCTGTTTCTTCGTGGCTTAGTCAAGGGAGGTACAATAAACCTACAACCTGTAATCTGCCTGATTTTCTTCAAAACAGAGTGAAGACATCTCTCACACCAACCTGAATAGGCAGGCACAATCTTAGATTAGAATTAAATCAGAATATTTAATACTCTAACAAGCCAGCAGACCTTGTACATGCTGTTTGAGGTTGGGTGTGGTGAATTTGCAAGTAAAGCCTGCTCTGTTGACAATTTTCCAATTAACAGACAATGAATGGAAGAATGGTTAAATTAAATCCACACGTAACTGCCTGTTTTGTTTCTCTGAAGTTGTTTAGCGAGAGTTGGGTCATAGTTCGGAAGCGCTAAGAGGTTAAAAGTCTTTCAATTAGTTTGATTCTTTTAAGCTGCTTTCACATTACTACTTATTTTTGTGTTGAAACACCATTTATGTGCCACCTAAAATGGCATTGAGACCCTTCACTGTGATACAATGAGGTACGATGAGGTACAGAAATATTTCCTTTGAGTTGCAGGACTTTGGTGCCTCTTCAGCAGCGCCTGCTGAAAAATCCAGTTTTTCCGGACACTCCGAACTGGTTTTTGGGCCTACGATTAATGGCTCTTTACATATAGGCATTCAGAATCAGAAGGAGGCCATTTAGCCCCTTGGAGCCAAGAGTCATCAATTAGATTCTAGTTGGTCTGAATCATAACTCCATTGACTGGTTTTATTTGCATGTCCCTCTCTAAAAATGACCTATCAAGCTCAAATTTGAAAGTTTCAATTGACCCGTGAGCCTAAACAGCCTATTATGGAGCAGGTTCAGATTTCCACTATCCTCCATTTGGAAAATATTGCCTGCATCCTAAATGGCACAGCAGAATATCATAGTACCATAAGATAGAAGAGCAGAAGCTGGCCATTTGGCCCATCAAGTCTGCTCCACCATTCAGTGAGATCATAGATGGTCTGATAGTCCTCAACTTCACATCCCTGCCTTTGCTCTGTAACCCTTGATTCCTTTCCTGATCAAACATCCATCCATCTGAGCTTGAATACTCTAGAACTGGGCACACTGTCTCTGAATACTAGGTGGGCCATTCAGGACTGAGACAATGAAACATTTCTTCAGTCAAAGGATAGTGAATCTGTGGAATTCTCTGTCACGGAAGGCTGCGGAGGCCAAGTCACGGAATATACTCAAGAAATAGATAGTTTCTATAATTTTAAAGGCATCAAGGAATATGGGGAGAATAACATTAAGATAGAAAATCAGCCATAATTGTGTTGAATCATAGAAACTCGAGAGTGTGGAAGCAGGCCATTCAGCCCATCAAGTCCACACCAAACCTCCAAAGAGCATCCTACTTAGACATCGCCCCCATCCCTGTAACTCTACATTTCCCATGGCTAGCCTGCACATCCCTGAACACTATGGGCAATTTATCTTGGCCAATTCATCTAATCTGCACATCTTTAGACTGTGGGAGGAAACCAGAGCACCCAGAGGAAACTCACGCAGGGAGAGTGTGTAAACTCCACCCAGACAGTTACCTAATCAAACCCAGATCCCTGGTGCTGTGGGGCAGCAGTGCTAACCACTGGGCCACCCTGCCACCCTTGCATAATATAGCAGGTTTGAACAGTCAAGTCTCACTCCTATTTTTGATGTTAATATTCTTAACCACTCAACATCCCCTCTGAGGTAAAGAATTCTAGATTTGCACTCTCATCTCTGTCTTAAAATGGCCAACTTCTTCCTCTGATATTATGTCCTCTGATTCCAGACTCTCTCACAAGGGGAAACAACCTCTTTGCATTTATCCTGTCAAGATCTCTAAGGATCTTATGTATTTCAATAAGATAATTAAGCATTAATTTTAAGGCTATGTCTGGACACCTCACAGGAAAAAACAATTTTGCTCCAACTCGCCTGTTAAATCCCTTAATCATCTTAAACACCTTGAGGCTATCCCTCGATCTTCCAGATTGAAGGGAATACAGCACTAGTCTATTTAATCTGCCTTGATCTAATGGGTCTGTGCTGTGCCTGTCTCATGCCAACATAACCTTTGTGGGCAGCACAGTGACACAGTGGTTAGCACTGCTGCCTCACAGCGCCAGAGACCCGGGTTCAATTTCCGTTTCAGGCGACTGACTGTGTGGAGTTTGCACGTTCTCCCCGTGTCTGCGTGGGTTTCCTTCGGGTGCTCCGGTTTCCTCCCACAGTCCAAAGATGTGCAGGTCAGGTGAATTGGCCATGCTAAATTGCCCATAGTGTTAGGTAAGGGGTAGATGTAGGGGTATGGGTGGGTTGAGCTTCGGTGGGGCGGTGTGCCCTTGTTGGGCCGAAGGGCCTGTTTCCACACTGTAAGTAATCTAATCTAATCTAAAAATCCAATCTAATAACCTTCCTGAGAGGTATCACCCAGAAATGAGCAGTCTTCCTGCTGGGAGCCTGATCAGAGCTTTCTGTAACTGCAATAAAGCTTCCACCCCTTTGAGATAAAAGACCAACACTTCCTCAGCGCAAGGAGAGTTTTCTTTATATCTCACCATGCAAAAAGTCCTTTACGAGAATGGTTGCAGAAATGTAAACCTTCAGCTACGAGAACAGATGGAAGAGGTTAAGACTGTTCTCCTTAGAGAGCAGAAGCTGACAGAAGATTTGATAGAGGTTTTCAAAATCAGGGCTGGATAGAATAGATAGGACAAAGCTGTTGCTGCTCATAAAAGAGAAAATGACGAGAGGGTATAGATTTAAAGTGACGTGCAAATAAAGCGAGGCTGGTATGACATCAAAACTGGTTCATTAGGGTCTGGAATGCACTGTCTGGGAATGTAGTAGGGGCAGGTTCAACTGAGGCATTCTAGAGAGGCATTAGGTGGTTATTTTGATAGTAATGATGGTAAAGGATATTGGGAAAGGGCAGGAGATTGGCACTAAGGAACAGAACTGGTGCAGGGACAATGGGCTGAATGGCCTCCTCTGCACCGTAACAATTTCATGATGAGTTTTTATAACAAGTTCTGCACTTTTGACCCTAAATGAGGTAAGCCACATGGTTATAATAATCAACATTACCATAAATAATCGCTCAGGAAACTGAGCGTCAAGAGTTGCCAAAATCTGCATAGGACATGAAAGAACATTTCAAGCCATCGGGTCTGGCTCCAGGTATTGTGATAAATCAGAAGTGGGCCAATTGGTCTTGAAAGGGTGACCATGGATGTTAGAAGTTGCTCCTCCTATAGTTTCTGTGAATTTCAATGGACATCCGGCTGACAGGTAGCAAGATATGGGAGAAAGTGAGTATTACAGACGCTGGAGATCAGAGCCGAGAGTGCAGTGCTGGAAAAGCACAGCAGGTCAGGCAGCATCCGAGGTGCAGAAGAATTGATATTTCGAACATAAGCTCTTCATCAGGAATGAGGACTGATGATTCTCCTGCTCCTCGGATGCTGCCTGACCAACTGTGCTTTTCCAGCACTAGTTAACAGGATATCTCTACAATCCAGGTCAGCCATTGGCAGAGTTTATAGCATTCTTGTCTCTGAGGTATGGGCCATGAGTTCTAATCTGGTTCCAATGCCTTGAACACAAGTTGCACTGTTGCAGTGATGTGATGTCTTTTGGATAAGTTGAGGCTCTGTCTCTAAAACTGCGGTCTCACCTGCCAGTTGAAGTGACTATATATTATCCCATAGATTATTTGGAAAAGAGAAAGGCAGTTCTTCACTTTCCAACAATTTTTATGATGTGATTATTCACCCAACAATTAACAGCACTCAAATAGGTGACCTGGTTGTTATCACATTGTGTACGAATTGGTGCCACATTTCATAGTCACTCACAATCACATCTTCAGTTTGAAACATTTTGTATTCATTTATGAAATGCAGATGTCACTGGCCAGGGCATCATTTATTGCCTATCTCTAATCACCCTTGAGAAAGAGATGGTAAGTACTAGAATGTTGATGGGGGGGGGGATTTCAGTAATAGTAATGCCATTGAATGTGATAGCAGTGGTTACATTCTTTCTGATTGGAGATGGTCATAGTTTGATATTTATGTGGCACTAATATTACTTGCCACTTTTCAACCCAAGCCTGGATGTTGTCAAGATCTTGTTGCATCTGAACACGGACTGCTTCGGTATCTGAGGAGTCGCAAATGGTGCTGAACATTATGCAATCATTGGCGAACATCTTCACCTCCAACCTTCCATTGGAGGGAAGGTCACTGACAAAGCAGCCGAAGATGGTTGGGCTTCGGACACTAGGCCGAGGAACTCCTGTAGAGATATCCTGGAACGGAGGTGACTGACCTCCAACAACCACAACTATTGTCTTTTAGAGTCATAGAGATTTAAGCCAAAAGAAAGCCTTGCAACCTATTGCGTCCGTGCTGGACAGAAACAACTACCTATCTATTCTAATCCCATTTTCAGCACTTGGCCCATAGCCTTGTATGCCTTGGCATCATAAGTGCACATTTAAATGCTTCTTGGTATGACTCCAACCAAGGGAGAGTCATCCTCCTGATTTCCATTGACTCCAGTTTTGCTGGAGCTCCTTGATGCCACAGTCAATTGAATATAGCCTTGATGTCAGGAGCAGTCACCCTCACCTCGCCTCTGGAACTCAGTCTTTCATCCATATTTGCACCAAGTCTGTGATGAGGTCAGGAGCTGAGTGACCCTGGTTGAGCTGAAACTGACGGGTTGTTAGAGATGAAGTGCTGTTTGATAACACTGTCAATGAGTCCAACTACCACATATTGATGCTGTGCATGGCAATGCAATAATTAAAGAGACTTCTTCTCCAGATGTCCTCATTGAGCTAATTGCTTTAGATATAAAGCAGCCATTCTGGTGAATTACCAAAGACAAACTCGTGAAGTCAATCCAGAGCAAATAGAATACTGTCATGATGGTAACCGCACGGGAACTCTTTTTGATAGCGTCAGGTTACACTGAGTGACCCTTACTTGTTTGTTCCTTTTGTGATCACCATCTTTTATGGTGTATACTTTACTGACACTTCAACAGTCTTACTGGAAAACCTTCATTTCAAGCCCAGTGTTGCAGCTTTGTGCCAGTCCTGAAATTCAGGTCCTGCTTCATTCCTCCTATTCATTCCGGTCGCACCAACCAATCGGTCAGATTCAGAGTTGAGATTAGGAGTCAAAGTTATGTGCGAGTGCTTTGTGCACCATACAAAATACCTGTACAAAAATATCACGAACAGAGTGGAGCATATGTGAGTGGGCCCTGCCCCGAGTTTGTTCTGGGGCAGCAGGAGTTGATCAGGGAGACAGAGCTTCAGCAGCAGCGATGGCATCACAGTCCAATGTGGGAGGTGCAATGTAGACTCACTCAAAGGCTCATGGCCAAGTATCAATTCAGGTAGAGAACCTCGCACTTCAGCTCCTCAAGCCGCTGTACCAGATCATGCCTAATCTACATCTCAACTCATTTACCTACTGCTGCACCATATCCCTCAATAGCTCAACCAACAAAAATCTTTCAGTCCCTGTCTCCAAAGTTCCCAATTCTCTCTTTGCTTCCAGACACGGTAATAACAGAACTTCTACTAACAGCCCCTTTTGCTTGAACAAGTGTATTCATTATGGTTTTATTTCTGCTTGGCTGGCTTTCATTTTAAAAGCATGGCCTTTCGTTCAGGATCCCTCAGCTGTAGAAATGTTGACATTTCAAACATCATCATAAGTTCACCCCACAAGCTTCTAAATACAAAGAAATGAGGCCAGACTTCTGCGAAATGTCCTCATAAGCATTCTGAAAACCCTGGTTTCTCGAGGCAAGAGTGTGGTGTAATCTGACGCTTCCTATCAAACACTAAGATAAAACACTAAGCTGTTCCAAGAGGGCAGCAGCGTGGGACACCCAGCCAGAGCTCGTCCACTCCGTCTGTTTTTCTTTCTTCTTTTCTCTTTCTCTTTTTTTCTTTTTTTCTTTTTTCTTTTTGCCGTTCTTCATTCCTGGCCTGAGCGCGGACCCGAGGAACCATCCTCTTGGCCCAGCTCTGCCTGGTGTCTCGGCCCAGCTTCTTGGCAGCCCATGGCAGAGTTTCAGCCCGTCGTGGCGGTACGTGTGAGTGGGCCCTGCCCGGGGCATGTTCTGGAGGCAGCAGGAAGTGCCTGGGGAGGCAGCAGGAAGTGCTCGGGGAGGCAGCAGGAAGTGCTCAGGGAGACAGCAGAAAGTGCTCGGGGAGGCAGCAGTAAGTGCTCAGGGAGGCAGCAGGATGTGCTCGGGGAGGCAGCGGGAAGTGCTCGGGGAGACAGCAGGAAGTGCTCAGGGAGGCAGCAGGAAGTGCTCGGGGAGGCAGCAGTAAGTGCTCGGGGAGGCAGCAGGAAGTGCTCAGGGAGACAGCAGGAAGTGCTCGGGGAGGCAGCAGTAAGTGCTCGGGGAGGCAGCAGGAAGTGCTCGGGGAGGCAGCGGGAAGTGCTCAGGGAGGCAGCAGGAAGTGCTCAGGGAGACAGCAGGAAGTGCTCAGGGAGACAGCAGGAAGTGCTCGGGGAGGCAGCAGTAAGTGCTCGGGGAGGCAGCAGGAAGTGCTCGGGGAGGCAGCGGGAAGTGCTCAGGGAGGCAGCAGCAGTGATGGTATAGCAGCCCAATGCGGGAAGAGCGAGCAGTGAGGAAGGCTCGCCAATGTCTGTGGTGATAGTGTCGTCAACAAACAGCAGAGGTCTTCTGGAGAGCAAACTAAGCAGAACACTCATGAAAGAACTGTTGAACTTTTAACATCATTCCTTTATTTTTCTCATTTATATTTTGAAGGGCTTTATGTTAACTATTACCTTATTTCTTTAGTTTTCTATTTATTCTATGAAGGCAATGCTTAACTTTCTGAACTTGTTTCTTTCACTATTTTGTACCTTTTTTTATACCTAGATATCTTTGTACCTAAGATGGCACCATGTGTGGTGACATTATACATTTGAGTACATGCAACAATAAAATCTAAAAGTACTGGGGATGCTGGAGACCTGAAAAAGCAACAGGGAATGCTGGTAAAACTTAGCAGGTCTGGCAAAAACAGAATTAACATTTAAAATCTAATCAGACAAGTTCTCAAGAAGGCTCATACCAGACTTAAAACATCAGTTCTGATTTTCTCTCCACAGATGCTATCAGATCTGCTGAGTTTCTCCAGCACTTTCTGCTTTGATTTCCCCACCAAACTCTTTGCGGTTTTAATCGCGTGATTTTGCGGGGAACTGTGGGGCAAAGTGTGGAGGGGCGTCAGAAGTGTTGGGAGATCTGCCAGGTCATAAAGATTCTTCATCCAGCTTTGTCAAACAGTGAGAACTTCACTCTGTGTAAACTAATAGGGCAATTACAGATGTGGTTTAAAACTGAAAGCTCAGACTGTTTCATTCGTGCAGGCTCTCAACCTTTGAGTCAAAAGCTCATAGGACTTGAACCAGAGAATAAAATAAAGACTGACACCAGTTCAGGACCAAGGGAATATGACACTGTTGGACCATACTGTGAAAATGAGGCCCTGTCTCCCTCCATCCATCCCTCTCCCAACACCCCTCAGCTGGAAATCAAAGGTTCCTCCGGGTGCCCTGGCCAACTTTTATCCCTTAATTATCTAACCATTTGCACAATGCTGTTCATGGGATCTTGCTAGGCACAGAATGGCTGCTCTATTTCATACATTATACCAGATTATATACCATAGGTTTGTTCCACGGAAGCAAGGAAGGGATGGTAGGGTGAAGGAACTTTGGGTGAAAAGAATGTGGAACATCTAGTCAAGAGGAAGAAGGAAGCTTACTTATGGTTGAGGAGGCAAGGATCAGACAGGGCTCTAGAGGGTTACAAGGTAGCCAGGAAGGAACTGAAGAACGGGCTTAGGAGAGCTAGAAGGGGGCATGAGAAAGCAATAGCGGATAAGATTAAGGAACACCCTAAGATATTCTACATTTATGTGAGTAACAAGAGAATGGCCAGAGTGAGGATAGGGCCAATCAGGTAAAGTGGAGGGACCTTGTGCCTGGAGTATGGGAGGTCCTTAATAAATACTTTGCTTCAGTCTTCACTACTGAGAGGGTCCTTGTCATTTCTGAAGACAGCGTGAAACAGACTGATACACACTAACAGGTCGATGTTATGGAGGAGAATGTGCTAAAAATTTTGAAAAACATAAGGATAGATAAGTCCGCTGGGCTAGATGGGATATACCCAAGGTTACTACAGGAAGTGAGGGAAGAGATTGCTGTGCCTTTGGTGATGATCTTGCATCCTCACTATCCACTGGAGTAGTACCAGATGATTGGAGTGTGGCAAATGTTATTCCTTTGTTCAAGAAAGGGAATAGGGATAACCCTGGGAATTACAGA
The DNA here is from genome assembly GCF_047496795.1 of Chiloscyllium punctatum. NCBI lineage: Eukaryota > Metazoa > Chordata > Chondrichthyes > Orectolobiformes > Hemiscylliidae > Chiloscyllium > Chiloscyllium punctatum. Next base: position 44,590,248 of record NC_092765.1, on the reverse strand, counting down.
CCAGTCAGTCTCACATCGTTGGTGGATAAATTATTGTAGATGATTCTGAGAGACAGGATTTATAAGACAGAGGGTGGTGGTAGATGGAAAGTATTCAGCCTGCAGTTGGTGACCAGTGGTGTTCTGCAGGGACTGGTTCTGGGACATCTACTCTTTGTGATTTTTATAAATAACTTAGATGAGAAAGTGGAAGGATGGGTTAGTAAGTTTGCCAATGACATGAAGCTTGGTGGAGTTGTGGATAGTGTGGAGGGCTGTTGTAGATTGCAAGGGGACATTGACAGGATAAGAGCTGGGCTGGTAAGTGGCAGATGGAGTTCAACCTGGAAAAGTGTGAAGTGATTCATTTTGGAAAGTCAAATTTGAATGCAGAATACAGGGTTAAAGGCAGGATTCTTGACAGTGTGGAGGAACTGAGGGATCTCAGGGTCTATGTCCATAGATCCCTCAAAGCTGCCACCCAAATTAAGAAGGCATATGGCTGTAGACTTTCATTGGCCGATGGATTGAGTTTAAGAGCCGCAAGGTTATTTTGCAGCTTGATAGAGCCCTGGTTGGACCATCCTTAGTATATTGTGTTCAGTTCTGGTTGCCTCATTACAGGAATGATGGGGAAGCTTTAGAGAGGGTGCAGAGGAGCTTTACCAGGATGCTGCTTGGACAGGAGGGCATGTCTTATGAAGAAAAGTTGAGGGAGCTAGGGCTTTTCCAGTTGGAGCGAAGAAGGATGAGAGGTGACTTGATAGAGGTGTACAAGATGATAAGAGGTATAGATAGAGTGGATAGCCAGAAACTTTTCCCATGGTGGAAATGTCTATCACGAGGGGGCATAATTTTAAGGTGGTTGGAGGAAGGTAAAGGGAAGATGTCAGTTGTCATTTTTTTACACAGAGAGTGGTGGGTGCGTGGAATGCACTGCCAACAGTGGTAGCAGTGACAGATATATTAGGAACATTTAAGCGACTATTGGATAGGCACGTGGATGATAGTACAATGAAGAGTATGTAGGTTAGTCTGATCTTAGAGTGGCATGACATCGAGGGCCAAAGGGCTTGTACTGTGCTGTACTGTTCTATGTTCTGTGTTCTTTGTTCACTTCTGCTTCATGAGCTTTTGGAATGTCTTGAAGTCATACCAAGTGCTATATAAATGCATGTCTTTCCTTCCCTTCTTCCTGTCCCTCCCTCTCTCCATTTCTCTCATGCCCCCAAATCTTTTGCTAATATTTTTGGACCCTCCAAAGAATATTTGCTTTCCCCTTCGCACTCTGAAACCCATTCTGCAGAGACTTATCAATGACCCTCTGCGGTTGCCCATTGTGGTTGACGTTTATTTGCTCCCCAGCTGTATGTCCTCAGTCTTCACATTGATAATCCTTGCTCAAACAGCTTTGCAGGAGAGATGATTCGATGGAGCCTGTGCTGGCACAAACTCACCACCAGTGGGCGACACAATGTTTAAACAGCTTGTGATTCTTATAACTCAGGACTCTGTAAGAGTGATCTGGAAGTAAATCGCTGATCAGGGCTGAGTAAAACGATTTCCCTTTTAATATATTTCAGCATCCTTCCTTTAACCATCTCTATCAATAATCCACAAACAAGCAATGGCAAGATTGTTTGGTTGTCTTCATCTTCAACTTTATCGAGGAGCAGGAAGTGGTTTAACTATCCCCTGTAAATAATTGAAAGGAAACATTGAGTTTGATAGATTCACAAACAAATCCTGTAAAGTTTCCACTTGCACTGACAGTGTTACATATTTCATTGGCTGCAGACTTCTCAGTTTGATTCATTCACTCTGCACCCTTTGTAATCTTTTCAATAGCAACAAATTACAGCGTTTGAATGGAATAAAACATGCCCAAGAAACCTCACAGCAGCAGCATGCAGCAACAACTTGTCGTTGTTAAGGACACTATAGGGGAGATGATTAAAGGTTTTGTCAAAGAGATCTCATGGAATACAGGGATAACTAGCCATTTGGATACAGAACTGGCTCAAAGGTACAAGACCTGGCTCACAAGGTGGTAGTGGAGGGTTGTTTTTCAGACTGGAGGCCTGTGACCAGTGGAGTGCCACAAGGATCGGTGCTGGGTCCACTACTTTTTATCATTTATATAAATGATTTGGGTGTGAGCAGAAGACATATAGTTAGCAAGTTTGCAGATGACGCCAAAATTGGAGGTGTAATGGACAGTGAAGAATGTTACCTCAGATTAAAACAGGGTCTTGGTCAGATGGGCCAATGGACTGAGAAGTGGCAGATGGAGTTTAATGTAGATCAATGTGAGGTGCTGCATTTCGAGAAAGCAAATCTTCGCAGGACTTATGCATTTAATAGTAGGGTCCTGTAGAGTGTTGCTGAACAAAGAGACCTTGGAGTGCAGATTCATAGCTCCTTGAAAGTAGAGTCACAGATGAATAGGATAGTGAAGAAGGAGTTTGGTATGGTTTTCTTTATTGGTCAGAGTATTGAGTACAGGAGTCGGGAGGTCATGTTGCAGCTGTACAGGACATTGATTAGGCCACTTTTGAAATATTGTGTGCAATTCTGGTCTCCTTCCTATCAGAAGGATATTGTGAAACTTGAAAGGGTTCAGAAAAGCTTGACAAGGATGTTGCCAGGGTTGGAGGATTTGAACTATAGGGAGAGGCTGAACAGGCTGGGGCTGTTTTCCCTGGAGCGTTGGTGGCTGAGGGGGTGATCTCATAGAGGTTTATAAAATCATGGGGGGTATGGATCGGATAAATGGACAAAGTCTCTTCCGTGGGGTGGGGGAGTCCAGAACTAGAGGGCATAAGTTTAGGGTGAGAGGGGAAAGATATAAAAGAGATCTAAGGGGCAACTTTTTTCACACAGAGGGCAGTATATATATGGAATGAGCTGCCCGAGGAAGTGGAGGAGGCTAGTATGATTGCAACATTTAAAAGGCATCTGGATGGGTATATGAATAGGAAGGGTTTGGAGGGATAAGGGCCAGGTGCTGGCAAGTGGGACTAGATTGGGTTGGGAGATCTGGTCAGCATGGATGGGTTGGACTGAAGGGTCTGTTTCCATGCTGTACATCTCTATGATTCTATGACTCTATATGTTTCAATAAGGTTCATAATTCCTTGAAAGTGGACTCGCAGATCGACAGGGTGGTGAAGAAGGTGTTTGGTACATTCTACGTCATTGGCCAGTGCACTGAGTGTAGGAGTTGGGAGATCATGTTGTGGCTGTACAGGACATTGGTTAGGTCACTTTTGGAATGCAGTAGCTCCCCCCCACCTCCCGTACCCGTGGGGTATATGTTCCAAGACCTACCATGGAAGCTCGAAACCGCAGATAGGAGCCAACCCATTTATTTCAATGGGAAATGTACCTTCCTGGCAGGCCCCAGTCCCTGGTTCCAGAAGGTTCCCTATTATATGTTCGGACTGTGATAAACCGTAGGTAATTGAAACCATGGAAACCGGACTCATGGATACGGGCGTCACCCTGTCCTGTGTTCAGTTCCGGTCTCCTTCCTATCCAGAGGATGTTGAGAAACTTGGAGGGGGTCAGAAAAGATTTGCAAAGATGTTACCATGGTTGGAGGGCTTGAGCTATAGGGAAAAGCTGAATAGAGTGGAATTATTTTCCCTGGAATGTCAGAGGCTGAGGGGTGACCATATAAAAGTTTTTAAAATCATGAGAGGCATGGTCTTTTCCCCAGAGAATGGGAGTCCAAACCTAGAGGACATAGGTTTAGGGTGAGAGGGGTAAGATATAAAAGGGACCTAAGGGACAACATTTTCACATAGAGAGTGGTGTGTATGTGGAATGAGGTGCCAGAGGAAGTGGTGGAGGTTGGTATAATTATATAATTTGAAAGGCATCTGGATGGGTATATGAATAGGATGGGCTTAGAGGGATGTGGGCCAAGTGCTCGCAAATGGGACTGGATTAGTTTAGGATGTCTGGTTATCTGTTATCTATAGGACGAGTTATCTGTTTCCATGTTGCATGTATCTATGATTCTAGAGGAGAATAGGCAGGCATACAGGGGGGAAAGGTCTAAGGAGAGATGATAGGTTGAATGTTCTCATTCTGTACTGTAACAATTCTGAGATTTGGAGCTCAGGAGCTCAACAGCTGAAGACTAATCCCTCGTTGTAGGGATTAGATTAGCAAGACTCTGGTGGCCTGTGACGAGGGGTCTGTGTGCCCAGACGGCAGTTGGTGGGTGAGAAGGAGGCATGGAGGCACAAGGATCAACAGAGTCAGTCCAGTGTTGGGGAGAGATCAAACCTCGTGCAGGAGAGAGATCGAGCCCTCGTGGGATTTGAACCTTTTATTTCTTATTCGCTACTTTATACTGACAAAAACTGTGATGTCAAACTTCTAACTTATTTCTATATTTGTTCACTTTTTACCTAAGATTTTGTATCTAGGTATCATGTACCTGTGATGGCTTTGTGAATGGCGATGTTGTAAACATTTCACTGTATTCCTGTATCTCTGTACGTGAGTACGTGTGACAATAAGACCTAAATTCTAAAAATAGGAATGCTCATGATACCACAGTTGGATGAGTACAGATATCCCACTGACCCAGCAGGACAGCAGTGGGAAGAGACTGGGACAGGATAGTGTTGGACATGTTGAGAAGGATGAAGACAGATAGTTTACCGTTGTCACAGTCACACAGGATGACATTTGTGACTGACAAAGGCTGATTCCGTACAACGGCAAGGCAGGAACCCGATTGGAAAGATTCAAACATGGAACAGTGGGAAAGACAGATAGAGGTTTGGAAGACATAGGAGTAATGCATTCAAGGGCTTCAGAGAGAAAAAGGGGGTTAGGGATAAGACAGTAGTTTGCAAAGAGAGAGGGATCAGCATTAGATTTTAGAGAATGGTTTTAGAACCTCAAACAGGGACTATTGTGAAATAAATCCCTGCTATAGGAAAGATGTTGTGAAAATTGAAAGAGGGTGCAGAAAAAATTGACAAGGATGTTACTGGGGTTGGAGGTCTTGAGCTATAGGGTGAGGCTGAATAGGATGGGGCTGTTTTCCCTGGAGTGTCAAAGGCTGACCTTATAGAGGTTTCTAAAATCATGAGGGACGTGGGTAGGATAAATAGACAAGGTATTTTTCCCAGGGTAGGTGAGTTCAAACCTATAGGACATAGGTTTAAGGTGAGAAGGGAATATTTAAAAGGGATCTGAGGGGCAACCTTTTCACATAGAGGGTGGTGCGTGTATGGAGCAAACAAACAGAGAAAGTAGTGGAGGCTGCTGCGAATACAGCATTTAAAAGACAGCTCGATGGGTATTTGAATAGGAAGGGCTTGGAGGCCAAATGCTGGTGAATGGGACTAGATTTGTTTAAGATATCTGGTTGGTATGGACAAGTTGGACTGAAGGGTTGGTTTCCATGCTTTACATCACCTATAACTCTATGATTCTGAATGTTCCCACCTCATACCCTCCACCAGGAGAATTCCATTGTCTATAGGAATTTTGTTAGGAGCCCGAGAAATACAAGAGCTGAATACAAGTTTAGTACAAATGGTAAACATTGATTACTTGCAAGGTACACGCAGGAGCATTATAGAACATGGTAAACATTATGGAACCAGCACTGGCTTCCTCCAGGTCCCTATTCCATCTGATCTAACATCATATGGGCATAGCTTCTTACGTACATGCTCAATAACTGGTTTCAGCACTTTGATCTAGTTAACCATTTGCTCCACATTGTCCAATCAAAGTGCAAGAAGAATTGTTGAAGTAACTACAAATAAGACAAAGCTCTCCAGCATGGACTGCCCCACTCTGGAATTCTCTCACCGTACCAGAGCCAATACACATCTTTATAGCCCATTGCACTTTGGAATCTGAATAAAGAAGAGAATAACGAAGCCTGAGGAACTGTTGGGAAGGAAAAGAGTCCAAGATCACCACTTAGAGGTGAGGAATAGAATGAGGAATGGAAGCTATTCTTATTTAGTTAGTGGCTGCAGGAAGGTGCGAGATATCCAAATCAGGATAGATCACTGATTATTCATAAAACCGCATCAAATTCATTTATCCCTGGGTGAGGAATAGACTATGCTTTGGGATATCTATTCCTTTGCTTCCATTCCTGTATCCAGCCCTTTCAAAACTTATAGATAAACACATTCCTAATTTAATGATGATGTGTAACTACAACCTCTCTGACCTTTTATGAAAGATGAAATGAGGACTGCAGATGCTAGAGATTAGAGTCTGGAGTACGATGCTGGAAAAGCACAGCAGGTCAGGCAGCATCTGAGGAGCAGGAGAATCGATGTTTTGGGCAAAAGCTGTTCATGAAGAGTTCCAGCACCTTTTCCAGCACACTCTTGACCTTTATGAAAGAGTCTAGGGCCAGAGAATGAGGAGGAATTTCTTCTCAAAGAAGATTGTGAGTCTTTGGAACTCCATATCACAGAAAGCTGTGGGGGTAGAATCCTTTTGTACACATTGTAGCTGAGACAGACTTTTGATCAGTCGAAGAATCAAAGTTATGGGGAAGATGGAGGAGAGTGGATGTGAGGAATGTTGGATCAGCCATCATCCGATTCAATAGTGGAGCAGGTCCAAGGAGGGGCTGAATAGTCTACCCCAACCCGTCTTTCTTATGGTCTTGTCTCTAATTGCCGTGGAACTGAGTGGCTTGCTTGCCCTTTTCAGTGGGTGGTTAAAATTGAATTAATTTGCCGTAGTTCTGGAATCACATGTAGGCCACACTGAGTGAGGGTGGCAAAACTTTCTGTCCCTAACAGACATTGGTGAGCCACTAATAAAAAATCAAAGCTTCTGTAGCATTGAACAAGAAAGAAAAAACAGCAGGAAGATTCCTAGCCTAATTGACTTTGGTCTGTTGAGCAATGATTCATCAAAGATAACATTCGCTGCCATTCTGTCTGACTGTGATAAAGGCTGGAATTTGGAGGAGAACAATATGAATTGTCATGAGAGAGCCAGCTTGAACCAGAAACTACTTCTCGATGGGGAGACAGACGAAGGCTTCCGAATGAGGAAGGAACAGCTAAATGATTGCTGTACTGTCCCAGGCTACCAACAGCCACAAGCTGCAGTGTTGTAAACGTGAAACAAAGAAAACTTCATTTACTCCACCCAGCACCTGTTCTACTTACAGAGCCCACCTGAGGGAGCAGTCTCCAACTATTCAACTCTGGAAGCCATCACAGCTGCTGATTCTTACTTCAAGTTTGTATTTGCATTTGACTCTCCCACTTTTCACTTGAGTAACTTGCAGTAATATTTGGGTGGTTAACTCACCATTTACTTTGTTTAAAATACAACTCTGCACTGCTGCCAATGTCTAAAATGCCAAGCCCTCGAAAAGGGGGCATCCATACTCAAGAGGTTATACAAATGTGTAGTTCATGGACCATTCCAAGGCAATGCTTGGTTTGTGGGTTATGGTATGGGTTATGGGTTATGGGTTATGGTATGGGTTATGGGTTATGGGTTATGGGTTATGGGTTATGGTATGGGTTATGGGTTATGGTTTATGGGTTATGGGTTATGGGTTATGGTATGGGTTATGGGTTATGGTATGAAGAACACAGCTCATGATGAGGGCTAAAACCATAGCTTTGATTTTGCCAGAATTTGGATGGAAAAAATTACTGCACTCCAGAATGGCTGGCCAGCAGAATGTTTTTTTCATATTTCAAAAATATACTTTATTCATAAAAATATCTTGACATAGTCACAAATGCAGTTGGGGTCTGTACAGTAGCAAATGAAGAAAACAAACATTGGAGTTTGATTCTATTCCACAAACAAACCAAAGACATCTCTTACTTGTCCACATGTGTGTATGGAATGAGCTGCCAAAGGAAGTGGTGGAGGCTGGTACAATTACAGCATTTAAAAGGCCGCTGGATGGGTGTATGAATAGGAAGGGTTTAGAGGGATATGGACCAAATGCTGGAAAATGGGACTAGATTAATTTAGGATATCTGGTCAGCATGGACGAGTTGGATATAAGGGTCTGTTTCCATCTCTACGACTATATTTGCATGCATTTGAGGCACCTGGAGGGTCCAATAACTGAAGCCCAGCAGAATATTGGACTAGTGACAGTGGAGGGGTCAAACAAGGGTATTAGCAAAATAGAACTGGGTGTTGTCTGAGTACACACATTGGAGGTGACATTGCTTTTGGATATTGTTACTGAGGGATATTATATCCAGGAGAAACAAGTGGGAGTGGAACTCAAGGGGGGCACCAGAGATATGGGTGCAGTAAGAGGAGAATGGCCATTGCTACTAGTGGATAGGTACCAGTATATGGGGCTTCTTGCATAACCCTAGGCTACCCGATGCAGAGTGCAGCCAATGGGACACTTTTGAAGAAAGGAATGGGAAGTCGTACTAATAGAAATTGTGTGAAGCAGAGAGAATTCTGTGTGGAACTTGAACACCAGAATGGATTGATTCAGCAGAACAACCTAGTTCTGAGCCGTACTTCCTATGTATTTCTGTGCATCCGACTATTGTGGGCAGTTGTTTTCATGAAGTGGCTTAACATTGCTGTACTAATGTGAAGTGTGCCTTATTAAGGCATGATAACGAAAACACCAGCCAACTCGTCCCAGTGAATGGAGAGAAAAAAGCAGCAGATTAGATCTCACCCTCTGCAGGAAGTAACAGCATCATTCATGATCATTGATTTGTTTTACTCTGTAACACTGGTCAGGGGGTCATTGGTGACTTTATTGTTCATGTCTGATTGGAGTAACTGTTGGAATGTGTTGCTGCTTCAGGAAGTCAGAAACCAGGCTGTCAGTCATCCATGATACAATAAGCATGTACGAGAATATGGTTTGAAGACATGCAGATAGGAAATAGACTCTGAGGGAGTCAAAAGATCTATTGACTGGGTAAGAAAAATTAAGCTGACCACAATCAATGAGTGCACAGAGTTAATTAGTTGTGGAGGACAGGGGTGTGTTCTGCATTTTGCATTGCCATCGATTGTTGCACCTCTACATAACGCCCTCTTGGACATTTTTAGGTTTTGAAATGTTTTGGTTTGTGGTTTTTGATTGTTGCTGAAACCTTCGAGCTGTGGTTATATTTGTGTTCGGTGGCTGCATAGCTACAGAAACTGAGGTCAGTTTCACTCAGTTGGCCGGACGGCTGGTTTGCGATGCACACTGAGACCACGAAGGACCCTTCTTTCAACCTTGCCCCTCATCTGAGGAATGGTGACTCTCACGTTAAACAACCACCAGCTGTCGCTCTCTACAGAGAGAGCAGCCCTATGGTGTGGAAGACTATGGCAATTTTAACTTTTATTTACAGAAACGTATTTAGGGTTTTATGCTGCAGTGTGGCTGGACTGGGAGTTGGACGTGAAAGTTGAACCTTAAAAGAGATTGGAAACCTCAGCCATAGGGCTGTGGGGACAGTGTGGAAATGATGATGACCCCTCATTGGGGAGTACAGCACTGGGATCACAGTTTCAAAAATGATGGGTCTCCCAGTTAAGACAGAGGTGAGGAAGCAATTCTCCCTCAAAACATTGTCAGCCTTTGGAATTCTCTTTTACAGGCATTCAGATGATCCATAAAGGATTATGCTTTTGAATGGAAGGTCATCAACCTGAAAAATTAACTCTGATTTTATCTACACAGTTTATAAAAGGTTTTGTGGGACAGACAGGAAAGTGGATTTAAATCATATGATTGATTAACTGACAGAACAGGCTCGTACGGCCAAATGACCTGTTCCTGCTCCTTCCCTTCTCTTTATGTCTCGTTAAGACAATGAGGTGTCTCTCCATCAAACAGATAGTTCCAGTGAGGTGAATCATGGTCAAGAAGATAGAATATTAGGTTTGAAAATTAGCTGGTTAAATCCGAAGTAAAGGTGTTAAATTTGGTTAAGGGAAGTTACAAAGACACCAGGCACAGATTGGTTGAGATGGAGGAGGAAAATACATTAAAAGACTTGACTGTTCATAGGTCATGGACAATCATTAAAGAGCTATTGTTTGACTCATTGCAACAACGCTATTCCTTCAACATGCAAAAACTCAAAAAAGGTCCAGTCACTGTGACTAACAATTCATAGAATCCCTACAGTGTGGAAACAAGCCATTTGGCCCAACAAGTCCACACCAATCTTCCGAAGAGTAACCCACCCAGACTCATTTCCCTACCCTATTACTCTACATTTACCCCTGACTTAAGGAAGTTCAGGATTATTTAAGATTAAAAGAAAAGGCCTATAAAGTTGCCAGAAATAGTGGTACATCTCAGGATTCAGAGGTTAAATATAGCAAAGGAGGACAAAAAGAATAATAAGGAAAGGAAGAATAGAATATTAATGTAATCTATTAAAATATATATATGGACTGTAAAGGCTTCTATAGATTGTAAAAAAAGGTGGCATTTAGCTAAAACAAATATGGGTCCATCAAAGATAGAATCAGGAGAATTTCTAATGGAGAATAGAGAAATGGCAGAGAAGCTATGTGATTACTTTATGTCTATTTTCTCTGAGGAAGATACAAGAAAACTTCCACAATTAGAGATCCAAGTGTCTTGGAGAATGAGGAATGAAAGGAAACTTAGTAAGAAGATTGTACTGGAGAAATTAATGGGGTTGGAGGTTAATAAACCCCCAGGATCTGATCGTCTCTAGCCAGGGTGTTGAAGGAGGTGACTGTAGAGATAGTCAATGTATTGGTTATTATCTTCCAAAATTGTACTAATTCTGGAATAATTCCTGTGGATTTCAAGGTCACCTCACTATTTAAGAAAAACTAAGAGAGAAACCAGGAACGATGGACCTTTTAGCCTTCCAGCAGTAGTAAGGGAAAGGCTAGAACCTGTTCTGAAGGATATGGTAATCAGATATTTGGATTGCTAATGATCTAAATGGGTCTAGTTAGCATGGGTTTGTGAATGGGAAACTTGCTGAAGATTTTGGAAGATGTTATCAACAAAACTGGTAAAGGAGAGCAAAGGGTTTTTCAGAAGTCTTGCTAAAGTCCTCCACAGGAGGCTGGTTAGAGAAAAATGAAACTACGTGTGATAGAAGGTGATGCACTGGATTAATGATTGGCTAACAGGTGGAAAACATACAGTGGGAATAAATTTGGAAGTGGAGAGCAAATGTAATATTTCCAAAAGTGTCAAATATATACCAACCTAATTGGAAGTGTGTGTTGTGAGGAAGATGTGTAAAGCAGATTCAGGAAGGTTTCAGCAGGCTTAGTGAATGTGCAAGAACATGGCAGATAGAATATATTGTGGGAAAATCTGCTTCAACAGAGGTATAGTTCTTAAATGGTAAGAGGTTTGCAAGTGTAGATATGCAAAGGGTCCTCTGTCCTTGTCAATAAGTCACTAAGGGCTAACATGTGGGTGCAGCAAGAATTTTTACCTTTATTGCATGGGGCTTCGAGTATAGGAGCAGGGAGGTCTTGTATCAGAGTTTGGTTCACTTGGAGAGTAGTGTGTGCAGTTTTGGTCTCCTTATCTCAGGAGAAGTATTATTGCCTTCAAGGCAAATTATTAGACCAAGATGACAGGACTTCCCTGTGAAGAGAGATTGGGCAAATATCTTGCAATTCTCTTGATTTTCGAAGAATGAGAGATAGTTGCATTTTACTTACAAAATACTTGAAGGGATAGACAGGATAGGTGGAGACATAATGTTTCTCATCATAGGGATGTCTAGAACCAGGGGCAAAATATACAAAGTGGAATGCCACTTAGATCAGAGAAGAATTTTGTTTTCCTCAGAACGTTGTGAATATTCTAATTACCTACCACACAGGTCTGAGGAGGATTAGTCTTTGGCATGTTTGTGGAAGAGATTGTTGGATTTCTGATTGCCAGTGGTGTACAGGATTGTGGGATAGGGTGAGAAAAAGGCATAGAAATATTTCATCAGCCATGATTGTGTTGAATGGCCAGCAGGCTTGATGGGCTGAATGAACTACTCCTGTTCCTATGTTCCTATGGTGAGTTCTTTCCCTGTCAATGTGATGGATCCAGTGAGGGGAATCACTGACATTTGGGTGGATCCAATGAGGGGAATCACTAACAATCAGATGGATCCAATGAGGTGAATCACTAACAATTGGATGGATCCAGTGAGGGGAATCACTAACAATTGGATGGATCCAGTGAGGTGAATCACTAACAATTGGATGGATCCAGTGAGGGGAATCACTAACAATTGGATGGATCCAGTGAGGGGAATCATTGACAACCGGGTGGATCCAGTGAGGGGAATCGCTGACAATCAGATGAATCCAGTGAGGGGAATCATTAGCAATCAGGTGGATCCAGTGAGGGGGATCACTAACAATCAGGTGGATACAGTGAGGGAATCACTAACAATCAGGTGGATCCAGTGAGGGGAATCACTGACAATCTAGTGGATCCAGTGAGGGGGATCACTGACAATCGGGTGGATCCAGTGAGGGGAATCACTGACAATCAGGTGGAACCAATGAGGGGAATCACTAACAATCAGGTGGATCCAGTGAGGGGAATCACTGACAATCAGATGGATCCAGTGAGGGGAATCACTAACAATCAGGTGGATCCAGTGAGGGGAATCACTGACAATCCGGGGTGGATCCAGTGAGGGGAATCACTGACAATCTGGTGGATCCAGTGAGGGGAATCACTGACAATCAGGTGGATCCAGTGAGGGGAATCACTAACAATCAGGTGGATCCAGTGAGGGGAATCACTAACAATCAGGTGGATCCAGTAAGGGGAATCACTAACAATCGGGTGGATCCAGTGAGGGGAATCCTTAACAATTGAATGGATCCAGTGAGGGGAATCACTGACATTCGGGTGGATCCAGTGAGGGGAACCACTGACAATTGGATAGATCTTGTGAAATGAATCACGGATGATCGGATGGATCTATTGATGTGAATCAATGGCAATCAAATAGATCTAATGAAGTGAAACATTGAAAATTGAATGGAACTAGTGAAGAGAATCAATGACAAATTGAATAGATCTGATGAAATGGATCAATGACAAATGGATTGATCCATTGAGGGGAATCTCTGACAATGGGTTGGTTTAGATTAGATTAGATTAGATTACTTACAGTGTGGAAACAGGCCCTTCGGCCCAACAAGTCCACACCGCCCCGCCGAAGCGTAACCCACCCATACCCCTACCCCTACATCTACATCTACCCCTTACCTAACACTACGGGCAATTTAGCATGGCCAATTCACCTGACCTGCACATCTTTGGACTGTGGGAGGAAACCGGAGCACCCGGAGGAAACCCACGCAGACACGGGGAGAACGTGCAAACTCCACACAGTCAGTCGCCTGAGGCGGGAATTGAACCCGGGTCTCAGGCGCTGTGAGACAGCAGTGCTAACCACTGTGCCACCGTGCCGCCCAAAGAACGTGCAAACTCCACACAGTCAGTCGCCTGAGGCGGGAATTGAACCCGGGTCTCAGGCGCTGTGAGACAGCAGTGCTAACCACTGTGCCACCGTGCCGCCCAATGAGGTTCTAATGAGGGAATCAGATCTATCCAGTAAGGTGCCATTGCCAATGGGAACATGAGATCCGGATCTTTGTTTTGCTCAATCAATGTCAATAAATATATGCATAACCTGGTGGTGAGCTTCCTGTTGTCTCTGTGCTCATCATTCTCAGGATTTCGGAAGCATTGATTTTTATCCCCAGGCCGCTACACACATGTTTTATTCCTTTATGACAACTAGATTTCTCATTTTAGTTCAGTTAACCCAGGGAAACCCACAGTCACAGAATGACAGAATTGTAAGACTGTGAAATGAGGACATTTGGCCCATTGTGTCTGGTCTGGCCCTCTGAGTGTTTAACTTAATGCCAACCTCTGTCTCTTCCCTTTAACCTTGCTTATTGTTTTGATTTAACTCATCATCCACTGCCCTCCTGAATGAGTCCAGCACGGCACCAGCCTGCGTGTTCCAGACCTGAGCCATTTGCTGCGTGAAATTTTTGTTTTCTCAATTCACATTTGCTTTTGTTGTGGTACACTTTAAAAGTGTCATCTCTGGTTCTCAATTCTTTTGCAAGTAGGAACAGTTATCCTCTCTACTCTGTTCAGACTTGTCATGATTTTGAAGAACATGTTCAAATTTCCTCTTCGCTTTCCATTCTCCAAGGGTGACAGTCCCAATTTTCCAATCTTTCCACGTGACTGCAAGGTCTCAATCCTGGAACCCATCTGCTAAGACTGTTCTGAACTCTCTCCACTGCATTCACATTCTTCTGATAGCGTGTAACCCAGAGTAGTACACAATAGTCTAGATGAGTGGTCTAGCCATTGTAAGATCATCAGAAAATCTCTGCTCTTGAACTGCGCCCCAATTAATGGAACTTGAATATCCTATTCGCTGTCGACAGATCTCTTGACCTGTATGGTTACCTTAAATGAGTTATGCACATCTACACCCAGGTCTCTCCAGAACAAAAGATCAATAGCACTACAAATACTACTCTCACTCATCCTGTATAGTTCAAAATGGAGCTCCTGTATGAGCTGTATATTGACTTCCATGATTTACTGTTTTTCTTGTCATCTGGGTCTGCATAATGGTTCAAGTAAGTGCCCTTTACCTTTTTTGTTCATACACAGGATTAGGGTGTCGCTGGCTAGGCCAGCATTTATTACCCATCCCTAATTGCAATTAAGAGTCAACCACCTTGTTGTGGGCCTGGAGTCACATGTAGGCCAGACCAGGTAAGAATGGCAGTTTCCTTCCCTCAAGGACATTAGTGAACCAGATGGGTTTTTCCAACAATGGTCATTATTAGACTCTTAAACCCGGACATTTATTGAATTCCAATTTCACCATCTGCCATGTGTGGGATTTGAACCCGGGTCCCCATTCATTATCTGGGGTCACTGGATTAACAATCTAACAATAATCCATTCTATCTGCCACCCCCACCCCCACCCCCACCATTAATACTGTCCCTCCATGTTCTTTGTTTTGCCTCACATTTATCTGCATTGAAATTCACCTACCATCTATCTGGCCACTCTACCAACTTGTTTATCTCCTTCTGTCATTCCTACACTTTCCTCATTTCACTTGTCAATTCTCCCAAAGGACCATTTGTCTTGTGGGATAAAATATCCTCTTTTTCTGGCTGCAGTACATTGGGATTGTGTGGCCATGCAGTGACTCTGCCCGATTCGTTCAGAGTTGGAGGTTTAAGGATCATCTTTCGTATTTAGACAGGCTACTGATACTTGGAGAATTTAGGTCTGCGATACATCGGAAATGATTCACTTTTCTCCATATCTTTGTGACCACAATAACTTGATTATTCAAAATTTACAGGAGCCAACATCACGAGACGTCTTCAGTTTTCAACCAAATATTTTACTCCATTCCTCTTAAAATGGTCTGTGTCACTGATCAGACCTAGCGCAGAATATTAGCCCTGATAGAGAGTCAGGGAGTACTAACCAGTACAGGCGGACATCAGCTGGGACACAGACGGGCAGTGAGACGGACAGTTGCAGACACATTGAGATTTCAACACAGAAACAGTTTGTGCCAGTGTTGATTCTTGATTTGGGTAAATAGTTTTTAATAGAATTCATTCACACCAATGATACCAACGGGCATATAGACACCAAGTAAGAGCAGTAGGCTGGAAGACAGATGTCAATAACAAATTATTGAGCATTATTCATAATCGACACTTGAGTCAAGCGTCAAAAGAACTACACTGTGCTGATAAGCAGCCATCATGGAAATCTTGGAAAGAGTAATGCCAATTATAACAATTGTGGCACTGAAGCAAATGGGGGAGAGAAATGTTGGGTCCAGTGCCTGGTTTGTTCTGGGTTAGTCGATCTCTGAGACAGCAGACATTTGTTAGAATTGGCCAGATTCAGCTATGGCACCCAGGATTGATCGGAAATTAGTAGAAAGGTGTGTGTAGCTAATATGGTGGTGGGGTAGCTCTGAAAATAAAGGATGAGATCAATTCAATAATGAGAAATGACTTTGCTTTGGAAGGTTTTGAAATATTACATTGTGGTTTCTTACGTTGCCGAAAGACTTGGAGAGAAGTCATTCATGATTTGGTGGCCTGGTGGCTCAGTGGTTAAACCTGCTGCCTCAGTACCAAAGACCCAAGTTCAAATCCACCCTCGGGTGACTGTCTGTGAGGAGTTGCATGTTCTCCCTGTGTCTGTGTGGGTTTCCTCTGGGTGCTCCATTTCCTCTGACAGTCCAAATATGTGGAAGTTAGGTGGATTGGCCATGCTAAATTGCCCATAGTGTCCAGGCATGTGCAGGCTATATGGATTACCTGTGGGAAATGCAGGGTTACAGGAATGGGTGGGTCTGGGTGGGAATATCTTCAGAGGGTTTGTATAGTCTCAGTGGGCCAAATGGCCTGCAGCCACACTGTAGGCATTCTATGATGAAGTCAGGATTTAGATTCAATCATAAGAATGCCCTAGAGGGCTTCTGGGGCTGTATCCCAGTAAGGATATACAGTTGCAGAGATGAGAGTATGGGAGGGTGACGACTGACTGAAACAGCATTTCTATTCCTTCAAACCTAGGGAACCCTAACAGCCATGTGTGTGATTCCAGAGCCAATGGTAAAGAAGAAGAAGAAGCAGAGATGGTGTGAGGTGCTCATTTCCTACAGCCCTGTAAAAGCAGAAGAGCTGGAACTCAACCTGGGAGATGTCATTGAGATCCTCGATGAGGTAAGATCCCCTTTCAAATAGCATTTTGCCAATGAACAATATTATCTTCACCAGACTCCATGGTGATTCTGTCTATCGTGTTATGTCAGTTAAGGGGACAGTATAGTATGGGGACAGATACTGTTCGCTCCAGCAGACAGTATGAACCCTGAAGGTTATGTTGCCTGCCTGGTGCCAGGGTCACATTCCCTGTCATTTTTCACAGATTCCAAAGTCCATGAGCAGCAGTGGCTTCTGGATCCAGATGTCAGTGTGTCGGCACGCTGATCAGATTGCGTGGAACCGTTAAGTCTTAGAGGAAACGTTAGTTTAGATTGTCTTCTGGGGGCTGGAGGGAGGAGGGAAATTGGCACGAACTGAATTAGGTAACATTTTAATTAAGTAAAAACTATATCCATTAAGTGAATTTGCATTAAAGTTGAAGGACCCTCACTCACAATTTGCTTCTGGGCTTTTGTTGCACTCGGAGGCAGTGTAATCAGGTGCTGAGCTGCCCCTTTGCAGGGCTCCTTCAACCTTAATTAAAATGGTACCTAATTCAGTTCGTGCCAATTTCCCTCCTCCCTCCAGCCCCCAGAAGACAATCTAAACTAACGTTTCCTCTAAGACTTAACGGTTCCACGCAATCTGATCAGCGTGCCGACACACTGACATCTGGATCCAGAAGCCACTGCTGCTCAGGGACTTTGGAATCCGTGAAAAATGACTGGGAACAATATGGACTGGTGTGGTTCAGGGAAATACTCACCACCCCATTGTGAAGCTAATGAGTCATGTTTGAAATGTGTCAGATATCCTGAGGAGAGATCAATGAAACATGGGGAAATTTTGCTCACAGTGAGGTAAAGCCCTTATGATCATACACACAGAAGATGGCCATTCGGCCCACTGTGCTTATACTGGCTCATTGAAAGATCCAATTCGCCCACCTCCATTGTCTTCCCGCAAATTTTGCAAGAGCTTTCTTCATTCATGGGATGTGGGCATCATTGGCTAGGCCAGCATTTATTGCCCGTCCCTAATTATTAACAGTCAACCAAGCCTGGAGTCTCAAGTGGGGAAGTTTGTATAACTATGTTATCCAATTCCATGGACAGATTATGTGTAAATTAAAAATTAATCTAGCCACATGTTTCTTGAAAGGTGTTCCTGTTCTGTCCTCACTGACTGATTGTTAATTGTATTTGCGATTGCGAGAATGCACTGTGTTCCTGATCATAAAGACTCACTACATTGAAGAAAATGTTCTCCTCATCTCCTTCTTGTCTTTATTGCTAATCTGTGGCTGTGTTTACAGATCTACCTGCCAATTAGATTCTGACAATCTATTACATCCAAAACTTCTCATAACATTAAATGGAGACTTGCTCCATCATGGCACCATGCCAAGCTAATTTTAAAAATTGCTTGCCTTTCAGATTGAAGATGGTTGGTGGATAGGAAGAAAGAATGGACAGACTGGGGGCTTCCCATCTAATTTTGTCATAGAAATGGACAACACTGACAGGAAGGCCCGAGGCTTCACTACTGAGTCTGGTACGAATCTTCAATTTATTGTATCCAATAATCCAAGTGTTAGAGGGTTCAGTCAATGCTGTCAACATTATCAAATGCACGACATTGCCTGTCACTCCTGTCAGTGGATCCTGATCACTCTATCAGATCTTGTTAAGTAGGAGAATGATGCAGAGGATGGAACAATATGATCCCGCATTCGGTTATTGGATTGTGTTGAGATTGCTGCATGAATTTCCTTTACCTTTCGGAGGTAAAATTTGCCACAGAATTCTGTGGCAAAGTAAATACTGAATCTACAAACTAAATCATTTTGTATAACAATTGATTGTAATTTAATTTAATAATAATTTAACTCAATTCAGACTTTTCCAGAACCTTTACTGCTCCTTGTACCATAGGAAACATATTTACCATTCTTCTCTTGTAAGACTTAACAAGTAGCAGTCCCTAAGCTAATCACCATTAACTCTTTATTATGAACAGTATAAATTCGTATCTCAACTTAGAGCTTCTACTTGCAAATTAACTGAGGTTATTCTGTCTCCCTCACTGTTACAGGCATTAAAACTCCAACCTTTTCCAGTGAAAGAGAAAAACAAAGTTTAATATCTGACCTTATCCCTCCCCTCCTCTGCTGCCCTATCCTCCTCAGCTTTCTGTGTTAACAATTGGCTAACCTAGACAACTAAGATAACAATGTATGCATCTTGACTCTAATGTGCTTCTCCTGGATTGCACATGGCAGTCAGTCAGGTAGTTTCATCCTGGTCCATAGGATTATTTGATTTCCCTGACCTGCATATCTTTGATTTTAAAAAATGAGAGGCACGGTGGCTCAGTGGTTAGCACTGCTGCCTCACAGCACCAGAATCCCAGGTTCGATTCCAGTCTCGGGTGACTGTCTGTGTGGAGTTTGCACATTCTCCCTGTGTCTGCGTGGGTTTCCTCTGGGTGTTCTGGTTTCCTCCCACAGTCCAAAGATGTGCAGGTTAGGTGAATTGGCCATGCTAAATTACCCATAGTGTTAGGTGCATTAGTCAGAGGGAAATAGGTCTGGGATGGGTTGCTCTTCGGAGGGTCGGTGTGGACTTGTTGGGCCGAAGGGCCTGTTTCCACACTGCAGGGAATCTAATCTAAAAAATTGTTAGTATATCCAGCTCTTAATGCAATAACACTTACATTGTTGCATTTAAATTGATTAGATGGTATTAGGCAACCAAAAATATCTTGATTTATCATCACAATAAGAAGCCTCCAAGAGTATGGGATTGCACTGGGTGAACAGTCTACGTTACTGACTTATGGAATCAATGACGTGCTGATGTTGAGACAGGAATGTGAACAGCAAGTGGAATAATTACAGCAATGATACGAGGGGGGGAAGAAAGCAGAGAATAAAGGTTAATTTAATTGGAACTTCAAATGCAAAATGTTTAGCGGATCACTGCCCAGATGAAAGGAGAGGATAAAACAATATAAATGTAATGCAGGATTCTAACTAGAGTCATAGAGTCATCAAGATGTACAGCACAGAAACAGACTCTTCTGTCCAACTTGTCTATGCCAACCAGATATCCTAAATTAATCTTAATGTTGTGTTTCAGTAAGTGCCTCTGTCTGTGAGTATTTAGTGTTGGGGGAAAGGGCTTTAGTAACAACTGTCAGGACTTCAGGTTCTGCTAGGAACAGCAAAGGGAAGATGTTCATGCTCCAGTTTCACGTCATTTCTTATCATAACTTTTCTTCCCTTAGATTTTGGTGTCCTGAATGAAAGCAAGCCAAGCTCAGACATCCAGGTAAAACAGAAACAGTCTTTGTGATGAGGAGATGCAAAAGCACTCTCAGTGTTGGAGTCAGCTTCTGTCAATCTGCTCCTTCTGTGAATAGTGACAGGTAGACGGACCCCAAAGCTTTCACACTGAGATCAAATTGCACAGTTTGGCTGTGATGTATCCAACAGACAAATCTCAAATATTCTAATGATGCCAACATATTAACCTGTCAATATGTACAAAACAATCAAGGAGCCATCCATCTATCCTTAAAATATTACAATTGCACCTTAGTAACAAAGCAGTGTCTGCAAGTTGTGTAGTGTGGATGGAGCCTGTAGACTGAGGCTTGGAGTGAATCCATGGCCTAGTGTCAACCAGTGTCCAACTTATGAAGCAACCACAATGGAGGTTTCTAGTGATCCAGAAATTGTACCTGAGCATTGAGAAATCTCAATTTCTAATCCCAACTATGAAAGGAAGAGCTGAGAACCAGGGTTTCCTTGCACCAGATTCCAAAGGCAGCACGTTGTATTCAGTCCCTGTTATACCTGACTGAGAAATGGCTAAAATAAAGGGTCCATGCTGCTGAAGTCTTGCATCTTGCACTCATTGGCACAGGCACAAGAATGCCAAAAGGAACAACGATTTCTACTGCATGCGAAAAAAAATGATGCTAAATAGTTAACAGGTTCGATCTGGTTTGTTGAGATGTTGCCAGGTGAATGCCTCAGGAGGTACTGTCCCACATGCTTTCCTGCATTCCAAAAAAAAAGATGAAATGCCTGGATGTATTCATTTTGTCTGCACATGGCAGGTCCTTTCATGTGAACGTATGTAGCCACTAGCAAGGATAGGTGTACCACCTTACAAACTCAACTGATAGTATTCAACTAGTTGTTATTGTTTATTTTTAGCCTACTCAGGATTGTTCAATGAATGCTATCCAATTGCAGAAGCATATCTAACATTAGACATTACGTTCTGAGTTTTGCAAGTGCAGTTTATTTGAGTATAGTCAGTATTCTGTGTATTGTGGACAGTTGAAGGGACATGTATGATATTAAATCACTGGTTACTAAGGTGTCCTGGCACTGAAACTCATAGAACCCCTACAATGTGGAGGCAGACCATTTGGCACATTGAGTCCACATTGACCATCCTATGGGCATCCCACGCAGACCCACCCACCCTTCCCTATCCCTGGAACCCTGCATTTCCCATGGCTAATCCACCTAACCTGTGCATTTTGGACTCTGGGAGGAAACCTAAGCACTCAGAGGGAACCCATGCAGACACGGGGAGAATGTGCAAACTTCACATAGACAGTCGCCCGAGACTGGAATTGAACCTGGGTCCCTGGTGAGGCAGCAGGGATAACCACTGAGCCATCAAGTGATTAATGTATCACACTACCCACCAGCATGCTAGTTGAGAAACCAATGTGCTATAATCTACTGCATCCTACCTTTGCTGGTTGGGAATCCTACAGCCCCATCTGCTACAAGATTGACGTCATAAATGATCTTGTAAATGGGCCCGAGCCAATTGCTCACTGGGTATGTTTGATGCTGAAGTAGGATACATCAAGGATATGTTGGAACCAATCAAACTGGATATGCCAACCAGTCAGCACTCTTTCCCTCATGCAATTGTTGCTGCCTTTGAAATTTGGCATTCTTGTGTTAATCCTGATGAGTGCAAGATGAAAAGCTTCGACTATTTCTCTTTGAACAATAGTGAAGGTGTGAACTATCAAGTGGCAAAGAGTGAGAAATGTTTAAGACTGATAGTGTGCCAAAGAAATGTGAAAAAGTAATGTATAATTCAGGATTGATGTCTGCCACTACACAACAGAATGAACACAGAAATATTATGGAGAAACACATTTATTAGGTTCATGTTCTAAAGGCTCACTAAGAAAGGAGCATTATCAGAGAATCATTTCTATTGTGTTGTCATTTTCTTTAACACCTATATCTCTTCATGGAAAACATTCCCTCAGAATATGAGGACACTGAAATGACTTTGTAATAACTTGTGCCTTTTGCAACTTCGCAATATTCCAAAGTACTGTACAGTTGATGAATTACTTTTGAAATATAGTTGAACTGCTGGCAGATCGACGGAACCATTTTGTCCAAAGATCGAGGTAAAAATGTCCTCATATGACCAGAAGACATAGCAGCAGAAATTAGGCCTTTCAGCCCAGCGAGTCTGTTCCGCCATCCAATCATGGCTGATAAGTTTCTCAACCCCATTTTCCCACTTTCTCCCCATAACCCTTAATCCCCTTGACAATCAAGAATCTATCTATCTCTGTTTTAAATATACTCAATGACCTGGCCTCCACAGCCTTCTGTGGCAGTGAATTCCATGGATTCCCCACTCTCTGGATGAAGAAGTTTCTCCTTATCTCCATTCTAAAAGGTCTTCCCTTTAATCTAAGGCTGTGCTCTCGGGTCCTAGACTCTCCTACCAATGGAAACATCTTCCCAACATTTACTCTGAGCAGACTATTCATATTCTGTATGTCTCAATTAGATCCCCCCCCTTATCCTTCTAAACTCCAACAAGTATAGATCTAGAGTGCCAAAATGTTGCTCATATGCTAAGGTTATCACTCCTGGCACCATTCTCATGAACCTCTTCTGAATCTGTTCCAGGACCAGTACATCCTTCCTCAGAAATGGGGCCCAAAACAGTGCACAATACTCCAAATGTGGCCTGCCCAGAGCCTCATAGAGCCTCAGAGGTCTATCCCTACTTTCATATTCAAGTCCTCTCAAAATAAATGCCATCATTGCATTTGCCTTCTTAACTACTGACTCAACCTGTAAGTTTACCTTGAGAGAATCCCAAACTAGAACTCCTAGGTATTTTGCACTTCGGACTTCTGAATTTTCTCTCCATTTAGAAAATAGTCCCTGCCTCTATTCTTCCGACCAAAGTGCATGACCTCACACTTTTCCACGTTGTACTTTATCTGGCACTTCTTTGCTCACTCTCCTAACCTGTCCAAATCCTTCTGCAGCCTCCCCATTCCTCTACATTACCTGTCCCTATAGCTATCTTGGTATTGTCTGCAAATGTAGCCAGAATGCCCTCAGTACCTTCACCGAGATCATTAATTTATAAAGTGAAAAGTTGTGGTCCCAACACTGACCCTTGTGGAACACCACTTGTCACTGGCTTCCATTTCCATTCTCTGCTTTCTTCTACCCATGCTCTAATGCAACGAGGGGTACGTCGGCTTCCAAGAGATCAATTGTGTTAGGGGATTCTGTAGTCAGAGGTACAGACAGACGTTTCTGTGGCCAGCAGAGAAAAAGCAGAATGGTGTGTTGTTTCCCTGGTGCAAGGATCAAGGATGTCTCAGAGAGGGTGCAGAATGTTCTCACGGGGGAGAGGGGCCAGCAGCAGGTCATTGTCCACATTGGAACCAATGATATAGGAAGGGAAAAGGTTGAGATTCTGAAGGGAGATTACGGAGAGTTAGGCAGAAATTTAAAAAGGAGGTCCTCTAGGGTAGTAATATCTGGATTACTCCCAGTGCTACGAGCTAGTGAGGACAGGAATAGGAGGATAGAGCAGATGAATGCATGGCTGAGGAGCTGGTGTATGGGAGAAGGATTCACATTTTTGGATCATTGGAATCTCTTTTGGGGTAGAAGTGACCTGTACAAGAAGGACAGATTGCACCTAAATTGGAAGGGGACTAATATACTGGCAAGGAAATTTGCTCGAACTGCTTGGGAGGATTTAAACAAGTAAGGTGAGAGGGGGGAGCAGACCCAGGGAGATAGTGAGGAAAGAGATCGATCTGAGATGGGTACAGCTGAGAACAGAAGTGAGTCAAACAGTCAGAGCAGGCAGGGACAAGAGAGGACTAATAAATTAAACTGCATTTATTTCAATGCAAGGGGCCTAACAGGGAAGGCAGATGAACTCAGGGCATGGTTAGCAATATGGGACTGGGATATCATAGCAATTACAGAAACATGGCTCAGGGATGGGCAGGACTGGCAGCTTAATGTTCCAAGATACAAATGCTACAGGAAGGATAGAAAGGGAGGCAAGAGAGGAGGGGGAGTGGTATTTTTGATAAGGGATAGCATTACAGCTGTGCTGAGGGAGGATATTCCTGGAAATACATCCAGGGAAGTTATTTGGGTGGAACTGAGAGGAATTTCTTAAGTGTGTACAAGACAATTTTCTGATTCAGTATGTGTATGTACCTACTAGAGAAGGTGCAAAACTTGACCTACTCTTGGGAAATAAGGCAGGGCAGGTGACTGAGGTGTCAGTGGGGGAGCACTATGGGGCGAGCGACCATAATTCTATTTGTTTTAAAATAGTGATGGAAAAGGATAGACCAGATCTAAAAGTTGAAGTTCTAAATTGGAGAAAGGCCAATTTTGACAGTATTAGGCAAGAACTTTCGAAAGCTGATTGGAGGCAGATGTTCACAGGTAAAGGGATGGCTGGAAAATGGGAAGCCTTCAGAAATGATATAACAAGGATCCAGAGAAAGTATATTCCTGTGAGGGTGAAAGGGAAGGCTGGTAGGTATAGGGAATGCTGGATGACTAAAGAAATTGAGGGTTTGGTTTAGAAAAAGAAAGAAGCATATGTCAGGTATAGACAGGTTAGATCGAGTGAATCCTTAGAAGAGTATAAAGAAAGTAGGAGTATACTTAAGAGGGAAATCAGGAGGGCAAAACGGGGACATGAGATAGCTTTGGCAAATAGAATTAAGGAGAATCCAAAGGGTTTTTACAAATATATTAAGGACAAAAGGTTAACTAGGGAGAGAATAGGGCCCCTCAAAGATCAGCAAGGCGCCTTTGTGTGGAGCCACAGAAAATGGGGGTGATACTAAATGAATATTTTGCATCAGTATTTACTGTGGAAAAGGGTATAGAAGATATAGACTGTAGGGAAATAGATGGTGACATCTTGCAAAATGTCCAAATTACAGAGGAGGGAGTGCTGGATGTCTTGAAACGGTTAAAAGTGGATAAATCCCCAGGACCTGATCAGGTGTACCCGAGAACTCTGTGGGAAGCTAGAGAAGTGATTGCTGGGCCTCTTGCTGAGATATTTGTATCATCGATAGTCACAGGTGAGGTGCCGGAAAACGAGTTTGGCAAACGTGGTGCCACTGTTTAAGAAGGGCGGTAACGACAAGCCAGGGAAATATAGACCGGTGAGCCTGACCTCAGTGGTGGGCAAATTGTTGGAGGGAATCCTGAGGAACAGAATGTACATTTTATTGGAAAGGCAAGGACTGATTCGGGATAGTCAACATGACTTTGTGTGTGGGAAATCATGTCTCACAAACTTGATTGAGTTCTTTGAAGTAACAAAGAAGATTGATGAGGGCAGAGCAGTGGATGTGATCTATATGGACCTCAGTAAGGCGTTCGACAAGGTTCCCCATGGGAGACTGATTAGCAAGGTTAGATCTCGTGGAATACAGGGAGAACTAGCCATTTGGATACAGAACTGGCTCAAAGGTAGAAGACAGAGGGTGGTGGAGGGTTGTTTTTCAGACGGAGGCCTGTGACCAGTGGAGTGCCACAAAGATCGGTGCTGGGCCCTCCACATTTTGTAATTTACATAAATGATTTGGATGTGAGCAGAAGAGGTGCAGTTAGTAAGTTTGCACGTGACACCAAAATTGGAGGTGTAGTGGACAGCGAAGAAGGTTACCTCACAATACAATAGGATCTGGACCAGGTGGGCCAATGGGCTGAGAAGTGGCAGATGGAGTTTAATTCAGATAAATGCGAAGTGCTGCATTTTGGGAAAGCAAATCTTAGCAGGACTTATACACTTAATGGTAAAGTCCTAGGGAGTGTTGCTGAACAAAGAGACCTTAGAGTGCAGGTTCATAGCTCCTTGAAAGTGGAGTCGCAGGTAGATAGGATAGTGAAGAAGGCGTTTGGTATGCTTTCATTTATTGGTCAAAGTATTGAGTATAGGAGTTGGGAAGTCATGTTGCGGCTGTACAGGACATTGGTCAGGCCACTGTTGGAATATTGCATGCAATTCTGGTCTCCTTCCTATTGGAAAGATGTTGTGAAACTTGAAAGGGTTCAGAAAAGATTTACAAGGATGTTGCCAGGGTTGGAGGATCTGAGCTACAGGGAGAGGCTGAATAGACTGGGCTGTTTTCCCTGGAGCGTCGATGGCTGAGGGGTGACCTTATAGAGGTTTACAAAATTATGAGGGGCATGGATATGATAAATAGACAAAGTCTTTTCCCTGGGGTCGGGGAGTCCAGAACTAGAGAGCATAGGTTTAGGGTGAGAGGGGAAAGATATAAGAGAGACCTAAAGGGCAACTTTTTCACGCAGAGGGTGGTACGTGTATGGAATGAGCTGCCAGAGGATGTGATGGAGGCTGGTACAATTGCAACATTTAAGAGGCATTTGGATGGGTATATGAATAGGAAGGGTTTGGAAAGATATGGGCCGGGTGCTGTCAGGTGGGACTAGATTGGGTTGGGATATCTGGTCGGCATGGATGGGTTGGACCGAAGGGTCTGTTTCCATGCGGTACATCTCTATGACTCTATGGCTCAATGCTAGCACCTTGCCTCTAACACTATGGGCCCTCATCTTACTCAGTAGCCTCCTGTGTGGCAACTTGTCAAAGGCCTTCTTGACACCAGGTAGATAACATCCATTGGCTCACCATAGTCTAACCTGCTTATTACTTTCTGTTTATAGTCAAGTTGTTTGAGGGATAATCAATTCACAGGGCATCAAGAGAAGCAGCACAGTTCTTAAAAATATTGCAATAGAATATTTTACATTCATCCAATGGGCCTCAGTTTAACGCCTTACCAAAAAGACAGGCATCTCTGACAATGCAGCACTCCCTCAGTACTACACTGTAGAATCAGCCTGAATTTTATGCTCACCAGTCGAGTCTAGAACTTGAATAGACAACCCTGTGACACAGAAATGAGAGTGCTATTCACTGGGTTGACTCATATTTGGCACCAGAAATTTATAATCAGTTTTTTTTAAATTTCAGAATGTTTGCTATTGAAGCTAAAAGTTCTTTTTTTTGTAGGTCCCAATGTCTGGATCATTGCATCCCAGTGCAAGCCTTGGGAAACCTAGAAGTGAGAGACAACAGCTGGGTTTGTATCAGAGTATTTGATTTATTGGGTGCTCAGATGCTGGGAGGTGGTCCATGTGCTGGTCTTTGCCTGTTGCACACAGACATGCCAATACACATTGGCATGGAATGGGGAAGTGGTGGGTTTTGTCTGAGACAGAGTTCAGGAGTTTATTTGTGGGAATGTGTAGAGGGTGATTAGAACCTTCAAAGTGAGACACAGTCATCCAGTGATCCCTCTGCAATTGGTGTCGGTTTTGGTCGAAATATTGGTCTTCCACCATTTCTTCCCCCTTCCTCCGGGTTTTCTGACAGGTTTCTCGCCCACATCGCTGCCCTTGAGGTACTAATTACAGACACCTGAGCATTGTAGGTTGTCAGCATAGTCTCAATCTGGTCCTGTTCTCACTCAACACATGTACCTTCCAATAAGATCAGCAGCTGATAGTCATGTGGGAAAGGCTGGCCGATTTCCATGCCCACATCCTACCATAGACACTGAGGTCAATTGTGACAGCCCCGCTAGCAGCCTGGCCAAGATCATCCAACCCTGACATCAAACATAACCTGAGACCCTTACTTGTCAGCCACTCAGTAGGAAAGTTAGTCACAGTGGGCAGAATTGACCAAACCATGGGGGTTCCCCCATCCCAGCAATGTTCAGCAACCACTGGAGCACTCAGAGGAGGGTCATTCAACTGGAAATCGCCCCCTCACCAGGAAGAAGTCCTGCTTTACAGCCAATCCAACTGGCTGGTGGCTTAGGAGCCTCAACAGCATCAGGAACGGTGGCCATTTACTGGTGAAGGAAGAGGCCCTGAAACTTATGGGGATAGGTGGAAGATATTTTTAGAAGCAATTACCATTGAGCATAATAGGGACCTGATAAAATGGTACTCAACTGGAGCCTTTATGTGTTCACCTGCTCCTTGTATCCAGAAGACTGTTCAATCTCTCACCTGCTATCAGTAAAATTCATTGAGAGAGGGACATGATCAGAGAATCAATCTGCCATTGTGCACCCCATTTCCCCTGACCTTAGGAACCTTGTTCCCATGTTGCAAGGGCCATTAAGATTCTATCCATTATTTTAGGGTCTGGTTTGTTTCATGGAGTAATCTTCCTTTTCAGAATGCTATAAGGCAGCATTTGACTACACTGCGTGGGCAGAAGATGAGCTCAATCTACGCAAAGGAGATGTCATCCTAGTATTAGAGAAGGTAATTGTTTTTCATGTGTTACCATATGAGAACTTCACTGAAATAAATCATATACAACGCTGATAAACTCTGCAAACCTGCTGTCAAAAACTACTGGATTTAAAGACTATCCTCGAAGACCCTTCTTGGTTTCATCAGTGGATTTGGATCTCCAAGCTCAGCTAAGTAGGGAGGGTGATGTCAATTCATGGGTGGCTCAGTGGTTAGCACTGTTGCCTCACAGTACCAGGCACCCATGGGTGACAGTATTTGTGAATCTTGCACATTTTCCCTGTGTAGGTGTAAGTTTCTTCTGGGTGCTCCAGTTTCCTCCCACAATCCAAAGATGTTCAGGTTAGGTGGACTATTCATGCTTAAATTGCCCGTAGTGTGGAGGTTGGGAAGTGCATGGTTACAGGGATAGGATAGGGGGGTGGGTCTGGGTGGGATGTTCTTTCGAGGGTCAGTGTGGACTCGATGGGCTGAGTAGCCTGCTTCCACACTGTGGGGATGTTATGATGGAAAGAGATGTTCCTGTATTAGTCAACAATTGTAAATGCTGAAAAAAAAGTGTATCCACAGCCAACAGTAGAAACACCTGTGCTGAGTTACTGGAGGGAAGAATTCAAATGCTCAAAAAAACCCACAACTTGGCAAGAGGAGCATCTGCAGCATAACAAAACACTTTGTGCAGGTCAAAACAAAGAAAGCAAACCAAGCAATGGATAGGTGAACAAAAGGAGATTCAAAGATCTGCATTTTGAGTGAGTTCTGATGGAGCACAGCCTGATAGGAAAGAGAGGGAGTTACAGAGCGTGAGAACAAATTTGTGAAACACTTTGTTGTCAAAAGCAGGGCAAAGAAAACAGGAAAAAGGATACAAAGCAGGGCTGGTACATCAAAGAGCTTGGAGCTAATGGGAGGGACAAGGCCATTGATAGGTTTTTGGATGACGACATGGCTTTTGAAATCAATGCGTGGTGCGGGAGTAGCAACAAAAAAAGTAGGTGTTTACAGAGGTTCAGGACTGAGAGGACTTTTATCAGCCCCACACTGTTTACTTTCACTCAAACAAATCAGACTGGTCTGAAACTCTGCCACTCACATTCAGTGCCCAAGCTTTGAAGAGTCTCTCCTATATGACAAGGGCATTTGGGATAGAGGGAGCTCCCTATTGTAAAGCAAAATAACTGAAAGCTGCATTGTTACTCCCAGAGGAGGTCACCTGCTAAATACCCAGCAACTTCAACCAGTAATGTGAGTAGACATGCCTATCCAGTAATGTGAGAACACATGCCTATCCAGTAATGTGAGTACACACGTCTATCCAGTAATGTGAGTACACACGTCTATCCAGTAATGTGAGTACACATGTCTATCCAGTAATGTGAGTACACACGTCTATCCAGTAATGGGAGTACACATGTGTATCCAGTAATGTGAGTACACACGTCTATCCAGTAATGTGAGTGCACACGTCTATCCAGTAATGTGAGTACACACGTCTATCCAGTAATGTGAGAACACATGCCTATCCAGTAATGTGAGAACACACGCCTATCCAGTAATGTGAGTACACACGTCTATCCAGTAATGTGAGTACACACGTCTATCCAGTAATGTGAGTACACACGTCTATCCAGTAATGTGAGTGCACACGTCTATCCAGTAATGTGAGTACACACGTCTATCCAGTAATGTGAGTACACATGTCTATCCAGTAATGTGAGTACACACGTCTATCCAGTAATGTGAGTACACACGTCTATCCAGTAATGTGAGTACACATGTCTATCCAGTAATGTGAGTACACACGTCTATCCAGTAATGTGAGTGCACACGTCTATCCAGTAATGTGAGTACACACGTCTATCCAGTAATGTGAGTACACATGTCTATCCAGTAATGTGAGTGCACACGTCTATCCAGTAATGTGAGTACACACGTCTATCCAGTAATGTGAGTACACACGTCTATCCAGTAATGTGAGTATACACACGTCTATCCAGTAATGTGAGTACACACGTCTATCCAGTAATGTGAGTACACACGTCTATCCAGTAATGTGAGTGCACACGTCTATCCAGTAATGTGAGTACACACGTCTATCCAGTAATGTGAGTACACATGTCTATCCAGTAATGTGAGTACACACGTCTATCCAGTAATGTGAGTACGCAAGTCTATCCAGTAATGTGAGTACACATGCCAATCCAGTAATGTGAGTACACACGTCTATCCAGTAATGTGAGTACACAAGTCTATCCAGTAATGTGAGTACACATGCCAATCCAGTAATGTGAGTACACACGTCTATCCAGTAATGTGAGTACACACGTCTATCCAGTAATGTGAGTACACACGTCTATCCAGTAATGTGAGTACACAAGTCTATCCAGTAATGTGAGTACACACGTCTATCCAGTAATGTGAGTACGCATGCCTATCCAGTAATGTGAGTACACATGTCTATCCAGTAATGTGAGGACACAAGTCTATCCAGTAATGTGAGTACACACGTCTATCCAGTAATGTGAGTACACACGTCTATCCAGTAATGTGAGTACACACGTCTATCCAGTAATGTGAGTACACATGTCTATCCAGTAATGTGAGTACACATGTCTATCCAGTAATGTGAGTACACACGTCTATCCAGTAATGTGAGTACAC
Source organism: Chiloscyllium punctatum (assembly GCF_047496795.1). NCBI lineage: Eukaryota > Metazoa > Chordata > Chondrichthyes > Orectolobiformes > Hemiscylliidae > Chiloscyllium > Chiloscyllium punctatum. Next base: position 44,559,191 of record NC_092765.1, on the reverse strand, counting down.
ACGTCTATCCAGTAATGTGAGTACACAAGTCTATCCAGTAATGTGAGTACACACGTCTACCCAGTAATGTGAGTACACACGTCTATCCAGTAATGTGAGTACACATGTCTATCCAGTAATGTGAGTACACATGTCTATCCAGTAATGTGAGTACACATGTCTATCCAGTAATGTGAGTACACACGTCTATCCAGTAATGTGAGTACACACGTCTATCCAGTAATGTGAGTACACAAGTCTATCCAGTAATGTGAGTACACATGCCAATCCAGTAATGTGAGTACACATGTCTATCCATTAGAGATGAGGCAACAGCACAGTATAATCTCACATGGCCATCTTTTTTAAGCAGTAACACCAATAACTTACATTTACATTGCGCCTAACTGAAAAATGTCACATCGAGCTTTTCAAACACAAATTGGCACTTGAGTCCAGGAATGAAATGCTCGGACAGGTCACTAAAAGCTTAGTTAAAGAGATCAGGTCTAATATTTGAAATCCTAACGTTACTGTAACAATTCTTTTTAAATCTTTAAAATTTATCTCTAAAATATTTTGAAAACTCAAGTATTTAAAATGTGTTCATTTTGATGCTGAGCTGTAAGTATATTGGTGTGAATCTGTTTGCAGTAAGTGTTCTGACAATCGAAGCCAAATGCTGTGGTAGGTTTGGTGACAATTGCATTGACCATCCTATTTCATCTTTTTCAGCAGCAGTTTTTGATTCATTTCTGTTAATAGGAGACAGGGGAAGACGGCTGGTGGGAGGGATATATGGACGGAAAACAAGGATTATTCCCAGACAACTATGTGGTTCCTTATGTAGAAGAGACAGAGGTGAGTGTCCTTCTGATTGCTTTTCTTGAGGTACTCAGGATTCCAACATGCCGCTGGATGAATGAGCTCACTGCATGTAACGTTGGCTGGATGTATTTTGAAATAACATACTGAGACACATCGGCACTGGAATTCAGCTGGGAGCACTTTTGGGTTCGGAAAATATGGGGTACTCCCATACTGGAATGCTGAGATTCGAGAGGTCCCCTGTGTTGGACATCAAGGTTAATTTTCACGAGGCCAGTGAATTATGGAGAATGAGAGAATCTGTGAAATGAGATTGAAGATTGAGGCACTGCAATGCTCACAACAGATGCATGAAGGTGCAGCTCAAAACAGGAAATCCTGTGAAGAGAGAAACAAACACTTTGAGTCCGATATGATTTTCTTCCATTCCACCCACTCTGTCTCTCTCACCACAGATGCTGCCAGACCTGCTGAGTTTCTCCAGCACTGTGCTTTTATTTCAGATCTCCAGCATATTTATTTTAGTGTGACGAATGAGGATGAGGAGGAACCTGTAGCCAGGTGGAGCAGGAGGTTGGAAAGATCAGTTGGATCAACTGTGGATGGCCAGCTCTCTCTCTCTGTGTGAAGGATATTAGTGAGCCACTTGGACGTTGTCAACAGCCCTTCAGCCCCTCTAGTTGAGAATGAGTGCAGAGCTTAAATAATTTTGAATTCTCACAATGTGTGTGGCATCGGTGAAATTGATGTTTATTTCCCATCTCAGGTCGATCTGTTTACTCTCTGAAGTGATCAGTTAAGCGTCGATCTGGCTGAGGTGCAGATTGTAAGAATTAATTACCCAGTATTTCTGTAGTGCCTATGTCACAGTTTTAGGTCTCTTTCATCCTTCTTTCAGCAGGTTGCTCTGACAGTTATGTGTTAAAGCACTCCCATGAGGAAATCTCAGTATAGGAGTTAGGACACCATGCTGAGGTTGTACAAGACATTGGTGAGGCCTCTTCTGGAATGCTTGTCCAGTTCTGGTCATGCTGTGATAGGAAAGAAATTATTAAGCTAGAGACGGTAGAGAAGAGATTTACCAAAATGTTGCTTGGTATGGACGGTTGGAGTTATAATGAAAGGCTGGATAGGCTGTGGCTTTTTTCACTGGAGCATAGGAATTTGAGGGGTGACCTTGTAGAAGTTTATAAAATCATGAGGGGTATAGTTAAGGTGAAGGTGGGCATCTTTTCTCTAGAATAAGGGATTTCAAGACTGGGGGCATATTTTTAAGGTGAGAGGAGAAAGATTTAATAAAGACATGAAGGGCGACTTCTTTACACAGAGAATGGTTTATGTGTGGAACGAACTGCCAGAGGAAGTGGTGGATGTAGGTACAGTTACAAGATTTAAAAGACAATTAGATGAGTACATGAATATGAAATGTTTGGAGGGATATGGGCCAAGCACAGGCATTTGGGCCCTAATTTAGTTTGTGATTAGTGTTGGCATGGACTGGTTGGGCCGAAGGGTCTGTTTCTGTGCTGTATGACTCTATGACTCTATTCCAGACCTTCGAGAATGTCTATTTTATCCATGTTCTGTAACATGCCTTGAAGATATTGAAGTGTGTCCTATATTTCCACTGGGGGGCCATTTCATTCTCTGACAGTTTGACTGCATCTCACATCCTTACAAAAGGTACAAGAATGCAACAAATTTGTAAAGTAGACCATGAGCCAAAGGATAGAATAATGAGCCACTTTAAGTTTAATAGATGTAGTCACTTAACTGCTTTCGATTCTAACATTTCTGATTATAGTATCTTCAGTGTTCTGCTTATGTGCTCCCCATCGGTTCACACCTGGTTACAAAGTCAACATAAGGAAATAACCAAAGTGAAATATTGCTAATGCGGCAAATTTGAAACATTCAACAGGCCTGGAAATAGCTATGGGAAAGAGGAGCAGAATTAACGTTTCAGGTTGATAATTTTAATGTTCAGTTAATGTTCTGCGTGCATTAACCATTCCAATCTTCTCTAAGTGGCTTAAAAGTTTGTATGGAGCTCTGTCAGCCATTTAACTGAAGCTGGATAGATTGCATGAAGTCTTGTTCAGGCTAGTCATAATTGACAATATCCTCGTCATATTGTAGAGCACTGAAGTCACATCATTCTTATAGTGTCACAAATCTGTCTGCTACAACTAGTCGGGTTTGTATGCTGCAAATAATAGACCAGGTAACTAGCTTCTCAATAAGAAAAATGAAAGCAAAATAGATTGCTACGTGGGTGATAATTTTCAAACCAGTCGCTGGTAATGAGGCTGAGTAAATCGGTTGCTTTTTCGCCATTCCAATTATTATTTACTAATGTCAAGTCTCCTGCTCTGCAAAATAATGTCATGGATATCGGAACTTCAATACCTGCTCAAGAGAGCAGCTGCAACTTCAGTTTAATGTGATCCAGAGATGGCAGCACTCACTCAGTTTTCCCCTGTTGTATGAGCCTTGTTTTTGTTGTGCTCGGTTCCTGAGGCAGACTTTGGGCATGGTGTAAGGGGAGTTATGTTTGATCTGTGAAGGAGTGGGCAGTGGGCTTGAAAAAAGAAAGTTAACATCACTTTTTTTGTTTAACAACTTGGTCTCACTGATATAGGAATGAAGTTATGAAACTTGAAAGGATTCAGAAAAGGTTTTACAAGGATATTGCCAAGGTTGAAGGGTTTAGGTTGTAATGAGAGGCTGAATAAGCTGGGGCTGTTTTCCCTGGAGAGTCGGAGGCTGAGGGGTGACCTTACAGAGGTTTATAAAATCATGAGGGGCATGGATAAGGTAAATAGCCAAGATCTTTTTCCCTGGGAAAGGGGTGTCCAAAACTGGAAGGCATAGGTTCAAGGTGAGAGGGGAAAGATTTGAAAAGGACCTAAGGGGCAACCTTTTCACGCAGAGGGTAGTGCGTGTAAGGAATGAACTACCAGAGGAAGTGGTGGAGGCTGGTACAAGTATAACATTTAAAAGGCATCTGGATGAGTACATGAATAGGAAGGGTTTAGAGGGATATGGGCCAAGCACTGGTGAATGTGACTAGATTAGTTTAGGATAACTGGTTGGCATGGATGAGTTGGACCAAAGGATCTGCTTCCATGCTCTACATCTCTATGACTCTAATTTATCTCTGTTTTAAATGCAGATGAGAAAGGACTTCCCTCCAGGAGTCAAAACAGATGTGGATCTATGTAAGTAAAGGCCCATATTACAAACCATCTGCTTAAACTCAGGCGAGATAGAAACATCAGAATATACTCATTAGAAACATATTGGATTGGCTAGTTTCAACCTGGAAGTCAATGGTAGTGTCTGAGTTGAAGCGCCACAGCCAATGCACCAATAACCAAACCACTCAGTTCACCAACTAACTAGCTAACCTGATTTGTCACTCTGTAGCAACTCTTGTGACTCAATGCTGAGAACTGAGGGAGTTCAAGGGTCTGGCAGAGAAAATCCTGATGCATTATGCTCCCACTGCATTGGAGCAAAAGTCCAAGTTTAATGCTTAAGAAGAAATTGGGTATTTATTCATCTGTATGAATGTTCAGGGGGCGATTTATTCAGTATGCAACCCTTGTTGTATCTAATCTGATTTTGAATTCATATGGCTTAAAAGTTTTGTAAAGTCTGAAAGACCATCTGAAAAGGTGACGACTGAAAATTGACCCTGATTACAAGCCCAAGACATGTCCAAGCTGATATAATTACTGGGTGTTTCACAATGAAACTGTAGGTTGACCTACTTGAATATGTGATAATAACCAATTAAGAGGCCAAAATGCTAAGGGAGCATATTAAAAGTCAAAGGCACTAAACTGTTGATGTATTTCTGAGTTCGGGAGAGCCTAAGAAGCTGCTGCTAATGGAAATGTTAACTTCTTTTCATTATAAGCACGATATTTTGGCATACATTGAAAATAAAGTTCTCCACCAATCATAGATTGTTGATCTATAAAAAAAAGGCAAAGTACCATTTGCATTTTTAACAGAGCATCCAGGTTAACAGTTTCACCAACATTCACCCTCTCATGACCAACACCCCAAATTACAGAGGGATTTATCTCCTCCTCCACATCCAGTACATCCCAGACACCTTGCTTCCCTTCCATAGCCTTCTCTGTCCCACCCAATTCATATGGCGCACTGCAATCCCCCTTTCACCCAGGGCATTGGGACTGGTGAACTTGGTCTTCCGGAGATGAGTTGCCTGTGAAACCTGATGGGCAGTGGTATCTGGCTACTATTCTCATGTTTAGTTCATGTTATTTGTCCACTAACATGACCATGTTACTAGTATACCCTGAAGAAATCTACATCTCTGCATCTAAACCATCATTCTCTCTGCCAATGCCAACAATCTATACATCTGTACAATCATATCCTCCATCTAGACCGCTACATCCTCAATGCACACTACCACATCTTCTATCAAGACAACTGGAGACTCTACTACATCGTACCCTCCAACATGGTCTCCATCTACCTCAGCACACATACTATCTATGGGTATCTTTTCCTCTGGCTATTCCCAATATGCCCATTGTCTGTAACACAACATGTGCCTGACATAACTCTCTGTACAAGGAATCATGTTGATGCCAAAGACACTGTGCCATTTGGCAGTCCATGGAACAGAATCCCTCACCAGTTCTCTTGTTGGCTTGTACTCCTTTCAGTGAACGCAGTCTGTGTTGTGATGGGGAAGGCTGTAACCTGATTGCAGCTACTTCCTCGCTGTCTTGCCAGCCGTGACTGAGATCGGCAGGCCACAGTAAGGAACGAGGCACCCTAGCACCGTGTGCAGCAACCTGCCTGGAGTTGCTCAAAGGGTGTTGTTACACAGTGAAGTTTGTATGGAACAAACCCTAGATGCAGAGTCCAGAGAGAAATGCAATAGATGCATGACCTGAAAATAAAGATGGGTAACAATACCATTCTTAAGGGTTTGCAGCATGGGGGTTCTACAGAGCCAAAACAAAGCAAGGACAGTTTCAAGAAGGTAAGCACTTCCATAGCATTGATCAATAGGCCCCCTGGGATAGGAGCTGAACCCAAATCTGGATTGGACAATGGATCTTCTCCCCAGGATCACGAATTTTACTCCCACCAGGATTAAGTGCCTAATTCACATCGAAAGGAAGAATGTTTAGTTTTCAGGTGGCACAGATTGCAGAAAACCTCAGTCAGTAATTCGACCTTGAACATATTATTATGGAGCACTGGGACCCACAGTAAGGATTTGGGGGCGTCACAAGCCCAGAAAGCAGTTTGACCTATTTCTGAGTGGGATGACAGGGCCCTGGGCAGATTCAAGGCTTCTCTTTATATGGCATTGCTGGGCTTCGAGAGGAATGGTGTGGGTTATGCGGCCTGTTTTCACTGTGCTCAGGAAGCTGCACAAAACCACACAACATGTGACTAAACCTGTGGGCTGTCAGCCAGCCTGTACTAAACTGCAGTCTGCAAGCTGACACGCCACTTTGCTGCAAGACGCACCAAGGGAGTTTGGACTAAGGCCTTAGGTTCGGGTTTGTACTGAGTGTGAGCAGGGGAAGGAGGGGAGGAGTGCTGGCAATGGGGCTGGGGAAGTAAGATCTTGACTCTGAAACAGGAACTTGTAAGATCCAAGAATTTTCCTCCTCGGTCTATATTTATAAAGCATTAAGAAGCTCAGATAGTTCCAATCTGCCATTTCCTAAGTTGGGGATATGATTTAACTTGAAGATACATGCAGCTATGGCACTCGGAATCCATGGATGCCACGTTCAAATCAGTTTCTGATTACACTGTACTTTTGCACCTTTGCTTCATCTGTGTGAGAGACAAGACCTGTGCTTGGCAGCTGGCGCCTTTTTGAAGTCTCTACTTCATTTCAGCTTCTAAACCTGACAGCATGGCATCAGTGAAGAACCCAGAACAGATCCCCTGGAAAGTTGACCACAAAGGTAAGTGCAGCAAGTCATACTATCCATGAGCATGACTGTAAAGAGCAGGGGCTTGAAAAGGACCTCACTCACACTTACAGCGTTTGTTTTTGGCGTTGTCTAACTCTCTGACTGTACTTTTATCCAGAAGTCTAAAGTTGAGGGAATGCCTTATAATTGGTGCTGCCTGCAATATAAAAGGCTAATGCTTTGATATGGTACCCAGTGAATGTTAGCACTTGGGTATTGGTGGGTTTATGTAGGCTGTTCTGCCAACAATTTTAGCTGCTGGGGCTAATCTGCTCATTATTAAACAAAGCAAAGCCAAGTCCACAGTTTGACAGGTGTTAATGAGTTCACAGCCTCTTTCACAATGAAGTGAATAGTAACTGAAGCTGGTAGAGATGTGAAATAGGTTCCTACACCGTCAGGTAAAGTCAGAATTAAAAATCACACAAATCAGGTTATAGTCCAACAGGTTTATTTGGAATCACTAGCTTTTGGAGTGCTGCTCCTTCATCAGGTAGTTGTCCCAAACAGTTACCTGTGCCAAACCTGATGAAGGAGCAGCGCTCTGAAAGCTAGTGCTTCCAAATAAACCTGCTGGACTTTACCTTGGTGTTGTGCGATGTCTAACTTTGTCCACCCTAGTCCAACACCAGCTCCTCCAGATAAAGTCAAGGAAGCCGTCACACACTTTGATTGACAAGGCTTCTTATTTGACAGTGCGTGGTGACCAAGCGTCTTGGTCCAGAGAAATTCACCTTACTGCAGGAGAGATCAGAATGATTGGCATTTGGCTGACTGGTCAATGACTAGCAATGAATATGAACCAGCTGAAAAGTACTGAACAGGTCAGCTGTCCAGCCCAGTGCCAGTCATTTCCATTGAGGATGAATGGATCCTATTTTAATTGTGAACAGTCCTGGTCATCACCCTAGGCCCTTCTGCTGGGCTTGGTTTCCAACTCTTGCCATTACAAGGTGAAAGAATTGGTGCTGACATCCACATGGGGCCCAAACATCAATAGGTATTAGGTAAAAGCAGGTAACCAAAGAGTTCAATCTTGTCATATTTTGGCAAAGTGCCAATTTTGTTGAGTATTGGGGAGGGTTTGAATGATGGAGCAAACTTAAAGGGCCAAATGACCTAGTCCTGCTCCTATTTTCAACGTTTCTCTCTGCAAGGCCGAATGAGCTTTCTCACCATATCATCCCAAACTCACCTCATTGACCACCCAACCAGGCCCCATCACCAGTGCACTTGTCCAATGAAAGGCTGATTCCACCACGCTGAAGAACTCACCAGTGTCAGGATATCACGGAATGAACTGTCCTCCCTGGCACTGGTGGCATCTTTAAAAGGCTGCTGTGTACCCAGACAAGCATTGTCAGAGTGAAGCTGCCCTGCATAGTCCATGGTATTTGCTGTGGACATTGCACAGAAGGGGGATCTGGCATGTCACTCTATCAGCAGGGACCTGGAGGTCTTGGCGGATGGTATTTTGCAAAGCATGGTGGTCCTCTCCCCCCAGGTCTAGCATTGGAGATCATGATACCAGACTGTGCCAGCCTGCTCTGAGATTATCAACCCTGGTTTGTGCAATCTCAGCCACCTGGAGGGATGCCCCGTACTGGGGGAAAAAGATTATCTGCTCTGACTGAGTACCAGCTTCTCCCTGTTACCTCACATCCATTCAGTCTCTGCAACTGCATCTACCTCTCACTGAAGCTCAGACTCTACCAGTCTCAAACTATTGTCTGCAACATCTCCCCTCATCTGCCCTCATACACCTCAGCTCCTGGCACCACTCACCTGATGTACCCTCTGTGTTCCCTCCACACTCACTCAGGACACTTGCCACCCTTTCCTCACCTATGCCAGCACTAACAGTTGTGCCCATCACTTTCACCTCACCCAATACCCTCCCTTTCTCACATTTCAGCAGCCCACAATTGGACAGGAAGTGGCAAGACAGGTGGGTGGCTTCCGAACATTTGGCTCCTTAGCCCTTCCAAGGAGTGGTTCCTGACCCTGACCACCCCAAGCAGCTGACTGACCGTGTCCAAACCCCTGGGTTGGCATCAGAGACTGGCACTGACTCACTGTGTCTGGACTTCCGGAGGGAAGGCTATCTCCTTTGATGTGATGCATGACAAGCTTTCTGGCTTTGTATCTGCATTAATTGGCACGGAGAGATAGAAGCACTGTGGTAGTTCTGGCAGAGGGGTCAAAGTGCATCAATATAAGGCAAGGCAATGCGACACAGGAATGATGCAAGCATCTGGGTAAGCTCTGTGCTGAAATGGATTTTCAGGCGTTTCATCTTGTTTCCTTTTAGTTACTGCAAGAGTTCTGCAGAGGCTCTCTTATTCTGTTTGTCAGGCTCATCTCTGGTTCTGAAGAAGGGTCACTGGACCCAGAACATTAACTCTGATTTCTCTCCACAGGTGCTGCCAGACCTGCTGAATCTTTCCAGCAATTTCTGATTTTGGTTTTGGTACTTTCTGGTGGTCTGGTTACATAAGGTCTTTCCGGCCTTCAACTGCTGCATGGTCCTCAATGTTGGCTTTCGCAGTTGACACGTCATCCACAGTTTCCACCATGTTTGTTCCATCATCTGAAAGTAGTTCATACAGAAAACAGGTGTAAGAATAGGCCACTCGGCCCTTCAAACCTGCTCAACCATTCCTCATGATCATATCTGATCATCCAACTTGTTAACCCATTCCTGTTCATCCCCCATATCCTTTGATTCCTCTAGCCCCAGAGCTATATCCATCTTCATATTGAAATTATATCATGTTTTGTCCTTGACTGCATTCCTTGGCAGGCTCACCACTATCTGTGGTGAAGAAATTTCTCCTCATCTCAATCCTGAATCGTTTACCTCTATCCTTAGACTGTGGCCCCTGGTTCTGGACTCCGTGCCATGAGAAACATCTTTCCTACATCTGGTCCTGTTCGAATTTTATAGATTTCTATTAGATTTTCCTTCATACTCCTGAACTTCGGTGAATATAATCCTAACCAAGAGTCGAAAGTGTGATGCTGCAAAAGCACAGCAGGTCAGGCAGCATCCGCGGAGCAGGAGAATCGATGTTTTGGTCAAAAGCCCTTCATCAGGAATGAGGCCTGACCTGCTGTGCTTTTCCAGCACCACACTCTCGACTCTAACCTCCAGCATCTGCAGTCCTCACATTCTCCTATGATCCTAATCAATTCAACCTCTGAATTCCCTGAAACTGACCAAAACACTACTACAGCCCCATGTTGTTCCTTCCTTTACCTAGACTCTGGCACTGCCAGGAGTTTCTACTCAGGTCAATCTGTGGATTTGTTTCTGTTGATTCCTCAGTGGTTATGACCATGCCTTTTTCTAGCTAAGAAGCTTATTCAAGGAAATAGACTTGGGCTTATTGGTAGTGTGCATTGTGTTGTGTTATTTTATAGTGGCATCCTCCTTCCCCACCCTCACCATGTTCTCCTTCAGTTGGTCACCAATCCTTGTAGTGCCTTGGTGTTACGCACCCATCCATCTCAGATCAGTCAATGGGAGCTTGAGAGTCTCCTATTTTGGCTAATCATTGTTGTTAGTGTTGTCACGTTCTGTGTGCCCTTTGACCTGCTCCCTGAAGACTGGTATACTCTCCTTAAGGTCTTCCTATGGCTGATGGTATGGGATATCATTGTTGGAAGTTCTTCAAAGCTGTCTGCATCCAACAGAGTTTTCTCTGCTATAGTGTATGTGGTGTGTGTATATTTAAGGACTTTGTGAAAAACTGGAAGGTTATTAAATTGTGTAGATGTTTCCGGAATGAGCAGTGGTTTGACTGAGGGAGAAGGCAACTTTTGTTTTCTTGGAAAATGAGATCAAGAGCTTAGTGTGAGCTACGATCCACTTGCAGGTACAGAAAGCCAGTGACTTTGGGGGAGAGAAAACAGCTCAGCAAAGCTTCTAGAGTGATACGAGAAAGGAAGTTATTACTCTTACTTGGTGCAAGAGTTGTCTTTGGAAGAGATTCTGTGGCCTTTTGCTGACGGTTGCCTTTTGTCTTGGTTTTGCTTCAAAAATCTGGAAAGTCAGAATGAAGAAAAATCTCCAATGCTGCAAATCTCTCTCCCTTTCTTGATTGGCGTGTTTGACAACCTGACTATGTTTCTGCATCTCAGTATTTTGTCAATCTTTTAAACTCTGTGAAGCTGATCTGTGATCACTTTCAAAGACTTGAAACTAGCTTCAGTTAGACTCGAAACATCAGCTCTTTTCTCTCCTTACAGATGCTGCCAGACCTGCTGAGATTTTCCAGCAGTTTCTGTTTTGGCTTGAAGCTAGCTTGATTTCTATCTGAACCAAATACCGTTTCAAACATCTTCCATCAGTTTACAGCTATCAACAATCCAAGTTTGTCAACAAGAAATCCAGTGGATTATGAGATCAATCTTTGGTTTTCAGACCCGTAATTTCATCCTCTTCAAATATCATCTCTGCAGAGCCTTTGTGTCCTTTATGTTGTTTGAGTGTGCTTGTGTTGGGTGACATGGTGGTTCAGTGGTTAACACTGCTGTCTCACAGAGCCAGGCATCCAGGTGTGATTCCCTCCTTGGGTAGCTGTGCGGGTTTTATGCCACAGTCCAAAGATGTGTAGGTTAGGTGGATTGGCCATTCTAAATTGCCCATAGTGCCCAGAGATGTGTAGGCTAGGTGGGTTAGCTATGGGAAATGCAGGGTTAGAGGAAGTAGGTGAGTCTGGGTGGGGTACCCTTCAGAGGGTCGGTGTGGATTTGGGAGGCCAAATGATCTGTTTCCACACTGTAAGGATTTGATAATTCTAAAAAGTAATATAGCTCAATATGTTAATAATAGTTTAGATATTACTCAGTTTTACCACCTACATTTGGAAATTAGTTTTGGCTTGTCATAAATAAATGATTTTTAGAAGAGGAGGAGACTAGAAGAGCTTTATTGCATAGGATCTGAGAGAAGGGAGTTGGCTGCTCCATTACTGAGCTTAAGTCTTGTTGCATCCTGTTTTTGGAAATTAGTTTTATTTTATAGCAAATGGATTAGTATTGAGATCATTAAAAAGAAATTAGTCTCTTAGCAAAACTGCAAAAGGAAAATAATCAGCTGTTTTGGCAATTTGATTGAATCAAAAACTGTGCCAGCATACAGCCGAATGCCCTCGATGAAGTTCCCACTGGACTGTGAAGGCAGACCCTGGAAAGCGTCAGGAGCACAGGTCACAGCCACTGCATGTTATCTGAAAGAATGGAGATGGCTGCTCCTGGATCAAGTTGAAATCTCTACTTCCGCACTTTGACAAAGAGCTCTGTGCTCCGGAAATCCTCTATCATCAGGATTAGTTCTTCGAGAAAAGACACTTCAAATAACAGGGAATCCCCTCCTGTACGCTAATGGATCTATGTGACCCATTGATCCGATCCTCAGAACAGAAAACTTCCTGCTCTGCCACAATGGCCTCTTCTCCCACAGGAATGATAGCCCACTTCAAGAGCAGAAGATACTTTGTGCTGATGGACTCCTTTGACATCACAATGGTCTTCTGCCCAAGCTGTGTGCTACAAACATATTGTAACCCTGTGGTTGAGAAACTGTGCTGACTTCATAAACTGGTTAGATGACTAAACCTCATTCCCAATCTGTTTAATTCTATTTTGTAGCCCCCATTGAGTCTCTGGCTACACTGATTTCAGCAATGTACAATCCTCTCTGAACAGCAGGAGGTGTAAAGGGGGCTTTATCATGCACCCTTATAATCGTTAGATCTCACGTTAGCTTTTCCCTCAGCATCATAGTTATAATTGTATGAGAGAAATCACTCACATATGAGTCTTCTCTTTTCTTGGTCTTGGATGCTTCATTTGAACTTAGGACAGTCAATGACAATGTTTTGTCTAATATCAAAACTCATGAAAAGCCTTCAATATATGATTAAACATTTAGGAGTCCTCAGTGATTCACTGTCTTGTCAATATATCAGCTAAGTTTCTCACCAGATACAAAACACAGTGAGCTGTTCTCTGCCTGAGGTCTTTTGGGAGAGGCCTGAAGTGATTCTGACATATTGGAAAGTTGGGCTCCAATGAGCCACTGAAGAGCTGGGTGCAAGCCCTCCTCATGGTGGTATGACTCAGGTAGCCAAAGGGTTAACTTTATCAAGAGGTAACCTTGTGACATATTGTGTCAGGCATGGAGTCAAAATGTCCTTTGCTAGTTCCGCATTTTGTCTGGGGCCAGTTGTCACCTGATCTTTTTTGCAACTGGTCTCTGACTATACCTAGATGCTGGTTTCCTTGGCACTGGGGTCCACGTACTTCAAGATCTGTGAGTCTCGTTTATCACAGGAGTCTGCCTCTTCAGAGGTTTGATGCAATCTGCCTGCCAGAGGCTACTGATTTCACCTGAAACTGGAGTCTGTCAGTGCTGCATTTACCTCTGGAGTCATCTTGCCCTGACATTTTTCTCACTGTTCGACACTGAGGTTTTACTTTTGATTAGTGTCTGTCCGTTCTGTGTTTGTGGGTTTTTGCCATGTCTCACTGGGCTACGTCTGCAGTTTTTGTTTACCTCTTTTCGTCAGACTGCTGTTTTTTTCTCTCATCTTGCTTTTGCGTTGGAACATGCTGTTGGCCTTTGTATAAATTTCCTCGCCATTGCTGGATGCCACAGATACCCACAGAACAAGGTTTTTTTTTCATTTACAGATGCCACCATGTTGTATACATGCTTAGACACAGACCAGGTGCAAGTCTTGGTAGCTGGAACAAAGTTTGAATGATATACGTTACACACAGAGCATGAGCCGATCCTGCTTTCTCATCTCAGAGTAACATTTCTAAATATCCTATGATCTGATGTCATTGTTGGCAATTTCATTGGCTAGTTACTTGATAGCTGCTTCCTTTGGACTGCACAAGGTACATTTGAAAACTCTAAATGACTATCTGTCAGAACAGGGTGATGGTTACAGGGAGCAAATTCAAGCTTAGATGGTATAATTGAGACATTGACAATTCGTGTCTTTACAACCTCTGGAAATTCCTGTGTTGCTGGCAATTAACAAGGGTTCAAAATAAACGCTGGCTGCGAGATTAAATTGCTATTTTGAAGTTTTGTTCCAGCAGGCCAAAATTTTGTCAGAGTTATCTTTTTGGAAGTTATCATTTTAAAGTGTTAGTCACTGCTGTCATGATGTCAGAGTTGCTGTATGACCAATCAGCTCCTCCAGCTTCCATCACATTAGGGTTGGCCTTGACTGTAACTCAATTACCACTTAACGTTCCATGGTCATTATCTAAATTCATGAGAATACAAAGTCAAGAGTGTGTTGCTGGAAAAGCACAGCAGGTCAGGCAGCATCCGAGGAGTAGGAGAATTGACGTTTCAGGCGTAAGCCCTTCATCAGGAGTGAGGCTTATGGGTCGAGGCTGAGAGATAAATGGGAGGGAGTGGGATTTGTGGGAAGGTAGCTCAGAAAGTGATAGTTGGATGAAGGTGAGGGAGAAGGTGATAGATCAGAGGGGGGACTGATGGACAGGTCCGGAGGGTGGTGCAGTTCTGAGCTGCCCTCCCCCAAACCTCACCCCTGTCCCATTTATCTCTCAACCCCGACCCACAAGCCTCACTCCTGATGAAGGGCTTATGCCTGAAACATCAACTCTCCTACTCCTCGGATGCTGCCTGACCTGCTGTGCTTTCCCAGTTCCACATTCTCGACTCTGATTTCCAGCATCTGCAGTCCTCACTTTCTCAGGAGAATACCAAGCCAGAATACGGAACCATTGCCGACAAGGTCAGCATTTGTTGCCCTTTGACCTTTGAACTGAGTGGCAGAGGGCAGCTCAGAGTCAACCACATTGCTGTGGCTCTGGAGTCATATATAAGCCAGATCAGATAAGGAAAGCAGATTTCCTTCTTGAGAGGAACAGGTTTTTTCCACTTTCAAATCCTGATTTTCCTCACTGAATTTGAATCGCACCTGCTGCAGAGGTGGGATTTGGAATCATGCCTGAAGATTGGGTACTGACATTAGCACTGCACCATCTTCCTGATGGCAGTGAATTCACACAGGCGGATGTGACCTATTACCTTTTATCATCTATGTACTTTCTACCCACAGGAGTTAAGATGTACATGAGCAATGGCAATTCAGTATGTGACAAGAGGGAGTAGTTTTCTGAATGCTACAGAAATAGAAGATTCAGTCGTTGAATTAAAAACAAAATGCTGCGGAAACTGGAAATCTGAAACAAACAGAGAATGCTGGAGAAGCTCATCAGGTCTGGCAGCATTTGTGGAGGGAGAAGGGCAGTTCATGTTTCCAAGTCTGATTTGAATCTTTATTGTTGTTGAATTGCTTTTCACTGCTCTGCTGAACTGAGGCTACATTTACTGCACTGAGGCTCAATTTGTTGCACAGTGGTTGTATTTACTGCGCTGAGCTACAATCTACACTTAGTAATGCTGCAGCTGTATTTCTGGGTCCCTGCTCATTCTTACATCCTCTGATTGTGGTTAACTGACAAATAACAGCAGCAATTAACTCACAGGGTCATGTTGCTGTAAACTATGTTGTCGTGAAGTACCAAGTGTGAGTTGCACTACTTCCTGCTGTGGCCTCACTGGTTCATGTTAACGACGTATGAAAACATTACCAAGGAGGTGGATGTGTGAATGGGAGTAACAGACAGTCAGATATCGAGTGTGGGGGGGTTGGTGGTGGGGGTGGGAGCTGTGGGTAATAGGCAGAGGACAACGATGTAAGAGCAGAGATAGCAGGCATAGGACAGACAGCAGTAGCTACTAGCCTCTCCTCCTGATGAACCTTCTTTTGCACACACTATTCCAAACTCTAAAAGGGAGTTGGCAGGGTTCTACTATGACTCTGTTACCGAAACCTGAAGAGTAAGTTCTCAAAGGAGCAATACACAGGCAGGAAACCAGAAACGCCACGTAATGTGTGGGCAAAATCAAATTCTGTTAATGAATGTGTGAACATGACAAAAATTCCCCCCAGCAAACTCCTAACCAGACCAACACTAACTGCCCCAGTTTTATAAAGTGAACCATCTCTGCATGCAACTTGATTCTCAAAAAACAATTAATCGTTGCTTATTGCTCCCTTGTTCCTTTTTCGCTCTTTTCTCTTTCCATGATTTTCCTGGAGTCAGCAAAATTCAGCATTAAACTACTGTCAGCATCCCTGAGAAAATTGTGGAACTAGAATGAATACAATTACTTGTTCATAATGTATAGAAAAGTTCCTATTAGTAATAAAATTATTGGAGGAGGGAAAAGGCTGCTTGACGACAGTCAGGAGTCATCTAATCAGATACTCACTTTCCAATTGTGTGGTGTTGGGGGTGGGGGGGGGGGTAATGTTGATGTCCATTAGTGGGATCATTGGAGTGACAAACATGAGAGACCTTTTGACTCTTTCAGTTCACTCTTCCCCCCCCACCCTGGGACATCTTGCTTTCTCCCTGGACAGTGCATTCCAGCTTTCTCTTTGTCTCTTTGACTTCCTTCCACTTTTTGGGTCCTACTTGAGAAATCTTCTCACTCTCTGTTTGCCCTGTTCAATTCTCAGCGTTTTCCTCACCATACTTGGAATTAATTTTGCCTTTCTAGAAAACTCTGACGATATCAGGAGACAAATGATTAACACATTTGTGAAATTCAAATGCGTGTTATTTTACCAGAGGTGTTAGTCCATCGCAACGAAATAGGTTACTCTTGTATATGTGCCTTGTCTTTAAGGAAGTTCAACTTTATTGACTTGATGCCAAACTTTTCCAGCAACTTCTGTTTTTGTCAATTGATTTCAAGACAGTCTAAATGCCAGGCAAAGTCTCAACAGCATATGCGCACAACACAAAGTGATTAAATAAAATCCAAAACAACTGTGGATGCTGTAAATCAGAAACTAAAACAGAAGTTGTTGGAAAGGTTTGTCAGCATCAATGAAGAGAAATTAAAATTAATGTTTTAGAATCCAGTGACCCTTCCTCAGAACCCTTCCTGAGGAAGGGTCACCAGACTAAAAACATTAACTTTGATTTCTCCGCACTGATGCTACCAGATCTGCTGAGCTTTTCCAACAACTTCTGTTTTAGCTTCTGATTTACAGTTCAATACAGAAAAGCAATCCATTCAGATTCATTGTGCACTGACCCAGACAGGCTATGCAGCAGGCCATGCAATAAAGACCATCAAGTATCCTGCTAGATATGTATAAATGAAGTGGTCGACGGTTCAGAATTTGGCAATGCACGTGAAGGTGTTGACCACATGCTTCACCCTGTCAATTTATATGAAAACATCAATGACGTTAAACCATCTGAAATGTTTGTAAAAATTCAAATGATCCATCATCATGGAAATGAGGATTATTTGATATTGGGCTAAGATTGACACTGCAGACAGGCAGGAGGCTGGAAGAACACAGTAAGCCAGGCTGCATCAGGAGGTGGAGAAGTTGACGTTTCAGGTGTAACTCTTCTTCATGACGGTTACACCTGAAGCATCGATGTCTCCATCTCCTGATTCTGCCTGGCTTGCTGTGGTCTTCCAAGCTTCTCCACTGCCTACTTTGGACTCCACCATCTGCAGTTCCCTTTTCATCTCTGAGATTGACACTGTAGCAAATATTGATATACTAGCCCTGCAAGTTCTACAAATAAAATTGACCACAAAGCTGGGAAAGTCATGATGTACCTACAAGTATAAAACTTGCAGCATACAAAGGTTCACAATCCCGGATGCAGGTCATTCATGCCGGAGTGTGAATACTGCACCAGAATACTGCAGATGTTCTACATCGTCCACATTGCTGGATCAGTAATTACAGGAAACCAGCAAGCTGTGACCTTACATGAGTCATAATCCATTGACTACACCAAAGATCAGAGACACAACAGAAACTGCAGCTGAAGATTCACAAAATGCTTGCAGAACTGAATGTGAAAGGAGATTGGAACAGTACAGTTTCTGATGAATTAATCAAACTAAAATCTCAGTTCTCGCCTGTGGAGGTAAAAATGAAAGTTCTATCAGAGAAGATTGAACAATTATTTCATGGAAAATCCAAATTTGACAATGCCATCTTTGAGATTATTGGGTATTTAGCAAACACGTCCGCTCAGCCCACAGAAATGAATAAGGATCTGAAAGAATATAGTAAAAAGGGAGAAGAGTTTGAAGTTTTTACCTTGCACTAATCAGAACTAGTATGTAACAAACAGACTTGAAAAAGTGTTCACCAATTTATGCAGCACAGGAAGAGAATGTTGAGTAGTTGGCTAATCCTCAGAACACTTCAACCCCAGGGCATCAATGTGGACTTCAACAGCTTCCTCATTTCCCCTTCCCCCACCTCATCCTAGTTTCAAACTTCCAGCTCAGCACTGTCTCCATGACTTGTCCGGACTTGTCGAACCTGCCTATCTCCTTTTCCACCTATCCACTCCACCCTCTCCTCCTTGACCTATCACCTTCATCTCCTCCCCCACTCACCCATTGTACGCTATGCTACTCTCTCCCCACCCCCACCCTCCTCTAGCTTAACTCTCCACGCTTCAGGCTCACTGCCTTTATTCCTGATGAAGGGCTTTTGCCCGAAACGTCGATTTCGCTGCTCGTTGGATGCTGCCTGAACTGCTGTGCTCTTCCAGCACCACTAATCCAGTAATTATAGATAGCAAGACGTTAATAGTCAATCTTCATTCTCAGACCAAGCAAGTAAACTCTGATTGGACTGAGTGTCGTCATGGGACTTCACCAGAGATGTTTTTATAGAGCGCCAACAGTGTGAAAAGAGTCCATTTGGCCCAACATGTACACACGAGCCCTCCAAAGAGCACCCCACGCAGACTTATCCCGCTACCCTATCCCTCATTTCCCATGGCTAACATACCTAACCTATATATCCCTGAACACGATGGGTAATTTAGCATGGCCAAGCCACCTAACTTGCACACCTTTGGACTGCAAGCATCCAATGGAAACCCACGCAGACATGGGGGAGAGCGTGAAAACTCCACACAGTCACCTGGGGGTGGAATTGAACCCAGGTCCCTTGCTTTGTGAGGCAGCAGTGCTAACCACTGAGCCACCATCCTGCAGTCTTCAGGACCCTTTTTGTTATGAAGATGGTGCAATGTATGTAGGAACTCCTTTTGCCTCCATAAATCGGGGTTTTCAAATGTGCCCTGGTCCCAAAAGCTTTAACAACTCCACTGCTTTTAGCAGTATTCTGGTTTTGTACTACAAACATCATTTTAGTTCTGAAAGAGAAAGAAAAGAAGCAGGATGAACCACAGCTCTGTATCATGAAACCAATAAAAAGATTGCTGGTTTACAGAAAGTTTGAGAGCAACTTTCACATAAAACAGATCAGGATCAGCAGGATCAGCTGCAGAAACATCACTTGAGCTCAAAGCTAAGTGGAGATAATGACATACCTGCAAAAGCAACTGAAATGTACAGCGCAAACAACAAAAAGCTACAAATCACTCATGAAGCAGTTCTTTCATAAATAAATCATTTAGGGCAGGTAACGACCTAGTGTTTTATCGCTGGACTGTTAATCCAGAGACCCAGGTAATGTTCGGGGCATCCGGGTTTGAATCCTGCAATAGCAGTTGGTGGAATTTGAATTCAACAAATGTCTTGAATTAAGACTCTACTGATGAGCATGAATCAATTGTCAATTGTTGGAAAAACCCATTTGGTTCACTCACGCCCTTTAGGGAAACTACAACCCTTATCTGGTCTGGCCTATATGTGACTCCAGACCCGCAGCAATGTGGTTGACTCTTAACTACCCTCTGGGCACCGAGGGGTAGTCAATAAATACTGGTCTAGCCAGCAATGCCCTCATCCTGTGAATGACATTTTTTTAAAAAATCAGCAATGATGCTGCAGTGAAAGAGCTTAAGGGAAATCAGTCAGTCGCAAACAGCAAGTGGAAGAGGTCAAAGAAAATTAAGGACAAGAAAAGCTGTTGAAGAGGCTGGATTGCTATTCCAGCTGATTATGAAGGAAAAATGATATACTGGACCCATAGAAGGCTAAAACTTTGATAGAATTGGAAGGATCCAGGGCTGCAAACTTTAAAATAAGCTGAAAGCTCTTAAAGAACAGGCCAGTAAATGATTTAAAACATTCAAAGTGACTTGAGGAATGACTCATCTATAAAATATAGTACTCTGACTGTAGTGCATCAGGATATGCAAATCCTGGAACATCACAGATGAGGATGACTCCCTTCCACTCTCAGGGTGGGTTCATACTGACGGGGCTACAACAGGCTCTGTTACACGTGGAGCAGAAGGTGGTCATGGCAAGGGGTGGGAGGGGTGTGGGTGTGGCAACACGCCCCTTTCGCTGTTTTTGCTTGGCTTCCAAACGGCAAGTCTCGAGGTGCTCGACACCTTCAAGTCTGACTGGTAACAACAGGGGAATCCCCGTGCTGTCATCACCAAGGTCCTCCTCAACCATCCCCTCCCTGTGGCTGAGGAACCCCTTCCGGAATCGCAGTATGTCCTTCGACTACAGGAGGACATGATTTTCACTGTGCAACAGCTGCAGGAGAAATGCAGAGGAAAGAAAGTCTGGAACGACAAATACGATACATGAAATACATGACCACCCAGAATATGAGTTCCTCTATCGGGCTGTTAACCTGGTCCAATTAGGGAATCCTGGCTGACAGATATAAACAGAAGTGTCAGAGGCTCTGGTCACTGTAGGAGCTGGCTTTGAGCCAACTCCATCAGTGTCATGTACTGTGCATGTGTAAATATAGGGTGACTTGGTGACAGGATAACTGCCTTTGTCGAGTTATTTCACAGTCCTGCGATGGCCAAGGGCCTGCAAATGCTCCATGCTGGGCTATCCCACAAGGGCATGATCTCTCCCACATTGGGCAGTATCATCATCACAAGAACTTAATTTAGCAAGTTATCTATCAATTACAGAGACTCAGAGGCTCATTTGTTATTGTTAATAATTAGCTGGTCTATATAAAAAGGTGGAGAATGTTGTATGGGTGTCTTGCCTTTAAGAGATTTAATCTCTTGTGCAGTGTGGACACAATGTTATAACCCTGCCTAGCAGGTGGTCTGCCATGAATTTGCAATCTGTACACTCAGAAATGAGTTGGTTTTCTGTAATATCTGCAAAACTTAGAATGGGCTTTATTGTTTTAAATTAACTAACCTGCAGAGTTAATCGATCCTTGATGAATGGTTAGACCATCATCACTAACATGACAGTTCCCACACGCATGACAACTGAAGGCCAATGAGTATCACTTTGACATCACATGTGACAATTTCTCCCTTAATATGACCTCCATTTTGAAATTCTCCCCATTTTCTATCTACAATGTCAACTATGACCTTGTCGCCTCCGAGTCGTTCAAATGTCTTTCCAGAGATTGAGGCAGATAATCTAGGCAACATTGAAGGGGTGTCATCTTACAAATGAGACATTAGGCTGAAGCCTCACTTACCATGCTATTTGTAGGAGCTTACTGTGAACAATCTGGCTCCCTCTTCAAAACATCTTTCACTGGCTGCTGTGGTAGATATTTTTGATCAATCTGATCAGAGGTGACATAACACACCTTTGCAGCACATGGGACTTGAACGAGTGTCTCCTGGGGTCAGAGGTAGGGACACTACCACTGTACAAATACTGTTTTGACTGCTGTTGTATATGTGTCTGAAGGAGTTAGTGTTTAACTGTGTGCAGTAAGCACCATCCACAGTGACAATGCCATGAAGACATGGTCAGGGTAAAGAAGGTTACTTGCCGGGGCTGGACCCAAGGCTGGTGTGATCCTGACAATCTCTGATGTAATGTAGGCATATTCCATTAAACTGTAAGTTGTTGCAATCATCATCATATTATTTACTCAACAAGGTTCTTGTAATTAGACCAAAAAAGTGGATATCCTAATCACTTTGGACTTGAAGAAAACAACACAAAATGTATCGATAAACCAGACTGTGAAAAGAGCTATATAAACACAAACATTAGCTTCTCTAACCCTGTTTGGATTTTTTTCCTGTCACTTTAATCTGCTGCTGTTTTTGCTTCTCACTTTGTGTCTATGCCTGGCTGATCTTCACTCTCCCTCTCCCTGTTGCTTCCTCTCTCACTCTTTGCCTCCTCTCTCTGCAGGTGAGAAGGAAGAGCCCAAGAATGAGCGGTCAGGTACTGTGGTCAAACCTGGGCCTCTGAAAAAGGTGCCACCACCTGTAAAAGTGAAGCCAGTGTTGTCAACTCTGCAAAATAAGTAAGTGGAGCAATATGATGTTTATAGTGAGGCTAGTGCTGTCTGCACCATCTCCATTTCCAATACTGTAAGGTCACCTCTCTATACACCATCTCTGGATAATGGATAATGTCACTGTGACATTTGTTTTAAAGCAAGTGGATAATTGGGCATTATTAGATTTAATCTGAGAAACTCCAGGTCTCAGATAACAGATGATACAACAGGACATCATAATTGGATGTCAGGGAAAAAATGAATATCTCAGATCAGCTATGTTTTTAAACCTTATTTAAATGTTATCTTCAACCTTTCTTACCCAATACCTTGTTTTCATATTCATTACCATGGTGAGTTCCTTAGTTACACAGCTTCCTCTAGCATCACTCCCTCTTGCATCGCTGTCAGTGTGGTCATGGTCAGCAACTGACACTTCCAGTTGGGACCATCTATATCCAATGATTGTGTTAGCAGACCACAGTGCTGCTTTTTGCTTGAGATCCAAGTTGCTGGGGTTGAGTCTGAAATGGAACCTAGAATTCCCAGAGACTGGAGAGGTTAAAGTCAAGAAGCTGTGAGGGAACTGGGGTCTTTTGACACCAACATCAATCATAGAATCATAGAGCTGTAAGCACAGAAACAGATTCTTTGGTCCAACTCGTCCATGCTGAACCAATATCCTAAATTAATCTAGTCCCATTTGCCAGCATTTGGTGCATATCCTTCTAAACTCTTCCTATTCATATAGCCATCCAGATGCCTTTTAAATTTAGGAGCAAATTACTGCAGATGCTGGAATCTATACTGAAAATGGAAAATGTTGGGAATCACAGCGAGTCGAACAGCATCCACAGTGAGAGAGCAAACCAACGTTTTGAGTCTAGGTGACTCTTCATCAGAGTTGATGTGAAGTGTGAAGGGTGGCAGCATTTATGTAATAGTGTCAGGGTGGAGTACTAGGGGAGAAAGGCTGCTGATAGAATGTGAGAATGGCAGAACAATGGTGTGTCTAACCGCCAGAGTGGAAAGAACAGACAGTCCCACTGGAACGGGGGCAGGAGAGAGAAGACATGGTGACAGAGAACGTACCAAGTAAAGTGAAAAGAAGGGGAAAGAATGGAAGTGGGTTCACAATCTGAAGGTTCTGAACTCAATATTAAATCCAGAATTCGTAAAGTGCCTATTCTGAAGATGGGAAGTTTTTCCTTCAGATTGCACTGTGATTCGCTGGAGCATTGTAGCATGAGCATGCAATCAGAATGCTGTGTTAAAATGACTGGTTATGGGGAGATTCGGTCTGCAAAGCATTCGCTCAGTCTGTGTTTGGTTTCTCCAATGCTGAGTCGGCCACAGTGAATGCAACTGACCAAATTGGAGGAGGTACAGATGAAATGCTGCTTCACCTGGAAAGACTGTTTAAACGTGACCCCCAACCTTCCCCTACACTGAGGAAAAGACCTTGGCTGTTCACCCTATCCACGTCCCTCATGATTTTATAAACTCCTCAGCAGCTACAGCAGCCCTCCAAGTAGACCGGCCATGTACCCAAAGGAAGGGATTTCAATCAGCAGCCATCCCCCATCCATAAGTAATCTCAGACAGTCATTTCAATAAACCAGACATCTAGTTGGATAGGTGACCTGGTGCCAACTTCTGTAAATGATTCCACTCTTAACCACAAACCGCTCCAGTTGCCAATGTACACACAATAAATTATACAGTGACGTCACAAATGTGCACCTGAATATGTTGGCCTGGAGTTACTCTTTAATGCAGCCACATATGTTTGGAATGACACTTTTTAATCTTTCTCACATCATGTCTGGTGACTGAGTCCTATTTCTGAACAAATTCTGAGTTTATGTAGTCACTTGTTGCTCACTTCTTATTGGTACTCCTCATCAAGCAGCTCAGTAGGGACAATACCTCCAGGTACATAGTCTCCCAAAGAGAGCCCAGTTGTCAGTTTGGAAGTGGTGGACATGCTGAGCAAGCATTTTGTGTCAGTATTTACAGAAGAGGAAGTGGTCAGAATGCCACACATATAAGGAAACGAATAAGGTGAAATCTTCAGGGCTCTGACTGTTGCAGGCTACGGTACAATGTGTGGCAGAATCTGATACCACTTCACACCATTTTTCTGCTTTTCACAAGCAGTGTGGCAAGACTCCTGCAAGGCAACACCAAAATGGCAATTGACAGGGATTAATGCCTCGTTAAATGCTTTGTTAATGCCACAACTTGCCTCATTAATATTCAGGCTCCCGTTTTACCAAATGTGGAGAGAAAGCAGATTTAACTTTTCTGGTCTAGTTACCCTTCTTCAGAACTAATGGTAGTCAGGAAAAGGTTTGTATTTATGCAGAAGGTAAGGTGAGGAGAGATGGCATGGAGTAAAGAGATAGAGCCCAAGGAGAGAGAGGACAATTGGACATAGACAGGACAGGGTAAAGGTCAGCCTGGGAGAATGAACTGCTGCAATGGTGGCTGACAATAGGTTGTGTGTGGGAGCAGCTCATGTGATGACAAGGTCTGGTGTGTGGAGATTGGGGGCAAGGAGATGGGAGAAGATGCTCAGGCCCTAAAATTGTTGGACTTGATATTGAGTCCAGACTCTGTAGGATTCCCAAGCCTCACTCCACCCGGCAGCTTGCATTGTTGCTCAGCAGTCCTCAATTTGGGAGGTAGTGTCAATCCCCAACAACAACCCCATCCCCCACCTCATGTGTCAACAGTTCACTCAGCAAACACATTGCAAGGGAAGCCACCTCTCTGAGTCTGAGGGGAGTGGTCCTCAGTGATGGAGGCACCCTTCAATTCGGAAGGTCCCAGCACAATCACTCAAGAGCAGCCTCCCATTGTAGTCCAGGGAATTGGACCTGGTCAGGTATCCAGTCAGGGTGATCTCACCCAGGGTCTCCATGATTCTGCAGTGCAGGCAGTGGTCCATTGTCTCTGTAGAGGCAGGTCCAGTGTTAACCCAGCTGGGGAAATGCCCAGGCACCATTCAGGGGTCTGCGATGTCTTATCTGGTACTATCTGACATGTTGATTTACCAGTTTGTTCCTGGGGTTGGAGGGTTTGAGCTATAGGGAGAGGCTGACTAGGCTGAGGCCTTTATCCCTGGAACATCCTGAGGTGTCTAGAGATTTTTAAAATCATGAGGAGCATGGATAAGGTGAATAGCGAAGGACTTTTCCCCAGGTTAGGGGAGTCCAAAACTAGAGGGCACAGGTTTAAGGTGAGAGGGGAAAGATTTAAAAAGTACCTGAGGGGTAATTTTTTCACGCAGGGTCGTACGTGTATGGAATGATCTGCCAGAGGAGGTGGTAGAGGCTGGAACAATTACAACATTTAAAAGGCACCTGAATGCGTTCATGACTAAGAAGGGATATGGGCCAAATGAGGGCAAATGGGACTAGATTTATATAGGATATCTGGTTGGCATGGATGAGTTGGACGGAAGGGTCTATTTCGATGCTGTATGACTTTATGCTGGTCAAGGGGATGAGTACAGTCGCTCCATTAGGCCTGTCCATGGAAAGTAAGGGCGACTGGGAGGGGCGGCTGGCCATTGCTATGGGACCATGCTTGTAGTTTTATCTTCAGGTCTGGGCCAGCCAGCCCTCTGGGAAGGCACTGTACAATTGTGGAAGAGTGCAGCAGGATCAGTAAAGGGGGGTAGGCTGAAGCAAGGGAGGGAAAGGGGTAATGGAGGGAAGGTTCATCCACAGTCAGGCACACCCCAACCTCAATGACCACACCTGGCATGGTCACCTCCTATGTCAGCATGTGTGCCCACCCTCTGTTATGCTCCCTGAGGTGCCAGTATCTGGGCCGGTTGGAGAGTTAGAGGCTGCAGGAGGCAGCTTTGCTGATGCTCCTTCAGGAATCTTGCCTTCAGAAGTCAAGGATGTCGGGTTTTGATGGAGGCAAGTGTTCCGCTGCAGAGATCGAGGGCAGGCTGGTGGAACCTGCAAATCAGAACGTGGGCGTCATGGCCCAGTGGTTAGAAGTGGTGTGAAATGATTGTCCAGGTTTCCTCGAAACCTTTTCCCTTCCGTGAGTGGACCCCTGAGCCCCCATGTCCAGCTCTGAAGTCGGAAGACATTGCTGGGAATGGTACTGGCTCACTAGCTGACATACACAAACCCTTGCCAGCTTCGAAGGAACTTAGTGATAGAGGGGTTTTGCTGTGGAGTGATGAGTGGGACTTCTTCATCGGATGGGACATGAATGTCTTGGCATTCCCACAGGATCAGTCTTTGTCCTTCTCCTGCAAGATCCAGGATGTTGTTTCATTCATTCACATTTATTGCCCATCCCTAATTGCCCAGCGGTCAGTTAAGACTCAATCACCTTGCTGTGGGTCTGGAGTCACATGTAGGCCAGACCAGGAAAGGGTGGCAGTTTCCTTCTCTGAAGGACATTACAGGGGCCTGGAGAACCTACAACATCTGCCAGAGCAGGCTGTGCCAGCAGATCGTGCCATTGTTGATTTAGGTTGCCACCCAGCTCAGTGGTCTCTTCAGACCGGGGGTGGGGGAGAAATGTGGGCAGGGCAGAAAGAAGATCATTGACTTTCTCTCTTCTGCTAGTGTGAGAGATGGGTTCTCCGACAATCATGAATGGATTCATAGTCATCATTAGATCTTAATTCAGATTTTCTTTTGTACTGAATTAGAAATTCCATCACCTGCCATGGGCAGATTCAAACCTGGGTCTGATGCAAATATCAGTCACACTTTAACCCATACAACTCTCTCTGCCTTCTTATAGAATGTCCACTCCTGCAATCAGCAGAAAGGGTCTGAGGTCTACCAATGGACTGAGAAGCAGCACAAGGGCTACGTAGTGTTAGTGGTTTGGAAGTTTGTGGGGGCAACAAGAGCAAATGAGGGAAGTTATTGCGTGCTATGATGAGAGTGGGAGAGCATGAGTTTTGGTGGGAGATGGGTACAGTAGCAGAGGTAGTGTGGGACTCACCCTGACAGAGTTGGGAAGGTTGATGACCTTCTTACTGCCCTGCTCCGTCTTCCTCCCCACCCTGCAGACAGCACTGACCTGGGTCACGACCTCAGACAAAGTTGTCAGGGCCTGATGGCAGAGCGTCCCCTGGCAGAGGAAGACTGCCCTGATCACCAGGTTCTCCAGATCATTGACAGAAATCAAGGTGCCAACCTCCCCTTCTCTGACATCTACAGACTCTGATCTTGCAACCTGGAGAATGCCAGTGTTCCTCCAAATGCTCAACGGGCTTTTAAAGGTGGCATGGGCATATGGGAAACTGGTGATTTACTGAATGTTTACTGAGTGGGGAGTTGCTGTGGAAATGGTGCATGTAAGATGGAGCAGAAATCAGATATGAGAGATGCTATGGGGGTGGAGTAGATAATTGATAAAGTGAGGTTGGGAGCATAGGGTGAGATAGGACAGAGGAGAAAAAGTCAAAGAACAAGAACAAAAAAAATTACAGCACAGGAAAAGACCCCCCAAGCCTGCGCCAATGCAGATCCTCTGTCTAAACCTGCAGCTTATTTTCTAAAGACTTGTATGCCTTTGCTTCCTGCCCATTCATGTATCTGTCGAGATTCATCTGAAATGATGCCATTGCTCCTGCCTCTATGACCTTTGCTGGCAATGCGTTCCAGGCACCCACCACCCTCTGCGTAAAGAACGTTCCATGCATATCTCCCCTAAACCTTTCCCCTCTCACTTTGAACTCGTGACCCCTAGTAATTGAGTCCCCCCACTCTGGAAAAAAGCTTCTTGCAGTCCACCCTGTCTATACCTCTCATGATTTTGTAGACCTCAATCAGATTCCCCCCTCAACCTCCGTCTTTCTATTGAAAATAATCCTAATCTGCTCAACCTCTCTTCATAGCTAGCGCCCTCCATACCAGACAACATCCTTCTCTGCACCCTCTCCAAAGCTCAACGTCCTTTTGGCAATGTGGCAACCAGAACTGTACGCAGTATTCCAAAAGTGGCCGAACCAAAGTCCTATGCAATTGTAACATGACCTGCCAACTCTTGTACTCAATACCCCGTCCAATGAAGGAAAGCATGCTGTATGCCTTAGTGGCCACTTTACTGACCTGCATTGCCACCTTCAGGGAACAATGGACCTGAACACCCTACATCTCTCTGTATACCAATTTTCCCCAGAACTTTTCCATTTACTGTATAGCTCGCTCTTGAATTCCATCTTCCAAAATCCATCACCCCGCATTTGCCTGGATTGAACTCCATCTGCCCATCTCTCCAAACTGTCTATATTCTGCTGTACTCTCTGACAGTCCCCTTCACTGTCTGCTACTCCACCAATCTTAGTGTCACCTGCAAACTTGCTAATCAGGCAAACAATATCTTCCTCCAAGTCATTTATACATATCATAAATAACAGTGGTCCCAGCATGATCCCTATGGAACACCACTGGTCACAGTTCTCCATTTTGAGAAACTCCCTCCCACTGCTACTGTCTGTCTCCTGTTGCTCAGCCAGTTCTCTATCCATCTAGCTAGAACACCCTGAACCCCATGTGACTTCACCTTCGCCATCAGCCTACCATGGAGAACTTTATCAAATGCCTTACTAAAGTCCATGGATATGACATCTACAGCCCTTCCCCAATCAATCAACTTTATCACCTCCTCATAGAATTCTATTAAGTTTGTAAGACATGACCTCCTCCGCACAAAACCATTACTGATAAGCCCGTTTTCTTCCAAATGCAAATAGATCCTATCCCTCAGTATCTTCTCCAGCAGCTTCCCTACCACTAATGTCAGGCTCACTGGTATATAATTACCTGGAGTATCCCTGCTACCTTTCTTAAACAAGGGGACAACATTAGCAATTTTCCAGTCCTCCAGGACCTCATCCGTGTTCAAGGATGCTGCAAAATTATCTGTTAAAGCCCTATCTATTTCCTCTCTCACTTCCCTCAGTAACCTGGGGTAGATCCCATCCAGTCCTGGGGACTTGTCTACCTTAATGCCTTTTAGAATATCCAAAGCTCCCTCCCTCCTTGTGCTGACCTGACCTAGAACACTCAAAGATCTATCCCTAACCTCAATGTTCATCATGCCCCTCTCCTCAGTGAATACCGATGCTCCGCCCACTCTTCCTCCCTACTCTGGAGGTAGCACTGAGCTGGGCAGCAACCTCAGTCAAGGCTGGTAGGATCTGACGGCACAGCCTCCTTCGTGGGGCAGCATTGTGGCTCAGTAGTTAGCACTGCTGCCTCACGGTGCTAGGGACCCGGGTTGAATTCCAGCCTCAGGCAACTGTCTGTGTGGAGTTTGCACATTTTCCCCATGTCTGAGTGGGTTTCCTCCAGGTGCTCTGGTTTCCTGCCACAGTCCAGGTTAGGTGAATTGGCCATGCTAAATTACCCATAGTGTCCAGGGATGTGTAGGTTAGGTGCATTAATCAGGGGAAATTTAGGGTAGGGGAATGGGTCTGTGTGAGTTACTCTTTGGGGGGTCGGTGTGGACCTGTTGGGCCAAAGAGTCTGTTTCCACACTGTAGGGATTCTATGATTCTATAAAAATTCACAAGGCCGTGTGGCAGGAAAAGCCCACCAAGAAACTTGATGTACTCATACTTTGCCATAAGGTTCAGCCCAAGGACTCATCTACATTAGCTACAGCTAAATACCAGTAGTGCTGTAAATAATGATACAATAGAGTGACAAGCCCTCAGGACCAGATGGTTTCCATCCAGGGATATAGAGGAAGCAGATTCATTGCAGATTCCCAACTACAAACTGCCAGTGTCCTATCAACTTAAGAGTCATTCCTTTGAATTGGACAATTGCGTACTACATTCAAGCAAGGTGAGAGGAGTAAAGTAGGAAATTATGGGGAGTGGTTCACTTGTCCATTGTTTGGAAATTGCTAGTGTCCTTATTTAAGAATAGGACGTTGGAAAATCTTGGGGTTGTTTTTCAGCTAATCAGAAGCAGGCAGCATGACCTTATAATGGGTAAATCACGCCTGACAAACCTCAACTTTAAGAAAAGTAATTGAATTTTTGGACAGTTTTTATTTAAACGGACATGGATGTTAGTTATTTGGTCTTCTGGAAAGAATCTGGTAAAAGTCCCCATAATTTGAAGTTAAAGTTTTCCAATGGGCATTCAATAAGATGCTGCATAAAAGGTTACTGCTTATTTGTGCAGGTGGCAGAGTATGGGACCACCTTTTGGCATGGATAAAGAAATTGTTCACTAACAGAGTCAGGATAAATGGGTTACTTTCAGGCTGACAAAATGTAACTAACAGAGTGTTGCTAGGATCAGTGATGGGGCAGTAACTGTTCACCATCTCTATTAATGTCTTGGATGAAGTGTGCACTACAGCCAAATGATAGGTCAGGAAGCAAGTTGTGAGCAGCATAAAGATTCCACAGAGGGATACAGAAAGGTTAAGTGACTGGACATTAATTAGGCAGATGGAGGAGAATGTGGGAAAATATGAGACTTGCCCCTTGGCAGGAAGAATAGAGAATCAGAAAATTATATAATGGAGAGAGACTGCAGAATGCTGCAGTACAGTCAGATCTGATCATCCTTAGACAAAGATGTTAGCATGCAGCAGGTAGCAGTTAAGTGAAAAGCCAGACTGAATGTTGCTCTTTACTGAAAGAGGAATGAATAAAAATGTGAAGAAACCTTGGTATATCTATATTGGACATTGATGAGGCTGCACCTAAAGTATTGCACACAGTTTGAGTCTCATTAACTAAGGAAACGCTTGCATTGGAAACTAGTGATTGTAATGAGGTCAGCCGGATGGACCTCATAGAATATGAGTTCCCTGGTTTTAGATTAGATTCCCTACAGTGTGGAAACAGGCCCTTCGACCCAGCAAGTCCACACCAAAGAGTAACCCACCCAGACCCATTCCCATACATTTACCTCTGACTAATGCACCTAACACTACGGGCAATTTAGCATGGCCAATTCACCTATCCAGCACATCTTTGGATTGTGTGAGGAAACCAGAGCACCCGGACGAAACCCACACAGACACGAGGAGAATGTGCAACTCCACACAGACAGTTGCCTGAGGTGGGAATCGAACCTGAGTCCCTGGCACTGTGAGACAGCAGTGCTAACCACTGAGCCACCATGCTGGCCCTGGCTAGTTGGGGCTGTTAATCTTGTCCAATCAGAGAGCACTGGCTGACAGAGATAAACATGAGTGAACAGAGGTAAACTCTGAGAACTGGCTCTGAAGGAGCTAGATCAGTGCCACGGACTCTCCACACATAAGTACAGGAGGACATGGTGGCCTGATACCAGCTCTGTGGAGTTATTTCAGAAGCACTTCATTAGCCTCACTCAGCTGACTGCGAGGATGACGATATTGTCTTTTATGAAAATGTCAAGCAGGATGGCCCTGTGCAGAGTGGAGTGTAACAGAATGAAAGGTGATCGAATTGAAACAAATAAGATCCTGTGGGGAACAACCAATGCTTGGAATCACAGTGGGTCAGACAGCATCCATGGAGAGGGAGCAAGCCAAGGTCTTAAGTCTAGATGACTCTTCATCAGAGTTGAGAGATTGATCTCTGTTTGGTAACCAGTAACATTGAGGCACTGTGGCAAAGGCAGTTATATGGAGTTAGGCTGCAGATCAGAAATGATCTCGTTGAATGGCTTTGAAAGGTTTGAGGAGCTAAATAGCCCAACCCTGTTCTAATGTATTGTTATTGGATGCTAATCGGTAAAGGGAAATGGTTTGTGGTGATGCATATTCAATTCAGATCTGAGCTTTGAGGAGTTTTCTAGTCTACACTCTGACAAGCAAAGTGCAGACCAAATGAATAGTGGCTTCTGAAAGTAGGTCTCAGCCCAAACTGATCCATCATCATTGGTCTAGCGCCTGAGGTATACCTATGGAAGAAACAGAGATTTGTGGTGAGATCGGTGAGTGATAGCCTAGTCTGTGAGGTACTGACTTTGGTTAGAGAGTGGGATGAGCAGTGGTGATTATCAGTGAGTTTCAAATGAGGAAATTGATTGGGTGAAGATCTTAATCAACCAAGTTTATTGGACTGCTTTTAACATCACCTTCCCACTGCAATACTCAAGTTCATTTCTCAAGATACCTCACCAACTGTCTATTGAACCAATTCATGCTATCACTTCAATGACCTCTCCTGATAATTTATGCCAGAAAAGAACATTTAATGCCAAAATGTTTTACCTAAATTGACCCTTTTAACAAGGTCATGCACAATTACATCACAGTGATGGCTGTCAGTGGAACTAAACTCCAACCAGACCAGGCATATAACAACTGTTCAGATAGAGCGTTGTGACATAGTGGTGGTATCTCATCTGCCCTGGAGAGGAGTCATTACAAATCTGAGCAGGGTGATTGAAATAACGATGACATTTGTCCATCCAGAGTCAGCTGTACAAGGAGTGCATGCACCCCGATTCTGCTAGATTGAAAAATGACCGATGGAGTTCAGTTTGGATAAATACGAGATATTGCATTTTGGTACAGGACTTAAACAATTAATGGTAGGGCCTTGCATAGTGTTGTAGAACAGAGGGACCTGGGGTTTCAGGTGCATAATAATTTGAAGTTTGCTTCACATCTCGGCAGGGTGGTTCAAAGGTGTTCAACATGCTTGCCTTCATTGCTCAGTCTTTCGAGTATAGGAGTTGGGAAGTCATGTTGAGATTGTACAGGACATTGGTGAGACCTCTTCTGGAGTACTGTGTGCAGTTCTGGTTGCCCTGTTATAGGAAAGATATTATTAAGCAGGAGAGGGTTCAGAAGAGATTTACCAGGATGTTGCCAGGTAGTGACGTTTGAGTTATAAAGAAAGGTTGGATAGGCTCAGACTTTCTTCACTGAGGTATAGGAGGTTGAGAGATGACCTTATAGAATTTATAAAATCATGAGGAATATAAATAGGGTTAATAGTAGGTGTCTTTCTCCTAGGATGGGGAATTCCAAGACTAGGAAGCACATGTTTTTAAGGTGCGAGGAGAGAGTTTTAAAAAGACAGGAACAAATTTTTTACACAGAAGTTAGTTCGTGTGTGGAATGAACTTCCAAGGAAGTGGTGGATGTAGGCATAGTTATAATGTTTAAAAGACACTTAGGCAAGTACATGAATAGGAGAAGTTTGGAGGGATATGAGCTAATAGCAAGCAGGTGGGACTAGTTTAGTTTGGGATTATGTTCGGTATGGATTGGTTGGATCGAAGAGCCTGTTTTCGTGCTATATGACACTATGACTATTATAACCTGCATTTATTCAAAATTCTTCTACCCCTCCCCTAACTCCCAAGTCCTGTTCACCTGTTGGCACTGTGCTAGCTGACCTACTCAGGTTCCTAATCTGGAAGTGACTGAAATATAAAATTCTGCCATCATGTTTAAACTCTCCATGGTCTTACCACATTCTGTAACTCCCCCCAGGTCTACAACCCTCAGAAATGTCAGTCCTCACTTCCTCACAAGGTAATACTCTCCACCATCGGCAACCATTCCTCCTTAATTCTGCATTTTGTCACTGGTCATAATATTCCTTTATATTGCTCAATGTCAGCTTTTTTCTGATTACAATTTGTTGAAGCCCAATGGAATGTTTCGCTTTGTTAAAGGTGCTATGTCCATGCAAGCTGTTGCCTTCACTGTGTTACAGGTGCAGTTTGTTATAAAATATGAGGAATAATAATATATCTTAAATGGTAAGATAGCAGGTGGATTAGAGAAGAAAGGAACTGAAATCTGCTGATCCACAGTACTTCAGAGTTGTCCAAAAAAAGAACAAACACAGAAAACAAAAGCAAGACTTCAATTTAAAATGTCTATAAATCTTTCCTTCAACTGCATTTGGAGTGTTATGTGTCCTTTAATACGCTGTACAGATTCACGGTGGATACATGGGGTGTGGGCGTTATTGGCTGAGCCAGCATTTATTGCCTGTCCCTAAATGCCCTTCAGAAGGTGGTGATGAGCTACCTTCTTAAACTGCTGCAGTCCAATCATTGTAAGTAGCCCCACAAAGCCATTAGGGATGGAGTTCCAGGATTTTGACCTGGCAGCAGTGAAGTTACAATAATGAATTTCTGCGTCAGGATGGTAAGTGGTTTGGACGGGCAGTTTGAAGCTGGTTGTGTTCCCATCTACATGCTGCCTTTTAACTTCGAGGTCATCATAATCATAGGTTTGGAAGGTGTTATCTAAGAGGACTTGGTGAATTTTTCTAGTGCATCTTTTAGACAGTATACACTGCTATTACTGAGCATATGTGGTAAAAGGAATGGATGTTTCTGGGTGTGGTGCCAATCAAGTGGACTATTTTGTTCAGGATGATGTCAAGTTTCTTGAGCATTGTTGGAGCTGCACCCATCCAGGCAACTGGAGAATATCCCATTACACTCCTGACACTTGCCTTGCCGATGAGGGATAGGATTTGGAGAGGTAGTTACTCACCACTGACCTGCTCTCATAGCCACTATATGGCAAGTCCAGATGAGTTTCTGGTCAACGGCTATCTCCAGGATAGGGGGGGAATTCAGTGATGGTGATAATATTGAATGTCAAAGAGTGATGGTTGGAATCTGTCTTGTTGGGGATGGTCATTGCTTGGCATTTATGTCACATTAATGTTGCTTGCCACTTGTCAGCCGAAGCCTGGATATTATCCAGGTGTTGTTGTATTTGGACATGGACTGCTTCAGTCTCTGAGGGGTTGCAAATGGTGATGGACATTGTGCAATCATTAGCAAACATCCCCACTTCTGACTTTATTATTGAGGGAAGGTTATTGATGAAGCAGCTGAAGATAGTTGAGCCCAGGACACTACCTGGAGGAACTCCGAGACTGGGGCTGAGATGACTGATCTCCAACAAACAAAACCATCTTCTGACATGCCTTATTTGACACCAACCCATCGAGAGATTTCCCACAATGACTTACAGCTGACTGTGTGGTATCCTTCCATTGGGTATACTTGTGATAGTATGGATCTAAAACATTGTCAAATTAAGACAAGGGGAGAGAAAGTCACATTCGAGGATATTCAAGGTTAAGAGCAGCTTTACATAAATATACTTTATTTTACCTTGTTAAAAAATGCAGAGGCAGTGGGATGTTGAACAGATGATTACAAATGCTGTCATTACAGAGTTAATGGAGAACAAGCTCTCGCTCCACAGGACCAGAAAAAACCAGCCAGAGACAAGAACAATGATTCAGGTAAGTGTGCCAATAGATCAACATTACACCTAACTGAACCCACAGCACAATGTGGAATTGGAGCACTGCTCAGTGTTATAGCCAATCAAACTGCCCCATGAAACACTGCCAAGCACAGCCCAAGGAATCTTTGCTGGAACAGTGTAGAGGGGGCTTTACTCTGAATCAAAGCTAAATCGCACCTGACCTGTAACATGGTGCTGTCCTGCAACGTTTTATATAGACAGGGTAAAGTAAGGAGGTGGGGTGGGTGAGATAGGTGCGTAAGGATGGGGTAAGTGAGGTAAGTGAGTGAAGGTGTCATAGGGTGTCGTCAATGGATGAGAGAGTAGTGTGCGTGGAGTCAGTGGGTGATGGGGTAGTGTAGGTGTGGTCAGTGGGTGAGGAGGTAGTGTGGGTGTGGTCAGTGGTTAGTGTGGGTGTGGTCAGTGGGTGGGGTAGTGTAGTTGTGGTCAGTGGGTGAGTGGTTAGTGTGGGTGTGATCAGTGGGTGAGGAGGTAGTGTGGGTGTGGTCAGTGGGTGAGGGGGTGGTGTGAGTGTGATCAGTGGGTGAGGGGTTAGTGTGGATGTGGTCAGTGGGTGAGGAGGTAGTGTGGGTGTGGTCAGTGGTTAGTGTGGGTGTGGTCAGTGGGTGAGGAGGTAGTGGGGGTGTGGTCAGTGGGTGAGGGGTTAGTGTGGGTGTGGTCAGTGGGTGAGGGGTTAGTGTGGGTGTGTTCAGTGGTTGAGGAGGTAGTGTGGGTGTGGTCAGTGGGTGAGGGGGTAGTGGGGGTGTGGTCAGTGGGTGAGGAGGTAGTGTGGGTGTGTTCAGTGGTTGAGGAGGTAGTGTGGGTGTGGTCAGTGGGTGAGGAGGTAGTGGGGGTGTGGTCAGTGGGTGAGGGGTTAGTGTGGGTGTGGTCAGTGGGTGAGCGGTTAGTGTGGGTGTGTTCAGTGGTTGAGGAGGTAGTGTGGGTGTGGTCAGTGGGTGAGGAGTTAGTGGGGGTGTGGTCAGTGGGTGAGGAGGTAGTGGGGGTGTGGTCAGTGGGTGAGGGGTTAGTGTGGGTGTGGTCAGTGGGTGAGCGGTTAGTGTGGGTGTGTTCAGTGGTTGAGGAGGTAGTGTGGGTGTGGTCAGTGGGTGAGGGGGTAGTGGGGGTGTGGTCAGTGAGTATGTTTCAAAAGGTTTAAGTGGCCTCAACTTAACAGGTGGTCTGTTGATCTAAAAATAATTGACAGTTTTAAGGGGCTGCAATAAAATACTGTTACTTCTGATGTGGTTTTGTGTTAGGCTCATTAAAGATTTTTTTTGCCTTGATGAATTGTTTTGCAATATTAATGGGAGCCTGATTTGGGCTTGCAAAAGGCGTTGCCTGTGTAAAGCCTGAGTAAAAAGATAAAAATCCCAGGCAATGGCACAAATCAAATGGTTCTTTTCTTTATTTGTTCATGGTGAACATTGGCAGTTCAGCCAGCATTTAATGTCCTGGAGAAGATATGGTGAGTGCTGCAATAATTAAAGTGCAGGTACGTACTGTTGGGAAGGCAGCTACAGTGAAACAACAACTATATACTTCCAAGTCAGGATGGTTTGTGGTTTAGAGAGGAACCTGCACATAACTGATGTTCCCATGTACCTTCTGCCCTTGTCCTAGGGGTAGTAGTCATGGGTATGGAAGGTGCTGTCAAAAGAGCCTTGCTGAACATCTGCAATGCACCTTGTAGATGGTACACACTGATGCCACTGTGCATTGGTAGTGAAGGGAGGAAATTTTGAAGGTTGGAATGCCAATTTCTTGAACTTGCTGGAGTTGCATCCAGGCAAATCCATCATACTCCTAACTTGTGCCTTGTAGATGGTGGACAGGCCTTGGGGAGTCAGGAGGTTGAGTTACTGTCTACAGAATCCTTACCCACTGACCACTCTCTTGTAGCCATATATTTATATAATTGGTCCAGTTCCATTTCTGCTCAATGATAATGGATACCAATAGTGGGGAATTCAGCGATAGTAAAACCATTGGGTCAAGTGAAGATGGTTGGAATTTTATCTTTTGTAAATGAACAAGAGGATGGTTCTTGTTTGGCACAAATGTTACTTGCCACTTATCAGCCCAAAGCAGGATTTTGTTTAGGTTCTGCTGTATTTGGACACAGACTGCTTCAATCTCTGGGGAGTTGTGAACGGTGCTGAATGTTATGCAATCTTTGGCAAACATCCTCCCCACTGACCTTATGATGGAGAGGAAGTAATTGATGAAACAATTGAAGATGATTGGGTCCTGGATACTTCCCTGAGGAACACTTCCAGAGATATCCTTAAATGATTGACCTCCAACAAACAGAATCATCTTCCATTAGACTAAGTATGATTCCATCCAGCCGAGAGATTTTTCCCCATAATTCCCACTGATCCCAGTTTTGCTTGGGTTCCTTGATGCCACACACGGTCGAATATGGCCTTGATATCAAGGGTAGTCACTCTCACTTCACCTCTGCAGTTCTGCTCTTTGTCTGCATTTGAACCAAGGCTGTAATGAGGTCAGGAGCTGGGTGTCCCTGGCATAACCTAAATGAGCAGGGTATCACTGAGCAAATGCTGATTGATAGTACCGTCGGCAAACCCTTACATCATTTGCGTTTTGGAATGTGAAAAGGTGCGCCCAGCAGGCTTTCCCAAGCACCCACATAAATATCCAGTCAATGCAACTGCCTTGAAGCAGACATCTTGGTCAGAGATATTTATTTAGGAGTGTTTCATACCTGACATCTCATTCTGAGGCGTCAGTCATTTATGAAGGTGTTTCAGCTTTCCAGACATCAAGCCTGTCAGAATGGGCAAGATTATCAATGCTGGGTCAAGTAAATCAAAATAAATCCTGATGAAGGGCTTTTGCCGGAAACATCGACTTTCCTGCTCTTTGGATGCTGGCTGACCTGCTGTGCTTTTCCAGCACCACTCTAATCTCCAGCATTGGCAGTCGTCATTTTCACCAAATAAATCAGGACCTAGGCCCTGAAATTTGAGACCATAATCTAGGCAGACACGCCTGTGCAGTACTGTACTGAGGGAGTGCTGAAGTGTTAGAGGTAAGACATTAAGATGAGACCCTGCTCTCCCCTTCAGGCAGACACAGAAGAACCTGCGGTGTGATTTGGAAGTGAAGCAGGTGAGACCTCTCTAGGGTTCTGGATAACATCTATCCCTTAACTAACATCACCAAAACAAATAACTCAGTCTTTATCTCATTGCTGTGTGCTATGCACAGATTATTTGCTCTATCTCCTACATTAAAACATTTCAAAAGTATTTAGTTTGCTGTGAAGTACTTTCGAACATTGTGAAGTTATAAAAGTGCTATCAGAGTCAAAGCTTTTGTTTTGAAAGTTAGAATGTGCAGTGCCAACAGTGAGCAACACTCCTGAATTAGCATTTAGATTGATACGATGATAGGAATAGAAAGGGAAGAAGTTTTGAAGCAGCTTTTGTATTCAGCATTTCCTTGGGTTCAACCTAAAACCACTTCTCAGTATCACTGCAAACTGAGCATCAGCGATCACATGCACGAAGTGATTCAGCGCTGACACTCTCACTGTGAGTCATCCGGCAAGCAAGTTAAGGCCAGTCTGGAGAATGAGCAGGAAATCCTGGCAGACACTTAAAGATGGTGTTGAGGGAGTGTTGTGCTGTGAGTGGTGTGATTGTTTGTCTGAGATGTTAAACTAATGACTTCTCCAGTACCAGAAGAAGAGATGTGTCATGTAGTGTATTACTAAAAGTTAGTAGCAGCAAACAATGGCGCCTGAGGATCGGTGACTTTGTCATTGGTTGGGTCTGGTGCTGGCAGCGGTGAGGTGGGCCCGGCTGCAACTCTGATGTTGGTGGGTCTCGCACAGGCAGTGGCAGAGGATAATCGACCCAGCGGTGAAGGATAGCGTCTGAAGAGCAGTAACTTCAATGTTGGTGATGTCCAGTATAGATGACGGGCTAGGCTGTGGAGGAGGGAAGACTGTGCAGGAGTCACTGATAATGAGCTGGCTCAGGACTGATAGACTCTCCTTATGTTCCATTGTTTTTCTTATTCTTAAAACTATGCAAAATGGCTCCGGATCACAGCATCAGTGGAAAAGGCATCAGTGTCTTACTGTTTTTCTCACTGTAAAATGCACGTGACAATAAAATCATTAATTCATTAATAACATTAGGTGGATAACCCAGAGGCCTGGGTTAATTCTCAGGGGATCACTGGTTCATGTCCCTCTGGAATTGAAACTAATAAACAGTTCTGGAACTGAAGAGTTCATCTTGTGATGACTGTGAAACTATGTGGTTATCTTGTTCTTTAGGGAGGATGGGCTGCATCCTCACCTGGTCTGGACTGCAGGCCCACACCAATCTGGTTGGCACTTAACTGTCCACTGAGATCATAGAATCCCTACAGTGTGGAAACAGGCCCTTCAGCTCAACAAGTCCACACCAACTCTCTGAAGAATAACACACCGAGACCCATTCCCCCTACCCTAGATTTACCCCTGACCAATGCACGTAGCCTACACATCCTTGGACACTATGGGAAATTTAGCA
Organism: Chiloscyllium punctatum; assembly: GCF_047496795.1. Lineage (NCBI taxonomy): Eukaryota > Metazoa > Chordata > Chondrichthyes > Orectolobiformes > Hemiscylliidae > Chiloscyllium > Chiloscyllium punctatum. The sequence goes on along the minus strand of NC_092765.1, from coordinate 44,519,327 downwards.
CGGCCAGTTCACCTAGCCTGCGCATCTTTGAATTGTAGGAGGAAACCAGAGCACCCATAAAAAACCCATGTAAACACGAAGCGAATGTACTAACTCCACACAGACGTAGAGTCATAGGGTCATAAGAGATGTACAACATAGAAACAGACCCTTCGGTCCAACCCGTCCATGCCGATCAGATATCCCAACCCAATCTAGCCCCACCTGCCAGCACCCAGCCCATATCCCACCAAACCCTTCCTATTCATATACCTATCCAAATGCCTTTTCAATGTTGTAATTATACCAGCCCTCACCACTTCCTCTGGCAGCACATTCCATACACATATAACCTTGTGTGTGAAACACTTGCCCCGTAGGTCTCTTTTATATCTTTCTCCTCTCACCATACACCTATGCCCTCTAGTTCTGGACTCCCTGACCCCAGGGAAAAGACCTTGCCTATTTACCCATGCACTTCATAATTTTGTAAACCTCTATAAGGTCACTCCTCAGCCTCCGACGCTCCAGGGAAAACAGCCCCAGCCTGTTCAGCCTCTCCCTATAGCTCAAATCCTCCAATCCTAGCAACATCCTTGTAAATCATTTCTGAACCGTTTCAAGTTTCACAACATCTTTCCAATAGGAAGGAGACCAAATTGCACGCAATATTCCAACAGTGGCCTAACCAATTTCTTGTGAAGCCGCAACATGACCTTCCAATTCCATTACTCAATACTCTGACCAAAAAAGGAAAGCATAGCAAACGCCGCCTTCACTATCCTATCTACCTGCGACTCTACTTTCATGGAGCTATGAACCTGCACTCCAAGGTCTTTGTTCAGCAACACTCCCTAGGACCCAACCATTAAGTGTATATGCCTTGCTAAGATTTGCTTTCCCAAAATACAGTACCTCGCATTTATCTGAATTAAACTCCCATCTGCCACTTCTCAGCCCATTGGCCCATCTGGTCAAGATCCTGTTGTAATCTGAGGCAACCCTCTTCGCTGTCCACTACACCTCCAATTTTGGTGTCATCTACAAACTTACTAACTGTACCTCTTATGCTCACATCCAAATCATTTATGTAAATGACAAAATGTAGAGGACCCAGCACTGATTCTTGTGGCACTCCACTGGTCACAGGCCTCCAGTCTGAAAAACAACCCTCCACCACCACCCTCTGTCTTCTACCTTTGAGCCATTTTTGTATCCAAATGGCTAGTTCTCCCTGTATTCCGTAAGATCTAACCTTGCTAATCAGTCTCCCATGGGAAACCTTGTCAAACGCCTTACTGAAGTCCATATAGATCACATGTACTGCTCTGCCCTCATCAATCCTCTTTTTACTTCTTCAAAAACGCTATCAAGTTTTTTGAGCCATGATTTCCCATGCACAAAGCCATGTTGACTATCCCTAATCAGTCCTTGCCTTTCCAAATACATGTACATCCTGTCCTTCAGGATTTCCTCCAACAAATTGCCCAGCACCGAGGTCAGGCTCACTGGTCTATAGTTCTCCAGCTTGTCTATACCACCCTTCTTAAACAGTGGCACCACATTGGCCAACTTCCATTCTTCCGGCACCTCACCTGTGACTATCGATGATACAAATATCTCAGCAAGAGGCCCAGCAATCACTTCTCTAGCTTCCCACAGAGTTCTAGGGTACACCTGATCAGGTCCTGGGGATTTATCTATCTTTATGCGTTTCAAGACATCCAGCACTTCCTCCTCTGTAATCTGGACATTTTTCAAGATGTCACCATCTAATTCCATGTCCTTTTCCACAGTAAATACTGATGCAAAATACCTATTTAGTATCTCCCCCATTTTCTGTGGCTCCACGTAAAGGCCGCCTTGCTGATCTTTGAGGGGCCCTGTTCTCTCCCTAGTTAACCTTTTGTCCTTAATATATTTGTAAAAACCCTTTGGATTCTCCTTAATTCTATTTGCCAAAGCTATCTCATGTCCCCGTTTTGCCCTCCTGATTTCCCTCTTAAGTATACTCCTACTTTCTTTATACTCTTCTAAGGATTCACTCGATCTATCCTGTCTATACCTGACATATGCTTCCTTCTTTTTCTTAACCAAACCCTCCATTTCTTTAGTCATCCAGCATTCCCTATACCTACCATCCTTTCCTTTCACCCTGACAGGAATGTACTTTCTCTGGATTCTTGTTATCTCATTTCTGAAGGCTTCCCATTTTCCAGCTGTCCCTTTACCTGCAAACATTTGCCCCCATTCAGCTTTCGAACGTTCTTGCCTAATATCATCAAACTTGGCCTTTCTCCAGTTTAGAACTTCAACTTTTAGATCTGGTCTATCCTTTTCCATCACTATTTTAAATCTAATAGAAT